>NC_140036.1:9100312-10407853 GCF_963513975.1 Fringilla coelebs | reverse complement strand
ATGCCCCTGGGATGCCCTTTGCAGCTGCAGTGTTGCCCGGAGCTCTGGGCCTTTTAGTTTGCGGAACCCTAACAACCCTAGGCGTAACCCTAACCCTAACCCTAGGCAGGGCAGCCAATCAGCCTAGGGTTAGGGCAGGTGCCAAGGAAAAAGCCCTCAAGGAGGCCAGCTTGTGGCAGTTTTGCGATGCCCCTGGGATGCCCTTTGCAGCTGCAGTGTGCCTGGAGCTCTGGGCCTTTTAGTTTGCGGAACCCTAAACCCTAGGCGTAACCCTAACCCTAACCCTAGGCAGGGCAGCCAATCAGCCTAGGGTTAGGGCAGGTGCCAAGGAGAAAGCCCTTGAGGAGGCCAGCTTGTGGCAGTTTTGCGATGCCCCTGGGATGCCCTTTGCAGCTGCAGTGTGCCCGGAGCTCTGGGCCTTTTAGTTTGCGGAACCCTAACAACCCTAGGCGTAACCCTAACCCTAACCCTAGGCAGGGCAGCCAATCAGCCTAGGGTTAGGCAGGTGCCAAGGAGAAAGCCCTCGAGGAGGCCAGCTTGTGGCAGTTTTGCGATGCCCCTGGGATGCCTTTGCAGCTGCAGTGTGCCCGGAGCTCTGGGCCTTTTAGTTTGCGGAACCCTAACACCCTAGGCGTAACCCTAACCCTAACCCTAGGCAGGGCAGCCAATCAGCCTAGGGTTAGGGCAGGTGCCAAGGAGAAAGCCCTCGAGGAGGCCAGCTTGTGGCAGTTTTGCGATGCCCCTGGGATGCCCTTTGCAGCTGCAGTGTGCCCGGAGCTCTGGGCCTTTTAGTTTGCGGAACCCTAACAACCCTAGGCGTAACCCTAACCCTAACCCTAGGCAGGGCAGCCAATCAGCCTAGGGTTAGGGCAGGTGCCAAGGAGAAAGCCCTCGAGGAGGCCAGCTTGTGGCAGTTTTGCAATGCCCCTGGGATGCCCTTTGCAGCTGCAGTGTGCCCGGAGCTCTGGGCCTTTTAGTTTGCGGAACCCTAACAACCCTAGGCGTAACCCTAACCCTAACCCTAGGCAGGGCAGCCAATCAGCCTAGGTTAGGGCAGGTGCCAAGGAGAAAGCCCTCGAGAGGCCAGCTTGTGGCACTTTTGCGATGCCCCTGGGATGCCCTTTGCAGCTGCAGTGTGCCCGGAGCTCTGGGCCTTTTAGTTTGCGGAACCCTAACCCTAGGCGTAACCCTAACCCTAACCCTAGGCAGGGCAGCCAATCAGCCTAGGGTTAGGGCAGGTGCCAAGGAGAAAGCCTCGAGGAGGCCAGCTTGTGGCAGTTTTGCGATGCCCCTGGGATGCCCTTTGCAGCTGCAGTGTGCCCGGAGCTCTGGGCCTTTTAGTTTGCGGAACCCTAACAACCCTAGGCGTAACCCTAACCCTAACCCTAGGCAGGGCAGCCAATCAGCCTAGGGTTAGGGCAGGTGCCAAGGAGAAAGCCCTCGAGGAGGCCAGCTTGTGGCAGTTTTGCGATGCCCCTGGGATGCCCTTTGCAGCTGCAGTGTGCCCGGAGCTCTGGGCCTTTTAGTTTGCGGAACCCTAACAACCCTAGGCGTAACCCTAACCCTAACCCTAGGCAGGGCAGCCAATCAGCCTAGGGTTAGGGCAGGTGCCAAGGAGAAAGCCCTCGAGGAGGCCAGCTTGTGGCAGTTTTGCGATGCCCCTGGGATGCCCTTTGCAGCTGCAGTGTGCCCGGAGCTCTGGGCCTTTTAGTTTGCGGAACCCTAACAACCCTAGGCGTAACCCTAACCCTAACCCTAGGCAGGGCAGCCAATCAGCCTAGGGTTAGGGCAGGTGCCAAGGAGAAAGCCCTCGAGGAGGCCAGCTTGTGGCAGTTTTGCGATGCCCCTGGGATGCCCTTTGCAGCTGCAGTGTGCCTGGAGCTCTGGGCCTTTTAGTTTGCGGAACCCTAACCCTAGGCGTAACCCTAACCCTAACCCTAGGCAGGGCAGCCAATCAGCCTAGGGTTAGGGCAGGTGCCAAGGAGAAAGCCCTTGAGGAGGCCAGCTTGTGGCAGTTTTGCGATGCCCCTGGGATGCCCTTTGCAGCTGCAGTGTGCCCGGAGCTCTGGGCCTTTTAGTTTGCGGAACCCTAACAACCCTAGGCGTAACCCTAACCCTAACCCTAGGCAGGGCAGCCAATCAGCCTAGGGTTAGGGCAGGTGCCAAGGAGAAAGCCCTCGAGGAGGCCAGCTTGTGGCAGTTTTGCGATGCCCCTGGGATGCCCTTTGCAGCTGCAGTGTGCCCGGAGCTCTGGGCCTTTTAGTTTGCGGAACCCTAACAACCCTAGGCGTAACCCTAACCCTAACCCTAGGCAGGGCAGCCAATCAGCCTAGGGTTAGGGCAGGTGCCAAGGAGAAAGCCTCGAGGAGGCCAGCTTGTGGCAGTTTTGCGATGCCCCTGGGATGCCCTTTGCAGCTGCAGTGTGCCCGGAGCTCTGGGCCTTTTAGTTTGCGGAACCCTAACAACCCTAGGCGTAACCCTAACCCTAACCCTAGGCAGGGCAGCCAATCAGCCTAGGGTTAGGGCAGGTGCCAAGGAGAAAGCCCTCGAGGAGGCCAGCTTGTGGCAGTTTTGCGATGCCCCTGGGATGCCCTTTGCAGCTGCAGTGTGCCCGGAGCTCTGGGCCTTTTAGTTTGCGGAACCCTAACAACCCTAGGCGTAACCCTAACCCTAACCCTAGGCAGGGCAGCCAATCAGCCTAGGGTTAGGGCAGGTGCCAAGGAGAAAGCCCTCGAGGAGGCCAGCTTGTGGCACTTTTGCGATGCCCCTGGGATGCCCTTTGCAGCTGCAGTGTGCCCGGAGCTCTGGGCCTTTTAGTTTGCGGAACCCTAACCCTAGGCGTAACCCTAACCCTAACCCTAGGCAGGGCAGCCAATCAGCCTAGGGTTAGGGCAGGTGCCAAGGAGAAAGCCCTCGAGGAGGCCAGCTTGTGGCAGTTTTGCGATGCCCCTGGGATGCCCTTTGCAGCTGCAGTGTGCCCGGAGCTCTGGGCCTTTTAGTTTGCGGAACCCTAACAACCCTAGGCGTAACCCTAACCCTAACCCTAGGCAGGGCAGCCAATCAGCCTAGGGTTAGGGCAGGTGCCAAGGAGAAAGCCCTCGAGGAGGCCAGCTTGTGGCAGTTTTGCGATGCCCCTGGGATGCCCTTTGCAGCTGCAGTGTGCCCGGAGCTCTGGGCCTTTTAGTTTGCGGAACCCTAACAACCCTAGGCGTAACCCTAACCCTAACCCTAGGCAGGGCAGCCAATCAGCCTAGGGTTAGGGCAGGTGCCAAGGAGAAAGCCCTCGAGGAGGCCAGCTTGTGGCACTTTTGCGATGCCCCTGGATGCCCTTTGCAGCTGCAGTGTGCCCGAGCTCTGGGCCTTTTAGTTTGCGGAACCCTAACAACCCTAGGCGTAACCCTAACCCTAACCCTAGGCAGGGCAGCCAATCAGCCTAGGGTTAGGGCAGGTGCCAAGGAGAAAGCCCTCGAGGAGGCCAGCTTGTGGCAGTTTTGCGATGCCCCTGGGATGCCCTTTGCAGCTGCAGTGTGCCAGAACTCTGGGCCTTTTAGTTTGCGGAACCCTAACCCTAGGCGTAACCCTAACCCGAACCCTAGGCAGGGCAGCCAATCAGCCTAGGGTTAGGGCAGGTGCCAAGGAGAAAGCCCTCGAGGAGGCCAGCTTGTGGCAGTTTTGCGATGCCCCTGGGATGCCCTTTGCAGCTGCAGTGTGCCCGGAGCTCTGGGCCTTTTAGTTTGCGGAACCCTAACAACCCTAGGCGTAACCCTAACCCTAACCCTAGGCAGGGCAGCCAATCAGCCTAGGGTTAGGGCAGGTGCCAAGGAGAAAGCCCTCGAGGAGGCCAGCTTGTGGCAGTTTTGCGATGCCCCTGGGATGCCCTTTGCAGCTGCAGTGTGCCGGAGCTCTGGGCCTTTTAGTTTGCGGAACCCTAACAACCCTAGGCGTAACCCTAACCCTAACCCTAGGCAGGGCAGCCAATCAGCCTAGGGTTAGGGCAGGTGCCAAGGAGAAAGCCCTCGAGGAGGCCAGCTTGTGGCAGTTTTGCAATGCCCCTGGGATGCCCTTTGCAGCTGCAGTGTGCCCGGAGCTCTGGGCCTTTTAGTTTGCGGAACCCTAACAACCCTAGGCGTAACCCTAACCCTAACCCTAGGCAGGGCAGCCAATCAGCCTAGGGTTAGGGCAGGTGCCAAGGAGAAAGCCCTCGAGGAGGCCAGCTTGTGGCAGTTTTGCGATGCCCCTGGGATGCCCTTTGCAGCTGCAGTGTGCCCGGAGCTCTGGGCCTTTTAGTTTGCGGAACCCTAACAACCCTAGGCTGTAACCCTAACCCTAACCCTAGGCAGGGCAGCCAATCAGCCTAGGGTTAGGGCAGGTGCCAAGGAGAAAGCCCTCGAGGAGGCCAGCTTGTGGCAGTTTTGCGATGCCCCTGGGATGCCCTTTGCAGCTGCAGTGTGCCTGGAGCTCTGGGCCTTTTAGTTTGCGGAACCCTAACCCTAGGCGTAACCCTAACCCTAACCCTAGGCAGGGCAGCCAATCAGCCTAGGGTTAGGGCAGGTGCCAAGGAGAAAGCCCTTGAGGAGGCCAGCTTGTGGCAGTTTTGCGATGCCCCTGGGATGCCCTTTGCAGCTGCAGTGTGCCCGGAGCTCTGGGCCTTTTAGTTTGCGGAACCCTAACAACCCTAGGCGTAACCCTAACCCTAACCCTAGGCAGGGCAGCCAATCAGCCTAGGGTTAGGGCAGGTGCCAAGGAAAAGCCCTCGAGGAGGCCAGCTTGTGGCAGTTTTGCGATGCCCCTGGGATGCCCTTTGCAGCTGCAGTGTGCCCGGAGCTCTGGGCCTTTTAGTTTGCGGAACCCTAACAACCCTAGGCGTAACCCTAACCCTAACCCTAGGCAGGGCAGCCAATCAGCCTAGGGTTAGGGCAGGTGCCAAGGAAAAAGCCCTCAAGGAGGCCAGCTTGTGGCAGTTTTGCGATGCCCCTGGGATGCCCTTTGCAGCTGCAGTGTGCCGGAGCTCTGGGCCTTTTAGTTTGCGGAACCCTAACAACCCTAGGCGTAACCCTAACCCTAACCCTAGGCAGGGCAGCCAATCAGCCTAGGGTTAGGGCAGGTGCCAAGGAGAAGCCCTCGAGGAGGCCAGCTTGTGGCAGTTTTGCAATGCCCCTGGGATGCCCTTTGCAGCTGCAGTGTGCCCAGAGCTCTGGGCCTTTTAGTTTGCGGAACCCTAACAACCCTAGGCGTAACCCTAACCCTAACCCTAGGCAGGGCAGCCAATCAGCCTAGGGTTAGGGCAGGTGCCAAGGAGAAAGCCCTTGAGGAGGCCAGCTTGTGGCAGTTTTGCGATGCCCCTGGGATGCCCTTTGCAGCTGCAGTGTGCCCGGAGCTCTGGGCCTTTTAGTTTGCGGAACCCTAACACCCTAGGCGTAACCCTAACCCTAACCCTAGGCAGGGCAGCCAATCAGCCTAGGGTTAGGGCAGGTGCCAAGGAGAAAGCCCTCGAGGAGGCCAGCTTGTGGCAGTTTTGCGATGCCCCTGGGATGCCCTTTGCAGCTGCAGTGTGCCCGGAGCTCTGGGCCTTTTAGTTTGCGGAACCCTAACAACCCTAGGCGTAACCCTAACCCTAACCCTAGGCAGGGCAGCCAATCAGCCTAGGGTTAGGGCAGGTGCCAAGGAGAAAGCCCTCGAGGAGGCCAGCTTGTGGCAGTTTTGCGATGCCCCTGGGATGCCCTTTGCAGCTGCAGTGTGCCCGGAGCTCTGGCCTTTTAGTTTGCGGAACCCTAACAACCCTAGGCGTAACCCTAACCCTAACCCTAGGCAGGGCAGCCAATCAGCCTAGGGTTAGGGCAGGTGCCAAGGAGAAAGCCCTCGAGGAGGCCAGCTTGTGCAGTTTTGCGATGCCCCTGGGATGCCCTTTGCAGCTGCAGTGTGCCCGGAGCTCTGGGCCTTTTAGTTTGCGGAACCCTAACCCTAGGCGTAACCCTAACCCTAACCCTAGGCAGGGCAGCCAATCAGCCTAGGGTTAGGGCAGGTGCCAAGGAGAAAGCCCTCGAGGAGGCCAGCTTGTGGCAGTTTTGCGATGCCCCTGGGATGCCCTTTGCAGCTGCAGTGTGCCCGGAGCTCTGGGCCTTTTAGTTTGCGGAACCCTAACAACCCTAGGCGTAACCCTAACCCTAACCCTAGGCAGGGCAGCCAATCAGCCTAGGGTTAGGGCAGGTGCCAAGGAGAAAGCCCTCGAGGAGGCCAGCTTGTGGCAGTTTTGCGATGCCCCTGGGATGCCCTTTGCAGCTGCAGTGTGCCCGGAGCTCTGGGCCTTTTAGTTTGCGGAACCCTAACAACCCTAGGCGTAACCCTAACCCTAACCCTAGGCAGGGCAGCCAATCAGCCTAGGGTTAGGGCAGGTGCCAAGGAGAAAGCCCTCGAGGAGGCCAGCTTGTGGCAGTTTTGCGATGCCCCTGGGATGCCCTTTGCAGCTGCAGTGTGCCCGGAGCTCTGGGCCTTTTAGTTTGCGGAACCCTAACAACCCTAGGCGTAACCCTAACCCTAACCCTAGGCAGGGCAGCCAATCAGCCTAGGGTTAGGGCAGGTGCCAAGGAAAAAGCCCTCGAGGAGGCCAGCTTGTGGCAGTTTTGCGATGCCCCTGGGATGCCCTTTGCAGCTGCAGTGTGCCCGGAGCTCTGGGCCTTTTAGTTTGCGGAACCCTAACAACCTAGGCGTAACCCTAACCCTAACCCTAGGCAGGGCAGCCAATCAGCCTAGGGTTAGGGCAGGTGCCAAGGAAAAAGCCCTCAAGGAGGCCAGCTTGTGGCAGTTTTGCGATGCCCCTGGGATGCCCTTTGCAGCTGCAGTGTGCCCGGAGCTCTGGGCCTTTTAGTTTGCGGAACCCTAACAACCCTAGGCGTAACCCTAACCCTAACCCTAGGCAGGGCAGCCAATCAGCCTAGGGTTAGGGCAGGTGCAAGGAGAAAGCCCTCGAGGAGGCCAGCTTGTGGCAGTTTTGCAATGCCCCTGGGATGCCCTTTGCAGCTGCAGTGTGCCCAGAGCTCTGGGCCTTTTAGTTTGCGGAACCCTAACAACCTAGGCGTAACCCTAACCCTAACCCTAGGCAGGGCAGCAATCAGCCTAGGGTTAGGGCAGGTGCCAAGGAGAAAGCCCTTGAGGAGGCCAGCTTGTGGCAGTTTTGCGATGCCCCTGGGATGCCCTTTGCAGCTGCAGTGTGCCCGGAGCTCTGGGCCTTTTAGTTTGCGGAACCCTAACCCTAGGCGTAACCCTAACCCTAACCCTAGGCAGGGCAGCCAATCAGCCTAGGGTTAGGGCAGGTGCCAAGGAGAAAGCCCTCGAGGAGGCCAGCTTGTGGCAGTTTTGCGATGCCCCTGGGATGCCCTTTGCAGCTGCAGTGTGCCCGGAGCTCTGGGCCTTTTAGTTTGCGGAACCCTAACAACCCTAGGCGTAACCCTAACCCTAACCCTAGGCAGGGCAGCCAATCAGCCTAGGGTTAGGGCAGGTGCCAAGGAGAAAGCCCTCGAGGAGGCCAGCTTGTGCCAGTTTTGCGATGCCCCTGGGATGCCCTTTGCAGCTGCAGTGTGCCCGGAGCTCTGGGCCTTTTAGTTTGCGGAACCCTAACCCTAGGCGTAACCCTAACCCTAACCCTAGGCAGGGCAGCCAATCAGCCTAGGGTTAGGGCAGGTGCCAAGGAGAAAGCCCTCGAGGAGGCCAGCTTGTGGCAGTTTTGCGATGCCCCTGGGATGCCCTTTGCAGCTGCAGTGTGCCCGGAGCTCTGGGCCTTTTAGTTTGCGGAACCCTAACAACCCTAGGCGTAAACCCTAACCCTAACCCTAGGCAGGGCAGCCAATCAGCCTAGGGTTAGGGCAGGTGCCAAGGAGAAAGCCCTCGAGGAGGCCAGCTTGTGGCAGTTTTGCAATGCCCCTGGGATGCCCTTTGCAGCTGCAGTGTGCCCGGAGCTCTGGGCCTTTTAGTTTGCGGAACCCTAACAACCCTAGGCGTAACCCTAACCCTAACCCTAGGCAGGGCAGCCAATCAGCCTAGGGTTAGGGCAGGTGCCAAGGAGAAAGCCCTCGAGGAGGCCAGCTTGTGGCAGTTTTGCGATGCCCCTGGGATGCCCTTTGCAGCTGCAGTGTGCCCGGAGCTCTGGGCCTTTTAGTTTGCGGAACCCTAACAACCCTAGGTGTAACCCTAACCCTAACCCTAGGCAGGGCAGCCAATCAGCCTAGGGTTAGGGCAGGTGCCAAGGAGAAAGCCCTCGAGGAGGCCAGCTTGTGGCAGTTTTGCGATGCCCCTGGGATGCCCTTTGCAGCTGCAGTGTGCCCGGAGCTCTGGGCCTTTTAGTTTGCGGAACCCTAACAACCCTAGGCGTAACCCTAACCCTAACCCTAGGCAGGGCAGCCAATCAGCCTAGGGTTAGGGCAGGTGCCAAGGAGAAAGCCCTCGAGGAGGCCAGCTTGTGGCAGTTTTGCGATGCCCCTGGGATGCCCTTTGCAGCTGCAGTGTGCCCAGAGCTCTGGGCCTTTTAGTTTGCGGAACCCTAACCCTAGGCTTAACCCTAACCCTAACCCTAGGCAGGGCAGCCAATCAGCCTAGGGTTAGGGCAGGTGCCAAGGAGAAAGCCCTCGAGGAGGCCAGCTTGTGGCAGTTTTGCGATGCCCCTGGGATGCCCTTTGCAGCTGCAGTGTGCCTGGAGCTCTGGGCCTTTTAGTTTGCGGAACCCTAACCCTAGGCGTAACCCTAACCCTAACCCTAGGCAGGGCAGCCAATCAGCCTAGGGTTAGGGCAGGTGCCAAGGAGAAAGCCCTTGAGGAGGCCAGCTTGTGGCAGTTTTGCGATGCCCCTGGGATGCCCTTTGCAGCTGCAGTGTGCCCGGAGCTCTGGGCCTTTTAGTTTGCGGAACCCTAACAACCCTAGGCGTAACCCTAACCCTAACCCTAGGCAGGGCAGCCAATCAGCCTAGGGTTAGGGCAGGTGCCAAGGAGAAAGCCCTTGAGGAGGCCAGCTTGTGGCACTTTTGCGATGCCCCTGGGATGCCCTTTGCAGCTGCAGTGTGCCCGGAGCTCTGGGCCTTTTAGTTTGCGGAACCCTAACCCTAGGCGTAACCCTAACCCTAACCCTAGGCAGGGCAGCCAATCAGCCTAGGGTTAGGGCAGGTGCCAAGGAAAAAGCCCTCAAGGAGGCCAGCTTGTGGCAGTTTTGCGATGCCCCTGGGATGCCCTTTGCAGCTGCAGTGTGCCCGGAGCTCTGGGCCTTTTAGTTTGCGGAACCCTAACAACCCTAGGCGTAACCCTAACCCTAACCCTAGGCAGGGCAGCCAGTCAGCCTAGGGTTAGGGCAGGTGCCAAGGAGAAAGCCCTCGAGGAGGCCAGCTTGTGGCAGTTTTGCAATGCCCCTGGGATGCCCTTTGCAGCTGCAGTGTGCCCAGAGCTCTGGGCCTTTTAGTTTGCGGAACCCTAACAACCCTAGGCGTAACCCTAACCCTAACCCTAGGCAGGGCAGCCAATCAGCCTAGGGTTAGGGCAGGTGCCAAGGAGAAAGCCCTCGAGGAGGCCAGCTTGTGGCAGTTTTGCGATGCCCCTGGGATGCCCTTTGCAGCTGCAGTGTGCCCGGAGCTCTGGGCCTTTTAGTTTGCGGAACCCTAACAACCCTAGGCGTAACCCTAACCCTAACCCTAGGCAGGGCAGCCAATCAGCCTAGGGTTAGGGCAGGTGCCAAGGAGAAAGCCCTCGAGGAGGCCAGCTTGTGGCAGTTTTGCGATGCCCCTGGGATGCCCTTTGCAGCTGCAGTGTGCCCGGAGCTCTGGGCCTTTTAGTTTGCGGAACCCTAACCCTAGGCGTAACCCTAACCCTAACCCTAGGCAGGGCAGCCAATCAGCCTAGGGTTAGGGCAGGTGCCAAGGAGAAAGCCCTCGAGGAGGCCAGCTTGTGGCAGTTTTGCGATGCCCCTGGGATGCCCTTTGCAGCTGCAGTGTGCCCGGAGCTCTGGGCCTTTTAGTTTGCGGAACCCTAACAACCCTAGGCGTAACCCTAACCCTAACCCTAGGCAGGGCAGCCAATCAGCCTAGGGTTAGGGCAGGTGCCAAGGAGAAAGCCCTCGAGGAGGCCAGCTTGTGGCAGTTTTGCGATGCCCCTGGGATGCCCTTTGCAGCTGCAGTGTGCCCGGAGCTCTGGGCCTTTTAGTTTGCGGAACCCTAACAACCCTAGGTGTAACCCTAACCCTAACCCTAGGCAGGGCAGCCAATCAGCCTAGGGTTAGGGCAGGTGCCAAGGAGAAAGCCCTCGAGGAGGCCAGCTTGTGGCAGTTTTGCGATGCCCCTGGGATGCCCTTTGCAGCTGCAGTGTGCCCGGAGCTCTGGGCCTTTTAGTTTGCGGAACCCTAACAACCCTAGGCGTAACCCTAACCCTAACCCTAGGCAGGGCAGCCAATCAGCCTAGGGTTAGGGCAGGTGCCAAGGAGAAAGCCCTCGAGGAGGCCAGCTTGTGGCAGTTTTGCGATGCCCCTGGGATGCCCTTTGCAGCTGCAGTGTGCCCAGAGCTCTGGGCCTTTTAGTTTGCGGAACCCTAACCCTAGGCTTAACCCTAACCCTAACCCTAGGCAGGGCAGCCAATCAGCCTAGGGTTAGGGCAGGTGCCAAGGAGAAAGCCCTCGAGGAGGCCAGCTTGTGGCAGTTTTGCGATGCCCCTGGGATGCCCTTTGCAGCTGCAGTGTGCCTGGAGCTCTGGGCCTTTTAGTTTGCGGAACCCTAACCCTAGGCGTAACCCTAACCCTAACCCTAGGCAGGGCAGCCAATCAGCCTAGGGTTAGGGCAGGTGCCAAGGAGAAAGCCCTTGAGGAGGCCAGCTTGTGGCAGTTTTGCGATGCCCCTGGGATGCCCTTTGCAGCTGCAGTGTGCCCGGAGCTCTGGGCCTTTTAGTTTGCGGAACCCTAACAACCCTAGGCGTAACCCTAACCCTAACCCTAGGCAGGGCAGCCAATCAGCCTAGGGTTAGGGCAGGTGCCAAGGAGAAAGCCCTTGAGGAGGCCAGCTTGTGGCACTTTTGCGATGCCCCTGGGATGCCCTTTGCAGCTGCAGTGTGCCCGGAGCTCTGGGCCTTTTAGTTTGCGGAACCCTAACCCTAGGCGTAACCCTAACCCTAACCCTAGGCAGGGCAGCCAATCAGCCTAGGGTTAGGGCAGGTGCCAAGGAAAAAGCCCTCAAGGAGGCCAGCTTGTGGCAGTTTTGCGATGCCCCTGGGATGCCCTTTGCAGCTGCAGTGTGCCCGGAGCTCTGGGCCTTTTAGTTTGCGGAACCCTAACAACCCTAGGCGTAACCCTAACCCTAACCCTAGGCAGGGCAGCCAGTCAGCCTAGGGTTAGGGCAGGTGCCAAGGAGAAAGCCCTCGAGGAGGCCAGCTTGTGGCAGTTTTGCAATGCCCCTGGGATGCCCTTTGCAGCTGCAGTGTGCCCAGAGCTCTGGGCCTTTTAGTTTGCGGAACCCTAACAACCCTAGGCGTAACCCTAACCCTAACCCTAGGCAGGGCAGCCAATCAGCCTAGGGTTAGGGCAGGTGCCAAGGAGAAAGCCCTTGAGGAGGCCAGCTTGTGGCAGTTTTGCGATGCCCCTGGGATGCCCTTTGCAGCTGCAGTGTGCCCAGAGCTCTGGGCCTTTTAGTTTGCGGAACCCTAACCCTAGGCGTAACCCTAACCCTAACCCTAGGCAGGGCAGCCAATCAGCCTAGGGTTAGGGCAGGTGCCAAGGAGAAAGCCCTCGAGGAGGCCAGCTTGTGGCAGTTTTGCGATGCCCCTGGGATGCCCTTTGCAGCTGCAGTGTGCCCGGAGCTCTGGGCCTTTTAGTTTGCGGAACCCTAACAACCCTAGGCGTAACCCTAACCCTAACCCTAGGCAGGGCAGCCAATCAGCCTAGGGTTAGGGCAGGTGCCAAGGAGAAAGCCCTCGAGGAGGCCAGCTTGTGGCAGTTTTGCGATGCCCCTGGGATGCCCTTTGCAGCTGCAGTGTGCCCGGAGCTCTGGGCCTTTTAGTTTGCGGAACCCTAACAACCCTAGGCGTAACCCTAACCCTAACCCTAGGCAGGGCAGCCAATCAGCCTAGGGTTAGGGCAGGTGCCAAGGAGAAAGCCCTCGAGGAGGCCAGCTTGTGGCAGTTTTGCGATGCCCCTGGGATGCCCTTTGCAGCTGCAGTGTGCCCGGAGCTCTGGGCCTTTTAGTTTGCGGAACCCTAACCCTAGGCGTAACCCTAACCCTAACCCTAGGCAGGGCAGCCAATCAGCCTAGGGTTAGGGCAGGTGCCAAGGAGAAAGCCCTCGAGGAGGCCAGCTTGTGGCAGTTTTGCAATGCCCCTGGGATGCCCTTTGCAGCTGCAGTGTGCCCGGAGCTCTGGGCCTTTTAGTTTGCGGAACCCTAACCCTAGGCGTAACCCTAACCCTAACCCTAGGCAGGGCAGCCAATCAGCCTAGGGTTAGGGCAGGTGCCAAGGAGAAAGCCCTCGAGGAGGCCAGCTTGTGGCAGTTTTGCGATGCCCCTGGGATGCCCTTTGCAGCTGCAGTGTGCCCGGAGCTCTGGGCCTTTTAGTTTGCGGAACCCTAACAACCCTAGGCGTAACCCTAACCCTAACCCTAGGCAGGGCAGCCAATCAGCCTAGGGTTAGGGCAGGTGCCAAGGAGAAAGCCCTCGAGGAGGCCAGCTTGTGGCAGTTTTGCGATGCCCCTGGGATGCCCTTTGCAGCTGCAGTGTGCCCGGAGCTCTGGGCCTTTTAGTTTGCGGAACCCTAACAACCCTAGGCGTAACCCTAACCCTAACCCTAGGCAGGGCAGCCAATCAGCCTAGGGTTAGGGCAGGTGCCAAGGAGAAAGCCCTCGAGGAGGCCAGCTTGTGGCAGTTTTGCGATGCCCCTGGGATGCCCTTTGCAGCTGCAGTGTGCCCGGAGCTCTGGGCCTTTTAGTTTGCGGAACCCTAACAACCCTAGGCGTAACCCTAACCCTAACCCTAGGCAGGGCAGCCAATCAGCCTAGGGTTAGGGCAGGTGCCAAGGAGAAAGCCCTCGAGGAGGCCAGCTTGTGGCAGTTTTGCGATGCCCCTGGGATGCCCTTTGCAGCTGCAGTGTGCCCGGAGCTCTGGGCCTTTTAGTTTGCGGAACCCTAACCCTAGGCGTAACCCTAACCCTAACCCTAGGCAGGGCAGCCAATCAGCCTAGGGTTAGGGCAGGTGCCAAGGAGAAAGCCCTCGAGGAGGCCAGCTTGTGGCAGTTTTGCGATGCCCCTGGGATGCCCTTTGCAGCTGCAGTGTGCCCGGAGCTCTGGGCCTTTTAGTTTGCGGAACCCTAACAACCCTAGGCGTAACCCTAACCCTAACCCTAGGCAGGGCAGCCAATCAGCCTAGGGTTAGGGCAGGTGCCACAAAGAAAGCCCTCGAGGAGGCCAGCTTGTGGCAGTTTTGCGATGCCCCTGGGATGCCCTTTGCAGCTGCAGTGTGCCTGGAGCTCTGGGCCTTTTACTTTGCGGAACCCTAACAACCCTAGGCGTAACCCTAACCCTAACCCTAGGCAGGGCAGCCAATCAGCCTAGGGTTAGGGCAGGTGCCAAGGAGAAAGCCCTCGAGGAGGCCAGCTTGTGGCAGTTTTGCGATGCCCCTGGGATGCCCTTTGCAGCTGCAGTGTGCCTGGAGCTCTGGGCCTTTTAGTTTGCGGAGCCCTAACAACCCTAGGCGTAACCCTATCCCTAACCCTAGGCAGGGCAGCCAATCAGCCTAGGGTTAGGGCAGGTGCCAAGGAGAAAGCCCTCGAGGAGGCCAGCTTGTGGCAGTTTTGCGATGCCCCTGGGATGCCCTTTGCAGCTGCAGTGTGCCCGGAGCTCTGGGCCTTTTAGTTTGCGGAACCCTAACAACCCTAGGCGTAACCCTAACCCTAACCCTAGGCAGGGCAGCCAATCAGCCTAGGGTTAGGGCAGGTGCCAAGGAGAAAGACCTCGAGGAGGCCAGCTTGTGGCAGTTTTGCGATGCCCCTGGGATGCCCTTTGCAGCTGCAGTGTGCCCGGAGCTCTGGGCCTTTTAGTTTGCGGAACCCTAACAACCCTAGGCGTAACCCTAACCCTAACCCTAGGCAGGGCAGCCAATCAGCCTAGGGTTAGGGCAGGTGCCAAGGAGAAAGCCCTCGAGGAGGCCAGCTTGTGGCAGTTTTGCGATGCCCCTGGGATGCCCTTTGCAGCTGCAGTGTGCCCGGAGCTCTGGGCCTTTTAGTTTGCGGAACCCTAACAACCCTAGGCGTAACCCTAACCCTAAGCCTAGGCAGGGCAGCCAATCAGCCTAGGGTTAGGGCAGGTGCCAAGGAGAAAGCCCTCGAGGAGGCCAGCTTGTGGCAGTTTTGCGATGCCCCTGGGATGCCCTTTGCAGCTGCAGTGTGCCTGGAGCTCTGGGCCTTTTAGTTTGCGGAACCCTAACCCTAGGCGTAACCCTAACCCTAACCCTAGGCAGGGCAGCCAATCAGCCTAGGGTTAGGGCAGGTGCCAAGGAGAAAGCCCTCGAGGAGGCCAGCTTGTGGCAGTTTTGCGATGCCCCTGGGATGCCCTTTGCAGCTGCAGTGTGCCCGGAGCTCTGGGCCTTTTAGTTTGCGGAACCCTAACAACCCTAGGCGTAACCCTAACCCTAACCCTAGGCAGGGCAGCCAATCAGCCTAGGGTTAGGGCAGGTGCCAAGGAGAAAGCCCTCGAGGAGGCCAGCTTGTGGCAGTTTTGCGATGCCCCTGGGATGCCCTTTGCAGCTGCAGTGTGCCCGGAGCTCTGGGCCTTTTAGTTTGCGGAACCCTAACCCTAGGCGTAACCCTAACCCTAACCCTAGGCAGGGCAGCCAATCAGCCTAGGGTTAGGGCAGGTGCCAAGGAGAAAGCCCTCGAGGAGGCCAGCTTGTGGCAGTTTTGCGATGCCCCTGGGATGCCCTTTGCAGCTGCAGTGTGCCTGGAGCTCTGGGCCTTTTACTTTGCGGAACCCTAACAACCCTAGGCGTAACCCTAACCCTAACCCTAGGCAGGGCAGCCAATCAGCCTAGGGTTAGGGCAGGTGCCAAGGAGAAAGCCCTTGAGGAGGCCAGCTTGTGGCAGTTTTGCGATGCCCCTGGGATGCCCTTTGCAGCTGCAGTGTGCCTGGAGCTCTGGGCCTTTTAGTTTGCGGAACCCTAACCCTAGGCGTAACCCTAACCCTAACCCTAACTCTAGGCAGGGCAGCCAATCAGCCTAGGGTTAGGGCAGGTGCCAAGGAGAAAGCCCTCGAGGAGGCCAGCTTGTGGCAGTTTTGCGATGCCCCTGGGATGCCCTTTGCAGCTGCAGTGTGCCTGGAGCTGTGGGCCTTTTAGTTTGCGGAGCCCTAACAACCCTAGGCGTAACCCTATCCCTAACCCTAGGCAGGGCAGCCAATCAGCCTAGGGTTAGGGCAGGTGCCAAGGAGAAAGCCCTCGAGGAGGCCAGCTTGTGGCAGTTTTGCGATGCCCCTGGGATGCCCTTTGCAGCTGCAGTGTGCCCGGAGCTCTGGGCCTTTTAGTTTGCGGAACCCTAACAACCCTAGGCGTAACCCTAACCCTAACCCTAGGCAGGGCAGCCAATCAGCCTAGGGTTAGGGCAGGTGCCAAGGAGAAAGACCTCGAGGAGGCCAGCTTGTGGCAGTTTTGCGATGCCCCTGGGATGCCCTTTGCAGCTGCAGTGTGCCCGGAGCTCTGGGCCTTTTAGTTTGCGGAACCCTAACAACCCTAGGCGTAACCCTAACCCTAACCCTAGGCAGGGCAGCCAATCAGCCTAGGGTTAGGGCAGGTGCCAAGGAGAAAGCCCTCGAGGAGGCCAGCTTGTGGCAGTTTTGCGATGCCCCTGGGATGCCCTTTGCAGCTGCAGTGTGCCCGGAGCTCTGGGCCTTTTAGTTTGCGGAACCCTAACAACCCTAGGCGTAACCCTAACCCTAACCCTAGGCAGGGCAGCCAATCAGCCTAGGGTTAGGGCAGGTGCCAAGGAGAAAGCCCTTGAGGAGGCCAGCTTGTGGCAGTTTTGCGATGCCCCTGGGATGTCCTTTGCAGCTGCAGTGTGCCTGGAGCTCTGGGCCTTTTAGTTTGCGGAACCCTAACCCTAGGCGTAACCCTAACCCTAACCCTAGGCAGGGCAGCCAATCAGCCTAGGGTTAGGGCAGGTGCCAAGGAGAAAGCCCTTGAGGAGGCCAGCTTGTGGCAGTTTTGCGATGCCCCTGGGATGCCCTTTGCAGCTGCAGTGTGCCCGGAGCTCTGGGCCTTTTAGTTTGCGGAACCCTAACAACCCTAGGCGTAACCCTAACCCTAACCCTAGGCAGGGCAGCCAATCAGCCTAGGGTTAGGGCAGGTGCCAAGGAGAAAGCCCTCGAGGAGGCCAGCTTGTGGCAGTTTTGCGATGCCCCTGGGATGCCCTTTGCAGCTGCAGTGTGCCCGGAGCTGTGGGCCTTTTAGTTTGCGGAACCCTAACAACCCTCGGCGTAACCCTAACCCTAACCCTAGGCAGGGCAGCCAATCAGCCTAGGGTTAGGGCAGGTGCCAAGGAGAAAGCCCTCGAGGAGGCCAGCTTGTGGCAGTTTTGCGATGCCCCTGGGATGCCCTTTGCAGCTGCAGTGTGCCCGGAGCTCTGGGCCTTTTAGTTTGCGGAACCCTAACAACCCTAGGCGTAACCCTAACCCTAACCCTAGGCAGGGCAGCCAATCAGCCTAGGGTTAGGGCAGGTGCCAAGGAGAAAGCCCTCGAGGAGGCCAGCTTGTGGCAGTTTTGCGATGCCCCTGGGATGCCCTTTGCAGCTGCAGTGTGCCCGGAGCTCTGGGCCTTTTAGTTTGCGGAACCCTAACCCTAGGCGTAACCCTAACCCTAACCCTAGGCAGGGCAGCCAATCAGCCTAGGGTTAGGGCAGGTGCCAAGGAGAAAGCCCTCGAGGAGGCCAGCTTGTGGCAGTTTTGCGATGCCCCTGGGATGCCCTTTGCAGCTGCAGTGTGCCCGGAGCTCTGGGCCTTTTAGTTTGCGGAACCCTAACAACCCTAGGCGTAACCCTAACCCTAACCCTAGGCAGGGCAGCCAATCAGCCTAGGGTTAGGGCAGGTGCCAAGGAGAAAGCCCTCGAGGAGGCCAGCTTGTGGCAGTTTTGCGATGCCCCTGGGATGCCCTTTGCAGCTGCAGTGTGCCCGGAGCTCTGGGCCTTTTAGTTTGCGGAACCCTAACAACCCTAGGCGTAACCCTAACCCTAACCCTAGGCAGGGCAGCCAATCAGCCTAGGGTTAGGGCAGGTGCCAAGGAGAAAGCCCTTGAGGAGGCCAGCTTGTGGCAGTTTTGCGATGCCCCTGGGATGCCCTTTGCAGCTGCAGTGTGCCCGGAGCTCTGGGCCTTTTAGTTTGCGGAACCCTAACAACCCTAGGCGTAACCCTAACCCTAACCCTAGGCAGGGCAGCCAATCAGCCTAGGGTTAGGGCAGGTGCCACAAAGAAAGCCCTCGAGGAGGCCAGCTTGTGGCAGTTTTGCGATGCCCCTGGGATGCCCTTTGCAGCTGCAGTGTGCCCGGAGTTGTGGGCCTTTTAGTTTGCGGAACCCTAACAACCCTAGGCGTAACTCTAACCCTAACCCTAGCCAGGGCAGCCAATCAGCCTAGGGTTAGGGCAGGTGCCAAGGAGAAAGCCCTCGAGGAGGCCAGCTTGTGGCAGTTTTGCGATGCCCCTGGGATGCCCTTTGCAGCTGCAGTGTGCCCGGAGCTCTGGGCCTTTTAGTTTGCGGAACCCTAACAACCCTAGGCGTAACCCTAACCCTAACCCTAGGCAGGGCAGCCAATCAGCCTAGGGTTAGGGCAGGTGCCAAGGAGAAAGCCCTCGAGGAGGCCAGCTTGTGGCAGTTTTGCGATGCCCCTGGGATGCCCTTTGCAGCTGCAGTGTGCCCGGAGCTCTGGGCCTTTTAGTTTGCGGAACCCTAACAACCCTAGGCGTAACCCTAACCCTAACCCTAGGCAGGGCAGCCAATCAGCCTAGGGTTAGGGCAGGTGCCAAGGAGAAAGCCCTCGAGGAGGCCAGCTTGTGGCAGTTTTGCGATGCCCCTGGGATGCCCTTTGCAGCTGCAGTGTGCCTGGAGCTCTGGGCCTTTTAGTTTGCGGAACCCTAACCCTAGGCGTAACCCTAACCCTAACCCTAGGCAGGGCAGCCAATCAGCCTAGGGTTAGGGCAGGTGCCAAGGAGAAAGCCCTCGAGGAGGCCAGCTTGTGGCAGTTTTGCGATGCCCCTGGGATGCCCTTTGCAGCTGCAGTGTGCCTGGAGCTCTGGGCCTTTTAGTTTGCGGAACCCTAACAACCCTAGGCGTAACCCTAACCCTAACCCTAGGCAGGGCAGCCAATCAGCCTAGGGTTAGGGCAGGTGCCAAGGAGAAAGCCCTCGAGGAGGCCAGCTTGTGGCAGTTTTGCGATGCCCCTGGGATGCCCTTTGCAGCTGCAGTGTGCCCGGAGCTCTGGGCCTTTTAGTTTGCGGAACCCTAACCCTAGGCGTAACCCTAACCCTAACCCTAGGCAGGGCAGCCAATCAGCCTAGGGTTAGGGCAGGTGCCAAGGAGAAAGCCCTCGAGGAGGCCAGCTTGTGGCAGTTTTGCAATGCCCCTGGGATGCCCTTTGCAGCTGCAGTGTGCCTGGAGCTCTGGGCCTTTTAGTTTGCGGAACCCTAACCCTAGGCGTAACCCTAACCCTAACCCTAGGCAGGGCAGCCAATCAGCCTAGGGTTAGGGCAGGTGCCAAGGAGAAAGCCCTCGAGGAGGCCAGCTTGTGGCAGTTTTGCGATGCCCCTGGGATGCCCTTTGCAGCTGCAGTGTGCCCGGAGCTCTGGGCCTTTTAGTTTGCGGAACCCTAACAACCCTAGGCGTAACCCTAACCCTAACCCTAGGCAGGGCAGCCAATCAGCCTAGGGTTAGGGCAGGTGCCAAGGAGAAAGCCCTCGAGGAGGCCAGCTTGTGGCAGTTTTGCGATGCCCCTGGGATGCCCTTTGCAGCTGCAGTGTGCCCGGAGCTCTGGGCCTTTTAGTTTGCGGAACCCTAACAACCCTAGGCGTAACCCTAACCCTAACCCTAGGCAGGGCAGCCAATCAGCCTAGGGTTAGGGCAGGTGCCAAGGAGAAAGCCCTCGAGGAGGCCAGCTTGTGGCAGTTTTGCGATGCCCCTGGGATGCCCTTTGCAGCTGCAGTGTGCCTGGAGCTCTGGGCCTTTTAGTTTGCGGAACCCTAACCCTAGGCGTAACCCTAACACTAACCCTAACTCTAGGCAGGGCAGCCAATCAGCCTAGGGTTAGGGCAGGTGCCAAGGAGAAAGCCCTCGAGGAGGCCAGCTTGTGCCAGTTTTGCGATGCCCCTGGGATGCCCTTTGCAGCTGCAGTGTGCCTGGAGCTCTGGGCCTTTTAGTTTGCGGAGCCCTAACAACCCTAGGCGTAACCCTATCCCTAACCCTAGGCAGGGCAGCCAATCAGCCTAGGGTTAGGGCAGGTGCCAAGGAGAAAGCCCTCGAGGAGGCCAGCTTGTGGCAGTTTTGCGATGCCCCTGGGATGCCCTTTGCAGCTGCAGTGTGCCCGGAGCTCTGGGCCTTTTAGTTTGCGGAACCCTAACAACCCTAGGCGTAACCCTAACCCTAACCCTAGGCAGGGCAGCCAATCAGCCTAGGGTTAGGGCAGGTGCCAAGGAGAAAGCCCTCGAGGAGGCCAGCTTGTGGCAGTTTTGCGATGCCCCTGGGATGCCCTTTGCAGCTGCAGTGTGCCCGGAGCTCTGGGCCTTTTAGTTTGCGGAACCCTAACAACCCTAGGCGTAACCCTAACCCTAACCCTAGGCAGGGCAGCCAATCAGCCTAGGGTTAGGGCAGGTGCCAAGGAGAAAGCCCTCGAGGAGGCCAGCTTGTGGCAGTTTTGCGATGCCCCTGGGATGCCCTTTGCAGCTGCAGTGTGCCCGGAGCTCTGGGCCTTTTAGTTTGCGGAACCCTAACAACCCTAGGCGTAACCCTAACCCTAACCCTAGGCAGGGCAGCCAATCAGCCTAGGGTTAGGGCAGGTGCCAAGGAGAAAGCCCTTGAGAAGGCCAGCTTGTGGCAGTTTTGCGATGCCCCTGGGATGCCCTTTGCAGCTGCAGTGTGCCTGGAGCTCTGGGCCTTTTAGTTTGCGGAACCCTAACCCTAGGCGTAACCCTAACCCTAACCTTAGGCAGGGCAGCCAATCAGCCTAGGGTTAGGGCAGGTGCCAAGGAGAAAGCCCTCGAGGAGGCCAGCTTGTGGCAGTTTTGCGATGCCCCTGGGATGCCCTTTGCAGCTGCAGTGTGCCCGGAGCTCTGGGCCTTTTAGTTTGCGGAACCCTAACAACCCTAGGCGTAACCCTAACCCTAACCCTAGGCAGGGCAGCCAATCAGCCTAGGGTTAGGGCAGGTGCCAAGGAGAAAGCCCTCGAGGAGGCCAGCTTGTGGCAGTTTTGCGATGCCCCTGGGATGCCCTTTGCAGCTGCAGTGTGCCCGGAGCTGTGGGCCTTTTAGTTTGCGGAACCCTAACCCTAGGCGTAACCCTAACCCTAACCCTAGGCAGGGCAGCCAATCAGCCTAGGGTTAGGGCAGGTGCCAAGGAGAAAGCCCTCGAGGAGGCCAGCTTGTGGCAGTTTTGCGATGCCCCTGGGATGCCCTTTGCAGCTGCAGTGTGCCTGGAGCTCTGGGCCTTTTAGTTTGCGGAACCCTAACCCTAGGCGTAACCCTAACCCTAGGCAGGGCAGCCAATCAGCCTAGGGTTAGGGCAGGTGCCACAAAGAAAGCCCTCGAGGAGGCCAGCTTGTGGCAGTTTTGCGATGCCCCTGGGATGCCCTTTGCAGCTGCAGTGTGCCCGGAGTTGTGGGCCTTTTAGTTTGCGGAACCCTAACAACCCTAGGCGTAACCCTAACCCTAACCCTAGGCAGGGCAGCCAATCAGCCTAGGGTTAGGGCAGGTGCCAAGGAGAAAGCCCTCGAGGAGGCCAGCTTGTGGCAGTTTTGCGATGCCCCTGGGATGCCCTTTGCAGCTGCAGTGTGCCCGGAGCTCTGGGCCTTTTAGTTTGCGGAACCCTAACAACCCTAGGCGTAACCCTAACCCTAACCCTAGGCAGCGCAGCCAATCAGCCTAGGGTTAGGGCAGGTGCCAAGGAGAAAGCCCTCGAGGAGGCCAGCTTGTGGCAGTTTTGCGATGCCCCTGGGATGCCCTTTGCAGCTGCAGTGTGCCCGGAGTTGTGGGCCTTTTAGTTTGCGGAACCCTAACAACCCTAGGCGTAACCCTAACCCTAACCCTAGGCAGGGCAGCCAATCAGCCTAGGGTTAGGGCAGGTGCCAAGGAGAAAGCCCTCGAGGAGGCCAGCTTGTGGCAGTTTTGCGATGCCCCTGGGATGCCCTTTGCAGCTGCAGTGTGCCTGGAGCTCTGGGCCTTTTAGTTTGCGGAACCCTAACAACCCTAGGCGTAACCCTAACCCTAACCCTAGGCAGGGCAGCCAATCAGCCTAGGGTTAGGGCAGGTGCCAAGGAGAAAGCCCTTGAGGAGGCCAGCTTGTGGCAGTTTTGCGATGCCCCTGGGATGCCCTTTGCAGCTGCAGTGTGCCCGGAGCTCTGGGCCTTTTAGTTTGCGGAACCCTAACAACCCTAGGCGTAACCCTAACCCTAACCCTAGGCAGGGCAGCCAATCAGCCTAGGGTTAGGGCAGGTGCCAAGGAGAAAGCCCTCGAGGAGGCCAGCTTGTGGCAGTTTTGCGATGCCCCTGGGATGCCCTTTGCAGCTGCAGTGTGCCCGGAGCTCTGGGCCTTTTAGTTTGCGGAACCCTAACCCTAGGCGTAACCCTAACCCTAACCCTAGGCAGGGCAGCCAATCAGCCTAGGGTTAGGGCAGGTGCCAAGGAGAAAGCCCTCGAGGAGGCCAGCTTGTGGCAGTTTTGCAATGCCCCTGGGATGCCCTTTGCAGCTGCAGTGTGCCTGGAGCTCTGGGCCTTTTAGTTTGCGGAACCCTAACCCTAGGCGTAACCCTAACCCTAACCCTAGGCAGGGCAGCCAATCAGCCTAGGGTTAGGGCAGGTGCCAAGGAGAAAGCCCTCGAGGAGGCCAGCTTGTGGCAGTTTTGCGATGCCCCTGGGATGCCCTTTGCAGCTGCAGTGTGCCCGGAGCTCTGGGCCTTTTAGTTTGCGGAACCCTAACAACCCTAGGCGTAACCCTAACCCTAACCCTAGGCAGGGCAGCCAATCAGCCTAGGGTTAGGGCAGGTGCCAAGGAGAAAGCCCTCGAGGAGGCCAGCTTGTGGCAGTTTTGCGATGCCCCTGGGATGCCCTTTGCAGCTGCAGTGTGCCTGGAGCTCTGGGCCTTTTACTTTGCGGAACCCTAACAACCCTAGGCGTAACCCTAACCCTAACCCTAGGCAGGGCAGCCAATCAGCCTAGGGTTAGGGCAGGTGCCAAGGAGAAAGCCCTCGAGGAGGCCAGCTTGTGGCAGTTTTGCGATGCCCCTGGGATGCCCTTTGCAGCTGCAGTGTGCCTGGAGCTCTGGGCCTTTTAGTTTGCGGAACCCTAACCCTAGGCGTAACCCTAACACTAACCCTAATTCTAGGCAGGGCAGCCAATCAGCCTAGGGTTAGGGCAGGTGCCAAGGAGAAAGCCCTCGAGGAGGCCAGCTTGTGCCAGTTTTGCGATGCCCCTGGGATGCCCTTTGCAGCTGCAGTGTGCCTGGAGCTCTGGGCCTTTTAGTTTGCGGAGCCCTAACAACCCTAGGCGTAACCCTATCCCTAACCCTAGGCAGAGCAGCCAATCAGCCTAGGGTTAGGGCAGGTGCCAAGGAGAAAGCCCTCGAGGAGGCCAGCTTGTGGCAGTTTTGCGATGCCCCTGGGATGCCCTTTGCAGCTGCAGTGTGCCCGGAGCTCTGGGCCTTTTAGTTTGCGGAACCCTAACAACCCTAGGCGTAACCCTAACCCTAACCCTAGGCAGGGCAGCCAATCAGCCTAGGGTTAGGGCAGGTGCCAAGGAGAAAGACCTCGAGGAGGCCAGCTTGTGGCAGTTTTGCGATGCCCCTGGGATGCCCTTTGCAGCTGCAGTGTGCCCGGAGCTCTGGGCCTTTTAGTTTGCGGTACCCTAACAACCCTAGGCGTAACCCTAACCCTAACCCTAGGCAGGGCAGCCAATCAGCCTAGGGTTAGGGCAGGTGCCAAGGAGAAAGCCCTCGAGGAGGCCAGCTTGTGGCAGTTTTGCGATGCCCCTGGGATGCCCTTTGCAGCTGCAGTGTGCCCGGAGCTCTGGGCCTTTTAGTTTGCGGAACCCTAACAACCCTAGGCGTAACCCTAACCCTAACCCTAGGCAGGGCAGCCAATCAGCCTAGGGTTAGGGCAGGTGCCAAAGAGAAAGCCCTTGAGGAGGCCAGCTTGTGGCAGTTTTGCGATGCCCCTGGGATGCCCTTTGCAGCTGCAGTGTGCCTGGAGCTCTGGGCCTTTTAGTTTGCGGAACCCTAACCCTAGGCGTAACCCTAACCCTAACCCTAGGCAGGGCAGCCAATCAGCCTAGGGTTAGGGCAGGTGCCAAGGAGAAAGCCCTCGAGGAGGCCAGCTTGTGGCAGTTTTGCGATGCCCCTGGGATGCCCTTTGCAGCTGCAGTGTGCCCGGAGCTCTGGGCCTTTTAGTTTGCGGAACCCTAACAACCCTAGGCGTAACCCTAACCCTAACCCTAGGCAGGGCAGCCAATCAGCCTAGGGTTAGGGCAGGTGCCAAGGAGAAAGCCCTCGAGGAGGCCAGCTTGTGGCAGTTTTGCGATGCCCCTGGGATGCCCTTTGCAGCTGCAGTGTGCCCGGAGCTCTGGGCCTTTTAGTTTGCGGAACCCTAACCCTAGGCGTAACCCTAACCCTAACCCTAGGCAGGGCAGCCAATCAGCCTAGGGTTAGGGCAGGTGCCAAGGAGAAAGCCCTCGAGGAGGCCAGCTTGTGGCACTTTTGCGATGCCCCTGGGATGCCCTTTGCAGCTGCAGTGTGCCCGGAGCTCTGGGCCTTTTACTTTGCGGAACCCTAACAACCCTAGGCGTAACCCTAACCCTAACCCTAGGCAGGGCAGCCAATCAGCCTAGGGTTAGGGCAGGTGCCAAGGAGAAAGCCCTTGAGGAGGCCAGCTTGTGGCAGTTTTGCGATGCCCCTGGGATGCCCTTTGCAGCTGCAGTGTGCCCGGAGCTCTGGGCCTTTTAGTTTGCGGAACCCTAACAACCCTAGGCGTAACCCTAACCCTAACCCTAGGCAGGGCAGCCAATCAGCCTAGGGTTAGGGCAGGTGCCAAGGAGAAAGCCCTCGAGGAGGCCAGCTTGTGGCAGTTTTGCGATGCCCCTGGGATGCCCTTTGCAGCTGCAGTGTGCCTGGAGCTGTGGGCCTTTTAGTTTGCGGAACCCTAAACCTAGGCTTAACCCTAACCCTAACCCTAGGCAGGGCAGCCAATCAGCCTAGGGTTAGGGCAGGTGCCAAGGAGAAAGCCCTCGAGGAGGCCAGCTTGTGGCAGTTTTGCGATGCCCCTGGGATGCCCTTTGCAGCTGCAGTGTGCCTGGAGCTCTGGGCCTTTTAGTTTGCGGAACCCTAACCCTAGGCGTAACCCTAACCCTAACCCTAGGCAGGGCAGCCAATCAGCCTAGGGTTAGGGCAGGTGCCAAGGAGAAAGCCCTCGAGGAGGCCAGCTTGTGGCAGTTTTGCAATGCCCCTGGGATGCCCTTTGCAGCTGCAGTGTGCCCGGAGCTCTGGGCCTTTTAGTTTGCGGAACCCTAACAACCCTAGGCGTAACCCTAACCCTAACCCTAGGCAGGGCAGCCAATCAGCCTAGGGTTAGGGCAGGTGCCAAGGAGAAAGCCCTCGAGGAGGCCAGCTTGTGGCAGTTTTGCGATGCCCCTGGGATGCCCTTTGCAGCTGCAGTGTGCCCGGAGCTCTGGGCCTTTTAGTTTGCGGAACCCTAACCCTAGGCGTAACCCTAACCCTAACCCTAGGCAGGGCAGCCAATCAGCCTAGGGTTAGGGCAGGTGCCAAGGAGAAAGCCCTCGAGGAGGCCAGCTTGTGGCACTTTTGCGATGCCCCTGGGATGCCCTTTGCAGCTGCAGTGTGCCCGGAGCTCTGGGCCTTTTAGTTTGCGGAACCCTAACAACCCTAGGCGTAACCCTAACCCTAACCCTAGGCAGGGCAGCCAATCAGCCTAGGGTTAGGGCAGGTGCCAAGGAGAAAGCCCTCGAGGAGGCCAGCTTGTGGCAGTTTTGCGATGCCCCTGGGATGCCCTTTGCAGCTGCAGTGTGCCCGGAGCTCTGGGCCTTTTAGTTTGCGGAACCCTAACAACCCTAGGCGTAACCCTAACCCTAACCCTAGGCAGGGCAGCCAATCAGCCTAGGGTTAGGGCAGGTGCCAAGGAGAAAGCCCTCGAGGAGGCCAGCTTGTGCCAGTTTTGCGATGCCCCTGGGATGCCCTTTGCAGCTGCAGTGTGCCTGGAGCTCTGGGCCTTTTAGTTTGAGGAACCCTAACCCTAGGCGTAACCCTAACCCTAACCCTAGGCAGGGCAGCCAATCAGCCTAGGGTTAGGGCAGGTGCCAAGGAGAAAGCCCTCGAGGAGGCCAGCTTGTGGCAGTTTTGCGATGCCCCTGGGATGCCCTTTGCAGCTGCAGTGTGCCCAGAGCTCTGGGCCTTTTAGTTTGCGGAACCCTAACAACCCTAGGCGTAACCCTAACCCTAACCCTAGGCAGGGCAGCCAATCAGCCTAGGGTTAGGGCAGGTGCCAAGGAGAAAGCCCTCGAGGAGGCCAGCTTGTGGCAGTTTTGCGATGCCCCTGGGATGCCCTTTGCAGCTGCAGTGTGCCCGGAGCTCTGGGCCTTTTAGTTTGCGGAACCCTAACAACCCTAGGCGTAACCCTAACCCTAACCCTAGGCAGGGCAGCCAATCAGCCTAAGGTTAGGGCAGGTGCCAAGGAGAAAGCCCTCGAGGAGGCCAGCTTGTGGCAGTTTTGCGATGCCCCTGGGATGCCCTTTTGCAGCTGCAGTGTGCCCGGAGCTCTGGGCCTTTTAGTTTGCGGAACCCTAACAACCCTCGGCGAAAACCTAACCCTAACCCTAGGCAGGGCAGCCAATCAGCCTAGGGTTAGGGCAGGTGCCAAGGAGAAAGCCCTCGAGGAGGCCAGCTTGTGGCAGTTTTGCGATGCCCCTGGGATGCCCTTTGCAGCTGCAGTGTGCCCGGAGCTCTGGGCCTTTTAGTTTGCGGAACCCTAACAACCCTAGGCGTAACCCTAACCCTAACCCTAGGCAGGGCAGCCAATCAGCCTAGGGTTAGGGCAGGTGCCAAGGAGAAAGCCCTCGAGGAGGCCAGCTTGTGGCAGTTTTGCGATGCCCCTGGGATGCCCTTTGCAGCTGCAGTGTGCCCGGAGCTCTGGGCCTTTTAGTTTGCGGAACCCTAACCCTAGGCGTAACCCTAACCCTAACCCTAGGCAGGGCAGCCAATCAGCCTAGGGTTAGGGCAGGTGCCAAGGAGAAAGCCCTCGAGGAGGCCAGCTTGTGGCAGTTTTGCGATGCCCCTGGGATGCCCTTTGCAGCTGCAGTGTGCCCGGAGCTCTGGGCCTTTTAGTTTGCGGAACCCTAACAACCCTAGGCGTAACCCTAACCCTAACCCTAGGCAGGGCAGCCAATCAGCCTAGGGTTAGGGCAGGTGCCAAGGAGAAAGCCCTCGAGGAGGCCAGCTTGTGGCAGTTTTGCGATGCCCCTGGGATGCCCTTTGCAGCTGCAGTGTGCCCGGAGCTCTGGGCCTTTTAGTTTGCGGAACCCTAACCCTAGGCGTAACCCTAACCCTAACCCTAGGTAGGGCAGCCAATCAGCCTAGGGTTAGGGCAGGTGCCAAGCAAAAAGCCCTCAAGGAGGCCAGCTTGTGGCAGTTTTGCGATGCCCCTGGGATGCCCTTTGCAGCTGCAGTGTGCCTGGAGCTCTGGGCCTTTTAGTTTGCGGAACCCTAACAACCCTAGGCGTAACCCTAACCCTAACCCTAGGCAGGGCAGCCAATCAGCCTAGGGTTAGGGCAGGTGCCAAGGAAAAAGCCGTCAAGGAGGCCAGCTTGTGGCAGTTTTGCGATGCCCCTGGGATGCCCTTTGCAGCTGCAGTGTGCCCGGAGCTCTGGGCCTTTTAGTTTGCGGAACCCTAACAACCCTAGGCGTAACCCTAACCCTAACCCTAGGCAGGGCAGCCAATCAGCCTAGGGTTAGGGCAGGTGCCAAGGAGAAAGCCCTCGAGGAGGCAAGCTTGTGGCAGTTTTGCGATGCCCCTGGGATGCCCTTTGCAGCTGCAGTGTGCCCGGAGCTCTGGGCCTTTTAGTTTGCGGAACCCTAACAACCCTAGGCGTAACCCTAACCCTAACCCTAGGCAGGGCAGCCAATCAGCCTAGGGTTAGGGCAGGTGCCAAGGAGAAAGCCCTCGAGGAGGCCAGCTTGTGGCAGTTTTGCGATGCCCCTGGGATGCCCTTTGCAGCTGCAGTGTGCCTGGAGCTCTGGGCCTTTTAGTTTGCGGAACCCTAACCCTAGGCGTAACCCTAACCCTAACCCTAGGCAGGGCAGCCAATCAGCCTAGGGTTAGGGCAGGTGCCAAGGAGAAAGCCCTCGAGGAGGCAAGCTTGTGGCAGTTTTGCGATGCCCCTGGGATGCCCTTTGCAGCTGCAGTGTGCCCGGAGCTCTGGGCCTTTTAGTTTGCGGAACTCTAACAACCCTAGGCGTAACCCTAACCCTAACCCTAGGCAGGGCAGCCAATCAGCCTAGGGTTAGGGCAGGTGCCAAGGAGAAAGCCCTCGAGGAGGCAAGCTTGTGGCAGTTTTGCGATGCCCCTGGGATGCCCTTTGCAGCTGCAGTGTGCCCGGAGCTCTGGGCCTTTTAGTTTGCGGAACCCTAACAACCCTAGGCGTAACCCTAACCCTAACCCTAGGCAGGGCAGCCAATCAGCCTAGGGTTAGGGCAGGTGCCAAGGAGAAAGCCCTCGAGGAGGCCAGCTTGTGGCAGTTTTGCGATGCCCCTGGGATGCCCTTTGCAGCTGCAGTGTGCCTGGAGCTCTGGGCCTTTTAGTTTGCGGAACCCTAACCCTAGGCGTAACCCTAACCCTAACCCTAGGCAGGGCAGCCAATCAGCCTAGGGTTAGGGCAGGTGCCAAGGAGAAAGCCCTCGAGGAGGCCAGCTTGTGGCAGTTTTGCGATGCCCCTGGGATGCCCTTTGCAGCTGCAGTGTGCCCGGAGCTCTGGGCCTTTTAGTTTGCGGAACCCTAACAACCCTAGGCGTAACCCTAACCCTAACCCTAGGCAGGGCAGCCAATCAGCCTAGGGTTAGGGCAGGTGCCAAGGAGAAAGCCCTCGAGGAGGCCAGCTTGTGGCAGTTTTGCAATGCCCCTGGGATGCCCTTTGCAGCTGCAGTGTGCCTGGAGCTCTGGGCCTTTTAGTTTTCGGAACCCTAACCCTAGGCGTAACCCTAACCCTAACCCTAGGCAGGGCAGCCAATCAGCCTAGGGTTAGGGCAGGTGCCAAGGAGAAAGCCCTCGAGGAGGCCAGCTTGTGGCAGTTTTGCAATGCCCCTGGGATGCCCTTTGCAGCTGCAGTGTGCCCGGAGCTCTGGGCCTTTTAGTTTGCGGAACCCTAACAACCCTAGGCGTAACCCTAACCCTAACCCTAGGCAGGGCAGCCAATCAGCCTAGTGTTAGGGCAGGTGCCAAGGAGAAAGCCCTCGAGGAGGCCAGCTTGTGGCAGTTTTGCGATGCCCCTGGGATGCCCTTTGCAGCTGCAGTGTGCCCGGAGCTCTGGGCCTTTTAGTTTGCGGAACCCTAACCCTAGGCGTAACCCTAACCCTAACCCTAGGTAGGGCAGCCAATCAGCCTAGGGTTAGGGCAGGTGCCAAGGAAAAAGCCCTCAAGGAGGCCAGCTTGTGGCAGTTTTGCGATGCCCCTGGGATGCCCTTTGCAGCTGCAGTGTGCCTGGAGCTCTGGGCCTTTTAGTTTGCGGAACCCTAACCCTAGGCGTAACCCTAACCCTAACCCTAGGCAGGGCAGCCAATCAGCCTAGGGTTAGGGCAGGTGCCAAGGAAAAAGCCGTCAAGGAGGCCAGCTTGTGGCAGTTTTGCGATGCCCCTGGGATGCCCTTTGCAGCTGCAGTGTGCCCGGAGCTCTGGGCCTTTTAGTTTGCGGAACCCAAACAACCCTAGGCGTAACCCTAACCCTAACCCTAGGCAGGGCAGCCAATCAGCCTAGGGTTAGGGCAGGTGCCAAGGAGAAAGCCCTCGAGGAGGCAAGCTTGTGGCAGTTTTGCGATGCCCCTGGGATGCCCTTTGCAGCTGCAGTGTGCCCGGAGCTCTGGGCCTTTTAGTTTGCGGAACCCTAACAACCCTAGGCGTAACCCTAACCCTAACCCTAGGCAGGGCAGCCAATCAGCCTAGGGTTAGGGCAGGTGCCAAGGAGAAAGCCCTTGAGGAGGCCAGCTTGTGGCAGTTTTGCGATGCCCCTGGGATGCCCTTTGCAGCTGCAGTGTGCCCGGAGCTCTGGGCCTTTTAGTTTGCGGAACCCTAACCCTAGGCGTAACCCTAACCCTAACCCTAGGTAGGGCAGCCAATCAGCCTAGGGTTAGGGCAGGTGCCAAGGAAAAAGCCCTCAAGGAGGCCAGCTTGTGGCAGTTTTGCGATGCCCCTGGGATGCCCTTTGCAGCTGCAGTGTGCCTGGAGCTCTGGGCCTTTTAGTTTGCGGAACCCTAACCCTAGGCGTAACCCTAACCCTAACCCTAGGCAGGGCAGCCAATCAGCCTAGGGTTAGGGCAGGTGCCAAGGAGAAAGCCCTCGAGGAGGCCAGCTTGTGGCAGTTTTGCGATGCCCCTGGGATGCCCTTTGCAGCTGCAGTTTGCCCAGAGCTCAGGGCCTTTTAGTTTGCGGACCCCTAACCCTAGGCGTAACCCTAACCCTAACCCTAGGCAGGGCAGCCAATCAGCCTAGGGTTAGGGCAGGTGCCAAGGAGAAAGCCCTCGAGGAGGCCAGCTTGTGGCAGTTTTGCGATGCCCCTGGGATGCCCTTTGCAGCTGCAGTGTGCCCGGAGCTCTGGGCCTTTTAGTTTGCGGAACCCTAACAACCCTAGGCGTAACCCTAACCCTAGGCAGGGCAGCCAATCAGCCTAGGGTTAGGGCAGGTGCCAAGGAGAAAGCCCTCGAGGAGGCCAGCTTGTGCCAGTTTTGCGATGCCCCTGGGATGCCCTTTGCAGCTGCAGTGTGCCCGGAGCTCTGGGCCTTTTAGTTTGCGGAACCCTAACAACCCTAGGCGTAACCCTAACCCTAACCCTAGGCAGGGAAGCCAATCAGCCTAGGGTTAGGGCAGGTGCCAAGGAGAAAGCCCTCGAGGAGGCCAGCTTGTGGCAGTTTTGCGATGCCCCTGGGATGCCCTTTGCAGCTGCAGTGTGCCTGGAGCTCTGGGCCTTTTAGTTTGCGGAACCCTAACAACCCTAGGCGTAACCCTAACCCTAACCCTAGGCAGGGCAGCCAATCAGCCAAGGGTTAGGGCAGGTGCCAAGGAGAAAGCCCTCGAGGAGGCCAGCTTGTGGCAGTTTTGTGATGCCCCTGGGATGCCCTTTGCAGCTGCAGTGTGCCCGGAGCTCTGGGCCTTTTAGTTTGCGGAACCCTAACAACCCTAGGCGTAACCCTAACCCTAACCCTAGGCAGGGCAGCCAATCAGCCTAGGGTTAGGGCAGGTGCCAAGGAGAAAGCCCTCAAGGAGGCCAGCTTGTGGCAGTTTTGCGATGCCCCTGGGATGCCCTTTGCAGCTGCAGTGTGCCCGGAGCTCTGGGCCTTTTAGTTTGCGGAACCCTAACCCTAGGCGTAACCCTAACCCTAACCCTAGGCAGGGCAGCCAATCAGCCTAGGGTTAGGGCAGGTGCCAAGGAGAAAGCCCTCGAGGAGGCCAGCTTGTGGCAGTTTTGCGATGCCCCTGGGATGCCCTTTGCAGCTGCAGTGTGCCTGGAGCTCTGGGCCTTTTAGTTTGCGGAGCCCTAACAACCCTAGGCGTAACCCTAACCCTAACCCTAGGCAGGGCAGCCAATCAGCCTAGGGTTAGGGCAGGTGCCAAGGACAAAGCCCTCGAGGAGGCCAGCTTGTGGCAGTTTTGCGATGCCCCTGGGATGCCCTTTGCAGCTGCAGTGTGCCCGGAGCTCTGGGCCTTTTAGTTTGCGGAACCCTAACAACCCTAGGCGTAACCCTAACCCTAACCCTAGGCAGGGCAGCCAATCAGCCTAGGGTTAGGGCAGGTGCCAAGGAGAAAGCCCTCGAGGAGGCCAGCTTGTGGCAGTTTTGCGATGCCCCTGGGATGCCCTTTGCAGCTGCAGTGTGCCCGGAGCTCTGGGCCTTTTAGTTTGCGGACTCCTAACCCTAGGCGTAACCCTAACCCTAACCCTAGGCAGGGCAGCCAATCAGCCTAGGGTTAGGGCAGGTGCCAAGGAAAAAGCCGTCCAGGAGGCCAGCTTGTGGCAGTTTTGCGATGCCCCTGGGATGCCCTTTGCAGCTGCAGTGTGCCCGGAGCTCTGGGCCTTTTAGTTTGCGGAACCCAAACAACCCTAGGCGTAACCCTAACCCTAACCCTAGGCAGGGCAGCCAATCAGCCTAGGGTTAGGGCAGGTGCCAAGGAGAAAGCCCTCGAGGAGGCCAGCTTGTGGCAGTTTTGCGATGCCCCTGGGATGCCCTTTGCAGCTGCAGTGTGCCCGGAGCTCTGGGCCTTTTAGTTTGCGGAACCCTAACCCTAGGCGTAACCCTAACCCTAACCCTAGGCAGGGCAGCCAATCAGCCTAGGGTTAGGGCAGGTTCCAAGGAAAAAGCCGTCAAGGAGGCCAGCTTGTGGCAGTTTTGCGATGCCCCTGGGATGCCCTTTGCAGCTGCAGTGTGCCCGGAGCTCTGGGCCTTTTAGTTTGCGGAACCCAAACAACCCTAGGCGTAACCCTAACCCTAACCCTAGGCAGGGCAGCCAATCAGCCTAGGGTTAGGGCAGGTGCCAAGGAGAAAGCCCTCGAGGAGGCAAGCTTGTGGCAGTTTTGCGATGCCCCTGGGATGCCCTTTGCAGCTGCAGTGTGCCCGGAGCTCTGGGCCTTTTAGTTTGCGGAACCCTAACAACCCTAGGCGTAACCCTAACCCTAACCCTAGGCAGGGCAGCCAATCAGCCTAGGGTTAGGGCAGGTGCCAAGGAGAAAGCCCTCGAGGAGGCCAGCTTGTGGCAGTTTTGCGATGCCCCTGGGATGCCCTTTGCAGCTGCAGTGTGCCCGGAGCTCTGGGCCTTTTAGTTTGCGGAACCCTAACCCTAGGCGTAACCCTAACCCTAACCCTAGGCAGGGCAGCCAATCAGCCTAGGGTTAGGGCAGGTGCCAAGGAAAAAGCCCTCAAGGAGGCCAGCTTGTGGCAGTTTTGCGATGCCCCTGGGATGCCCTTTGCAGCTGCAGTGTGCCTGGAGCTCTGGGCCTTTTAGTTTGCGGAACCCTAACCCTAGGCGTAACCCTAACCCTAACCCTAGGCAGGGCAGCCAATCAGCCTAGGGTTAGGGCAGGTGCCAAGGAGAAAGCCCTCGAGGAGGCCAGCTTGTGGCAGTTTTGCGATGCCCCTGGGATGCCCTTTGCAGCTGCAGTGTGCCTGGAGCTCTGGGCCTTTTAGTTTGCGGAACCCTAACAACCCTAGGCGTAACCCTAACCCTAACCCTAGGCAGGGCAGCCAATCAGCCTAGGGTTAGGGCAGGTGCCAAGGAGAAAGCCCTCGAGGAGGCCAGCTTGTGGCAGTTTTGCGCTGCCCCTGGGATGCCCTTTGCAGCTGCAGTGTGCCCGGAGCTCTGGGCCTTTTAGTTTGCGGAACCCTAACAACCCCAGGCGTAACCCTAACCCTAGGCAGGGCAGCCAATCAGCCTAGGGTTAGGGCAGGTGCCAAGGAGAAAGCCCTCGAGGAGGCCAGCTTGTGGCAGTTTTGCGATGCCCCTGGGATGCCCTTTGCAGCTGCAGTGTGCCCGGAGCTCTGGGCCTTTTAGTTTGCGGAACCCTAACAACCCTAGGCGTAACCCTAACCCTAACCCTAGGCAGGGCAGCCAATCAGCCTAGGGTTAGGGCAGGTGCCAAGGAGAAAGCCCTCGAGGAGGCCAGCTTGTGGCAGTTTTGCAATGCCCCTGGGATGCCCTTTGCAGCTGCAGTGTGCCCGGAGCTCTGGGCCTTTTAGTTTGCGGAACCCTAACCCTAGGCGTAACCCTAACCCTAACCCTAGGTAGGGCAGCCAATCAGCCTAGGGTTAGGGCAGGTGCCAAGGAAAAAGCCCTCAAGGAGGCCAGCTTGTGGCAGTTTTGCAATGCCCCTGGGATGCCCTTTGCAGCTGCAGTGTGCCTGGAGCTCTGGGCCTTTTAGTTTGCGGAACCCTAACCCTAGGCGTAACCCTAACCCTAACCCTAGGCAGGGCAGCCAATCAGCCTAGGGTTAGGGCAGGTGCCAAGGAAAAAGCCACCAAGGAGGCCAGCTTGTGGCAGTTTTGCGATGCCCCTGGGATGCCCTTTGCAGCTGCAGTGTGCCCGGAGCTCTGGGCCTTTTAGTTTGCGGAACCCTAACAACCCTAGGCGTAACCCTAACCCTAACCCTAGGCAGGGCAGCCAATCAGCCTAGGGTTAGGGCAGGTGCCAAGGAGAAAGCCCTCGAGGAGGCCAGCTTGTGGCAGTTTTGCGATGCCCCTGGGATGCCCTTTGCAGCTGCAGTGTGCCTGGAGCTCTGGGCCTTTTAGTTTTCGGAACCCTAACCCTAGGCGTAACCCTAACCCTAACCCTAGGCAGGGCAGCCAATCAGCCTAGGGTTAGGGCAGGTGCCAAGGAGAAAGCCCTCGAGGAGGCCAGCTTGTGGCAGTTTTGCGATGCCCCTGGGATGCCCTTTGCAGCTGCAGTGTGCCTGGAGCTCTGGGCCTTTTAGTTTGCGGACCCCTAACCCTAGGCGTAACCCTAACCCTAACCCTAGGCAGGGCAGCCAATCAGCCTAGGGTTAGGGCAGGTGCCAAGGAGAAAGCCCTCGAGGAGGCCAGCTTGTGGCAGTTTTGCGATGCCCCTGGGATGCCCTTTGCAGCTGCAGTGTGCCCGGAGCTCTGGGCCTTTTAGTTTGCGGAACCCTAACAACCCCAGGCGTAACCCTAACCCTAGGCAGGGCAGCCAATCAGCCTAGGGTTAGGGCAGGTGCCAAGGAGAAAGCCCTCGAGGAGGCCAGCTTGTGGCAGTTTTGCGATGCCCCTGGGATGCCCTTTGCAGCTGCAGTGTGCCCGGAGCTCTGGGCCTTTTAGTTTGCGGAACCCTAACAACCCTAGGCGTAACCCTAACCCTAGGCAGGGCAGCCAATCAGCCTAGGGTTAGGGCAGGTGCCAAGGAGAAAGCCCTCGAGGAGGCCAGCTTGTGGCAGTTTTGCGATGCCCCTGGGATGCCCTTTGCAGCTGCAGTGTGCCTGGAGCTCTGGGCCTTTTAGTTTGCGGAACCCTAACAACCCTAGGCGTAACCCTAACCCTAACCCTAGGCAGGGCAGCCAATCAGCCAAGGGTTAGGGCAGGTGCCAAGGAGAAAGCCCTCGAGGAGGCCAGCTTGTGGCAGTTTTGCGCTGCCCCTGGGATGCCCTTTGCAGCTGCAGTGTGCCCGGAGCTCTGGGCCTTTTAGTTTGCGGAACCCTAACAACCCTAGGCGTAACCCTAACCCTAACCCTAGGCAGGGCAGCCAATCAGCCTAGGGTTAGGGCAGGTGCCAAGGAGAAAGCCCTCAAGGAGGCCAGCTTGTGGCAGTTTTGCGATGCCCCTGGGATGCCCTTTGCAGCTGCAGTGTGCCCGGAGCTCTGGGCCTTTTAGTTTGCGGAACCCTAACCCTAGGCGTAACCCTAACCCTAACCCTAGGCAGGGCAGCCAATCAGCCTAGGGTTAGGGCAGGTGCCAAGGAGAAAGCGCTCGAGGAGGCCAGCTTGTGGCAGTTTTGCGATGCCCCTGGGATGCCCTTTGCAGCTGCAGTGTGCCTGGAGCTCTGGGCCTTTTAGTTTGCGGAACCCTAACAACCCTAGGCGTAACCCTAACCCTAACCCTAGGCAGGGCAGCCAATCAGCCTAGGGTTAGGGCAGGTGCCAAGGAGAAAGCCCTCGAGGAGGCCAGCTTGTGGCAGTTTTGCGATGCCCCTGGGATGCCCTTTGCAGCTGCAGTGTGCCCGGAGCTCTGGGCCTTTTAGTTTGCGGAACCCTAACAACCCTAGGCGTAACCCTAAACCTAACCCTAGGCAGGGCAACCAATCAGCCTAGGGTTAGGGCAGGTGCCAAGCAAAAAGCCGTCAAGGAGGCCAGCTTGTGGCAGTTTTGCGATGCCCCTGGGATGCCCTTTGCAGCTGCAGTGTGCCCGGAGCTCTGGGCCTTTTAGTTTGCGGACTCCTAACCCTAGGCGTAACCCTAACCCTAACCCTAGGCAGGGCAGCCAATCAGCCTAGGGTTAGGGCAGGTGCCAAGGAGAAAGCCCTCGAGGAGGCCAGCTTGTGGCAGTTTTGCGATGCCCCTGGGATGCCCTTTGCAGCTGCAGTGTGCCCGGAGCTCTGGGCCTTTTAGTTTGCGGAACCCTAACAACCCTAGGCGTAACCCTAACCCTAACCCTAGGCAGGGCAGCCAATCAGCCTAGGGTTAGGGCAGGTGCCAAGGAGAAAGCCCTCGAGGAGGCCAGCTTGTGGCAGTTTTGCAATGCCCCTGGGATGCCCTTTGCAGCTGCAGTGTGCCCGGAGCTCTGGGCCTTTTAGTTTGCGGAACCCTAACAACCCTAGGCGTAACCCTAACCCTAACCCTAGGTAGGGCAGCCAATCAGCCTAGGGTTAGGGCAGGTGCCAATGAAAAAGCCCTCAAGGAGGCCAGCTTGTGGCAGTTTTGCGATGCCCCTGGGATGCCCTTTGCAGCTGCAGTGTGCCTGGAGCTCTGGGCCTTTTAGTTTGCGGAACCCTAACCCTAGGCGTAACCCTAACCCTAACCCTAGGCAGGGCAGCCAATCAGCCTAGGGTTAGGGCAGGTGCCAAGGAGAAAGCCCTCGAGGAGGCCAGCTTGTGGCAGTTTTGCGATGCCCCTGGGATGCCCTTTGCAGCTGCAGTGTGCCTGGAGCTCTGGGCCTTTTAGTTTGCGGAACCCTAACCCTAGGCGTAACCCTAACCCTAACCCTAGGCAGGGCAGCCAATCAGCCTAGGGTTAGGGCAGGTGCCAAGGAGAAAGCCCTCGAGGAGGCCAGCTTGTGGCAGTTTTGCGATGCCCCTGGGATGCCCTTTGCAGCTGCAGTGTGCCCGGAGCTCTGGGCCTTTTAGTTTGCGGAACCCTAACAACCCTAGGCGTAACCCTAACCCTAACCCTAGGCAGGGCAGCCAATCAGCCTAGGGTTAGGGCAGGTGCCAAGGAGAAAGCCCTCGAGGAGGCCAGCTTGTGGCAGTTTTGCGATGCCCCTGGGATGCCCTTTGCAGCTGCAGTGTGCCCGGAGCTCTGGGCCTTTTAGTTTGCGGAACCCTAACAACCCTAGGCGTAACCCTAACCCTAACCCTAGGCAGGGCAGCCAATCAGCCTAGGGTTAGGGCAGGTGCCAAGGAGAAAGCCCTCGAGGAGGCCAGCTTGTGGCAGTTTTGCGATGCCCCTGGGATGCCCTTTGCAGCTGCAGTGTGCCTGGAGCTCTGGGCCTTTTAGTTTGCGGAACCCTAACAACCCTAGGCGTAACCCTAACCCTAACCCTAGGCAGGGCAGCCAATCAGCCTAGGGTTAGGGCAGGTGCCAAGGAGAAAGCCCTCGAGGAGGCCAGCTTGTGGCAGTTTTGCGATGCCCCTGGGATGCCCTTTGCAGCTGCAGTGTGCCCGGAGCTCTGGGCCTTTTAGTTTGCGGAACCCTAACAACCCTAGGTGTAACCCTAACCCTAACCCTAGGCAGGGCAGCCAATCAGCCTAGGGTTAGGGCAGGTGCCAAGGAGAAAGCCCTTGAGGAGTCCAGCTTGTGGCAGTTTTGCAATGCCCCTGGTATGCCCTTTGCAGCTGCAGTGTGCCCGGAGCTCTGGGCCTTTTAGTTTGCGGAACCCTAACCCTAGGCGTAACCCTAACCCTAACCCTAGGCAGGGCAGCCAATCAGCCTAGGGTTAGGGCAGGTGCCAAGGAGAAAGCCCTCAAGGAGGCCAGCTTGTGGCAGTTTTGCGATGCCCCTGGGATGCCCTTTGCAGCTGCAGTGTGCCCGGAGCTCTGGGCCTTTTAGTTTGCGGAACCCTAACAACCCTAGGCGTAACCCTAACCCTAACCCTAGGCAGGGCAGCCAATCAGCCTAGGGTTAGGGCAGGTGCCAAGGAGAAAGCCCTCGAGGAGGCCAGCTTGTGGCAGTTTTGCGATGCCCCTGGGATGCCCTTTGCAGCTGCAGTGTGCACGGAGCTCTGGGCCTTTTAGTTTGCGGAACCCTAACAACCCTAGGCGTAACCCTAACCCTAGGCAGGGCAGCCAATCAGCCTAGGGTTAGGGCAGGTGCCAAGGAGAAAGCCCTCGAGGAGGCCAGCTTGTGGCAGTTTTGCGATGCCCCTGGGATGCCCTTTGCAGCTGCAGTGTGCCTGGAGCTCTGGGCCTTTTAGTTTGCGGAACCCTAACAACCCTAGGCGTAACCCTAACCCTAACCCTAGGCAGGGCAGCCAATCAGCCTAGGGTTAGGGCAGGTGCCAAGGAGAAAGCCCTCGAGGAGGCCAGCTTGTGGCAGTTTTGCGATGCCCCTGGGATGCCCTTTGCAGCTGCAGTGTGCACGGAGCTCTGGGCCTTTTAGTTTGCGGAACCCTAACAACCCTAGGCGTAACCCTAACCCTAGGCAGGGCAGCCAATCAGCCTAGGGTTAGGGCAGGTGCCAAGGAGAAAGCCCTCGAGGAGGCCAGCTTGTGGCAGTTTTGCGATGCCCCTGGGATGCCCTTTGCAGCTGCAGTGTGCCTGGAGCTCTAGGCCTTTTAGTTTGCGGAACCCTAACCCTAGGCGTAACCCTAACCCTAACCCTAGGCAGGGCAGCCAATCAGCCTAGGGTTAGGGCAGGTGCCAAGGAGAAAGCCCTCGAGGAGGCCAGCTTGTGGCAGTTTTGCGATGCCCCTGGGATGCCCTTTGCAGCTGCAGTGTGCCTGGAGCTCTGGGCCTTTTAGTTTGCGGAACCCTAACAACCCTAGGCATAACCCTAACCCTAACCCTAGGCAGGGCAGCCAATAAGCCTAGGGTTAGGGCAGGTGCCAAGGAGAAAGCCCTCAAGGAGGCCAGCTTGTGGCAGTTTTGCGATGCCCCTGGGATGCCCTTTGCAGCTGCAGTGTGCCCAGAGCTCTGGGCCTTTTAGTTTGCGGAACCCTAACCCTAGGCGTAACCCTAACCCTAACCCTAGGCAGGGCAGCCAATCAGCCTAGGGTTAGGGCAGGTGCCAAGGAAAAAGCCCTCAAGGAGGCCAGCTTGTGGCAGTTTTGCGATGCCCCTGGGATGCCCTTTGCAGCTGCAGTGTGCCCGGAGCTCTGGGCCTTTTAGTTTGCAGAACCCTAACAACCCTAGGCGTAACCCTAACCCTAACCCTAGGCAGGGCAGCCAATCAGCCTAGGGTTAGGGCAGGTGCCAAGGAGAAAGCCCTCGAGGAGGCCAGCTTGTGGCAGTTTTGCGATGCCCCTGAGATGCCCTTTGCAGCTGCAGTGTGCCTGGAGCTCTGGGCCTTTTAGTTTGCGGAACCCTAACCCTAGGCGTAACCCTAACCCTAACCCTAGGCAGGGCAGCCAATCAGCCTAGGGTTAGGGCAGGTGCCAAGGAGAAAGCCCTCGAGGAGGCCAGCTTGTGGCAGTTTTGCGATGCCCCTGGGATGCCCTTTGCAGCTGCAGTGTGCCCGGAGCTCTGGGCCTTTTAGTTTGCGGAACCCTAACAACCCTAGGCGTAACCCTAACCCTAACCCTAGGCAGGGCAGCCAATCAGCCTAGGGTTAGGGCAGGTGTCAAGGAGAAAGCCCTCGAGGAGGCCAGCTTGTGGCAGTTTTGCGATGCCCCTGGGATGCCCTTTGCAGCTGCAGTGTGCCTGGAGCTCTGGGCCTTTTAGTTTGCGGAACCCTAACCCTAGGCGTAACCCTAACCCTAACCCTAGGCAGGGCAGCCAATCAGCCTAGGGTTAGGGCAGGTGCCAAGGAGAAAGCCCTCGAGGAGGCCGGGTTGTGGCAGTTTTGCGATGCCCCTGGGATGCCCTTTGCAGCTGCAGTGTGCCCGGAGCTCTGGGCCTTTTAGTTTGCGGAACCCTAACAACCCTAGGCGTAACCCTAACCCTAACCCTAGGCAGGGCAGCCAATCAGCCTAGGGTTAGGGCAGGTGCCAAGGAGAAAGCCCTCGAGGAGGCCAGCTTGTGGCAGTTTTGCGATGCCCCTGGGATGCCCTTTGCAGCTGCAGTGTGCCCAGAGCTCAGGGCCTTTTAGTTTGCGGAACCCTAACAACTCTAGACGTAACCCTAACCCTAGGCAGGGCAGCCAATCAGCCTAGGGTTAGGGCAGGTGCCAAGGAGAAAGCCCTCGAGGAGGCCAGCTTGTGGCAGTTTTGCGATGCCCCTGGGATGCCCTTTGCAGCTGCAGTGTGCCCGGAGCTCTGGGCCTTTTAGTTTGCGGAACCCTAACAACCCTAGGCGTAACCCTAACCCTAGGCAGGGCAGCCAATCAGCCTAGGGTTAGGGCAGGTGCCAAGGAGAAAGCCCTCGAGGAGGCCAGCTTGTGGCAGTTCTGCGATGCCCCTGGGATGCCCTTTGCAGCTGCAGTGTGCCCGGAGCTCTGGGCCTTTTAGTTTGCGGAACCCTAACAACCCTAGGCGTAACCCTAACCCTAACCCTAGGCAGGGCAGCCAATCAGCCTAGGGTTAGGGCAGGTGCCAAGGAGAAAGCCCTCGAGGAGGCCAGCTTGTGGCAGTTTTGCGATCCTCTTGGGAGGCCCTTTGCAGCCGCAGTGTGCCTGGAGCTGTGGCCTTTGTTTTTTTCGCCACTTAAATGATCGCGTTTTATTATTTTTGAGTTTCTTTTACTTGCCATTAAGGCGGATAGTGCTACTTAATCTTTTTTATAGAAACAGCCTGTTTATACTTTTTTCGCCACCTGTTTTCCCATCTTGAAGTTTCTGCCTCTGCCGGATTTCAGGTTTATTTTTTTGTTAGTCTGTGTTTTTTAATTTCCACGTGTTGTGTGCATAACAAACTTTTAAGATGCACATTCCCTGGATGAATTATTGTGTTTTTAATATCACCTAATGGTCCCTACAATTTTTGGCAATTCCAATTAAATAAGATTAAATTGGTCTTATTTTAAATTGGATATTCTTTCTTTCCAAATGAAAGCATTTGCCTAAGAATTTAATGGAGCATTCTCTGTATAAATGCTTATAAATATGTCTTATGAATTCTCTCATGCCTTCTAGTTATTTGTTAATATCATTACTTTTGCCACATTTGTGATTATTAATGTTGTTACTGAGGTTTTCCTAACTTTATCATTACTTGAAAACTCGCATTTTGAAGAATTTCTAATACAGACCATGGTGTGCATTGAAATCCTAATTAGTTTTATTGACTTTAATATAACAACTGAAAACACTGTGATTTTGAGCTGTTGTAGGCCATTTCTAATCTCTGGAGTATAAATTTTTTTTCTTTTTATTTTGATACGGTGTGGAAAAAGGGTAAAATTTTTTCTCATTTTTTTTGTATCTAGAGAGGGAAGACATGGAATCTAAATCAGAAATGTCTTGCCATATATCTGCACACATTACATCTGAATTCAGCCTAGTCTGACAGCCTGACAGAAATCCCTGTGTGTGAGAAATCTGCTGTAGAACAGAAATAGAAGCCCTTCCCAAACTGTACAGAGCACAGCTGTATTCCCTCCCTCATATCTTGACTGGGCAAACTGCAGTAACAGTGCCTCAGAAACATTAAATCACTGAATGATTCAGGATGATCAAAACTTTCTAGACCTCTGAAGAAGATAGGAGAAACAAACAGCCAGTCCTTAAACTCAGCTCCCATTTGTGGACAAAGTCTGAGCACCACCTAGCTGGGAGGTGCTCTAGGACAACTTTCACTATTGTGACAAAGAGCAGCCATTTCTCCAAACTCTGCTCAGCTGAATCCCACATGTTTCAGCTTTGAGCTTTCTCACTACCTGCCTCTAAAACAGATTTCTTTCTTTTCCTGTTCTTGTACGTTCCCTGTATTTCTACTGTAGATCGAAATTTTATCCACTGCTGCTGAACTGGAGATTTCAACTCAGGTGCTTTAATTATCTGCCATTGCTTTAATTATCTGCCATTATCAGCATCCTTGAGAGGGGGCTTCTGAGAATATCTTAAGCTCCCAAAGCATGTGCTTGGAAGCCCTGTTCCCAGCCTGCTTGTGATTGAGGAAAGGGAGAGTCTAAATCAGTATAAAGCAGAATTACATTTGAAAAAGGAACAGGCACCTACTAGAAATAACTTTTGCAGAGTGCTACATTTCTGTAGTCAGGATGATTCAAGTTTGTTCCTGTTTTGAAATGAGACCATAAGCTGCCAAAAATGAAACCTGGAGGGAAGTACAGGTTAATTAGAAATATTGACCCATGCTAGAGAGAAACAGATCTGAGGACATAGGCAATTGATAGGATATCTGTTTGGCATAGATACATTTTGGGGAACAAGAATATTTATATAGAAGATCTGGAATACATAAATACAAGAAGCCTTTCCCAGATTGGCTTTACTTTAAAGTCTGCTTTGAGAATCTCAGGGAAATTATGCTTGGGAAAAGACTCCAATGGGCTCTTTACTGTAGGACCTTATTGAGGTGTCCTTTTTGTCCTTGAAATGCTGAAGTCTCTGTAGTTTGGTGGAGATAGGCATAAGAAAGTCTGTGTTTCAAATTACAAGCCAAGTGTGTTTATTACATCTTAAATAACACATTTTAAGGGAAGGCTTCACTATTGGAACAAACTGTGCAAGAAAACTGGTTGTTTCCTAGAAGCTTTTGCATAAAACCTGCGTGTCTTTAGAGAGCCTATAATATAAAAATAACATAATGCAAGAATAACTTGATTTTCTGTTCTTGGGTTACGCAGGAGATCAAACTAGATAGGTGTTCCTATATGACCTTAAAAATCAACAGAAAAAAGTGGGTGAAGGTTCAACATAGTTCTATTCAAATTTGTAGCATGTCAGGCCTGGTGGTGTATTGGTAACAGAGCCTGGGAAAGTTCAAATTACCTATTTCCATAGTTTCAAAAGTCTTGGCTATTGAAAATTAATACCTTAAAGTAGTACTATTCAGCAGGATGGATATAAATTATTAATTAATTATAATCTTTTATTTCTTATTGTCAGATCTGCAATGGAAGTCTGGGCATATGGCAGAGAGTCTGACAAACATGCCTCGTCACTCCCTGTACATCATCATCGGGGCGCTGTGCGTGGCCTTTGTCCTGATGCTGATCATCCTGATTGTGGGCATCTGCCGCATCAGCCGCATCGAGTACCAGGGCTCCTCCAGGCCAGCCTACGAAGAGTTCTACAACTGCAGGAGCATTGACAGCGAGTTCAGCAGTGCAATTGCCTCCATCCGACATGCCAGGTTTGTGCTGGGCATGCTGATGTCCTAGGAAGCTGTTCTCATGTGGCATTGCAGTCCATGCAGAGTGCACCCAAGTGCTGTTGGCAGAGCCAGTGGGCTGCTCTGCTGGGAAAGGACCAGCACTGCTCACTGTTCTCATCTGAGGTGTGACAATACAGCAAAACTCCTTGAAAACAGAGTTATTCTGACGGTATTGGGTGTAACTGGTGAAGATGCAGAGTTCTTAGCCTGTCAGATCTGTTAAGGATGTAAAGATTCTTTAACTGCTATGCACAAGTAATATGATCAGACAGGAAAGGCACATTGATTTTTGTGACTAATTTACCAGATTATTCAGTGAGAATCTCTTCACATTGCTCATTTTTGTGCTCTTATTTGCCTCTCTTACTTGCATTTTCCTATAGGCAGTAATCTTTTTCCTTTGAAATTCAATGGAGCACTTGCAAGGCAGGGCATTGAGTGTCAGAATAATCCAAAAGTAGAAGTGGAAAGGATTTGAGAGCTCAAGTGTAAGCATGGCACTAATACGGCATTAAATATACCTAGCTCCCTGCCAACAATTGTGTTTAAAAACTTCCAAAGGAGTTGAGTAGATTTAGAAAGGGCTTTCCTAAAATTTAACCTGGACTTTCTTTGCTATTAACCTGGCTGCTTCTTTCTTACTGCTCTTCAGGCTGTCATGAAGGATAATTTATTGCTGTTCTTATCACTTGTTTATCAGGTGCTGAGCCCTAATAAAAACAAACAAAGCAAAGCAACTTTTTTTCTTTCCTAGGTTTAACTAGCCCATTCTTTCTGTATCCCCTTCCAGATCATGTCAGCTTTCTTATTGCCTTCCTGGGACACACTCCAGATTATATTTATCTTCTTTTTCTTTTTTGAAGGGGGGTCGCTAAAGCAGGAAGTAGTTCTCTGTCTGAAGATTTAGGTGCACCAAATAAACTGAGTAATCACCTCCTGCATCTTATATATGGCATTCCTGTTCATACATCTGAAAAAGAAACTTGCTTGGGTTTTGGTTTTCTTTTCTTTCTTTTTTTTCTTTTCTAGTGACAAATTACATACTTCAGTGACCTGTGAGACCTTTTCCTCATCCCAAGATCCTCTGTGTCATTTTGCTTCTTAGCCAGTATGGTTTCTTCTGTGTTTGACATCTCTCTTAATAGGGCGGAACTTTCATTTCTGGTGTTTCTTTTTTCCCATTTCTTCAATTTGTCAAGATAATTTCAAATTCCGACAGAGTATTCATGTGTGTTACCATTAAAATGCTCTTAAAACAACTGAGGGAGACATGCTTCTGTGCACTAACATGGAGAAATATGTGCATATTGGTTGGTGATTGCTGGTAATTAATTTTCTGAGTGCTCCAGTTCTGTTTCAGTGAAGATAAGATGAAATAGGTTAAATTGTACCACTGCTGAAGTCATCAAAATTACCTGAAATGGGTGAGGCGTTCCCCCAGGCTCAGTTAATCACATCACAGCTTTGAGTAGTAGCTCTTCAAAGCGTTCCAACTTCATAAAAGTTCTTAGATTGGGGTGGATTAATGATGATTTTTCAAATCCATAATTTGTAGTTAGAAATTACATTATTGTCCATTGAGGGTTTCCCTATCTTGAAAGATATTTCTACTTAAAGCAAATGAAATGTTTTAATTCCAAATAATTTTCAGTGCCTCCAAGAATATGATGCCTTATAAAAACCCAAGATAGAGCTGCCAAGTAGGGTAATTCATGGAGGTTTATTGTGGAGATTGTTGTGTATATTTTGGGTTCAGAAAAATATAAACCACTGATTTGGTCATTTCAATCCAGGAATAGGAGCAAAACTTTTATAGTTATTTTTGCATAAATTCTTGAATCTACATGTATAAAGGTTTGAATTTTCAGGATTGCTGAACTGAAGAAATCTGCTTTCAAATAACAGAAGGTTCAGCATTTTCTGAAAATAACTCCCTTTCACAGTTAGACACCAAAACTTGCTAGTAATTTTGGAAAATGGAGGCCAAAGGAAAAGTTATTAGATTATTTTTCTTTAAAAAAGGGAAGGTTTCTGATAAAGTTTGCAGGTGTCTGGAGATGTGGATGCCTGTTGCATAGTCAGTAAATTATTTTAAAATTACTTGTTTGTGTTTCTCAGCATTTTTTTCCTAGATTTTTTTTAAAATAATTTGATCATTACTAATCAAGGTATTTGCTGTAAGACAAAACCAATGTGCTCAATGATCATTACTAATTAATGTCTATTTCTAGAGAATGTTTCTAAGATTAGCAGATCAGAACTAGGTAGTTTTCTGAGCAGAAAAAGCACAGTTGTCTTTAGCATCCATTATGCAGACAGTAAAGACAAAAAAACCCTTTTGCAGACAAAAAAATCCTTTTATGTTAAAATTTATACATTCTAAAGCTGGAAGAGAGCAGTGTAATGAAATAGTTGGCTAATAGGCTGCTGGCTATGGCAACCATAAGATGTCATTGAGATGGAACCAAGATCTGTTATTGAAACAAAATTATTCACTTTAGAAGAGCATTCACACTGAGTTCGTGAATTATCTGGTGACAGACTGTGCTGCAGTTAGTTCTGTGTGTGCCCAGATATTAGTAGCCTTCATGCACCACTTACAGTGTAGTTTATTTAATTCTTATTTTCACATGCTGATCTGTCCTGTCTCTGTGTCAGTTGAAGAGTCTGGTTCATCAGACTCTGATTAAGTTCTTTTTTCACAGCAGGGTCAGCTTCTCTCCGCTGCATATTCTCCCCATTCCTGTGGAGTTGCCTGTGTCACACTGTGGTGTTCTAAGCTTTCTGAATTGGATGAGCATCAGCATGCACTCATTTCTTACTGGCATAGATTTCTGTCAGCTGTCTTTTTGTAGACGTGTGATCACATGCACATGTTCTCTGGTCTCCACATCACCTACCAATTGCTTAATATACATCCTCTGTATATATATTGTATATTAATATACATCCTCTGTATATATATTAAGTATGTAATGAATCCTCTGTCAGGGTTAATTTTCTGGGATTATAGCTCAATTTCTCTAAACAAGGCACAATACCACTTGCACACCTGACCTTTTCTCTGAATAATGCAGAGGAAATAAATCTTCTCATTCTCCTTCTATGGAATCCAAAAGAATCCCTTCTTCCTCTCAATATGCCTTATCCCTTTTTTAACTTTTGGTCTCTCTTTTACTTCTCTTGTTTAAATTTTATTTGAGGACTCCATTTGCCAGGTGCTGGTTTTGAGCAGAGTTGCAACATGTGGTTGGCTTCTTTATTCTGTTTCTGGGTAAACTCTGAACTTCTGTCTGTCCCACAGAAGTTGGAAGATACCATTTCCTCAGGATTCAGCTGTCCAATGTTCTCAAAAACCTATTTGAGTGGAGTTGTTGAGATTAATAACTCTCTATAGTTAGCCATCTCTTGAAATGTTGTTCTAAGGAAGTGGAGGAGCTGAACCATTCCAAATGTGAAGCTGATTTGCAGTGTCTGTCACACACACACACGGAACTGCCTTTGCCAAGAATGTGTACTGTCCTCAGAATTGTCATGGAACCCTCAGTTTCTCTCAAGCTACACAGGTCTCTTGTTCAGTGCTTCACTGCAAAATATATTTTCTGATTGTTATTTCATATACTTTACTTTGATTATCTTTGTGATGTGTAATATTGTTATATACTGGTAAGCATGTCTGATGTACGCATTGGAATATCACCATCATCACCCATGAATGGACATGCCAAAGCTAAATGTTGACCCTGAAGAACTTCCCCAGTGCTTCTGCTCCACTATTAACCAACCCAAACACATAATTGTTCACAGTATGGCATTGAAGCTAATGTAAAAATTATTATCCATTGTGTCCCTCCAGTATTTTGCCACACTCAGTGCTTCCCAGGATTGAGATTTCCCCACACAGTCTATACTCTTTGTGAGAGGAATAATCCTGTGTTTGGTTGCCCTGGAAAGAATCATTATTCACTTGTTTGTATATGCTTTTGTTGTAAGCAGGCAGTTAATTGACCCAGAACACTCTGTAGCAAGACCCTGCAGCTTTTCACTATTGATTAGTCCTTGAATCATTGCCTCTTGCAGATAGCATTGATAATGGCTTTGTGTGTTTATGCCATCAATTAGATAGCATAGCCCTGCTGTGCATCCTAGCAGATACACACCCATTGAACAGAGTTCCCATTTAACACTTCTGTCTTTAACATAAACCCCTGAGGTTGGTGATAATTCTGTTTGTTTGCTGCTTTGGGCAGGGGCTGACTTCTGAACCACCTGATCGAAGCAATGTGGTTGAGCAGGTCTGTGGCTCAACCAGACCATAAACAACATGCACATGTGCTGTGCTCTTTTCTCAGCCTTCTCTAATTAGGGGCACATGTTAACCCTGACCTAAAGGAGAAAACAGATTTTGTCCTGCTTCCATGTATGCAACAAGCCATGTGCTCTGTACTGTCAGAAAGGGCAGGTAGACTGACTGAAATCTCTGGAGAATGTTCACCGTCATTTGTATCTCTGCAAAGCCCTATTTCCTTTAAACCCTTGAGAGTGATGGTGAAAATGGGTGATTTAGATGCTGCCTCTGCTTTAGTAAGATGCCATGACTTGATTCCTTCATTCAGTTCTTGAAATTTTACCTCATTTGTAGAAAATCAGGTTTATCCATCATGATGGAGATGAGCAAATGTGACCTGTCTGTATTAAAATTAGCTATAGAAGAAGGCAGAGATTCATGCATGGGAATGAATCCAGTGCAGCCTTATGGACAGCTGAAGTACTTTGAAAAATGAAATTTTCACCATATATATCATAATGCTTTCAGCCATTTCTGTTTTGTCTGCAATTCTAAATCACTGAAAACAGGCAAGAATGAAATTGAAAATTATGAATCTGCATAAAAGTCTTGGAAGAAAATCCAGTTAATTTTGGTTTGGGCTAAATATTATCCTCAAAATCTGAATTTTCTGGATTTTACTTTCTAGTGTGCACAATGTAAATTGAGATATGCTTAATATAGTTATAAGTGCATAAAAATCCTTAGTGTGGATGACTAAATAAATAATTCTGTTTCTGTGATTTCTGTACTGTATTCTCTGCATCAGGTCAATAAGAAAAAAATTCTTGACCATTTTTGCATCATTTTCCTGTGATTTCTTTTGTTACATAGAGTTTATCTAAGCTGTCTGACTTTGTTTTTGATCACAGGCCATAACTCACTGTGTCGTTTCTTTGGACTCATTCATGTTTCTGTTTGTCACCAAAGTTTTCTTTTATTTCCAGGTTTGGCAAGAAATCCCGACCTGCAATGTATGATGCGACCCCCATTGCTTATGAAGATTACAGCCCAGATGACAAACCTTTGGTTACACTGATTAAGACAAAAGATTTGTAATCTAGTGTATCTTTTTTGAATTATTTTTCAAAAGGATGGGCTACTAACCTAATTTAAATATTTTTAAGAAGAAAGCATAAGTAATTTAAACCATTAGATGCTTTAGAATTTTCTGTAGAATATTTAAGAACCAATTTTCTGCAGCTTTTAGTTTGGAAAAATATTTTAAAACAGAATTTGTGAACTTCATGATTTACATTTTAATGTACCTTATAAGCTTATGATAGTGTGTGCTTTTTTCTTGGTAGACACTATTACTAAACCCAGATGAGTTTCTTGTGGTTGTTACAGAACAGAAAACAATAATTAATGAGGAGTTCTTTATGAAATGTCAGTGCCAGCTTTCTCAGTAGAGGTAGGAAAAATGTGACGCATAATATGATATATAATATATCCATTAATTAAAAAAGTCTAAAATGTTTGTGTTGTGAAAAAGAAACTAGTAAAAATTATTATTCCTAATCTGAATGAATTAGCTTTTGCCTTATTCCATGCATGGATAGATAACCTATTCCTCCATTATTTCCTGAAAGTTGCTAAAACATTCTCTTGAGTTGATGTTTGACATTTTTGTAATAGTTATTCAGGCTAGGCCTTGTATAATAATTAAAGTGCCTCTTGAGGCAAAGTAAGGGCATGATCCTTTAAACATTGAAATCAATGAGAGAACTTCCATTGACTTCACTGGGTATGGGATTGGATCCTACAATTGGACTGAATCTATATTTTTCTTTAAAGGTTAAAGTTTTTTTATATTGTGAGTAAACTAAGCATATGGTTTGAATTGTTTGTTTCCTAAAGGTTGTTGATGTACAGTATTGTTTCATGAAATATTGTGTATTTCTCATAGTGCTTCTTATTTAGGATCAGTATGGGGTTTTTGTGGCTGTATTTGATCGCTTATGGGCGTCTTAAATTCTTGCTTATTTCAAAAAATACTGAATAAAAGTTAACCAGTGAAGATTGCAGCTGTTTCTTTGCTTTTCTTCATTTCAAACTGAAGTGTTGTTTATAAATTTGAAAGGACATGAGCATATGATGCACTATAAATAATGCTTAGAGATGACATTCCAGCTGCTAATCTGGAAAGGAAAAATGGTTTGTATTATGACAGTAATCTCTCAAAAGTGAGATAAATGCAGCTCCAGAGTAAAGGCACAGTCCTGAATGGTGCATGTGCAGGTTATTAACACCATTCTGTGTCTGAATTACAGAAATGCCAAATGCTCCTCCAAAATCCAAAGTTACCTTTCCTGATGGCCTGTATCTGCTACCATGGGCTTTCAACAATGATGGCCCAAGACAGTAATTATTAAAAAGAGAACTGAGGAGCTCAGATCCAACTTTAAACTAGATCAATTCTTCAGGTGTAGTTTTCTATGACAGAAGTTGTAAACTTGCATCTGGTGGCTGTCAGATGATGGGGTTTTTTTATTGGTACAGTTTTCTGCTGTACCAATATATTGAAACTTTTGTTTACTGTGACTTCTAGGAGTCTTTTGAAAACCCTTAAGAAAGAAAAATTGAGAGCAAGCTATACCCTGTACCATTTTTGGTAAATTGAGCAGAAAAGGGGCACTGTTGTAATTCATTTGTTAATCAAAGGAAAGGAAATACTCATTCTTCAGAATTTTTGGCCTTTTCAGTCAGTAAAATATTGGCTTGCAAATCTATATAAAGTAGGGAAACAAGCAACTCTGTTGTTTTAGGGAACATACATATTCATGGTCCATATTTTACAAGAGAGATGTTGCAATGAGCAGCAGCCTTTCTGCATACAAATCACACCTTGGCAGCAATTCTTGACCAACCTATATTTCTCTCAACTGACTGACCTGAACGATAAGTAATTTGTGAGGAGCTATTTTCCTGTCAGCTTGAAGCCTCTAGCTGCTGTAAATCATCCTGTGCATCCTGTGAATTGTACTCTGAAAATTACTTTGTCTCCTTCCAATTTATTTTATTGAACTCTGATGGCATGTTATGCATGCACTTGTGAGATATTTGTGAGGCAATGCACTGCCTGCCAGATGGAACTGTCCTAAGACCTGGAGGGAACAGACCCATCTTGTGTTTGTATCCCAGCTCTGAATCTACAAGAACAAGTTGGTTACTGTCTTTGTACACCAGATTGTGTCCTGAGAACATACATGAATGTGGGCAAGGGACACTGGTTATTTCCTATCCTTTTCCCCAACCATGTGAGGTTTGTTCTGTACAGAGAGCAAATACAGACGTATAGCAAATACCACTTGCTGTTAATATGCTACACTTTTTCTTTTTTTCTTTCTTTTTTTTCCCCTTTTCACCCTGTAAATAATCCAGTTGCAGAAAGGGCTGATTATATTTTGTCTTCCCCTAGCAATGGGCTAACAGCCTCCAGCTCCTCCTGGACAAGTCTCTGGCTTGTCATTAACTTCTAGTACTTGTGTGTAGGCACACAGTTTTGGTAATTGGGATGGGGCTCTGGGATCCTCATCCCCAGTAGGTACAGCTGTGAGCAGCAGGTGAGCAGCACTGACAGCAATGAGCCATGGAGTGCCCAGGGGCACTGAGCAACACCAAAGGGAACAGACTTCAGCTTAATAAGTGCACCTTCAAACAGTGAAAGTCTCTGTGTGGTTAATCCCTTTGAAAACAATGGGATTTTAAACATAAGGTATGTGCTTTTTTGGGGGAAAGTGGCTTGGTGTCCCTGGCCATCTAAAAATATACAAGATCTGACCATAGGAGTAAACATTGCTTGTTTTAGTGAAGTCTTGTGTTGTGACACTTCTGTCACAGAACTGATGTTTTCATCTTGTCTCAGCCTCATTTCTGGAAACAGCATGGCTTTTCTCCAGCAGGGCTTTGCTCAGAAATGCCTGAGCAGTTATGACATTCCTGAAGATGTGTAGTTTCTTCTTGATAGCAATAGACACCTGATGAGGAATAAACTCAACAACTCTGAAGATTATTCTGTGTGAATGGCTGAGAGGAATTGAAGAGCCACGCCTCACTTGTGTTGCCAGAGGGAACTTCTTTTCCCCTTCATGTGGCTAAATCCTTCTGTGTCCAAAATTTCTCTGAGATTCCCTTCTCATGTTGCACACAACCACCAAGGTTCTGCAGAGCAGACAGGCACATTGCAACAGACTGATGCAAATCCAGCCTGTTCTCCCTTTGGGTGCCTCCAGCCTGGTTTCTGTGGGGGGTATTTGCTGTGTTACCAGCATTGGGAAGCTTTTTTTTTCACTGCTGCCATGTTTTTGAGATTCATGTGCTGCTCAGGGAAGCTGGGCTGGAATTGCTGTTTGTATGGTACTCTGCTCTTATATTCCTGACCTCACAGGGGGTGCAGAAGTACAGTCCTCCCATGGATCATGGAGGGTAGCTGAAAGCCAGATTAATTCAGGGAAGAGTTTAGTCTCTCATGCTATGCTCTGCTATGAATAGTTAAAATAATGAGTGTATTATCAAGAGCTAATGAGTTCAGACATGTTCCCAAAATAAAAAAAGGGAGTTGGGGCAGTCCAGTGTGTGCTTAAACCTTCTCTTCCAACCTGCTGAGAGAGATGTGCACTGGCTTACAGCTTTGAGGCACTCTTTATTTTAAAACAAAATATGGACAAAATTCTTGTTTAAAATTTGTTTTCTCTCTCAGCATCCATTACCCTTAGGAAATGTTCTGCATGAGCAGGGGAGCAGTGAGAGAAGAGCAAAGCAGAGAGCTGGTGCCAAATGAGAGACAGGGAGCTGATTTGCTCTATCTCCTCCCTGCAAGTTTGTCTTCTGTCCCTGGAGACTTTGGCTGAGCATCTGCCAAAACACTGTAGTTGTGTGGGGTCAGGAGGGGTGGCATAAGGCAGATTTGAGACACATTTATGTCCATCTTAAACACCTCATCAGGGAGATGAAACCAGCCAGAGTCTGGCATCTGAGCAATCAGGTGCTGCTGCTACCTGAGAATGCTGGAGATTGCTGCCAAGACGGGCAGAGTGTGATGTGCTCTCAGCTCCTGCTCAGTCTGATGTGCTGGTCCCTGGAGAGGTGAACCTCAGAAATTATCTTTGCACTTCTTCACTCTCTGCTGTTTGCACTAGAGCTGATCCCTCTGGTGCAACTTCTGTGCTGCAGAATCCCCCCTGTAGGACCCAGAATCTGAACACTTTATATCCTTTCCCCCCCATCATGTTTTGGAACAGTTCCAAGTGGGTGAAGGTGATTCTTTCCAACTGGACATGGGTCAACCAGTGAAAACAAACAAAACTTCAAAGCAGTTATGCCACATCCAACTTCATCTGGGCTCAGCTGGCTTCTTTTCTTCTGCAGTGCAAAATGGATAACAAATATGACCTCTGAGGAAAAGTCAGATTTCTGTTATTATGAATTCCAGTTTCAAATCCTCCTTTTAAGACGTGTATGATAAGATGATTATTGTAAATAAGCTTCCCCTTTAGCAAAGAATAAATCATCAAATAGGCTTTGTTTGGTGAGATCTTTGGCAAAGGAATGTAAATAAATAAGCTAACTGAATAAACTTCTTTATCTGATGTGCTGAGCAGAAAAGGAAGCAAAGTTAATCATTTAGGAAAATAAGCTGGACTGCTGTGCTTTCTTCAATAATAGACCAGTCTAAGGAAAACAATCTGCTCTGTCTCGCTGAGCCTGGACTTTTTGCTAGCATCCCACAGACCATGAGAGATCCTGTTTATCCCTCTGGCACCAGTGCTGTCTTGTCAAGGAGATGTCCTTCAGCCTAAATTTTTGATTTGTTTCTTTTCCTGTGGACTGGTCTACTTCCTGTCAGAAGTAGCTCCTCACAACAGGACAGAGATCTCTTATGAGGTCAGTTGTGGCTTCTCTTCCATCTCCTGGGAGTAGAACGCACACGGACAACAGTCTGGTTCTGCAGGGTCTTAAACTTTGGACTCCATTTATGCTTCCATATGAGAAAGTTTGCATGTGACTCTGCATGAATCTCAGTCCAACACCACTCAAGGAAATGAGTGTGACTGTTCCAATTTTCACCACAGTATTTTATTGACTTATGGATTTGAAGTAATCTGAAGTAAATCTGCCTGGAATCTGAGCCTATAAGCCAAATACAAGATGCACAAAGTACCAAAAATGCATGTAGCTTCTGTGGAAAAGCAAACAGCATAATGCAACAGAGGTTATTTTGGCATGTAGGAGCTGCATTACTAATTAGTTTGTCAGCAGAATATTTTGTTCTTGCCCCCATTTGTAATTGTTGGATATGTGATCACTGTTTGTGCAATTTGGACTCCTAGAAGCTTATTTTCTATATTGTATTGGGACAAAGAGAGCACAAACAACACATTCCAGTTATGGTTCTTTCTTGCTGAGAACAGAGATATATGGATAGGTTGCAGAGAGCAGAAAGCAGCATCAGCTTGCTGAAAAAGGTGTTTGTAGATCCCAGTGTATGGCCTTGATATTTATTCTACAGATCAGTCTGTGGTTGTTTGATTTGCTATGTTGCATCTGTCATGTAAATAAGGCAACCAGCCAGTAATGTGTCATGATGCAGAATAATTTAATTCAAGGATTTTGTACCTAAAATGTGCTGTCCACAATGTCTTATTTGTGGTCTGTACATGACACCAGTTCCTCCTATTAATTTAATTTGAACATTTATTTCAGTTGTTATGCCTTTATATGGCATTTGCTAGAAAGGTCTGTCAAAACAAAGCTGACAGAACGTCGTGTAGCTAAGGACAGATCTGCTTTCCCATGTGCATATTATGCCATTTCATTTTCATCTTGCCATGAATTTGGACTTGAGGTTGTTCTATATATGAAAGATGATGACCAGTTATTTTTATCTCCAGTACTCATCACGTTGCTCCCCTCTTTCCCGGTGCCCTGACTTGCCTGTGTGCAATAACGACAAAGACAGGGGGAGATTTTTAGATGGCTGAATTAGGTGTGGAGTTTATCAATTTTCCTCTGTCTTTTGTTCATTTCAGTTCCATGGAGAGAACATTTTACAATTCCACGGAGATGCCTTAATCCCTGAGAGATTTGAAGGGTTATTTTTCTTTAATGCATGTGAGATTTAAAATGAGGTGGTAAGCTAGCAGTATTGACAGACGTGCCAGGTTTAAATCAAAATGTCTCACAGCTGTGATTTACTTAGTGATATATGTTGCTGAATTTTGGAAGATTTCATTTGGAATACATTATTCAGTGGTTTAGTTTATTGAATGGTAAATACAGTGATACTTTAATAGCATATTGGAATTTCATGCAATAAACTACAAAATTCCTGTAAAAACTAGTAATACTATCTAATTTTCCCTCTCTTTAGGGGACTTCCATCTGCAGAGAAAAGCAAAATTCACAACAAAACTATTACCCTACCCTGGCATTTGGCCTGCCACTATTTTTTCCAATTGCTTTTCAAGAAGCTCTGATTTTGCATAAGAAATAAAGCAATATTCTCTTTCCCCATAAGGCAATACCTCTCAAAGAGGGCAGAAATTGTGGACAGAGAATTATCAGACTTCAAATTAACAGTTAAATGTGGTCTTCATTCAAAAGCAACTCAGACTTGAGATTTCTGAGAATTCATTGTCTCTCTTTTTTGTTTATGTGTTGTCTCTGACTTAACATCCCTCTCCTTCAAACTCTAGTGTCAAGGGTGATTTATGAGTGCAATTTTCTGTGTAATATTATGTAGCAATAGTTGGCAAATCCCTTCCCTCAGCAAGGGGATGTATTCTTCTTTGTCAGACACCAAAGAGAGACACAACCCTTGAATCTCTTTAAAAAGACAATTCTTTTTGAAAGGACAAAAGCAAATCCCATCTCATAATAACTCATAATTACTTATATATATGTTACATGTACAAAAACTGCTCTGGCCACATGGAATTGGCATTTTCATGTGATGGATCCACTGGGAGTCCCTCTGACTGTCTCAGGTCCAGCTCTGTAACCAATCTCTTGCTCTGTGCTTGAAACAAGCTCTGCACAATGCTGAGCAAAGCCTGGGAGACCCGCTGCATTGGTGTGCTGGGCACTGTTCATGATGAATTTTAAGCATAAGCTTAATAAAGGACTTTGGAGGTTTGTTAACTTTCTGTCATGCATTTTTGCCTATTCTAGGGTAAAAGTATTTTTGCATTTATAGAGCTCTTTGAGTTGCAAGACTTGGTAAAATCTTATGTGAAATGTTGATGGCATCAGCCTTATACTTTCCGCGAGGGCTCTACATTCACTCTGGTTCCCAAAAACTTAGAAAGGACTCAAGTCCACTAAATTACTGTACAAAAGAGGGTGATTCTTGTGCTTTTCTGGTTAATTTGTAAATCTCTATTTACAATCTTTATGGGTATTTGCCAGAAAATCAGTTCACATCCACCCAGCGACACGTTTAAACTCTTCCCAGTAACGAGTGCAGTGCCCAGGTTAGGGACAAAGAGGACAGCCCTTTCCAGCTTACCTGTCTGCCTTTTGTTAGTTGGGACTGGAGTGAATTGAAGTATAGTTTTGTCCTTGAACTCTGCTCTGTTTCCTGCCTCATCCATTTTATAGTCTATGATCACTGCAGAACAGGGAATATGTGTCCCTTGTCCTGGAGTGGTTTTGGGGTTTTGCCCCTTTCTGTGCTTGGCCATACTCAGCCATTAGGGTATTACTGGTACTGGGTGTTGGCTGTGGGGCCAGTGAGTGCACTAAACAAGTGACACCAGTGCTGTTGCACACTATGCCATGGACAGCTCAGCAGTGCAATTTGAAAATTACCTGAGTTTAGCTCTTAAACAATGCTTGTGGGCACAGTCATTTCCAGGGAATTTTGATTGCTGCAGCAGTGCTCTACATTGCCATGCTCAAGGGGGGGAAGGAGAAACATCTCCTGGATTGCCACACAGCTGACCAGTCTCCCTAAGCCTATGAATAACTGCTGGGGATGTGTCACTGAAATAGGAAGTGTGGCTTCTGGTAACTTCCTGTTTTAATGCATAAAATTGGGTAGCTGGAATGGTGAAATCTAGATGACAGATTTCCAAATCGTCTTCTTGCTATAATGATGCTCTGCAAAGAAAAGTTGTGGTTTGAGACTGTCAAAAGTCTCTTTTCGTGATAAGTTTTCTTATTCTGGGGGAATATCCAGTGCATGTAAAATTGCCCACAATATTATTTATCATTTATCATTCTTTATGCATTTTTCTAATTTCAGTCTCTTCAGTCTCAAAAACAGCTTATCTATACAGACATGATTCTTCTCTCTCTTATGTTGTTAAAAATCAGAAGTAATTTGAATTCAATTCACTGAATCACATCTGTGTAATCCAGAAAAGTGTCACGATCAGGAGCTATGCAGATGCCATGGATTTAACTTACTGTAAACTGGTGTAAGGGTCATCAGGATCTCTGTACAGATTTGTAGAGGTACATATTTCTTTTTGTTACAGACAAATAAGTACTTAATAATCATTATGGGTAATTAACAAATAAAGACAATACAGTCAAAGGTGCACATGGTGAACAGGGGTCTTAACAGATCGTGTTTCAAGTTTTTCTGGACTAAGACAGAACAAATGTGTAAGCATCTGGCATGTGTCAACCCAAAGATTTTCTGGCCTTCGTTTTCTGCTGCTTACAAGATTAATTGGTGCATTAAGAGCTGGACTTGAGCTTCTTCAGATTGTTCATGCAAGATTTGCTGTTGGAGGCTGCCTGGGAAGTATCAGTGTTCCTGCAAGGAGGTGTCTGGCCAGCAGCTGTGCCAGCGGTGAAGCGGTGAGAGCATTCCCGGGGGCGGTGAGGACTGATCCTCCCCTCTCCCGTGTTCCTGTTCTCTCCTCTGCCCTGCGTGTCATCCCTGCCCCCACACCCCGGGAAGCAGGAAATTCTCGGGATTTTCCCCTTGAGCATCCTTGCTGCCTCTCTGCCCGGAGTGCCCCTTCTCTCTGGGGACGTCGCCCTTGTCCCTTGTCTCAGCAGGCTCCGCAGCCGGACTGAGCGCGGCCGCAGCTTCTCCCCGTCCCCTCGCCCGGATGGCTGCAGCGCCTCGCCGGGGGCTGCCGATCACACCCGCCCCTGCTGCTCTCTGCAGACGCTTTTCTCGCCGCCTGTGCGGCCCAGATTCCATGGCCTGAATTCCCCCAGGCCGGCTGTCGCTGCCCGCTGGCGCGGGGCCGCCAGGCACGGAGCCCAGAGGCCGCAGCCCCGCAGCGCGGCCGCTCCCAGCGCCCACAGACTCGGACTTTCGTCCCGGGGCTGGCCCGGGAAGAACGGCCCTGGTGCTGCTGGCCCGAGGGACTTGGCATCCCCAAAAGATCAACTCTGTGTTTGCTGGGAGGCTGACAGCCCTGCATCGCTCGCTCACCCGGGCTCCTGCGGGGACAGTGGAGGGGCTGCCTGGCACAAGCAGAATAAAATTTGCTCCCCCTTTCAGTATCGTGTATTTTGTCTTTCACGGAAGTGTTGTGCCCTTTTAAATGTATGCAAGACCTTTGCAGCAACCTTCCTTCTGCACTCGTTGACCTGCCATGGCTTTGGTGCTTTATTTTCTCTGCTGCTGTGAGCAGGACCAGTACAGTGCCAACATGAAGGAAAAGTAAGATCAAATATCTCTCTGCCTTTCTAAAAATAAGACCTCTAGAGGCAATAAGAAAAAAGGGATATCACATAAACATGGCCAAATACATCACTACCTATGCATTTCATGCTTTTATTTAGCCCAACCATCTCCAAAACTGAACTTTCAGAAGAGGAAGGGAAGTAGCTGTCCTGGTACTTGGGGAAGGTGGTTGGGTAGTAAAAGCTGAAGAGGGAATCAGAAACACAAGCTCAGTGGCAGCAGCACAAGTAATATTAAAGACACCTGGTCGCTATGGGAACGCCAGCAAGAGCTTCCCCAACAAATTGGAAATCAGGACCTCATTTTCCCTGGCAAGCACAATGTGAATGGCTGGGAGAGTATGGTATATCCACACCTGAATTATATCCCTTGACTGGGATACTTACTGCTGCCTCAATTTCGCAAATCATTAACACCGCACTGCTTCAGGTTATAGCGTCTCCTGATGCCATTTAAAACTACCTGTAAAGGGGATACGAGGCAGATGCATTGGGAGCAGAAGTGCCCTCTGCTGAACCGCCTTTGGTGGAGCTGCTCTCCCATGCCTGCATAATCATCTCTATGCACCTACACAATCAAAATGAAAGTGATTACTAAATAACATTAGGGATTATACAGTAAGCAGGGATGTAAATAAATTTCCCTTTCAAAAGCAAAACACAATACTGAAAGGAAATCAAGGGCCTTTGAAGATAATGTGGTCTGTACTTTGCCAGTATTTTAATGAAACAGTCTTACTGTTGAATTGCTGCTAGTTTAACAGTGACCATGCCTGAGGAGATCCCTGCAAGGAATCAGAACCAGACCTTTAGGTGCTGCTGCTCCCAGCAAAGAGGGTGTGTCTGTCACCACATGTACATTGAAGTTGCTTCTCAATAGCCTCTGAACTCTGCAAATGATTGAGACCCCTCAAACCCCAGGTTTCTGCTGTCAGTGTTTGTTTGCAAACTGCCAGTGCTCTGATGCTGCCCCTGGCTGCATCCCATGGCTGGCTGTGGTGCTGGAGCCCCAGCCTGTGTCCTCCCCAGGTAATGCCCTCACTGCAGCTCCCCCATGCCCAGACTCCAAAGTGTGCACACTGCCATGGGAACTGGAAATCTCCAACTTGGGTGTTCCCTCTGCCATATTTATATGACATAAAGTTGAGGCCATGCCGTCCTATCCAGCTTTGTCATCTGCATGAGATGAAGTTCTACACAAAAATACGTTTATTGTTACCTTGAATGTTAAAATGTAATAGTTGTCAGAAAAACCAGTTTGGATTACTTGGGTAGTGATTTTGGATTGCTTAGGCACTAAAAATTTTTTCAGAGAAATATTGGAAAGCTCAGATGAGGTGTCTGGTGCCATCTATGCAGGGTAGCTGCATTTGCTTCAGGTGATTTGACAAAGTGTTTAAGAGTAACAAGTGTATTTAGATTTTGGAAGTATGCTATTAATTACAGGCCTTTATAGAACATTAAATTTGCTAATTGGGCAAACTTACTCTACAAAACCAAGTACAAGGTAAAAAAGAGATAATGAGTTCTGTATGCTTTGTAAACTTGCGTAATCAAAAAGAGGATCTTGGAACCAGGACTTGCAAAGTCTGCAAAATATTTGGGGAAGCAGCATTTAAATAACTGAATGACTCTTCTAGTTGTGTTTCAGTGAGAAATAAGTGCTCCTAAAGCTAAATTGAGCTTTTGAAGTCAAATAATTCAATGGGATCAGCAATTGGGTGAATTTAGTTAATTAAAAAGGCAATGCTATAGTTAAAGCCAAAAGAATTTATTTTTCTTTTCAAATGCAGAGGAGCTATGTTGCTATAAAGACCTTAAATAAAATAATCCTTATTAGGGGATGAGATGGTGCAAAAGGAAGACAAACGCAATAACTAGAAGCCATTAAAAGACACAAAATATCCTGGAGTCACAGGAAATGCTTCAGATTTACTATCTGAATAAAAGTAAAATTGGTCCTAATGCATCCAGTACTCCCCTTTGAAATGCAAGATCTCCCCTGGCTCCAGTATTTCTGTCCTGTGAGCCCTGAAAGGAAGGAGACTGAGAAGTGGGACCAACCTGTGTAATGTATTGCAGTCTTTGGAAAGAATTGTCTTAACTCATTCTGAGAAGAGAAACATCACAATTTGGCACAATAAAAGGAAAATTAATAGAAAAACCCTCTGCATCTTCTTACAGGCACATTCTGGAACACAGTACATCCTGGAAATAGGAATTCACACTATTTATTTAAGTGAAAGATCTCTGACTGGCTTGGAGCAAGACCTTACCTAATGCAGAACAGCTTAAATACCAAATAAAAAATGATGCTTGGATTAAAATATTAGAAAGTCTAGGTAGAAATGACCTAATCTTAGTGAGATTGTGACATGAACTCACCCAAGTTTAATGAATAATTTCCTGAGCTGGGCTCTGACTGGTGCCTGACCACCCCAGCAGCACCTGGCCCAGATGAAAACCAAGTTTCCTGCAGTGTTGTCATGGGGTATGACTAAAAAGGCAAACCAGCTGAATTTCCTGGGACAGCCCATGGTGCAGAGCACACCTGGAGACTAAACCAACATGAGCAGAAGGGCTCAGTAGCTCTCTCGTCCCCATAGTGCCACTTTGCTGCCTTGGTAGGCTTGGAGAGGATGCTGATGGGACACAGATTGCTTTCTAATCAACAGCAGGATTTCAAAAATGTGCAGCTGAGCTGCTCCTCCCTGTGTGTGAGCATATTCCTACCTTGTTCTCATACAACTAAAGCCTGAAGCCTTCAGAATTCATTTTTTCTTGTTTTCATATCCTTTTTTGAAATTAAGTAATTAATTTGTTCTCATAATGTGCCACCCATTTCGTAGCAAATACAGATTTCCCTCCCCAATTGTTTTAGTTTGTACAAAGTCATGTTAACCCAGAGAGAAGCAGCCTCCAGCCCCAGGGTTGGTCTCCTGCTAATTGCAGATCCTGAACTTCCTTTGTGTGCCTTGCTGCTGACAGCCTGGGTTGTGCCAGCTCCTAGCTGGTTCAGGAAATGGTGGTGGATGGATTTATCTATATGGGAAGGGTTGATGAAACTGCTCCAGAGCTCACTTGAGGAAGAGTGAGGCTTTTAGAAAAGGCCTTTGTGCAGCAGTGTAGGCACCAGTTGAAACAAACAATGGTGTGACAGGGACATGGTGTTTGGAAAGAGCTCTAGCGGGCATCTTGGCCAAGGGCTGGTGCAGAATTAGTGCTTCTCTTCCTGGAGGGGAGGGAAGGGGGTGACGCATCAGGAAATGGAGCTGCAACACTTGAATTGCTTTAATCAGGCCATTACTGCCCAGGGACATACTGGTGGAATCTTTCCAGAAACAATCTAAAAGTTCATGCTCATTGAGTCTTGCTCTGATCACATCCAGCCTCGCCCAGATCCTGCAAGGCGTTGGTCCTTGAGATGGATCCTGTGGCAGAGCTGCCCTGCCAAAGGTCATGGTTTGTCCACAGGTGAGCCTGATGCCCATTGTTTTTAGAAGATTCCCTTCAGTATTGCTTTTTCTTGCTATTTAAAACACTGACACAGAAAAGATACCCTGTGTCCCTGGGGTCACACACCCACAATGTGTTGGAGCCTGGCTTGCAGCCTGTGGGATGTGGTGGTCAATGCTCGGGACAAGTATGACATGGGCTCCTCTGGGTTTTTAACAAATCCTTCTGCATCCAAGCATGAGGCATTACCCAGGCAGCCTCAGGTGAGCAGGGAGGGCCAGGGGCAGCTTTTGTGTCTAGAAAAAATGTTCCTTGGTACAGCTTTGGAACCTGCAGAGACTTTGCTTTTCTGTGGCATTTCTGGCCTCCACAGGGAAGAGCAGTGCCTGCAGACCTCTAGAGTATGTCTGTCCTTGAGGGTGCCGGGGCACAGCTGGGATGCCCGACGCCATGAAACGGCCAAATGTGGCCGTGATGCTGGTTTGGTGCTGGCTCCTAGGGGGACCACCCCGGCACTGACCGGACAGGGGGGAATCCTGCCCCCAGCTGGTGGCTCCCTGTGCTCCGTGACCCCGCACTGCCAGCAGCAGCGGCCTTACAGAGCCCTGACACGTCCTACGTGCTAGGCAGCAGCTTGAGCCACCTGCAGAACCGGAGGAAAAAGTTTCAGCGGCGGTGAGGCAGCGTCCCCTGGGGAAGGCTCCTCTGAGCGGGGGGTTACCTTCCCAGGAAGCGCACGGCGAACGCCGGTGGGGAGACCGGCACCGCTGCCCGAGAGGCCGTGCGGGGCCGGGACACGCCGGGCTGTGGCAGCAGCTGGGGGGAGGCGCTGTCCCGGTCACCACAGGCATCCAGGTGGGATGTTTGCCGTGCCCGGGGGGGATGGAGGCCGTGCCTAGGTGGAACCGATGCTGTGCCCGGAGATGCCGTGTCCGGGGGATACCGTGCCCAGGGAATGGATGCTGTGGCTGGGTGGTGCCTTGCCCAGGTGGGACGGATGCTATTCCCGAGCGATGGATGCTGTGCCCGGGGAATGGATGCCGTGCCCGGGGAATGGATGCCGTGCGCAGGGGATGGATGCCGTGCCCGGGGGATGGTTACCGAGCCCGGGGACCGGCGCTGCCGGGCGGGTCCGCGCGTGGCCCCCACGCGTGGGCGGGACGGGGCGGGGCGGGGCGGGGCGCGCGCCCGCAGAGAGCCGCGCGCGACCCCGCTCGGCAGCGCCTCCCGCCGCCGCGACACCATGTGGCAGCCGGCCACGGAGCGGCTGCAGGTAGGGGCGCCGGCCGGGGTCCGAGCCTCAGGGGGCGGCGGGGCCGCGGGGCCGCGCGGCTTCGGGGTGGCAGCGGGACCCGCGGAGCATCACCCCCGTACCGGGAGTTCGTGCAACTTCTCCCCCCGCCGGCGCGGAGGGCGGATGTGCGGGGACACGGGACACGCACGCACACGTAGTGCGGGGCCGCTGCCGCGGTGGCATCCTGGGTGTCTCTGCTCGGCGACTCCGGCGCTCCCGGTGGAGTTGGGTGCCGGCCGCGGGCGGCGGCGGGGCTCGGCGGGGGACGCGCCGCTCAGGGGCTTCTCCGGCGCCGCCTCGGGTGAGGGGCACCCCCGGGCCGGCCCTGCCTAAAAGAACAAGGTGCTATTATGAGGGTCCCTCGGAGCGGCGCGCGGGGGATGCGGAGTCCCGCGGGAGTCCTTTGCCACCCCCACGCCCGGAGGTCGGGATGTGTCAGGGTCGCCGGGATACCCCCTTGCCGCACCCTCCGGCGGCGGTCGGGTGTGCGGTGCCGGCTCTGCCGTTGTTCGTGTGGCTTGTGTGCGTGTTGCATAGTCCGGGGAAATCCGAGGCAGGCAGAGAGTAGGATGAAATAAAACTCACTTTGTAGTTCCACTGCGTCTGTTTCATGTAGTTTTCCAGGGCGAGTGTCGAGTGAGAGAGAATTGGATATCTTAGATAAGACTCAATGGGCACAGCAGATGACAAGAAAAGGTTATTGCTACTTTTGCAATTCAAAATGAGAATTTACTTGGAGATCATCAAGCAGAAAATTCAGCAGTTTGATTGGAGTTGATAGTAGAGCCAAGCTGAGAGATCCGTGAGCTTTAATCTTCACCAGCCAGTAACGGGAATAATTCCTGGTCTGAAAAAGCCACACTTTTCTGTACAGTGAAGAGCTTGATTTTTAGTGATAGAAATTAGGTACCACATAAATAGTTGATGGATTCCAGGGTAAAACTATGTGAGTGTATTATTAGTTATTTCTTTCCCTGTGTTAGTCAGAAAACTCTCTGCTAGACAGAAGTGGCAGGTTGCCCTGAGTGAAGGAGTTAATGGTCTTGGGCGCTGTGGAGGCAGGGGTATTCCCTGGGGAGATGCTGATGCAGGGAACAGACCTCAGGTGAGGCTGCACCCAGTGGCTGGTGACAAAGGAGAATGTGAGGGAAGGGAAGGAGAAAGGGAAAGCCTAGGTTAGTAGTGCTGTACTGGTTTGGATTGTACAGAATGGCTTTGTGTCCCCTTTGTGGAATTAGGGAGGTGTTAAAATAACAAGGTGCTATTATGACAAATATCTGATACTGCCTACAAGAGTATGCAAGGCTAAAGAGAACCAAATGCTTGTGTTTTGCAGAATAAGCTTGTGAGTGTAACCTTGTTTAGCCTTGTTTAGCTGTATCCTGTGCACTGTAAGGGGTCTGGCCTTAGGGAGCGGGTGGGAATGGCTCTGTGCTCTGAGGAACCAGGGCTGTAAGGAGGGGAGATGATTGATCACTGGGCTTCTCACTTACCTGTTGCAGCAGAACCCAAGCCTGTAGCAAGAGGAGCCTGTGTTCCTCCCTGCTCTTGAAAGGGAGCCACAAGCACGGAAGTTCTCAGCAGTGGCCACTAACTTTGTGCTTTGGTTGATTTTGGCTGGAGTCTCCAGGCATCCTGAGATGATCAAAATGCTGAGTGCCTGTAAATGCAGTTTTTGCCAACAGGAATTTCTGGGGTAGTACATGAATAACTGTAGATGCTCTAAAAAATAAAGAAATCAGGGGGACTCAAAATTGCAGAATTAAAGGATGCTTTGGACTTGTGCCAGCTTCTGAAACGGGAAGAAAGCCTTGGAAAGGTCATAGGAATCCCATAATAATTCTGTGTTCACGCAGGGGGCTAAATAACAATGTAGCAAATTGTGGACAAAATGAATGCATTGAGGGGAAGGATGCTGGTGTAACTAGGATGAGATCCTGTAACTGAAAGCTTAATCCTATTCCATATATATATGAGCTAGAGTTACATGGGCAATAAACTATCTAATAACCCCAACCCCTCTGATTTTTTTTTTTTCTCCAGAAAACCCTTGAAGCCTGGTTCTTTCAAGTAGTCTGATCTCCCCTTGACATGTTGTGAATCATCAGCCTGGCCAGAACTGCTGGCAGCGCTGCCTGGCCCCCCGAGGAGAGCTTGTGCATGCTGTAAACTCATCTCTTTTCCCTTCTTCCTCCTCCTCAACGTCTTAATTTAGTTTCAGGTGTCCCATGTTGCTCTCTTTGTCCCAGGCTTCCTCCCTCCCGGCACGTAACTGCTGTGAAACAAATGTTGGTGCTATGAGGGTGTTGTAGGGGGGCCCTCTGCTTGTCCTTGGCACCACTAGCTCTCTCTGGCTGACAAGCAAGTGTTGTGAGGCTCTGGGTGTGGGATTTTGGTTGTAGCAGGGTGGTTTGTGGTCACTGGGTAGAGTAGATGACGTCTTATGGTCTCTATGAATGTATTCTGGGATTACAGTTATGGCAAGTCACTACTCTAGGATATTTAGGGGATGTATAATGGCAGATATAGCCCCGTCTTTTACATCAGGCTGATGTAGGGGTCCAGGAAGTGTGGAGCTGGCCCAGCTTTCTTGATGTTCTAATGTGTGCATGGTACGTGACTTGGTTTTGACACAGATGTATCTTGTGTGGGGAAGTGCTGGACTGTTGTTAGTCCGTGGTGTAGCTCTGTACTAAGTAAAATGGCAAAGAAAATATTTTCATCTCTCAGAATATTTCTTTTGGCCTGGTTCAGTAAGGGAAAGTATGAACTGCCTTTGAAAGTGGATGCCTGTTGGTACGGGTCAGTCCTGCCCTCAGAGCTAAGGCAAGCTGTGTGTGTTGAACTGAAATGGCAGTGGCCACCCTGTCATGTTCTGACCAACTGTGCCGTGGTCCTCAATTGCTCTTGGGCCTCCTTTCCCAGTCCCGCTCAAAGGATGACAAGACTGCACATTCCTGGTCTGCTGCCGTCACGCAAAATCTCCTTCTGTTCCAAATGTGCTCAGTCCTGTCAAGTTTCATAGTTTGTGCTGAAGTTCTTGGCATTGACTGGATGGTACAATTCCAGTAGTGAGGTCAGCAGCAAAGCTCACGCATACGCAATAGGAATGAAGTGTCATCAGCAGCTGGGTTACAGAACACAGTGAGCTGGGACATGAGCTGGATTTGTCCCCACTGCTGTTGTGGCCATTTGCTGCTGAAATGTGCCCCTCTTCCCAGAGCCTTGGTTTCTGGCTTTGCTGGAATAAGCTTGTTTTTTGATTTGGGTTTGTTTTTTGTTTTGTTTTATTTTGTTTTTGACAGCCTGTCTCTGCTTCCCTCTGATGAAAGCTTTTCCTGTTATGCTGCCATTTAATGAAGTGTCTCTGTTTCTGGAAGATATGTAGAATTAAACTAAATGGATTAGAAGAATAACCTAGAAAATGTAGATATTGAGGTTTCTTCTTGAAAATATAATTCAGCAAAGCCTTCTTTTTCTTTTGCTTTTTCTTTCCTTTTTATGATTCTTTCACCTATAGCAACATTGAAGTTTCGTCTGTTTTCTCCAAAGTTAGTGGGACAGGCAGTTACATGTGAAATCATACATCTGGGATGTTGCAGGAATATATCACAGGGATCAGCAAATCTCTGATGTGGTAAGAAGATGAGGATTTTTCAGGTAATACAGGATTAGCATTATTCACCCTTAAGAGAGATGATCTGGGACTGTATCTGTTTGGAAGACTTTTTAGCTTCTAATTTCTGTGGTGGCATTCCTGGCTTGTGTTCGGCAAAGTGCAGGTGAGCATATGCAACATGTGTGTACCTCCCAGTCTTCTCTGGAGCAGCAACCAAGGTTGCTTCAGGTATTTAAAGGTCGTTCCCCCTGCTGGGAATGCAGAGTCTCCAGTCTGGAGCTCACTGTACCTGCCTGATCTGATTTGCCGTGCCATGTTTGCAGCAGATCTTATCAATGGTTATAAGCAGTGGGGACTGATTTGTGGCTTGATGCGTGTGGCAGTAGCACTTGTTGAAATGATGCCAAAAATATTGTGAAATCTTTCTTTAAAACTATTTCCAAATGTACCCTCTGTGCCTGGTTCAGCAGCCCTTGGCAGCACAGCTGGGATTTTGGAGCTGATGGTCTCAGTAATGCTCCTGTGAGGACTCTCTAAGTGGTGTTTGAAAACGAGCAAGGTGTTCTCACAGCCTGAGAGGTGGCTGCTATTTGCTTTGTAACCTAATTTTTCCTGGAAGCTTGATGCCAGACGTTGTTTCTAGATAATAAATCCCAGTGGGTGCATAGTTTCCGAGGCTGTCCTGTTTATAAGCCCTGCTTACAAGTTTCCCTGCTTCTCTTGACACGTGTGGGTAACAGGGATCCCCATGTTCAAACAGCTTTTCCCCCAGAGCAGTGGTGCTGGTGCTGCCCAACCTCAAGCTGTGTTGCTGGGTGTCCCTGAACTGAGCCATGCTCATGGGCCCTCTTTTTGGAGAAAGTCTCACTCTGCTTCTGTGGGTGGTACAGGGGGTGGGCTCAGATGAGTGAGGAGGGGAAGAGAGGAACAGACAGGGGTGCTGTGTCATGGAGCTTTGGGTTGGACGCTGCCTGGCTTCATACAGGCATGCAGATGGCCAAGTGTTCACAGTAGGACTTTATTGATTCCCTGTCTGCTCATCTGGAAGTTCAGTATTCTGATTGAAACCCACAGTTTGGGGCCATTTCTGGGCAAGGATTTAATAATGGATGGCTGTAGGGTATTGTTAGAATTTATTTCTTTCATAAAGTTCCACATCTCTCCTAATGTGCTGTGAAATACTGTGCAGGAGAGCTGCGGGTGGGCAAGATGAGATGACGTGAAGCAGATGATGAAGGGCAGGGAGCTTCAAGTCCTCTACTGAGGCAAGTTGGATTTCCTGAGCCCCAGGGCTTAATTCTTCCATCATGTAACTTGTGCAGGTCCTCTGAAGTCCATAAGAAATAAGATTGTGTAAGGTTGCTTTACCACAGTCTTTGAGTGGCTGCTGTAGTGTACTTCCACATCGTTATGATGCAGCAGTAAAACAACAGCGTAGCTATTAATGGAAGTGAAAAAAGTGAAAGCAGCAGTATTGAGGCATTGCTGCCCACCTTTGGGCTGGGCTGTGAGCACTGTTTTCCAGGAATTTGTTAATATACCTGTAGCCTTGCATCTTCAGTCTACTTTTAAATTTTGTGCTTGTAGATTGTTGCTAATTTCATGTATATTACATGCATCCACTACCACTAGTATGCACATCAATTGCCTTTCATGTATCAGGAGCATTGAAAAGATTTTTCACTAAAGAGAAGTGAGCTCTGGGTAGACCTACACATGTGTGATGGCTTCTAGGTGATCACAGCACTGTGGTTTGGTGATGTGTTTGCACATGTTCAGCTGTAATGTGGTTTTAGGTGCTGTTGGTGCTTTCAAAATGAGCTTCTAATCCTTTTCAGTGTTCATATGCATATGTGTGTTAAAAATAACAGCATACAGTCAGTTAAAACAATAGTTTTCCAATTTTTAAAGCATATGGAAAGCCTTTCTAAACCAAACACAAACTAGTTGTAAGCACACAAACAGCTGTCTAGGCAGAAACTGCTGCAAGACATGTATAGCAGGACTGATACTACTACTGAACTCTGGTTTCATTAAATATTATGTCAGAAGGAAAAAATGGTAAGTATTTTAAATTTAAGCCTGAGTCATGTGGCTGCAAACATCTGAAGTCTTACAGCCCGGTGTTTTGGCACTCTATGGCTTTGGGATATCTTTCAAGGCATCAGAGTTTTTGCACTCATTTGCTGCTATGACTATACAGCAGTCAGGAATCTTTAAAACAAAGCCCCATGGTTCCAGGAGGCTCATCTGGCACCACTTAGCTCAGGCAGTTCCTTTTTTTCTACATTATTTATTCTTTGTAGAAAATGAATGTCTCTGGAAAAATGTTAATTTTGGGAAGCATTCTATGACCAAAAGAAAATCAAAATCAGTGAGAGCCTTGTGGAAAGTCCCCAGGGAAATGATCTTTAGGGTTCATTTACAGTGTAAAACTAATTTCTGTTTATGAAAGTGCCAGCCTGTTTGATGACCAAGACAAAAAATTTAAGCAGTGATTTCCTTGAAAAAAGGCAAGCTAAAGAATTCAGTCTAGTTCAGAATTTTCAGTGCCTGTTTCAGACTTTGTGTGTCCCTGGTGTCATCCAGCAGGACAGGACAGTCAGCAGTGGTGTCCCAGACGTTTCCATCCTGTCATGGCTGTGCTCTCTGCAGACATGCCATGGCTTGGTGCTGAGGTGTTGGGCTAGGTGTCCTCACCCTTACTGCACTACTGTGTTTTTGACATTGCTCTGTGCAGGCAAGAGGAGAGTCTGATTACCCAGAGACAGGTAGATATGTAGCTGTAAAGTCCCTTTAAGCAATGTTTAGTACTTGCAATATTTTTTCCCCTGTAGTGCTTTCCTGTATAGGAGTTGAACTTATTTGTATTTCTTATAATAGCTGGAAGAGTTACAGATGACAGTGTTAAGTCTTCTGAGCTGTTTCTGAATAAGTGTATCAGAACTCTTTGACCAAAGATGTTAAATGTGGGTGATTGTACAAGTGTCCTGAGAAGACCTAATATAACATTTCATGATTTGTTTTTCCTGCTGACACCCTGAAAATATGGAGTGGCAAATATAAATCTTTGTACAGAATCGGAAGGAAAAAAGTTGTGCGTTGCCAGTATTTAGTATTCTTTTAATGATGTTACTTCTACAAAATTACACATAGCCTCAGAATGACTCAGTTGGTCTTGTAGTGCTGATACCTTGGCAGTTTGGTGACGACTTTGGGAGTGTTGGTCTTTGAAAAACCTCCATAAGTGTTTTCATTGGGACCATTTAAATAAATGTCTCTTTCACAGATTAATGGCTGGTTTTGCTTGCAGGCAATGTGGGCAGGAGCATTTCTAACCTGAATTACTGCTGGTGAGTTTTACTGACGGAGCTGTGCTGCAAGCACAGTGCTGCTGGGTTTGGGACAGCACCAGGGCAGTCGGAGTCCTTGCACCATCACCCTTTGCAGCCTTGGGTCTGTGTTATGCCAGACAATTTTCAAATGTCTCCTCACATGAAAACACTTTCTCCAGACAGATTTGATGGGAGCTGCCAAGAACACTGAGAGCAAATAGAAATGTCATTAAGTGTCCTGAAGCTCAGATTTGTGGTCACCTCTTTCTTCCCATGCCAGGCTCCCTCTGGTTTGAGAGATGGTTGTTCCATACATCTCATGTGAAGCTTGCAGAATGACCCTGGAGTAAGTTTACAAGTCTTCACCTGGCTGTATTCAGCTTTGTTCAAGGCCAGGCTTTTCCAGAGAGTGTTTTACCTGGTGGACTGTGCTCTTGTGAAATCTTCACCACTCACTAAGTGTCTGGAGAGGAGAACTGATGTTCAGTCTGGTCCCAATGGTGAAGTAACTGCTTTGAAGCTCTTGCAGTAGGATCTGACCCAAACTTCACTGGGGTCAGTACCAACCTTGAGCCTCAAGAGCAGGGCAGAAAACCTGTCCATTGGACTGTTACATGAGATCCAGAGGGTTTGTATAGTCTCATTTAAAATGAAAAATTCTCTCTGCTTTGGAGCTTCCTGAGTAATTCCACTGGCAAGAAGGCAGGATAAGAGGAGTTTGGGGTCTGTGAGGGGCCAGGACATTGTGATGGTGGCAACATCAAATATGTCATCTGAACCTGCAAGTTTTTATCTTTCCTTTCCCTCCCTGAGCTTCCCTGGGTGTTAAGGGACAGGTTGCAACACTCCTTCTCTGAATGGCTACAGGGAGAGGCTATCCAGAGTGAGTATCAGCTGCTCTATGGCTTTCCCCAAAAGCTGGGCACCAGCTTTCCTGCTGTCAGGACTAATCTGTGCTTTCTGACCTGATCATGGTGACAGTGACCTGAAAATGGTAGTTTCTTGGGGAGAGAAATCAGCCTTCCCTCCTTCCCTGTCATTCCGCTTCAGAAAAACAGGCAAATCAAATTTCTGTTATTCATCAAAACTATCCCATCCAAATTAGTATGATGAACTTGGTTTCCAGTGTTGTGTTAGGGAATTTTGTCCTTGGATTTCTAGTATTCCCTTCTGCTGGGGAAAGGAGCACTGGGAATTGTGTTATGGTGTGCTGGTTGTTCTGGCTTTGGCTCTGACTGGAGAGTGAAAAGACAAGCAGCAAAATTGTTAGAAAAAAAATACATCAGACTTCAAAAACAGTGTTTTAATCCCTTTTCTTCTCATTTGAGGCTATTTATATAACCAAACCTTTTGCAAATTTTAGCTTTTCCATGTGGCATTTATTATATTTTTTCTGGGTTTTGACCAGAAAAGTACCTTTTGGAACTTAAGCAAACACCAGTTGGCAGCTCCCTGAGCTGACTGGTTGTCAGGGAATAGTGTGGACCTCTGTCCCAGCTTGCTGCACAGTGTGTCAGCAGAAGACAGCAGTGAATTTTTTTCATCTTTCAGAAACTTGTCAGCTTAAGCATTTTTCTTTTTTCCCTAGTCCATGGGAATTTTCTGTGCCTGACTATAAATTTGAATCAGAAAATGTAGAAGCTTGAATCCTGTCCCAGTGCTTTTAAGAAGGAGCCCATACAGCGCAGATCTGTACAGGCTTCAGTTTTCACAGCTGTGCTCTGTTGTTTGGATTAGAATTAGAAGGAAGGATATTTTGAAAATTTTATGTCGGCCTCTTGATAGTGTGGCTGAAAGGCCCTATTGAGCTTGGTACTGTGTGTTTGAGCAAATCCTGATAGTAAAGACAGCTTTGGTGCCTCCTGCTAGAATGGAGTGCTGGAGGGATGTGCAGTGCTGCTGAGGAGTGCTGGGTGCTTGCTTTTTCTGGTAGGTAACAAAGAAAAAACCCATCAGTGATTTCTGAGACACCCAAAGCCCTGAAATCCTCCAGCCAAGGACAAGGCATAGGGATTGACCAGGGTTCAGGTTCACCCTTGCTGGGCTGGGCTGCCCTGGAGCTGTGGGTTTGTGGCCCTGGCTCTGCTCAGGCTGTGCTATGCTGCCATCAGCAGGGCTCCTGTTGGGATGATGGGGGAGGTGGAACCCTCTCTGTGACATTCTTGTTGATGGAGCATCGGTGCTGAAGGCTGCAGAAGGGATGTTACTTTCTGAGATTGGACAGTTCACTTTGATAAACGAGTGTTAAATCACTCAGATTTAGGCATGCAGCCGTATCTCGGTGTGTAGGGATAGGCCTTTGAATCCATTAACTTTTATCTTGCCATTTGAGATGGCAATGTAACTTTTCTGTGGTTTATAAGGAAGTGACTGGTTTATAAGGTTTGTGACTGACTTGTTTTGATCTGGTGTTTAGAGGCTTTTTTTCATTAAAGAGCCTGAAGCTTGGTGCTGGGACAGGTAACATTTTCAAAGGGCAATGTTTTAATCTTGTACCTCTAAAATACAGAGTTGCTATGGAAGGAGGAGTTGAACAATTTGAAAGGTTGCAGAAGCACAGGTAGGATCTGCTGTTGCCTTTTCCCCACAGATGGGTGTTGCAATACTCAGGTTTTTTCTTGTAGCTGTTGAGGTCATGTGTGACTCCTTGAACCTGCCCTTCACAGTCCTGCAGCTTCTGGGACCCAGAGTTCCCAGGACTTAACCCCCTTGGGAGGGTTGGGAGTCTTGGGATTTTGCTTTCCTCAATGTCCATCATGCACAGAGCTCAGATAATTTCCTTGGGGGTGTCCACCTGGAAGTGGGGCTTCTTGGTGTGGGAAATAGCCCTGTCAGAAATATCAGTCTTGCTGCAGGGTCTGCCAAGGCACAGGGCATCCTGTCTGGGCATTATGGCCAGCCTGAAAGCCATCTCTAAATGAATGAGATGACTGCCTTTTGTAATCAAGGGTAGTGAAAAGCCCTGGCACTTCAAGACAGTGAAAAATATTCACTTATTCTAGTAATAAATTCTAGTTAGTGCTTAATAATTCCTTTCCTGAAGGCATTGTCCCCCATCCTGCTCACATTTAAAATGCTGACAAGTTTCAGGCTGCAGAAGTGGTGGAGCTCATCTCCCCTAAGGAAAAATCACATTTGAAGAGATGCTGAGCTGCAAGTGTGAGCTGAAATGACTCATGGACCGATCTTCAACTGGAAAGAGACATTCAGAGCTGCAGCTTAGGATTTTCACCTGGACAAGCTCGAGAGGTTTTCTGAGCCTGGGACTGTGCTCCAGCAGGGCAGAGCAGGGTCCAGCTCTGTGAGGCAGTGAGGTCTCTCTACGTGTGTTTGTCAGAAAGACAGAATCTAAGGAGGCTTTGGATGAAGTTGAGTGCTATACAGTGATGTAGAACTTCTGAGTGTGGGAGGAGCAGGCCATCAGCTGGGGACTTAAGAGGTCCATGAACAGCCTGGCATGGCCCAGGAGCCACATCTGCAGAAATCTTGCACTGAAATAGCTCACTTCTAGCTGGTTTAAATTACTTTCAGAGTGTATTTATATTGCTTTTTTTCAGGTTGAGTTTTTATTTCTCTGTATCAGAAGTTATTCATGCTGCTTACATGATATTTGAAAAATAGCCAGCTGCAGTGTGTGGCACTGACCAGGGAAGTGCCCATACCTTGTTTAAGCTTTCTGCACTGGTTCTGAAAGCTGTAGCCTGACCTTTCATTCCTCTGTTATGGTCTGAGGGTGTTCTTACATGGATGTGGAGCTTCCCAAGATAAACAGAGTGAATGTGGTTTGGCATTTAAATCACTGATGTCGTATCAAGCTAGAGAGTTTCAGAAGCCATTAATGTCTATAAGAGATGTTATTTTGTTCGCTTGGGGATAAACTTTGCCCCTGTCTATATGTGGGTTTTGGTTTTGGTCCAATTTCAGATTTTGAAAGTGTTGGTATAAATCCGAATGCCAATACTAATGCCAGTGGAGTTATACTATGTTTCTTTTATTATGACTGAGAAGAAACTTAATGTGTTTTTTTTAAAGTCCAAATGTTACTTGATTTTTTTTTTTAAGAGTGGCTTTATGAGACAAGACTTAATGTCTAAGAGAGCTGAATTAAATGTTTCTGTACAACTCTTTTTGGAAAGTGTGTGCTGTTGAGGTCATCCTGGAGCAGGCCCTGATGCTGTTTGGATAAGGGGCTGCTCTGTATCTGCCAGAGGAACGTCTGTCACGCAGCGAGTGCACCGCCCGCTCGCTTGGGGCTGGGGGAAACTGATTTACAGAACGCAAATGGAAGTGTTAATAAGCCCCACAGTCACCCAGTTGCTCCCCTCTGTGGGGGGAAAAAGGGAAAGTGTCACAGAAGGGTGGGAGCAGGGCCATGGCAGCTGCCTGGCAGTGGGCTCAGAGCATCACCAGCCCTGGTGCTCCATGGTGGCTGCAGCTGCTGCCCAGCACAGCCAGGACCCTGACACACCTCCAGAGCCTCAGGAAATATTTTCTGTTTTCAGCCAAAACCCATATTGCTTATTTGTGGATACAGTTTGTTTCTGAGATCTTTTCTTATTTTCACATTTTCTTGTGAAAATGTCATGTATTTGTTTCTTCAAAGGCTGAAAAATGCCCACTTTGCTTTTTATTTTTTTTTCAGTGTTTCTCAGGAACAAACAAATGTTTCTTGTCCAGCAGCCGCCATTACAAAACTGAAGTTAAAGAGCAGTCTGCCTCATCCTGGGAAAAGAAAGCATTGTTTCCAACATGTTCTTATTCTCAAATCCATACATGTGAAGTCATATTCTTCCTAATTTCCCAAAAATATGTCAGTTTTAAAATTTTTTTTCTCGATTTTAAGCACTTTTCTGGGAGGTTTTTAAATCTGGTCTCCGCTGAGACTTTACTTTAAAATGACCTTACACTGCCGTGCCAGCACCATATGTGACTTCCCATGCTGGTTGTAAAGTAATGTAAGTTTGAGGAGTTCTAGATAACAATGTTAGTCACTGCTAACAATTGCAGCTGTGCTGCAGAGCCCTCAGTCCAGAGTGGTTTTGGCTGTGCAACACAGTTTCCAGAAAAGTTAGTCTTTGTAGTATCCCAGTCAGTAGGTCTCATAGGCAGCTGTAGTTTTATTTAAGGTGGAATTTTATTAGACCGTTGAGTTGGAGCTCTCTGGCTAAAGGAGCAGGTAAAGGATCCCTTTGCAATGCCAGTGGGATGGACTGGCCAGGGAGGGAACAGAGCTGTTGGGAGCTTTCCAGGAGAACTGGGGACTATTTTGTAACAGGAACAAACTGACACAGCACAATTTGTCCATCTATTAGAGGGGGGGAGGAATGACTTTCAAGCATATCATTACCTCCTAAATGTAATCAGTTTTACCACTGGGAAGAAGATGGTTTCAGTGCTAGCAATGCCAAGGTGACTGGATCCTGTGTGCAGAATGGTGACATTCCCCTGGTGAACAGAGCTGCCTGCACCAGAGTAACTCCCCTTGCTTTGCCTGGGTGATTTATAATATTTGGCATTGTTGTTGCACTCTTTGGCCCTTCTAATTCTTCCTGAGTCTGGGTATGAACTGGGAACAGAGGTGGTAAAGTCCAGATCTCCAGTGGAACAGGGAGTTGAGCTGGCAGTGCTCACCATTGCACAGAACTATGCGGTAATCTTGTCCTCTTTAAATTCTCATGTGTGCAGTAGTTTGTACAGCTCCAGCCTAGGAAAAAGGCTTTGGAAAGAGTCTGGAGGCAGGTATCGTCCTGACAGTGCCATGACACTCAGAGCCTCCCTTGATAGATCTGAGCAGGAGCTGAGGGCTCCACAGTGAGAGTTTGTGCCATAAACACTGTGTGGTGACTTGCTGCTGTGGCTGCTTGAAGCCTTACTGCACACTGCCTAAAGATCCTGGGTTTGCTTTAGGGAATACTGCTGTTCTGCTTTGTACACCTGGAGGTCAAAAGGAAATGTGGTTTTTCTAGCTAATCACCAGTCTCTTGCCAGCTAATTGTAAGTAAAATAAAAAGGGAAAGCATGGAGTCTGGCCAGTGCTTAGTAATGTCTGAACCACCAAGTCTAACGTGGTGTTACTTTTCTGACTTGACTATTGAACTTCTGTGGGAGTTTGAAGTTTTACCCTGAGAAGCTCATCTTCACTTTCACTGTGTAGTTGTTGTTCTTTAGGGTTTCTTTTGATTTTTTTTTGTTTGTTTTTTTCCCTGAAAAGTAATGGGTCAATATAAAGAATTACTTTGAAGAGTGGCTGTGAGATGGCTAAAAAGAATAATGGTTGTTGCTACCAGCACTTACAGATACTCCATGGCAGTTAACAGTGAAGGGTCTAATGGGTAGGATGCTCACTTACAGGGGCCGTATTTACAAAGATCTGGAATACATATCTCCACACCCAGGCAGTATTTGCTACTGGAGGGATGTGTCCTCATTTGGACCTGACCCAGAATCAGCAGGGCACTTTGGATGTTGCAGGGGCTGCCCACTCCTGCTTGTGAGTGAGCAGTTTCTTCATTTTCTCCCTTGACTCTTTTGTCCTCTTCTCCTAGAGCAGCCAGGCCTTGGATGCTGTGTGTCCATTTGCTGAGATGCTGCATGGGCAAAGGCTGGGTCCTTGCCTGAGGAGCTGAAGAGTACAAAGGGAGCAAAATTATTTCAGTTTCCAACATATATAATTCAATTAACATCTTCTTAACCCTGTGTTAATGCCTAACAGCATGTGGTGACTAGTATAAATATTTATTCTTGGTATGTAGCTAGCAGATATTATGATTAATGCTAAATTGTTAGTACCCAGTTTAAATAAAATCAGTTTGTCAGACGGCTTGCTTTTGTGTTTTGTTGTTTTGGTTGGTTTTTTTTTTTTTAATTGGCAAGAGAATCCACAAACAGGGTTCAGATGGCCAGAGCCTCTAGAATCTCATTATCTTAATTGAAAACTGTCACCCTTTGACATTCATAAATGATTTAGCTAGTACATCATTTAGTCACTGGGGAGAAATGGAATTGAATGTTATAACCATCCTTCACCTCTAGATGCTAATGATAAACTGCAGCCCGCAGGTCTGAAGAATTAATAGCTCTTGGTTTAGAACAATATTTTTGTATACTGGAGCATCTCAATTCCATTATATTTGGTAACATTTCATTCTGGAATACCTTCACTTGGAAAAAAAACTGGAAGGTGCTCAAAGAACATCCTCTAATGTTGCTCTTCAGCTTTTTACACCCTGCAGATGTGTTGCCAGTGGTCTGCATCTTTAGAAAAAAATCAAACTGTTTTGTTTATGTTGACCTTTCCTCACTCACCATAGGAAATAAGTTGTTTAGACAATGTGTGGGGATTAGCTGTGTAATGAACTACCACAGTAAACAAGTAATTAATTTTCATCAAAACATATACTGTGCTCTGTGCCTGGGTTTTATGGTGTCTTCTGGAAAAGAAAATATTTTTCTGTCTTAAAAGCATTTCCTACCCAGTGACTAGCTTAAAAGAAACAGCCTGAAAATGTTTCCTGGCTGGAGGAAAGGATCAGTACATTCAGTTTGCCGTTGTGGTTAACATCACTGTGTGTTTTTCTAGCACTTTTCCTCAGTTTTATGTACCTACTGCTAATAAATATAGGTACAGAAATTACAGTCTGTCTGAGCAAACTGACTTGATCTTTTCATTTGCTAACGCTGATGCTGGGGTTTTGCAAAGGATAATCTGAGGATTCAGGCTTGGCTTCGCTCCTGTTTGAAATCACTGTTAAAATATTGAAAATTGTACTGCTGGATCAGGGGCCAGGGGGTCATACCTTTTTTTTTTTTCTTTCCCTTTTCTTTTCCAAGAACTAGATCAGTGGGAAAAATACATCACTAGTGTATTGAAGGAGACAAGTGGTTGGTCAGTGCTCCTACTGGAGCTCTGTGAGTGGGGTGTGCTTTGTGCAATTGCAAGCTGGGGTTTAGCATGAGATGTTTCGGAGCATAGCCAGTGACAGAGGGGTTTTGATGACCAGCTTTTGCCTTTAGAAACAAAAGTGTAGTGTTTATTTCAGCTTCTAAAGCAGGTTAGTGAAGAGATGTCAGCAGTTTGTTTGCAGAGCTTAATGTTTTTTATGCTGTTACTGGTCAGCAAAGGAAAGGTGGGGTTGGAGATACTGATATTTCCAGAAAATGGGCAATCAAGGCTGGCAAACACTCATGTCCTCAGGATTTCTGCTCAGCCTCCCTGTTAATTCAGGTTTTTCTGCTGTTGGCTCCTGGCTTTGCCTGTTGAAGCTCTCCACGGGTCAGCACAGGGGCTTTGGACACTGCAGGTGGCATTTCACTGGCACCACTCCCTCTTAGCAAGCTGCCCTGCAAGCTCTCTGATCTACCTGTATCTCAGGAGGATGAGATTATTTGAGATCATGAGTCTCTTCTGAGTTTTCCAGCACTACTGAGTTGTTTCCAGTCCTGCTGTTTCCCAGCACTGCTCAGCAAGGTCCGTGGTGTGTTTCCTAAGCAGGGGCTTCCTGGGCTGCTCTGCAGCATGGTGGTTTCCTTGGGTGACTTGACACTGAGGTTTCAGTGTCGTTTGGCTGTTGTATCATACTGCAAATGAGTGATTAACTTGTCTGGTTTCCTTGCTGATTCCCGGCAGAGCTGTCTGCCTTCTTTCAAATCATGTATCACTTTAGTCTGACCTCCTCCATAGTCTGGCATTTCTGTAGTGCCTCATTTACTATAGATGTGTGATTACATGTGATTTTCTGTCTTCAATTGTTGCTTTTTTAGGAGTTAGGTTTTATCTGTTACTGTTCCAGACAACATCTAAAACTGTGATTGAGGTGCTCATAAAACTTGGAGGCAAATGAGAAGATTCCTAAATTTATTCACCCCTTGAACTCCTTCAGCTGTGATGGTTTCCAGACTAGCAGATATGTTACAACTGTAGGTAATCGGGGGTGAAAGCAAGAACTTTAGGGATGGTGAGCTCTGTGATACCAAAAGCCAGATTAGACAACCCCTGTGTTTTTTCAGTAGCTGTGTTCTCTGTCAAAAATAAATCTGAAATGTTTTCAAGGGCTGGGGACAGAGTGAGACCCATAAATAGATCCTGTAAACCTGCTCTACTGAATTGCAGAACAGTCCTCAGTAGTTGCATCTAAAAACGGTCAGCCATTCATGCTGCATATACTCACACATGAGTGTACTGCCATGAAATTATCACAGAACTGGAACTAAAGCAATCTGAAATGGAAAAGCCATGCCAATGGAAATAATAAAAAGAGGAGTCATGCCCCTAAAAATGCTGCAATGTAATTGCTATGAAAATCTGCACGTATTTACAATAACAAAGGTCTCATTTCTGCAAAACTTTGCCATATGAGTATTTTTACGTGCTCTGAGCAGCCCCCGGCGCCCACAGGCCTGTGCACTGTGAGTAAGGGACCGAGGCCTTGCTGAGTGCTCAGTGTTTCAATGCACATGGATCTTTTCCGGAATTGAAAACATCTTTTATTCCCCGGGCTGAGCTGGCAGCCGGCACAGAAGGCAGTCTGCTTTATGTTTATCAGGCCGGGGAGAAGTCCAGCTCTTGTGAGCGTACATCTCATCTGCCAAGAACACCAATGGTCACTTAACTATCTTCCACCCTTTTTTTTTTTTTTTTTAAGTTACTTAAATATGACCATTCAGGGAAGCATTTAATTCTTTAAATGTGGTGAGGAAGGTATTAGTGAATTGAGGGTAGAGGGTTTAACCTTGTGACATCCAAAGCTTTGCCATCGGTTGGCCGTTGCCGATGGCTGGGTGCTGTGTGAGGTGCTGTGGGAGCATCCCCCCTTGTGTGGACCAGCTCTGAGCAGGGAATCCCATCTTGCCATGGTCTCCATGCCCCTCAGCACAGTGGGGTGCCACCTGCATGATAGAGCCATTTTGGGGTACCTGCAGAGGATTCACATGTGGACTTTTTTTGGGAAATACTGCTCTGTGCTGTCATCTACGTGGAGTATATTCAGAGAGAACAAGAAGCCTGGTCCTGATGCATTCATTAAACTATTCCATTCGTGTTAATTAGTCTCGTTTAGGTTGTGGTGTAGGTATGTAAAAATGGCCTTGGTCATTTTGGGCTTGGCTGAAACCCTCTGATCCAAGGCTATAAATCTACCCCTAGCAGTGACTGGAAGCTGAAGGGCTTTTGAAGGGTCTTCTCCGATGATTCTTGTGCCCATGTGTGGAGAAATGGGGATGTATGAAAGGTTTTTTGAGTAGCTGAGGAAAATATAAAAGCCTGTAATGGTGTGTTTTACCTTTAGAGTTTCTTAGTTGCTAGAGTTCTAGGAAGAAAATGTCATACATATATTTTGGCAGCCCTTTTCACTAACTGAATACCAGGTTTATTGCTGTATGAACTTGATAATTAGTTTGTAATCCGTGTATAGGCATTTCATCCTGGTGGTTTTCTTGCAGAGGATAATTTGCCTTTTATTTGTTGAGAATGGTTTTCTTAGTGAAAACAGAACTCCCATTCATGATGGGCACAGCAAATGTAGTAAAACACTATCATAGCTGGGATTTGTTGTACGCTATGGATTTATGTCAAGAATGTTAATGATTTGTTTATGAATAAGTGAGCCTGTAGTATTGTGAAACATTATCTGGCAGGGCTGCTGAATGGACATTTTGAGAGCAGAGGATTCTTCAACTGAATAAACTGTAGATATTTGTGTGTCTCAAACTACTCATAAGTAAACTTATGTATTTTAAGCAGAAGTGTTTATTTAATGCATTATTATCAATGGTGCTCATCTGACAGATATGTATGGGCCACTTCATAATAAGCAAAGAGGTAGTTAAGTACTTTTTAAGAGCAGTTAATCTTCTTTTAGTGGGCTTTAGTTTAAAAATTAGGTTTTACTGCAGAAAGCAACACAAATCCTTAAGCAGAGCAGTGTGATGTTTGCAGAGTCAGAGTGGATCAGCAAGGTACTCTGATTTTGCAGTGTCTCACTTGAGTGTAGCACCTAGTTCAACAGAGCCACTTGAATTTACTGATAAAATCACCACTTTGTTTCCAGTAAATAATAATTTGAGGGGCTAAATTGAACCTCATCACATGTAAGGGTCCTTGCATTGCCTGTTACAATTTGCAAAGTCAAGATGTTGGATTTTACCACTGATATGACAAATCCACTGACCAACATCCGATGTCCAACAGGACAAAGTGAGAGCTCTGTCACTGTTTTGGACTCCTTAGTCAACCTAATGTGGGATTTTCCATGCTAAAGTTAAAAAAAATGGTTGCAATATTTATCTTCTCTCCAACTATCCTTCCTCTAAAGAGTTTTATAGCTGGTTAAATGAGTTGTCACTCGAGTGAGATTCATGCATTTTTAAATGTTGCTAAGCCTTATGAAAAAGAAGATGACGCTGTAGCAGGAAGCTTTGCTGTGTGCCTTCATGCAACATTGGCAGCTGAGCCCAAAGCAGAGGGACTTCAGAGCTGGGTTCAGAAAGTGTCAGAGGCAGTTGGTGCTGTGCATCCAGGCTGCTGTGTGCAGGGTGACTTAACTCTGCCTGATAAATTATGACATTTCTTGAAATAGTGCCCTGTACTTTTTAATGAGCTGGGCTATCAGCTCTGCATCAGTGGATAGTTAAAATGAAGCAAGAATTGCTTTAACATTAAAACTCTGCCTGGAGGACTTCTCTGAGAAATTGCTTATGATTATTAAGTGAATATAATACAGCAAGACAGCCTTCCTTCTTTGCTGTTCTTTTTTCATACCAAGTACAGTTTTGGAGGTTGAAAAATGTACAGATGGAAAGTAATGTTTAAATGGGAATGGCTTTGAAAGCTGTGCAGTGCTCTCTCTCTTTGAATGGGAATAGGGAAAAGAGGTAAGTCACAATATATTGAGATGAAACTTTTATAGATGAATTGGATTTCCTCTAAATATGGTTTGATCATGTGCCAAACAGAAAAGAGGCTGAAGCCAGAGCACTTCATGTGCTGAACTGGAGAAGAATATCTTCCAAACCAAATGGGCTGGGCCAAAATGAACCTTGCATTTCTCATTCCTTCTGCTGTGCATGCACAGTTAGAGCTAAAGAAATGGAAAGGTAGCCCTCCTCTGTGAGGATTGATGAGGAAGCAGCTGTGGGGGACTGTTGGGCTGGCTGCAACCTAACCTTCTACAGGGCAGCAACACCCTGGGGTGTTTTATGCAGCCTGAGGCAGGTCAGAGGCCTTGCCATAGGTCTAGCTCTGCCAAGTTATCACTGAGATTTCCCCCTGTCGTGCCTATGTTATTTCTTCAATGGTGCGCATGTTGCTGCCTCTGTTTTCAGAATTACTTCCTGTTTCTTCCCCAGAATCATCTCTGAGATGATGTTTCAGCAAATAAATAGCCCCCCAACTCCAACCCAGCAGCACACATTCAGGGATGAAGGCAAAGAGGGAAACTTGGTGGAAGCTGATGAACTGGTTTGTTCTCTAGATAGACACTTGTGCCCTTTTTCCGCTCAGATACTGCACCATTAAGCACTATTAAATATTGGCAGCTTCACACTAAACTGCATTTGTGATTTCTCTACTGTGCAAGCAGAAAAGGCAATCCCAAATATCCTTCAGGAATGGCTTTACTCTGCCAGGTTGGGAACGTCAGTGATAGCCACCAGAGTCTTTTAATTTCTGACTTTAATGGTGATAAAACATGAAAGTGGAAGTGCTCATGGTGTTGAGCATGAGTTGGAACTAATCAGCTTCCTACAGATGCTACAGGGAAAATAGATCATAACACATAGCCCTGTTTCATGTGCTGGTTGAAACTGTTCCTCTTTTAATCTTTATAAAGGGAAGGAGCACCTTGTATTATACCATGGTTTTCAAAGGATTTCTAACCTATATTTAAAAGAAATTAATTTTTTAAAAAGTATGTGTTTTAGCAGATGCCCTTGTCATACATTTTTTCATTGTGTGTCAGTCAAAACCCGCGGTCACCCTGTGTGGACAACTACAGCATACACTCCCCTGGCTTGAACAACAGACAGTGGTGGTAGTTTGGGTTCCTGTTTCTGCAGGGGGTCACTGTGGCTTCAACCTCTGATTTTCTCTGTTGTGCTGTGGATGACACTGAGATTCACATGACAGCCAATGAGTGCTTCAGGACAGGGAAACAGCAAAACTTGGAACCCTTGAATTGTGGTGGTTGCTGGATTGTACTCAGGAGGGAACTGGCTTTGTTGAATGATCAAAGGTCCCCCTCGCTCATCAGCTGCTGGGAATGGAGCAGCCAGATGTTTATGCAGATTGTCTTGTAGAGCTGTAGAATTGGCTTGTGCAAATAGCTGTGCATGCAAAACTTGACTGATGTTATTTCAGAGGCTTTTCTAATGTCATCTGAAAATCTGTTCCAGTCAGACAACCTGGGATCCAAAATTGAAAAAAATCAAACAAGGATACCTTCTGTTCCTTAAGCCATCTGACACTAAAAATAATGTAGTTGGATTAAAGGTTGGTCTGTAGGAGGGGAACTAGTGGTGATTAATTGATGTGGAGTTAAAATCCCCTCTGAAAAATCTGTGACTTCAGTTAACAACTTGCCCAAGACTTTCCACTTTTGAGGTTATCTGTTTCAAGCTTTGCTTCTGGACTGAAATGACATATTTTCTTTAAAAATGAAAATATTTTACTTGTGGTGGTCTCCCAAGTAACTTACCAACAGTACAAACATTTTTACAGACTTTCCTCTAAATAATGGTAATACTTGGAAGGCAGGAAAACAGCCATCTGTCATCGAGCTCAGAATTACCCCTGAGCAAGAGAAATGCTCATTTTGAGTGGTAAGCTCTGACTACCTTTTGACTTCCCAAGTGGAGACCTAGAGGCAAAGGCTTATTTTGTGCCCACGTGGAATGTTTTGTGCTGAATGTTCCTGATGAGGGTGTAGGCAGAGCAGCTTTGCAGTGGGCAGTGTTTGGGATCTCAGCAGCTGTAGTGAAGCTCTGGGGGAAGTGTGTGGTGGCGAGGTGCAAGTCCTGTGGAGCTGTCACGTTGTGCCCTGGCTGCTGGGTGGCTCTGCAGATAAATCCTCTCCACAGTGGTTCCCTTCTGAGGATGGTGTTCCATCAGACTGGTTGGTCTTGATCATCCCAGCCATAGACTGGTATTCACTTTAATTGCTTTCTAAATGAGCCTTGCTTTCCAAGCATAAGAAACTGCATTAAACACTTGGAATTAGAGTTACTTTTCCTTAAAGTATTTGTGGAAGAAGGAAACTTCAGAGATTGCCTTCAAAAGTCTTCTGTGAGTTTTTCATTGCAAAATTGGGGCTGACCAATAGAGAAATGTCACTGAGATTCATATTGAATCCCTGTGTACATCCATCCATCTGCCTCGTATTTACAGTTTACCTCTAAATGGTTATTTTTTTCCTTTTCTTTTTGGCTAAATTACTGTCCCTGACATCACTGAGTATGGCTTGGAGATCTTTCAAAGAACTGTATGGCCGTTCTATATGCAAATACCTCAAATAAGCAGAGGTGAGAAGCCATCAGCAGGGCTGCAGCATGAAGAATTTAATGAAAAAAATGAATTATGAGATTGATGACCCTTGTACTTAGTGGTCAGAATGGAAATAACAAGAGATGCAAATCTGGGCAGAAAGACATTCTATAAAAAGCATTATCTCAAGATTAAGCTATAGAGGACACATTTTTGCATGATAATCTGCTGGATTTATTTTGGCACTTATTTATTTGTGGTGGTGGTGGTTATGAAAGTGGAATTTTTAGCAGTCTCAGTATAATTATAGAGGTCTGAATTTGTAAAGCTGCTCAAACATTTTGCATCAGAGTTGAGTATTTTCTTTCAGCCAAATATATGCATTTTCTTTATTAAAAGAAATATATATCTTGATACTTTTTTTCCTCAGAGGAATGACTAATAGGTATTCACAGGATTCAATACTTTAATATTTTATCAGAGGCCCCTAAATTCTTTTATTCCCTTCTCTTTCAGGGTAAATAATTTAGATTTCAGCTGCATCAAGTTTGATAAAAGCCACCTTGTTAACATCTGCAGAACTATAGCTCTGTGCTCTTTGAGGATTTCTGGAATAACTGCATCACTAATGCTTCAAAGTTAAATTGAATGGGGCAGAGGAGGAAGACAGTTGGGAAATGCTGGGCAGGCCCTTAATTTATTTTAATTTTGTTGGTTCTTTCACATCTGTTTAACTTGCTGCCTGACACAGGCAGACAGGGGCCTGTAAATGTAGTGGTATTCAGAATATTTCTATCTTGTATTATAGGAATATATTTAAAATCTCTATATAGAGAAAGTCAGGGATGTAACATCCCAGGTCCCTTTCCTTGGATCTTGATGTTCTGTATTACTTCATTTGTTCTAAGCTTAAAATACTGCTTGAAATAATTGACAGTGTTTGCATAAACAAACCCTTGATAATAATAACCCCTCTCCTCCCCTCCCAACAACCCTCTCATCTGCATCCCTATTTCTTTTGCAGCTTCATTTGTCAAAGTTGAGCCCAAACTTGAAAACAGGTTTTTTTCAGTGCAAAACTATTTAGGTTAAAAAGTGGCTGAGAATGGATTGTGTTTGTGGTGGTGGGCGGTCAATGGAGGGGGGAGGAAAGTTGAGACTGTACTGAGAGTAAGGATGTTCCTCTTTGTTGCTGAGTGGAATTTTTTATTCTGTAGGTCTTTTGTGTGTAGAAACTTGTAAGCCATTGCTGTGTTGAACAAAATTTGGAGCAGATTGGACAAAAGTGAGAGTATAATTACTGGAAACAGAGGAAGTAGCTTTCACAATATAAAGAGATTGAATAATGATTCTTGTACATGCCTGAAGTCTTCCAATTCTGGTCTTGCTGGAAGGGAACACTTGGATAGTTTCAAACTTTGCTGTTTCTTTTAGTGAAACAATTCATTATTTCCATCATTCAGTGCACTTAATTTCATTGGCAGTGTGGAAGTGTAAGACCAAGGCAGTTACTTCTCTAGGGAGTGGTAGTAATTCTTCATGTAGGTGCAGGTAGCAGCGCACGTAAAGCAGCAGTCAAGAGGAGGGTTGTTCTGTTCCTGTTGAATTGCAGATTGTTTTGCCAGAGATTTCTGTGGACGCAGGGTTGTTTTTTTCATGGCATATGAGATTCCTAAAGACTGGGATTTGGTTATGAATGAGCACGTGTTTCCAGAATGGAATTACTTGGAATGAGTTTGTTTAATGGATTGTGGGCTCCTCCAGAGTGACGCTGCAGCGCCTGTGTGAGGAGCTAGCTCTTTTTAATTGGTCCCATATGTACTGGCAGATAGTATATTAACCATGCCTTGAGGGGATAAGGGCATCTGGTTGAATCTTATGGTGCATATTTTATTTCTTTTCTGGAGGGATTTGCTTTTTCTTCCGTGGTTTTTTTCCTCCCTCTTTGTTCTTAGAACTGTAGATATGTATATATATGTATAACCACTAGCATTTTGAAACTTAATACTCAGCTGAGGGATTAGCTAAGCTTCTGCAAAATTATCTGAACTTTGCTGACAAGTAAAGAGGAAGAAACTGAGGTTTTATAGAAAAGCTGGAGTTTCTGAGTATCTCTGAGTTTGAATGACTAAATTGCAAGAAGTCAGAAGCCTAATTTCTTCTTGTCAAGTGCTAATGATTTGTTCTTTGAAAACCAGACAAATGGAAGCATCAGAAAAGATTAATTACTTTTGGAAAAACCTTGAAAACACGATGCAGATTTAACTTTTATATCTGGAGGATGTGGATATTGGAAGGCTGTCCTACCCATGGGCCCTGTTGGCCTTAACAAAGGGGAGCACCATCCTCAGCCGTTTTACTTGACTCATTCTGAACTGTACAAAGCAGAGTAATTTTGCATCTGACTGTTTTGGCTCAGCTTAACAAGTAAGGTAGTTGCAGGAGAAACAGGAATGTAAATGAGTTGGTCTGATTTTTCTTTTGTAAAGGTTTCTTGGTGCAAATCCTGTCAATTATCCAACTCTAAAGTTTTGCTGAATTAATGAGACACTTTGTAGAAAGGTATTTTTGATCACTTTCTGTAGAATCCCTTATGTCTGATGTAGGCTCTCTAGTGTACTACTTTTATTCATGGCTTAAAGAAGTGAAAAGACCTACTGTGTGAAGTTGCCCTGGGGTAGTGGTTATGTATCTGCACTGCAGTGGGACCCAATTTTTGTCTATATTCTGCATTGTGTGCTCAAAGGTTTGTATAGTTATAATCCTGGCAGAGTTCCCCCATGGTGAATAATTTGCTCTTGGAGGTGGGAAGGGAGTAGTGTTGCAGGAGATGAAATGCCTGTGAATGTAGTCAGGGCTGGGGAGGTTCCTTGGGATGGGACAGTAGTGCTGGCCGGACACAGCTCCCTGGGGATGCTCTGGGATAGGCACTGATGCTGCTCAAGGGGATGTGTAGCAGGAGGGAAGGCTAAAGCCACCAGGCTTCTTCTTCGTCCCTTACAAGGGCTGAGGAGGTACACCCTGGTGAAGGCTTCCCAAAAAGGCTGACTTGCTGAAGATGCAGGTCCATTCCCTTGGAAGGGGCTTGTGTCCATGGGAAATAGGAGCACCCCTTCTCAGAGACCCTCAGGAGTGCCAGGTTTAAATCTTGGGGTGGTTCTGACCTGGAAAAGGCACTGCTGTACATTAGCATCAAAGGACTCAGTGATAAAATAGCTCTAGAGGAAGGAATGGATCCTTGTTATTTTGCAGCTGTAAATACAATAGTTCATTAGACCAGAAATCAATTTGATTTACATTTAGCAATATATGACCTTTTTTGTCAAGAATTTGTACACTTTGTTTCTCACACTGTTACTTGTAGCAAGTAATCAGGGCATATTCCTAGTTTCTAGCACATGCCTTTGTCACCCCGTCCCTATCCCTGTCTCAGAAAATAAGTCTTAGCAAGGCAAGAGAGGTGTCACTGAACTACATAACTTCTTACCAAGTTATTGTTTTGTTGCAAAAAGTGAAGGAGAAGAGTGGCAGAGTGAAACACTGGTTTCGAAAGGGTTGCATTGCAGAATGCAGTGGCTGTCTGGCAGGTATTGTCTGAGATGGGCTTGTTGTGCCAGGACAGAGTGAGGAGAAAAAACTTTTTAAAGCATTCTCTGACACAGACATGATTGGAAAGCCTCCAAGGGCAAATTGAAAAAGCAACAGCTGCCTTCATGCTGCAGGATTCCATTGTTTTAATATTGGGCCAACTATACCAAATAATACATGCATTGGAAACTCGTGTTAGGAGAAAAATATGTTGGAAAGCAGCTTAGGGGTCAGCTCAAAATCAAAGTGAATGAACTTGACATATCTATGCTGCTGCGTGTTCTATTTTGTTCTTTCTTTTCTTGTCAGCTCCTATTTCTTAATTTATTTCTACTTTTTCTTTCTTTTGCTTTTTTTAAAACAATTTACCTTGTCTTGGACTTGTATTTTGACTGCCGTTTGTCCTGAAAAATGCTGGAGCTGATAAATTCTTCTGTTTCCACTGAGAAATTCTGGTATCTTTGAAACTGTAATCTAGTTTAAAATTCCAGAACTAGTTCAGTTGTGAAAAAGTTATTAGATTTTGAAAGTTAACAGTTATTTCATGGGCCAAAATCTTGGTAGTAGTTATTTATGAGAGCAGCTCTGTTGAATATTGGTCAAGGGTTTTTTATGCTTTATTTCTATTGATGCTAAAAACATGTTCTGTTATAAAATATATATGCCATGAACACCAGGCATTGGAAACTACAGCTAATTTCAAAATATATTTAACAGTAATCACTAGGTAAAAGACTGTAAAAGCCCAAATCCAAACAGGTATATTTAGATGTTTGTCTTCTCTCCAGCATGCCTAATTTTCAGTGAAGTATTAACCTGGGAATTTAAGCAGTGTAACATAGAGACTGATGAAAGAACATTTTACTGTGGTACTGTGACTTTTTTTTCTGTCCTCCACTCATGTCTTAGGGAGGTCTTATTTTATTTTCATGATTTTGAGTGTCCTGAAATATTGACTCCTTCCTTCCTTCCTACTCTGATGTGGGACTCTGCAGTGAGGCTTTATGTTCTGAGCAGTTGTGACTAAACTGGGAACTTGGTCTTTGAATATCTTGTATGCTTAGATTTGTTTAGGTTGGGGTTTAGTTTGACTGATGATACAGAGATGTTAGAGGATCAGTCATGAAATTCTCATCTGGCTCTGAAGTTCCCTGCAGTTTGGAGGGTGTTTGTATCTGGGACTGTTTTGTTTGGGCAGCAATCCTGCTGATTGGAATCACATAAGCTTGGCAAGAGAATGGGGGCATTCAGCCAGAGCAAACTTGAAGTACACAGGGTCTGAGAACAAAACGTTTCACATGAATTAAATTGCGAGGAAACAGAAATTCTTTAAACTTGTAAGAAAACAAGGCAGTGTGAGCACCATCACACAGGCAGCTGTGTGATCACAGCTATTGATGAGGAGTGCCAGTTCTAGTAAGGAAATCTTGATCATTATGTGCTTTTAAGAGATGTGTCTTACCACCATAGGAAGAAGAATATTTCCAACAAGTGAGATGGAATGATTTTCAGTACTTGCATGCAAATATCCAGTAGCATCTTCACTGGAAGGCTTTTTGACACTCAGCTGATTTTGGTTTCCTGTGTACTTTGTCATGCTTTTCTGTCTGCAGACTTGTGTCCCTCTCTTTATCTATTGTTTCTGTATCCTACAGGTTTTTCCATCAGAGCTTTATCCTTGACTCCCTTCTGACCCTCAGTAATGGCAGGACAGGTCCAGGAGGGGCCCTGCCTGGCAGCTTTGCTTGTGGTGCTGCCTCTCCTGGTGCTTTCCTTTCCTGAGTCTCATGCCCTGCTTGCTTTGATGCCATCTTCCTCTTGCTGTTCTGTCATAAGGATTGGAGCTTTTCCTGTCAAATGCAGATTTCTCCTTCCTATGCCCAGACTCTCTGCCACCCCATCTCTCTCCTGTGCTGCCTGCTGGGTAGGGTGGAAGGAGCGTGGGGACATGAGAGGGGAAGTGGTGGCAGGCACTGGCTGAGTCTCTTATGTGCAACCATGCATGGTCATTGGACGTGTGGAGAGGGGGAAAAGGTTTGCTTGGTTGGGTTTTGTTTTTGTTCTATGGAACATTTCCCAGACACTTTGTCCCAAGATTCTTGGGGGTGCCATGTCCTCAGCCCCCTGAGTCATGCCAAGTTTTGCCATGGGCCTGTCCAAGCTCCTCTACTTACAAATTTTATCACAGGGTGCCTGCAGGCAAGCCTGTCTTACCACTTCTGCATGTTGCCACTTCTTTGTGATTGAAAGGTGAAAATTCAGACATAATTATATGATTTTTCACATAAATAGCATCTGTTACCTGAAAGAAATTGAATGGATTTGTTTTGATAAGCTGGAAAAATATAGGTCTTGAGATGCTAGATGAGATAAACTTTTAATAACCAGATTTCTGGAGTTGGATTGGTTTCAAAGAGGTTGCTTGGGATGGATCAGCTTGAGTATAGTTGTAACATGGTCTTGGGTTTGTGCATGCCAGTTTTGTGTTGCAGACCAGGCTGCTGATGGGATGATTTCTGACTTTATCATGATAAATTGCTTCCATCCCTTCTGTAGTGGGTTTATTGCAGTGTTCAGTACAATGTTTATATGAACTGCTACTAAAGGATAAACAAATAAAGCATGATATAGTTTAATATGGGGGAGGGAAAGCATTTATATTGTATAAGCAGTATTTGTTTAACAAGAAATGGATCAGAGATGAAATTTATCTGTACTGGACAGATTGGCTTTAAACAAAACAAAGCCTTGAAATGGATCAGTTTTCATATAGATCAGAATTCTTCTTCCCTTGCTGAAAAGCTGGAGGCTTGGGGTTGGGTGGTCCTCAGCTCATAGGTGTGCTTGTGTAACTCATGAGGTAACCCTAGTGCTGAAGGTCTGGTGTGTTGCCACCTCCTCTTGTACCTGTAGACTGGACATGCTGGTAGTCACATTCCACTGGGAACAGGCAAAAAGGAACCTTTGTACTTTATAAAATTCTCTTGCAGTTCAATTCACTTGGTTGTGTCTTTCCTAGGCTGCTTTGTCTTGCTCTAGGATGCTGTTGAAAAGTTCTGGGTTCATTCAAGACTAAATGAGTTTCAGAGGTGGAGGGGTATTTATGCTGAAATAGTAAATTATAGATATTATTTTTTAATTTCCCTTCATCTTTTGCTGATGCATTAACATGGATTTCATCTGGGAATTCCTTTGTAGGTGCTGTAGAAGGATGAATTACCCAGAGGACTGCTTCTTGTTCTGGCAGATCCCTCTTTCAGAGTCTGACTCTTTTTCATAAGTTAACATCCTATCGTTTTTGGGTTTGGATTCAATGTGCATCTTTGGCAAAACTGGCCACGTACAGGTCATCTGGAAATGTGATGCCAGTTTAGGCAGTCATGTGTTGATTGCAATGCTCATGTTAAGAGAGAATGGGGGATGAGGGCTAAGGTGCTGAAGGCTTTTCTTTCAGTCATCATGTTGCAACCCAGTCAACCTGTAAAATGTATTTATTTTGCTTAACTCCTGTTTCTGGACTACAGATTACAATGAGTTAGAGTTCCCTCTTTATTGACATGATTTTTATACTTCTATCCAGTATATAAGCCTTTCTTAGATTTTTGAGTTTGGGCCTTTATTTCCATCAGGAAAATTAAAAGATCCACTAGGCTTGGCTGCTGAATACTCAATGTTGTGAACAGCAGTGACTGTTTTGTCAAGACCTGAAGATGAAGAGCTGTATTATTACAAATTTCAGTGCATAATTTTCTCCTCCAAGTCATGTTTCCTTGCATGGAATCATAGTTATTTTCTCCAAGATATTTGGCCTGAATTCTGGTAGTGACTGTATTTTTGCTGACAAACTAAACCAAAACCCAAATGCTGTTAATTTTTAGTTTTAACTACAACAGAAATTGCGCCTGAACTAAATATGCAGCACGTAAAATTAGCAAGTTGAATGTTCTGAACTAGTTATTCTAGAGCTAATGTGTGACTGTTGAGCTGATAACAGAATACATGTTAAACAATATAGAAATTCTTGATTCTTAGTCCCGTTAACTGGTAGCTAAGTGTGTTAGTGATGGCAGGGTTTCCATTGAAATAGGGAGCACTTTGAGGGTCTCCTAGGAGGCAAGAGGCAGTACCTCTGTAGTGGCAGTCTTAGCCACTTATGGGTTTGGGCTGCCAGTTGTGCACCATTTGGTTTTCTTCTGCAGGGAAAAAGATGCCATTAAGATGGGTAAACTAAGCACAATAAACTGGTGGAACTTGAATCCTTGAACAAGCAAAACTATGGTTTTGAATTAAGATAATTGTGCAGTGTTATTGTCATCATTACTTAATTTTTGCTCTGAATGATGTAACGTTCAGCAACTAGTAAAATAAAATGCTAATTACAGGTCTGATGCTTTCTTTGGCATTTAAGATCTTTTCCTTTGCTATCCTACTCCTTGTATTTCTTTCAAATATAAAGTCATATCAGTAGCACCATCTAAATGGATAAAGAATGAGCCATGTGTAGTTTTGAGCTGTTGGTATAATCATGCCAGCTAAGAATATCTCCTGATGAAGAATTTCAATATAAGAGCCACCAAATGAACCTAGTGGTTCTGGCACATGACACGTGAATGGTATAATGTTCCCTGAAACTTTATTCACTGGATTGCCAAAGCCATGCTTTTCAAGAACTTAATGAACTTAAAGCACTTTAAAGAAATATTTTGAGTTCACAGCAGTGGAGAGTGAATGCCTTTTCTCAAAAAATACCTTGGCTACTGTTATAGATTAGCTTTTGCCAACAGTTTCTGCAGGAGATGCCAGTTTGGAGTGGAAACCCAAGAAATGGGTTCAGCTAAGCACTTTATCCTGGTCTTGGCTTAAAGCACATGAATAATCCCATTGACTACCCACGTGTGCTTTACTGCGACTGCTCACACAGTGAAAGTCAGGCACGTGTTTAAATAATGTGCTTATTTGGGGGTTCCCTGCATCGTGTCTGCTGGCAGAGATTGGATTTTCTTATGACAGCCATCACATGCCCTGTGCAGGAGCACAGCGTGGTCTGCATTAGCCCTGTGGGCCAAAGCAAAGGCTATTTCTGCATCCACCCCCAGTCCTTTCTGCACTTCTCTGGCAGCTGATCAGCTCTTTGCTGCCAATTGTGCTCTCGTGTTTTTGGCACCCAACCGCTCCAGCTTGCTGCTCATGCAAGTATTGAATTGCCTTTGTAAGGCACAGAGTAGGCTTTTCCTTGTTTAAAATTGTATATATGGTTGTTACGACATGAAAAAAAAAGATAGATCATTGCTGTAGTTTTCTTCATTTTGGTCAAATTGTGCCCTTTCTGTCAGTAGCCCCATTGAAGTTTAATAGAGATGTCAGCAGAGTAGAACAACTGTTTTGGAGGTCCAAGCTCACTGCTCAGGAGGGCTAAATGGAGTTTTTTACAATTGTTGTCTAATGGAAGCACCGTTCTTTACTGGAGAAGCCCTGTAAACTGATCATTTATGGAAATAGAGCTCTTTCAGCACTCAAGGGAAGGAAAAGTTAAATGCTAGGACAGGTTCTTCAACCTGATTATTTCACAACCATTATCTCTGTTGATCCAAAATTGACTCACTTGGAAAATAGTACAACTTAACCTTTTTTTCCAGCTCTGCCTATCTCTCCCATCGCCCTGAATGCACAAGACTGCAGCAGAGAGCCCTGGAGGCAGCATTTCCCCAGGCTTGAAAAGGGATCATTTGCAGGGGAAATCGCTGTGACCTGTGCATGGCTGGGCCTGAGCTCCAGCACCCTTTGCCTTCTGCATTTTTCTCTTCCAGAAATACGACCTCAGCAGCAGGCTAGCAGACCTAGAGCCTATAGGTAAAAGCAAGTCAAGCAGTTAGTCAGTGGGACCAGCCAGCCCAGCTGCTAATCAGTGATGCTCCTTCAAACACAGCATCTCAAACCTTCCACTTGCTTTGTACTTGCCATGGCTTTTTACCTGCTGTTCAACCTTTGCTAACAGCTCCACTGGAGAGGCCTCGGAAACTCCAAACAAAAGGCTGTCAATTGCAACCTAAAGGTAAAATGAAGCAGGTTTTCTCAGTCAGTTTAGTAATCCTAGCTGTCAAAGAGGTTTGTTATCTTCAGCAACATGTCAGAGAATATTCTTTAATGTATAATCATCTGAAATGGAGTACTTTTTTGCTGGAGCTGTGTTTGGGGGTGTGAATGGGGGAACGTGTAATATGAAGAGATGAGCAGATGGAAAACAGTATGAGTAGAGTGCTTCACTGGGATGAAAACTTGAATGCTTGCACAAACACCACAGAGGCTGTAAAGGCTTGCTGTTAACAGGCTGTAACTTCATGTGTGAAATAGGTAAACAAGTACTATTTTCACAGACTCTTAGTGTATATGCCTTGAACATATTTCTAAGAGTGTTTGAAGTGCTGTACTTCCAGAAGCATAACAATTATTAGACCTAAACACTGATGAACTAAGGACTGAACTGTTACAAAAGTGTATCAACAGGTTTTCAGTTGGCACATGGTAAAGTATTCATGATCTGGGAGCAAGTTTGTTTTCAAGGGAAAGTCATATCCACAAAAATCCACAGAAAACCAGCATAGTATCTAAATAATTGATTCATCCCGTGTATAAATAAAATGTTGAATAGACACTCTCTTCATCTAAAGTAGAGGACTGAACAACAAGGACCTGTGTTGATTTCTAGCTCTGACAGAGTCTTCTTGCATGGTTCTGGGAAATCACTTAGCATCTCTTTTTCTGGAAGCCAGACCCTTTAATGCTTGTCTGCCTTGCAAAGTTAAAATGGAGACTGAGAAAAGGAGTGGCTGCAAAGCAAGTTAAGAATCTCCTATCAAAAGTCAAAATAAATGGTTTGGTTTTGATGAAAGTAATCTGGAGTCATTGTACGTATGTCTAATAACTGCTGCTTGATAAGGGTCAACTTCTGAAGTTTTGATAAGTTCTAGACAGTGCTGTGGCATGTTACTAACTTGATTTAGTTCATATCTGTGGTTTTTTCCCCTTGGATAAGTAGTAGCATGTGAAAATGTTCAGTTTTTCAAATAAAGGTCCATTCAAAGTAACATCGAAATGTTAAAAAATTTCTCTTGACTTCCCTGATTCCACAAAATTGATTTGGAAGTCTTTTGAGGATTGACTTTACTCACTCTAAGCAATTGCTCAGAAACTTCTAATTTGATGATTTTACTGTTCACCTGGATAGTTCTTCACCTAAGCCTGGGGAGTCTGTTTAAGAAAGTGACAAGTTTTGAGTGACATCGATTCATTGGTACCAAGAGTGACATTTACATGGGAGGCTACAGGAGCTATTGCTTACAAAGGAAGTGAATATAAAATTCACATGAAAAAGGCAAACCAATGAGGGATTCAGCTCAGTGGGAATGGTAACATCTACAAAGGTCAATGGGATGAGATTTAAGTACAGAGGAAGGAGAACAAGTTCTTTTAATGGTCTTTGATCCCCTGTTCTTCCTCCCTGTGGACATTAGTAGAGGAACTGGGTCCATGACCAGCTTTATTATATACTTGCAAGTGATTAGAAGTTGAATTTAGACCCTTTGGGGAGCATATGTGAATTGTAATGAATTCTTTCACTTTGTGTGTGTATGTCTTTTTTCATTAAAAATGGCCTCCACATTGCTGATAGTAATGAATGCTCTTAAGTGATAGAACTTGGTAACTCTCCCCAGGAAAGCTTCTGAGGCATTGAGCAGCAAGTGAAACATGCAGGCACATCCAATTTTAACTCTCATTTTTCTGCACTAGAACTGGAGGTAATTTATTTTCTTTTTCTGTTTAGCACTTTCAGACCATGTTAAAGACTAAGTTGAATGTCCTAACTCTTCGTAAAGAGCCTCTCCCGACAGTGATCTTCCATGAACCAGAGGCCATTGAACTGTGCACCACAACTCCCCTCATGAAGACCCGGACTCACACTGGATGCAAGGTACTCAGAAGTGTAAACTGAGGGGGTGACACCACTGTGGAGGTGTCCCATGTGATTGTGAGAACTCTAAAGAGCCCAAAGTAACCAACAGCATTATGGAAATTCCGTTAACTGCTACTATTACTGTAAAATTTCTGAATCAAAAAAGTCATTGAGCATTTCTGACCAGAAATTTTGGGTTTCAGGAGGAAAAGGTTTGTCATGATGCAAATTGTGGAGGATTTCTAATAGGCTGTGATCAACTGCTGGTTGTAAACACTGGCAATATTTCTGTAAGGGCTAGTGGTTTTTTTTCTTTTCTTTGTTGGTTTGGGGTTTTAAGAGTGAAAAAAAAGGAAAAAGCAGGGCAAGAGACTTCCTTCTTGATTTGGTTAAGCAACAAGATCAATCTGCCCTGTTACATCAAAGCAGAGCTTCTGCAAAGGCTGTTCCTCTTTTAAAAAGTTTAATGGCTTGAGAGCCTCAAGCGTGTTCTTCTGTGGTAAGAAACCATATAAAAATAGGAAACAAATCTGCTCTGTTTGCATCTTTTCTTGGAGTCATTTTCCTTGATCACAGAGCTCGCCTGCCCTTGCAGAGCCATGGGCAGCCTTGCAGACTGAGCTGGGTACCAGTTTGGCCTGTGCTGCCAGCTGGGGCTTGGCAACCAATTCCCCTTCACCCAGCCTGGCTGCCAGTTGTAGGGAGTGTCCACCTGCCCTTGAGGGGCTTGGTGAAAATGGAGAGAGCTGGGCTTCAGACTCCCTTGCTCTGCAAAGTGTTAACTGCAGGAGAGCTGTTGCTGGATGCTGTGTGTGCTGGATAAGATCCAAAGTGCAATTAAATGTTCCCTGCCACAGTGTGTACACAAACACGTGCACACACACACTCTTCCTTGCTGGGGGATCATCTGTGAGTGAAGTGGGGTTGGAAGAAATTGCTTTCTCCTGCTTCTCTTGGCATACTGTACTTGGGCACCCCTGGGCCTGGCACTTGCTCAGCAAAGTTTCTTCTTGGGAAGTATCACTTCCCAAGTGTTTGACTCTTTGCTTGTCACAATAGCCAGGAACAGGACTCTGCTGCTGGGTGTGGAAGCAGAGCTGCCCTGTGCTGATGCAGAGGAATGCAGGAGAAGCGACCCTAATATGCTTTGTATGGTAGCTCACAGCATCTGCTCTTCCATGGTTGTGCTTTTGTCCTTTATGTTGACATCTAATGAATTTTTAGGGAGTATTAGTATGATCAAAATGGTTCACAAAATGGCTTTCACCCCCAGTGAGAGAGGTCAGGCATAATAATGCTTTCTGAAATCAGTTTATCTTTGGGAATGTGTATAGAATTTAAATGAAGCTTTCTATTCAACTTACAGTCCTTCAGTTGGAAAAGAATTGCAGAGAGATGTTGAACCCCTCAGTGAAGAGAATCTCATTCTATATTTAGATCTCTTTTATTTATTCATTTATTTTTCCTGCAGTATAGCATAGTAGTGCTGACTAGGGGACATCTACCACAACATTCCTGTTTTCCTTCTTGCTGTTTCTCCTTCTCCCTGTCCCCTATAGCTAGTTTGCCTCCTGTCAGTGCTGGAGTTTTATGATGGTGGTTTTGGGGTAGTGGCCAGGCTCTCTTCAGGTGATTCAGCTGTTGTGATTTTCAGTACCTGCCATGTGTATGCTGTTCCAATTGCTAAGAAATCCTCTCCTGTTAATTACTGAAAGGCTTCAATTTTACCCAGTCTCTGTAGTCACTACCTCTTTCTTTTCCCCCTCTTTTTTCTTGACTAAATGTGTTCTTCCTGCCAGCTGTTAATAGGTAATTAACTTCCCTGTCCTCTTTCCCCTCTGATTATTAGTTTTTTGCTGACTGATACCACAGTAGTGTTGCCATAAAAAAGGTAGAATTTTATAATATGATTTTTTGCTCTGGTGGGTCTGATGAATTGCTGTTATTCTGGTGTAAGGCAGGAGATGCTGTGGTGTTGCTGGTACCACCAGGCCTGTCTGGTTCTGAGACTTGGGCTTTTCAGGCAAGAGCACAGCATCCAGTTTCTACTTGCTTTCATGAGTCACACTTTTTTGATCCTTAATCATTTTATTCCTCTTGACTGAAATCCCTCCAATTTTCCTATGTAATCCCATTAATGAGATAGCATCGTTTGTCTGACAGAGGCTCCAGACAAATAATTGTATTGCACAGTTTTAGCATAAGCCTCAGCTGGCACCATCTTGTTATGGGAACTTGACACATGCAATTGCTTTGCTGTTTAGAGGTCTGGGCATTGGTTTTCTGATGTGATTGCTCTTTTACTTGTCCTTTCAGGCTTTTCTTTTTGCATTCATTTGCAGTTAGCTGCTGAATCTTGAAGAAATTTTTTTTTTTGCTGAGATCTAATGTCATTTAGTAATTCAGTGGGGTGGTTTTGAGAATAGCAGGGAAATGTCTAGTTTGAAGTAATCTAGGGGAACCCCCATCAAATCTGGAAAGTTAAAGAGTTGAAAAAATTCAGAGAGATTTTCTTTCTTGTCCAGTTCCACATCTGATGCAACTTTGTCACCATTGTGGTTTCTGAAATATGTTTTTTTTGCTTATGACAGAAGGCTTAAGACTCATATCTCTTGTAACTGCATGTCTACACCTGCCTGCTTGGGTCTGATGTTCTTGCTGTCCTTCCCAACCTTCTAGACTCGTGGGCATGGTTTCCCCAAGCAGGAGAAATGGATAGTGTTAGCACTGATTTGCAGCACAGAGCTTTAGGTGCACACATTTGGGGGTTTGTGGTGCTGGTTGCTCAGTCAGGTGGGTTGACTTGGAGGCTGTAGCTCCCAAAGGGCACCTTCTTTCCCTCCTTTGCCCAGCAGCCCTGTTTGCAAGTGGGAAGTGACAGCCCTGGGATCAGAGTGGTGCAGCCCCATGCAGCAGACAGCCTAAACCAGAGCGGGATTTCTGGGTACAATAAAGTACTCAGCCTCTGATTTCTCCTGAGTACCATTTCCTTTATTTGAACTGCAGTGTACCATTGCTGCAGGCAGGTCTCTGGCCCGAGCAGCTGCAGCTTCTCATCCTCCTTCAGCTCAGGATGCCAGGGCAGGGCCCTGGGATGCAGTGCCCAGAGAGCTGCCCTTTCTCTGGGACACACAGCTGGGGACCTGTGTGCATCCTGCCTCTTCCCTGCAATGGGAGGGGCATTTATGAGTGCTGGATCACCAAGGGCTAAGGTTGGCAGCTGCTCCAAAGAATGAGAACACCTAGCTGGCTTACTGTACACCTGTAAATGGCAAGTATCAGCTTAAGGTAAACCACCCTTTCCTGAAGAATGAAAAAAAAAAGAAGAGAATAAATCTTTTATTGGTAACTGGACCGCACTTTCAGTCCCAGGTTCTGATGTGATTTTATTTTAGTAGAGCATGTTTTCCCTTCAGGTATGAGTGTGATTTAGATGTGTGTATAGAAAAAAGCATCCATTCTACTTCAGATCCTGAGGATTTCAATCAGACTGTGGCAGTCCTGTTGTAGGTACTTCATGTCAAATGGGCACTCATTTCAGCTGGAAACCTGCTTGTAATCCCTGCACTAAGTACCACCAGATGGAAATGCAGAATCTGGAGTATCTCCAGAAAATAAGTTACTCTCTACTCAGAAATGCCTGCTCTCTCCATGCCTTTTAAATGATTTTGTTTAAGTTCTGCATGGTTTGTTCTTCCTTAATGTCCTAATCGGCTTGTATTGATTCTAATGTTTCTTGATTTCTGTCCCTTTGAGCCATGGTGGTGGCACGAAGGGAGCTGCCTAAATGACTTTCTCTCTCCTGCTGTAGCTTTTCCAGGCAGTGGTGCAGTAATGCAAAAGGACAGAGGTTAAAAATGCTGTCTGCAGTTTTTAAAGTGGTGTAGTAGGTTTCATTTTTTTTTTCCTTTTTATTGGAAGACTCCTCAAAGTGAAGTCAGTGCTGAATAATCAGCACTGGGTCAGGCAATCTTATTCCTCCAGTTCCCACCAGTGGACAAGCTTTTCTCAGCAGCCTCAGAGGAGCATAAACAGTGCAAATAGTTGTATTTTTAAGAGTATGCTTTAATGAAATAGGAAAACATATTTTAGTGCTATGGTACTTACAGGAATGATACTTGTTGCTTCCCTGTCTTATTAGATTGATTTTGTGAGCTTATTAATTCAGGCTTTGTGGAAGGTATGAGGTGAAAACATCTGTGATGGTGTATCTTAATTTAAGATGGATGAAAGTCTTGTTTAACAATTTGTATAAATGGCATTTGTGGGGTAATAGTGTCTTAAAAACAAGTCTTGCACATACTGATAGAGATTTAAAAGTAGACAAGAAGTAACATAAATAAATAGAGTTTGGTTTCTCAGAATAGCCTAATAGCTTCACTCCCAAAGCAAAAAGGAAGTGTTTCTTATACTAAGCTGGCTGCAGGCTGATGATGACTGTGGGGCCAAGACCACAGCTGGGCTTCTGTGGCACCAGTGTAGTGTCAGCAGTGAGACACCAAACCTGACTGGTGTAACTCTGATGCTGCTATATGTTTGCCAACCTATGAACTGCGTTTGGGGTGTTTTCTGGGACAGCTGGGCAGTGCCTGAGATGCCCTGACCTGTGCCTGCCCTCCAGCAGCAGCTCTGGCCCCTTCAGCAAAGCCACAGCCTGTTGCCCTTGCTCCTGCTTTTGTCCTGGCTTTGCTGGCAGCTGCCAACAGTTTTCATTTTCCCTTTGTCTCTCTGTCTTTCTCTCATTTTTCTTCTTTTTCTCTCAAAGTTAGCTTTTAGAGACAACACCATCACCTGTGGGCCCTCCTAATGAATCTCCATGCACATGAAATTGTCTCATGTGCTTTGAGCAGCAGGATGTACAGCAGTGCAGCAGACTGGAAGTCTGGCCTGCAAGGGCTGAACAGATGAATGGGGACACAGTTCAGCATCATGAAGCCACCCTAGGACATAGGGGAAAGCTCATAATAAGCCTATGGGAGGAATAGAGAGTAAGATTGATCGTGATTTAAATGTGATCTTTAGAATTCCAATGTTTCTCATTGGAATACATATTTAAAAACCCTAAAACATTGTCTTAAAATTGCCCTCCTTGGTCTCATTCTAATTCCTTGTGTAAGGCAGCCATTTAGGAATAATGTCATCTCAGATATTACTGCCTATTTTTGGTTTTCTGCCTTGTTAATTTGGATTGCAAAGGCCTTGCAGCAGGACTGTCTTGCAAAATACCCCATTTCTACTCTACCCTATGTGCCTCTGTAGCAAATCTAGTAATGCTGTGTTGTTGATTTTATTGGTCTTCACATTTTTAAAACTCACAATGTTGTTACTTTTTTCCCTGTAGACCAGACTTTCCCAAGCTGTTTTCTCCAGCATTTCTGGCCTATGCAAGCTCGTCCACTGGTGTCCCATCCTAATCAGCTCAGCCTGTGGTAGCCAAATCTGTTACCACTTGAGCATTCAGGGGTACAGCATCTGCTGGGCCTGGAGCCCCTTCAGAATCCAGAAAATGTTTAAATTGATGAGCCATCCTCTCAGTTTCAAACAGCCCATACAGCAGGGTTTTGGTGGTGGCAATTTCAGCCTCATTCCTCTTCCCCTTCATTGGTCCCCAATGCCTGAGTTTTAGCTCTGGGTCACTGAAGCATGAGCAAATGGCTTCCCTCTGCTGCCCTGTAATTGTGTTACTGTTATGGATTGGTTTTGTGTCTTCATCCTGAATCAGACAGAACGCAGCCAGAACACTGTCCCTCGTGTCAGTACCCAGAGACCAAGGTACCCTTTACTGGTTTTATGTCCTGTTGACTCAAACTGGCTGAAAATGCATCCATAGTCTCTCTGGGATGGTAAAATCCAGATGACATAAATGGGTAGTTAAAAATCTTGTGTTTTACTTAAATTTCCACAAATAATTTAAAAAGCCTGCTCCTGTTGAACGTTTATTGCTCTTTTGGCTACTGGAACTCTAGCAAATTGGAAGCTGCTCATATTCTTAAAACCACCTCACTTCATACTTATAAAACTTAATAAAAGTGTTCTCTTTGCATCTATGGAATGGTCAAGGATGATTGTTTTGAGTGCAGCTGTAAATATAAGTCCCACTAGCTTCCTGGTCTTCATTATCATTTTGTAGGCCTGTAATATTAGGATGATCATTGGCTTTAATAAAGAAACAAATTAAACAAGTGAGAAAAGCTAATTGTACCATCATTCCGTAGCCTGCTGTTTTCCCTCATCTTCATCTGAGTCAGAAGCACAGAGGGTTTTTTTTCATTCTTGTTTTTTTAAAGGCCTTCTACTGTTATCCTTAAGCATTGCTTATTTTGCATTGTGAACTGAGAGATTGTTTTTCTGCTTCTTTCTCCCCTCATAAAATGAACCAAAAGGACACACATGTGTTCTTGCATAGGGCAAAACTTAGCAGCTTCATTGTATTTAGATATCGATATAGTGCTGGTTGGTGAGAGATTCAGAGTCTGTGATGATGTGTTTTCCAAAGGTGAAGTGCATCAAATAAACTAATAACCCAACAAGTATGCTATATGAAGATGAAGTATGTATATATATATATATTTTGGTATATAAAGAAAAGAAAAAAAAAAAGAAAAATATAAATCCTGCAGTTGTGGAAGAGTAAACTGCTTGCAGAAACCTTGAAACATGACTTTATTGGCTGCATCTTGTTCTAACATCGAAAATGGAGAGTTGCATGTGCTCATTTCTGTTCAAAACATGCCCGTATGGCAAGGTCCTGCCTTGTGCCTTGTACCTGCCTTGTACCTTGAAGCTGCTGAGTTTTGCTGTGGGCTCTGCTGTGAGCAAGGTGGGATGAGCTGTGCTGGATAGCAGCAGCCCTCAGGCAGCATTCACTGCAGGGTGTTTGACACTGGCTTCTCTCAGCTTAGCAAAGAGTCTCTCTTGCATTTGATTTTTTTAATTACATGCATGGAAAACCCATTTGTGTCAGTGAGGATTTATACTTTAAATGAGTGTAGAGGATCTAATAGAAACATGAAGGGTAGGTGCAAGTGCAGTAGGTTGTTAAAGCATCGTAATGCTTCATTTCTGGATGTCCAGGAGTCTTAGGTGGAGAATATAAATTGGGTAAAGCAATTGAATTAATCTTTAACTGAGCCTGCTTTAAATAGTATCTTCTGCAGTGTTCAGTTTTGCTGTGTTGGATGTATTTTGGCATAACTTTATTTGCTTACTGCTAAAGTGGCATTGTAAGAATAATGTATGCTGAGAGTGGTGGAAGTATGTCTTATGTCCTGTCAGATATGTTGGTGGTATTTGTTTTTCCCTTAGCATTTGCGCTGGTGACATTTTTCAAGCCATGGTTCAAGTAAAGGGCATCTTGTTATTGAGGAAGTTCTTTCATCCCATCTAAAAATGGTCATATATTGCAGTCAGCTTCTTATTTATGCTTTAACTACATTCATAGAAGAAAGCATCTGTCTGTTTTCTGCATATGGCAGAGCAACCTTGCTCTGAATATATGTATATTAATTAAAGGAAATCAGTTTTGCCTATTTGTTTCCTTTTGGATTTTCACTGAGAAAGTGTGTCTCAAGTAATTTTAAAGAGCTCCATGAAAAGAATCAGACCATCACCTTGGGAGGAGAGCACTGGTGACAGGGAGGATTTCTGAGAGCTGCCCTGCATGTTTGTGGCCAGCAAAGGGCTGGAAATACCCTGATTGCAGGGCCTTCTTCCTGAGGTTCCTGCTTTTGCTTCCAGAGGGAGGGAGCTCAAGGCTGGATGTTGTCAGGAAGATCAGGCATGAGTTGAGTTTCATAGAGATGTGTGAAAATATGCTGAAAATAGCTCTGTGTGTGTGTGCACACTCCCAGGAGGACTAGAGGACTGGGGTCCATACTTGTTGGGCTGCATGGGAAGGCTTCCAATTGCTGTGCACCCTGCAGACACACCAGGCACCTGGGAAGAGAGGTTCCCCTGCCCCAGTGCAGCCAATTTGTGTTGAGGAGGTCTCCTCAGTTCCTCAGGGCTCGGGGTCCCAGGCTTTGTCTGTGGACAGACCTGTTCCCAGCAGTGCTTTGTCTTGCATGAGTAAATAAGAACAGAAAGGTTGCACTGGGTAAGCCAGACTTTGCTCAGATATATGTGTGTCTGAGCCCATTTTCTTTGGCAGTAGACTGTAGAAAATAAGCCCTAAGCAATAAAACCCCCTTGAAAATGCGAGGGTATGCAAAGTCACAGCATCCCTTGGCATGTTGTGCTTTGCTCCTCCCCTTGGTGCATGTATTTTATCAGTTGCACAACAATTGTGTACACTGCTTTTCTTCTTATTGCTGTAGTTCTGCCCTTGTAGTGGATGCATTGGGTCCCAGTGAAGAAAGTGAGTGACAATGCATGATATGGAGCCTCAGAAACTGTTTTTAAGTTCAACAGAAATCCTTTTGGTTGCAATCTAGCACATCCTTTGGTTCAGAGCTTTCACATTATTAGTTGCCTTTGGTTCAACAAAACCTTGAATGGGAAGTCATCGGCCCTTGATTTTGTTAGCAAATGGTATTTATCAGCAGAAGTCATCTAAATCAAGCCTTTTAGTGTAAAACAAGGCACTAAACAGTTTATGTTTCTTTCAGTTATGGAAGAGAGAATGATTGGCATTCAAAGAGCACTGTGTAAAATACCAACATACAGGAATTAAAAACGCTCTCTGTGACTTGGTTAAGAACAAGCCCTGTCCATTCCTGAATTCCTACCCTTGCTTGTAAAAGCACAGGGAGGTACTGAGGAAGCTTGGGAGGTACTGAGGAAGCCAGACACTGTGTGCAGGTGAATGCCCACTTCACTGAGGGTGATTTGTACATCTGTAGTGTTTCTGAACCAGAATGATCCCCCAGCCCCTTCTAAACCAGCTTTGTTGTCCCCTGCTGTTCAGCTGCAGTTCTCTGCCAGCAGCCCTGTTTGCAGAGGTCAGATCAGCTCACCAGAGCTTGGGGGAAAGCTGTGTGGGCACACTGTACTGTGGATAAAATACACAAGGGGAAAAATGAAAAAGATGATGAGAATCAAAATGCATACTTCTACTAAGTAGTAATGCATTGAATGAAGGTACTAAAAAGCAATATATACTAATGGAATTCTTTTGATGCACAAAGCTCCACAGAATACTTCTGTATCATGAAATACAAATGTGAGTTGTTTTGTCAATTATAGAAATACCACTTTTCAGGCTGCTTGGAGCTATTGTTTAATTATAGCTGTCTTTGTAGGAGATAACATACCAAAATAGTTCTCTGAAAGAATATTTAAATTTCAAAACAAATTTAATCTCTCTACAGCAGGAAATATTTAAGTTTTGAAATTCTAAACTTACAGAATACCTTAGGAGATAATCTTCAATTATACATATATACAATGTCATACAGCTTATGCCAGTAATTTCCAGCTTTTGCAATCTGGCACAAAGCCAGGACACCAGTGTGAAGCACAGAGGCAGTTGCAAAGTCCTAGATAGCTACAGATGTGTCAGGGTATTTATTTTGCATGCTGCAGAAAATATTGTGTGCATTGCAATTGTTCAGGCAAAGCCTTCTGGTCATAGGAGCTAATTGCTTCCATAATAATTAAAGTTCAAGTATCTAGGACCTAATAGCTTTAGACATATAAAAATTAAAATGAGATTGAAATTTATTATGTTGGCTAGGCTGAGCAGATGCTGCAGTCACTGTCAATTGTTTTGTTCTAGTGTGTCCTTGAGAAATGTTTCCATCCTCGTGTGGCTGTTGCAAGGTAAGGATGGAGCTGTGGTTGTGATGCTGGAGAGCACAGGAAGCTGCTGCTTTTCCATGGCCCTCGGGGCATTAGGGACCCTGCTGTGAGCTGGCTCTCAGGAGGAGGAGGAGGAGGCACCCTTCCTTCATAGCGCATGAAGTTATTCTTCAACAGAATCAAAAAAACTTCTGGTTCTGCAGTTGTTGCTCCCTGGTATTGTTGCAATGGGCTCCTCCCCACTCACCAGCATGAAATGTGCTGGGAGAGGTGTTGGCAGATCTTTTCAGATGTGCTTTTTCACAACAAAGGCATGTGCGCTTATTCTGTGAAGGTATTCTGTGTGGCTCTTCCCCCGAAGCCATGGATATTGTTACTTTGATTTCCATTAGAATACTGCAGAATTTGCATTTGGCACTGGTACCCACTGCTCAGGCTAGTTTGAGCCAACATGAGCCTTCTTGGGAATTTGTAATCTCTGGTTACAGCTGTACTATGCCCAGACTCAGCAGTACTTACTTTGGGGCCAGGCCTGAGTGCTGAAAGCTTCCACTGGAGCAAACGACGCTGGCAAGCAAGCGGCTGAAATTGGACTGCAGATGCATTCTCCTGCAGATGAGGTACCAGTGGCTGTCTGTAGTGCATGGGCTGCTGGAATGCAGATTAATGATGCAATCCAAAATGCTTTATGTCATAAGAGGAGGATCCTTTGTGCCACCTCTGTTTCTGTTAGTTCCAGAAGTAATCCTGTTCTCCTTGTACTATTGCAATATATTCTGCAATGCAGTGTGATGTATAAATAAGTTAGCTTAGAAGAGAAAGAAATTTTTTCATTCCAGGATTTGGATGTCAGTGTCTGAGACTAATAACTTCTTTTATTTATTTCATTAAAATATGATTTTCTTTGCATAGTTAATTAAAATTTCATAACAATAAGCATCACAATGCTTCTGGGCAAGTTGAAGGCCTGATGCATGCTATCTATTGCTGATCAATCACCTTTATTGTAAACTGTTGTGAATATTTGACTTGAGGCTGGTGGTAATTCAGTCAGCTTTCTTCTCTGGGACTCTAGGTTGTATAGGCGTAACAGGTGCAACAGAATTTTGTTTGTTTATCTTTTTCTCTAAGAAAGGAGATGGATCAAGTTTAAAATTTACAGTCTGGTTTGGAAAATGAGTAAGTACTTCTAAGTTAAGAGCTTCCCTTGTATTACTAACCCTAATCTCTGATATTCACCTACAGTAATTTCACAGCAAGATCTTATTAAATGGTACACATTGGCACAGAAGCAAAATACTGAATTTCTCAGCAATGTAAATTTGGAATTAAGTTTATTGTGTTTTATCAGTGAATGAAAAATGTTGAATTAGTAGTTAACAGTTAATTTTGATCAAACAGAATACCCACTGAGGTTGTGGTCCCTCCCTTTTGGAAGCTGATGTTTTTTTGCCTGGTAGATATTAGGGTTGCTTTCTGGGTGCTAGAGCATAGCACATTGAGGAAAAAGAGTTACTGAATTAATCATCCAGGGCATGATGACATTTTGATTAAAGTACTCTTAAGGTTTAAATGGCATGGCAGTGACCTGCACTTTGTAATCCCAAATTTGAAATGTAGATAACCTTATATTTAATAGATGTCCATACACAAACATTTAACATAGAAGGAAACTAACTTAAATGGGCAAATTTTGGAAGACAAACAAGTTGAAAGAGTCTTTATAAGTGTACTTTCTAAAGTTCACTGAAGATTCATTGAACTGTTTGCTGAGACAGATTTGTCAAGGAGTAGTTATTTGATGGAATTTTTTTCATCCTTGGGGACTTCTTTTATTTCAGTGTTTGTTGTGGGTCTCCCCATCCCCCAATTTATTTTTCAAAAAGGTGTAAAGCAAGCTTCAAGTCAGAAAGAGATTTGAATTAATATCTCCAAGATTAGAGAAAGATCTTCCTAAAGACTGGCACAGTTGAGTAGTAAACTGGGAAAGATGATAAGGAAAATAGAAAACAAAATAAGGTGATATGAGTGTGTTACAATCATTTTGAGACTATCATTGAAGTGGATTCTGAGTGTTCTCTGGAACAGGATGAACAGAAAACCAAACTGGTTTTAGCTCTTTATGAAAGCTGCTTTTTTGACTGAATTATCTGTAGGCTGGGAGTAATTCCCCTGTGTTGATGTCTGACTCATTCTTACAAATAGTGCAATAATACACTTCAGCTTTGTCAGCTGTTTGTTACCACAGTGGCCAGAATCCTCATGGGAATTATCATTAATGGGATGCAGTTTTTAGGTTGGCTTTGCTATGGTATAAATTGGCATGCTGCCTTCGACTGAACTGCCATGCTAAGTTATATCATTTAAGAATCTGGTGCTCTAGTTTGACATGTGGCTTGGAGTTCCTATTGATTGAAAGCAGTCTGTTAATAAAATCAAAGTAATTGAATACAGCCTGTGGGAACCAGTGCTGTTTGTCATTTGCTATTAGGCAGAAATTTTAAAAATAATAAGTAATTCTTGAAATGGTTTTTTATGAAACAGCGTAATAGTAATTTAAAGAAAGGTGTGTTTTTACCCCAGAGCTTTGCCTTGTCTTACATTTGCAGGCCTTCATACAAGGCCAAAAAAATTGTGTCACTCTGCATTTCCAAATGGGAGAAATGATATACATCTAAAAAATATATTGTATATGTAATTTAAGTTTGGAACCATTTACAGCACTTCTTCATAGTGAGGATAAACTGAATGGCTTTAATTACCAGTGACTTACCGATGGACTACTGTAAGGTTTCTGTTCTGCATGACTTTCCTTATCTGTAGACAGGGTTTTATTCACTGTTATCAGTTTTAGGCAGGCAGCATGTGTCTTCAGCTCCCCAAAGCAAGGGACTAGCTTGGCTGTTGCTGTGGCAGTGCCCTGAAGGGGTTTAGTGCAGGGTGCTGGCTGGAGCAGGAGGCACATCTCTGGAGGCAGCCCCGTGCCTGTGCATGTCTGTGCATCCCAGCCCTGCCACCAGTGATCTGCAGGGCCCTGAATGGCATCCCCTGGCCCTGGCAGTGCCCCCAGCCAAGGGCCAGGGCCACTCTGGGGGGAGTCCCAAGGTTCCTGTGTGTGCTCCCAGGTGTCTCACCGTCCCTGAAATGGGCGACCCACCTGTGCCTGCGGTGGGCTATGGGGCGAGCACCTGCAGCTGTATGAGCCCTTGTCATGTTGATAACCTAAGCCAACAGGAATAAGCCCTTCCTACATCCAAAGAGAAACAGAAGAAAGGAAAAACTCTCTGGCGTGGCTTTGGGTGGAGGGTTGGCCATCCCAGCCATCCCATTCCTTAGATTCACCCTTCCTGTCCTTTTTAAGGACACTTGCATGTGACAATAGGCCTGAAATCAGACTTGTGGCTTGTGGCCCTTTGAAATATTCTCAACAAGAGTTTCAGCAGTGGGAATTAAATTCCTGTTGTTTTGGACAAAAGGGTTGCAATTTGAGTCCTTCACTGTGGCAACAGAGGACTCTCAGGGAGTCTAGTGTGCAACCAGAGATGCTCAGGTGATTTATCCTCTGGACTTGGTAGCGTGAGCCTTGTGAATTATCACGAGGCGCTCTTGCTGTCTCTTTGGATTTGTTAGTGTGCCCTCATTTTGCAGTGAGTCCTCATGTGCTGCCTGTGGCTCAGCTGTCTGATGGGGCATGGTGGAGAGCAGGGAGGGAGGAGCAGGCTTGGGATGGTCAAGAGCCCTGCTTGATGATTGCACTGCCCGGCAAATGGCCAAACCAGGGGCATCTTTCAATTAAATATGATAATATTGCAACATATTTCATAGGATTATTTTTGTTCAGGTAGCTCTTCAGGAAGGTACTGAATTTTATTTTGAAGTGAGACAGAGACAATGATTACAGAGATCTTTGAATAATTTCCCCCCTCTTTGAATTAGGTTGCATGTTTGTTCTCTGCTGGCCATTACTTTCATGTCAGTATAAGTACAAGAGGTTATAGAAGTTCATGATGTTTCTCACATTGTAGCAGCTTTCTGCATACCAACCCCTTTGCCCTTTCGACTACATGAAAAACTATAAATGTGTCAAGCAGGAAGATTTAAATAAGTGCTGTTAAGGTCCCAGACACATTGCAGAGCTTCGATTTCTTAAGGGCTGTCTGAGCTTTACTTTACGTGCAGCCACACGGTCATGCTGACTAAAATCCTGCTAATTATTTTGGAGACATTTTTGTATGATGTGTCTTGAGAAAAGAGTCTGAGCATCTGTGAAACAGATGAAGTGAAAATTCCTCTGGCGTCTATCAGCAAACATAAGCAGGTGGAGCATTTCCAAGTTTCTGCAGCTGAGGGAGGGGCTCCAGAAAAAATGGTTGTTTGCAGCACAGAGAGGAAATGAAATTAAAAATAATTACTTATGTATCTTCATTTGATGCTGCCTTGTCAGATAAGGCCAGTTCAGGAACAATGGATTTCTGCTTCATTTTAGGGGCCACTGTAAATTGACTGCCAGGTTTTTCTAGGAAATGAACAGGGCACTGCAGACTCTAAGATGCAAATTGCTGAATCTAGATTTGAGCACTGCAAACAGGGCTCATTTCTCAGTTTGAAAGGTGTTAAAATGTTACACTTATTGCCTGTGCAAGGTTAATCAAGGTAATTTTTGAAATACATTGCTGTATCAATCTCCTAATGAAGAATTCCTGAAAAACAAATGGTTTGTATGTTTTAAGGCAAACCCCAGGAATTTAGAAATATAAAAAATATGCTGCTGGTGCCCACTAAAGGAAATGTGTGTGGTAAAAAGCTGTTTTTGCTGCCCAGGATGAAAGGCCAGCTGGCATCAATTAGCACTTTATGCACATGCACTTTTATAGAAATAATTTTTACTGAACAGATTTCAAAGCCTTTCAGTGCCACTTAGTTAATCCTCCTAGCAGTCCTGGCCAGAGCTGCCCCTTTTTACACATGGGCAGACTGGAAATTGGGGAGGTTTAAGTGACTAATCTGTAGCTGCAGAGTGAATCAGTTCTGTCCCATCTTATCTGTCTTTGCAAAGCAGCACTACCTTTTCTCAGAAGGGAAACCAAAAAATAGAATACAAGTTACAGCAATGATTATGTGCTGTGTTTTAGAATATCCTGTATAAGGCACTGCCTTTAAACAGTGTATAGGAGAGAAATACAATTTGTTTATTAGTTGAAGGACAACTACAAAGGATTAAGTCATTTGTACAATAATTGACTTCTCTGCTTCAAGTTCATTGTTTATTGTTTGTTTTTGTAAAACTGCATAGACAAAGAATGACATTTCCTAGTACATGAGAGAAAGCCTTACTGTCTTTTAAAGAAAAAGAGCCTAGAGTTTTTTTAAAAAAGAAATGCTTTCTTCTTCTAAGAGCATGACTGTGCAAAAATGCAGGTGTGCTGAATTTGACCCAGGGTGTGACATGAGCAAATGTCCTTCACTACTTTCTCTGAAGATTGCATCCATTTAAAACAAGCTGCTGTCTGTTTTCCACTGTACTATTTAAAGACCAAGAAAGTGCAATTGAAACATGCAAATATGTGGTTAACCCAATAGTTCTTGGTGGCATGATTGGAGCCTTGGATGAGAGCTCAGTACCTTTCTTTATGGTTATTGTGTGTGGGTTGTTGGTCCCTGTCACATGTGGGGTGGGGAGAAAGTGTGAGACTCCAGGCTGTAGTTGAGAGGAAGGTGTCACAAATGTCATCCCTAAAGCACTGGGTCTTTTTCTATGAGTTTGCAGCGTGATGAGGAGTTTAAATTTTTTTTTTTTTTTTGCCCTACTACAGGAAGGTTGTTAAAAAGGAAGCAGGGAATAAATAGAAAAAAAAAGCTGCCTAGCTCCCTAGTATCTCCTGCTGCTGTGGAAATCAGACAGTAAATAGACAAATTATCCTGTAGTCATGCCTGACTGTAGCCTGAAGATATGAAGTGTTTCTTTATTTCCAGCTGACAGAAGGTATAAATGAGGATCATCATTGTGAATGAGCTGGAGATGCCCTGTGGTTTAGCCCTGCATTTGGTTAAGCTGGTGTGTTGGTTCACATCTCAGGGCTGTCTTTTCAATTAATTCTTCCAGAGCTGATGAGCTGAATAACATGAAATGTATTTGGGGGCATGTGCCAGGTGATGGTGAAAGTGCTGCCTGATTATACAGATCTTAAAAGATATTTTTAATAGAGTGCTGTATATTCAAAAGCAAATTCCCTATTCATTTTAGAGCAGTATAATTGCACAGCAACTGCCCTAAACATGCAGGGTTGCTCTGATATCCCCCCACTGCAATATAAAGCACAGTTGTAAGTTCCTCCAGGATGAGAGGAGTGTTGCATATAAAGCCAACTACGTTTTGTGTAATATAGGAAACATATTGTTCATATTCTACCGAGTGAAATCTGTTTTGGATTTCTTTTGCTGAGGGTCCAGATCATATAAATGATTGTGGCCTTTGCTGTAAAGCAAAAAGCAAGCCATGGTCTTTTCATGTCTGGAACAGTTCAACATAATCAAAATGTATATAAGATATTTAAGATGCTTGTTCAGCATATAAAAAAGCTATGGCTCAGGCTGCTATTCCCAGCTGTAAAATTCAGAGATCTTGGTAGAAAATGAAACCTCCCAAACCAGCATGCATTCCTCACAGTTTATATATATCAACTTTATCCAGTGTTTCATTCTCTCCCTTCTAAACATAAAAGAAAGGTAAGATAGCATTGGCCACTGTTGTTCTGATCTTCTTATAAAGTGTGAATAATGCCTATATCCTTGACTTTCCCCTGGGTCCAGTTACCTCACACACCCATCAGTAGCTGGGGCAGGAGATGGGTGCGAGAGCAGTTGAAGGTTTCAATGTTAAAAGTGTGTCCCTACAAATCTTCTGTGCCAACCACCTCTTAATGTTTAGATTTCAGATTTTGGATTGAGGACACAGACCCTGGCCATCTCTGAATTATTTTGTAGCACTGTACAAAAAAACTAGGAGAGTGATTGTGCTTGGCTCTACTGGATAGATAGCAGAACATGCTGGCATTGATACCATGAGTAAATCCTCATGGCTTCCCTGTGGTGAGAAATGACGTTAATTCATGTTACCAAAGTTTTGGTGAAATGGAATGGATTTACCTGATAACATGTAGGGCTGACAAAAGTGGACACTGTCCATCCCTCCCACAAAGTTTAATCAGGTTTTATGTTTTTTCTGGGGGTCAGATACAACATGAAAGGTTGTATGCACACAAGAACAAGTCCAATTTACTAGGTGATATTTTTAGCATCCTTCAAGACAACTAAAATGGGATCCTGTCTCAAAGCAAATCCAAGAGTGTTTTTGCAGGGATGTGAGCAATATGGAATGCAAGCAGCATTGGCTGGAAATGTTACTTGAAAGTTCTTTAACAAGTTCTCCTAAAGATTGGCTTAAACAAACAATTTTCCAAATTATTTTGTTTAAAAAAAAGCCAAAATAAATTCCAAACCTTATAAGGATTTTTTTAAAGCCCACAGAATTAACATTATCTTGGGGCCCTTTTGTTCCTCTTTGCAGAGTACCATGAAGAAAATCCGTTCTTGCCTTTATTTCACTGTCAGTTACTTTAGACTGAGTGGAAATTGATTGCTCCTCTGTGATATTCTGCACTAGCAGCAGTGGAGAGTATGAAGCAATCAGTTTAGTCCTGATCTTGGTTGTCAAGGAATGTAGATTCAATTTAGTCAATTTGTTTATATTTTTTCATGTTCATACAGTCAGTTTCCCTGCTCTCTCATTGTCTGAAAGCTGTTTTTATCCATAGTTTTAGATATGATTTTTAGTCCTATTTAAAGTTCATGATGACAATTCCTTTGATATTGGTAGCAGTTGGATTTGGCTGAAGGGTTCTATTGCATATTATAACTCTTGTTTGATTTTTTTCCTTTTTTATCCTTTAAATAGCATACCTTTGTCAAGCAGATTGCTGACCTTGGCATTTTGTAAGACTAAAAGAAAAAAACATAAATAGCACATTAAAGCTGTTAAAAGAAGAAGCTGCAAAGCAGAGAAAGGCAGCTAAAAAATTCACTATGATTGGATACTTCTTGTGGTATTTACTTGTTTATTTTTTGATATTTGTGTGTGCAGAGAGGCTCAACAGGCACAGTAGTGGTTGTTTACTGGTGGAAATACTCCCTTGCAATCATAGTTGAGGTAACTGCATATACAGGCAGAGCCAATTGATGTTTGTGTATTGCAAGTCCTGAGTAGGCTGTGCAACAGAAGTTATAAAAATGGCACTTAGGTGTTCCTTTCCAATGGCTTTTCTCAATCGAAGGAAATGTTTTTGTTCTTTTGTTGTATATTTTTATACTTATTTGCTTCTTGGCTCTCAGTTCCCCATAAAATCAACAACTATGTTTAAAAATATTTTTTTTGAGAGGTTGTCATAAAATGCATATGGTTGTGATGGTATTAATTTAAAATTATATGTTCCAAAAGATCCCGCAGAAGTGAACTTGTTTGAGAAATGTTCTATCTCCATACAATGGAACATATGTTTACTTCAAGAATGTTGCTAACTCTGGGGATATTACCAATGAGAGAAGCAGCAAAAGTGAATCATTCACATGTTTGGAGGAGTGCTTTGGGCTTTGTGTAAGCCTGTGGTATGTGTCTGAGGGACATGGAGAAGTACAAGCACTTTGGCTAGTCCAGGCTTGCCTCCCCATACTTGTGTGTGCTGAGATATTTGTCTCATCTGCACTTTGCTTAAATGGGGTAAAACAAATGGACCTTGATCATCATCTTGTTCTCTATTTGACCTCCAGCAGCAGATGCCTTGAAGAAGGAGAAACTGAAAAGTAGATAAAAAGACATTTGCACCTGGCTGATTGCTCGGTGTCTAAGGGGTGTGGGATAAATCCTGATCTCAGCTGGTGATCATCTTATGAATCCTCTTATCCTTCAAGCATGAGATTTGATTACCTCAGGTCTTTCTGTTCATGCTCACATAGCTGTAAATATAACACCTGCTGTGTTACCTAACTTTGTAAAATTACCCATTTTATAACCCTTTGACCAAGGAAGTATACTTGGTTAAAACAGGGGGCCTCTTTGTCTCAGCCCATAACATCAGGCCAGACAAAGTAAAAGTGATTTTTCCTGCTGTGACCTCTGCAAAAGCTCAGAGACTACATCTGCTGTGCACTCTTCCTGAGGCAGAGGTGTTCTGCTCTGCCTGTGCTGTTCCCAGCACAGTATATGATGCATACATTGCAATAAAAATATATTTGATGTTAAACAGACCAAAATGACGGCAACTTCTGGTGATCTTGTAAATTGTTCAGTTGTGCAGTCTGGAGGGTGAGTCTGAATGAGAGATGCACTCAAATCAGTGCTGAGATATTTGAAATACCTCTGAATCCTCTGTGATTAGCAGAACATGTAGAAGGATACTCTTGACCATAGGAAATACCTCTTTGTTCTTACTGAGGGCTTAGATTATGGGTTACAAAATAAACTTTAAATCCTGTGCATTTAAAGCCTGATTCTCTGTGTCTCTCCTTGAATGTAATACCCACAGAAAATGTCATGTGAAGTGCAAGGGCAAAGTCTTGCTTGCAGAAGGGAATATTGTAAATTATTGATAAATGACTGTAGGCATATAGGCTATAGACACAGCAATCCTTACTGCCAGTCCTGAAATACAGCAGCACAGTTCAATTGTACTGTGCAGTAAATTTATGCAAATTAATTGTCTTTCATACCGATGAAAGCTGTTTTCACTCTGGGCAGGATGACACGACTCTGACGTCTCATCCTGTTTTTTCCTCCCCTTTTCCCTCCACCCTGATCTCTGGGCGCACACTCTCATTGTTTTTTTCCTTTTTCCCCTCCAGTCCCTCTCTGTATTCCAGACAAGGAACCTGTTTTTAATTTTCATGTGTCATGTCTGTCTCATAAAACACACACACTGGATCATATGACTGTTGTGCAATATTTGAGAGCTGTTGAAATGAATATCACATAGAAGGCCTTGTAAAGTCATCTTGAAATAAACTGTACCAAGTTTCAATTTTGAAAGGGACAACAATTCCATGCAGATGAGAGAAGTAAAGATACACTGACCACTAATAACAACAAGTACATCTCAAAACAATCCTTGTAGCTTTTACCCCAGTCACTGTCACATGGGCAAGTGTGTTAGGGGGTGCTGTCTCAGCCCCTTGAAGGGAACATGGTGGGGTGGTTCTTCTGCTCTGCCATGGGCTGTGTTCAGCATCGTGCTGGCCCCTGTGCTGTGCATGGAAGAGACTGGCCAATCCAGCACTGACCCAAAGTGTCCTCTTTGGATCGCAGGCAGGGTCCAGTTAGGAAACAGCTACAAATAACTTGTGTTGTTCTGCCCTGTCTTAAGGCTCTGTATGACTAATCATTTAATAAGATTTTATTTTGTACATACACATGCAGGCATAGCTTTTTAGTCTGGTGTATGAGTTCAGTAATGCAGTTTCAGGAGGTCTGTGGGAATCAGGCAAGGGAAGAAGATCCTTCATGGATGTTGGCTGTTGACTTCAGTGTGTGAGGCTTTGTGAATGAGGGACACCATTGTGTAGTTCATTCACTTTTGCAGTCAGTGCTGCATGTTTTTTGAGTGGGTTGCAGCAGGAATAAGTACAGGAGTTTTAAGTAAGCAGTCCAGATGAGAGCATGTTTTTGCCATTTTACAGGTACACACATCTCTGCTAAGTGGAAAGCTTTGGGGACTTTAATGATGGGTGCTGCTGCTAAGTTGCCAGGCTGATCTGGAAAGAACTTTTTTTTCCTAGGAGTCCTACACTGTCAGCTCCACAGCACATATTGCAGCAGGACTCAAACTGTTATCTCTGGAAAGGGTGAACTGGAGCCAAACCCAGACCCTTCTTCTTCACTCTCTTCCCTGCCCCTTAGCTGAAGCAGCACAGGAAGGAATCAAGCTGATGATGAAGGGTGAAAGAAGAACAGAAACTGTAAAACATGTAGGATTCATAGAAGCAAAACCCAATCTTTTCTACCTAAGTGTGAACCTGTTGTGCAAGAGCTTTAGATACAATGCAGAACAGGAGTGTAGCTGTTGAGTGCCCACATGGAGGGAAAGGGCTCTGCAGCTATGTGACGACTGACAGGACATTGTCATTTTGAGATGACTGTTTACTTCAGGATAATTTCATATTCCTGTCCTACAGAATACAAATAGTGGCAGGAGGGAGTTCCCAGAGAAGTCTGTTAACCTGGAGCACATATACACAGTCTCTTCTTGTTACTGCTATTATTACACACATCTGTCTCATTTGAGAAAATGTCCTTGGCTTTTCTCTTGTGATTTGTTTCTTGATTTGCTGTCATCTGGGTGTGTTGAATTATAGATGGCTTTCATGAATGGAACAACAAGGGATGGACAGCAAGGGCACCCATGCTGTCACATTGCTTCATTTTCTTTCCTGAGCTGGCTTTCATGGTATTGAGTTGGGTAAGTCCTGGAGGGGCTGGAGGTGAGCAGAATATGCCCTTCACATCTGACATGCCTCCTGAGTTTTGGTTGGCTCCTGTATTCTAAAAAACTTGTTTGATTAAAATGGCTGCTAGGCCATTCCTTCCACCTCTCCTTTGGAGATTGTCTATTTTACTTTCAGATGAGAGTAGAGGTACGAAAAGTGCCCTTTACTGCTTCTGGACCTGGATACCAGAAACAAGAGAAACATCAAAACCTTCTAAATTTGTTTTAAAGGTTACTCATTTGGTGCAAATTGCAGCCCTGTGGTACCAGGGGTGAGAGCATCTTGCAGTGACACAGTTTGGGGAGCTGGGGCTGCCTGCCCAGCCCATAGCTGAGGGCGGCTGTTGGTGTGGGCTTCACAGGGAATTTTATGGTGTTTCTTCCTGGCTTGCACCAGCCAGGAGGGCTGAGCTGTTTGTCTCCATGCCTGTCCCTGCTGAATACTGCATTTGCCAAGGTTGGCACCCAAACAGACTGCGGAGGCAGAAGCAGGAGGTTTTTAAGATCATATCTCATGGTCCTGAAAACTTCTTTTTAAAACACTAAATTTTTGTTAGTTCTTGCTGGGCAGTCTTTTAGGAGAGAGAAGTGCTCAGTGAAAAGTACTGTCTGCTGATTAAAATAAAGCTTGCTTTATGGAGCTACCTTAGTAAGGAAGAGGGAGTCTTTGTGTTGCTCAGTGGAAGCAATTGTTTGTCTAGAATAAGAGGTTTTGCTTCTTAACATGCAGCCTTTTTTTTTTTTTTTTTAAAGTAAGACTTGTGTACTGTGCTCTGAAAAACCAAAAGAAGGGTCATGGCTGTCTTCTCCCTCCTTTCCAGGTTCAGGGGGGAGGAGGGAATGCAGCACACAGGTTTCCAGCCGATCAGAGCACGGTGTGGCAGCTGCAAACACTTTGCTGCTGGGTGGAGAGGTAATTTCAGCACTTCTGTGTGCTGATGTTTTGCAAACTGCCATTGTTTCAGAGGCACTTTTTCCACATGTGCATACTTGGAAAAAGCAAAATATTTTTACTTAGGATTCTTGGACTCCCCTTTGAACCTCTTGTGTTGTACTGACATTCTTGGACTTCTTCAGGTTTTTGTAGAGTTTCTTTGCACTGACTCAGAGAAGATTTCATGTATGTGGTAGAAAATTATAGTCTGACAGGATGGTAGAAACCTGGATTTGTTCCAGCACAGTAACTGAATCTGAAATGGAATTACACTGCTATTTCTAGATACTCTTCATGATTCTGTTCTAATTTGCTTTATCTTGCACTGTGTTATGTTCCAACAATGCCCAGAATAAAGCAGATTTGTTTTTATTGTGAATATTTTAAGAAAAAATATGACTTAGACTAAACTATTTTTACATCTGGGGCTGTGTTACATATGTGGCACTTTCTCCATATTACACCTGTATATAGCTAAGGACAGGAGTATGGACATGGCACTGTGCCCAAGGTGAGAGCTGCCCACAGACAGAGCATCTCTGCTTATTCCTGGGCATTTTCTTCCATTTTCTCTTGCTCTGGATTTGTGCTTTGCAGGCAAGTGGCCATCATCCCCAGAAGAGGTAGTGTTTGCAGGCTGTGTGAATCTGTGGTGATGCAAACCTGCAGAATATCTTTTTTTTAGGGTACCTTGTACTATTTCAATTTCAACGTGTTCTGGCTGCTGCAAGATGCAGGTTACAAACGTGAGCTGTCAGTTCTCTGTGTTCTTTGGCATTCAGTTTTGGATCATGGTAACTAACCACCTTTTGAACTGTCCTTTTTGCATTTTTTCCCTTTTTCTTCCCTTTCTTGTTTTATTTCCCCAAGTTGTGGTTTAAGCATTGCCATGGATTGCAATGGTGTAATTGCTTCACCCCAAATCACTGGGATGATGCTATTGGGTTATCCAACAGAACAAACTCTGATTGGCTTGACTGTAATTTTGCCTTATTTAAGGAGCAGTAATACTGAGAGTAATTAGTATCTAATTGTAATGTTCTCTGAGTCTCAGAAAGTATTAAAACCCCTCCACAGCTCTAAAAGGACTGTAACTAGAATGGCAGAGATCTCTTCACTCCCAGTGCAGGCTGAGATGAGCCCGACTTCCTGGGGTCTTTGCAGGGCTGGGGAAGGCAGGTGGGTCCCTCCTTTGGGTCACTCTTTTGCTAAGGTGACAGATAATAACTGTGCTCACCCCACTGGCTGCCAGCACTGCTAGAGGGGGCCCGTTGGTTTGGGGAGGTGTCCTGCAACAGTAAGGGTGTGGTAAATTATATGGCAACTTATATTTTTGTTGTTGTATTTCAAGATGAAAAGGAATATGGTTTCTAATATCAGGATAGGTGTCGTCACATATTCCACAGATAGTTTACTGGCTCACTGGGTTAGAAAGGAGGTAGGCTATCTTTCTTTCAAAGGATTTAGAAAAAAGAAAAGTAGGAGTATTTAAGAAATTAGCTGAATTCTGGAAGAAGTCTTTAAATAACTAAAAAAAATTACTTATTTTGTATTTCTATAAAATTACTTTCTCTTTTGATAACAATTCAGGAACCCCTTTCCAATTCTCATGACTGAGAAAATTTGTTGTAATGCCTGATTTTTAAGATTTTTTGAAGAGATGTGCATTTGCGTATATGTCTGTTTATAATATAAACATGTAGAACCTGTTTCAATGGCATGAAATAATCTTTTGGTTAGTGATTCTTCCATACTAAAGTCTCCTGCTGAAGACAATAGAAATTCCGTGCACAGATCCACTGGGGGCCTGGGCTGCAGTGGCCTCAAGGAAAAATCCTAAATTCTTTCAAGATTACGTGTCATGACTATAATGTTTCAGTGTTGTCTTTGTAATTTAGCCATTCTTACAGTAAGTTAACAATGGGTTTTCTGCTTGGATTTCTATAATGATTTCTGCAAAGCTCAGTGAATTTGCTTTCCTATGTGGTTGTGTCCCATGTGGGGTTTTTAATTTTGCCCCAAGCTCAGACTAAATGACTTCATTTAAATGCATTTCACATCAAAGTCATAGCAAACACAAATGTTTTCTTTGGTTTTTAATGACATTACAAAACAGTCAAAATGTTATTTAACCCTGGACCAAGGTTCCCCCATCTAAAAAGAGTTGCTACCAGTTACCTGGATTTGCAGAACCTGGTGGATAAAATAATATTGTTTATGGAGATGGAAATAAGAAAAGATGGAGTTTTGGGAGAAGAAATTCATATGGGGAAAGCTTTAAGGCATTCTTGAGGCACCTCCTGGTTTTCTGATCCCTTCTATTGACAGAGGTCCTTTTGATGCACAGTAAATGATGCTTATCAATTGAAATGGGAATCCATTATTTACCTTAGGGGCTGGCAGTTATCAAATAGGCATCCATGATGAAAGACCTGCACTTCAAGGAGCTCATCTGCAGCAGCTTAGCTTGGAAGCATTGATGGCTTTGTCCCTGGAGCTACCACGGGTGTTGCTGAGGACACCCTGTCTGTGCTGTATTAACTGCAGTCTAACATGTCCCTGAATTTCCCACCTCTGCCAGCATGGAATCAATTGCTCTTTCTGTGAATCCAGCGCTGTTTGAAGGGCGCTTGGAAGATTTATGAGGCATTCTGATAATGGCAAGGATAAATTGCTTTCCTGCTTAGCTGAGGAATCCTTTAATTATGCTGTTGGAGGCTTTGCATGGGTAGAGCCTCAGCTGTCTGCTTAGGACAGACAGCATCAGCTGGTGCTTGGAGGAGGAGGGAGGGATGCTCTTTCTTCTCTGTCCATATCTAGGCAGGCACTGCTCTGGATAGGGAGTCACAGCAGGCGGTGGGGCAGTAGGTACCTACAGTCAAGCCAAGATGGATGTTAAAATCTGGGGTAGTAGACTGTCGGAAAACCCTTGATCCTGGCAGGTTTCTGTGCTGCCTTCTGTATTGCATAGGGAGCAGGTTGTGAATGGAGCATCAGGAATGCAGAGCACGTGGTCTGTGATCCTTGCATCCTGACTCTTCCCAGCAAGAAGAGAGGGGAAGCCCAGGGCTCACCTCTGCAATGCATTTCCTATGGCAGCGTCCTGAGCCTCATTATGAACTGCTGCAGCCACAGCCCATGGCAGAATGTATTCCTATTTCTCTGCAATTCTTTCTAAAGACAGTATCTACTGAGTGCAGTTAGTTTCTCTCAGTAGGAGCCGGAGGTTTCTGTGCGTGACTTCTGCAGTCTCCTGAGGATAGAAAGCATGGAAAATATCTTCTACTTTCTGCAGAGTTTCTTGCATTGTGCAATTGGTTTCCAGTTACCCTGCAGGCTGCTGCTGGGGCAGTCCCCCTCTGCCCTGTGGCACAGGGTTAGAGGATCGAGGATGTGTCCCCGCTGTGACCCACCAGTGAGTGCCTTGCAGCCGCGCTCATGGCTGCGCAGCCAGTGCAGGTGGATGCTGTGCTGCTGCAGGGCTTGTGTAGGAGGACAGCAGGGCTGGGGGCATGAGGGGAGGATGTCACCTGGTCATAGCAGTGTTTGTGGCTGGTGTCAAAAGCTGTGAAGAGCTGGGGGAGGCTAATTTGAAAAAGACTTCCTATTTTTGCTTAACTTCAGTGTATGTTTTACTAAGTCATAGCAATGTTACGGTCTAAATTAAGTCATCTGCGCACTTGGAAAACAGTCTAGTATTGGTTTTACAGTATCCTCAGTTTTCTTAGCTATGATTCTCCAGGGAAATCCCTGAGGAGTCTCTGCAAGCCTACTTGTGAAATTATGTGGGGTTTATTGATTTTCACAGTACAGATCTCTGATTTCCCATTATGTGCAGTATAAAACATCTTCACTTACCTGTGCTGTCAGGGATGTTGGCCAGCAATGAGACAATACACACTTCTGGAAACAGATTTATTGCTTGAAATTTTGAGAGCAGGAGGTGACTATATTGCTATGACACAAAAAAGCCCATACCAAAATGTTTAGGACTGCTGTGCATTCTTTAGGGAATGTATAGAAGTGAAGATCTGGGCTAGTGACTTTGTTCAGTAATTGCAGGATGGTTCATATTTTGCCAAGGTGAATCAAATCACCTGTAATGATGAAATAGGGACAGCACCATTTGTGACAGTTACAGCTTTAGTTTAGCAGGTTATTGTGCATGAAATTAGTAACTAATGGGTCTGTATGCAATGATATGCTAAGATAACATCTGGTTTATGTTTTTCTGCTTAGTGTTCTTGGCCATATTGCAAAAGAATATGCACCTTCTCTATGACAATCAGTTGGATTTTCCAACTGCCAAGTCGCAGAGCAAACTCATTTCACACCTTATATTTCTGGCTGTGAATCAAAAGTAACTCAGCTGATTTCAAAGAAGCTACTTCATATATGTCTGCATATATATCTGATGGAAAGATTCACCTTATCATCCCATGTAAAGAGATCTGTCCATCTCCCCATATGAACTAATCTTGGCAATGGAAGCCTTATCTGTTTCAATGCAGACTTAGGAAATGATGACTCCCATGATTTTTTTGCAGTTATCTTTCTCCCTGACTTTCCCTCAGGCATTCAAGTATTATCTTTCTAGAGGAGGCTTCAGCAGCAGACATTAGGAATGAGGAAATAGTTGCATGATATGAGTCATTAAATAGCAATAAAGGAAAAAAGTGATAAACTAGAGCTGTCTCAGAATAGGAACCACCTATTGTGAATTTTCAGGATTTTTGTTTGCTTATGTTAAATGTCGGCCTCTTTATCTAAATGAAAGGCTGAAAAATGGGCTGCTGAATAGACATAGCACAGTTTTGCAATTAGTAAAAGCTTTGCTCATGTCACAGAAGTGACTTAAATGTCCCTATCTTATTCTTTCCATATTTTCATTTAATTTGTCTTAGATTTCTTGCTTACCAAGATACAAATTGCATTTTGGAGGGGTGTAAGGGCTGTATTAGCAGCTTCTTTTGACTACCATTTTTAGCTCCTAGGGAAAAAAAAAAAGAACACAAAACCCTGCTTAAGATCTGTCTGTTGCAGTGAATTATCTCTGCTGCTTCCAGAAGGCTGTGGTGTGGAGGGCAGAGTTGCATCCTCTGGTGGGGCTACTCAGAAACATTTGAGATGATGGCAGAGCTGTGTCCTGGAAGGGAAGAATATAGGTGGCTTATTATAAATGAACTTGAGGGGCAGATTAGGCAGCAGTTTGACTGTGGCATCCTGTTTTGGCAAGCTGAGCTGCTGCTGCTGCTGTTGCAGATGTGGCACAGCTATGTGCTGTGGGCATGCAGCATGCTTGGGCACGTTCACTGTAAGGACAGTGAACAGTCCCTACTGTACATCAGCCCTCAGCATGTAAATATTTAAGGGGTTCTGTTGGGGAGTAAAGCCCTTTCAAGAGCCTTCTGTTTATAATCATTCACAAAAGTCAGTTTCCTATTATACAGAGAGTGTGGGGTAGGTTCCTGTGCTTAAGCACTTCACTGGAGTTGCATGGAAAGTGTAAGGAACTGGTGAGCTCAGCTTGGTGCTCCTCACTGGGCTCTTGACCACTTCTGCTCAGCTTTTTGTTCCCATGACAGGGAGCTCTGTGGGATTGTCCCAGCCCTCCACTGGCCTCCTCCAGCTTGAAAAGGTTGGGTGTCAGCCCCCCTGAAATGTGGTTGTGACATGTATCTCAGGTGTGCAGTTCCCATCTCAGGTGTGTAATTCATATCTCAGGTGTGTAGCTCACCTGCTCTCAGCAAATCATATCCCTTTGTCTCATTTTCAAGTGCTGAGCAACACAGAAGGCATCTGCCTGCAGTTGTTCACTGGTTGGACCACATTTTTAATTAGAACACAGGGATTTAAAGGTATTTGGAATATACTGGTTTTGATAAATTCGAGGGCAAAACCAGGGGATGGCTTTGTAGCTGATTTGATGGAAAGTTTTGGCATCCTTTAGGGCCCTGCTAGCCCTGTGTAAGGATGATGTGGTTTCAGCACACTGTCACTGTTTGTTTGTCACCTTCTCGATTAAGAAAATGATGCTACAAAGAACCTTCTGCATGCCAGAGCTGCTTCTCATGGCACCTCTTGCAATGAAATCATAGGGAACAGTGAGCTCACAGATTTTGTACAAAAATCATGTAGGGTTTTTCCTTTTTTTTTTTTTTGTGATGACTTCACATTCCTTTTCATTTTTCCTCTTTTGAAAGAAAGATGTTTTTGGTACCACAGTACAGGCACAGTTGTAGTGACCTTACTTTATATGAATATTTCCAGCATCCCAGGCTCTGCTGAAGTGAGCAGTGCAAACACACCTTCCAGCAGCCCCTGAGCCTCTGTGGTTGCCCACATGGGTACAAGTCTCCCATGCAGCAACTTTTGGCTTTACAGGCAGTTTCTTGTTCCCATAGACTGATGCCCATGCATGAGTCATGTCCCAGCAGGAGCCTTGCCCAGTGGTGTGGATTGATGCAGGATGAGTTAATGTCTTGTTGAATTAAGAATGCATTGTCTTTTCTGCCTTGTGTTATATTTGACAGTTGTTTCCGGTCTCATGTGAAGTTTTCACCAGATAGTATTTTTCTTCTCTTTAAACCAGGGTGGATGGGTTATTGAAGAGCACTGAATACTAATTTGACCTAATTGGAATTTATTCAGATAGCAATGTAAAAGTGATTAAAGTTCTTAAATGCAGCGTGAGCATTTACTCTTGAAAGAAAACAAGAGGAAAAAAAAGTTCTGGGAAGCTGTCTAGGAATTTGGAAGCTTACAGTAAAGGTGTTAATAATAAAGGATGTTTGATATTTCTTGATATAATGAAATCTCATTCTATAGTTACAATTCTTCATGCAAGATAATTACTTCTGCTCTCCATTCCTATGTACTGTACTATCTAACAGGAAAAGCAGCAGTGCAACTATCTCAATTGTGAGGAACTTTTTAGATTTAGGAGTGAATTTTTTTCTTATTCTCTGAATGATGAAAGATATTAGTCATTCATAAACTAATTTTCTCCATCTTTTCTTAACCACCTGCTGCCTGTGTGGTGTTTATGCTGTTGGTGGCTGCTGTTGCAGTTGTAATAAAAACAAGAAGGAACATAAAAATCCCTGTTGCATTTCAGTATCTGGAAGGCAGCTGAGTAAGAGGAAGTGGAAATTTTCTGATGGTACAGGAAGTGCTTTGCCCTTGAAACTGGCCAGGTCAGAGTAATGCAAATTCAGCAATGCTATGGAGTTATGAGATATTGTGAATAAATAAATAGTAATTCATTCTCCCGTGATGGTAGTGTACAAGTGGTGCAGATGCTCCCACCTTTATAAAGTTCTGTTTGCCTGCCCCACCCTAGTTTCTGATTCCTTCTTAATTTAGAACAGGCACATTTGTTTATGTAGAGAAACTTGATTATTTAGGTTTAAAATTAAATAAGTTTCACACTGCTAGGATTCAAAGTTATCCACTGATAAGGATGGGCTGCAGGTCCCTCTCTGTGTGTCCTGCACAGGGGACATGTCTGTTGCAGCTGGATTTTTTCTGAAGTAAGAGGTGAGATTCAGCTTGTTGAGTTGGAGGCTCTCTGCCTCACTGAGGATGTGTTGACTGTCACCAGGGTTTCATGACCCCAGTTTATATGAGGAATAAAAATGTTCCTCATTGTGTTAGGCTGTCATGTAAGTAAAGGCAGAATGACTCTTTCCACATCCAGTATATCCCAAACTTAGACTCTACCACATGGCATGACTGGTGTTAGGGAGGTGTCTGCTAACAGAAGAGTCTTTGTATTTGGCCACCGAGGGGCACTACAGATCCAGCAATCTAAGAGAGGAAGGGTTTATTTCTGCCATCAGGGTTCAGGGCTCTAAAATACAATTATTTGCAAGCATGTAGACACCATCGAATCAAATTGGACTGCTGAAGGTTAAATTACTATCTTCAGAAATGTTGTTATAATATCCATCTTGACATTTCATTATCCCAGTACAATATAAATATCAAATTTGATTAGCTGTCAAGCAGCAAGAAAAATAAACCAAAATATTCCCATCATTTTTACTCCAGAAAAATTGTAGGGGATATCATTAAAAATAGTGGGTTGCCAAATGCAGATCAAAGTTTAAAGATATCCATTGAAAGTGGGATTTGGTTGGGTTGAATATTTTTGTCCCCAAAAGGTGCTGTTATGAAGAGTGTTGGTGTTGAAGGCAGATGTTCAAGCTGCTGCATCCATTGCTGGATATAACCTAGTTTGGTTTGGGAAGTGGTAGCTTTTTTGTCCAGCTTTAGTGATGCTTCCAAGATTAATTTCAAGACTGAGACTTCCGCTGTGTTTATAGGACCAAAAGCTCCGAGCAGTTTGACTATGATTTGCTTTTTTAATCAGGCAGAATTCAAATAAAACATCACATTGACCTTCTTGTCAAAACCATTCACAGACAACTGGCTGTACCCATATTTCTAAATTAAGATACTATAGGTCAAGCAAACCTTTGGTGTGAATCAAATTTGAATCATCCTAAATTTGAATATGGTGCTTTGTACTGGAATTTAAGCAGTGCAATATTTAAAACATTATTCAGTGTCATAACAAGTCATCCATCATACTCTGTGGATCTAGAACTGTTTATAACAATTTTTATTACTGTGAACAGTTTCTAGTTCATGCTATAATTACTATTCAAACTACGTGACATCAACCTAATTCTCTCTTGTGAGATTAATGGGTAATTCCAGCCTACTGTTTTGCATATGTGACTGTGAAGGCAGCTGTTGGAACTTCAGCAATATTTCTGAATAAATAGTCTTGATAGAGTTCTAGTTCCTAGTGAAGATAAGACATCTCTGCAGCTAAGAAAGATTTATGATTCCCTGTGGAGCTGTGTGTCACAGAGCATTGTTAAGTTTAACGACTGTGTTTGAAAAAGTGGGAAAAGTTGATCCCATGCACTGCTGATTGTTTCCTTGTTTCACATGGTGTAGTGATCACACAGCCCCAGGAAGGACAAATGACTGTGGCTCCAGTGACATTGTGTGGCCACAGATTGGCATTGGGCACACACATCATCCAGCTTTCTCGAAACAGTCTTTTAAATGTCACCTTCCTGTGATGGGAGGCCACGTCAGACCAGGACTGAAATTTCAGTTTCAACTTTCTTACTTTTTCTTACTTTTTTTGGTGGTGTGTGGTTTTTGGTTTTTTTTTTTTTGGTTTTGTTTTGGTTTTTGGGGGTTTTTTTGGGTTGTTTTTGTTTTTTTATTTTTTGCCTAGAAATGTCAGCTGTATTTTCTGTTAACTTGATATTTTCAGGAATATTTGATTTTTTTTTTTACATTAAGTGCTGGTAATGGTAGGCACTTTCTCTGACTTCTTGGGATTCCAGATATTGTTGTTTGCTGTCCTAGTATACAACGTCTTGTTCCCTTTTTTTGCCTCCTCTGTCATCTTAGAGTGATCTCGTGCCTTGCACAAGAACTTCTCTGAACTCAATTCATTAATCTAGCTTGCCCAATCAAGTGTGTCATGTCTTTGTAACCATGAGCTTTCCTTTCCAAGGGGCTTGATCATGCTGGAAGACTTTATGAGCCAACAGAATGAATTTTAATCCTGTTCAATTCTGGTGCAATTACACCTATTACAATGGTGCCTGAGCCACATTAGGGACAAGCAGAGTATTTGTCTTGGCTACTGGTTCTTACTCACACTGTGGCACCACAACTTTGCTTTCATCTCTTTTGGGAGATGCTGTAGTAGTACCCCCACATTTTCCCATGTGACCAATATATACTGTGCTCTGCATAAACCTGGTGCATCAGTGTCTAGTTCTATGTGCTAAACAAATTTCCTCACTGAAAACACAGTTTATAAAGCCTTTTCTAGGTTTTTGTCAGGAATCTGTGAACTTTCAGATTTCCATTTCAGTCAGAGACATTTGATGTGAGTGACCATGGACTCTGCTGCTCAAGATAGTGGGAGGTGAGGGAGTAAACATCTAAAAGCCTTCATCATTTAAAACCAGGGATTGCTTCAGTGCCCAGGAGACTGTGCTGGCCACTATATTTCTGCTTCCTGTGCTCTGTGCCAGAGGTTAAAATCGTGTTTGTGTCTTCCACATCACAAATGCTGGTGACCAAGTGCAGAGTGTGTCAAACTTGAAACAACCTTCCTGTTAGGCAGTGGCTAGGAATAACCTGGGGCAGGCTGAAATTCCTCAGATACACGTCCATATAATTGGTATTTGAGTCATGAACCCGAGCCTAGGCTTTGCAGTTGCTTCAGGTCATTTTACTTATCTTGGTATGATAGATCTAACAAGACCATATCACAGGACTCAGAGTTTTTGGAAAGGTATTACTACTGCTTTTGCTGAGAAGAGCTTTTGTTTCCCTATGTCATTTGTTAGCAGGAATGTGTGTTTTACCTCATGAGAGTTACCAGGGCTGGCCCACAGCTCTGGCCTTGGTTTTCTTCTGTCCAGCTTTTATGCTGTCTCTTGTTCAAGGGTGTCAGAATTCTGTTCTCTTTTAAGCTGTTGCTGTTTTGCATGAAGTCATTCAGAGGGAGCAGGGGAGATCAGTGCTGTGCTCTGCTGCCAAAGCACCCAGTAAATTCACATGGGCTGACACAGAGCGCTGGGAACCCCAAGTTCAGTTCTGCTCTGTGATCTCGCTTTGCTGTTAAAGAGTTGGACACCAGTCTATCTTTTTAGTTAAATAAACCCCACCACAAACCCCAGCATTTTCTTAATAACTTCAAGCTGATCATCTGTTGGAAAACAGAAGAGCTATAGCTCCTTTCAACTGGGAATTCACTGTGATTACAGAATATGAGGTGTTGGGTAATTTGGCAGTGCTGTGCACGTGATAATGTCCTTCAGGAGTGATTAGGGCTTTGTTCATCTGAGAATCATCTGCTGAGAAGTGCACATGCAAGTGTAAGAAACTGTGATTCCAAGAGTTTGCATTCCTTATCAGGTTAGGTAGTGAAAAAGGAGAATGACTCTACATGTACCTAAGTCAAGGTGTTTGAGTGTTATGAAAGCTGCTCCATGTGTCTTTAGCCATTTATGTGGAAGGATTTGTAAGTCTTTTGCTGATTCTTTCAGAATTTTTCCAGTCTTTAGATGATTGTGCCATTTGGCAAAGTCTGGAGCTCTATCTCCCTTTCTACACTTGCTGAACACTCTTGGATAAAAATTTCTCTTCTGTTCTTTTACAGTGTGTACTTACTTAATTTTCCTTTCAGAAAAAAAGTAGGTGCCTGAAAGTGGCAGCTTAGTTGCTGGAATTGGAGAAAAATGCAAGCAAGATGAAGCCTGCTCTTGCCATTGCATCCTTGATTTAATTAGATTTTGGTTATACCTGACAGAGAGTTGTGTAAGAGCTTTAAGTGTTAGCTGGAAAGTGTGAAGGACATTATGTCTCCTTTGCCTAAAGCATAAAAGGAAAAAAAAGTTTTCATTTTAACAAGAAACTCCAGAGCAGTTTGGACTCTACATCAAAGAGCAATATTTGGTTTCATGATGTCTTCCAGACAGTTCTTAATGCAAGTCCAAACCCAATCTGTAAGTAGTAGCCAAAGTGTTTTTTGCCTTCTCTAAAGTTCGCTCTAGCTAAACCTAGCTGTGCTGGTTATGTGTTTTTCCAAAGGGCAACAGCCTGATATAATGGAGAGTAGATTTTGCTTTGGCCTGTGGTACCATGCCGTCATCCTCTTGGATCACCTCCAAGAGAGCACAGGTGGCAGTTCTGCTGGGATCTCACAGCTTCTCTGTTTTTATTAGCCTTTCTGGCTGGTATCCTCTACTGTATGACCCACCCTTGAGATGCACTTTTTGGATCACTCCATGGAATTTCTTCTGTTCACCTTCTAAAATTTCATCCCGGTATCTTAAATTAAAAATGTCTGGGTAAACCTTACAGTGCTCGTTCTAGTCACTGGTTCATGATCACATGAACTACATTTGACTGATGTAAGGAGCACAGGAGTATCTTTATGGATTATCCAGGGACATCCATGCACTTCCCTGTGACAGGTGTGCTCTGGTTTGCAATCCGCCCTCGAAACAGCTGCATATCTCCCAAGAGCTTTCTCCGGGTCATGTTGTGGCTCTTTATCTGTCCAAACATTTCCAGTCTTCCCTAGATAAAGTTGTAGTTTCTATAGGTTCCACACTCTGCCTGGGCTGTGTCCCAGGCAGGTGCTGCTCACAGCTCCTTCCATCAGCCTTCAGTGCAGGCAGTGCTGGGGAGGTGAGAGGGGGCACTTGTCCATTGCCAGGGCTGCACTTTGCTGGGAGGATGGAAGTAGAGCAAATGGCAGGCAGGAAAGACAGCAGATGCCAGAAGGTAGTGGAGTTATCTTGCTTCATATGCGCCTGTCCTCTGTATTTGTGTATTCTTGAGTATTTATGTAGCCAGAACCTGCTCTGCCAAGGGTCTGGGTGTGGAGGTGGTGCAAGGCCACTGCTCCCCCATCCCCTGCCGTGCTGGGAGGCGCCTCTCTAATGACACTGTGCTGTGAATGAGGCAGTGTCCCAACTACTGCAATCATTGGGAAGCTGTCTCTTTTTACAGGAATAGCACTCTGAGCGTGGCTACTGGAGCCCAATTTCTGTTCTGTTAATTGCACTGCTCCCTCATAAATTGCCCTAGCAGTTTCCCTCAGTAATGCTATTCATCACCTCCTCTTTTAAACTCTGAATTTGGCATATACAGTGCCATGTAGGCAGCTGCTGGTTATATTTTAATGATACAGCTTGCTAAATGCTTCTTTAAGAAGAAAAGTGATATAAATAATTCAATAGAGTTATTTTGCAGTACATATATACGTCTGTCATAGCCTGTTGGAATGGCATAGTGTCACTTTAAGGATGCAGCTAGGAAGCTGTCTATTTGCACTGCTGAACAATTTGGGGCCATAGGAACCTAGGGCTGTGACAGGCATTACGATATGATGCATTAATGCCATTTCTGGGTGTTACGAGTTCATCCCCAGAGGGGCTGCGCTGCAGTTGCATGATCTTGCTGCCATGGGAGGGGCTGCCTTGTTTTTGCTGTAGTTGATTTTAATGTGGAGATTTTTATAATCTCTCTGGTGCTTTTGTGAGAAAGGGAGAGGCCGTTGTTTTATAACTACTTTAAAAAAATTAAATATCCTTGCTAATGACAAAACATGAAGAAAAATTACATCTATATTGTTGACCACAGTAACTGGTTTTTCAGGAGGGGACTAACCTTTATTTCAGCTTTTTCTCCTTGACAAACAAAAGGTAAACAAGATCCTATAAAGAAACATCATGTGCTGGCTGCTCTTTCCTGGAGTAAGAAACAGTGCAGGGTTTTTTTTTGTTGTTGAGGGTTTTTTCCCCTCCATGAATTTGTTGTAGATGCAGTATGCTTTCTTGTAAATAAGATTTCTTCCCAGGAATAGCTAGGTTGGTCTCTTCAGATTTGATTTTTGCATACATGGCTTGAACTTTAATGCTGTTTGTGGATTTGCACTGTAATTAAAGGATCTTCTGCTTGGTTTTGGCCCAACAAGAGATACTAATTTTTTTTTGATGAGGAGGCAGCAGAGGAAAAGAGTGGAAGGCTAGAGGCAGGTAATAGGAAACAAATAATATAGTCTGTGCTTGTACTGTAAATATCTGTATTTTCAGCATAAAGTAAATTCTTTCTTACCCAAAATGCTCTTTGCTTTCTATTGTGCTGTCATATTTAAGCTCATGCATAACTAACCTAAAATATATGTAATTTTCTATTTAAAACCATTTAACCAGAATGATAACAGCTTTGGTAGGAAATGAGTGTTAGGAGAGGCTTAGCAGAGGCTCTAATCCTTGTGTAAAAGTACAACCATGTCTCAGTGTCTCATACCAGGGCTGGATCAGGCTTCCCGGGAACAGGAGCACTTTGCTTCTGCTTGCTTTGGGCTACACAGGGAAAGCTGCAGAACTTTACAGGATGAGTGATTCTTTATTTGTTAATGCATGCACTAATTTCTCTTGCCAAATTTCTGCCTGCATTTTTAGATACTGAGAGAATGGTCAGCTTTTCTTTAAATGCTTGACATGTGTCGCTGTCCATGCTCTTTTGAAAATCTCTCTGTCAATATGTCAGAACAAAGGGGGAGAGCACTCCAAACCCATGGGCTTTCTTGAAATGCCTGGAAATATTTGGTTCCTTGTCTCTGGGGAAGAGAAACCTTGCTCTGTGAGCAGTTATTCCTGTCTTGGCCACTGCTTTGTCAGTCCAGATATTGCTTCTTTATTTTTCCTTTCTGTCTGATCCTGGAAAATGCTGGAGAAAGTATTATACACTAGTTGTACTCTTTGTTTGATATGATCAAGGACTATTAAGCTCTTAAAAGATTTTTTTTTATTCTATTAAATAATTCAAAAACTATATCGAAAATTGTAACTCTAGGATGATGATAAATGGGACTGAGTTTCTGCTTGTTACAGAGCTGTGAAACACCTTGTTAATGGAAAATGTTGGAGTAATTGTTTATATAGAAAACAATCATAATAATTCTGAGATTTTTACCATCTATATATTGGAGACATAGCCATATGTTGATTTTTGGGTGGTGAGATCTCCTTGAGTTTATTTTGCTACAGAATGACCTGTGCTTCACATGATGCATTTCGCTTCAGGAGAATGTCAGAGGCATCCTGTAATGTTAATTTCTTTAGGAAGTTGCATTCTGTTGTCATGCTGAAGAGCCATTTCAGAGTCAGTGTTGTTTAAAGGTGTCTGAGTGTCAGTGGCAAAGTCCCTGGTGGGCTCTCTGCTCCCTAAGGCTTGGCCGTGACCCAGTGACTGCCAGACTGCAAACTGGAAGATAGAAAATAAAATTATGATGTTTTTAGCTGCTGGTATTCATTACTGCATAACGATGGTAACTGTGGAGAAAAACAGTGAAGGATTTCTTTATTTTCGTAAATAGTTTCTTTTTTCCTTAGGGCTCTAAAATTTGCACCAGTTTGTCCTTTATCAAACAGATGAACAGCAGGGCTACTCGCTATAGATTTTGTCTTTGCAAAGTCAACTTCAGGGCCAGTGGAATCTATGAAAATGAATTTTCTGCCCTTTGTAAAAGCCACGACCTCTGCAATACAGAGAGATGAACTGTGGATATGAAGGGAGCTTCTAGGAGCTTGCTGTACAACTGGTGTGAATAGTGATCAGTCTGACCTGCAACCATCTGAATGCTGCTGGGGGCAAGCTGCTGTAATAGATGACATAAATTGCAGCAGTGATAAGTAGAGCTGTCCCCAGAAAGGAGCACCTTTGCCCCTATCCCCTTCTTTCCTCCAGACAGTCCTTTGCTTTGGAGTGCTGCTTTCCAGGCTCTCCCATCCTAGGTTCAGTGTTTCCTTTCATCTTGGCTGAAATTAGCACTATAGAAATCTCCATGTCTCAGTTTTGCTGCAGGTGGTTAAGGGCTGCATTTCTGGCTGCTTTGCAGGCTTGTCACCTTAGAGGTGAAATACAGCCAAGAGAATGGCTTGGAGGCAATGTAGCTTTTCTGGGAGAGGCGCTTGGGTGGTACTGTGATTAAATTAATCAGAAGAGGAAGGAGGCACTCTGTGACACTGTGAAAAGCCTCCTGATGCAGAGAGAGATTTGCAGGAGATGAGCATCTCTGGAGCCCAGAGAGCCAGATGAGTAACCAATTCACTCATGGGGCCTAAGGATCACTTTCAGGTCCTTCTGTGCTGGTTGGAAAAACATTATCTAAATGCAAAGTGACTGTACTGAAGACACAGGCAAGCACTAAATCCATTGTGAAAACAGGACCTTGGAGGCACTGTGAACCATGGCTTTGGAAATAAATTAAAACCTCTATGGCACTATTGTCTTCCCTCATTAACTATAACTATATTAACTTTGGGACATATTTATTCCTTTAAAGTCTTCTGTTTAGTCTACTAACATACTGTTGCATTGTTGAGTGGGAAGTTTCTGGTTTAATTGTAATACAGTGTCATAAACCTTAGAGGCAGTGAGGTTGTATTCTTTCTTGTCTGTGTAGAGCCTGTATTGCTGTAGCCTGGATCCAGAATTTGATAACACAAACAAGTGATAAATCAGGCATATTTGTCTAAGGAGTCATTTGGCAATACAAAGAGTTGTTTAACTATATTTTCTTCTTTGTAATGTGTTTAGTGCTATTTATTAAGCTGAAATATGCAAGGTCTGTTTTTCATTGCTGCAGTGTAAGTGCTCCATCCCAGTGTAGGCACTGTATTTCTTCTTCTCCAGCCTTCAAATAAGACTTTTCCTGGAGATGCTAAAACTTGTGAGAGCGGGAAAATTCTCAAAGGGTTTGGATAAGTCATGGAACTCATTTCACATAATGATTCATAAAGGAGATGTAAAAGTAATGACAAAGTATTTTAATGGGAGGCTTTGCGGGATGTGGGTATGATTATGTTTATATGGGGTTGATATTTCTGTGTTCCCCTGTACTCCTCAGGGAATGTGTTTCATTTGCAGTGTGTGAATAATAGGAGAAGGACCATGCACTGCTATTTCTGGGAGTCTCTGTGGTTTGTTTTGTAATTTTTTCTCCTTTTTTGAATGGCACTGGTCTTATAGCACTTGGGGGAGGAAGAATTGAAATAATTTTATGAGCATTGCTTCTGTTCTTCCTGCAATGTAGACCTGACACTTCCTTTGATATACAATCCAAATTTGTAGTCATCTTCAGTGGTTCCCGAAGTTGGCTCCCTTCCCTTTTGTTCTTAATTTCAGGTGTTGTCAAGTTGTGCCAGGAATCAAGTGCAGTTGAGATTTTTGGTCTCCAGAACTGAATGTCTTACTAACAGAGGTTTTGTTCAATTTTATTACTTGGCATCTTCTTTTGAAGACAGGAACTGAAGGAGAAACACAAGGATCTCCTGGGGAATGCACAAAGAAGGGAACCTTGAGGTCTGATCTCTTACCCATATAAGACAGTGAAAAACATGCATTCTGCGTGGCTTTCTGGGAATGCCTCAGTGCCCAGAGTCTTGGACAGTATGTAAAATACACATGCCTCAATAGAAAAGGTTGCTGAAGTAGTAACTGTTCTTGTACTCCCTCTTTGCATGCTCCATGAGGTACAAAAGTTTTTGTAGGAGTGGTGCCAAAGTGAATTTTCTTGTAGGTTGGAAAGGAAGGGGAACAAAGTAAAAGCGAACAGTCTGCTCCCCTCTGTGTCCATGGGGTCCTTCCCTCTACTATGAGACAACAGCTGTGAGGAGCCCAGGACTAAAAAGCTTTCTGAAACATGATGAGGTGCTTAATCAGATTTCTATGTTCAGTTTCAACCTCATGTGAATAAAGAATGTGTAGTGGAAGAGATTTGCGTGTACTTTGAACATAAACATCAAGATAGGTGTCTATTTGCAGGGAGATTGTGGTCATGAAAATTTATGCCACAGTCTCCTGGCGGAAGGGATGTTCAGTGGGGAGGTTTTGAGGTAGCAGAGGAAAGGTTTTGGAAGGACTTTGTGTGAAGGAAACTTCAAGAAATTGCAGTAATGGCTACAGAGTGGGTTGGTTTTCTCACCTTCCTGGCTGTCTCCACCTCTCTCCTTGCCTGTGAAGACTCCTGAAGGACAATGGGAAATGAACTGGCTTATCCATGTATTAATTTCAACCCAGCAGTAACTGAGTAGAGAGAGAGGAAGTTACATGAGGCAATGAAAGGAGACAAAGAAGGAAAGTGATCTAAATAGCAACATAAAGAAAATATTTGGGAATAAAAGTAATCATCGACTTGTACAATGGGGTGTCCAGCAGCCCTGCTGAGGTTGTGTGTGATGGATTTATTTGTTCATTCAGTTATGTCTTGTGCAACAACATTTTTGAATTGCTGCTAGAATGAAATTGATTTCTTGAGTTTTAAATAGTGCAGTGTAAATCTTCCACTCACACCAGGACCAAAGAGTCTCTGACTGCAAGCTCACTGCAGTTTGCCAGTTCCACTTGATTTCATTTCAGATTCATCCCTGCAAGCCAAACCACAAAAAGAGCTTCCTGTCCAGCGGAGAATGAAATGCAAGAGGCGATCCTTTTGTTGCTAATGGGCGGCTGCAGGGAGCAGAGCTGGCTCTTGCTGAGGTTGTGTTTGGGCTTGGTTAACTATTTTGCCAGTGAGGCAGAGACTCCTCGTCGCTGGATATAAGTTAGATGCTCTTAGACCTAACTGAAGGCAGTACTTTAATACCTGGGGTAGTTTATAAAAAAGACTTGCTGAGCAGCAGCCTGATGTAATGAAAGGTGAAAAGCTTGGATGGTTGTGCTTCTCAGGGTTCTCTTCCAGGAGAGTTTGGCTCGCTTCTTTATTTACCCCACACTGGCTCATTGGCCTGCGGACTCAGTGGGCTTTTTCTCGTTGGCTTTTTTTCCTCTCAGAGCTTATAAATTAAGCCATCAAGGGTAAATTTTTTTCTTCCAGTACATTAATTTATTTACTAAATCTTAAACTTGCCAAATGCTGATGTGTTTTCCCATGTCCTCCTCATGCAGTGTGGGGTAGTGTTGCTGATGGGGCTGATCACATAGGGTAAGAAGGTTTCCACTCCTGTGGGAATTCTGCAGAGGTTTTCGTCTTCTGCTCCCCTTGTCAACTGCCATCAGTGGGAGGCCTGACAGAGCTCTGCTCTGGGGGGATTAGACATTTATTTGGCTATGAAGAGGCACTCTGAGATGTCTGTGTGCTTTTGGTGTCTTCCTCAGAGCTAGGACAGGATCTCAGAGATGTGCCCTGCACTGTGATGCCAATCATCTGCAGTTCGTGGAGTGTTTGTCCTGCATAGTGTTTGAGAAATGAGTAGTTCTTCATGGGTGAGCTCTGCCCTCAGAAAAGCCCCTTTCCTGAGATGCTGCCCTGGACTGGATGTTAGGACACCCACTCTGGATCACAGTAACTCACCTGTTCTGCCTGCTGCCATGTTAAAGGGCTTTCCCAGGCAACCTCAGAAGCAGCAGCTCTGAAATTAGTATTATGTTCTTCTTTCTACTGGGGAAGAGCATTTTTTAAGAAAAGGTATTTTCACAGTGCCCCAGCTCTTTCTTCTCCTTCACTTGCTACCTGAAAGAACAATGATGGACTAAAAATGAAAGCTCTTCTGTCCTTCAAAGGCATTTAGTTGGAGAACTATATCCAAAGTGACTATTCTGCGCTATCACTTTATGCCTTACTTGTGTGGTGACCCCTTCCTGGGGGGCATCTAAGGCAGGATCTGCTGCATGGTCACAGCTGAGAAACACATGGGAAAATAAAAGCACCTGCAAAGGGCTGCTGTGAGCGTGGCTGTGGGGACAGACGGACAACTGGAGCAGCTGCTGCCCAGCAGTTGTTTTTCCTTAGGAGTTCTGAAGATGTAAAGAGCCAAATGCATTTCTTGCTGGGCTTGTTTATTATTTTTGTTTTCAAGGGCGAATTGTAGCATGGCTGTAAGACTTAAGTTTAGCCTTGGTCCCACAAAAGGGCTCAGATGCTGTTGACTTAACTGCTGAAGAGGTGCTGATGCTTCCAGCTTTTTCTGGAGCTATCCTTTGATTCCTTGGAATAAATCAGACATTAACTACTGATGTATTTTTTTTTCTCTCCTAATCCAGCGGGCAGCCCTAAGAGTTGATGGTTATTTTCCAATAAATAGTTGCTTAGCTCTGTCTGTTCTCCCTCTGAATTTTGTCTCAAAAATAAAACAGTTCTTCACATGTTTCTGTAAGCCACATTCCTGCATTTACTGTGTATTTCTTTGGGCTGAGGAGCCCTGCCGTTCCCACAAAGACCCTTGTGTTCATGCTGCAAGGCTTTGGCTGGACACAGGCAGTGTGGGTGAGGAAGCAGTGACAGGCAGAGGGAAACTGTGCAGCCTTTCTACTTGACAGTTATTTTTTGGGTCTTAAGCAAATGTTGCTTGAATGCAGTCCATGGTATTTTCTCAGTGATCCAGTGGAATGTCTGGGATATTTTTGTTTTTCCTTCAGAGCCAAAAAGCAGCTTTTGGCTCTAAATCCCAATCTGCCAGCCTGAGGCTGAGTCACTGTGCTTTAGGGTGAGGAGAGCTGAGCTGGTGTGGTGAGACGGGTACCCTGTCCAGCACAGAGCGCTCCTGCTGTGCCTGAAGCTGGATGTGTTAATTAAAGATGTTGAAAATGACTCTACAGCTAAATCTGCTTTTATTGACATGAAAGCTGTGCCAGTACTTACCAAGCTGTTGGGCAGCATGCTGCAGGCCTGTCCCACTTGCATCCCAGCTCCACTGAGGATAAAAGAAAAACTAGTTTCAGCCATCAAATCTGTGACTGTCTGGTGAGCCCTGATTCTCCCCAGCCACTCAGCTTGGAGGTGCCACTGGGGGCTTTGGGCACACTGTCATTGCAGTGAAGTTGAGCACAGGTTTCCTGAGTAGCAACTTCTTGCAGAGGTGTCCAGATCTTGTAATGATGTGGAGATGAAGCTTGCTGTGTCCTGGCCACAACAATATGTGCCTGGAGTCCAGGTGGAGCCTGAACTTCTTCATCCTGCATCTGCTCTTGTGCTGCAAACCCAGCGAGCATCTCTGTGTATGTGTTCTTGCAGCAATTTTAAACAAGATGTGCATACATCCTTCTAAACCTGCTTTTGGCTGCTGTTCTTCCTATCTCCTCTGCATTCTTCTTTAAAATTTCCACAAGTTCACCTGATCTTTGGGCTGGTGGTTCTTGCTGGGCTGGGATGAACTGACAAGCTTCAGCCATTGGAACAGTTTTCCAAGGAGGTGGTGGAGTCGCCATCCCTGGAGGTGTTTAAGGGTTGTCTGGATCTGGTGCTGGGTGATGTGGTTCAGTGGTGTAGGGGTTGCAGTGGTGGTGCTGAGTGGACTGTCAGACTGTGTGATCTTAAAGGTCTCTCCCAACCCTGATGTTTCCATGATTCTGTGATGGTTTGCTTGCTGACTGAAGGATCTGTACCTGCGCATCTTAACACAGACCCTTACAGTCACTTCCTTTATTGCCACGTATCCTGAAGGTGCCACAGGGGCAGTTCTGTTTTCAGGAAGGAAATGTCTCATTATCTCTGTCTGCCTCACATTGAAGTGAGGCGAACGGTCTTGATCAAATATAATCAGTTGCAATTAGACCAAATTTGAGGCTAAAGGAATGTTTTTTTAAAACACTGATAATCAAAAGAGATAGTCATCTACTACTAAGATTTGCACATTCAAGATCCTCTAGTGACTGCAAATATGCAGAGTAAATACCAGCTAGTTCAAGGTCAGTGCTCTATTTTTAATTTTTTTTTTTTCATTTTCTGTGTTGATTTTGCTGACAAAGACCCTCCTTATCTGGTATGGAAGAAATACTTATATTAAATAAATGAACAAGGAGTTAATTTTACATATGGTCTTCTGATTATGGTCTTGAAGAGTGAGAGAGCTGAGAGTCCTGTGAGGTATGTGTTCCTGTGCCAAGCTCCTGTGCCAGAAGGGCATCTGTCCTCCTGTAATGCAGTAATTATGGGTCTTTACAGCTTGGATCTGCTTTCTTGGAGCACTAATAGTCTATAGGCTGGGGATAGGGAACAGAAGGAGAAAAAGTCATTTGATTGCCTAACTTCAGGTGCCCGAGTGAGGCTTGTGAGATAGGAGCAGTATGGATAGATCCATTGGGGAGTCAGACCTGAGTCAGTGTGTGGGGAGTGAGTGTGACACACACAGGAGCTGAGCTGCTCTTTATTTGCTATGAATTACTAGTGAAAAACGTGAGATCAATGATGAAAGAGTATGAAAAGACTATGAAAAGGCAAAACCTCAGATTAATTCTGACAAATCATATGGTGCTAGAATGTAAATGTCTGTGGCAGCTGCTCTACTGGTCTTTTCAAAGTTGGTAAGATCTTAAACATAGTTATTAAAAGACATTTTCGCCATACATTATTGGATTGGAGGGGCTGAAAACAACAATGTCAAAATACTCAGATATTTCTGTCTTTCCAGGAGAGTGCATGAAAAATGACATCAATTATTCTTCATGTCCTTTGACATGAAACATCTCTATGTGTCACATGGGTGTAGCTGCATTGCAAAAGGGCAAAGGCACAGCATTTTTCAGTTGAGGACAGTTTTGCCAGATATTGACACTTGTGTTAGCAAATCTTTAGGGTGAAATACGGAGCTCTTCAGAACATCTTGGCTCACAAAAGGTTTGGATGCTTGCAAAGCACAGAGGTGCTGAAGCCTCAAGAGTATTTTATGTCATGCTTGGTGACAGTGGCTTGCCAGAGGATGAAATTTGCCCTAGAAAGGCTGGAAAGAATGTGGATCATTTTTAACATGCACAAGAAATTTTTGTGAGATGTATGCATCTTCCAGAAATTTTTGGAATAGATGGAACACACAAAGAACTAAAAGGGCCATAAAGAAATATACTTTTATCCCTTTTAGAAGATATGATAGGAAATGCCTATCTCAACTAGGAAAAAAAAGGATAATTCATTTTAAAAACCAAAAAGTAACAGCACTAGTAGGTATAGATGTTTCTATATAAGACACAGTACAGGAGAAATTTTAAAGTTGAGGTTTTGTTTATTCTTTCCTGTGAGCTCCTTATTGTAATGTCTAAGCACCTTATAAATATTTATGGATGTGTCCTCAAAGGAAAAGGAGATTTATATAATGGAGATTCAAAGTGATGTTAAAAGAAGCAACTTTCCAAAGGTTCCTAAACAGTTATACTGACAGAACTGGGACGGTAAATCAGACCAGTACATGCCATTTTGGTAAACAAGCCAGAATTCCATCCTTATTATTAGTTACTTTTGCATTGGCTTCTTACAGAGTAATTCACTGCTTTCTTTTTTCTTAAAATACAACTACTTTATTTTAGGGAAGTCCATTTTTTTTTGTAGCTTCACTCTTAAGCAGGCCACACACACAGATTGATGGCCAACAGGGGGTTGCAGTTAGCTGTTGCAGAGGAACAGAGGAGAACATTAAATTCAATTTATGTTGCTGTGTGACATCTTACTCTGATTTTGCTCCTTGGCTGCTGAAGGTGTCCGAGCATCGCCTGGGAGTTTCCCATGCTCAGAAGCTGATGCTGTGTGTTGGGGTGAATTTACAGCACAGAGCTCAGCAACACTGACTGCCTGGGATGGAATTGTCTTTGCTTTCCTCCCCTCTCCCCATCCTTGTGCTGCTGCTCAGGGTAGCTCACGAGCTGGCAGCAGCTTCCTCTTTAGGACAAGCCAGCAGTGAAACATTTCCCTGCATCCCCTCTTGTGCACTCATGAGGGGAGAGGGGAATTGCTGTTTTCTGTGGTCTCCAGGTGTCACTGGGCTTCTCCAAACAGCAGCTGGGGAGACAAAATGTTGCTGTGGTGGCAGCTCTCTCCTGCAGCCAGGGAATCAAAGCTGTATTTGGGCAGTGACAAAGTGCATGAGCAAGAGGATATTTTGCTGTTCCTCAGGGTTTAAAGTCTTTGTGCAAATCTCTTTGAAGTTAGTGAAGGACTTCTGATGCTGCAATGGGCTTTGAATTTGACTCCAAGTGTCAGTTTACAGTGTTTGTCTTTTCTTAGCTGGCTTGTGAGTATGAAGCAGTGCTGAGCAAACCTTTGGAGAATATATTGTATGTGCCAATTTGCACAATGATCTTGCTCCATTCAAAGGAATCTGACTTTGGATATATGATAAAATACCCCCCAGTATGCTGTAGACACATTCCTCTCTGGCCCTGGATGTGCTGTTTGTATGTGTTTAGTTGGCACTGTGAACTCTGAGAGTTTAAGTTTTTCTACAGTACTTTAGGGAACTCAACTCTCATCACTAATAAAATAAAATAAGACAAAACACTGGTAGGTCTTGCCTTGTTAACTGTTCTAGCTGTTGTATTTCCCACTGTTCCAAAAAAAATACAAAGCTTTATAAGATTCAACGTATTCCCAGTGCAAATCATGAATATTTATAGGCAAAGAATAAGACTTCCCATTTTGAAATGTCAGTGCTATGAAATTGCTTTTTTGGCAAGCATGATTAAGCCACACAGACTTCCAATAAAGTTTTGTAAGCTTTTTCCTTAATTATGGCTTAATTTAGGCCTCTGAGTTTAACAAAACGTGTGAAACTTGCAGCAAAATATTTTTCTTGTACAAAATTTTGTTTGCCTGGATTACAAATCCCATATTTCTTGTGGTTATGACTTTTTAAATATGCTTAAATGTGGAAATTCTATGTTTTTTCTTTACATTTCTTAACACATTTACAACATAAAAATAACCTATACTGTGTGTTTAATGCAGAATTTTGAAGAAATTGGTTTGGAAAGTGCATGTGATTACTTTTTTTCCTCCAAATGCCTTGAATAAAATGTAGAGGAGGTTATAAGACATCAAGCAAGGGGTAAAAGATTCTGTCTCAAGCAGTTACTGCTGCAAGAGACAAATGAGGAACAATTTTGTTTTCATATAGTTGTTCTTAAATGCACCATCCTGACAGCAATACATAGAATAATCTACATAATTGCATTTATGTGGCATTGACCTGTCTTTCCTAGAGAAAATCCCATTTCCCAGATAAAATAATCTTCCATTCAGCTGTAAGTGGAAGGAAGTCTCATTAGTAGCTGCACAGATTTAGGGGAATGTTTCTGAACAGGATTAATACAGAATTCTGATGTGGACCTCCTAGTGAATTTGATATTTGGTGAACAACTTTCTGTAAAGGCACTAAAACCACCTTGCTTTCCTGTGCTGATTGCCTAACAGGCTATTTACTCAAAAGGACTAGACAGGAAAGGTGAGAGACGACGTGATTAAACTTAGGTAGATTTATTACTAGATTTTTTAACAGCATATTTTCTTAAATTGATGTAATAAATATCTCAGCCCTGCTCAAAGATAAAGTTTGGAACAGCTTTGAGCTGTTCCTGGCTTATTACTTAAGTAGAAGTAGCCGAAGTGGTGGAAAACCAGGATCATTTTGGAAAAGAAGCATTCAAACAGTTTAAAATCCTCTACTGTGATCACGCTTTTCTGACCCCTTGCAACCTTGCATTATCAAACTGAGAATGTCTCCATCTCCGTAATACTAATGTTTGAAATATGATACAGAGAAATAATCTGAATAAAGTACGAAGGAAAGAAAAGAAGTGGTTTGCATCACAACCTGGGACCTGCTCCAGTGGCACTTGCACTTGCTAAGATGAGCTTAGGGGTAGTCAGGGGCTCTAAAGCTGGGCTTCCTACAGGAGGTGAAGAAAGTGCAATGCCTTGAAACTCAGACACTTGGGCATTTTTAATCTCTGGATTTGAATGGTGAAGGCAGCATTTGCAAAAGCAAGTATTTGGAAAGCAGTTTGAAAACGGTTTTACTGAAAATGATGCGGAAATCAGGGAGTTTGTGAGGGGAGACATGTCCTTTTATTTCCCCAGTGAAACTCCCTGGGATGGCAGAAAGTACCATCCGAGTCTGCTCTCTGTGTTTTCACCTATCTTTGTTCTTCTTTGCAGGTTACATATTTGGGTAAGGTTTCCACAACAGGGATGCAATTTTTGTCAGGCTGCACAGAAAAACCAGTCATTGAATTGTGGAAGAAGCACACGCTCACCAGGGAGGATGTTTACCCAGCTAATGCCCTTCTGGAAATTCGCCCTTTCCAAGTCTGGCTGCATCATCTGGACCTCAAAGGCGAGGCAACAGTGCACATGGATACCTTCCAGGTAGCACGTATAGCCTACTGCACTGCTGACCACAACGTCAGCCCAAACATCTTCGCTTGGGTCTATCGGGAGATCAACGATGACCTGTCCTACCAGATGGACTGCCACGCTGTGGAGTGTGAGAGCAAGCTGGAGGCCAAGAAGCTGGCCCATGCCATGATGGAGGCCTTTAAGAAGACTTTTCACAGCATGAAAAGCGATGGGCGGATCCACAGGAACAGCTCATCGGAGGAAGTGTCTCATGAATTTGAATCTGATGATGGCTGACTGAACTCATTCACAGTTCAGCAAAGGCAGAAATGGCTTAGGGAATGAGAGCTGATAGATGAATAAGCAACAATTGAAACTGGGTAATAAAAGGACTGCCAAACACTTGTCTGACCAGCTTTTTAAATCAGAAGAGCAATTTGGTACCTACAGATATGCATCATTAAAGTAATTAAGTTGCTTTGAAATCTGCTGCTGTTGTAAAAGTGAGAAAAAGATCTCCTTCCCCCACCTCTGTCACCCTCTCATCACTGTCCCTTTCTTGTCTCTGTAGTTCAGGTGCATACCATGAAGTACAGTCATTCCTGTTTGTTTTACAAGACTGGTCAGGCAATTTTATTAGTTGCTTCTCTGGCATTCCTAGCTGCGGGCTGATGCTGGTGCACAAGAGCAAGTAGGCCTGGAAAGCCCTAATGGTTCCTGAAGAATCTTTCCCCATGATGCATCACACAGTTCCTTTGACCTTACATCGGCTAAGACAGCCATACACAGCCTTTTAGACTAATGGCCTGGCATTCTGCAGTTAATTCACATTTCACAGATGAAAAATGAAAGATGCTTGTATGTACACATTATATCATATGCTATCCTTTATTTTATTCATTGTACCTATTTTCTTAATATACTGGCTGCCACGTCTTTCACCCAACACCAGTAGTTGCAGTTTCAGACTATGTACTGCAGGATACCAAAAAGGGGTGGGCAGAAATACTCCCTGGTGGCTGGGGGTTCAGCAAGTCAGCCCTGCTGTCTGTGCATTACCCTACCCTGATGTGCTCCACAGGAGGGGGCCCGCTGGGAAGAGTTGAGGGACGCTTGGGTGTGTCAGTGTTAGTAGAACTGTGACTTCTCATCAACCTCAGGTGTGGCGAGATCCGAGCACGGTGGGCACAGCTCTGTGTCCCCCTTTCCGCATTGCTGGTCGAGCGACCCTGGTGGGATGGAGCTGGCAGTGTCTCACCACACAGGGCTGCCTCACTGTAAAGATCTAAAGAAATGGTCCCTTAGGAGTCAGGTTTGAACATCTGTTCTGGTTGAGAACCTCATGCTAAGATTCCCGTATCTTTCCTTGTTCACAGATATACAGTCATGCCTTTCTTAAATGCAGATGTTTAATAAAACTCAAATAAAGGAAAAACTTGTTTCACTTGATATTTTTTATGGCTGAGAGCAGATCAATAGTTTGCAAGTAATGCTGCTCCTTTGTACAATTTTGTTTGTAATTATGGTAATGTTAGGGGCACTAGGGCACCTTACAGAAGCCTTAAAAGAAAGCTAATCCAAGCAGATAGCTCTGTGTCTGTGTTTTGTGTCTCTGTGTTTGTATGTGAGAGTGTATGTGTGAGTCCAGTGGTAAAGCATGCAGATTGAGCATGGAGATGTATTGAGGAGGGCCCACACCTCCTGAAAATATGCTTGTTGCTTTACAATGTATGTAAACTGTTCTCCAGCATAAATGCATTCATACTTTAATAAAAAAAAAAGTTTTGAGTTAAACCTTGTTAGTTTTAAGCTCTCTTTCCAATATAAACTCTGTGGTTTTGTGTGTGTGGATTCTGTGCTTATTTCATTTAGTGGAATGAAAATGTTAATTTATTTCCATTTAATTATTGCATCAGTCTTTTTGAGAATCACTGTTAACATTTTAATATTATTTTCTTTTCAACATTTGGGTTAATTATTGGCAGAGATACCCCCACTCCCAGCCTGACCAGTTGAAATAAGCTCTGCTGAGTGGGAGCAGTATTGCCTTGTTTACAGAAATCACAGCATGGTTCAGGTAGGGCATTTGATGGCAGGACGGGGAGTACACCACTAGGCTGGCAGCTTCCAGTTTTTCTCTGAATCTTTGGGTTACCCAGTGTTTCCAAATACAGATCTAAAAAATGATTTCTCCTTTTCTTCCCACAATGTGTACTTGGAAGTGGGAAGTCATGTATGGGCTATATGCTGGTCAAAAAAAAAAAAAAAAAATCTGGGTCCTGCTCTGTATATAGCTGCCTTTTTGATCAAAGGCAGAGTTAGGTAAAATTTCCTTCAACTTTTAACAAATTATTTTCTTTTGCTCAGAGCTGTATTCATATGTTGGTTTCCTGACTTGTTTGGATGCTCTGCCACCAAAGCTGCTATGAATGGGTGTGTGGAATCCCTCATTCCATCCTCTCACCCACGTGTCCCTGCTGACAGCAGAAGGGTTGGTGTACGAGCCCCAGCTCTTAGCCAAGGGCTGCTGGAGTGTGGAAGGGGCTGGAGATTCCCAGCCCACCTCACACAGGAGCTGAGGTGCCTCCTGCCAGCTCTACGGAGAACCGCAGTGGGTGGTTTGAGTTTGGGATTTCCATTTCAGGAGCAAATACTTAGGAGAGTGGGATGTCTTCCTGTCATGGGGTGGGTGTGATCTTTCTGGCTGATACAGTCTGCTCTTCTCACCCTCCAGTCCAAGCCCGAGCACAACTACACAGAAATGTTGTCAGCAGTGGTGGGGCAGCAGCACCAGGGCAGTGACTGTCCCGCAGTGCTGGGCTTGGTGAGGCTGCACTTCAAGAGTGTTGTGTCCAATTTTGGGTCCCTCACTATATTGAGGTGCTGGAGCATGTCCAGAGAAGGGCGGTGGAGGTGGGAAGGGTCTGGAGCACAAATCTGGTGAGGAGCAGCTGAGGGAACTGCAGAGAGGCGGCTCAGGGGGACCTCACCGTTTTTACAACTCCCTGACAGGAGGTTGTAGCAAAGTAGGGATTGGACTCTCCTCCCAGGTAACTCGTGATAGGACAAGAGGAAATGGCCTCAGGCTGTGCCAAGGGATGTTTGGATTGAATACTGGGGAAAGTTTCTCCCCCAGAAGGGTTGTCAAGCACTGGAACAGGCTGCCCAGGGAAGTGGTGGAGTCACCATCCCTGGAGGTATTTAAAAGCCTGTAGATGTGGGGCTTAGGAACTGGTTTAGTGGTGGGCTTGGCAATGTTGGGTCACCAATTTGGCTCGATAGTCCAAAAGATCTTTTCCAACCTAAACAATTCAATGATTCTATGATCATTTGATTTTTAATTGTCTTTCCTGTAATTTGTTGGGACCTGATGAAAATATACTGTCTCCCTAAGTCACCTGCCAGTGTGGGTTGAGTGAAGAATACCTTTGTTGGGGTTTTTGCTGTTTTCATTTTTATTTTCTTACACAGGACAGTCTACATTTCTGTTTTACAGATGTACTGATTTACAGTGGGCTGGGGAGTTTTCCCAAAGATATTTGACACTGTGGCATCTGTGATAATTCCTAAGTGATTGGAGGCTGTAGATTAGCTGAGAATTTTGCATGAAAAAATAAAATATAAAGGAGAAAATTCTAGTCCTTTTATTAGAAAATCAGACCCTTTGAAACATGAACCAGCTATTTTCTAATAGTTCAAACATGCAAGAGAATATGAGAGAATGTGAACTGCAGTTTGTCTTTGAAAACATGAGATTTGAAAAGTAATCAGTATCATGAGCTTGGATCCTTAGATAATTTGGAATTCAGGCCAAAGCTCTCTGCATTATCAATTCCAAATGTGTGATGCCATTTGCAAGAAGGAGAAATGCTTTCAATCGTGAATTGCTAGCATAGCAGTTATCACTGATTATCAGTTGCCAGTAGATACTGGAATGAAATATCAACTTAAACTTTTACTTCAATTAATCTGCTGGAAAAGACAAATCACAAAGTTTCCATCAGGAGTAATTTCCACTTGGCTAAAATCGTTCCTGTTCAACTACAAAGAGTCCAGTTTTGGATCTCACTGCATCCCGCTGTGGGTTGATGAGTTCCTTCAATGTCAGCCAGGAAAACATGTGAAGGATTTATTTCCCTCTTGTGCTTCTAGGGGAGAGTGGAAAGGGTCCGAGTCTGTACGTTATTAGGAGTGTGGAAAAAGCATTTAGGTCGTTATGCCTCAGCGCCACTACATAACATCACCACGGTTATGCCAAGGTGATTTTCACCATTTTTCTAACTACCTTAAGAAGGAGAAACTGTTACTCTGTATAGAGTGAATTTGTTCGGTTTTCAAGCTCTGAAGTCTAAATATCTTCTGTTCCTACCAAGTCTTCTGTGGAGCTGTGAGTGAATGGTGGTTGTGCCATGGGGAGAGTAACACTCCACACTAGTGAGTATAGATTGCATGAGAATTGCTTAGATGTGCATGGGGGTTCTAGCCCAGAGAGATGGTGAAAGGCAGAGACTAATTTCTTTCATGTTTAAACTCAAAGGCTCCGAAGAACAGCTGAATGTTTTGTTTTGTTAAAAAAACCCCAAAAAACAAAAAACAAAAACACAACAAAAAAACTCCCCAAAACAAAACCCTCTGCAGCTGGTTCCTCTCCTTAGCTTTTCTGTAGGGAATGACTTCAGTTTTACATGAAAAAGCAGTAGGATTTTGCCCATGACTTTAATTTAATTTTCCTAAAACTTACAGATAAATGGTATGTGACTGAGAAGCCTTTGATACAGTGGCAACCCCTTATCAGTCTCTTAGAAAACTTTAAATATGTTATTCTCGGAAGTTTTGTGACTTCTGTATCAGTGACTTCACTGAATTTTGTTTTAATTGTAAGGTTCTCTGTGTGTCTGTATACACATGTATGGCTATATCTGTTCACACATATCCATACACACACACCTTGAAACATGTTCCTTGTTAAATATTCTGTGTATGATGGACATATGTAACAGTAGGTGAATGTGCGAAGGCAGTCTTGCATGTTAGTCTTGAGATGAATGTTTTACTTATTAAAAGTCTCTCCCTTTTTCAGTAGAAAGCAAATTAAATTGTCTGCCTAAATGCAAAATTTGATGTACCATATGCATTATTTACCATTTACCACCAGAGCTATCCCACTCCATGCCCAATTAGCTGCTCTAAGATTGATGCATAGTTAGGCTCATTTTTCCCTGTGGCAGTGAGCTATTAATTTGAGTGTAATTGGGAAGTGATAACTTAAATGTATGATTGTTGTCCTGTAGACCAGAGTTTACAGTAAGAGAATTTATCCTTTAGTGAAAGTACACACTCATTATACCTTTCTTCTAATATAATTTTAAACAGATACAGGGTGTTTTTAAAAGTTCCTTTTTGTTGAACTCCATTAAAATGCTTCCTCTCTCTCAATGTGCCATTGATCACGGTTAGGTGGGGAAAGACAAGGTTGTCCAGGGTCCCTCCCACCCCAGCAGCACACACACACACACTGGTAATGTGCCCCTGTACTGCAGAGCAGAGTGTCTGCTTTGATTTGCTTGAAGTTTGGGAAGACCTCTCTTGTGTGGCTGCAGTTCATTGTAAGTGCTGTGAGAATTTCTGCAGTTACTATTGTAATTAATTTTGATCAGGGCTGTTAAAGCAGATACAATGATTTACTGAAAAGAATTGTATGTTTGGAGAGATGGTACCATGTCTGTTGTGATGCCTTCTCTGAAAAAGTGTTATGAAATGTGTTGGAAGTACAGGTACGATGCTGCACATGCTGACTGTGCTGCCAATGGGATGAACTGGCAATGGGCTGGTAGTCCTGGGGGAGAGGGTGGGAGGGCACAGAAAGGTCCCTCACAGAAAGCTCTGATGGCAAAGGAGTGATTCTTAATTGCTGTACTTGTCACATGATGCAAATCACCCTTTTCCAGAACTTACTGTGCAGGCTGGAGTGTCTCTCTCCTTCCCAACTTCCACCATTGGAGTGGGAAGATAGCACTAGGTGGTAAATTTTACCTGTTAGTCTTTGATCTGCATTGTGCTTTACATACTCTGTTATCTTCCTGCAAATCTTACTGCTCTTGGAAAGAGAGGAAACATTATAATCCCATGAATAATTCATCATGTGGCTGGTATGTTTTCCTGCGGGCAGTATAGATTCTCTGAGAATGATGGACAGGAGTGAATTTCATTCTTAGTGAATTGTAATTTTATACAGTTTATATAGGTCATGTGAATGTGAAAAAGTGTGTTATTCCTATTTCAAATTTGTTATTTCAATTTAGTTACCTCTCATTTAGAGAGCAGAAATAGTTTTAGACCTAATTACTGAGGATATAATTAATCAAGGTTTTCTTGCACAGTTGGGTTAAATTGTTGTGGTTGAGTGCTCAATACCATGCCAGTGCTCCCTGGCTCAATCTCATCTTTAATGGATTCCAGATCTCATGGTTTCAAGTAACAACAGCTTTTCCAGATCCTGAGACAATAATGAAATACACAGAGGAACTTCAAAGGAAACTCTTCTAGAAAGGAAAAATGAGGTTAAATGATGATTGTCAACTGCAAGATATTTTTGTGTCCATAAAATATGTCAGACCTGTTCCAATGCAGGAACAGGTGAAATCTGAAACCGTGCTTGACTAATAGACCATGCTTCACATCTGCCCAGGCTCTCCTAAATGGGCTGGGACCCGAGTTTCTCTGGGGTTTCCAGGTAAGTTTCTTTATATCTTTTCGAGTCAGCTCTGGCCACACAGACTAGCAGCATTTGTGCCTCCCTTCCCTGTTTCTAACAGTCCTTGCTGTTGGGTAGCAGAGGAATGACCTGGGATGAGCTGGAGGCAGGTCTGTGTGCGAGGAGCTGCGGGATCCTTGCACCCACTGCTCTGCCCCAGCCTGGCTGTCCTGCTCTGCCTGTCCCTGCTGTCCCTGTGAGGAGGTGCCTGTCACTTCCAGTGAGCCCTGCTCTGCTCCCTGGGCCATTGCAGTGTCTTCTGCAGGTAGCGTGCTCTGATTAAATTTGTGTGGCCTGTCAGAAAAATACATTGTTCCTTACCAGTGTTATATATGAGTGATTAATTCATGCTGTTAGTAAATATATGTATGTATAAAATATTACATTGATCCACCACATGTCCTTCAACACTCCGGCCGGGAGCAGGGTCTCATTTCTATTCAAGTAGTTCCTGGAACATGCTAAAGATAACATCAAGTCTTTAGCTTATGAAAGGAGCCTCCCTGGCCATGAATGTCAATTCTCTCGACCATGACCATTCACGAAGGCGAGGCCAGGAGCTGATTACATCAGGCTACCTGAAACACCATAACACCCGAATACACGTGAAAGACAGCCATACAGACATCGAGGCACGCCTTTTGCATCCGTATGGACTCGGCCATCCATGTGAAAAGAACATCCAGGAAGGACCAAGAGGATTGTAGAAGCACCGGGAGTGAACCTCCGGGGAGACGCTGGCACTCTGTCAGTCGGATCCAGGTTCACCCAGCACCAATTTCCAGAGTTGACGCTGTCTTGGCTGTGGCGGATTTTTTATTCAATTTGTAATTAATAAATCTTTGTCAAAGTTTTTTTTAATTTGGCTCCGGAGTCAATTCATTTATAACACCAGTGCTGTGGAAGTGTGTGGATGGTAATGCACTGGGCTGTGCTGAGCAGAGGGAAAGGCTCCTTCCTGCAGCCTGTAGAAGTGTAACTGCCAGTAATTACTCAGCGTTTGATAGTTGGCTCATTACAGGTCTCTCCACCTCTTTCCTGCCTCAGGTCATTCATGCCTTGGTGTCAGGGTGGTGGTCCCAGTGGGCTCGCGTGTGTCGGGGCACCAGCCAGGAGTGGGCATGTGGGAACATCGTGGGGCCAGGACAGCCCTGTCACCCCAGGCTGTTTGGTGCCCCACACGCCAGCCCTGTCACCCCTGGCTGTTTGATGCCCCTCAGCACAGCCCTGTCACCCCTGGCTGTTTGGTGCCCCACACACCAGCCCTGTCCCCCCTGGCTGTTTGGTGCCCCTCACTCCAGCCCTGTCCCCCCTGGCTGTTTGGTGCCCCTCAGCACAGCCCTGTCACCCCTGGCTGTTTGGTGCCCCTCATAGCTGGGCCAGGCCGCAGGCCGGGGTGCCTGACAGGCCGCGGCGCTGCAGCTGCTTTCAGGGAGAGGTGATGCTGAGCTGTGCTGAGCACGGTTTTGTGCAGCAGATCTCAGCATTCCCTGTGCCTTACTTACAGGAATCCTAATTTATGCTGTTATAAAGGTTAAGAACAGAGCATTTCAGCATGGCTCACTTTCTGCCTGCGCGCTGCAGTGGGTCTCAGCTAATTCAGCAGCGGTGGTTTGTTCTGCTTGAAATCCTGGAGAATGGCTCCTCTCCTGAGGTATTTCTTCCAACTTAATTGCCAAGTTATAGTGAAATATGAGGTTCGTTGTTGTCTGCTGGAGCGCTGGGGATTCTGTTTTGTTGGCACATTTTTCATGACCTTGTGTCAGCAGCATAACTAGGCTATGAGATAATTTGTATGCTCTAGATGAGCAGCTGTGTACATCTTAGCCAGAGAGAGAAGCAAGTGTGATCAGTTCAGTGGAGTTAATCAGGTAAAACAGAGAATTATCTCTATTCTTGCAGATTAAGTCATGTCAAGATGTGTGTAAATTTCATGCAGGTGGAAATCAAAATGAAGTACTATATACCCAGATTTAATAGAAAGGAGAAAGAAGAACAATACCTGCAAATGTGGAAAAAAATTCTACAATCGTTTCACAGCTAAAGAGAAAGAAGTGTTGTACCCTTATTTCCCTGTGATGCTCTGGTTCAGCAATGGCTTTCCACTCATTTCCAAATAAAACAGTTCTGAGGTTTTAAAGAAGGAGGATTGCTCTGCTCATCCCTGTGCTGTTGCAGATGCCCCACAGTTAACACGGGGTTTTGGAAGCTATTGAATTTACTGACATTTTGTTGGCAGCAGGGCTGAGGGTTTATTAGTATAGGAAAACCAGAAGGAGCAGACTTGCAATGGTGTCTGGTAATCCTTAAACTGTATTTCCTGTGGAAAGTGTGTGAGTAGTTTCAGAAAACAGTGGAAGACAGATTCTGCACTGGCCTTTGCTCTGCAGAAACTGCCTTGCATGAGAGATAACTGATGCTTTGACACGAGATGTGGAGACCTCTGAGATGTCATCCTGTGGAGGCAGTGATTTGGCATTAGCTCTGATAATCACATTCTTTTTCTTACATATTTCTGATAAAAATAAATGATTGAGTTTTCAGCATGTAATATTAGGGTGGAGAAGTGTGATCTTCTCTCTTTTTTGGAAAACTGGGAATTACCTTGAGAGAAAGATATAGGGCTATGTAGCATTTGAAATTAGGAAAAGCAGGAAAAGCATGCTATTAAACCTGCATTTATTGAGTTTTAATGAGTCACATGTCATCCTGAGTATCCTTGGCAGCTCACATGGTTTGAGTGCTTCTGTGGAGGAGTATGAAAAATAACAAGGGAAAAAAAAAAGCCCCTGTAGTTTCTTATAATAATGCAACTATTGTAACTTAGAGTGTCTGGTGACTTGTCTCCTCTTTCTGTTTCATGCTTCCAGAGGGGAGAAACATAATGGGGATTGGCCAGCTCCCATCCACCTTCCAGAGATGGTGTGATCAAAGGTGGCTCCACTGCCCAAACTAAGCCACGGCACAAATCTTCCTCAGCATCAACTCATAAATTACTTGGTTGAAGAGACCTTAAATATCATTTAGTTCCAACTCCCTGCCATGGGCAGGGACACTTTCCACTAGACCAGGTTGCTCAGGGCCCCTACCAACCTGGCCCTGGACACTTCTAGGGACGGGGCATCCACAGCTTCTCCAAGAAATCTGCCAGTGCTCACCACCCTCCCAGAGAATTTCTTCCTAACATCAAATCTAAATCTCTCCTCTTTTGGTTTAAAACCATTCCCAGCACTCTCTGCCTGCGTAAAAAGCTTCTCTATGTTTTTTATAAGCTCCCTTCAAGGACTGGAAGACTGAAGTGAGGTTTCCCTTGAGCACTCCAGGCTAGTCTCCTTAAGGAAAAGGAGGGTGGTCATTGCACTAGCATGTTGTACTTGGAAATTTACATGGGATTGTCACACCATGAACATTTTTAAACCAAGTGGGGATTGCAAGGTTTTGTCCAACACAGTAATAGATGAACATTTATTAATGTTCCAGTGAGCAGTAGCAGAGAGCATGTCGCAGGAGAAAACCAGCAGGAGTTAAGGGCTCCATCCATCAAAAATCTCATTACCCTGTTCTCGTTTGTTGGTACCTGTTTCTAAATCCAAGGAGTCCCACAGTAAAGTGTTGGGATAAGAAATCTCATGATGCAAGCAAAAGGGAAGGAGTTTAATGACTGCTGCATGTTCTTCATCTCATAATTTTATCAGTAAGCTCTTAGACTTCTAGAAATTGCTCTGAAATTGGCAGCCCAAACTTAATATCTTTTTCCATTTTGCCATCACATGCAATTTTAGTTCTCAAGTGACTCCAATTTTAAACTCCCAGTGATTTAAACAGCTGCATTGTGCAAAGGCTGGAGTGAGGACATGCTTTTGTAATCAGGCAGCCCAACTCTAAATTTTATGGTGTGATGGTTACTGTGCCCCATTCAAACTATGCCCCATTACACAGAAGTGCATTCCTTTGATTTTACCAAAGAGACCATAAATATGACAAAAAGCATAGCTGGAAAACATGATTTCATGCCTGGATTTTTCAGCTACTGCAAGGAATAAATGAAGTGGTCTCTGAAAGGGGCATATCTTTGCAGTGAATTATGTTTGTATTATTTGTATGGCTAGCAGAGCTCATCAGTGAGCTTACCAGAAAATATATGCCTGCTACAACATTTAGAGGAACAGGGAACTCAGATTTCAAATCAAAATAATAAGAATGTAACTTCTTATTTTGATGGTTTAGTACTGCAGAGACTCAGGGTGGGGGGCAGGGAGGAGGTTATTATGCTGGATATAAGAATGTAAAAGATGTTCTATAAGTGCATAAATGAAATTAATTGTCACCAGTCATATACTTGGCAAACTATAAGGCTTATTTGCCTTAACATTTCTTATTGTATCCTTTCCCTTTTCCCCCAAGGTGATGTAATGTTTTCATCTATGAAAACCTGGTTTTGAGAAAGATCTGGCTTCAAAATGGAAATCTGCTTTTGATTTAACATTAGGACCTAGCAGACAGCCCCATTTGTTTGATCACTGCTTTCTTTCTTCCAAAAAATCCCAGGGTGTGTTGCCAGCCATGATTGGCAGTACAGAGCCTGTGTGGTTGCTGTCAGCAATACTAAAGCTTAACCAGATTCTATCATTAGTTCACTACCAGCTTGAAATACCTGAATAAATGCAATCAAAATTTCAAAATACAATCAAATCACTATACTGTCTGGCATTACTGAAGTAAAGAATAAAACAGCACGCACAGGTATAATAATTGAGAATTTAATTTGGGTAATTAAGTTTAATATATAATAAAATTTTATAATAAACACTTAAAATGCTTCTAAAAATATGGAGGCTTATTTTTATAGAAAGGTAGTTATTGCAAACATTTCTATCGGGTAATTTTGAGCTGTAAGTTTTTATGTAAAGTATTAACTTACATGAAAGTCCAAGTGCAAGTCCATGGGCAAGAGATTTCAGGTGGTGTTGGATTAGATCCCATGGGACAAAAGGCAGACTTCGTGCCAGCTTTAAAAATAAAGTTGCTCACTTGCAAACCTCAAATCAAATATTTTTCCTTGCCAACACTGGTGATTTTTAAAATATTTTCCTTAATGTCCAAAAATAGATGTCTCTTTCCCTTCCCCCCCTCCTCTTTGCACCTTCATCTTACTTGGTGCTTCCCTGAGTGGTGAACCTCGTGGCCAGGCAGTTCCAACAGTATTTGCAACAGCCAAAGGCAAAACAGTGCTGAGCTGGCTCCTGTCTTGCCTGCCTTTGGATGGCTGGTGGCCATGAAAGTGTCAAAGGATACTTGCAAAGGAGATCAAGAGAGAGGTTTAATTTGGTTAGTTCCACCTCTGATTTTCAGTGCTCAGGTTGATAGCCTGTGGGCCCCACTGAAAGCCTGTGAAAAAAAGGGCTTCAAGGCACTGGATTTTGGATGTTTCCAGAGATAAGGTAATAGCTGGGCTCAAGATTAATGCCATTTGAAATGCTGAGATAGTAATAGCAATTTCCTAAACCATTTCTGTGTTCACACAGCTTCAAGGCTCAGTGTGCTGAGCTTCACTGTCAGCTCACTCCAGTGACTCAGGGATGCTGGTCTGGAAGAAGCTCAGAGGTGCCAGGCAAGGATGAATAATGACAGGAGGAAACTCAAGGTAGTTCTACATTTATATGGGCATGCAGCTAAAAATTCTTGTGTGCACTTCAAGGATAGCAAGTACTATTTTTTCTCAGATGTAAATGCAGTGCGTAAGAGGACACAGTAAAATGTAATATGAGGCTCTTCAGGAACTGGGAAATACCATAGCAGGCAGAGCAGTGCTCCATTCTGTGCATTGTTGTGTCTTTGGAAGTGGCTTTTGCTCCAAGGAAATCTGAGTGTTTACATCTTTTTAAACCTATCTGCCTCATTAGAGCCATCTGATATTCTCATTTTCCTCTGCCTAATTTGTATGTGAACCCTATCAAACAACTGAAGGCAAAGATAATATGTGGCAAAGCTAATAGGTTATGCACATGCCGTGCAACTCTTTTAAAATCAGTAGTAAATCTTTAAAGCTGTTTAAAATCTGTTTACTCCCCTATGCAAAATTCTTTAGTCTAGTACAGTGATAATGGATAAAATCACCCTGTTCTTTTCTGTTTTGGCAGTGTTATGCAGCTGAATATGTATCCTTGTGCTTGTGTGTGCCCCAAATGGAAAACATAGCATATCATAGCTGATTTTTGCTTCCTTCCTGTAATTCTCCAAGTACTGACTTTAACAGAACACAAGAGTCAATCCTGAAACAAAACAGTAACGCCAAAGGCTCCTTGACACAAGACTGTTGTTTGTAGAGGGAAATGAAAGCAATCTGATTTTTAGAACAGTAAAGAATATAGGGGGAAAAAATTAGGGACACTAAAAGCTGTGGGAGATCAGCACTTCTGAGAAGCAGCTGGTTTATTACAGTTAGGGTTATTACATTAATATTCAGCCCTAAGGCCTACATTTTGTCAGCCTGTAAATAAATCATGTCTGTTGAAAATGCTTTCCCCCAGTGGTGATGTTCTGCATCAGGAGGGTCCGTGGGATGTGCCCAGCACAGCCACTGAGGGGCAGTGGCCTTGTGGTAAGACCAGAAGCTCACCATGAGGTTTTCAAATAGCTCTTCATCACAGACATAAATGAAATCCAGGGCTGCATCAGCTGCCATGACCATCAGGCAGGGAGAACTTTGCAGTGGCAGCAAGAGAGGCACAGGCAGGTGTGGGGTCTGCCAGAGCTCTGTGCCCCAGCTCAGGCCGGGCTGGCACTACGGCTCCCTGTGCCCATGCTTCCAAAAGGGTGATCAACAACCTGATCACACACAAGCAACCAAATCTCACCACTAAGGGAAGTGGCAGGCAGGAGCAGAATGGCAAAATGCTGCCTGGCATTAGAATAAATTAATATTATGTCACTCTTGCTTTTCTAGAAGTTTAAATGTTTAATAGCATTCTGCTCTTGCTTCCCCCGCTTGCTTTATGTTTCACTGTGTAAGAGTTGTAAACTGTACAATTGCCTTACAAGATGTTCATTACTATGTGATAAAATATTCATCAAAGGAGAGCAGTAAAACAGCAGATCTTCAGAAATACATGCCTTGAAAAGATTTGAAAACAAAGAAAGGCAAAGCAGAATTATTAATTAACAATAACAGAATTCTTGAGATAATAGAAACCAGGCTTTATTCTGAAATCCTATTTGTTCCATGTCCCATATCTCAGATTTTAAAAGGAATGTTTTCACAGCAAACTTAGAGTGTTTTACATTTATGAGGCATAAAAATTAACAGACTTTTTAATGAGCACCATTGCATTCTCAGACACAAGAATTTTTCTATCATCTTATTTTGAAATGGAAACAATTAAGTGGTGGTGGTGGTGCTACATCAGTGCACTTGCTGTGTCTCACTGAGGACAGGGCTGTGGCAGGGAACTCTCCATGGCTCTGACTTGGATCCCTATGATCAGCACTTGGAGCCAGGCAAGTCTTGCACTGAAGGTGAAGGTGGCTTTCACCAGAGCTAAAGGTGGCTTTACCTGCCCATGGGGACCTCTATGGGAGCAGCTCCATAGGTGGTGCAAGGCTCTGGCCAAGGAACCAATTCAGTTTTCCAAGGGTAGGATCTGACACTGCAGTATTAATGGTGATTTAAGAAAGTGCAGAGAAAGGACAGGAAGAAGCAAATTACCAGGATTTGCTGCTCCGTTGGGATGAAAGGTAACAATAAATAGTGAAGGATGCAACCTCTAATTGCATAAACCCTAAGAATTGATTCTTTATATCCCCATGAGGCTGTAAGGTATTCCTATTACTAATATCATGGCCAAGTGACAAAGACTAAAATTATAGAGGTTAAGCAATTCACTCATATCAGGAAGAGGAGTCAAGACATCTGCATTTTAAATGGCTTGAGGAACTTGTCACACATAGTGCTGAGCACCTGCAGTCTTCAACAAAAGGCCTGAAGATCAACCCTGTTTCTTGTAATTCTTTCCTACAGCAGCACCATTCCTGTAACAGGGGACCAATGTTGGTTTATTTGGTTTAGATTTTGGGTTTTTAGGGTTGTTTTGTAAGTCTATCAGTACTGTATAAAGGTATAGCAAATCTTACTGTATTGCTGCTTAGAAGCAGTTCAAAATCATCTGCTACAATTACCAACCATGTTGTTTCATAATTAACTTGAATAAGACCACTCTTATTTTTAAGAGCTGTAAGCTAGTTCTTGTGGGCCTTGATGAACTGTGTTTACTGAAGCTGAAATCTAAACTGCCTATTTTTAGAACAACATATTGCAATTTCATTGCAATAAGTGTTGCTGTTTGGGTTGATTTGGTTTTGCTTTTTTTTAATTGGACATTTATGAAAGAACAGTCTCTTTTGATTATCTAACACTCCAGAATGAAAAAAAATATTGTTTTGATCTACGATGGACAAAGAGAAACAGGGAAAGTAGAAAACTAAAGGAAAGATCTTCACTCAAATGTATTGTGCAATGTAGTGAGTGCTAATGAAAATCTAATCAATGGCAGCTTTATAGAGATGAAGTAAAATCAGTGTGCACACGTGTAAAACAAAGCCACCAGTCACTGTAATGGTGACAGTCCACAATTTTACCTGACACTGCTTCCATTAATGACATTTATAAATTGGTCCCATTGTGTCTCTGTAGGAAGTGGGGTGGGCAGGTGTGCTCTGCTGGTTTGGAAACAGAGGAATAGTGCAGGAATAACAGGGCAATGGACACTACAGTAATTTTTTCTTCACTTTTTCAAAACAAAGTAGCCATTTTTAGCACTTCACCTGTGCTTTTCTGAGGAATTGTTTTAAACCTCATGATTTTTCTGCTAATTTTGATTCATTGCCAGTGCTTTACAGAAACAGTGGTAGTGCTTCAGTCATCAGTCTCTATTCACAGAAGTACCCCTGGACTCTTTGAATGTGTTTGTTTTCTTCCCAAGTAGGATATAATTTTGTTTTCATCATTAATTATCCAGACTGGGTTTTGTTTTCCTCTTTCTGCTCTGCATCAAGTATCTTTAATTTTCCATAATTTGCTGTCTTCCTAGTAAGCCTTCTAATAACCTCAGGAGAGGTCTTTTATTAATTGTTCTCAGTATATGGACTTCAATGCCCTTCTGCAAACACATTTTAAATAAGCTTTCTCCTGCATCCTCTTGTTAAGCAATAGAAATCAAATACATATGAATTGTCCCAAGTTTAATTTGCCCAGTTTTACATCTGGTTATAGACATAAGCCATCTGAATTCCTTTTGACACTAACACAGATGCAACCACAGCAGGAAGAGTTTTTAACCATGGGTGGAATGAAAGATGCACAGAATCAGCATTTTTTCAAGATTTCGTCCCTTGGACAAAAAAAAAAAAAAGCCAAACCCCAACAAAACCAAAATCATAGAACTCCAAATAAAACCAGGTCCAGACAAGGAAACAAAGTAGCCCCACCTGAGAAGGTTCACCAATGCCATAAAGCAGAAGGTCAGGTGTCCACCCTTGGAGCTTCCCCTGGGGCAGTGCCTCACCTTTGCAGGTGCCCTGCTCCCACAGGCTGCCACCGTGAGGGATTCACTCAGGCAACCCCAGCACATATTTCAGTTGCCAAGGGTTAGAAGTGGCCAATTCATGATCTGCTTCCAGTGGCTGAGAAGCCCAGGGGAGCCAGCCAGTGATCCTGACTCCTGGCCCTACTTGGCCCAGTCCTGGCCACTCAGTTGAGGGTTGGAGGGAGGCACATGGCACTCTGTGACACATCAGTGTCATATGCTATTGCTCCTCTTCAGCCACCCTGCTGGGGCAGGGAGAGAAGGGAGGAAAGAAGGACTCAGCCTCTGGTTCTGTCAGCTAGTGCTAGTCAGATTTTTTTTTGCATATACTCTGCTCTGTAAAAATCTGCTTGCACCTGGACCCTGCTGTTCAGGCAGAGCTTTTTTATAATCAGCTGTTCAGGGGAATCCAGCTGATTTCTGTGCTGTTCCTGGGCTGAGGGGCCCTGAGGGACACTGCTGGTGGCCTGCTGACTCTGCCTGGGCTGGGGAGTGAGCAGGGAGACTGAGCACCAGGGGAGGTGATGTGGGGCTACCAAAGGGGATTGAGCAGCCCAGCCCTGGCTGATTCTCCTGCCCCATCGCAGAGAACAGTTCTTTGCTTTGGGATCTGTGACTTGGCAAGGCAATGAACTCCACAGGAAAAATTATTTCTGACAGCATTATTGCCCAGTGGCAATAACTTGATGTGCCCTGCAGCCATTGGCAAGTGAGCCTGTGTGGAGCTGGTCTGGGCAGGCAAGGGAGGACCCCTGGAAGGGATCAGTCCTTCCCCCAGCCATGGCTCCACACCCACCCCAGCGAGGTGGACAACCGCTGCCAGGGACAGGGACAGGTCCTCCAACTTCTCTGCAGCTCTTCCAGACACCCCTGGCTGGGGCAGGCCGAGAGAGTACGTGTCCAGCCACTGCTGGTATCTATTCCAGGACTGCAAAAGGTACAAATTTGCTTCAGTAACAGTGATCTTGGCAGACAACAGAGGCAGCTCCAGCACTCTTTTTCATACATACATATTTTGGACTCCCACCGAGAGTTATTAGTTATTAAAAAGCAATCAAATGAGCGTGGCTTTGGAGTACATTTGTTAGCCATATGATATCAATTAAGCCCCAGTCTCCTGACTGCAAGGAATTGCTGTTACCTCATACACAAGCAGGATTAAATTCCTTCTCTCCCTCTCCCCCTCTTTGAAGCTGGTAATGTCAAATGTCTCCCACATTCCTGGGGAAAATGTTGTAGCTATCCTGAGTATGTGGATGCTTTCAATTTGTAATTAATAGATCTGCATGGCAAATGCTTATGCTGGGGGAGCAAGCAGCAGTGGAGGGGTCACTTGGCTGTGCAGTGCTAGGTACCCTGGTGGTCAGTGCCCTGTCCACCAAGCCCAGGTGGCCCAGCTGGGGTGTCATGCTCTCTGTTAGCTCCCAGAGAAAAGGAGGGCTTTCTTCACTCACAGATGGGGGCCTGCCACTGACAGCAAACCTGCTCTTTCTCAATGCTTTGCACAACCCAAGACAGAGCTAAGAAAGAAGTGGTAAGTTTCCACCCTCTCACACCGGAGTTCATATCCCAAATGCCCATTGACTGGATACCCCAACAGAAGGGTAAGGCCTGGATTAGCACTATTGCTAGTCTTCTGTCAGGTTTTTAAATCTTCAAAATAAGTCTCATTTATATTTCACTGCAAATGTATTTGTTTGCTTAGCAGGAATGACATGGCAATGCTTTTGTCACACTGAGAATCCAGATCTTTCTCTCTGGTACCCCTATGCTTGTCAAACTCTCCTGCACACACCAGCAACCCAACCGGCCAAAATGACACAAGACCCTGCAAAGAGTGTTTTGGAAACAAAGAAATTGCTTAAGTGAATTCCATATTTCTTTTCCAAGGCAATTTTATCTCTTCATGGCTTGTTTTTATCAAGCTTGTCCATTTTAATGCAAATGCTGCAATTTAAGATTAAAAAAGGGAGAATACTCATGTCAGCCAAGCTGACAGAAGTTTAGTATTTATTTATGCAAATTGCATATTCTGTCAGAGTGTAAAATCACAAACAATTGCCAAACCAATTAAATTAATATATTTCAGAAAAATAGCTTTTCCCAATTAGTGAAATAATACCCATTTTCCATTGCAATGGAAGAAATTTTTTTCATAGCTATGTTAAACATACAGATAGTTTTCTAAGTGAGAAAACTACCATATAAAAAAACTGCTATAAACATTACAGTTCAAAATGTGGAATTGGTTATGAATGGTGGTTTTAAAAGCAGACCTGCTAAAAGCAACAAACCACTGTGTAGCATTTTTGTAATTGGGTAGTATTTAAACCTACGTGCCTGGCAGACCCTCTAATGAGATTTTATATAAATATATATTTTATAGGTATTTTTATATGCACTATGCATATATATTTTCATATAATTAATACTTGCTGGAAATTAGTTTCTTCTCTGCATTTCAGTGACAGCATCTTCATTGCTTTGTCCTGTTTCTATGACTTGAAAGAATTTATTGCCAAATAGTTCACTACAAAGTTTTGGACAGATTTACTGTTCCATAGACAAGATTTATCAGTAAATCACATATTCATTATTTCCATCAGTTAGGACCAGGGCTCAAGTATTGCCTTTGGGATGAGTTTCTCAGGTGTACCCAGGTTTGTCTGTAGTAAATGGGGGTTTTTCCACAGTCCTAAAGAAAAGACCTATTTGCAAATCCTAACTTCCTGAGGCCTATGGGTGGAGGGGTTTTCATTTCCTCTTCAGGTCCAGTTCAGGGACTGAGGTAATACTGATGGCTTTGATGAGGTTCCACACAGCTGGGTGGAAGCCAAAGATGAGACATTTCTGTCTGAAAGTATCCAGCTGGTGAAGAAAACACCAAGACTAGAAAAACCATGGGTCCAGCTGTTCTTATATTTTCCTGGAAGGACTTTTGCTTTAAAAAGTCTTTTCCATCATAACCGTACATGATGGAAAGGTGATACTGCTCACCTGTACCCTCTCCATGACATATTCTTGGGAGCCAGTCACACCATCCTCAGAGCTGGGTGCAGCCAAAGGCTCCATGAGCTCAGCTCTACTTGCCAGCGTGCCAAAGGTGCCACCACATGGAGGATAAAAGGCTTGCTGTTCCCACTGTCATAGGGATTTTAATGAGGTGTTTTCTCTTGAAGTACTGAGGTGATGTTCAAACACATTTGGTGCTAATATCACCAAACATGTCTGTAATCAATGTGCTCCATTCAGTAGTATAAGTGGTCCAAATAGCTTTAGGTTTGACATTCTTGAACTTTGGACTGCTTGATTTTCTAAAGGTAATGTAAAAAAACCTGAAGGACAACAATGTTTGTCACCAAAGGGAGGTTTGTAGGAAGAACTCCCAGCATCTATGTTTTTTTAATGGCTATTTTCATGTCCATTTCTACAACTTAAAGTAGGAGGAGCTGCGACAAACTTCTCATGGGAGCAAATCCTGTTCCAGATCACTAAACCAACTTCCAAAAGCTTTAGCCCAAGTTTATGTACTTTGGAGTTGAATTTTAAAAAACTAAAAATGCCAGAGCCAATATACAGCTCAGAGCAGACAGAGGGTCTATCATATTCTTATTTTATGATTCTGTTGCCAGAGGGAACCTTTTATCATAACCATGCTGTCATTGTTGCATTCATTAAAGAAGAAAAAAGGAGGGAAATTATATTGCTCAGGCAGTGCTTCATTTCTGATGATGGATCCCACACACCCTGGGAGCTTGGAGTCAGGCAGGGACATGAAAACCCCCAGAGCTGCCCATGGCACTGGGTGGCCTCAGCAGCACAAAGGTGATACTCCCCACTTAACCACTGCATGTGTTTGAATGGCAAAGCTGGGTGGTGGATCTGGGCTGCTCCCTGACAGGATTTTACACTGCAGATAGGCAGCAGCAGGAGTGGAGCTCCACTCACTGCCCAGAGCCCCAGCTCGTGCCCAGAGTGTGGCTGTGGATGCTGAGGTGTGTGTCAGTGTGAGCCTGGGAGGATGGTGTGACAGAAAATACATCTTTTTCTCAGAATAAAAACCCTCTTTCTCCCTTAGATGGACTGTGTGAAGAGAGGAGTTGCTCACCTGAGCAACAAATTGCTCAGTGGTTGTTTTTGTCCCAGTGAAAGAGGCAAAATAGGATTCTTTAAGCTGAGTGTTTCCTCACCTGTGTCTGCTGTTGCTTGCTTTGGGCATCACTGCTGGGCCGGCAGGAGCTGCAGCACACCTTTCAGCCTGGATCATGCTGGTGTTTATGGGAAGTAAAATAGATTTAAGGTGATACCACAGCATGAGTGAAGCATCCAGGCTGTGGGTGAGTCCCCATCAGATGGCATGTGGTTTCCAAAGGAATGCAGGATAGATCCTTGCACCTTCCAGGACAGTGATTGAGAGCAGACTGTGAGTGTGCTCCTCCTTCAGGGCTCTGGCACCCACAGGGGCTGGAGGGCTTGGGAAGCCTGGGAGCACATGGGGATGGCAGATCACTCTGCAGCCATGGGATGGGCACAACAGCACTTGGGCATTAAGACATTCTTCAGGAGGGGAAGCTTTATAGTGACAGAAAAGATAATTGTGGGGTTTTTTAAATTGGAAAGATGACTGAAGAATTTTAGAAATGTTTCATCCAAATGTTGAGCTCTCAAGAAGCTGCAGCAAGCCTCCTGCCCACTCTGTGTGTGCACTTACACTCTACAGTCATCACACAGCTGGGAAGAAATGTGGGTGGAAAAAATCTTGTGGAGTATATCGGCTTATAATAAAACAAAGTCTTTCTGGGGTAATCTCAAATAATTTCTCTGTCCTTAGGAAGATCAGGAGCCAGCTTTTTATGCATTGCTAAATATTTGGAGCACAGTACTACTACTTCCTGCAGCTGAGGCCAAATTTTAAAAAATGATTAGATACCTCAATCTCCCTAAAACCAGTATTTGCTAATTAGCACGTATTTATCTTCACACACATATACCTCATTTGCATATTTCTGATGCCTTGCACAAACATACACCTCTCCAAGGTCTCCAGACATTGTTTAGAAGTTAGAGGAGTTGAGGAGGTACCTGCTTGCAGATCAATTAGCATCCCAAATTAGTGCTCTTGGATACCAGTTATTCTAAGTCCAGACACAGCTGGACTTTTCCTTATGGAAGTTTGACCCTGCAGTAAGGTGAGTAGGTGACCTGTCTCTGCCCTTACCCTTTCCAAATTTAATCTTTAGAGGGTTGAAGATATGTTTATGGGATTGGGGAAATTGAGAGTGGTTTTTTCACTGGAAATTGTGGTGATTAAGGGGAAAAGGCGTTAGAATTACGGTGAAACTAATGCAAACAGCATCTTCAAAAATGTGTATTTTCATGTTGTACAGAGACTAAGAAGAAAGATGAGAGCTTCTACCCTTTTTTTCTTCATTGCACATTTCAGATCAAATCCAGCACTGGTCTTATCTTTGGACGTTCTTAGATCTATTAAATCTGAGATTTCAATGTATTTCCAGCAAGGTAAGCTGTTTTTCATGTGCTAGGAAAGGGGATGAAAATAGTCAGATTTCCTCCTTTCCTTCAGGGTGATACAGATAAAGTGTGACTCCTCTGAAGCTGGTGCAGGACCAGCACCAGAGGATATGGGTAGATGCAAGATAGGGCTGATTCTCCTCCCATGGTTTATATCTGAGCCACCACTTTGGACTCACAGAGAGGAGTGTGAGTTTTGGAACTGAGGAGTGTGGGGTTTTGGAAAGAGGAACAAAGGAGACAATTCTGTCTCAGCTGTTAGGGAGTGCCAGGATGCTCAGAAGCTGCTTGCTGGGCACCTTGGCTGAGCCACTGAGGTTTTGTGTGTCGCTCGTGTGCACAGCTCAGGAGGCCGTGTTTGCCAGCTGACCCCACAGAGGGGTGGGCATTGCCTGTGGCTGCTGTGAGCTCTTATGGTTGCTTGCCAAGGCAGAGCCTTTTTCTGTTGCTTGTCAGCAAACCCTGGCACTGCTGATGGGTGGCCTGGCCCAAAAGCACAGCAAGGACCGTGTTGGATTGCCTGTGTGATCCAGAGCTGCTGCATAGGGATGGAGCGACTGTTCACTGCGATTTCTTTACTGCTGATATTGTGCTCTGCAAATTATGAGATATAAAGAAAAAAAATGTGGGGAAGTTTTAAGGTCAGGTAAAGGACTCTGTTAAATCCATACACCCATTTCCCAGTAACAGCAGCAACACAGGATAGCAGGGCTGGATCCTTGTAGGTGTGTATCTGCATATTTCCATCAAAGGCAGTCATTTGTCAATTTAAGCTTGAGCAGGTTTTTGCCCTAAAAATCCTGTAAAATGTCTCTTTTTAGAGTGATTTTTTTTTTCTGTTGAAAGTTGGACTGCTCCTAAAGATGTTACACTTGTGGCAGCTGGAAAGAATTTGGGGTAATTGCGTACCATACTGATTTTATGGACAAAGCATAAAACAGAGCAGTGATGTGGGGCACAGCTTAGGTTTCTCTTTCAGAAAGGCCAAGTTTTCTGTTGGGGTACAGCCCTGAAGGAAATGCACATATACACAGAAATACATGAAATCCCACCAAAACACTGTCCCCTCAGCAACCTCCCAGAGCATGGTCCTGCAAGGAGCTGGTGAAGCACCTTGAGAGCTCACCATGCTTCAGCCTCGTGCTAAAATGCCACTGGTGTTGTCCTAAAGCCAACCTAATAAACAAAGGCTTTCTCAATAATATTTCAATGGCCTGGCTTTGCCTGTAGCCAGGGCTAGTGTGTGTTTCATATCTCTGACTGAGTGTCCAGAGCTGACTGCCATCACTTTCATGACTGGCACCCAGAGATGCTGTCACAGTCAGGTCTGGCATCTTTATGAACTATTAAACAGCCATCATACATCTCACTGGAGAACACAAAGAGAGCATTGGGTCTTCTAATCCAGATGGTACTAAACCCAGGTTTTCTTACAAGGATACTGGATAATCTTCTTCTTGTGCAGAGACCCCTTTCATCTTTATTTTCAGAGCAGGACATGTCCAGTGACAGGAGGGATACTGTGCCCTTAAAAAAAAAAAAGGCAAATGATAGGTCTGTGATTTCAGTCCTATGAAAATCACTTATTGTCAAGGTGGGAGTTTGGAGTCAGAGAGCAGTGCAGGCAGCAAGGTGCCAGCCAGCTTGCTTGAACTCCAGTTCCTCTGAGCCAAGAAATACTCTAATTACTTTATGCAGCATGTGGCCCTTTGATTCTGGCAAGCAGAAGCAGAGAGAAAGTTGCTATGCAACCAGGCAAGCAGCTGCTGAGCCAAGGAGTCCAAGAACTGGGAACTTTTACAAACATGAATTGTCTTGAAAAACACAAATGGACAGAATTTTATGGTTGCTTCCAATTTTTGTGTTTGTCATCATCTTCCTTCTGAATTTATTTAGTCAGTGTTGGTGAAGGATCATAGAAATGTTGCCTCAGGTGCAGGCTGGCAGCCTGTTTTGGGAGCTGTAAAACTATGGGAATTTGGCCTTGGTGACAGCGGCATTCTGTCCATGCAGCTGACAAGGGACTTTAATTATTTTAGTCTAGGCTTGCACTGAGCCCAGAGCCCTCCCCCTGTGACTGCAGTGCTGGCTGGGGCACGGTGTCTCTGGCAGCGGTGCCGGGTCACCGGGAGGTTGTGCCCAAGCCGCGGCTGGCAGGGATGAGCTGTGCAGAGGGACATCCCACACTGCCTTTGTTCCTAAACCAAAATGAGCTCCAGCGTCCCTGCAGGGACCATCACCCTGGGGTGAATGTTTGTTCAGATGAATGGCTGAATTTTGCTTGTGTTTTCTGCAAAAATAAATGTGGCTGTCTTCTCAAAGACTGCGCAACCAGCAAACTGGTGTTACAGCTCTGCTCAGATGTAGTTCTAGTGCTAGCAGGGAGGCCTGTCTGGCATTAGCTTTTTATTACATAAATAACTGAATAAACAGTAGTGAAGAACAAGTTCCCTTTTCTTCCCTCAAATATACACAATGAACTAGCAAAGGACATTGACAATCTTTTTAATGGAGTTGCAACTGAATTACAACTGGACACAAAACACAAGCCCTGACTACCACTCGGGCTATTTACCTACTTAATAAATTCCAGGAGAAGTGTGCATTCAGGGCTGTAAACAAGTCCTTTATAACCATCCCTTCCCATACAGGCTGTAAACTCTGTTTAGACACTGACTTGGGAATAATATATTGGAATAATCACTGCTCTCCCTGCACCACAACCTAATTCATTGCATGGCAGACGGGGGCATTAGGCGAAGTCTCTGCAGAGGAAGATCGATGGTTAAAGAACTGCCAAGTAGGGCCACAAATCCTTCATCAAATTACAGCCAGGGAGTTCAGGCTGCTTCCTCTGGCTCTTATTGATAGAATCCAGACAGCAAATTATCATATCAAAGTATGAATTCAAAGCAGCAGAGCGATAATCATCTCCAATTCCTGGTGGATAAGCAACTAATGAGAGATTTGATGAACTACAAATGCAGGAGATAACAAAATAATTACAAAATGGCAAACTCTTGTGTGCCAAACAAAGTTGGAGGCTTTAAGGAAGAAGGATAAGGAGAAATTTTTAAGAAGTGCTTTTTATAAGGAAAACATATATCAACAGTCCATCTTTGACCAGATACATTAGGGAAATTATCCCAAAGCATGTTGGGAAGTGTTCAAGGCTAGGTTGAAGGGAGCTCTGAGCAATCTGGTCTAGTGAAATGTGTCCTTGCCCATGGCAGGGGGGTTAGAACTAGATGATTTTTAAGGTACCTTCCGACCCAAATAATTTTATGATTCTGGGTCCACTTGGTGCTTTTACTAGTTCTGCATGTTTCTTGAATTTTATTCCAGCAAGAGATCATTGTGATTTTAATAGTAAAGCTCATTTTCCTGTTGCAGTAATTAAGAGTCTAATTTGTCTGTTGATGGTTTTGGATGCTCAGAGTAAACATAGGGAATGGGTAATGGTGCAGGCACCTGGGAAGCTTTTCAGTCCAAAAGGCTCTTAAAATTATCTGTTATAAGACGTTAAATCAACAAAGGAGGTGAAGGGGGAAATTACAGAGGTTTCTGCCTGTGAAGCTGCAAAATGTCTGCCTGGAGCTGGGAATCAGTGAGTGATGAGGCAATGGGTTTGGGTTTGCTGGTGACAGGGACCTGCCATGCAGAGATCCACTGAAGGGTCTGTGAAAGGGGATGAGCTACAAGGTTGAGTTTTTGAGGTAAGATTTTGTCAGATGGGAGATGTGGCGCTAGTGAAACTTTTTAAATGGCTCAATATATAAGAAATTGCATCTGACATATATCATGCAGATGGAATCTGCAGAATGCAGCCATGCCCTGGCCCTGGAGAAGGGAGATGGAGATTGTGCTCAGGTCCTGGCTCTGTCTGCCTGAGGGGACCATGCTGGTTGCCGTGGAGGCTGAAGCAGCTAAGGGAGGTTTGGAAAGGGGCTGGAAGGGGGGTTTGGGCTCTGCATGGCAGGACTTTGCAGTGAGGAGAAGGCACCAGGAACTGCCCGAGTGGCTGGGAGTTGAATTGGGCAGAAACACAACAGCTGGGTGACAGCAGAAAGGCAGGAGGGAGCTGAGTTGTGCTCTAGGAATGAATCCCTCACATTTGGGCTGCAGGGTGAGGAGTCCCTCATTCACTCTGTGACGTTATGCTGGGTGACAGCTTGGGACAGCAAACCACTCCCTGGGGAGAGGAAAGCTCTGTTCCACGTGCCTGTGAAGCCAGGCCTTGTCTCCTGATGAGTGCAGCTTTGGTGGCTGATCTCTGGAGACTCCAGCCTTTTCCCAAACACTGCAAATTGTTGGAAATCCTTATTCCAAAGAGCTTGCAGTCAGAATCAAAAGAAGACAGAGGCAGTTCAAAAGAAACAAGGACAAGACAAATTTAAGTGTATGTGATATTCAAGATGTCATTAGTTGTAAATAATGATTTGCCTGACCTTGGCACTGCTCCCAGGAAGTCACACCAGGCTCAAGAATGCAACATGATGACGCACAACTTGAAATACTGTGTCAAACCCCACCTGGTTCCTGTTAGCTGAAGGTCTTGTTGACACTGCTCATTTGTTCTTCACTCGACTGAAGACTCATGAACTCATTGAAGGATGCAGCTTGATGGAACTGCTTGGCAAACCCTGATAGTTTTAAAACATTTAATAAATTACTAATTAAAGGAGGAGAAAAATCTCAGCTCAGAAATGTCTGCAAACATGTGCATTGGGGTTTTTTTCAACAATTTGTAAATTAAGTAATTTAAATTGATGGATGAAAACTGTTTCTTTTTCTTTTTCGGTTTGTTTTTTTTTTTTCCCAATGTGGGATGTTTATGGAAACTACTTTCATTTGGGCATGCCCAAATACTGACAATGCTCCTTGTGTCTTCCTCAAGGACTTTGTCATAGCTTGTGCAGATAGGATTTCTCTAACCTGCAAGTGAATCACACCGACTGGTTTTTTGAACCGGAGCTTCCTGGGGGTGCCCTCCAAAAGCCCAGCTAACAGCAGATACAGTCTTCATGAAGTACTGAATATTCACAATGGTTTTTTTGATGAATATGGTTTGAATATATTTTCATACCTCTTACACAAATATAGAGAAGTATTTTAACTGCTGTCATCCCTCTTAGCCTCCTGGAGACCATCTGACCCATCAGCTTTGTTTGCTATTGCTGAAAAACTGGGATTGAACTTCATGAATAAATTTTGAGGTGAGCTGAGGGAAGATACCCAAGTGGAAGACATCACCTCACAGATTCATGTGCTGTTTTATTCCCTTTTAAAAATGGTATAATTTTCTTAAATAACAGTGGGCTGATTTGCTCTCATTTCCTTCCCCGTGGGGAGACATTTTGGACTCCTATAACATTTTTTGTGTTGGGGGGGCAAGTCATGCACATGTGAATATTTGTGCTTACATATCTGCCTTTTATCACGGTTTTCTATAGTTGCTACATACTCCTGATGGAGAAAGCAGGGCTAAAATGCTGCTTGAAGGGATACAGGAAGCTGGAGGGCCTCATGGTAATAATTAGTGTCTCTTGAGGAGTGACTCCATGATCCTGAGCTGACCACCAAGGTAAATAGAACACTTTGCTAGAAATCCTCTAAATCAAGCTGGTCTTCTCTGGTTGTGCAAATGAAATTTGGTAATGAAACAGTTGTGGTTTTTAAGTTTGACACATCTAATGAACCTCTGCTCCTTCAAATTTGTACTGAACATCTTCTCCGTGTAACCAGTGAGTAAGAGGAACATAGTTCAAGTATCTTTCCTCATCCTATTTCCTGATAAAATACAGAAACATTGCCAAGTTACTTTTTCAAGAGAAAATACAATCCTCTGGCTTTCAATGAGCAATTGTGAAATAAACTGTTTCCTCTGTTCTTTAAAAATACCAGTTTTAGCTCATCAAGTGAGAAGTATGAGGACCACATAGTTCATTCTGAGGCTTGAGAGGTTGTGTTGTGGCTCAAAAACTCAGTAAAATCAAACCCAAAACAATCCTAAATGATGACAGCTGACTGGAATGGCAGGGATTGTTCTGAAAGTCTCAAGTTCTATAGGAATTTATGTTTCTGAGTCATCCAAGATCCCCCAGTGGTAAGCAAAATAACAAAATGGAGAAAATGCCTAGAGTACCATCCATTAGAAAACAAACAAATCATAGAGAACTTTGCCAAGATATAACTCAGGCAATTAAACAGGGAAAGCATTCCTGCCTTAATCTTACTGTGTGTTTGTTGGTCTTAAACTAGGATTAGAACTTGTAGATTTATGAGCTCTATATAAAATAAATAAAAAATCCCTCCTAGAAGAGGGATTCTTTTTGCATAAAAAGTGATGTTTGGCAGAGATGATTGTGCACTAGAAGATTTGACTTTCAAATATTCTCACAAATCAAAGCATTTCCTTGATGGGCCAGTTTTACTATTCTAAACCCCGAAGAAAAGCATCCCCAGGTGATACAAACTGAAGCCTTGACCTGAGCAACTGCAGCCCTGTTTCAGTTGACAATTGGAATTCATTAAGCCAGGTCAAGAAAGGCAATAGGAACATGGCAAAAGAGTAAATAACTAAATACCTTAAAACCAAGCCAGCCCTTCCCTCCTCTTGCCCTTAGTCCCCAGACCCCTAGAGATCCTTCCCTCTAAATTAGCATTCCTCCTTTAGGGTCAAAACTCTTAAATACCTGTAGAATATCCCCTGAACCAATCCTGACCTATGTTTTAAAATGTTTTGTAAACTTGATTCACTTTCTGCTACTGAAACTCTGCCTGTTTTTCAGGGTGAGAGTGACAAAGACTGGGTTGGAAAGAATTTCTTCAATTTGTAAAATTTACTGACTTTTCACAAGTGCTCGGCACCCAGGGATGAGTCAAAACCTGTCCATAAAAGAAAAGGCTGTGTGACAAAGAGGAAGAGTGTTGCTGGTGCCTCTGTGCAATGCTGAAGCCTCTCCTGGCTTCAGCATTGGGAAGTTGCCCTGGAATTGGTTTCTGTTTTGAGGCAGTAACTATCTGCCATTAAGAGAGGGAATCAGAAATGCTGGATACTGCCCCAGTGCCTCTGATGCTTCTGCTCACTCCCAAGCCATGGGGACTGTCAGGGCTTAGCAGAGATGTGGGCTGGAGGAAATCTGAGCTGGTGAATGACCAGCAACATCCAGACTTCTGCAACTTCATGTGAAGGTACCAAAAACCAGGGTGGATATGGGGTCGCACAAAAGCTCTGTTTCTAAAGGCACTTTTCAGAAGAACCTCATTTTAAGGCAACACTAGCCCTGCAAATAACTTATTACACTTATTTATAAGATGCTCATGAATAATTTATACTACATTAACTTGTTAATGTGATAGCTTTTGAAATCATTAGGCTCCAGTAGCTTGCTTTGTAAGTCCATGGGCTGGATCTCATTATTAAAAGCTAATTAGCTCATTCAACTGGAACACATTCTGTCAAATAGCTATGCCAGTGCTCTTCTTTTTATTACAACAGATTATATTAATTCTAAAAATATTCCAGAAATGGCATAATGGAAATATATAATAATAAAGATACAACATTCTATATGAGTAGATAATTTCACTACAACTTCAAAAAGTTTTCCAAGACTCAGTAAATGAGGTTTCAGGATTATGATTATTTTTGTAAATATATGGCATTAGAAATCTCTGATATATATATCTCATTTATTTAAATATTGAAGTGATAGCTAATACATGGGAGGGATGCTTTCAAAGCGTTCATTTGCATGTGTGAGAAGCTTGAATCTGTTAAAAAAGTTGTGTTGCTAAAGTTAGATTTCTAAACCATGTTTGGCACTAGAAAGAACTCAGATCACAACTAAGTGTGAGCAACATACCCACAACAGCAGGGTCAGGGGGTGGGGCAATGCCTGAGGCTGCTCTTGTCCCAGTCACAGGGGAATACTGTGGCCATCAGTCAGTTGTAATGTCTATTTTTTTTTCCATGAAAAGTATTATTTATTTGCTGTTGAATTTTAAATACAGTGAAAACACTGCATTTTTCTCCTCCACTGTTCTTCCTATGTGTGTCATTCCAGCCACTGTGAAAAGAAATTTGAGGAGGAGAGGAAAGAAGAGGCACTGACTGAGCATTTCCCACCTCTGGCACTGGACCAGGAATCACAGCCAGCACAGCTCCTCAGGTGTCAAACCCAGGTGTCAGAAAGAGCCCAGGAACCACCTGGGCAGTACCAGGGGGAAGATTATCTTTGCACAAATGATTTGTCCCCCAGTCTTCCCATACCACCCTCCCTATGAAAATAATCACAGTGTACCCATCCAGCACAATATCACAGGAGATGTTCTGTAGAATGTGTCTTTTTGTCAGCATCAATCAAAATGTCATTTAGGTCCATTTCTGCTAAAACCCTTTGGGAGGGGAGCCTCTGTAGGAAAAACAATTGCCACTGGGTATTAAAAAAAAATCTAGCTGGTTTGATAGTAATTATCTGTTGTTGGATTTGTAAAGTATTTGCTGTATAAATTATCCAAACATTCTTTTTCTTTCCCCAATATTTTGGGTTTACATTTGTGTTTCCTTCAAATTTAAACATTTTTGAGCTTCAGTACTTTTAAATCCCTATTACCAGTTTTTAAAGGGATTAGGGTAAATGGCTTTTATTGTGCAGTCACAATACTATTGCTTTCAAATACATCCTCTTGGATTTCCTGTTAAGGAAAAAAAAAAAAAAGGAGGAATTTAAATAATTCACAGCAAAGCTACAACGTCTGCTTCTGCCCTGATGAATGTTTCCCTTTAGGAAAGGCAGTTCTCTTATTAATGTAACATCTGGCTTTCATCTTGAATAAATACAACAACTCAAAAGCAGAAGAAAAAGAGTAGAAAAATATGAGCTTTCTGGCATATCAAGTAGCCAAAAGATTTAATTAACAGAAAAAATACCTCACAAGCAATGCTGCTTGAGAAGCTGCCATAAATGAATCTTTTGGGACAAGGTGTTTCAGAGGGTACACTTGGTCACCTGGAGAGCTGAGGGGAGAGGGATGGCAAGAGGAGCAGCAAACAGCTGGGACTTGTGGCTCTGCAGGTCCCAGCAGTGCTGCTGGGGGGCCCTGCAGGGAGGGCAGCAGGAAAGTGGTATCAGGAAAGCTGAGCAGTGCCACTGCCCCTTGGCTACCCTGTGCCTCTGGGCCACAGCCCCTTGGCTGCCCTTTGCCCGTGTCAGACAACTTGTCCTGCTCCTGCAGGACCCATCTCCAGGGCCTCTTGCCTTCTAGAATATAGTTTTGAGAACTAGACCTGTGTTTAGAGAGAAAGTAAAGAAGTTATTTAATAATTTTAGACTTTTATCAATGAAATTAAGAAAGAAACATAAAAACCCACCCAAAAAAGAAAAATAAAATCTAGAAATAAAAATCCTCCAGAAAACCAGAGAAGAGGGCAGGGATTTGACAGATGTCCCAGAGTCATTTTGTTTCCCTGCTGCAGTGGGAGAGCAGACATGCTCCTGATGGAGGTATGGACCTGAATCAGGGGCTGCCATGAGCAGGGTCTCTCTGAATTGAACCCAGTTCATGTTTCCTGCCTCTCTCCTTTGCTGTGGGGAGTGCCTTGATCTGCCGTGTCCTTCAGTGAGCAGACACCAGGCTGGCCAGAGCAGTGCAGTTGGGTTTTTGTGTGCTGTTATCCCTGCTGGGTGTGAGTGCTCTGGATGTGCCACAACAGGGCAGGGACTGCAGCTCTGCTGGGATGGCAACTGCAGTGGGGGGTGACAGCACAGGGACATCCTCAGCTGCTGGGAGGTTCCTCAGCAGAGTTTGTTGCAGCTTAGAAAATCATGGTGTTCACTGCAGCTGCTGACTGGAGGCTGAGCCCAGCCTGCACAGGAGTGGCTGGCAGGAGGGCAGTTGGTTAGAAATGCCTTTTTATTTCTGTTTCCATTTGAGCTACTGTGTAACACTTTGATCTGAAAGCTTTCGTAATTTAGAAGTTTTAAATTTAATGTTACAGCTTTGAGAGGCAGCTAATATCATGTTTAACTTTATGAAGACTTATCTATTATTATTTTTTTAAATAAATTCTTTTGGCCTTGCACTGTAAGGGCAAAGTCCTGGGAAATGAACCCAAGAGCTGGGTATGTCTCAGGGTCTTGTATCTTCTCACTTTATTAGATCAGCTCCTGTCACCCTTAAAACTCTGTAGCTTCACAGCATGCCCCTATAAGGGAAAATTCAATTCCTCCTTTCTGTAGAAGGAAAAACTGATGCACAGAGCAGAAAAATTACCTGCCCAAGGTCAGAGTGTGACTGAGGCAGCACTAGCACACTGATGAAACCATTTCTATCCCATTTTGATAAGCCTGAAAGTGGCTCTTGTTAGGAAGCAGTGGAATGGAATATCTATACCAATGGGAAAATATATTTTTACCCCTTTTTCATGCATCCCTTTAGTTTTTTACATTAAAATTTTACATAAGCCTTGGTGATAAATTTTAGCTGCTAGTGGAGTAAGCATGAATGAACAAAAAGTAAATTTATAGGGAGCAGGCAAAATGTTGCAAATAAATTTGCAAAAATGCACTGTCTTCTATCCTGCAAGACCACAGGGACCAAGCCTGCTCCAGCCTGCCATACAGAATTCCCACTCACACAGATTGGTGTCTTTCAGCAGTTTCTGAGGTGAGGGACACCAGGAGGATACAGTCAAGTGTTCTCATCATGGCCTGTTTCCATTAACTGAAAGCAAAAAGACCTCACATGTCAAGATCTTATGTTTCAAGAAGCTCTTAGTTGTTGACTTGACTTTTGTTTGACAGGTACAATATTGCTAATGAAAAGAGAGGACTCACTTTGTCACTATGGTGAAAACACAGAGAAAGATTTCTGTTGTGGGTTAGACTTGCTTCCTCCGGCGAAAAAAACAGTATCTTCTCTCTTGTGACCCTTCCTAAATGTGTAAACATCAGTTGTTCAGAAAAGTGACATTAAAATGAAAGGAGACATTTCACTCATCCTCCCCCACATATCAAGGCAGTGTAATTTTCTCTGCATTCCTTTATTCCCCTAGCACCTGATTTCTTATGGTTTAACCTCTGGACCCTGAGCGCCAGACAAGTAACTCACTCATCTGCATCTTCACTTTCCTTCCCTGCCAGCTCTCAAAGCAACTTTGTTGGCTGGTTCTTGCATTTTGCTGATCATCCTCATCTGGTGATATGTTTTATTGCACTAGATTGCTACAAAGAACTCTTGGTAAAAAGTCATGTTTAAAACAACGATTATTTGAAAGCTCTGTAGAGAAGGAAGTTTGCTTAACAGAGATTCACAACTCCTTTGAGAGCCTGTCCCAGCTGCCCCCAGCATCTGGGAGGCTGCTATCAGCACCCCAGACAGAACATGGCGAGGTGCTCAACATGCTGTGAATGCTGCTGAATCCTTAGGTGGGACCAAGAAAACACAGACACTCTCAGAAGTAATTGCAGCTCTGGAGATCTTGTGCAATTAGGAGGAAAATGCATTCCTGGATTCTGATACTGATACTCTGAGGTTTACTTTTCATCTTGAAAGGCATAAAGACCAGTGGTTGTAACTGGAACGTGTACAAGTTGATTTTTCCCACTGTCCCTGTATGTCTGCAGGAAATTACAACCAGGAAAGAGCCAAGCTCTGATAACCCCATCACCACAAGGGATGGTCTCTTGCTGCCTTCAGTCCTCCCTTCTGATGTGTCTGTGTTAACCTGCTCTTCTCTCCCGGTTCCAGCGCTGGCCCTGTGGCAGTGGCCGCCCTGCGAGCGCTGCTGCAGCATCAGACAGCCCCGATGATGATGATGGGAAAAGCAGCAGCAGGAGATGGGAGGGATATTTCCCAGTCACGGGACTTGCTCAGCAGCATGTATTATTCAGTCTTTCCATTTGTAATCATCACAGAGCGAGTCTTACCTTACAAGAGAGGCACAGTCCTGCTGACATGGAACGCTCTGGCAGAGGGCTGCAGACATCAGTGGGGAAAAGACCGTATTTTAATGGCTTTTGTCTCTTAAGTAAAACCTCAAAATGAATTATTTTCTCCTTGTGTATAATCATTTCAGTAATCTGAAAACATTTATTTCTGTCACCAACAGAATAGTACTTCCCTTTGACAGAGAAGCGAAGTTCCCAGTCTGTAGAGATGCCATTATTTTTGGGAAAAGGAGGTTTCAAAAGCACTTTTCTAAGTGATCACAGTAACTCCTGGGTAGCCCAACTGCACTCAGGTGTCACCATCCCTGTCACTCAGGGGCTGCCCCAATACTGTGGTCATTTAAAAACAGCACAGCATTTACATGAGGCTGGGTTAAAATTCATCTTTGTGAAAGACTGCATTATTTAAAATTAACCCTCACAGCCCAGCATCATTCTTGAAATCAGTTAGCTAATGGGCTTTTTGATTTTTAATTATTATTATTTTTCACTGTGTCATTTACTGTACATAAATAAGGAGAAGATGATCTCTTTTGCTAAGCTTCTTTGCTGCAGCAGTGGAAATCAGCTTGTATAATAATTGCCTTTTGCTTGGCTACTTGCTCTGTTTTCACATAGAAAACTGTTATTAAAAACTTCTTTGAAAACCACATTGCAATAGTTTTAATAATTTTGCCAAATTAATTATGACACTATTGGTAGTCTCTTGCTCTTTGCAAAAAATTTCTCTTCAGCCTTCTGAGGAAGGCAGAGAGCAGAGGATGGAGCAAATTCAAGGGCTGAACATTTTCAAATAAAAATCATCTGAAGATCTAAACCCCCATGGCAGAGAATGGCTGCAACCATGGGACCACCACTATCTCAGCTGTTTTCTCCAGCTCTGGAGGCATCCTGTGCATAAATTCTCTTGCTCTTGCTTTGCTTATGGCTTGGAATACCATATCATCACCATCAGTTCTTGTGCCTTCACTGGAACTCCTTTTGTCTCAGGTATCTTTAAATGGGAGTGAAAATTATATTGGTGGAACCCATCAATGCAATGGAACAGGTTTAGTGAGCAGGCAGGCACTGGACATTTAGTATTTTCCCAAATCTACTTAATAACAATCCCTTGTATAACGTGGTCTACTCCTGCCATTTATTAAAATCTGTGATTTGGGGGAAGAAAAAAAAAGCAATATGTTTGAGGCTCAAAGGGTTTCAGCAGAGTTCAGTTTGTTTAAGTTGTCAAATGTTTATTAATTTCTTTCAGAAGAAAATCCTTGTGCTTTGTTGCAGAAGGATGTTTTATTAAGTTCAGACAAATTGAAATGGCTTTCAGCAAATAGCATTTGGCTCTTGAACCAGGAGGAAATAGCTTGGTAAGGTGTCATCATATTACAAAAGTGATATGGTGGCTAGAGGTCAGAAATTCTGGTGTTTGTTCATTTGTATTGAATATATTGAATTTGTGATGCATTATCTGAGTTCCTGTCAGTGCTTTTCTCAATCAGAATTTCACTCTAGTCCAGGAGGAAATGCAATCAATGTGTGGTCTGTGCTCCTACAAACAAAGGGCTTCTGAAAATGTTGATATCACTGAGGGTGGGTCCAGGACGCTGGAGCTGCTCTGGGTGTGCTGAACATGTGGCCAGCCCCTGCCTGCCCTGGGACCCTGCTTTGAGTCTCATCAAGGTAGGCAGCTGCTGCTGGCCCCAAATGGGTGAGAGACATGAGCAGTAGGAGCTACAGATGTGTTCATCACTTTGGGGCAGTGTAGGCACACAGTTTGTGGTGGTTGGGAGTGGGGCTTCAGCCTCATCCCCATGGGCAGCAGGTGAGCAGTACTGACAGCAATGAGCCAGGGAGTGCCCAGGGACACTGACCAACACCAAAGGGAGCAGAGGGCACACAGGGGCAGTGCATGGACAGGAGGGCAGTGCATGTGCAATGATCAATGGCTTCTCTGCCAATTACTCCTTCCAGGCCAAGGGGAGCATAGCTTGCACTTGCTTCCTGTAAAATAATGTCACTAGCTCATCCCAGGAAGTGTTCAAGGCCGGGCTGGATGGGGCTCTGAGCAACCTGGCCTAGTGGAAGATGTCCCTGCCCATGGCAAGGTGTTGAAACTGGATGATCTTTAAGGTCCCTTCCAACCCAGGCCATTCTGCCATTCTATAAAATTCAAATAAACTGCTCATCTTCATAAGCTGCTCAAAATTGTTTCTCCTCCTGTAGTGGAAGGGTCCCTGTGTCTTGTCTCCCTGTGAATTTGCTGGCAGGGTGATAACATCTGCTTCTGCTTTCTGTTCCTAAACACCAGTGTCTGGTGAGACAGACTCAGCCAGTGGTGTTTCCATACATTTATGGTTATCCCTTTATTAATGATAGAAAAATCTGATGGCCAGGAATGAAGTGATGGGAGGGAGGAGATAACAGCACGATTTTTGTTGCTTATATTCTATTTTCCTGTATAAATATTAATTATTTCACCAAGAATTGTAACTGATTTTTCCATAGTTTATTAGATTTAATATTTTTTAAACTGAGGGAATCTCTGTGACAACTGACCAACAGAAAATTAATTAGGATGCTGAATCTCTACTGCTGGTATCTTAGGGCTCTTTGCTTCTCTAGACTGAATTGCATTAGACACTTTATTGAAGAGAGCAGGGATCTTGGCACTGGAATCAACCCCACATCTGCACCTGGATTTTCCTATTAAAAGTGGCTCGAGTGAAAAGAATGTTAAATCTTCTTATCCAAGATTCAAGACCTGCTAGACAGGACACAGAAAAGATGTTTTGTTTGTTAAGGTTTATAATTTTGAGTTTTTACCTACCATGGATTTGCAGTGGGTTATTTTCCTGTTTGTTTTGGAGTGTTTTGTGTGTTTTTTGATGTTTAGCACACATCCTTTATTACCAATTGCCTGTCTGGGATCCCAGGATGAATGTTTGTCTTGTATTTTTAATAAGGCTGAAGTTAACATGGGCAAGTTTGTTTAGCAACAACATACCCAACTCTTTCATGTCGAGGTACCTTTGCTTGTGTCCCACCATCATTAGCTCTTTCAGCAGGATCAGGGAATAAAGCTGGTAGTTAAGTTCTGAATGGGGGTGGAAAATGAAGCATTGAACATGAATCTCCTCTCATTCACGTTGCCCTGAAGTGTGAGTAACTCTGTCTAAGCCAGCTGTATTATATCAGAAAGAAGGAATTTGGTCAATGTAATTCACAGTCTTGCACAAACAAGATATTTGAGTCTGGTCTAAGGATCAACTCTTGATTTTTGAACACTTAGCAATAAGTCTTCAAGGAGCTACAATGACAGAGTAATTAAAAAAAAGGAAATAAAAAAGAAAGTGTTCTCCAGATTCCAGAAGGCATTGGAGGGAACATATTTTCTCTCTATTCAACAGCTAATTTCTTCCCAGGAAATTCAGTTTCTGAAAATAAATGAAGTGTTGAATCAAACCAATTGGCAACACTGAATGAGAGCAGTGGTTTCTGTCCCTGTGTGTTTGTGTGACAGTCAGACCTTGCGGCTGTCTGCTTCAGAATCAGGATGGAGAGGTCAGAGATGGATGGAGAGGTCAGAGATGGGCTGGCAGTTTTGAGCTCTTTCACAGATTTCTCCCCTGTAAGGCTCAGTAACTCACTCTGCTTTGATTTTCCACATAGGAAAATAGAGTTTGCAGTCCCCTTCCTGTCATGGCTCCTTGGGGGCTGGTCAAGAACAGTGATGCTTCCACTGCTACCTAATCTGCAGAATCCAGGGTAGGAACTACCTGGCCCTTGGCTTGCATTATGCCTGGTGCACTGGCTCTTGATCTCACCTGGGGCTTTGGAGCACTGCCTTGAACCTGGTGAATTTAATGTGTTGTACAAAACTCAGCAGAGCCTGAGCACCATCCAGCTGTGGCCAGCAGCACTGGGGACCCCCCTTGTGTGTTCCAGTGCACGTTTCTGGATCCTGTGTGCTTCTGAAAAATGTTCTTTCTGTGACAGAAAGACCCTCAGCTTTTCTTTGAAAACATTACTATAAAACCAGTATTTCTGAGACATGCCTGAGTAGTGCTTATGCGGTGGTTGCTAATATTTAGATGTTAGTGTTTGTCTGAGAGATGTCTTCATTCTTCTGCAAAAGTAGCTGGATGAATGTCCTGCTTTCTCACTGCACAGCTATGTATCCCTCCATAAAACAGAAAGGGAAAAGAGCCCTGGCAGCTCCATATCTGCTGATGCTTTGCAGCTGCTGGAGAGTGTTCTTCCTCAAGTGCTGCCACAGAATCAGGACAGCCTGGAAGATGTGGGGTGTGAGAAAAGAGAGTTAAAATTACTGCACTCCCATGGTGTTCAATAATGTCTCTTTTCTCTCTATATTTGCTTTCAAGCACAGCACAAGGATTTGTGTTGCTGTGCAGGGCAGTGTCAAGAAGATGTGTGGTACGGAGGGCACCGAGCAGCCTGCACAGCAGAGAGCAGGGGCAGGGCCTCCAGCTGGCTGCTGCCAGATATTAAGGGAAATAATAGATGTGTTTGCTGGACTTGAGGAAGTTTGTGGATAAAGGTTATACAGAGGCTTTCAAAACTTTTAAAATCATTTCAGCTCAAGCAGGGACAGATGTGAGATGAAAGCCTCCAATGTGTTTATAGCCAAGGGAACTCTGGGGTGCCAGTCCCTCGCCTGGTAGCAGCCCCCACAGAGCCACCATGCCACGTGCCAGTACTAACAGGGTCCTTTGCAGGACTCCAGATGATTTTAGAAATGGTTTTACTTTCAGAAAACATTCATGTTTTTGTGTCTTGTTGGTGAACTTTGCCTTCTCTTGGAGCAGGGCTTTCGTTCACAGTGCAGTGAAAAGACGTGAGCAAATATGAGTGTTCTCAGTTGCTTCTGCCTTCCATTTATTTTTTATTTCCCGCTGCTGCTCATTCTGCTCCTCCACAGAGAAGGTGCTGACTGGTTCCTCTCCTGAGTGGGGAGATGCACACTCAGCACCCTGAGCACACCTGATCCTGACCTGCAGCAGGGACAGGAAGGGGACATTGCTGCTCCCAGCAGGCCCTGTCAGCAAAGCCTGCAGAGGCTGTGCCTGTGCTGATCACCTTGGGGCAGGACAGGGGAATGGCTTTCCACTGAAACAGAGGAGCTTTAGGTGAGAGAGCAGGAAATCGTTCTTTACAGTGAAGGTGGTGAAACAGGTTGCTCAGAGAAGCTGTGGCTGCCCCATCCCTGGGAGTGTTCCAGGCCAGGCTGGAGGGGCTCTGAGCATCCTGGTGTGGTGGAAGGGGGCATGGAACTAGTTGATCTTCAAGGTCCCTTCCAACCCAAACCATTCTGTGAGTCTATGATTCTGTGATCACTTATTGCACTTGCTAACAGAGTAGGTGAAATAACAAAAACACTTGAATTTGGGGCCACTTTGCCATCTCCATGAAAATACTTCTCAGAGGTGTGAATATCTTTGTAAACACACAGCAGTGGAAAGCCTGCACTAAGATTTAAACCACTCAGATCTCAACATCACAGTGAATTAAAGCCAAAATAACCATGCTGTGCATTTAATCAAACAAGGTCTATTTCAAGGAAAGCTTTGATTTTTTTCTCTATGGCTTTTTCTGAGTTTTGTTTAAATACACTCTGGCCATATTCTGCCTCTGACTACTACAGTCTGATGCTCTCTTTGGAAAGACTTTTGATGGTTTTGGAAGAATTTGTGTATTTATACTTCTAATTCTACAACTCAATAAATATTTTAATTTCGGATTCAATTAGGTCTGGCTCTAACCCAACCTGAATGTCCCCTAGGGCTCAGGAATGACATTTAATTTTGAAAGCATTTTTCCAGGCTTGGCAAAGTAAGAAAAATGAAGCTCTCATTAAACATAGGAAGGCAACATGTTGTTTGGTTTGCAGTTTAATATTATTGTTTCCAAACAGCTTCTCAAGGAGTGGCTTTGCTCTTGTACAACAAAAGCCTTCCTGCTTCTAGGCATAGCAAAGCTTTGCAGGAATAAAGCAAGAAATGCTATTTACAGTGAACAGGAACTCCCCAGACCCTATAGGGAATATATGTGCATAATTTACTGAAATAATGTGAATTTTTCAAGGTGGTCACTTTTCACACTCTCAGCAGTACATCAAGCTGTAGCAAGAGCAGAAACCCCCAATAAAAACAAAATGAAAAAAAAAGGGGAGAAAACTTTGAAAGACTGAAAGGTGAAGAAAAATGATATAAGGCAGAAACAAAACACTACATTCATTATCTTGGGATGCCCTTTTAATCCCTGTGCCTGGTTTGTTGGGTACCTTCCCCAGAGTTACCTGCATTCATCATCAGTGGCATTTGGCTGGTCATGGGAATTCTGGCTTTTCCTCCATTACTGTACATAAAATAGACACTCTGCTTTGTCTCCTGCTGCTCATTACCTGATTTGAGGGGGTCATTTATGAACACTTCATTCATTTTTCAATTTTCTTTGGAGATTAAATATCAAACTTGTCAATGTGGCAGCTAGGACAGTTAGCACACAATTATGGAATGCTATGTCTTTAAGTGACACCTTTCTGAGGATATGTGGCACAGCCAGTGTTAGAGTCTGTGATAACTTAATATTTAAGTGATATGTAGAATGAATGATCTGCTGAAGCCCAGCCCAGAAGGTTCCTCCCCAGCCTGCAGAACTTATCCTTCTCCTTGCTGGTGCTGTGCCACTCTGGGTTAATATAAATAATTTTCTCATACTAAAAAAAAAAGGTTTTGTCAGCTCCTTGATGGGATATAGTGCACATTTCCTAAGTGTGTACCCAAAAATTAATTGATGAAGAGTTTTATTCTGGAAGAGTAGAGGACAGGCTGTCAAACTATTTTTAGATGCTTAAAGAGGGAGATTCCTTGAGGGATTTTTTGAGCCCTTCCTGGGATCTGTGATAACATGGTCCAACGCCTTCAGAGGTCTGGTTGTGTTGTTTTCTCTGACTCTCAGAGAGCCCCTTGAGGGTAGCACAGAAATCATTCCTTATCACACTGGGAGTTTTCTGCTACCTGCCAGACAAGCAAGTCAGCTTTGAGCAGAAGTTGCTGTTTGCTGGGTTGGAGGAGCCTGAGATTGTTACACAGGGAGAAGTTTGTGTCATTATTCAGTATTTTGCTGACAACATAACCCCACATACATGATTTCGTGGACTTTATTTCACAAAATAGCCAATGCAAACAGTATTAAAAAAAAATGATACTGCCAAACATGCAGACAGGAGCCTGAGGGAGTCCATGGGGCCCATATGGCCAGACATCCTGGCCAAAAACTCTGCCAGGGAGAGAGAAGCCCACTGCAGACATGGATGACTCTTTTCCCATGCTGAGCCCTGTTTACTTGCCACCTCTGGTGCCAAAAAGGCGTTGAGAGTCACCTGGGGTGCTTTGCTGAATGTGCTGAAGGCCACCACAAGAAACTGCAGTGGCATCTGCTCTTACCTGGTGGCAGATGCCATCCAGAGCTGGGTCCTGAGTGCCAGTGCCATTCCATCTGTTCCCCATTCAGCACCACCACAGGCTGTGCTGACAAGTCTTCCTCTTGTGGTGCTTCTGCACTTGACAGTGAAGTGGCATTTCATTAACTCCACTTCATAACACCCTCCTCAGCGACACTGACATGCTGGAGAGCTACTGCAGAACTATTTTAATGATGTTACTTTAGGTACTTTACTCTGCTAATTATCTTCAGGTACTTTCTGTTATTTAAATGTGTGTGGTTTAATGGATGACAGAAGGAAATAAATTTTGCCTTGCTACTGGTACCAAAACAGCCACCTAAAAACTATCCTTCAGCTGCTGCTGCAGTGCTGAAATACACACAGAGAAATCAGATCACCTCAAATCAGCCTCAGTTGCCATAAAACATAACCTTTTCAATCCATTTCTCAGCAAATCACTACTAATTACTTGAAACAGGCAATATTTGTGAACATTGCATAGAAAATATAGTAAGATGTATCAAATTCTGGACATTTAATTTTTTTGATGCTATTATTTATTGTAAAGATTACCAACTTAATGGCAGCAGATGGGTTTACTTTGTTGCATAATCCCAATGTCAATAGTCCCTCTCCCAGAGAGGGACCTTCTCTAAGCGAGCAGGATTATTGCAAGGTGTTATTTTCCCTGTAGTATCAGTGTGGTACCTTCAATCTTGATGGACCATGCAGAGACAGTGAGCCTTTGCATTACAACAGATCTGTGACACAAGCTGGGGAGTGTTAGTGATGGGCAGGGATTGAGGCATTCCCAGCTAGTGAGCAGGGTGAGTGCTGTGAGACAAAAATCTGTCCAGCTGTGTATCTGACCACATGGCCAGTGCTTCTGGAGTTCAACTCTATGTAAAAAATATATTCTAGTGCCTAAAATTCTTATTCAAATGGAGTAACGTTGTAAAAACTTTTTTTTAAATCAAAGAAGTTAAGAACAAAGACATGCAAATATGCAAGTCTAATAATGCACATGCATCCCTAGGTAGAACATCTTTTCTCTGCAAAGAGAAAAAAAAGCTTTTAATTGGCATAAAGCCTTCAAGAGGAATGTTTCTACATAAATGGAGGGGGGAAGAAGAGGCTGTTTTATTTAGTTTACAGCTGTAAGAATGGGTTGTGATAAAGACAGGAAACTGGCACTGGCATTATGAGTAAGATTATTTGTTCCTTGCTGATGGCCATTAACATTGTCAGCAATTAGCATACAGGAAAGAGCTCAGCTGCCTCCCCTGCTGAGATTACAACCTGAATCCATCATTGGCAGCACACCTCAGACACTTCACAGTAAATTCAACACCACAGTAGATTATCTTTGAAAAAGTTAAGGGCTTTAGGATTTTACCTGCAGCACGTGTCAGCCTTCTTAACAAGATCAGGTGCCTTTTGGTGTAAACAGGCTTGAACCAGGACTATTGGAGGCAATACCTCAGACACGGCCTCCAAGTAGACTTGTTTTCCCTCCTGCAGACAGCCCAATCCAGATAAAAGAATAAAACAACCCAAAAGAAAACAAAAATTACTGACAGCAAAAGAAATCTGACAAGGCTGCAGTCTCAGCTTGGGAATTCAAATCAGGTCTTGTTTTCTCTTATTTAGTTGAACATTCATGGCAGGAAATTACCTAGAATGGGATGAAAAATGCTGGGAGATGGGAGGCCATCACATATTTACCTTCTTTCTCCTAGGTTAGTGACTCCATAAAGGCTTTCACTGCCCATCTGGGAAAGAGAGGAGCATGTTGGCTGGGACAGAATGGGAGTGGGATTAAGAAAAGGCAATGAAATGATACAGCTACTTTCTGCAGACCTTTAGGACTCTGATTTGATAACTTGGTATTTATTGCCCCAATATATGTCGAGGTAAACATCAAATGCACAACTCTGCAACCACTGGCCAGTTACAGAGGGGTGGGTGATGATTTCAACTCTTTCAGGTGTGCTGCCAAAGTCCTATGCCCATCCTATGGTTTTACTTCCATAATCATGGGTGCAGCTTTGTACACTGGAGGCCATGTACCATGTGATGGAAGCAGTAACACATCAAAAGGCAATCCTCACTGCTCTCCAAAGCAAAGCTGAAGTGCTGTGTGCTGCCAGCCCAGAGCCCTTTCTTTACAGCCTTTGTCAGAAGCCAACCAGCTGGTGCTTCCAGTGCTGACCCAAACTGTGACATTAACAAGTGAACTGCTGGTTACTGCTTCAGCTGTAATAGCACAGAGGATTTCAAAGCAACAAAATGTTATTTGAGAAGTAAAGCAGAAAAGCAGCAGCAAACCCCAAAGGGGGACAATCACTTGGAATTTTACCTTTGCCCTGCTCCTGGCTATGTTTGGAATCACTTTCTTGTCAGCCCTGTTTGGAAGGGCTGAGTATGAGATTATTGCTGCCTGCCCACAGCAGCACAGGATATAAAAGTATAGATGAGTTTGTGGCATTTTCCTCCTTAGCTCTGCTGTGTTTTTGGTCGTTTCTGGTGGCAGTGCTGCGGATATTAAAAAGAATTGGCATGTGCCCAGCAGCTGCTGCTCTCCTGTATGGCAAGCTAACAGCTGCTTAGTGTTGGCAAGCTCATGAGCAGCGCTGGTTTGGGAAATGCAATAAAAGAAATACTCTAACATACAGTCTGTCATTCCTTGACTTCAAAGGAAGCGGGAAGCTCAGTTCAGCCATGCACAACTCTGCTCTACTTCCACATCATTCCTGAAAAAGCAAGACAAGTATCATACCAGTGGGAGTGTATCTCTTTGGAGACAGCTAGAAAAGGGATGAAAGCCAGGACCTGACAATTGTACAGGGCTGACAAGGCTATAACACTGCCTTCAGCTGTGACTTTTCCAGCCTCAAGTATCTCTGAGGATTGATCAGCCTGGTGTGTGCAGGAAAAAAATTATCATTCATTCACTGTTAGCTAATTTATTCCTGGAAACTAATTGCAGAACATTTTAAAAGTATTTTGTAATATTATGAAGGGCTTCTAGTTAAGTAAAAAACTGAAGCAGTCTGGTGAAAGATGGAGTAGGATTCTGCATTGCTTTTCTTTACCCTGAGCAAAGCATGCATGGCTAGCAGTTGTTCACAAATCTATATTACTTCTAATGAAATGTCAGTTTTCACACTGGGGAAGAATAATTCAAGCAGTTGCTTACTCCACTTTACTCCATTAGGACTCCACTTTTATAAGCATCACAATCTCTTTTTTTCTGCCAAATTTCACATTTTGAAGCACAGGTTCCAGGTTTTGCTTTTAGTGGCTGCCTGAACTGGCCTTCCTACAACTCAGACTGATTTTAGGAGACACAGTATTACTCAGAATCTGCTGTACTTTGTAATAAATGGTCACTTGACTCAACTTCTTATTTAGCATACACTTCACACACTGTAGAGCTTAAATTCATTTTCCTTTCCAAGTCTGTTTCAATGATCAGAGAAATGAGCATTAATATTGTGTTGAATTTAGCTCAGCATTTTTCCTCAGGCTGGCTGTCTCCCTGACTCCTTCCAGAAAGGGCTCTACTATGCATTACCTTGCTGTGAACAGCTACACTGCTCTGCCTTAAATCTGAGAAGGCTCAGTGAGCTGGAATGGAATACTTAATATTACTTGATATCAGCACATGCCAAGGGGGTATTTTTTTTTCCCAGCCAAACCCTGTCTCTTATATTCTCTGATCTAGTGCAGAAATATTGCAGTTAATATACAGGTTTTTATCTCAGCTGAAGGCCTCTTAAAAATGACACTCTTATCTGCTATTCATCAAAGAGTGTCAAAGGCCCGATCCAAAGTAAGCAGATTTCTAGGTTTGCCTTCTTTCTGTCAATAAGTGATCCAGGGCTTGAAGATATGCCAGGAAATACATAAGTTTTCAAAATTGTACTGCTTTTATATATGCATACAGAGAAATAAAATGCAAACATAATGTGTATATGTTATGTACCTGCTACAGAAACAATGATGAAAAATCCAGATATGAAAGCATTTTCTTTTCTTACTTTTTCTGCTATAAATAAATGCAGTCCTACAATTCTTTTGATTATGTATTTATTTTTATCATTGTGCTGAAGAACACTTTTTTTCCCATTATATATTTCTTCCTCCCAATAGAAGCAAAATGTTTTTTTTATTTGTCCAGCTGTTGTCTGGTACAGTAATATGACTCATCCCCCAAATCCTGGGATATAGAATAAATCATCTGCAATCCACGTTTACAGCCATTCATTCTCAATAGCATAGTTCCAAGGAGAGCTAATCCTTTGTCTTTTCTTCAGGAGAAAGTGAGTGTTTTCCTCTGAAAATGTCTTCACTGGTCATTGAATGCCTTTCCTGTTCACTTTAGAAAGAACACAATTAAATATCTGATTCGATCTGTCAGCACACTCAGGAGAGTAGGAAGTCATGGCTGGGCAGAAATACCTTTCTACAGCAGCAAGGACTCATTTGCTCCAGGGATCCATCAGCCACACACTGCTGCCATAACAATGAACCCAAACAAATGCTGAATGATATTTTAAATATGCTTTAATTGATGATATTTTACTTTTCCTCAAAAGGAAAAAAGCAATGTTTGCCAGCTGGAATAGTTAGGATGCTTTCCTCTGTCTGTGGGGTTGGCTTTGGTTAGAGCTGCTCAAGGAACAGTTTGCTGGCCTGGACAAATGCTCACTCCTGGCTTTTCCCTGCCTCCCACCCAGCTGAGCCCTCAGCACACCCTTAAATGGTGGTGATGGATGTCCAAGAGTTGTGCCACGAGATCCTGTGCGCTGCACAGCTCCCTCAGCTCAGTGCCAGGACTTGGGATGGAGCTGACAGGAGTGGCTTGGTTCTGGATGACTCCCTTGGTTTCCACACCCCAGTTTGTCCCATCCCTTCCCCCCCAGGGCAGCACCTCCAGAATTCAGCCATGTTAAACTGATATCAACCTGTTGGAGCAAGTCCAGAGAAGGGCACCGAGTGGAGGGATGGAGGACCTCATTTCAGAGGCTGCAGCATGAGAAACCTCTGGCCTTTCTTGCTGTAATGATGGCAAAGAGTTGGTCATCCCCTTCAGTCCCTAGATGGTTCACCCACATCAGATCTTCACTGGGTAAGTATGACACTCACATGAAAACTCCTACACCTGTTGGAATGCTCAAGTTCCTGTCAAAAAAGGGGTGTCTGGGCATCTTAATCTCTCCTGTACACTGGACATGTTATTGCTGAAGTTCAGGGAGTATCCTGCTGATCAGGTAGTTTCCCCCATCTCCCACCTTGCAGAGGTCCTACCAGCTCATGTATCATTGTATTTTTCAATACAGCTCCATAGGCATTTAATATTCGGAAAAGTGCAGCAGCTTCAAGAGGAAAATGTTTTCTTACAGAGGCAAGTATCACATGTAATAATCAAATGGAATAATCTTGTGGTATTCATTCTTCCACAGAAGCTGCTCCACTTTTCCCAATGTAGTCAGATTAGGCCTGAACAAGCCATAGTAAGGACTTTCAGCATCCAAGCTCTTGGACAAGTTGTCAAGCTGAAGTAATTCCCTTGGGAAATAGGAGGTAACAGTCCAAACACCCATGCCCTTTATGGATCTAGAGCCTCTTTCTTTCATATTATTTTCGTGTTTCTGATATCAAAAACTGTGTGTTGTGAGCAACAAGCTTGTTATGCTTGAGTAAATGAAGCATAGTGGATTTTGATAAGAGTTAGTTATTTTAGGGAGACAAATGTGCAACATCATAGTTCAAGATAGTTCAAGATACAAGGGAATTAACAGGATGCCTTGAGGTGAATTATTGTGCCCATCAGAAATAATTTTTTGCCTTTATTATAGTGTGTGTGCAGATTTTCAGGACTTTGATGATATCTAGATCTATTAATCAAACCCAAATTCACTCAAGGTGAGAAGAAGGGGAAACATAAAAGCCATTTCTAATTTGATATTAGCCGCAAGTTCAATGCTAAGGTCTGGTAATTATTTGAGTAGGACCTCCTTTTGCTAGCTAGTCAGGAGACATTGAATTTGATTAAATGGGATTACTGGGTCATGACATTCACTGTATTGTGAATAGCACTTGATCAAGGAGAGTACAATGAAATAACCTTCAGACAAGGTTGTCAACACACAAAGACATCTTAAATGAAAAGCACTTTACTATGAAGCAAATCCAGCAAACTTCAGGAAAAATTTCCTTTGTTTGTAAAAGAAAGATACTTAACTGCAGACTCACAGATGAAGTTCAGAACTCAGAAAAGGGCTTCCATTTTGTGTACATCAAATAGCTGCTCCACGTGGGCTCAATGCAGTGAACAGTCTGGGGTGGGCCCTGCCTGCAAGCCTGAATAGACAGCCAGCTTTGATGCCCAACTCCCAATGGGGTTTTTCTAAGGAAACCATGGGTTATATTTCCTGCCTTCTCTGCCAAACCTGGGGTTGTCACTCCCTGCTCTGCAGACCACCATTGTACCTAAAGAAAGCAGGTAAAGGGATGAATAAGCCATTCAAAAAGAGTAGTATATTTTTTGCTCCCTAAAGTATATGCTCTGTAAGACTGAGCTACTTCATTTTCAGGAAACACTGGAAACAATCAGTGGATGATTTCGTGAGTATTAAGAAGAATAAGTTGAAAGTCATTTGCTGTGAGATCACAGACTCAGTTATGGGTGGTAGACTGCAGTGAGTGCCCACATGACTGTCACACAACCCAAGCCACCTTCTAACTCAAGTGTATTCAAATTCCTGAATATTCCTAAAGAGACTGCCCAGTGCTGGCTCTCCATTTCCATCTAGCAAACAGCTTGAACACAGTTTGTGAAACATGAAAACAATTTCTGTTGCCTCCTCCAATGCTATATAGCAGCTGTTTGTGACACAGCTGGGTACCAGGGCTGGGCCTTTCCTCTGGCTTCTGCCAATGGGGGGTGGCACTACCTGAGAGCAGGGAAGGGCTGGCATCATGTCAGCTGAAATCCTGAGCACCAGGTGAGGACACTTGGACCATTTCTCAGTACTAGACATCTTGCTGTTAGATGAAGCCACAAAGGTGAATATTTTTGACACACTGCTGACACTGAGGCCAAAGGCTCAGGACAGGCACAATTTTTGTTGCCCAATGTATTACCTCAGGTAACAATCAAAGTTTGCTATGGCTGCAGTTTGGGGGCGGTGCAAAGTGCATTGCTACAGAGGTGGCGCTGCTGGAGGAGAGGCTGTGCCACAAAGAAAATTGCAACATGGACCATGAGAAAAGATTAGGCAATGCAATTTAATTATCTTCCAACAGTAGCATGCAGCAGGGTTTGGCTGCCTATTGGATGTTAGTGTCCAGAGCAGAGTGTCAAATGAGCGCATTTCAGCCATGTGTGTCACTGATGAACCCAGAAACCAAAAGTTCGCAGGATGTTCTGAGTATGCATGAGAAGAAATAATTTGAAGCGGAATAAAATGGACAGTAATGAAGTGAGGAGCAGAGAAAATACATTAGGAAGTGTTAAAGGCCTTTGCAAAGGCCCATTAACAGTTTTGCTCAGGCACAACAGAGGAGAGAGTGAAGTGTGTGTCAGGAAGATTGAAATGAGTCACTCAGATAAAACACTGCTGTGACCTATAGCCCCATTCAGTTACTTTTAATGGCAAAATACTTGGAGCAATTAATTTTTCCTCTCTATGGTAGTTTTGTGCAACATGGAAATTGATAAGGATGACGCTGAATGGTTTTACCACAGTATAAAAAGGAACAATTTCATTAATACAGTTATCATTGTGTGGGTGTAAACTGGAACTGTTTATTTACTTTTTTTGTAAAATCCTATGAAGTCATCCAAGGCTTCTTGGAAAGTAAAGAAACCAAAGCAAACCCTTACCCAAACAAAGCACTCAGGTGGAGTGAATGTTCAGTGTGCCTGAACTGGTCACATTTAACTTCAAACATCTGGTCATCAGCTTAAACAGTATCAAGGCATCTATTTTTACCTGTCACCTTACTCCATTGCAGCCTCAGGGCAAACCCTGAGAAAAATGCACAACACACAAGGATGCTGGGGGTCTCAAAGCTGTGCAATTGTAGTTTTGCTTATTCATGCAAAGATCTGGGAGCTGAGAAGGAAACCCTTTTGTAAGTGGAAGCCAAAATGTCAAACACAGCTGGTCCTTGTCTCTTTTTAGAGGGCAGTACCAATCTCAGTTTGGCATGATTGTAGTTATTTCATTAGCAACTCAGAAGGTGAAATCGCTTTTCCAAAGCAAAACCTTTAAAATGAAAACATTTCAGTTCACTGCAGCTCAGAAGGCATTACTGCAATAGGGAAGCTCTCTGTGTGACAACCTTCCTCCTCCATTGTGCCTTGGAAAATCTGAAACCTGTTCTGTGAAGAATAATCACCTAACCTGGTTATAAAATCCATTGCAGGGAAATGCTAATGGTTGGTAATGTGGAGGAAAAAAAAGAGAAAAGGCCAATTCATTTCTATGAGACACAGCAATGGATCATGGTGTGACACACAATTGGGACTGCAAAGGAATGAGCTCCTCTTAGTGCTCTTGGATTCAGTGATTATTTATGACTGCTAACATCCATCACCCAAAGGGCAGGGTAGTGGTGCTGGTGCTGCATCATTTCTGTCCCCATTGGAAAAACACAGGAGTGGAGTGAAGAGGTGTCTGAGGGCAGATTCACACACTGGTTCTATGGACTGACTCTTCTACCACGGCCTGGAAAAGTATTGGGTAAGAAAATTATTGCTCATGGCCTTAATCTTTAGAGGGAGAGCTGTGATATGTGAGAAACAGGTCTACAGCATACACTGGGAAATACTGACATCAAGAGAATAAAGCTCTGCATAGCCCACATTTCTTCCCCTGTATGTCACCTGGCCCCTTTTCCAAAGCACACGCGCAGAGAAGGACCATGCCAGGGCTGGCAAAGGACAGACTAAGAGAGGTAAATCTTCAGGAAATAGATGGGATTTGGCCCAGAAGTTAGCTCTGCCTTGCTCAGGATCACTGCCTGACTGCTCCATGACACCTTGAGTTTAGGATACAGGAGGCAAAAGCAAACCAACTTTTTTTCATTTTTAAACTTTAATTGCAAGCACCATTTATAAATGCATGGCTGTTGATTTGGGGTGGAGGCCACAGGATGTGTAATTCAGTGTAATTTTAGGGAAGTCAGAGAAGAGAGAGTTTACTGTGGCCAAAGATTTAGGTCTTAGTAATGAATGTTGGAAATTGAAAGGAAAACAACCAGTTAAAAAAATAACCCTGCATCAACACTGCTAAATTAAAAGACTTATTAGTAGCATTGAAATAACCTCATAACCACTTAAATCAAGTTAAAACAACTTTCCTCTTTGACAGCAGCAGATTTCTGCCCTTTCTGGTTAGGCTGTTCTTGCTGTGTGCTCCCTGTCACTTGGGACTAGGATACAGCGAGTGGAAAGACGATGGCTCGGCAAAAATGACTCAGTTCTCATTTGTAAACTGACAATTGTGTACTGGAAAACATGAAGAGCAAATCGAGTTTGCTTTGTAAACAGTGGGAAACCTCAGCAATATCTGGTGTTACTGTTATGTAACGCCTGAGTGAGACACTGATTTCTGGGTGACGCCTGCGATACCATAACAAACACTGAAAAACAGAAAGGCAAAGAGAAAAGGCAGTGTGAGTAAGAGGAAAAACAAGTAAAACCTAAAAAACTAGAGAATTCAGAGGCGACTCTAAAAATTGCTGAAGAGATTATTAGTAAGTATTGAACCCAAAAAACACGAGAACCGAGCATCACGTACCAAGAAAACCAATTGCCCATGCTCCTTGATATGAATTCTTTAGTGTGGGAGCTTTGGTCCTCTCTTAGACACGGGTCAGCTGCTAGGCCAGAGCAGAGCTGCCTCTGTGCCCTGCCTGCCTGGCACAGGTCACGGGCACAGAGCAATCCTGCACGTCTGCTCTGGCCTGGCTGTGCCTGACATCACCCAGCTGTTCTGTGCCCTCTCTGTGCTGTGAAATGCAGCTGTCCCTGGGTTAGGTTAGGGCGCTTGGCTGTTAAACCAGACAAACCAAACAAAACAGAAGCTTAAAAAGAAGGAAAAGAACTGAACATTTCTATATAAAACAGGGTTTGGAAAGCTTGTGGAGGGGTTCCTTGGAAAGGCTCAGAATTGGGTGAGCTTGAGCACCAAGCACCCACAGGGCTGCTGTTTCCCAAATAGGATTTTACAAGTGCTCCCTCTTCAGTGTTCTCTTTTTCTTACAATAAAAATAATCAAAGTGATACTATTGAGCAGAGATTTTTGGGGAGTGACCATGAGCAATCAGCAGTGACATGGCACCTCTTTCATTTCAGAACCATCTGGTTGATCCATCTTTGGCTTTGATGTACATGGTGTGTGTCACACCCCCTTCAGGGACAAGGTATTCTCATGTGCCACAGAGGCAAGTTAAGTTGAAGGCTTCTTTTCATATTATGGTTGGCATTCTATGTTTTAGACATACCTTGTTTTATATTTTTGCTCACATGCCACAATTATCTGCACAGCTAAGGCTCCAAGAGTGGTAGATCAACTAAAGGTAAATCTGAAATTATTCCAGTAGGGGAGATAAAATGCCTGGATCTGCACAATATTATGGTGTCAGTCAAAACTAGCCAGTTTTTGAGGCATGTGCAATAAGTGGCCTTTTCTGTTACGTCTCTAAAATGGAATGGGGCTCTATTTCTGTCCTGCCAGGCTCAAAAAAAAAAAAAAAAATTAGACTTTAAATAAAGCAGAAATTAATTGCTGCTGAGCTGGTGCATTGCAGATGAGTCCATGGTTCAGTAAGTCCATGGTGAAGTAGCTGCACAGTGTTAACACTGTCTAAAAAGTAAAGCAAGATAGGTATAAAGAAAACCTCCCAGCTTTTATTTTCTTTGAAAATAATTTTGAATTTAGGGCCTAAACTTTATCTGTTGAATATGGCTACAACCAGGGTTGAAATTTTGGGGTTGTTTAATATAGGTGCAGTAAAATAATAATTTGAAAGTATGTAGACAGGAGCTCCATCTGCCCATGGTGGTCCCTCTGGCTTCTTGGCTGTGAGAAGTAGTAAATTGCAGACATTGCCATGAAACTGGATTTTTATTAACCATAGGGCCAGTTCCACACATCTGATCTGCTAGGGAATGAGTACATGGCCACACTATTTTCTCTGAGTGACCCTTTGGTACTGAGAATATTTCTATGACAAAAAGAGCCTCTTTGATTTGACCTTTCTACCTCTTGCCAATAAAAAAACCCTTTAGAAATTCTCAGACTATCTTTAACCCCAGTACTCCCTTAAGGACTTCCTGGAATGACCTCTTCTAGAAAGCACCTCTGAAGGTGATTGTGAGCTGTAAATCAAAATACTTTTTAGTTCTATTATTTCTATCTGAATTACAATTCATTGAAATTTGCAGCAATGATTTACTCTAATTAAGTACAGTTTGAATCGAATATGTACTCACAACACAGGTCTCTTTCCATAAAAAAAAAAAAAAGGCACCAATTTCTCAAGATTGAAATTGTAGCAGACAGTAACAGATTTTTAAATTGCTATTCTTCTGTAAGGACCTGCACATACAGACCAAGTGTTGAAAATTACTATTTCTTTTTGATTTGCTTGGTTCCCACTTGTCTTGAATGATCAGAATAATTTTTGTATCTGATCCATCAAGGGCTCTGCATACACTGTAACTGTGCTATTGCTTCCATCATTTCTTTGGTTCCTGACTATCATTAGAATAAAAAAATTCAGTCTTGCAATTCTTTATAGTAGATAGAAAGGGCTGGTCATGGCTAAATTCTACTTTTTGTGGCTTTGGAAGTCATTCCTAATGTGGTGATAGCCTTCCCAAGGCAATGACTTTAAAACAATAGCACTGTACTGCACACTGAGAGTCCCACGCAAGCTTCCTCTGACTCATGATGTTCCCTAAATACTCAATGGATGTTTTATTCACAAAAAAGGGAAGCACAGGAGTAAACAAATGATTTTTGGTGCAGATTTTATGACATATTCTCTGGGCAAAGACAAATAATAAAATTATTTCTTTTACCACATTGATATTGTTCTAGTTTTGGATTTTTGGACGATTGCTGATTATGATAACTGGCTGGTGTGGCCATGAGCCAGACTGGGGTAGATTTTATCCCAACCACACACATTCTTCAGGGACCATTGATGCTCCAAGGTTTGGTGCCATGCTCACTAAACCATATTGTAGGTGCTCTGACCTACTCTGGTTTACAGCCAACAAAAAGCAAAAGCTGGAATTTGCAGTACCTGAAGGGAACAGATGAGCAGGAGAAGTACGGCAGGGGAGAGGGGAGCACTGGCCCAGTTGTCTTTCTCCTGGTGGCACTGGTGTGCACATTCCTGAGGTTGTGCTGAGGGATGGGAAGTGCTGCTTCTTCCCTATCCTGTTGGGCTGTTGATGTTTGGCCAGGAATGGGTTTCCTCAGCTTCTCAGTTTACTTGTTTGTGCATCAATTTAATACTGCTATGACAGAAGGACATTATGTGAGTTAAGGAATTCATTAACAGATTTCTTCCAGCTCATCAGCGAAACTCATTACAGGAATTACAAAGCATTACTTCTGAAGATGAAAAATGTTGTGCCTTGCTGCATCTCCTGCTGTTTTCCTCTCCTGCCTCCTTCCCAGTTTTACTCTCTTTGTGCTGAAATACTCTTGGCAAAGTATACAATGTTTGGCCTCTGTCAGACCAGGTCCTGATGGTGTGGGTTTCCCTGACCCTCAGGCATCCAGGAGAGACCACCAAGCTTGTTACTTACATCTATTTCAAAACTAAACTCTGTATTTTAAGTAAAAGCTTACTATCTAGCCTGATTAGTTTTGGTTTGTTTTGGTTTTCCTTTGGTCATGCCTTGATTCCTTAAATGCTCTGCAGCATTCATTGCTGGAAAACTTGAGATTTTGTTTCCTGACGTACACAGACTTTCCTCCAAGACATCTTTTCATGGAAATTCATTTTGTTGCTGCCACGATGACTTTACAATCCGCGCCAGTTTTGTCTTTTGGATTTAATTCTGTGAAGTCTTGCACAGCGTCCACACCTACTCTCATAAGTGGCCAGAATTAGAATTACTCAGCATGTCAGGCATTAGTACTACAGGTACTCAATCTAAGAAAATATTTGGAGAATAAAATACAGAATGAATCATAATAAAGAGTAAGGGAAGCTGGTGCCAGATAAATGCAGACAGAATTATGACTGCTAGACAGTCGTGCTTCCAGCTTCTAAATTTTATCTCGACTGTGGTGATAAAGACAGACTATCATTATGTGTGCCAGATTTTATGCATGTCTTTCTTTAAAGCATAAGTTTATGCTGGAAGGATCCTGGAGGTGCCTGATGCTTAATCTTAGAAATACTAGCTCAACAGAAATAAAGCACTCAGGAAACAAAGCACAAATTATATTTCCAAAACATTTTTTTTGTAATTTGATCCTCCCATGTAAACAAGAGACAATAAACCTTCTGGGAGTCTTGTTAGCCAACAGTCTCCAAACTGCAATGAAAGAAGGATTTCAAAACTATTTCACAATTGTGTTTGGATGAAACATGTGTTTACTGTATGTAAATGAACAAGACATTCTGTTCTTTTAGGCTTCATCAGATCCTCACTGTCTTAGCTGGTTTGGCATGTGCAGGAAAGCAGGTCTTCTTCAGAAGGTGCTGGACAGAGAAACAGTTACTTTTCAGTGGACATTTCCACACTTGACAAAAGAACCCCACTTTTGTTCAAATTTTTGCCTCAGAAGTCATTTAACTTGATCCTGCCTTATTTTGCTTGCTAGAAATAATGACAAGTTATTTAATGAAAGAGACATGGAGGCAGAATTTCCTGTGACAATAAATAGCTGATGCACAGCTCTCATTGTCCAGCAGCATGTACTCAAAATGTGACTAGTCCCAACTGCTTGAAGATGTTGATTTTTGTGTATGAGAATTTCCTTTAATAGCTTGGGTGCCTGCATATAGCCAGTCCCTGGCATGGCATGTGTGCCAGCAAGCCTCTTTCCAATTTGCCAAGGGAAACCTAGGATCCATGGCAGACTGGTGAGCTGCACTTTTACCCCAGTCTTTGGGAAAGGAAGCTATGCAGTAATTCACTTTCTTTCTTTATTTTTTCTGGCCATTGCTATGATACCATTAGCTGAGTTAGGGAGATTTTGCTGTTGTGGTGGTGGTTTGCATCTTGGATGTTTTATCTGGGTGCAATCAGAGAAAAAAAATCTAATTGGTACTGCAAGTGTACAGTACACAGGCCAAAAATGTGTGCTCTTTTGTGAGCCCTGCTGCAAAGGGTGACTGCTGTGGATCAGAGCCTGGGGCACTGCACGGGGCTGAAATAAAGAGCATTTTACTGTTCTTCAGCCTGCTCTGTATTGCAGTGCCACCACCTCCACTGTTGCTAGAATTCCAGCTCAGGCATATGTGTTCACCTCTGCTGGAACAGAGGATGTGCTTCATGGGGACTGCTAGTGGATCTGATAATCCAGGCTAGCAATGGCCTTGTATAGTGTTGAGGAAGAAGGGTGGAGCTAGGCAGTGATTTATTGTTCTCAGGCCAGCAAGCAACAACAGTTGTTGTGTGCTTAGGCTGCTGACACATCCCTGTAACCTGCAAAATCCCTCATTCTGAGCTGGCTTTTGTTCTTCCCACCTTTCCATGCAGGTACTCTGGCCAGGCTGGCCATGCTTGACTGGAGCTGGGAGGGAGGACAGCACAAGTCATTCCCTGCTCTGGGCAGGGAGTCTTAGTGATAACTGATTTTATTGCTGTCTTTCATCTTCATCTACATCAATCTTATGACTTCAAATCACTTCAAGATGCTAAAAGCATGTTTGCCATGAAATTTTGCTCAGTGTCATGAAAAGAATATTTTTTGTTTGTTCTTTGTGTGAATATTGAATTGATTGTTTAGTTTCTTTCCTTGCCTCAGTCCCACGCTACTCATATTTCCAGTGAGGCAAAACCCTGAACCTTTGTTTTTCCTTTTACAGCTTTATAGCTGGGATGGTGTTCTGCTTAGCAAACACAGTTTAAATTACACAGGCATCTTTTCCCAGTTTGCTCTCTCTAAATCTAAATCTCATCTAAATCCATCAAAACACTGCACAGTCACCAGTCCAGCAGTGGTTTTTTTTGTAGTAATTCTCAATTTCCATTTTGCACTAAGGAAAAGTGTTACAAATGTCCTGCCTCCCTTGCAGGGTCCACTGATACCATTTATGAAATGCTGAGGTCATTAAGGGCATAATTTCCTCCCCAGGCAGGCTTAAAGTGGCTGATTTTGTGAAATCCTGAGCATCAAAAAAATTACTTTCTTTTGCATCTGAATTCTGTAGAGTTTTTTGATAGGTTGCAGTACTTTAGATTCTGCAGGTTATTGTTGATTGGGTTTTTCAGACATGGTTTGCTACCTATTTATTTGGCTATCTAGAAACCCAGCACAACACTGAAAATATTTTCAAATAGGAAATGTAAGTAAATGCCTAATAAATGTCTATGAAATCTCTTCCAACCCATCACAGTGTCATCTGCTTTACATTCATATGGTAATACAGGATAGAGCTACCCAAGAGAGAAGAATTATTTTCAAATAACATGTGAATACTTATTTAGTCATGCACTGGCAGCCTTGGTACAAAAGCAATGCACACTCAAAAAATCTTTTTTGACATTAGATGCAGGGATTAATCCCAACAGCTACACATAGATACTTCCCATATCATGTGGCATTTAAGTAGCTGTCAGATACAGAGCATCTTTTAGAAGGACTTAGTTTGGTTTTTGGTATGGGTTTTTATTGCTTTATTTACTTTGTACCATCTTCCTTATATTGCTCTATTCCTAACAGTCTGCCTCTTTTTCCATTTATTATATTATTCACACTAAAATATGGATTTTGCAGCATCTGTCGGTCCTGGATGTTTCCTGCTCTCCTGCCATCTCTTCTGTCTCTTTATCTATTTGATTGTTTTGCAATCTTTTACCCATGAACTCTCTCTAAGCCAAGTTTGGGGATTTTGCTCTCACACTCTGCTGCTCAGCCTGCTTTGTGTAATTGGAGGATGGGTCCCACAGCTTCCAAATAGCAAAAGTATCATGTTGGAATGCAGGCACATCTCCTCCTTCATGGCCCCAAATACTGCAGGAAGTAATTGGAAATTGGTCTTAATTAAATGTTCAGCATCAGTGACAGCACTATGAGTTATTAGACTGGTTAACAGAGCCTAAACCACAGGTGGTTAAACCATTCTAAAATTATCTTTACACTCGATATAACTTTCACACATCCTAACTGGGCCAAAGTTCTCAGGAGAAGGCAGGACTTGTGCAAGGCTTCAAGATTCAAGAGCCTTTTGATCTACATGAGCCTAGCCTCCCATTTCATCCAGTTCACACTCCCTTTCTGTCCTTCACCACGCTGGATGAAAGGGAGTTTCCAGATATTGGACAGAGTTTGTTGTGCTAATAAAGAAATCTCAGTTTATGATAGAAGTATAATTTCAAATGTGCTCTGTTTCATCTTTTCCCAGAGTTAAGCTTGAAAACAGTGTCTGTACAGAGGAGCAGCTGGAGGTGCAGAACAGGGCTACTGCATCTGTTGTTCAGGGCAGTGCTAACTCAGGCAGCAGTGAGGGTGTCACACATAATCCAGTTTTAAGGGTAGGACACATGGCCCACAAGCCCCAGCAATCTGCAGCCCTACCTCTCTTGGGGTGCTGATCTGGGCTCTGAGCCTTAGAGCAGCCCAGGGCCACTGTAATCCCCTGCTGTTGGCTCTAGGGCAGAGGTGTGGCTGCTGTTAGCCAGAGGAAGCACAGCACAGCAGTGCTGACCATGAGACTCCCCCACACCTCTGCACCTGTGCAGATTTACACACACAGGACACAGAACTGCATGGACTTGTCGGACACTAAAGACTGGGGAGGCTGTTGGCACTGGGGATGGGAAAGAGACATTGAAACAGGTCTGACAAAAATGGTTCAAACTGTCCACATCAGAGGATGTGAAAGGGGAACTTGCCACAGGGTAGGCAGTGACCACATCCTCCAAATGTGCACTGTGGAATTCTGCTGAGACTGCTTTCCCAGAAACGCCCCAGCAAGTCACTGTCTTCTGGCTTGTCCTCTCTTAGTCATAACTCTGAGATAGTGAACCTGAATATAGTAACTGGGAGGCACGTTTGGAAGAACAAAACCATCAGGATGGCAATTTGAATATATCTGTAATGGCACTCATAGCAAGAGCAAAGGTTTAAAAAAATATGTAATGAAGATTTCATGACCTTCCCAGTCTTTATCCATTAAACATTTGCTCAGTAATTCTTCAGTATACGCACAACCTGGCCAAAAAATGAACTAAATTCATTTTTCAATGCGCAGCCATCAAGACTTTGCTCAGGTATCAAAAGCCTGGAGATGTTTTAACTGAGAAATCCACTTTTTTTAGTGCTCTTTGGCTGTTAGAGTGAACCAGAATGTTGCTTTTTAGCTTTTAGCTGGTTTTGTTATTTATTTTTTATAATTATGCTTATTCAACTGTTACTTTTTAATCTGGACCTTTTCTTCTGTTTTTGAGTTTTAAAATTTGTTAAGCAAGTTTCTATCTCTAAAGCCATAATTAAGAAAAATAGCCAAGTAGAGAACTGATGTAGAAGCAAATAGTTCTGAAAATCAGTGATTGTAGCTTACAATAGACAAAAGTCCATCTGTCACTTTAATTGATAGATGCTAGGCCCTATTTCAAAAATTCAGGGAAATGAATAGCATTCAGTTACTCTGACCTTGCAAAATAAATAGCAATGCCCTGAAGACACACTAAAAACATATCAGGAAGTAGAACTGTTGTCTCTGTTTTAAACAACATTTCATTCAATGGAAAAATAGCCAAGGAATACATTTTTCCAGATGATTTAAGATGCAGTATGCTGATACTTGTCTCTCAATAGCAACAATTAAAATAGCTTGGTTTTGTAACCACAGTGTAGACATTATTTCCACTATTAGCCCATACTTCTCTAAGAGCAGGAGTTGCTAAAAAACTGCAGCTTTTTCTACACAAAACCTCATACCAGGATAGTAATTATTGATAAATCCACACAAGAAAATTCAGAAGCTCAGAATTCAATACATAAGACTCCAAACTTGAAAGTGCTTTTATACTTCAGTCTTCTCAGGATGTTTTAAGAAAACAGGGTCTGACAGGCTACAACATCTTGCATTATCAGGCAAAGCTTCCCTAAAATGAGAAATGTGCTCAGGTCTAATTTTTTAGTTTGCAATTTTTATCAATAGCACTTTTTAAAACTAATAACAAATAATTTTTAATATGCTGTGTAAATGCAAATGGAGGTTCTCCTCAGTTAAGAAGTGTTTTGCAGGCTCTAGGTTTGTATTTGTATTTGTATTTAATTATCTCAGTTTAATTCTACCAGCCAAATAAATAAATAAGTATGAATTAGAATAAATATGAATCTCTCTGTGATGTAGAGAAAAGCAATTGTATTGCTTTAGTGCATGAGGCTGGGTTCATGCTCCAAGAATAAATGCTGCTTCTGCTCAGATGCATAAAGAGATGAGAGGACTTCCAGCCCATGCTCCACCAGGAACAGTGGAAAGACATGCTCACAAAATTCAGAAATGCAGAAAAAGAAAAAAAATCACATTTTCTTTTCAGCCTTTCATTTTTTTGATAGGAAGCTACTAAGGAAATTTTTTTAGAATGATGTCAGAAACCTTCAGGGAATGGTGCTGAAGTTCTATCCAGGAGATCAGAGAAGCTGCCTTCAGCATTCTTGGCAGCAGCTGTATCCCTGTCCTGCTGTGACAGAGGTGGGTGTGTAAAAGTTGACCCAGACTGGATCTTCATGGCAGGTGGCCATTATTAAAAATCATTATTTCCTGGCATGTACCACTCACTAGTATAAGGTTCTTACCTATATTATCCAACTTTATTTTGCTGTTAATACTGGTTATTATTCAGTCCCTCAGTTCTTGGCTGCTCATAAAGTCTAAAAGGACCATGGAGAGGCAGAACTGTCCTGGGGCTATTCTACATTTCATTTCATTCAGTAATGAAATGCCCCACCCCAGAAATTCTGAAAGACAGACATAAAATGGGAAGGAAACTTTTCTTCCCCTTCTGCTGCAGACACAGTGGCCCCATGGACCTGAGTCAATATTTCTGGAAGTATCAGTTTTGTACCAGTGATTGTGTTCCTTCTGAGACCTCCTCAGACCCACGATTCCATCTGAAATCAGCTCTGCCTTTAGCTTTCTCCTCCTGAATGAACTGGCTCTCTTGGGCTTTTCTGATTTATTTGGTAGCTTTATGAAATAATGCTTTTTAGACTGTGTTAAATAATCTGAGATCTTCTAAAAATGGAAGTAATGTCTTTTATACTGAATTAAATACATCTGAGAATTTTTTTACCAGTTCCTAAAGCAGGAAGATGCAGCAGTTAATACAGCTCCTATTCCAAATGCTACCCTGTCTCTTTGTTTTGTCAGAAAGATTTATGAAGGAGAGCAGGGGTCATGCACATTGCAAATGTGCTTCTGCTAAAGCAGTGTATTCCTGGAGGAATAAACACAGACAGTGCTGAATTACTTTGTCATCATTAGAAATTGTCAGAGAACCATAATGTTCGTGAGAGCAGACAGGTTAGAACTGCACAGACCAGAAAATAAATGCTCACACTGAAAAATACATGGAACTCCTTAGTCCAGTGCACACAGTTTTCCTCAGCTGAGAGGAACCAGTGAGCTGGGCTGCTGAAAAGGAGTGCAGGTTTTAGCTGCTTCAGTGGCTGGGGGGAAGGTTTGCTTGCAAACAGACTCTCCTTGGTGTGATAATTTCTCAGTGAATGGCTAAGGAACTTCTTTTTTATGGGAGAAACTGCTAAGTATTATAAATAATTTTCCAGAAAATGAGGAAAACAGTCTTGTAAGTATTAATGGATCATTTCAGTGCTCCAAAGGGAAGTTTCTATGCTTCACTTTTTTTGAATGTGAAAATGGGATGTGGTAATCACTGTCCTTTTCAAAGAAGCATGAAGATAAATCATTCATTTGGCAAATATATATCAAATAAATGCTAGTATGTCCTTGTTGCATCCTCTTCCTTATCTGTAAAGCAATTTCAAATATTAACTTGAAAAGTTTGCTTTGGTTTTACAAGCTTAAAGCATTTTTCTTAGCCATTTTCTCACTCTTGAATGATGGTCCCTTATACTCCACTGAGGCAGATGATCTTGAGGCAGTGGTGCTTGCTGGGGATGTGACTGGTCTGCTCTGCTGGATCATCCGGCTTCTTTTCCTCTCTGAAAAATATATGTACCACAGTTAAATTGCTGCCACATGCTGTAATTAGTAGCAAAGACATACTGTAATTAATACCAACACTGGAAATTTTAATGGGCAACATTAGCTAAACAACCTGTAGTTGTAAAAAATAATCCTTCCTGGATTCTAGACTGAAATAATTCATTCTGAGTGATGTTTTCCTGATATCCAGCAATAATCTAGGCATGAGAGTTGTTTCATTTATAACTGGTGCCTCACAGCTTGAAGACTCAGGTGTGCCTGCCTCCAAGCCTTCCTTTGCTGTTCACAGTTCCAAACTCCCGATTTGTCTCCATTAGGACTGCAGTAATCCTTTGTAAACCTTTGCTGTGTCACCCCTCTGAAGGATACTCAGTGTTCACATTTCCTGTCAGGACAGAGACCCTTTCTCTCTTGTCCTTTCTTGTCTAATCTGCATCAGCAGATACAGAGTGGGTTTGACTGTCCAGGGCATGTGAAGTGCAGCTCCTTGGGCCTTTCTGTGTCCCTGTGCAGAAAACAACATTTCACTTCTGTCTCCAAAACAAGTGAATTTTAACTGACACAAGTGCTATACCCACACAGGCAGGGCAGGTAAGAAAAATGCCCTGCTGAGGCTGTGTGTTCAACCTCCCTCTTACAAGGAGATCTCCTTTCTCTGGTTTGCCAAGAGCCATCACAAATGTTTATGGACTCTAAGGCTTTTACTGACTAGCCAGTAAAATAGTTTGTTAGGATAAGTAATTTCAGTTGGGAGGGACCTACAACGATGCAACATTTTCTGATGTAATTTCCACTCAGTAAAAATTCAGGTATTTAATTTTACTTTGTTATAATTGAAACTTACCCCCCTATTTTTGGAATATATTCACTGGAGTTGGGGAAAGAAGCAAAAACACCACAAAAGAAAAGGAAAAAAAATTTTCACAGTTTTCTAGTAAAAATACAATATGTGAGATAAAATGGAATATCATGCTGCTGTACAACATATTTTACATTTCTGTCCCTTTAGAAATGTTAAAAGATTTTGAGATTTGGGCACCAGCATAATTTCCATGTATCCATGAGATGAAATATCAAAACTTTTTCTTTAACTATTCCTGGAAATATATTGTTCATTCCTGTATTAAATTTCTGAGAAACAATATTATTGTCCAAGGCATAATCACTCAGAATGCAAGTAATTAATTGTGTTAATAATTCTGTAATCTTTAATGTGTGTAAATATATACACACACACACACATATTCAGCTTATCTAATGTATAGTAGAGATTAAGTGACAGAATCTTATCTGTAAGCCACTGCTACCAGCTCTGCAGTTTTCCTTAGACTCACAGAATGGGGTTGCCTTGAAAAAGCCTCCAAGGGAAGATATCTAATTATCATTGGTATTTTCACAGTTCTTGGGGAGCTTATGCAGATATGGCATGCAAGGTCTCCACTTGGCCAATTATTCAGATCACTCCTGTCTGAGAATGTATTGGATTTCATGATTCTTTAGGTAACTAGAGCACCATCATGAAAATGAATACAGGTAGAGTTGAGTTCATCATTGCCAGCTGCTAGGATGGGAATAAGAAATGGGAACCATGTGACCATTGAATAGGGATACAGCATAATGCAAGAGGGAAAAATAGAAAAAAAGAGTTATACTAACATAGAAAACCCTGTATTTTGATAGTTTCTTGAAAATTTCTTTGTCCTAGAATCTGCCAGAACTCTCTTGAGGCTTGTTCCTGCCACTGCACTGATCCAAAATAACAAAGAATGCAGCACTTAAAATATTTGGCTCATAGGAAATAGCTTGCTAGAGCAGGAGGCAGCTTTCTCATGCGCATTTTTCATGTCCTGCTACAAAAAGCTCAAAACATTGTGAAGGATGTGTATTCAGTTGAGAAATGTTAAAAATGCCACTTCTGATGTAAGACATACTTTTGATATTACATCTACTGCACATCTAAAACCGTCAATGAAATTTGTCACCTCTATTTTACACTTGTATTAAGTGAGAACGTGACAATTGACCTCTAGTAACACCAAGTTTGACAATTCTTGTACATGTAAGTGTTACCAGAATGATTTTATAAACCAAAGCTGTCAAACACATCCTGTTGTAATCTTTTGGGAGAGAGAATGCTATACTGTATTTTTTAAGGCGGTATTTTTTACTGTCTTACAACTCTCCTCAGGTCATATTAAATAATTTGCAATGAATTTTGTTAGGCAGAAAAGCTTGTCAGTGCTGAAACTAAGAATTGCTCTGTCAAGTTGGAGGTGAAGGAAAATCTAATTTGTAATTGAAGCCATGTATTTTTTCAAAATGAAATGGGTGATCTGAAAGTAAGCAAAGTGAGATTTTTAAAAGTACAAGAGACAAGTGATATCCTGCTAGCTTCTAACTTCAAAAGCCCAAGCTTGTGTATGGAATTCTGCAGTTCACTTTTCCCTTTTGCACACTGGAATTTCTCCAGTCCACCTGAGCCAAAGGTTGGTGTCTGCTTGACTCCATCTCGACAGCCTGAGCTGAATTCTCTGCTTAAAACTGGGCATATGCCAGAGGACAAAGCTTAGCTGGGCTTTACATACATGCTTTACACCAAAATATCTTGTAAACACTGAAAATAGGGATTTGGGGTTTTCTGCTCTATTCCCAATAGTTTTGGGAAAGCACAGAAAATTTCTAGATGGAATGCAAACAGACTGAAATCCTGTTGCATACACTGAAAATAGGGAATTCTCACTGAGAGTTGCAAGAGAAATACCTTTGGTATGCTGATATAAACTTTGGGTGAAATCTAGAAAATATGCAATTTAGCACAAGGCATTTTCCCTAGACTTTCCTATCAGAAAAAAAAATTATGTTAATTAGGTAGAAAAGGAAATTAATTAAGAAGAAAGGGAAAGGAACCCCACAGTGTGCAGGGCATTGCTGGGTGCCAGCTGCCATTAGTGGAAAGCAATAGGCAGCACACCTGGACCATGTACTTCATGGAAGAAGGGGAGAGCAGTGGGAGACAAGTCACAAGCCACTGCACTTCCAGGTCACTCACTTGGTTAATTTTAGTTTTTATCTGATGTAGGAGCTCTGTATTTTAAGATAACATTGTATAAATAACCTGTGTAACTCTAGCTCAAGCCTTTAGGAGCCTCCATATCTCAGTGCATGATCTTTTTCCTTCTGCAGTCTGTCACCTGTCAGCAGTGCCTAAGGACAGTCTAAACCAGGCTTCACTCACCTGCTGGCCAGTGCTATGAGATCCTTTGTCAGAAAGCTCCTTCTGGCAGTTATTTATAGGTCAACATTTGGGTGAGCTAATTGCAGGCTGGACCCCTGGAAAGGTAACTAAACAGTTATTGCTCATGCTGTGAGGAGAAATGATTATGTGAATTACCAAATCTCATTAATGTGCTACTCTTGGACATTTTGAACCAGCACTGCTGCACTTGCCTTGGGGGAAGGGCTGCTCTGTCAGAACTCTTGGTGAATGTCTCCATCTCTCATCAAATTTGGGGTGATATTACTATCCTCCTGCTGGGTTTTCAAAACTTTATTCCAAAATAGAAGTGCCCTAATCTCCCTTCCTTTTCAGGGAGTTTTCCTATGAGCATTGATACCTCACACAGGCTCACCTATTTTATACCAGTCAGACCCTGATTCCTGAAGGGCACTTTTACCTGGCATTGCTGTGCTCTCTGGAGCTAAGCTCAGTTAATGTGAGCTCATTAGCAATACCTTCTCTATTCCCCAAATTCCCCTTGGTACTGATCCTCACTTCTTGAGCGGACTGTGATCCATCCAAGTCCTTCAAATGATGTGGCAATTAATCCTCCCCCTTTGTGCTGAAGCCTCTTGTCACCCTGATCTTCTGGGCAATTCCATTCCCTCTGCAGTGTTCCACAAAGACCATATTGGGTCTGAGCCCCAACACCTGCTGCACTGGTGAACACCAAAGCAGGGCATTTCAGTCAGGGACTGGCAGACTGTTCTGTCTGAAGCAGTGCAAAGGTAAAGGTATTCAAGTTTGTCTTTCTAAGCTGCTTTGATGAAGGGTGCCAGCTGGGCAGAAATGAAATTTTGGTTTGATTCAAACAGTTCTCCCTGTTAATTCTCATATGGTGTTTTGGAAAAGTCTGTTAGGTTTTATTTAAGTTGTGTGTAACACTTGCTATACTTGACTGTCCATTCACCACCACACATGTAAAGTCAGAGTAACTGCTGTAAAGCCAGTGGGATTTTATTTACAGTGAGTTGTAAGAGAAAGAGTAACTGCAGCTTCAAGGTTGAGTCTTTAATCATATTGACATCCAGTGGATTTGGCTATTTGGCCAACTCCCACATTTCTTTAACAGATATTAATAACCAGTTAATACAACCCAGTGATGTTCCTAACAGATTAAAAATAGTAATCAGAGAATAAAAAAAAAATCTTTTAGCAAGAATATTTATCTCCTTCACAATTAAGTTCAGATGATTTTGCTCAGATTTCTTCTAAAATACTCTGTATTTATATGTCAATATTAGAATACTTTCAAAATCAATTTACAATTCTAAAACAAACCACATTTCAATAAAGCAAGAGAGGGTGCTTAAAACAACTCTGCAATGATCCCTTTGGAGTATTAAGTGTTAAGAAGTGTTAGTTTCTGATCTCAAGTACATCTCCATGGCTTATGAATGTTCTTTGTGACTTATGGGTATGTGCAGATGACCTCATTTCTGGTGTGATTGTCCACCTTTAGCATTTGGACTTTCTGCTTGTTTGCTGTTTGATAAATGAGTCTCTGTCAACAAGACTTGGTGAAATTAAGGAACTCTTGTACTCTATGACTGTATACAAGGTTGAGTAATTGGGGGTCATTACTGGAGCTATTAAAAGAGGAAACAGTAATGTGGGAATCTATGTCCTGAAGGCATACAGTAACCTGACTGCCTATCAAAAATAGAAAAAGTTTAAATGAAAACAATGCAACTCACAGGAACTGCACAGAGCAGATACAAATACAGGTTTTCCAGCAGGTGAAAAGTGGCAGTGGCAAACACAAGAAGTGTGCTTTTTAGTTTATCTATTGTTGAACACAGGCCCAAACACTGTTGTAATATGCTGTAGCTGTAGTAAGAGCCATCCATTCAAAACAGCACTTCTACCAAAGGATGGATGACTTTTCCTTCTGGGTGTGTTGGTGTTTACAAATAAACAAAACTCAGGAGTATTGCTCTGAAGGATACATTGCATCCAATGGGCAATTTTCCAGCAAATAGTATTTTATCCCTAAGATGAAGGAAGTACTTTGACCATGCACACACACTGTGCTCTGTCAGATCTGCTCTGGAGAAGCCCTTTCTTCAGGTGCTCATGTTCCCTCCAGAGCAGATGAGGGGCAGATCACTTCTATTCTCCCACATGCTTTGCCATTATTATCCACAGGTTGTGCCTCCAGAGATGGAGTCTTACAACACTGGGTAATGAAATCTGTAAGGTCACTTTTCCTCTCTCTGTCTGAAAAAGAATTAACACTCCTGGAGACGCTGAAAATTTAATTTTGGCATCCTTGAAGTTAAATAGGGAGTGAAATGGGGTGGAGGAGGTGGGGGAAGGGCAGGGGGAGAGCATGAGGAATGTTTATTACCCTGTCCTTGCCAGAAAAGCTACAGGATAATCTTTCTGGGCATTATTAGGGGTTGAGGTGAACTGAATTTATGGCTCATAGTCACTTGCTTATTTTGGAACGATATCTGAACTCATATATATCGGAATAGAGTCCAAGACGCCACTTCTGGCATTTAAATCCCATAATGAATCACAAGTTGAGGATATGATTCAATATCTTAAATTGCATTATCAGATTTGTGACTCATGGTCAATGACACCGAGTCTGGCAGGGTTCTGAATGATGCCTTCAGGAACAACAATTTTTGATCATTTTTCTTGTGGTCAGGAGGTGAAGGTGGTGTGCACTGGGGTCACAGAGCTCTGTTACTGCAGATGACCAGAGTGTTGCCAAGGAAGGGCTGTGTTTCAAAAGCACTTGCAAAGAGAACTCTCACTAGCAGTTCCACATTATAGCAAGAATTTCAACATGAGGTACCCTCAAAATACGGCAAGTGGGTTATTCTGTGTATACATTGTTGCACGCAACAGTAAAGTAATTTTTATCCCTCTGTCTCCTCTGCTTCTCAGGGTACATATCAGCAGAGAGGCAACACTTAGACTCCCCTAATCTTAGCACCAGCATCCTGGTGTAGGTATCATTCCCTGCTAGGCTGGCCTATATCCCTACATGCTCCAGGACTGTGACTGGCAGGAAGTGCAAGAGAGGCCAAATGACAATGTCTCAGATGTGTGCTGCACAGCTAGCAATGGCTGCATTAGCACGAGGTGCTGGGAAGAACCAAGCTTTAAGAACCAAGCTTCTTAAAGCAGGTTTTTCTAACAGGAAGAAGAAATGAAAATCAAGAAAAATGGTGTTTTTAAGGAAGGAGATTGAGGAATAATGAGCTGCAACTGTGGGTACTCAGAATATGCCTTGGAGGAAAGTCAAGTGAAGAGGAAGAAAGTGAACTAACTATTCATAATATAGCCAAATTAAAGAAGTCTTTGAGTTACCTTCACTGTCCTTTTGCCAATTTGAGAGGAATTATGCTGTACCCAGTGGTATCAAAGGCTGTGCTGAGATCCAACCAACAGCAAATACTCATTTCCTAGTTTTCGTTTCATATTTAGTTATCTTTACAACGTAACCACAAGAATGATTCCCTGGTCCCTCTAAGGACTACTCCACATTAAAACTATAAAAGATGGTCTAAGTCAGGTATTGTAGAAAATGTCTGAAAGAATATGAACAGAAAGAAATTGTAAACAGCCCCTTTCTTGTGAACTTTGTCTACAGATGCAGAATGCCACAAGAAGGTCTCTGAAATCTTAAGGTCACAATTTGGGTAATACTATTCAGCAGAAGACAATGTGCTCCCAAACCTCCTTAGATGATTCAGACAGTGTAGTGCCACCCACATCTGATCTGTGTTTGGCTGAACTGCCAAAACATTAAAATCTGTGAAGAAAGCATCCTACTGAATTTAAAGTGGGTGTCCTGCTTTGAGATAGCTGTTCTTAGACCAAACACTCCAAGCTGGGGGAAGCCTAGGACAACTCAAAGTCTGGAGTAGGTAGCTAAAGTGGAAGTTAAATGATTTTCTCATTGCTGACTCTTGTTAAATACTAAAAGGCACAAAGGTAGCGTGTGAAGTAGCAGAGGAAATGCAAGTTGGGAAATTCTCCACTTCACATCATTTCAATTGAAGGTCCTTTCTTTCAAGATGCTACAGACCTGAGTCCTGAGGCAGCAAAGCACAAACACCCCTCATGGATGGCAGACCTAGTTTTTGTCTGATTCTTTCAGCTGCTGTCACTATATAACTAAAGGGGAGCCAGGATATTCTCTTGTCTCCACTTGAATATCAAGTCTTTGACAGTAAAGTAGGGCTAGCAGGGATTTCTCTGCTGGCTTTTTCATCATGTTTAGTTGCCACCCTTGAGATGCAAACCCATCTTTTCAACATACTTTCATTCTGAAGAACTTAAAGCTTCCCTGTAGCATTTTATTTACCATCACACCAGTATTGTGAGGGGGTCCTTCCTCTCATTAAGATATATGATATTAAAAGAAAATGCAAAAGAGAAAAGCGCATGAACAGCAAGAGTTCTATTCCCACAGACTTTGCAATTTTTCTAACCATTGTCCCAACCTGCCCCCAGGGAGCTCCAGGGAATATGATGCATCTATTGCTGCTGCTCTTTTGTACTCTGACACTGATCTGTTGCCCAATAAAATATCTCTCAAAGGACAGCATGGTGTCACAGCTGGTTTAGAACCTGAGAAAACCAGCTCTTTGCATAAACAGGCTCCATCTTCCCTTTGTCCTTTTAGGAAATGTATCCAAGGATATATTTTCATGGTATTATCTGCTAACCAGTGCCCTCCACTTTGTGCAAAGCACAATCAGAGGGTCATTAACACAAGTGAAGGCGTCACGTAATGTAATATCCTCTGCTCAGTCACCTATTTTATGTACCTTTGTACTTGTCTGAGTAGATTAGGTAAAGTACAATAATTTATAAAGAAAGAATTTTATACAAAGAAACTTACTTTCTTTTGTAGTTTCTCTGTTCTTTTCTCTGTCATGGATCTGCTCCCTCCTACTGTAGTGAAAAGGGTACATTAAAATTAATATTCTAAGCTAGGGTGTTCAAAGCAGACTATGGCAGTAAAGTGTCCGAAAGCCACTGACATTCAATGGGAGCTAAGTCCTTAACCTCTTTGAAAATTCTTAGCCCAAATCCATTAATCCTTACTTCAAAGAGATAATATTCACAATTCCAGGAGTAATTTTCCTAACAGCCTTTTATTCTCATTTCTGATATGCCCTTCCTCCCTAGGTCCAAGCCCCCCGCTGAGGTACAAAACCAAATTGCTTCCAAGTCCCTTGTAATTCAGACCTCAGCTTTAGCTTTGGTTCTTTTGAGGCATTTGTTTTTATATTTAATGGCACATAATAATTTGTGTCTAGAAGACACAAAATGGGATTCTGCAAATTGCTTTTCCATCACTATCTGGTCTCATCTGTCATTACACCTCTTATAACTGGGTGTAACTGGGGCTTTATAGACACACACCAGTTCACCCAGATATTTTGACTCCTTACTGGGAAAAGTGAATTCCTATATTGTATGGTTTTGCTTATGGTCACTTCTGATATTTTGACAAGAATTAAATCATCTCTACCAGTCTACATCCCACTTTGTCAGCTTTTCCTTCTGAAACACAGTGCTATGGCAGTTGTGACTTATCACATTATTAACTTCAGTCATTTATACTCATTTTTCACTTCACACCCCAGCAATCATAACATGAGAAGACTTCACTGATTAAATGAATCAGGTACAGAAAATGTGATCTGACCAGAATTTTTGCAATTAGTGATACAAATATCCTATCAGAAGGCAGATTTTAATTGCATTGAAAGTCAAAGGATGCTGTAGTAACCAACCCTTACTGATAATCTGCTACACTACATTGACACCTTGTGGCTGGCTCATCATAATGCAAAGCATTCGCCCAGACTAGCAGGAATAAGAGTGAGTAAAACGTAAAACCTGTGTGGAAAATATTTTAATTTTAAATGCTCACAGTGAATGGGAGCCTGATGAAGGGAATTGATCAAGCTCCACTTTAAATCTCAGTCTGATCCCAGCCCATGCTCAAAGTATATATGTTCTTGAGTGCTGAACAGAGAACCAAGATCTATACATTTCTGATTTTCACTAAAATTCAGATCTTTGTGGGATCCAGCCTTGAAGTGTGTGCCCTAAGCTTACCTCAGACTGCCCCTCTCCAGCTGACATGTTGTATTTCTACTTCCACAATGAAGACAGTGGGATAAAGAATGAACAGATTTTGTAGCAATGGTATCTGCTGCCAAAATAGAATGAGATTAAAATTACATTTACAGAAGGAAATGCAAACTTTAGAGTGTGTGTGTGAAATAACACTCTAGAAAGGTCAAACAGAATGAAGGTGCAGCAGTCTTTTTCGCTGCCTGCCCGCTGGAGAGGAAATGGCCCAGTGCAGGAAGCATGCTTCAAACAGGCAGATGGGCTATGACATAAACCCAAGACAGCTCATCTGCTCAATATGTAATCATCCTGTTTGAATCCATTTTCCTACAATCTTCCTGAGAAACACAGAACTCCCATGAATTCACATAGGAAAGGAACTGCTGAAATGTTAATAAAGGGAAGGATTTGAAAAGGATTCAGATAAATCACTTACAAAGAGTGCTCTGGCCAGCAGTAAGTGAATCACTGAGCAACATTCAATGATTTCTCAGGAAGACTAAATCCATCATATGAGCCTATCCTTCCCCAAAACCCATTAAATCTGCTTTGGTTCATTCCTTTACAAACCTGGAGACTTCCTATATCAATCAGTGCCATCACATGAAACTGAAGTTAATTGTTTCAGTGAAGAATCCCACTTGAATCGTGACTTTTATGTTCTGTGGGCAAATATTCTTCCACAAAATAAGGGTTAGTTATCCAGTTTTTGAGAATGGGGGAACTGGACATCAGGGAGTCCCTCCTTTCTCCTGCATATTTTCCCCTTGGAATAATGAGATGAGGCTGCTTGGAGGCCCTGCTGCTGCTTTGGCAGAGGTGTCAGGCACCCACAGCTGGAAAGGGCATTCACACCAGGATCTGTGGGGATGCTCTGGTGTCTGTGGGCCTTGAACACTTCTGGGATGCCTTTGGGCAAGAGTGGCTGAGTTGGGGGGCAGCCTGCACTGACAGCAAGGACCCAGCTCCAAAGTCAAGGATATGAAAGGGAAGAAGAAGAGGGTGGGAAGGATGCCTGGACTGACTTGGTCTGCAGCCATTTCTATCTCTGTCCAGAGCTCCACAATACTTGTTTTGAGGTTTAGACAGTTTAAGCGTTATTAATTTCCTGTGTCTAATTTTATTAATTAAGAAAAGATGTGCTCCCTGATGGTCTGGCCACATGGGAGCTCACAGTAACACAATTCCATGAGGATGTGGTTAGGAGTTGAGTGATTTGTGGCTCTGCCCATGGGAGAGCTTCCAGAAAAGCAAGTATCTGTGGGATAAACCCTGTCTCTTGCCATGGATTTCAGCCAAGTAGCCTCAGCTTAAGGATAGCTATTAACATTAAACAACCTGCAAAATTTTGTTCAAATTCCAGTAGAGTTAAATGATAATTCTCTAAAAAGAATTACAGTAATCTACTCATTGCCATGGAACAAGATATAATTAAAGAAATTCCTACAGCAATAACTCAATTACATATATTTTTGTTCTAAACTGGCTCTTAAAAGGTTCTTAAGGTAAACAGTTATTTACTCAGTACAAAACTGTAGCTCAATGCAATAATAAGTATCCTTAATACTGCCCTGCAAGGCACTACTGGAGAAGAAGCCTGTCTTTGAGGAGAGGTGTAAAGGCAATATGTCCTAAACAAAACCTGAAATTTTGTGTCACTGCTGTTGGATGTGAATTGATTGTGAACTTCTCTCACCTCTCCATAAATACTTATTGCCAGTATTCAGTAAAGGAATAGACAGTTGAAATTACAGAACCTTTCCCTTCTGAATTAAAGAAGCAGTGTTGTTTGGAGGAAGGTGGAAAAGGCCACCAAACATGGAAAATGTTCTTGGGAAGTCAAGAATCCAGAAGTACAGCAAAAAGCTGCAGCTGCTCTCTAGAGCAGTGAAGATGCTGCACAACCCAGTAGCAGGATTCTTTCCTACTCTTATATAGGAGTGATATGTACAACCTGCTGCATTATGGAGCAACCCAGAGCTGTGGCCATTCCATGAGTTCTTTGCATTAAAAGCAGTTTTCAGTCTTAGTAAGCTATTCAATAAAATTCTTCTTGCAACATACCCAGACTTCTTCATCATGGCATACTATTCCCAGCAGCCAGTTTGCACAAATGCATTGTGATTTGGAGACGAAGGTAAATTCTCTTACATAGCTGTGAGTTGTCCCATGCCTGTTGTTGTCACCAACTATGAAATTTCCCAGGGATTTTAGTTTTAAAATTTACTAAGCTAGAACAACCAAGGAATATACTCCAGGCCACACAGAAAGTCTGTGCTAGGGAAGGTATATCAAGGTAATGCTCTAAACACAACCAAGGTTCTCTTTTTCTTTTTTACTTTCCTCTATAAAGAACCCATGAAATCTCTTCACTCCCTTTTAAGTCCCTGCGTTCCTACCCTTTGGAATCCTGCCCAAACCCCTTCCTGCCTACCAGATATTCTCACATTCCCTCTGTTCTGCTCTTCAGATAACTACAGGAGTGAGCACAGCAGCTGCCTGGATGACAGCCATCAACCCAGCCCTCTCTGCTCTGTGGTTTACCCAGCTCTTGCAATAAATACATACTGACTCATGAAAATGATAACAGATGTGAAAAAATTACAGCTTTACCACCTGTTGCTAGTGTAATGGATTTAATTACTGGCAGACAGCTTGAATTATTTTGAGGTCTTTTACAAAAGGAAGATTTCTTTATCCCCTGTGGGAGATCCTTGTTGAGAAAATTGTGGTTCCATAAAGGCAATTCACTACATGGGATAACCCTGCACCACAAAACCCTCTGGTTCCTTACAGATTCCTCCCCACCAGGAATTTTCCCTTGAAACATTCTCTGATGTGTTAATTACTTCTTTGTCTAATTGACCTGATGAATTTATCTCAGTCATATACTTTCAAACTGTCCTTAAACTGACCATAATTTCAGAGTTGCTTTGCCTACCACACTGGTATTCACCCTTATACTGACAGGTGCTTTTGCTACAATCATTGACCAAAAAAAAAGAGCAGTAAAACTCAAGCCATAGTCACTCCAAGTACTCATTGCAACTGGAAAGATAAATGCAAATACATCCTGTGTGGGCATTTTTTCATTCCAGCTCTGACCTTGTTTAGTGATATTGTTTCTACTCAACATCTACACGGGTATCTGAAAGTTTCTGTATTGCTACTGATAAATGTGAGACAATGGATTTAATTGAGCACTAGCATGCTCAAGCTAGATTGTATCTTCAGTATGTGCTTGAGGTTGGGAGATTGGGAAAGAATATCCTTATTTATAGTGTGATGTCTGCTGAGTGGCCATTGAGTTTAAGAGGTAAAACTGAGCTTCTTGATCATGGATTGACCTCAGAGCATCCAGACAGAGAAGGCAGAGGGCAAGCTGGAAAAGGAAGATCTTGTGCTATGCCCTCTATTCACTGGTGGGAGAACTTGATCTAAGTTCTGGACCTGTTTGGAGAAAATTTTGACTGAGTCCTTTGCTATCTGCATCAATTGAAAAGATCAGTGTGGGCACTCATGGTTTCTCTCTGGTTAGGAAAACAAAAGAATAAGGCAACCCCTGCATGCACAAGAAACCACTTTCTGCATGTTATAACACAAAGGTTCAATGAGAAAACAGCCAACATGAGACAGAGCACTCGTTGGTATGTTCATCCCACTGAAAAGCACCACTGTGTAAATAACTGGCTTCAAGACACCACTACAGATATCCTGCCAACTTGAAATATGCTTGTTTAGTTAAGTGAGAGCTGTTGGAAGAGCAGTAAATGGCAGAAACCTGTGACCCCAGAGACAAGGAGAAAGGAAAACAGGGAACAAGCAAAAAGGTAGCACTAAGGGCCTTAGGAAGCAACAAAGTTGGGTAAAAGTATGGGTTCAATCTCAACACATATGCTGCTGGATTGTTGCCAAATAAGAGCTGGGAGAAAGTAGAATCAAATGGAAGAAAAGGAACAGGAAAGCATAATGAAAAGATGTAGTCTACCTCCCACTGCTCTCTCACTTTTTCTCTCCAAGCCAAATTTTTTCTGCATAGAGTGGTGTATTTAATTTTCTTTAGCATCTTTGTCAGCTATGATGGAAGGTTATTTGTGCCATTATTATCAACTTTGTCTTGTTGACTGCAATCTGCAGCTCAGATTTTGCTTGTCTTTTGCCTTGTAAGTTCTTCCCAGTCCTTTTTTTTTTTTTTTTTGTCATTATAGGATCATCAGTAGTTGTTTTTTATAGTTAAAAAAATGGAAAAAATGAGAGAGAGAATAAAAGAAACACAGAAGGAAAAAAAGGCTTCTTTAAATTCAGCTGTGCTCTCTTCAGGAAGCTGATAACTCCTCCTGAAAAGAGATATCAGGGGTTGCTTAGCAATAGAAGCATGGCATCCTGCCTGTCAGATGGCCCTTTTCAGATTATTTCCTAGATAAGTAAAATAATTGGAGGGAAGCATCCTTTGTGGCCAGCTGCCCCCTTGCAATGTCTAGGTTAACACAAGGAGAAATGCTAAGCTTCAGCTACTGTGCTGCAGCTGCTGGCATCTCTTTTCTGGGGAATTAGAATATAAAAGTATGTGATATTGCTTTACTTAGCATTATCTTCAGCTAACATTATTTTTAAAATATTATTTTTAGTCCTATAAAAACATATTTAGAAATGGCTGCCATCTGCCCAGACACAACAATACAGAAAATGTCTTTCACTAATGATCAGGAACTAAAGTTACTTCTTCTGAAAGAAAGGTTGTTAAAAGGCTAATTGCCCTAAGCAAGAACATAAAATACAACAAAAATTATAATGGGAAAACCGATGGGCGAGCACATTTGTCTTAGTGCGGCTTCGGGAATTTTTGTAATTCCAAGTGGTGCCTGCTCATCATTTTGCTGTCACTGTTACAGCCTCCTTAATTTTATTTCTTTTTCTCCTCATTGTTTTCACAGGGAAAGAGCCCAGAAGTTCCTCCCCAGAGCTGCATTTCTGCGTGCGGCCATGCAGCGGCACAGGAGACCAGGAATCTGTAGAACGTGGTGACTGAGAGGCAGGCACTGCTCAGGTGCGAGGCTGGCAGGCTGTCAGGTGAGTGCCAGGTGCCCGAGAGGCCGGGCCGGTGGCACGGCAGCCCGCGGAGCCTGTCCCTGTCCCTGTCCCTGTCCCTGTCCCTGTCCCTGTCCCTGTCCCTGTCCCTGTTCCTGCCCCACGGAGCCGGGCGCGCCGACAGGAGCACCGCCCGCGCCGGGGGCACCGCGAGCAGCGACAGGACAGGAACAGGGACAGGAACAGCGACAGGGCAGGGGCAGCGACAGGGACAGCGGCAGGGACAGCGGCAGCGACAGGGGAAGGGGCAGGGACAGCGGCAGGGACAGGGGCAGGGGCAGGGGCAGGGGCAGGGACAGAGCGCGGGCAAAGCGCTGCGCTCCCTCTCTCTGCTCCGGTCCCTCCGCAGAGCTGGAAGGCTGCGCTCTCGTGGCACACTCTGCTCCCGGTTGCCCAACCGGGCAGGGCAGGGCAGGGTCAACCTGGCCTGCAAAGCCTCGTGCCTGCTCTGGGAAATGGCAGTAATTTCTTTCCCTGTTTGGGAAAGGCTCAGAGTGCCCCTTGCCCCATTTACCAGCTCTGTGGGTACAGCCTCCCTCCATTAAGCCGGCTCCTGGAGTCAGAATACACATTCCACACCTGGCAAGGAGAAGATACCCACAGGTCCCCAGAGAAATGGCAAAGCTGTTTCAGTCAGGTGAGGAGGACAGTGTGATGGGGGCTCTGTCCCTGCCTGACATCCTGGAGACTGCAGCAATACGGTGGCTGCAGAGCCCTTGCTGCACCCAGGACGGCACTGGCCAGGTCCCTGTAAATATATAAATGGAAGGTGAGTCTGCTTTGTGCAGCCCGTGCTGGCATGATCATGTTTTCTCTACTCCAAGGGATATTATGCCTCACGCTTGGATCATTTTCACTAAAGGAACCATTTCTTCCCTTTGGCAGTGCCAGGCAGCAGGAGAAGGGGGAAGAGTCTGCACGAGAATACTTAATGCTTTTGGCAGGATTTTATTTCAGGCTTTTAGATCTCATTGGCATGAATGAAACAGGTTCACTTATAGAATTAATCTTGGGTTTTAAAAGAAAGCCTTCTTTGCATTTTCCTAACTCTAAAATTTAGAAGGGACCTAAAACTGCAAATCAAAGGAAAAAAAGCTGAAAGTGTTGAATTCTGACCCCTTCCATTGTCAACATCATCCCTCCTGCCTCTTCCTTTAAGCAAGATGAGACACCCAGGAGTTTATTTTGAAAGCACAGACACGTCATCTCTAGAGCACAAAAATAAATTGAGTGTCCGGGCTTTGGAGCTATTTATTCTGGTACAAAGACTGAAAAAAGGTGTAACTACACAATTGGCCAATTCAAATTACCCCTAATGATAACCTCAGTGCCAGGAACTTCCTTCCTCTACAGTTAAACCCTTGTGCTCAGAGACACCACACACATCCCAGTCACGACACGCGGGTACGGACACACTGACACACTGATCCTCCAGGTGGCAATACAGCCATATTTTCCCTTTTTTTTTTTTTTTAAATCTCTGAATTTGAGAGAAAAGCTGCTTATATTCTGGATAGTGAGAGCTTATGATTTAAATTTATCTGTAAATGTTGCATTTCTTTACACTATTTATTTATAGTGACAACTATTCAGTGTGTGTATATATATCTATGTATGTACATCTATTTAAAACATATGTCTTTGTGTATATACATAGATGTACCCACATCTTCTTCCCACTGTAGCTGTGCAAACTACATGCCTGCATTCTGTTCTGCTCTGCCTCAGCTGAACTCTGATGCAGATGAAGGAGGAAGATGTCCTCATGAGAAAGGACAAAGAAGGATGACAGCAGTTTAATTTCTAATTAATTAATCCATCATGATTAACACCTGACATTGAAGCAGTTGTGTTTTGTCTCTGCTGAGTGTCTGATCCAAAGACAGCTGCAGTCAGTGTTGCAAGGGAGAATGATCCAAACTGGGTGCTCCAGTGGAGATGGTATCCGAGTGTTTTGGCAGTGGAGACTCCTTCTGGATGTGCAGGGTGGCACTTGCCCTCACCCTTCTCCATGCTGGTTTCTGCCCAGCTCCATAGCAGGAACACAGGGAGATAGGCTAAAGGGAAATCTGGCTGGGATAAAAAATTAAAAGGATGCTTCCCTTTGCATCTTGCTACTTGTAAAATATAAAAAAGTGCGAGCTGAAAGCAGGTGTAGTGCTACTGGACTCAAGGAAATGCAAAATTTAAATCAAGTTATTCCTTTGCAGTGTACAGTCTGTCTTGGCTGTACTCAGACTGAAGTGGATCAGGAATTTTTCCGCTGCATTTTAGCTTCCATACCACTGTAAGGTATATCAACTGCAATTTAGATTTGGAAAAATGAATGACTGACAAAACATTGTTGTCATGAGCTTACTTCTTCCCATAAACCAAAGTGGCATAGTTAGCAGCATGCATATGTGCCTCAGGATGCCATTCAAAATTTGACATGCCTCCTGGCTGGCTCTCACCCACAGCACACTGGGGTTTACATTTGCTTTCCTGGATCTTAGATTTCTGCAGATGCCCCAGAAATGTTCTGATTCACTGTCTCTGTGGCACTTGCTGGTTGGTGAGCAGCCAGCATCAGACACTTGTGGTAGAATATGGCATTCACTTTGATGAATTAATAAATTATATAGCTGACCTAATATCTTTGAATATAAAAGTGGAATTTGAGCTTTAACATAAAATGCAAATCAATGGTTGAAAAAATATTCCAAAATAGTACCAGAGAAACCAGAGGAAATGAATTAATGTATAATTCAAACAGTTTAGCTAGGAGCAACAATTCTATTTTAATACTGTGAATGTTTCTAAATCAAAACCATGTTCTGATGCTTGATTTCTTTTTCTTTGAGCCCATTTTTTTGTTGTTGTTGAAGATATGAATGGTAATTAAAAACAACAGTGAATTATGAAGCTATTAAAAGCTGAGATTAAAAATTAAATAATGGAAGTCCTATGATTTATGTTACTGAGCTCGTAAAGCACATTTAAAGCAAACTCACTAAGAAATTCATGCTACTTCCATGTCAGCCATTTTATTCAATACAAACCTAATTTACTGAAAAGAGCTTACCATGTTCCAGTTAATACTCAGTTAAAAATTTAGTTTGTGGTACTGGTCAGTATATTAACTTCTGAGCCCTATGTTGTTAGTGGCCTCAGGGTGAAAACTATGTTAGAGCTTGCTAAAGATGAGTATTTGTTCTCACAGAAGGAAAGGTGATGTGTTTGGGGGGACTGCAAAGCCAGAGGTTATTTTTATGAGAGGTTGCACAGTCCATTTATGCAGCCCTTTCTGTGAGCCTGGGCGTGCCACTTGCCTGACTGTCATGGACTCAAAACTCAGCACATGTAAGAGCTGATCAGCTTCAGTGCCTGGTGGGGCTGGAATTGCTCTTAGGGCTGCAGAGCCACCAACACCCCCATCTTCCCTGAGCACACCATTACCAGAGTTTATATATTACATATATGGAAATACCACAAGGTTTACTACTCCAGTTAATGACCTCTGCCTCAGCAAGTTGTTTGGTCTGGCATGGTTTGAAGCTCCTGCCTTGATAGCCCAGAATGTTCATGCATTATGAACTGGGTTTAACAACAGGATCTAATAGAAGAGAGTAATTAAATACCTAATTGCTGTTGCATAAGTGCTTTGAAACCCTCCCATGTTCCAAATTTATGTAAGCCACATGGGAGAGAGTCCTGGGCCCACAGTGAATTTCTTTAGGTTTTAAATAAGAACTTTGGAAATGAAGCTCCCACAGTGTTTCATTATTTTAATTGATGCAATTACTGTAAGAAACAATATCATTAGCCCAATTTCTGTTATTTATTTATAAAAAATTCAGGTGCAGCACAGTGATATTTTTCTTAAGCCTTCGCATGATCCATGAACAAAGAAAGATGATTTAAATTACTCATCAGCATGAAGACACAGACTATTACTAAGTATCATTCCACCTCAACAGGCAGGCAGCTAACTTTCTATACATTGGTGCAAATGACATGAATATTTTGTTGAAATGCCATGATGCAGAAATAAAGAATATATTTGTTGTTTTTATTTTCTGGGAATCTAGAAAACCAAGATAAAAAAACCTGCATGTCCTCTTTTGGCTAACACTTAAATCCTAGGGGACAGATTTATAAACTGCTGGAAAGCATTTTGCATCTGAGTGATTCAATTCACAGAAGCCTCATTTCTCACCTTTAATGAATTACAAAATAGAGATATACAAACTCAGAGTTTTGCACTGTCACTGTTCCCCATTGAAACAGAGAGGCTGTAGAGAGACTGATGGCATGAAGGGACCAAAATTCAACTGGCACCAAATGAACAAAAACCTACAGGAGCAGAAACCCTGCTTCATCACCTACCAACTTCTCCCTCACCTACCACAAAAGCAACTCCAAAGGACTGGCTTGTCTTGCATGGGTTGCAAATTATCACTGTCACAAGTACTTTATTCCCTTTTCCTTCTTTACATTTCAAAACCAAAATGAGATCAGTCTGCAAGCAGATAACAAAACCTAGATGAGGAGATGGCCTCACAGTGATCAGAATGTATACCCATGCTGATGTTTCAGGGATTGAAACATATACTTTATGAGGCATAATTGCTACATGTCTCTCTCATCAAGGGATATTTTATCTTGGAGTGCTGTGCAGCTGATGTTTTGAGGTTTTCACATAAATATCTATTGAAAAGAGAAGCTAACAGGTCAAACTGCACCTTACTGCAGGAGAGAAAGCATTGAGGTTCAACAATATATTAGAGAATATATACACTGACCCAGGCAATAATATTGGTTAAAATCAAAGTCAGAGCAAAATAAAAAAAGGGAACCATGGCTTATCCCATATATCTTCTAGCCCACATGTCATTCATGTTTTATCCCCAGGCACCCTGAGAAGGGCAAACAGGATTTGTTGACACAGAGGAGTGGCTGGAGTAAGTAAAATAAAGAATAATTTGTTGTAAAGTACTGCTACCCTTCCTTTAACAAAGCACTTGCTTTACTGTGGCTGCTGCTTACTGCATGAAAGACAATCTACCCATTATGCTGTTTACCTGTTCATTGTTCTTCTCATCCAGCTGTTGTTTCATCCACAAGCAGTTTGAAGCAGGCATGACATCTTTGGACCATGTACTTTGAAAAGATTCCATTTCTGTGAAGTCCAGGTGCCCAAAGGGAATATTTATGCAAAAATAAAATGTAGTGAGAAAACATGAGAGTGCAGTCACAAAATGTTGAGGGCAAATACAACAGTCTGAACTGTTTCCTTCTGGTTTCCTGGCTTTGGTGGTCCTGGCTGCACTGATCTCTGGGACATTCCCTGGGTGGAACTAAGAGCTGACCCAGAGCCAGCCACCAGTAGCTCTGTAGGAGGTCTGTCCTGCATAGATTCGAGAGGGTCAAACAATGGATAACCTTTTATTTTCTTTTCTTTAATTAAGTCAGAGTCCTGGAGGTTCATACTCCCAATGTACTGCATTAAAATCCTGCTATAGGATTTGCCTAGATATATCCTTAATTATAGTGTCTTGTTGACTTCACATTGATGCAGCTTCCTGACTGCATTTGTATTGACAAATTGGAGTTGTAATGGATAACTTGGAATCTGGCAAGTTATAAAGAAAAGCAGGGAGGTAGCATATAGGCAGAGCCTTCTCTTTTATAAGGCATGCAATGCTTGGAGTTTTAGCCCAGAGAGGTGGAATGATGGAGCAGGAGATGGAGTGATCAAAACTTCTTTACATTGTCTACTAGACACTGGATCTGTCAGGAGATGACCAAACCTGAGCTAGAAAATTAAAAACAATATTTTCATAGTTTTGATTATCTAAAAGGATTGTGAATACTAGGGTAGGAATTAAAAATGCTCCAAAAATTATATTGTTGAATGTCGGAAGCCTGTAGCAACCCTGAATAGGCAACATCTGAATAGACAATATTGTAAATAAGGCCATTTCCATGGTTAAATATACAGATGATACAATCCTTATCCAGCCAAATCTTTATGATCAGTGAGTAAATATATTGCATAAGAAAACCTGGCTAAGCAAGTATTGCAGAGTAGGTCAAACAGCTGGCACTGAAGGGTCCTTCATGATGATGAACATTGTAGCAACTCTTCATGAAAAGATGTCCTTGTCTACATGTCAATTCATCAGCTGGTGCCACTCTTTTTTTTATAATAGAGAAACAGATATAGCTGTCCAGTATCTAAGGGTAGCCCAAAGATCTTAAATTTTTTAAAGGTAAGACTTGTAGAACTTACTCATACATAGGAAAAACTCTGATATAGTTAATGGTTGTTTTGTTGTGTTGGACATGATCATTAAAATAACATATATATTATCAATAGCCAAGTTAGTAAAATGCAGTGAGGGAGAGAAAAGAAAATGAATTCCCAGAACTTTGACAATGGCTTGTACTCTGCTTCCTGAGATTTTCAGCCTCTCAAAGAGCTGGATTAACACCCTGGGCGTCCTATCTTCTCCCTAATGGAAATGCTTCAGTGACATTTTTTTTTTCCCTTTGGAAAATCAGACATCTTTGAGAATATTCTCTCTGAAAATATAGAAAACACTATTTAGCTATTAAGTACTTTATGGAGATTAATAATCGGGTTAATACAAGTGCCTGTAGCAATTCCTGCCAGACAGGACATTTTAATCCTCTCCTTGAATCCCCAGTGTTTAGCTAGTTAGCTGTGGTAAGCATGAATTCCAACAGAAGCATCACTCACAGAACAGAGTATTTTCAGGTGTGGTGTGCTCTTGTTAAAGTCTATGGGACCTGTGTGACAGGATTAGTGCCTAAACTGCCATGCTGAGACAATACAAAACAAACCTCCAATTAGCTTAAGGAAAAATAAAATAACAGATCTACTCCAGGGTAGAAACATTTGCTTCATATCTAAGGAAGTCATGCTTCAGTTATCTTATCAGGGCTTAACAGCTCTGCCCCTGGCTCCACTTTGTTGTTGACATTGTATTCAAAATAGGGCAGAAGATGACCAGTTGTTCAAACAAGAGAAGGGAAAGGAGGTAATGCTGTTATGGAGGACATAATGTACCACAGATATAGTACAAATATGTACCATATAACTCACAAATATGCTGAGCTATCAGCTATTGCAACTGAGCATTCAAGGCTGCTACCTGAGAGACCTCTGAGAAAATTTAATAGTATGGGGGGGAAAAGCATATGCAGGACCTCATGGCTGATTCTGTAAGAATGAAAAGGAGGAGGAGGAATTTGGCTCAGAATAAAGTCCTTGTTTGCAGACCCATTAGGGAGCACATCCAACGGTGTCTGAGCACTGCTCCTTATCCCAAGGGTGTGCACATTGGACTATCCACTTGTAAGGCAATTTCACACTCAGAGAAACAGGCTGGTAACAGCACCACTGCACAGCACCTACTGAGCTGTGACCAATAGCCATGCTAGAGAAACAATATTTTAAAATTTCTTTTACCAATGTGTCTAACAGAATGACTGCAGAGCCTCAGCCCCTATAACCTAGTATCTCTGCAGTGACCTCAGTGATTTGAAAAGCTCTTTGATCTGCTGAAAAGCTAGATTTCTAACGTCATGATTTCAATCTAAAATTAAGTTTTATTTTAATTTTTATGTAAAACTATTTTTTAAAATTCACATGACACAAGACAACAAGAGAAAAGGAAATGCATAATTTCTTTAGAAAAAAATCCAAACTTTTAAAATTAGCATTACTGTCAAGAAAACTGTTGCTCTGTGGCAGTAGGTACTGCTTCTTTCCCTAGAAAGCAGTCTAAAAGGTGTTATGGTTATAGCATTTCCTGTTCCACAGCTGCTCAATATCCAGATCATGAAGTATATGCATCTTGCAAAATGGATGTTGCTATGGAGACCTCAAATATTTAATTGGAGGAAAAATAGCTGAATAAGCTTTCATTTACAAACCAACAAAAGGTGTTTGACAGCCTGAACTCAAGGAATGCTTTCTTTTCTTTTGCTTCCCTCATACTTCCTATTTTAGTTTTTGTTATATATTCACCAAAAAAAAAAAAAAATTAACATTTCCACTTGATTTTTTATCCTCTTTCTCTCTGTATTTGAACAGGAAAGGTTTTTAGGAAATCCAGAATGAGGATTTAACACTTGGGATAGGAATGGTGGCTGTTCTCTGTTTCTTGTTACAGTAGTACTAATGTTTGAATAGGCTCATTTTCTGCTTTAACCAGGACAAATCAGTACCCTGAGCACACATATTGTGGAATATTATGACCGCAGAAAAAAGTCTCTATTCCTCTGCTGTGAGCAATTACTCTCCCTTGCAAATTCCTTCAATGTCTAGGACCCACCTGATGAGTTTGAGATAAGTGAATATACTGCTTCTTAAAAGATGCCCCAACAACTATTTCTCATTTACACATAGATGAGATCAATCAGCTGGGTTGAAGATAAATGTCTCAGCTCCAGCCTATTTGTTTTTGGGGAGAAGAAGTCTGTGCACATTTAACTTTTGCAAGAACAGTTGTGCAAATCAACCAGAACCATCACCTTTCTTTACATGTTCATGAGTTTCATTTTTTTTAAACCTGAGCTGATTCAACCCTCTCATTTGTGTTTCTTCCTTCCAGAAAAGTTCAAATATCTTCCCTAAGTAGTCTCTGGAAACCAAAACTATGTTTCTTTCAGAGATTTCAGAAGAAGTTATATTTCCTGATAACCTAACCTCTACACACGAGCATGGGCAGAGTTCTGCCTCTCCCCTAACCAGCTGTGCTCCCTCCTAGAACAGCTAATAATTGCAGCACATCTGGGGCAAGAGAGAAATTTCAGCAGAGTTCTGGTCTGGATTGCAAACCCCCAACATGGAGCAGGGTTAGCTCCTCCAGCCCTGACTTAGCCTCTGGATAGATGGCTAATAGGGCAAAGTCATGGCTCAGCCATATGGTAGGGCCTGATGGCCACATGTTCTACCATATGCTTTAATAGTGCTTGCAAATTTCCTTGGTAAATTCAGGAAAAATTAAAGGGATACTTTGCTATATCTACAGATTTGATCAGTGGTTTGGCTGATTTGCCTCCCTGCTATTTTCAGCTCCTAGATAATTTTCTTCCAAATCTACCAGTAAATCTAAAGAATAAAATAGCAGCATTTGTACAACCATATAAATCTGAGATCACTGAATTTCAGTGTACTTACAAACACTCAAATATACCTTAAAAAGGAATTCACAGGTGTCACAGAAATAGAATATTCACTTGATGGTTCCTGAATGCCTGAGATACTTTAAATGTTTGTTCAGTTCCTCTGTGAACTCTATTTGATTTTGAACCATCTGTGTAGTTGCTTAACATTTAATACAGTAAAAATTCTATGAAATTTTACTAATACTCATTGTATCAGAGGGTGGTTCACAGCGTTTAAAAGAGATTTTGTGTCTTGGAAACAACCAGCTTTCTAGAGAAAGTCAATGACCATTCCAGAACTGCTTCCTCAAGGCAGAGGAAGACACAACAAGTATTGAAATTAACAGAGAGCCTTAGAACCAATTGAAGGATGCAGAAGAGATGTTGAAAAGCCTTCATGTGGCTTTACTGTTAAACTCTGCCACTTAGTGAATTTCCACGTTGCTTTGGTGCTGTATCAATGACAATAAAGTTTAAAATCCCTAGAAAATTAGTATCAATGCATCCTGACAGCCACGCCCTTAGAGTGACTCTAATAATGATTAAAAGAACATTGACTTATCCACCAAAATCTGGTCCTTACATGAGACAATTAGTTTGGAAAAGGGAAAAATAGCTGCAACATGTGAACTTGACCAAGAAAGACCAGGCTTGGGTGACTTACCACATGCTGAGCATCCCCAGTCACAAAAAATATTCCTCCAGAGCAGAGCTGTGCTTACCTGTTTTCCAGGGGTTTTGAGAGCTGCATACATTCCCTGCGCATTCACACTGCTGTATTGAATATTCCATCAGATTCTGCTGTATTCCCTCATGATGTGCTGGAAGGAGTAGCTCTTTTTCATTGTCCTGTGTTTGTGGTTTTCTGAAAAGAAATCCACAACTCAAACAAATGGGAATTATGCCTCCCACTGTACCATCATGGGAACTGTTGATGCACACTGACAAGCATTGTGATAAAGGATAATAAATGTAAATAAACTGTGAATTGAATAAAAAGCATACACCAGCTATGCTGCATGGATCTTGTGAGCAGCTTCATTCGTCTTTCTTGAAGGGTCCCTGGTGTCCAAGTTCATCCATGTCCTCAAGAGCTTGAACTGCATTGTGCACACACTGGGGGTCCGTGCTGCTGTTCTCTGATTCCCCACAGCAGACACACTCCAAGGGAGGCTGTGAAAAAGGAAAGCTTAAAAGTAACTCTGCCTTCTAATAGTGTTTCAGGTAGACCTATGGGGTGGGGAAAATGTTGTTTGTTTGGTTTTTTTTTAAATTTAATCAGAATAAAAGCAAGAAATGAAATGCCCTAAATCTATTCTACTATTATGGCATCTGTTTTTACAATATACCATTTTTTAGCAAGAGTGATCCTTTTTGTTTGATAGCTTGTCAATTCTAGGGAATCTGAGGAAAAAAAATGAATAATATTTATATAATTTTTCCCTGAATGTAATCTGTAATTTTGTAGAAAAAGGGAATAAATGTACATTCTGCTGCTCAAATTCTTCTCCGTGGCCTTCACTTTGCCCTTACCCTGGGCTCTGGGCAGTTGGCACAGGGAGACAGATGCTGAGCTGGCATTTCCTCTACCTAAAACCTGATTTTGATTTGCTTTTTAAAATATGTAAATGAAAAACTCCACAAACAACAAAAAAGGAAAAAAAAAAGGCAAATCCTCAGCTTCAAATAACATGTTAGTTCCTAATTAAGACAAATTTTGATGATCTAGCAGACAGTTTTAGAGAACTGCAGTTACAGATCTATTTCTGGATTCCTATTTTAGGTCTCTGTGCCAGATATTAAGTACTTTGCTTTGTTTTCTCAATTTAGATAGTCTTGCTGGCTTCAAATGAGCCTACTCCTGTGTTTACATCAGCTCCTTAATCTGCCCATATTAAACAAATTGCATTATGTATAAGGAAACTCTCAGGATTTGTACTATTATCTCTTGTGGAAATATTTGAGTTAACTCAATGTCAATAAGACCTAGAGCTTAAAACCTGTGAAAAACACAGAGCTTCATAGAGCAATACAAGTTAATTTAAACTGAAAATATGATAATTAGCTGGAATAAGAGTGCTAAAAGATTATTTATCAATATGATCTTAGGCATCTTTGATTTTCCTGTAAATTTGAAACTGATATCTGCATTAATAATTTTGCAGCATTTTACGTCACCAGACAAAATTAGTTTTAATGAACTGACACTGCCTCCAAAAGGCCTTTGGCAGTGTGCAAGCAGACATTGTGCAGACTTTTAGCTGGTTTTTTTTTTTTTTTTTTTAGACATCATGAGTTGTCTGCAGCCTGCCATGAATTGTAGGATTTGGCTACGCTGTTAATCTGGAAGCTATACATTTCATCAGTGTGTGGTATGGGACAAAAAGTTATTCATGGAAGTCCTAGAATAATTTTTATCTGATCTTAGTGAGGACAGTTTAGTTTTAGAAAAGTTGTTCTGTTTTAAAAGAACCCTGGCCCAAGAAAGAATGAGAACATAAGCCACGTTTTTGTTCAGCTTTACATAGTCCCCCTTATTTCAGTCCCTTGAAAAGAAACTGTGACAATTATTACACATATTATAGTTGAAGAAACTCAATTTCCTTTATTCCCTAAAATCTGAAAAAAACCTGTTCTAAATCAAAGGAATTTACTCTTAGGCTTGTCAAAACTCCATCAACATTACAGGTTCACTGACGTCCTGTTTGTAAATTTCACCATTTTCTTATCATCACTGAGTTTTGGAACCTGGAATAATTTATTATTATTATTTTATTATATTTTTTAATTACTTAGCAGAGTAGCTGCCATCCAGGCCCTGAGCATGCCCTGTGTTTGGATAAAGGCACGAGCTCCCAGGTGCCATTTCTGTCAGCCCTGCAATGGAAACTGCTCACCCCAAATTAACCTGACTTTGCTGGGGAAGTCACTTGGATAATAAAGCTCAGGAGCAGACACAGAGAACACAGCATCAACCTTGGACTATCTCCTGGTGCAGGAATCAAATGAGGTGAGTTCAGCATGATGTTTCACAAAGATCCAGATTTACCCTACTCTCTCCAGTGCAGAGTTCTAACAGAGTTGCCTGCTAAAAAAAAACCACCAACCCAAACCAACAAACTAATAGCAGCAACGATACTTCATTCAAATAAGATAGATCCTGCTGGAAATTCCTCTTCCTCATCTGATTTTCATTGAATTGCATTTAAATATAACAACATCTGGATAATAGAGAGACATATACACATCTTCAAAAGAATCCCTGAAGATTACACCAACATTATCTATTCCCTCTGTGTATAACTCCATGTGTTTCTTGCTCTATATTTTTCTAGTGCTACTTTTCAGTGGAGAATGTGTTAAATATATAGGCAAAAATTCAGAAATCTGTAACAGAACCCTGAATATTTTTCTGAAGCTGTATGGCTTAATAGTATCTCTGCAGTTGGAATATTAATGTTTTTTAATTAATTAATTCAGAAAAAGACCAGTTACTTAAAAAAAATCATAAAGACCTACATCATTAAACTATGGATTGCCATATTAATATTTGACTGAGGAATGATAGCTAGAAATGTGCTTCAGCTTCAGTTTCCATTATTCTGGGCTTTAATATATTGTGTGGTTGTTTTTTAGGCTCATTTCTATTAGACTCATTTTGAGAGAGTCAGAATAGTAGGAAAAGCAAATGAATGGTTGAAAGTGTAGCATTTAAAATTGCTATGAAATAAAATCCACGTCTTAGGACCAAAATGGGAAAAGCTAATTATTTTTGGTATGCTATCTTCTACTGGGTTTCATTTTCCCAAAAGAAAAAAACTCATAAAGAAATGAACTGCAGGACTACATTCAGGCCTGCAAACTATTACAGATCTTTGAGCTGCATAGAAATATACATCTGGCATAGAGTTGAAGAGAACATCAAGGATGTAATTACAGCTATTTAATATGATCAACATCTTTTGACTGAATTCAAGGGAAAGACAGCTACCAAAATAAGGTATTGTGTCAGCAAAGGCCTAATCTAATCTATCTTTCCTTGTTTGCAAGCTTTGGCATTACATATGTTTTTTTAAACATAATTTTCTAAGGTTGGATATCTATTTAAGGTCAAAGATTCCACTTCTGCTAACCGAACATTTCAAGATACGTAAAAAGTATATTTTCTTGCCATACCTGGCCTTGGAATGGAACAATTGATTAGCACTTCTTTTCACTAGACAACTAACTAAAGCCAGGTACTCAAGTTATTTCTCTTCAGCAAGGTTAACTTCAGTCAAAGTCCATACAGTAAAGTAACATGAAGGTCAGTGATCTTATGGCAGTTATTTATGCCTCTTGTGACAATTCAGCTGCTGCACCTCTCTTTCTCCTCTAGTAAAATTGCTATTACATACCCTTTAACCATTAGAGGAGTGGCCTGTGCTTCACAGAAATGATGGAAGAGGAGCTGTAGGTGACAAGGGAGGGTTAAAGTCATTCAATCAGTGTTTGTCTCTGGCTGGTCAAGGGAACAGCTGATGGTGCTGATTCAGGACCCAGCTTCCCCAGAGCAGCCAGTTCACGTGGAAAATGTCACCTAGCACACACATGAATGGCTTTTGAGCCAGAAAGACCTCACTTAGGAGGCTCTGAAACATCACTCAAGGTAACCTGGCAGTAAAGAGAAATTCATGCTACCAAACAAAGCTATTATAATTTTGTATCTCCAAAGGTACCTCCGATACTTGCAGTATTCTAATAATTTGGTTTTGTTATTGGTACCTCTGCTGCATGTTTTTCATCGATTTCTCATGAAAATGTTCCATTTGAGGCAGTTGTATTTTATCACAACTCAGGAACAATGGATCTGCAGCAGCACATTGAATCTCGATCTCTTCAAAATACTGGAGAAGAACAAATGAATAAAAATAAGCTCCATCCATCTCTATTCCCTACAATTATGTAAACTACCAAACATAAGCAATTGTTGACTTTTGCTAACATCAGTGTGGAATCTTAATGAGTAAAATCTAAGTGAGATAAAATGGAGCTAAATATTTACCGTTGGGGCAATAATTTCCAGTAGCAGTTGGCAGCCATGTGTGTAATGAAGAGTACTTTTGCAATAAAAAAAGCACTGCAATCTTTTCTCTAGCTGCAATAAGATTTAACTGGAAAAGTAGCAGCTTCAGGAGGAGGACCTCTAAGTTTGAAGAGTAGAGAAGGTTGTAAAGATATACTGCTAATCCAAGGTGGTTTAGAGCCAGTCAGCCCTCTGTGAGGTTTTTATAGAATAGTGCAAAGACAATATATATTAAAGAGAAATCTGATGGTTCCAATGAGTCTTTTTTCTCCTTCACTGCTCTCCTATTCCAGTTAAAATACATGGAAACAGGGTATTCAATCTTGATCTGAGCTCTGCACAGCTGAGATTTATTAGGACAATAATCAGCACAGCCTCTGACTGTGAGTTCAATAACCATGACAGTATTTGAAAAGTTGTTTATAGTCCTCAAGTTTTTATATAAAACACAGCCAGTTTTCAAAGTGCCCCTGTGCCCCTCAGTACTCAGGCCTCTTGACTAGTCAAGTGAAATTGCTGTCATAAAAAGAAATCCTTCAACATCAGAAACATGAGAGATGTGCTTCGAGGATGTGAAGGAATATGCCTCAAGCCTCTATTCACTCCTGCATTTCAAGGTTGCTTTGCATACTTCACAGCAGCTTTCTCTGCACGTGTCTGGCTATCACTTCAAGGACAGGGCCAGTCAAAATAGCTTAGCACTGACTTGTGTTGAAAACTTGATCCTTTTTTCTCTTTACAAATTGCTTAAAAGTCTCCACAAATGCACTTGTTGTTCACAATTGCCCCAGAAAATTCTTTTAAGGAGTTTTCAGTTTCCTGAGTGTTTGTCCAGCCACTCCTCAGGTGGTTGGCTCAGTGGTCTGTGTTGTTACTTTCATGGGCTTAGGTGGATGTACAGCTATTTTTGCCCAAGTGGACAGCTTATGTGCTTAAAGCAGACTATGAGCAACATTTCTATCCCTTGGTTTCCTGAGGCTAAGGAAATAGGTTAATAGGATACAAATATGCATTTGGCATAGGATAAGGACTATTTTTACTTTCAGTCTGCCATATTATTAACACATTTTAAACACAGAAACACTGATCCACTTTTGACTTGACACACAAGATGGCTTGGAAATTATTTTAAGTTGTCACTGTTATTATTTTTTTCCTTTTTTTAGCTGTATTTTGTTTACATAGAAATGGCAGTTCTGGTTAAGTTGAGAGACTCAGTACACATTCCTTTAAAACATTAAAAAAACCCACTTTGTGTGTTCTATCAATAATGGAAAATAAGAGTTTAAAAACAAAAGCAATGTAATAAAACCAGAAGCAGATTATTCCATCTTTAATTCTCTAAAATAAAATAAATTCCTACACTTTTTTTTGTAAGACAGAAGGTTCTGAATGCTTTTGTATGACATTATTTCTTGCAAAACATTACAATTTTACAGTTTATTATAAACTTCGTTGATTTGGTTTTTTGGGTCTTTGCTATTTGATTTGTTTTTTCCCAAAAAATGCAGACATTGCACATTAAAAGATAAAACTTTTAATATAAAAAGGTTTATCCAGTACACATCTTTTCTTCCTGCTGTCAGCTAGAATTGACTGTCACAGGAAAGCATCAAGTAGAAAATGTGCTCTATACAGACTTCTAAATTTGGAAAATCTGCATCCTTCCTTCAGCACAGGGATCTGAGTCTTACTAATTCTGAGAGGAAGGTATCATGACAACTCTGCATGCTCTCCTGAAACAACCTGTTCTCTCATCCTCTTCACACACACTTGGGACATTCTAATCCCCCACTTACCTGAGATACCCTCATGTTTGTCTGTCATTCCATCTCCTCTGGACTCTCAAGAGCCTATTACTCATTTAATAGACAGGGATCAGTGGGCTTCGTATGAAATGGCAGCAACAGCAGGTTAGTAAAAATATTCATTCTTTGGGTGGAATTAACAGTGTGATGTCCTTCCCTGACAAATGCTGGGCATGTCAGGGGCAATGTCCATTTCTGTACATCTGCTGCAAGATACAGGGCCTTCAGTCATCCTCATTCCCATCCCTTCCCCTCCTGATGCTCAGAAAAGTGATTATCCACAAAATCTAAAACCTGGATATGGAATAACTCAGAAGTACTGCACTGAGTGGTGGTTAGTGCTGCTGCAGCCTCTGCCCAAGGCATTGCCACCATCAACATGTGCTAAGTCTCAGGGTTGCCAAATGCTCTACCTAGAATCCTCTTGTTCTGAGGCACTGCATGCAAATCTCTATAGTGCTACCTCAGCTGGTGCAGAAAAAGCCTTGGCACTATGCTAGCCCTGTTCTACACTAAACACTGGCCTTTCATCACCTCTTCTAATGACAAATCCAGAACCATCACAGGCCAGGATGGAAAAAGTTAACTCAACCCCAACCACTCCCAGTACACTCAACTTGTGTGGTTTGTATAATGGCTGCCCAGCCATTTCTCTGTTTAGAGGAAAGCCAGAATCACTTCTTCTGAGATATATATATCTGAGATATATATATATAAATTCTTTTCAATAAATCCAGACCACTGCTATGGCTCAATTTCAAAGCTAAAGAGTAAGTGGAGTTAATTTTCTCTAGGGACATAAAAATATTAATAGTTTATAAGCAGAGGTTTCCCCAGAACATCTTCCAAAGCAGGAGTGTGAAGGATAAAGTGTGCCATAGTTACAGTTGGATGAACTAATGTAGATTAACTTCCTGCAGTTTTCAGAAAAAAAATGAATTAAGGAACATAAATTGCTATCCCACACCAGGAGACTTCCGGGAGAAGTATTTGCACAAACAGATTTGTGCAATCACAGGAGCCCCCATCTGTTTTTTTCCTTCTACCCCCTTTAGCCTCTACTGACACCCTCCAGTGGATCACTGGCTCATTTCCAGCATTCTGACCTTTTGAGGCCACTTTTGCCCTCTACTTTTTTTCCTGCCTCTGGTCCACTACTGTCCCCTATCTCCATTCAACCTCAATTTTATTCTGGCACTCCAACGATCTTTGGGCCTACCTAACCCTTTCATCTCTACTTTTTCTAGCTGCACACAAACTTTTCAGCCTCACAAACAGCCACCCCTTTCAACAGCTACATATTTCCTGGCCTTGCCTCTTCCTCCAAGCTTCTACTTTATTTTGGGTCTCCTTTCAGACCTTTTTTCTTTGCCAGTACAAGATGTCAACAATTTGAAAGTGGGACACTGCCTTTTTTCTGGTTTTGAGCACAAATCTGTATAGCCAAGGGCAATTGCAGTCCACTTTAAAAAATGGTTTGTGCTCCCAAGATTGGTGAAAAAGGCAGATAACAGATATAAACTGGATTTCTCATTTCACTGCTCTCTCAGAAGAGTCAGAAAACAGTTGGTCTCACTAGGCCAAATTCTGCTGTTTTGAATTACGAATTTGTGTTTATCTCAATGAGAAGACTATGTACTAAAGACTGTGATATTTAGCCTTATTTTTTATGTACTTTTCTCTTTGCCCAGTGCTGTGAAATTTTTGTTGGCATCAATTTGCTGAGGAATCACTGCAGCAATTTGTAATATATAAATCGTGAAAGTTTTGATGAAGGAAATTTTAATAACTAATTTTACACCACTGAAGTCAAAGGAAATTTTGTTATTAATAACAACCAGTGCAAGAGCAAGGCAAAAGTTGTCTTTGAGACATGCAAGCCATTGAGTAAATACTTCAGATAAAATACTAGAGACATGCTTTCTCCTTTAAAGATTTTTGAATGAGTAGCACTTACTAGAAATGTTTTACTGGGCTGGAAGTATTTGATCATTGCCCCAGCTTTTATCAAAGGTTTATTACTTGAGAGAAAGAACTTTCTTCTAATTTACCCATTTTTTCCTACTGACAAGCAGGAGAACTTAGTGGACTAATGTTTCCAATAGCCCTGCAAAATTTGCTGCGTGCAATATCCCAGCACCCTCTCTCTATGAAAGAAGCTTGAGCAGAAAAGACAGGAGCTGGCAAGGTGTCTAACAGGGACCTTTTCCCCCTTGCTTCATCCACTTCCTCAACAGCAGGGACCCTCACATGCCACTTGCTGCTACTTCTCTTCAAACCTATTCTTTAAAGATTTTGGGCCATTTCTCACTGCTCCATAGACAGAAACCATCAACCAGAGAGGTTTAAGTGCTTGAGGGACTCATCACAGCCCCATCAGACCCTGCTGACACCACTGAAAGACTCCCCCAGACTCCCCCTTGCATACTGTCAATTTAATGCCCAGGAAGCAGAAGCACACAGACAGCCCCCAGCCCCTCTTTAAAAGCAGCCAGGTTATCTTCATTCATTTGTTTGGCACTTTGTGGGGGTTAGGTGGCCTCTCTCAGTGCTGCAATTAGCTCATCAGATGTTTTGGGGCATAGTGGCTGCTTTTCTTTCAAATCTGCAAGGTGCTTATCACAGCAGGAGCCTGGCACACAGGTAGGCAAAAACTATGTTGAGAAGGGCCACCAGGCCCCTGAGGAAAGGTGTTACAAACAAACAAATTCTAGGTGAAATATCAGCCTGTCATTTTTACCCTGCTGAATTCAGAGTGAAAGGAGAAATGTATCCTTAATTAAGACTTGATATTAAAGGTAAATATTTATGTCTGTTGATGGAGGCACAGATGAAATCTCTATTAAAATTCGTCATAGGAGACTATGGCTGGAAAAGAAGATGGCATGGGTGCAGTAATGGCACACCAAAGAATTCAGCTTCACAAACTGAAGCTGAAATGACAAAGCATGCTGTAAATGTCTTGATATGAAGAAAGTGTCCCTTTTTAATGGAAAAATAGAATGTAATACTCTACTGGAATATTGTGTTGGTGTTAATGTAAGTAGGTTTTTTATTTTACCTAAACCTCCATTATTATCAGAATTCATCATATGCTTTTCCCCTTATTTACCATAATAAACTAAACAGGATCAATGTGTAGAAATAAATCCACATCTCATTTTCTGCAGAGGGCAGCTGTGAATTAAGGAAAGATTGGTTATAAGAAATACTAATCCTGATGCAGAAAGGCAAGGAAACTTTAAACTCTTCTGGCTCACCTTTTTTTCTAGCCTGACATATATATATATATATATATTTATATATATATAGCAGTATCATTCTTCAGTTGCCTTTAGATTTCTGCTTTCAGTGTAAAATCATTTTCCATGCTGTGTCTTTCTTGCCTCTCAGTCTGGATGTCATAGAAAAAAAAAAAAGAATAATAGAAACTTTGATAGGGATATTAAGTTCTATTCCTCACCCATAAGCTTATCTCTAATGATTACAGACAAATGACATAATGGGGGAAATGAAATCTTTTATCGGCAGAAAAAAAAATTATTCTCTGAGAATCACTATGAATTACTTTTTTCTGAGAGTAACCAAGTAGGGCTAAAGCCTCCCAGCAACAGAAACAAGGGGAAATGGACACAAACTGAACACAGGAAGCTCCATCAGAATATGAGGAAAAACCTCTTTACTTTGTGGGTGACAGAGCACTAGAACAGGTGCCCACAGGGACTGTGGAGTCTCCTTCTCTGGAGACACTCCAAACCTGCCTAGATGTGGTTCTCTGTAAACTGCTGTAGGTGAACCTGCTTCAGCAGGGGGCTGGACTAGAGCTCCAGAGGTCCCTTTGGAGGCAGTCTGTGCCTTTGTGACCCTGGGATCTCTACTTTTATCAACTACAGCCATGTGTCTCTATCATATTCCTGATCAGTTGGCCAATGGCACAAATTTATGAGACAGAGACAACAGAACAGCAAAGAAGGCAAAGAAAGACCAACAAAAAGATTCTGCCAATTTCACAAGTTAAAAAACTTTTGTAGGAAGCTTCACCCTACAGATAGGGAAACAGAAGCAGAGCATTCAATTAGGTGTAAATATTACCTTCTACCCAGTAATTGCTGTAAGACCTCAAATGTTCTGCAATCAGCCACAGCCTCAGCATTAATTTGAGTAACTCACTGGCAAACTGCAGTAGTTTGCACTGGCATTAACACTGTCATGTTTTATGTGAGCCAAATGCAGGCTCTAAACTTTTTCTGCTCCTTGGCTTCCATCAAATCCAGTTTTTTTCAACTCAATACAACCCCCCTCCCCCCCCCCCCTTCCCCAAATTCTTAGTTTTAAATTATTAATATAACTTTTGGGATATAAAACCAATTACCTCATGTTTTGGATCAGGTCAGAAACATTTTTGACAGAATTGTCTCCTATCTTTAACTGTTCCATTCTGCAAAAGAGCTGAGTGTTGCCAGGGAAGAAGCATTAGAAATTAATTTACAAAGAATGACTGGGAGAGCACATTCAGTAAGCCTTCTGCCCAGCTTTTACTCACCTAATACCCAGTCTTTGTCAGATCCCACTAAAACCCACTGGGATTACCAATGGGGTCAGTATAATTGGAGTCTATTACAAATTTAATACTCCTTATTTTGTTTATGAAAACATATACAGTTATTACATGTTTTGCCTGAAGCATCAATAATGCAGATATTATTTCAATAACTAAAAATGAATTATTCCAATGTTAAAAAGTAAAAATGCTGGTTTGCTAAATTTTGTACATTATCCTTTTTTTTTCTGTAATAATATAATGAGAAAAGGTTTATTGAAGTGAAATGAGAGCTTTGGAAGATTTACAGATTCTTAGTAGACAAGTAAAATTGCACAGAATGATCACCCCATAGTGTAATTATTCTAAAAATACAATTAAAAGACAGCACTGAGCACTTTCACTGTGCCCAAGGAGACTCGAATATGTGCTTTTGGAACTGCTGGGTCAAAAGAGTATTGTTATCCTCAGCAGTTACTGGAGGCAATAATTTAATCTCCTTAATAAATTTCTTAACGGTCTAAAACACTCTGTCAATGGAGTTTTCATGTGTCAAAGTGATAAAAGTCAAATTTTCCATTGTCTTTTAGTACTGTAAACTAGAAGTTAAGAATCTGGAAAATATCCTCATTTAAGAAGCTAATTTCAAGGGAATTAAAGAATTAGCCAAAATTGCTAAACATATTATGGTATAAAAGAAGCCTGGAAACTCAGAAAAATTTTATATTCAAATCCCTACTCGCAATCACAAAGGCATGAAGCACTTTCCTTTGCTAATAATGAATATAAATGCTTTGGAGATTATTATACATTCTTGAAACTTTTAGGCATTCACTTTAAGCCCTTAGAAGAAGATCTTATCTTTAATGTTCATAGGAATGAAGAATTGAAGGTCCATGCTTGTCAAAAAACCAAGACGGAAATTAAATTATCATTCCCTGTAACTGCACATACTTTCCTTCTTCTTTAGATTCTTAAATATGGTTCCTGCTCATTTTAGACTCTCAAATAAAATGTTAGTGATTTTGACCTTTCTTGGAAATGAATAACTAACCCATAAATAATCACCAAGCTATTTATTTGAACAAGTCTCAGGCAATGTGCTCATAGGGAACCATTCCCTTCCTTGACTTTCTACCCAACAGTTAAACTGAACACATCAAATTTTGGATGACTGAAACTCTAATCAAAAATAAAATCGTAAAATAAAATTAACTTCCAGGTCCAGTTATAAAACTATAGATTAAACAGTTACTGGGATTCAGCAAATACGACACCAGTGACTGTTACACATTAAAACTTCTAAAGAGACTGATGGATAAAATTCAGCCATTTATTTATTCCATTTCTCATCCAGAAGCTCTGTATCAAAAGCCCTTTGGGGAGAAAACTATCTAGGACATCTCAATTAAACAATCTGTGTTACTGCTATCATACAGAAACTTGGAGAAATGTTAGATATTTCTTTTATTTCTTTTTTCTTTTTTTTAAGTAGACCTTTTATTTTAGTACAACCCATCTCTTTAGTACAACCCAATCCCTTTAGTACAAGCCTCTCAGCCCCCTTAGTCTGACCTGCTGCTTGGGAATGGGCTAAACTGCAGTGGAATAAGAGACAAATTATGTTCTGAAAAGACGGGGGAAAAAATTTTTAAAATCCTCATCCTCTAGCCTTTCTGTCTTTTAGCTGTGCCAGAGTTACCACACAATCAGCTTTTATGAGACAATTCACAATTTTCACTTCATCCCCATCCTTAGCATTACCATGGATAACATATATCAAACCAAAACCAGAAATAAATGGATTCTCCATTTATTTCAGCTCTCAGGCAGGTGGGATTGAGTTCAAATACAATGAGTAACATTCCTTTCTTTTGGAATTCAAAGATTTGCATGACGTGCCCATCACCTTTCCTCTAGCCTTCAACATACATAGGCATTTTAAAAATAGTATCAGCTAAATCTCTCTTGCTATTAAACAGCTCCTTCCACACCAGCTCACTTCCACAAACTCCATTCACTTCCATTCCCTACTGGGACCTGTTCTAGATGCTGAGTGGGTCTTACAAAAACCCTTCATGAGTTCTAGAGCTCTGGTTCAAACACGCATCCCTCCCACCCAAAACCACCCAGTGATCTCTCCATTCTATTTTTTTTATTTTTAATGCAACTATTTTTATACAGGAAAAATTTGTATAATGAGAAACTTGAGTGGGGTAGTGGTGGATTGTAAATCTTCAGAGAAAACTGATTATATTCCACACATCTCCTACACTCCCTCAACTGCCACTATAAAGAAAACGTTTTCCACTCACTGAAAGTAAGAGTGGAACTATGTTGTGGTCCAACCTTTTCAGAATTTATCGACAATTTACAGGTATGAGATAAGTAGAGAGCTACAGACATAGTAAAAATGTATAAAACCATGATTTAATTTAAGAAAAGTCCTTATATGAAAAGCAGCAGTGGGACTTTTTTCCTTATTACTGGAAATTACATCTCTTTTAACTTTATCATTTTACCTTCACAGAAAGCTGACATAAAAATCCCAAGAATACTGAATATTACAGTTCAGTACTTTTGTCCAGTCACCAATGCCAATTTTCATTTTTTTGTTATTTCCTACTTATAATATTTTATTTTCATTACCAAAAATGGTCATCAAAACTGAGCAAATTCTCAGACTTTTCATCCCCAGATGAAATGGGAAAGAAATGGGAAAGAAGAAAAAAGACAACAGAAACTGTAACTAATACGAATCACACAGAACTAAGACAATGAGGGTGGCCAAGTTCTAAAACTTATGTTTTATTGCTAATTTAGTTTTAGCTTTTCCTTCAACAGCTAGATGTAAAAAAGAAATAAACAGATCTGATATTTAAACACAAGAAAAAATTCTGTGTTTTGAAGTTCCATTGCCTCAGTGAGCAAGATTAGACTGAGATCATTAAATGTGCAATTTGCCACAACTACTGTGAGGAATGATAGTATTTTGAAATTAGCATCTGCAGTGGTTCCCAATATTGTAACCTTGCTTCTCAGTAGGTAAGAATGTAATTCTTACTTCTCCCTTTTACTTACTTATTTCTGTTCACCTAGTGTTAAAAAAAAAGCCAAGCCCAAAATAAAATACAAAACAAAGGCAAAAATCCTAACGGCTGAATACTCTCTTGGCATTTTGCTGTAAAATGTCAGTGTGAGCCATTAAAAATTATACAAATCAAAAGGCATTTTAGTAACTTGCTTTATGGCTTGAAAATTAAAGTAAGTAGAAAAGACTGCTATTTCGTATGGAAACAGAAAAGATTTCAAACCATTAGAACAGACAATACTCAAAGAAGAGGTTTAATTTTAGCAATTCACATAATTGTGGTAAAAATACACAATGCTCTGAAAAAAGTATTTAGTACGAACATTCTTCTTTTAGATATCACCAAAATAAACTGAATCTTTGTTCCTTCATATTATCTGTCTTTTCAAAATAAAGTATCACCAAACTTTTCCTATCAGGACATAAGGTTCAGCACCTACCTTTTGTTAAATCTCTTGAAACCAACACTGAGGCAAGGGCCATACACTGCGGCACGTGTTTATAGAGATTTCATTCCCAGATGTGTTGTTATGAGTTACATTGGCATAATTGGAGCTATTTATCAGCATATCCTAAATAAACAGGTTTGTTATATTTTAAAGATTCTAATATCATACAGCCTGTGCTTAATGAAATAAATCAGAAGGAAATGATAAAGGTACTAACATTACTGGAAAATCTAGATTTCCAGCAGAGTTAGAGAAGTGCCTTTCTGAAAGCTACTTATAACCTGGGATTCAGCTTCTGTTGGGAGCTCTCTGAGGGCTGCCCTGGGCTCAGGGCTGCTCCCAGCTCTGCAGCCCACAGATCCAAGCCCTGGTGCCAGGTTGTGCAGCTGCACAGCTGTCAGGGTCGGCTGTGCAGCAGCCTGGAGCTCATGGCCTGTTGTCAGTAATGTCCCTGATGCGCCCACTTATGCACCTCCTCAGTTCCAGAGCATGAGGAACAACCTAGCTAAAGGTGTAATTTATAAAAAATACAGCCAGCAGTGAAATAGTAACTATAACATTAAGGGGCACTGACTTCCACAGCAGTTGACATAAATGAGATAGACTCTGCAGGTGAGCAGCTGACCAGTTGGCTGGGTTGAGTGAAAAACCCTTCTGCCCCAGAGTTGTAAGTGATTGCTACCCATCCTGCTCCAGCAATTCAAAATCCAGTAGAAACTGTTAAACAAGATACACTAAAGACTTAAAAAAAATCCTAGGGAAATTACAGATAGAAGTATTTTATTTCAATGGAAGAGGAGCAGACAAGTTGGAACAGTGGGTTGCCATCACAAATCTGTGTAGGATCTCCCTAACTGGAAAAAGCTCACAGCCCCCTGGACCAAACTTATTAGTTGTGTTTCATTCTTAGTGAGCATCAGACACACGGGAACCCCTGAATCCAGAAAGGAGAATAAGGAGAGAGGCAGGCTCACACCAAATGCCTTGGTTATTATTCAGATGAGCTGCGTTTATTTTCCCTCTGTACTTTACAGCTCAGATATAAACCAGAGCTGCTGCTGAGCAGGGCTCTTGTCACAGCATCCTCCCTAGCTCTGTTTCCATTTTCTGTATCTATTTCCAGTGTGCATTAAAATAACTCAAGTTCATTTGCAGCATCAGCCCTAACTGCTGTTATTTTCATATCTAAAAATAATTCAAGTTTATTTATGGCATTGTTTTGACTACCCAACTGCTGATGTCAACCAACATCATAGAAAGAGAATCAATGACCAGGCTTAGATTATTTTCAACCGCAGACAAGAAAATTTGAAAAGATTGATGATAAATCAAGATGATTCTGCAAGAGAGCCTCTGGAATGTACTGGCATTTCAATTTTATTAAGAAATAATAAACAGCCTCCAGCAATAATATGTTTCCACAAGACAGTTGTGCTCTAGCAAGTATGTGTGTGCCAATGATAAGAGTTATTTCCATACTTTGGATGTGAAGCATTCAGGCCTTGCACTTGTGCAGCTCAAATGGCACAGATTCAGAAAGTGGTGCTGCCATCCCAGCATCCCAGACTACACAAAGAATAGGTTTGTCCTATGTCTTCTGCTTTTCTGTGGCCATCAGAAACTCTATGAATCTAAACTTTTTTTTAGGTTACAAAATTGTCTCAAGAATTCAGTAGCTGCATTTGGAAACTGCTTCTGGAAATAAATTCTAGTATCATTTTCTATGGAAAATACTTTTCAAATCCTTATAATTTTCACTTTTAATAGCTTAGTTTTAGTGTGGAACTTTTGTCTTTCTGTGTCATAGCTGGAACAGCGGATCTTTCTTACAACTACATCAGTGAATTGTGGCTGATTCATCTCTGACTCATTTTGCTAAAGTTCTTAAATATATCCATTTTCTAGTCTCACTTCAAGTAATTTATTTTAGGTTTTTTTTTTTTTTCACATAGGTAGAAATCCCTTCTCTAATGGCATTGCACAATTTAGGCTTAAAATAAAATACAATCAAATTTAGGTGCTCAGTTCATTTTGAGAATCTGAGTAAAGCCAAATGTTGGACTCTCTATGTATGTAAGAACAAAGCCAAGATGTTTGTCCTGGAGGCCCTACAACAGTGGTTTCCATTTGTGCAGTACCTTCATGGTCCACTTTACTCTCCTGAAACTTTTCAATTGTTTTTACTGTGAAAGGTTAGAAAGTTTCAGCATTGACCTTTGAAACAGATTTTTTGGAAAGATTCAAATTTTGAGCTAGGTTGTAAATACTGCTGATTTCATTATTTAAAATGAGAAAAAACTGAAGGCATGGCCTGAAGCAGAGTCACAATAGTTCTAGACAAGAAAGCAAACTAGATCCTCCATCATATGAAAACATTTAGAGTTGATGATCAGTTCCGTTGTGTCATTGTCTTGAAACAGTCTGACTGGTAAGGCAAAAAAGCTCCTTTAGTTCTGATTTTATACTGCTATTTTATGTTGAAGATAATGCCATAAAAAGCTTGTAGAAAAGTTTGTGTTAATTCCGCAAAACAGAATCTGTCTCTACTATCAGATTTTTAAATATTAATGGAAAACTTTTCTGCCAAAGGAACCCCAAATCTCTCTGAGCAAGAAAATTTCTAATATGAGATGTTTGCCAAGGATGATGTTTTTACAAGGACCCACAAAAGGATATTGAATGCCATTGAATTTATGGGATTTTTTTTTCTTGCTAAAGAATTCATCATTTATTCACATCTACACATCAATGAATGATCTTTAGCTACTAAAATAATCTTGATATGGATATGAGTGAGCTAAAGAAGCATTAATGCATATCAAAGGTAAAACCAACTTAACATACAAGAAATGCTCATATCAGTGAGAAATCCTTTAATAATACTGCACAAGCTTAATCATTAAGGAGGAATGAAAGGGTATAGCAAGGCTTATCTCCAATTTGAAATGAATTTGCTAACTTCAACTCAATGCTCTCAAACAGTGTAAAGTAACAGAAAAGGGATCTACAAATTTGTCATTCATCAAGTCTTTTTACAAACCTGAATTTTTGTGACTAAAAATCTGCTATTAACTCATTTTCAATTGACTAATTCTAAAGGAGCAGAGCAATTTACATGAAAATACTAATTTTAAACATGCTTTTAATGAAATGCTTATTAAGGGCAAACACTATAATTTGAAGAGTAAAATATGTTATTTCATTGTAATACATTTAATTTTATGCTGTTCAGAATCATGATTTTAAAACTTCTCCCACAAATGTGCATTGGTTGCACTGAATTTCAGACGTTTTCTTTTTCCTTGTGAAGTCATAAACAAGCTCTGCCTGCTTCTATCCAGCACATTCTTTGTTATGTGGCACTCAGAGGAGCCAAAATCCTTCAGCACCATCAGCTGCTCCTCTGGGCACAGGTGCCTTGGGCTTTGCAGGTGTCCTGGCAGCTGCAGGGCACACAGTGCTGCCAAGGGCAGAGCCATGGTGCTGGCACTGCTGCCACACCTCACAGCTCCCTAAGGCTCTGCAGCCAAAGGTCTGCCAGCACAGGCAATTTTAAGAGGCTGTGAACGAACAGAAATAAAAAACAAGGGCACTGTTGGTGTGGAATGCCCTCGCAGCTCCCTATGGTGGAAGCTAAAACCACTTGTTTGCATCATGGTGTGCTGGAAGGTTGGAGCTTGAAGCTCTCCACTCGCTAAAGGCATGTTCCTACAGAGCTGGACAGAAGCCTTGGTCACCCTTCAGCCTTTGGCCTGCATGAAAATACAGCTTCCCCAACAACCCTCTCCTCCTGGGGGACAGAACTGTAGCTCGACTCTTTTTTGACCTGAAGCAGAAGCCATCTGGAGAAAAAATATCAAAGAATTACTGATGAATAGTTTTCCTTGTGGCTGAAGCAGTTTTAGGTTTTTCCTAGTCCAAGCCCAGCAGAAACTTCTTCCAGCAGGAGACATAGCTAGCCAAACATGCCAACAAGGACCTGACTCACTTCAAACACTTCCAGCTCATTTTGCACTGTGTGACCCCAAATGTAACTCTCCTGCTTTAAAAGGGAAGTAAGAAACCTGCACAGAGAAGCCTCCAAGCATGAAATGTTAACAGAAATCTCCAGTCCTGTCTGAAGCCCCTCATGTGCTTCAGATATGCACAAGGGATGTACCTGGCAGGTGGGGTGTGGCTTCTACCCCAGGTCAGGCTGCAAACAGGGCGCACAGAAAGAAGAGGGATCATAGATGAAAAACAACACAAATGGCAGACTTTGTGTATCTGACACTTAAACCATGACACCAAGCTAGTTCAGGAAGCCACATTCGATTACACTGGTAACTCATGTACACACAGGGGAAAAGCTGATGTGTTCATTCCTAGCATGTTTGTATTAACACAGCTTTTATGATAGTTAAACTGGGCCACAGCATGGTCCTGTCCATGACAATCTTTTTGTGGGGTTGTAAGCACATTACAAACACATGCTTAACCCAGAGTACAGGAACTGTACATTTATTATAAAGCTCTTCCCAGCTTCATTTTTTCTGAAAGATGCTTTTCACTTGCTGCAGTGCCTTTCTTACTAAGCAACCCTCAGTGGTTACATTTCTGTAGGGTTATTTTGGGGGGAGGACTTCAGGGAGACTCAGCCCTTTCCAGGTGTTCTGAGGCTGGCTGCTACTTTAAAAAATAGAGGATTCATTTAGGTTCTCTGCAGTGGCTTTAGCTCCTCTGAATGCTGTGATTTTGCCATGATCATCTGTTGGCCTTACAGACTGGCAGGTCTCCTGTGCCCGATGCAGTTGGAGATTTATTTTTCTGGATTCCTTTTGTTTTTGTTACCACCAAATTGTTGGCATGTTTTTTGGAGCTGCATTTTTAGGTTGAGAGGAGGTAATAAAATGGTGTTATGGGTCAGTGTTCTCTAGCACTGAATTTTCTCAGGCCTGTGTGCATCATGAAACTCTTGCTCCTTTGTAATGTCACATTTAAGGCTTGAGTAAAATGTATCTTTGAGTGCCTTTATATTACCTAGCCAGGCATCTACTACAGAGCTTTGTTGTCTTGGAGCATATGTACTTGTGTATGAAAGCCCTTTTTGATACCACGGTTTAGATTACACATATTTCTTTAGTAGTGTGTCTAGAAACAGAAAAAAATACTTTTAATGCACAATTAGTATTTTCTGTGCGTTGTTCTAAATTCACACTGTACTCCCTGAATGCCCGTATCAGTGAGGATTTGCCACAAGCAGCTGCCTGCAGTCCCTCCTTATTTACTGTTCACTGCTTGCTCAGCAAGAGGAATGCAAACATGAGGAGTCCAGCAGAGATTAGGTGATGATTAGACCAGTCCCCAGCTTCTGTCCTGAGGCTGTAGCAGGGGTTTTTTACCTCTTCCCAAGCTGCTGCCCTGACTTTCTGTCTCCCCTTTCCCAGCTATAGGCCACATCTTGCTTCCCAACCCTCTCACTCCCTCTCACACTCACCATGCAGCCTCGCTTTTGTTTAAAAAAAAAAAAAAAAATTGCAGTTAATATTTTCCTGAACTGAATGCTTTATAGAAAGAATTAAGTAGGTTTTTTCTTTATTTTCATGTTTAATTCATGCCTACCATCCTAAAACACAGTCCTGTAAATGCACAGGAGAGATCTTGTCAGAGGAATGAATAATTGTACTCCAGCTCAATCAAAGATTGATCAATCCTTACTTTCATTTATTTCCTGGTCTCCATCTTAGTGGACTTGCTGCAATTAAAAAAAAATGGATTTTTTTCTAAATAGTCACTAAATGCTGCATGCACAAATGTTCTTTAGCATCTCGCTTCAACCTCCTGCTGCTACTTGGAAAGCTGTGCTGTGCCTGTGGCACAAACGTTACATACATTAATCATCAGGGAAGATGGTGCCAAGAAACTAGGTAATAGCTTTACTAATATTTGTGTCTTTAAAGATTGAGAAACAACAATTGAACTTTAAAAATCTTTGTTAAAATTTAGTTTGCTGAAGTGAGTTCATTATTCCAATGTATGGCAGCACATCAATACAAAGAGTGTGTATCAAATGGCAGGCAAAGCCAAGGCTGCTGGGAACTCACCCCTGTCTCCACACCAGTTTAGGGTTACCTCCCCTGAGAAAGGAGCCACACAGAGGTTTAACATAAGTGTGCATCCAGGAGAGGCTCCATCTCTGGGGCCAGACCCACCAGCAGAGGGAAGAAAGAGTGCTGTCAGTGCAGCTGGGAATTACAGGAGGCTGGACCCAACTGCTGCTGTTGTCTTCACTGCAGCAGAAGGCAGGCTCAGCCCCACCTGGGAAAGTACTGCCCAGCAGAGGCTGTTCTGCACTGCTGTCTAGAGGAAATGCAATCCTGCACATATTGCTACCTTCTCATCCTTTTCAGATACACCTTTTCAGCTCCCTAGCTTCTTGCTGCTCCCTTATGCTGTATAGTTTGTTTTTCTTAGTGGATAAGATTACTCTACTTTTTTACATTTACATTGGGATATATCTGGAAAATGAAGAAATGTCGATTGTGTTCATCTGTACCACCAGACTTAATGTGATCAACTGAAGAAATAATTTCCATTTTATAATATAACATCTCCACTGGAGAAATTTAATGGAATCACTTCATGTTCGATTCAATAGCAAACTGCTACAGGCTTAAGTAATACAATAAATTTAACAGGTAAATACAATAATCCATAATTAATTAAGAAGGTCTATATTGAACAGAAAGGTGGGTGAATAGGAAGGAAAATCATAAGGAAAGTATAATTTCTTTTTGATAAAAAGCTGCAATGTGTTTTTCACACTTTAGTCATTAAATTCACAGCACAGAACAATCTTGGATTTTTGAATTCCCCTACACTTCTTTTTCATATGTTATGACTCAGACGGTCACTTCTCTTGTCTCACTACTAAAAATAAAGGCAGAATAAATCTGGAGCTATAAAACTGTTACCTTCTAGCTGAGTTCACATAAAGGAGAATAAAGAATAGAGACACTTCATCACTAGAAAACCAGTGATGGAAGAACTGTTCTTTTTCAAAAAAGAACTACTTCATATTTTTTTGTTCAATGACACGAATTACAGTGTTGAGCAGTTACAGTTCAAACACACTGAATTCAGAGACAATCACAAAAAGACAAAGGATTAATATTGTGTTCACAATGCTAAACACCAAGCTGTTGCCTTCAATCTGACTGAAAAATTCCCTGAAATTCTAGACGCATCCTGAAATCTTTCAAGACTTTCATGCTTGTTTCAGCCTCAGTATTTGAAAGCAATCTAATAATACACTCAGTAGCAAAATTCAAAGAGTGTAGATTTGATTAATTTAATTTCTTAAGGATAAAAATATGTATGCTTTTTTTTGCAAGTCAGTACAGTTTGTTAGGATGCTTTGTGCAATGTTACAGCATTTCAGTCACACCAAGTCATGTGTGACAAAGAAAGGAAAAAGTCCACTCTTGCTTAGTCCAGCAAGCCTGGTATCATGATAAAATCTAGGAAGAGAAGACAGTTTTTAAAAACACTCCTTTTAAATCTAAGGGTAAACTTGGTTATGTGCACTTTAGTACTTATCTGGGTGGTGTTTTTCCAGCCTGCCTTACATTCCTTCAGGGAACTGCTGCCCCAAGCCCATCTCCAGAGTATTTACCCTTGGTCTGAGTCACTCCTCTAATGCTTTGTGACAATAAGATCTACTAATTGATTCTTGCTTACAAAATTAATATCTGGAAGTGGTACAGAGCTTCCTCAGGATCACAAATCTTAGCTCCTTCTCTGCTTCCCTGAGCCTTTTATACATTTGTTTTTATTGTCCACTGCTGTGGATGAAACCCTGGGCCCTCCTTACTAGGAGGTCCTGCTGCTGCCATATCTCATAACAGGGTCAATTCCACTTGGTAAGTCACTGAAACCACTTTCTTTTCCCAATTAGTCACTAACTGTGTGTTTCTCATTATGGCACAGAAAGTCTGATTTGAAGCAGAGAGGGCTTATCTTGTTTTTTGGGTTGTATAAATCTGAACACCCTTGACTGACTGGCATCACTGTACTCTGCAGCTCACTCATCTGAAAGCCTAAATCAGCAATGGGCCCTGTAAATCTCAGTTAGATGGTGACCATGGAAGCACACATTTCCTTTACTCACTCTTTGTATAGGTTCTATATTCGTAAAAGATCATGCAACACTTCTTTACCCAATTTTCTGAAAAGAAATCTGCATCCACAACTAGGAGTAGCACTACAGAAGGACTGTTAATTAGTAGCAATTTTTCCTTCACATTAGGGTTGGAATCATCTCTAGTAAATGGGCCACAAATTGAAAAATGAACAGATAAAGTACTAAGAGCTTTGTTGATTTTATGACTTAATGAAGCAGGAGACCTATAAAGCATAGTACAATTGTGCTTGATTATAATAATGAATAATATTATGCATTATACACAAAGGAGCAACAATTCAGCTTCATGCAGATAACCTGACTTTGGGGAACTTGGGTTTATCACACTAATAATGTAATTTAATTTACATGGGCCTTATAATCCATATATATTCCTTTCTCTCTGTATGAGAAAATGGAGACCCTTGGACATGCTGCCATATCAATCCTGTTCCAATGAACATGGAACTTTTGGGGGAAAAGTGACAGAGGAGAGGCACTCTGTTTCTGGAAACCCCAGAGACCTCTGGGTAGAGAAACTGGACCAAAAGTTCTCTGCAGCCCTATAACTCTCTCTTCCTAAAGTGAGACAGAAAAAAAAAAAAAGGAAAATTAATTTTCTAGGACTGTTTTTTTCTAACTACTTATGTTCTTGCATGGATATTTCTATGCAGGTTTATGATGTGGCCCAGGCAGTGCCTTCTGCACTGTGTTCCAGTATGGATATCAACCCACATGGGCCTTCACTCACTCCTCATCCACACGCTTGCATGTGTGGAGCTTTTATGTAATAGTGCACAGAACCTGCTACAGTGCTCTGGGTTCTACCAGCAGAAGGAATTAATAATGAAGAATAAATGAGGCATCTGACTTTTGAAAAATCTTGCATCCTAGCTGGTGTAAGATTGTGCCAGACTCCTGAGATTTCTGTCCTGCTTTTCCTTATTATAACTTTGAAGCGTCTTTTAACCAAATCAGTGAGGAAATTACCTGAGATCCTGCTCTGGTCCTTCCTCTGAATAAAAGATAGATACAGTTCTGAGGCAGTTGAACAAAATATGCAGAAACTTGGGTTAGGCTAATTTGTTCAAGAAAAAAAAATGCTTTATTCCCTGATTTTTTGGAAGAAAGACATCTACTATGTGGAATAGAAATTTTTTAGCTTCTCCCACAAAATAGATTAATTTTTCAAACTAATTTTGCATTGTTAAAATAGAAGGTTTTTTCCTTGTGCTTCCTTTCCCTGCCAAATTTTATTTCTATTTGCTTAGTACTGATCATTAGCAGTTTGTGAGCATGTACAGCACTGTTGTTGATATTGGATATTACATCAACTTCTGCCCATAACAAATGGGGTTCAGAACAGTTTTTGCTCATTTTCTTACAAAACAAACTATTTTCTCTTTTCCATTCCCTTCCTGATGATTCTCAGAGCATCAAATATATCCATTTTCTAGCTGAAGTATGGTTTTCAGAGAAACAAGCAGTATGAAATGAAATTGCCCTGTGCCACCCCCTGCCCCACTGTGCCCTCCTGACAGCATTCTGTTGTTATTCTTTAGAGAAAGCTGAAAACATGGATTGGCACTTGGCTTGCAGAGCAACATCACTCTGTCAGGACAAATGTTGTGATTTGGCCGTCACAATAAACAGAGTATGAACAAAAACAACTTGGGAAGGAAATTCTGCTCTGTTTTCTGTGTCCTGTACGGGCAGATAAAGGATTTGGCAGGTTCCCTTCAGTGAAGGGGGGCTCTGCAGCAGCAGGGATTTTATGAGAAACTGTGGCATGACTTTCTCACCTGAAATCCTAAATGTTCTTCCCAGGTTTGTGCCCATTAGAGCTTCTCAGAAGGTCGAGACTGTCTTGCAGAATTTGTCTTTAAATTTGATCATATTAAATTGATTTATTCCATGTTCCTCATATTTCTTTGCACAGAAACCTACAAAAGCCTAAGCCTGCAGCCTTCTTAACACTGGGAGCATAGCAAGGTTTGGGAAGCAACAAACCCAGATATTCTGCCTCTAAAATCTCTGTCAATACACTCCATAAACAGCATTTTCCAAAGTCACCATCATCTTTAGCATTCAGACACAGCAATAAACTCATCTGTTGCAGTTTGCTTGCTTGGTTATTTGAAAAAGAGACAAAAAAATTTAAGCCATATTTTCTGGCCCAGCAGAACTGACTACAAAAGCTACTTTACCAGAGCAACTGCAACAGCACATGAAGAAAATGTCTGACAAATAAGAGGTCTGAGACAATCTCTCAAAGCTATAAAAAGTCTGAGAAAGCCATAGTGCAAACCTCACATCTCACAATCCTTCTTAGGCTGAGAAACTGAAGGAATACAAAGCTGCTTGTAGCTGTGAAAGAAGACCCCAGAAGCCAAAGTGCTCCACAGCACCTGATGCCTCATCATCCTCTCTTGCCCAGAAGATGGCATTGTCCGTGACAAGTTCACATAAACAGTGTCCTTTATAATTTCTCTGATCCTCTAATATCAATTGATTTCATTGTCAAACGATATAACCTTCACCCAAAATAATACCTAATCTTCCTATTTTTCAAATATAGCAAATTGGATTTATACTGTAATGCAAGCAAAGACTGCAATATTTTTGTGTCTTCCCTCTGAATTGAGAACTACCATTAAGCTGCCTGTGCCAGTATATCCTTCCACTCCTTTGGTCCATATCTGGATGTTTTGCACTGTATGGATATGATGGATATCCTGGAACAAAATGCTTATCCTGAGGAAGCTATCTGGAGTAAAAAATCTTTGATCTGATCCTAACCAGTAACTTTTATTTTCATAAATAAACTCTCTTATAACCTCCCATAAAGTCAAGGTTCTCCTCACTAAACTAGAGGTAGCTTCAATAACCAATGTAAAGAAAACCACCCTTTAAAAACTGACCAGCTCCTTATCTTGCTCATGCAAGTGTGTTACACAGATTGATCTCTGCAGACACCTACAACTCTCTGAAGCAAGGATTACAGGTGAATGTCTTATTTGTTCATTATACCTGTTTGTGCCCATGCCTCCTCTGAGGCTTCCAGGTTATAGGAGAAATACTTCTCTGTTTGGGTCAGTGGCCAGTGGAGCAGGGAGCTCTTTCTGATAGACCTTTAGGTACTACAACAATAATGATGGTGATTAATAATTTTATATTAGTGATTGATTCTTTTCCTGTTGCCTAAAGTTGTGTGCTGGCACGAGATGAGACATTTCTGCCTGTGATGGGTCTGTGCTGCTCCAGTGAGAGGTCACCAGCCTGCCCAGATGAGCAGCTGTGTGCTCTCTCCTGGCGCCTCTCGGGCAAAGCAGCCAGCAGCAATTAGTGTAATAGTATAAATTAGTATAACAATATAAACAATTTAATCAGCCTGCTTGAATTAGACCCACAGTTTTGTTTAAAAGGGAATACAAGAGAGCATGATGCCCTGAGAGCTTGTATCTCCAGCAACCAGGCACCAAGGGGAGACCAACTTCTTCACCCCATCAGCCTCCAGCTGGATCAATTCATGTCCACAGCCTCATGCCTCTTTGACACCTGCTTTGCTTCCTTGTGTTTTTCTCTTAATTCAGTTCCTTGACAGCCCAATGCTAAGCCCAAGAACAGAGCTGAATATTTTTGCAGGTATTTTTCGCACACAACCACCTTTTGTCTCATGTGCTCCACCTGTGTCCATGGCAACAACTTCCATTTTCCTCTTTGGTGTAAAACAAATTTAATTTAGTTGCAGTTTGCATTTTTCTCTACTGTCAGACCCATTAACATTTTCTAAAAAAAAATGAGTTTAAAATACAAAACACCTTCTTTGCTCATGGGAAAAGGCTTAACTCAAATGACTGTCATGTGTTGAAATGTAAAATGAATTATTGTTCAGATCTGCACATCTCTTGAATAGCATAAAAAAGTCATCAAAACAGACCTGACTTCAAAAACCCAAGTCCTGGAATATTTACATCACAATAAAATTGGAAGCAGTCCTCATTATATGAGCAAACTTTAAAGAGGAGTAATTGTATTAAAATAACATCAACTGTCAGACACAATTGAAGGAATGAGAAGTTCTCCTGAATGCTATGTTCAAATGATGACTGAGTCAGTGTTCCTTTTTCAAACAGCTTTCATGACAATTTAGTAATAAATTTTTCACTTTCAATGGCTAGATTGAAACCAGGTAGCAATTGCACTTCTCTGAAGAGAAGCTCAGTTTCTAAGAGCAATGTGTAAAGAGAAGTTGATAATTCTTACTTATAAAGGGGAAGCACCTTAAAAGAAAAAACTAAAGGCATAGAAATCAAGACAGAAAACATTCATTTTGAAAAGTGACCCTTAAAACAGGAGTACACTCCTTAAATGTGCAATAGCAGCATCCTGTTCTTGGATGGGCAACCTGCAAACTATTTGGTTTTGAAGATGCTCTCTCCTATCTTTATCAAGCTCTTTTCACTTTGTTTTCTTGGACACATCTGTGGTTTACAGAAGCTTCAGGATAGACATATACTTGTCTGATGCACAGGCTACCTTGCTAAAAATAAAACTGCTTTTCTGCTCCTCAGGATTTTATGCTCCTACAAGAGCTATAAGCCGTTTACTTGTTACCCAACATTGTAATACAGGCAAAATAGGTTTTCCACTGTTTGTATTGATTTTTCTGCTAGCTCATTTGACTGTGCAAAGCTTTAACAACACATGCTTGAAATGATATATTAGAAAGTATTGCCTCAGTTATTTAGTTCTGTAAATATCATGACAGAACCATATGTCCTATTTGAGTTCAGAAATATAAATCACAGGAGAACCAACAAAATTCTTTGGTTTGGAAGCTATCATCAGAGAAAGGCTCCAACTGTCAAAACTGAAATAAACTGAAGAAAATGAGCCATAAAAAAGCATTTTGGATTTGCGATCGCCTTTGCCCCAAAAGGATTTTTAATTGAAAGAAAATGGTTATTATACTACTGCTCAATTAAAAACAATTAAGCTTTTTCACATTGCACTGAACATCAATATCATAAACCCCTTAAAATCTCAATTACTCCCTGTGATAATCCAGATGAGATAGTGAAGGATAAACGGTGCACAATCTATGCATGACTCATCCCCAAAGTTCTCTTTGAAAAGTACACCAAATAAAACCTATTGAGAAGTGCAGCATTGTCCCACGAGCAGATCCCTTCCAGCTGCAGGAAATCAGGGACTGTCATTGGTTGGGAGAGGCACAGTTCTTGTAATATTAATGGTCATTGATGCCCCTCTGACCTGGCACACCAAGCACAAAACAAAGTTATTTAATCAAAATTAAAAATGGGTTTTGCACAGGAAAATGAAGGCTGATAAACTTTAATAAGAAGAAACCTGGATTATTTGAATATATCTCTGATTGTCTTGGTGAAAAAAAGGAAAAATTAGGTACATTTCAACAGTCTAAAAAGTCCCATTTCTTTTTATTACAACAGTCTTAACTGTAATTAGATAAGTCATTTTGCTACCCATTTTCAGATAACCTAATACAAATATCAGGATAGAGGCCCAATTAGATTCATTGATTTCTATATACTCAAGACTGATGAATAATTTTAAAACCAGTGGACTAGAAAACCACAATTTTGTGAACAAAATCTTTTCATTTCTCCAAAGGAACAAACAAAAACTGAGCCCCAAAGAAACCATTATTTCTACTGCATCCCAAAGCTTTTTCACAACCAAGATTAGCACCTTATGCAGGGCTCTTTAGTTAGTAACCCATTTTTCCACTTTGCCTCTTGTGCACGATGCTTGGCAAAGTTTCCTCCAGTGTGTGGGGATGGGAGGGAAGTGCCTACATATTTTATCAAAGCCTATTGCATTTATTTGGCACAGAAGAGGAAGTGCTTTCAGCCTACAGCTGTGGGTCCACTCTCTGGGGCAGTGAGAAGCACTCATTTAGACATCTGGCAAACACAGTGGCCTCTGGTGATTCACTGACAGCCAATGTGCTGGCAGAGATTAAAGCAAGGCAATAGGGAGATAACACCTGAGTGAACAGGTTGGGGGATGCTCTCACATGCAGGCTTTTAAAAGTAGGAGAAGGTCCTTTTCCAAGACATCTCTCCTGCCTTTACAAATGGTTTACAGTGAGAAATTTAAAATAGAGCTGAGAACTCGACTTCAGAAAAACAGATAATAATTCCTGCTCTGGGATGCTGCAGCAGGAAAGGGTAAAGCTTGATGAGGAATGCATGAAACATCACAAATTCAGCCACACAAAGACTCTGCCTTCTACTTGTGCTATCTGCACCTCTGTTCATATTATAAACCTTGGCCCCACCATATGTGCTGAGTCTTAAGCACGACTGCAGGAACACAAAAGGTCCTATCCAGGACCCATCAAACTGGTCTGGCAGCTGCCCTCTAAGTCAATTGATTGCCAGATGTGCCTTTCTGGCTTTCTTGTCCAGCTGGTCACTCTAATCATGTCATCCACCTGGTACCATCCATCTGGTCCCTACTACAAATATGGACTTTTCCTGAATTCCCCAGATCCCGAGTACTTGATTTTGATCTCTTGTGTCACCAGCCAATCTACAGGCTGGCTAGAATTAAAAATTATGTTATTGGAACTCCTTCCCCAAATATATCATTATTGTTCAAAATTGTCTGGAGAAAAGTTTTGATTGAGTTGAGTGCTGAAGAAAATTTCCATCATGAAAGAGCCAAGAACTTGACAATCTATGAAATTCAGAAACAGCTTGTTTATCACACAGAAGATATTTCACCGATGTTTTTGGTACTTACTGTGTCAAAAATCTTGCATTTTTTTCATTTTTCCAACTGCATATAATACGGGATACTATCTCTCCCCACAGTCCTCTTTTGCTTATATCTTATATGACTACACCATGGCAATACTCCTTCTGAAAAAGGTGAAAGCTTTCTGGGGAAAAAGGGCTGCCACTGCTTTGGAGAATTGGTAGCATGTGGTGGGCTTTTAGCAGAGTGTAGTTTAACTAAGAAGTCATAGTAAGCTAAATTAAACATAATTCAATCACTTGCATGGTAAAATGGGGTTTTAGGAGTTATCTTGAAATCACAGAACCACCATAATATGGGTCAAAAGTCTGGACTGACCCACTGCTCAAAGTGGGCCAACATAGAGGAGGCTACAGCAACACACAACATTTCGAGTAACTTCTTTTAATTCATTTAAGTAGAAGAAGTATATAAAATTTGGGTGGGGGCTAGAGGTGGTACATGAGTCTGAAAGCCACTTACATTATAGCAAATAATTACAGCTGGGAACAGAAGATGATTTTTCAGTGGATGTCATTCAGAAATACTACTATATCAAGATGACAAAAAGAAATTAATATCTACTAAAAATGAAATTAAAACTTTAAACAAAACAATAAATTCTGCTATTAGTTGTCAGATGGATCTTGAGATACTCTGATATTAGCCCCTGGACTAAATGTCGTTCTGTACCTCATTGTGAAGCCTGTGAAGTCAGGCAGATGCTCACAGAACACACACAGAAAAACCCATAAAGCCATTTCTGAGGACAGCCACATTTGTACCCTGCACAGAGGATCCCAAGAGCCTCACTCAGAACCTGAAGACAGATTAAAAACCATCTGGTTTTTAAACCCATTTTCATTAGCTTGTTTATATTTAACTTCAGAATTTGAGAAGAGTTTAATCTTGATCATACCCTTCACAAAACCTCTAGGGAAACCAAGAAGGGATTCTCAATTAAAGAAGTAGAACAAAACTGCATGAATGAAGTGCAAGAAAATAAAGTATTATCAAGGTTTCCAGAAGGAATCATGGTTTTCTAATCCATTATCCATTTGTTTGATGGCTTAGATCTGTAACCCTGGCACATAGCTTTCAGAAATACTGCAACGTTCCTTGCAACCTTGGGCCACTCACGCGTGGGCTTGGCTACTAAATGTCTGGCTAGAGCTGGTGGAGGTGAAGAAGTTACACATATTAACAGTAATGATAATTGCCTGAAAAATCTCAGAAATCTCAGAGATTTGGGGTTAATAAGAACCCAGCATGGAAGTAATGAAGCAAAAAATATCTAGCTACCATCAAGACTATGTTTTGGAATTGCCTTTCTTCTTTATTCTTCATTTAAATGTCTAATGTGATATTCATTCTTATTCTCCATAGATTACAAATTATTTTAAAAAGGGATGCTTTTTTGTCAATTGTCTGCACAGTGATGTACAGACCAAATAAATCAGTATTATGTAAGATACCATTAAAAGGGCACTAATACAAATGCTCTTATTTTGCTTGGACCTCAGGGCAGTAAGCAAAATTTCATTCTGCAAAAGCAAAATTCTTTACTCCTAATTAGTTCAAGTAAAAGCACAAATCTAATTTCTACCTTAGGGTACAGCTATGTGGAGAATAGCTGATGGCTACTGGTTCAAGTGAGATTATGAAAGGCAAAATTTATTCCTGACTACAGACAATATTAGAGATTTTTAGAAGCTTGTCTGCAAACCAACTAAATCTGAGCAAAATTTTATCCAAAGTGAGCTCAATAATTTCCTGTGCATTTTCTTCTTGAATTAGAAATAAATCTAATTTTCAGGAGCAGCTTATAAACTCTGTGTTAGCAAACCACAGGCCAGAGATGTAAGAGCCTGGGAAAGCAGGACACTTCTCACTCTCAGGCTTTCCTGCCATCAGCTGTCACATTGCAGCTCCTGCCAGTGAATTTGCTGTCCTGGAGCAGGAAATCTGCTGGCTTTTAGGACATCTAACAGCCCTCCTCTATTATCTGTGACCTAAATATGATTATTTCTTCACAGCAAACATTGAACACTTTGATCTATTAAATCTTTAAAACCCATCAAACCAAAACCCAAAGCTCATTTAAAATTAGAAAGCAACCTGCTTTTTGGAAATAAATATATATATATATATATATACACGCTTATTTGTGTGTATGCACACACACAGATCACACCTCTGATTTCTACTCAGAAATTAAAGCAATTCCCACAAGAAATTCCTATCAATCTGTTCTTAGAGATTATACCAGCACATTGCAGTTTTATATAGGAATAAAATGTACAGTTTTTTCCTACATGGCAACAAATATGGTATATTTTTTATAACTTACTCTGGTAAATAAGACCTCTTCTAAGAAAGAGGAAGGAACTTTGGAAAAAATTATGGTGTATATCTCACTCCATAGAAGACTGAAAATACTTGTTTCCATATTCTTCTCAGAGTGCCACATTTACAAGAGTGAGTGCATTGCACTCGTATCCTTAGACAAGTAGACAATGTGGTTATCAAAAAGCTTTGTTACCTCAGATCAACTATTAATCTTATTTCTCCTTCCCATTTTGTAACCTGGTCAAGTTACAGCATTGCCATTCTGCAACTCATCTCTGCTGTAAGGTGGGGACCCAAAACTATTGGTCCCAAACTGCTTCATGACCTGAGTTCAGTTCTGCCAGATCAGCAGATCTGAAGGCATCTTTGTCAATCAGAGGAAGCAAAACTGGCTGTGGGTGGATTTGAGAAAATCAGTATACATTAGCATAATCCAGAAATGTCACATCTGAGCTGGCAGGCAACTAAATTAGACACAGAATGACAAATAAAAAGGAATCAAACATACATCTAAAATTAGAGGTGACTTCATGGGGAAAAAAATATTTTTGTAAGATAAAAGAATTAAAAGTATTTGTCATACATCCCACAGTAGCTGAACAAATGACCTGGGTGAAAAGTAAGAAGGATTAAGTAAATAACATCTAAGAAATGAAAATTAAGCTCATATGCCTTTTGCAAGCAAGCAGTAACTAGAAAAGTTACTTTTAGACAATTGTTTTAAAACTTTTCACCCTTTGTCTTTCTAAGGAAGAACAGCACAAAGGAAATCTATCGGAAGTCTCTACCCTCTGTAATTTATGAAAAGTTGTACAGCTTTGGAATGGAGAAGAGTTCCCTTTTATCTCCACCTCTGACACTTTTTTATATCTTCCATGTCATTCAAATTTTCCTCTCAAAATGGCCTTGATTTAAAGCCTACTGAAAACAATGGAATTCCACTTAAAATCCATGCCTGTGTCTTGATTATCACAATGTGACTTTCCAAGAGGCAGCTAAAAAGAATAAACAGCTTACCAAATTTCATCTTGCCATGGGAAATTGTTCTATTCAAGCATGGCTTAGGATCACAGACTAAGGTGGCAGCTAAGCAGAGAAAATCGGCTTATGCCATAGATTTTCTATTTGGTTCACATGTATGGGCACACTTCTTCCAAAAGCTCAAAATTTCCACTCTATTTCTACAGCATTTGCATAAATTATGTGTCTTCTGTCAGTCTGGAAGGAGTACACATAGCACTATCTGTACCAGTCCCATTCTCTCTTTGAAACTCTAAACCATCTTCTGCCTCCAAACCAACCTCTCATTCTCATGAAAGCTGAACTTAGCTAAACAATATTACAATCTACATCAGTTTTTCCCATATAAACAAGAAAGATAATACCTTTCATTGTTCTGTTACTCAGGGGCAAAGGGTGGAAACTCAGTTATCATACAAAAATCAAGGTTCTTCAGCATTTTAACAGGACACACAAGGAAAAGAAGAAAAGATGGCAGTTATGTTTCTAGGAAAGAATCACATATGGTTTACACATTTTGGGCATCACAGACAGGAGAGAGGGAAGAAAGCAAAGAAAAAGAGTTGGCAAAATGAAGACTAAGAAGAACATGAAAGAGAGAAGAGCTCAGCAGTGTATTACGGTTAGGTGATGAGATTTACTAGTAGTAGTAAGGGGACAAATATCCAGACAGGATGAAAGAATTGAGCTTGCTTGCAAGGCTGATTTTTTCCTTGCTTACACAGCTGCCAATGCACCACAGATTTGTAATTAGAGCACAATTTCTGAAAGGAATGCTTACACATCCAGACTCTGACTTGAGTTTTATTAAACCTTGTGGGCCCTGAGAAAGAAATACTAGGGACATATAAATGTGGAACAGCAGAGTAGATGCTACCTCTTAAAGAGCACTCCATACCAATGCACTACCCCTGACATGCACTGAATCATCTTTCTTGGATAAAATCTCCTCCTCTCTAACTGCTTCTTTGTTCCTACCAGAAATCCACCTGGATACCTGCAGACAAACAGGCTGAGGTCCCAGGTCCCTGAGGAATTTACCTAGGAACAATGTGTATGATTTCAAGGCACCAAAATGTACAGTGATGGCGCTCTCCTTATGCATTAGCAAAGGTCTCTGCAGTGAGACGCTTCCCACAGTAGCATTTAACTGCCTTCAGATTTAATGAGGTTGCTATTTTTCATTAAAATTTGTAGATTCCTGTGACATATTTTTGCAATAACTTAATCTTTCATTAGTCATGGAGATGAAAGCGTTCAATTAGCTGTTTTGACACTTTTGACTGTACTAAATAAAATCTCCAAGTATTTCCCAATGATAATGCCTCCTATCTAACAGATTTTCTGGAAAGATTGCACTTAATGTAAGCAAAGGGGGACATAATCAATTATACAACCAGTCCAAAAAATGATAGGATAATGCCATAGGAGGAGCCTTGATGGAAAATTAACAGCTGCTTGTTAGTTTATGCTTAAAGTGCTGCAGAGTCAGTTCTGTGGAGATCTTTTCTAACAGGAAAGCCCCCACCAGACCTAGTGGGAAGAAAACCCTCAGAAATACACCTGAGTATCTCATCACATTATAAAATACATTTTGAACACAAATAACACACAGCAGTGACCCAGATGACAAACTTCCTTCCTTAGAGAAAACTACAATACGACACACAGCAATGGCTCCTTCCATCCTGGCTGCACTTATAGCTCAGATAAGTTTGGCATCCTCCCGTCAGTAGCAGCATGTCTGAACTGGGCCAAAAGAGGTACATGAGACCTCAATGAAGATCCTTATGGAAGAAACATGGAAGCTGGTTCTTGAGTACATGAGCCAGAGGCTCCAAGTACTCCAAGGCTAGAGGAGCTCAGTGACTCCATGATGAACACTATTCAACCAAAGTCCTTCACGCAGTTCAGCTGCTCTTCTAGGATCTTCAGAGCTTGATTTAATCAATTTTAGCATAATTACAATCTTCCATCACTGAGATGAGCTGGTAGCGTCTCTTGTTGAGTGAGTAACCAAGACGAGTCTGGATTGTTTGTGTGTGTGGGGAAAGAGTGTACTTGACTCTGCTGCCATCCATGCACAGTCACTGTGGGATGAGTTCCAGGCTGTACTGGCACCAGCTTCACTGCACACCAAAATAAGAAAGAGAGGCACAGGAACACGAGGGCTAATGTATTCACTGGGAGACAAACTGCCAGTGTCCCTAATAGGAAAGGAAAATCCCTGAGAGAGGAAACTTTTTTTGTATAGCTATTCTAGTTCAGAGAAACCAATTCCAGTTTTTTTTTACTTTCTATAAGATTAACCATGCTCTTCTGAGTGGGAGTTTGGCTTTTCTGATGAAGGATTTAAAAAAAAAATCAATTTTTTTGGTAAGTTGTCATTTTCTTTCTTTACACTCAAAGAATCTTTGGCCAACACTGATGCCTGCTAGACAGTAAAGACAAAATAGGGCACTACTAGTCAGGAAAGTAATTCAGAAAGTTCTTCAGAGTTGCCTTTGGTTGTGATTTTCTAAAACTGCAAAATACAGAAGATTTCAAAATGTTAATCAAGAAACACTACTCTATTTGTATGTTATATTTTGGTTTGCTTTTCCTTTTGATGTCCACATTTCCTAAGATTCTTTGAATCAAAAATCATCCAGCAAAGCTTAAAATTGAAGAGATTTTTGGCTGAAGGAAAAAGATTAGAACTTAAAATATGAAACAAGTTTATTAGATTCTTCAAGGATCTACTCTTGCTGCTCATGCTGATCTTCTGAAATCAAGAGGACTCAAGGTAAGAACACTTATTTATTTGCAGGATATACATGTCTAGTCAGTGCTAATTACTCCATGAAAAGACTTTTGCAGTAAGGAGAAGAGGGCTTCTTATAATAAGGACCACAGTGAAAAGATATATTCAGAAGCAGATCTTCATGTTATCACTGGAAGTCAGTAAGATCTCCAATGACAATGAATATTTAAGGGTAAAAAGTGTGCTCTATCAAGAAATCTACAGAATTGAAAATACTTCATCATAAGACTTTCCAACCACCATCTGTCCAGAACCATTGAGCTTTGAGTGTGTCCACAGCTGGAAGTTTTTCAATACTCAGCAGAGAAATGTAAGATTATTTTTATTCATCATTAGGAAAAAAGCACACCATAAGCCTGAAAAAGTATTTATAAATACTGAAAGAACTGCAGCTTTTGAGACTAAGTCCGTTTTGCTTGAGTTTCCTTCATCCCTTGTTAATTACTCTATACGCACTCTTCTGCACTTTCAGCTTCTTCGTCCTCAAAGTTCAGACCACTTTTACCTAAGTAAGCGTCTCTTTGGATCAACAGCTACCTTTCTACTTTTCTGCCTTCTCACATCCTCTCTCCATTCAAGATCATCCCTATGATTCCCATTTTCTACATTAGATTTTAGAGATCACTTTGTCCTTGGAGCTTCCCAGCCAGTTGCCTTAGCTAATCATACTAATTTTCAAAGAAAAATTGAGTTTTCCATAGAGCAATGTAACCTATAGCACAGGTTGTTGATGCAAGTTTTAAGGCATGTCTTGGTTAATTTTCACACTCTCAAGAAATTAACATGAATCTTGTAGGAGAAATCTGACAGGAATCCTAGTTTTCAAATAAATTCAGCTTAGTTGAAAACAGCTATTTCACTTTATCAAAATTACAACCTAAATGATACTATTTTAAATCTAACAGTATGTTGAGAAGATAACTAGTAACTTTTTGTTTCTTTGTTTCATTGCAAATATTATATACAATCAGCATGGGTTTGGTCTCATTGTTTTTTCCCTAATCCTACCTTCCCTTTCTCCCTGAAAGTGTGCATACTCTAATCTGTCATGAGAGAGAGACACCACAGGCTAAAAGAGTCTTGATTGTCAGACACAGAAATGTTCTCTTAAAAGTCTGAGTTGAAGACTGCTGAAATCCTTGGAAATTTTGCACTCACCAGGCTTTGGATAAAGACCAGACTGACCATAATTAGACAGTTCCTATAAAAAAATACTTTCCTGATCTCTAATGCCAGCTGCAGTTAAACATACTAATGAAATATTAATTCTGCCCTTTGAGAATATTTTATATGACTGATGCAAAAAAAGTATTTGATCAAAAATTAAATGCAAACATAAGAGGCGCAAATTTAGCAACAGTGTTGAATTTTGCATAAGGAACCACAAACAAGGTCTAGAGACTGAATAATACAGATAAATCAAAGAAATGAGTACGCCTGTTTTTGAAAAGCAAAGTTATGTCAGACCTGAAATAGAAGACTGAGAAAAATCTGACTTAATTTAAGTCGCATCTCCTTCCCAAGGCTCCCACACTGCCTATTCTGTTATGGAAATGTGTCTTGTTTATCAGAGTGGGCTGATTCCAGAGGACATGCTTGTGTCTCTGGACATTCGTTTTCATGAATGCAACGGCATGTTAGCAGCCTAGAGCGGGAAACTCCTCAGTCTCTTGAAACAGGATATCAATTCACAGAGAATGTTCAAGGGATAAAGACATTTACAGGTCTTTGTTTCTCTCTTGTCTGGTGAGCAGGCAAAAACATGCAGTCTTTACAATAATTCCAGGTTTTTCATTATTAGATAAACAATATAATTGAAAACACAGGGAGGTTAGCCTACTAGGGTTGTTATTTTCCCAAGTCTTTTCTCTCCCAAATGATCATGGACAAGTATGTTAACCCCCTGGGCTGCCAAATAGGAACAAGCAGAAAGGAGATGATTGGAAAAAGCATGGCAAATGCCAGGGCTGTCATCTCTGATCTAGGAAACCTGCAAGGCTACAAGATAAAGGTGCAGTGAACACTTCTTAAGATGAAGTACTTACAAAATCTTATAACTGCTTAAGAGAAGCCTCCAGAAAGCCCCCCCTTAGGTATATTTACATTTTTTAACAAATATATTGAGCAAATTTGTTAGGTGAGGGAGTGACCATTGAGGCTGTATTTGGAAAAATCAACCTCTGTTCGTAAAATTACTCTACTGTTGGATAAAGGACAAAAGGATCAAGAACAGAAGTGAGAGGTAGGAGGCATATCCCACTTATAATAGAGGGGATGCAAACCACAGACTCAGACTGAGAGCAGCAAGTATGAAGTGGGGAGGATGGCAGACCTTTCAAGGCATGTGGTAAGTGCCAAGGAGTTCTTCTTCATCTAGTACATTTCTTATGATATGTTATTGTTTAAATATTTTAATGAGGCAATACTTCTCCCAAAACTGAAAAAGAGAGATTGCAGAGAATAAAATAGGGTCGCATTGGCTGACAATGGAAAGACGGCTATGAGCTAGAGGCAGCCTTGTGAGTCTCTGCTTGAAGCAGGTCTTCCAATCATCAATGTCACTGTTTTATCTGTAAGTTGTAGCAAAGCTACAAGTCTGTTTTTCAGTGGAAGAGCTACTTCTGAGTTGTGCCACATACAGAGTGCTGATGATAAGGAAATGTAAGCTGTTACTAAAATAAAAGCAGACTCCCTGAGAGGTATGTAGCAATCTCACACCTGACTGAGCAGGAACAGGAAGTACAAATGGCTGCTTGCACAAATTCAAAGCCAAATTATATCATCAGTGGAAATGCATATCAAAGCACACCTGTGCAAGGCTCACCACAGGGTGTGCTGTCAGAGATGGACATTGCAATACAAAGGATCTGGCTACGGTCCTGACTGGGAAGCAGAGCTTTTCTGAGAAGCACTGCCTTAACATATGGACCTATGGGCCCAAGCCAGGACATTGACTGAATAACTGACCCCTGGTTATACAACTGAATTGTTGGAATATACAGTTAGACTTGTAAGAATATATTCTTAGATGATGCTGCAGGAGCAAACCAGCCATAAATTACAAACTTAACAACTCTATATACTTCCATGCTGCAATATATATATATATATATATATATATATATATATATATATATATATAAACACAGCATGGAAGTATATAAACAGAGTTTATGCAAGAAACCAGTGGTAGCAAAAGTCTGTGATTGTCCAATAGCATTTGAGTTACAAATGTCAATCTAAACAACCTGCTTTGCAGCTTCAAATAGCCACATAACAAGAGGAATATGTCCCTAAGTCAGCCAGTGACAAAAGACATTCCAATTCAGGATGCATTGTCAAGGTCAGGATTCAGATTGCTGGAATGGCCAGTTTTGGGCCATCTTGGGAATATCTACAGAGACTGCAAACACATCCCTGAGTAAAAAAGCACAGACAGAGGTGTGAATGTTTCCATCATGTTCCACCCTAATTGTATAAGGAAATAATTGCACTGTCTGGGGCTGAATTAGGGTTCTAGTCTCCTTCACTTCCCTAGATAATCAATGAAGAGGGAAAAGCTCATTTAGGTAAGAGTTTGGATCAAGCCTACCTGAATTACCTGTGTTAACTCCATTGAAGAAAGCACAAAGAAAGCTGGAGAGCCAGAGGTATCAGCCTTGTCTGCAGCTTGGGTGCCCAGCACTTGGTACTCCTAACAAATAAATGTGCAAAGGATGCAAATACCTGTCATCCCACCCTCGGGTTTCATGTACTCAGTACAGGTAAGGGGATGTACTGGCAGAAAATAATCAATATGGATTTATAATAAACTCAACAGGAAAGTTCTTTATTCTTCTATATGTTCATGGTGGATTTAGACAAGAAGTAACAAGAGAAAACCATAAAATTACATGATTCTACCATCTGAAGTTAACTGGATTCTTAAGAATAGGACGTGCTGTGCAGGAACAGTTTTCAGGAAAGGTTACTTCTCAGAGAGAGAGAGGAAACTACTGGCACAAATCAGTAAGTGTATAGCTGAAGTTTGATAATCTCTAGGAACAGGAAAAAAATGCCAAACTCAAATAGCTGATCTTAAAGCTCATTTACCCTAAAAGAATTGAAGATGGTGATAGAAAAGGCAGCATATTTTTAAAACCAGAAAATGTTGAGTAACTCTATTTGTATAGACTTAACTTGTGTGGCTAACTGACCATCTCAGGGAAAACAGGTGCTTATCAGCTTTCTGGAACATAGAGGAAAAAACCTGGGCAACCCAAGTACTCTAAATACTTCAGTTAAACAGACGATTCACAGTTAACTCTCTTGACCTGAAACTCATATTAAAATTATAGAGCACAGTGAAAACTCTTAGATTCCAACCAACTTTTTTTGTGTGTGTGTTTGCAAAAATAACACTCTTTTCAAAGGCTTAAATAGCTACCTAATTTCCTTTAACCAATACCTGTGTTTCTATTTCATAAGTTTATGTTTGTGTGTATTCAAATATTGTTTTATCATATTTTCAACTTAAAAATTATATAAATCAGAATGTTATGATGGATAATACCAGTAAGAAGCCAACATCTAGGGAAAGCCTCAGCACTTAGGCAAGTGGCATGCAACAAGGATTTACATCCAAGAGTTAGCAGAGGGATGCTGGAAGAAAGAGAATTATTTTGAATGATTCCCTAGATTTGTCCATGGAATAATTTAAGAAACATGTAGAGTCAATATTGTTTAGGTATTATGTACATTTGGTGAGTGAAAGAATCAGGATTATCATGGATACTGAATAATGAAATGCCTATTTTAAGAAGTTTGCTGGTATTCCTGGAATGGAATTTTATGTGCACTGCAGATACACATAATGGTTCACCAAGGTGCTTTCAGGCATAAAATCTATTCTTGTAATGGTCATTGAATGCAACCCAGCTTTAATATCAGAATTAAAATCTTCCCATAGTTTTTCTATTTATGTGTTCTATCTACTCCTGCATGTTAGGAGGTTCATTCAAGGGGTTGCCGAGGATTTTATGGTTTTTGGAGAAGAGAAGCAGATGGTCCCAGAAAGACAGGCACTTCAAACATTGCAGTAGATTTGGGAAACAGACCTACAGCTGCCTGGGGATATACATGAAAATTTTAAAAGGTTATTAACTGAACTACCACAAGCTGGGAAAATAACTCAAAACCAGATGCAATCACTAATTGCTCACTTGAACTTTGCCTATGAAGTTATTTCAGCAGGAAGAATATTTTTATGCTGACTCTAAACAAAAGTAAGAAAAGGAGATAATTAATAAGATTAAGAAGGCAATTAGAGCTGGTGGTGCTTGAAATTTTCTGTGAATGCTGCACATTTGAATTCATTAGGTGACAGTAACTGCACAGATTCATCATACATGGAACACCTTTGTCCTGGAATGGACATCAACAAACTCAACTGTTCATTTTTATTGGGTCACACAGTTAGGAGAAACCACAAATACCAAAACAGCTTTCAAATACTCCAAAGAAGCTGAATTTTAGTTCTCCCATTAAGCATAAAGAGTCCTCATCCTATCTGCTACACATGTAGCATAAAAACTGTTACCACCACTGACAAGAGGCTTTTTATCTAACCAAGGTATAGTAAAGCCATTTGTTCATAACTCCAAATTAAAAGAGAATAATAAATCAAATCCAAGCAGATTCATCATGGAGTTTTGACAGACAAACAAACTCAGTCTTCAGTCTTGACATATTTGCAGTGGAAAAGCGACCCAACAGAACAGGATGAAATTGATGCCAGTGAAGGAAATGCAAGAATGGCAAGAATTTTAGGAAATTCAGCTGCAACGTAAAATCCCACCAAACAGATTTCAGAGCTATTCTGCTGCAAGATTTAAAGGGAAAAAAATGATGAAAAGTGAAGCAAAGAACTTTGTCCTTGGTAACACTACAAGAGCTGTAAGACTGCAAGAAATGTGTTACTGTGAGGCAACATCAGCACTCTGGGGGTATTACACATCCCTCTGAGCAGATGCACAGGAGCACACAGAATAAAGATTCCTTAGGCTGCCAGCAGCCTTCAAATACTAAGCAGACAAATGCCTCATTGCTTAAGCAAAACTGTGTGTTGGTTGTAAAGAGGAGTGTACACACTTGTCCTTTGCAGCCAACACACAGCTGCTCAGAAACACCAGCAATAGAAAACTCTGAAGATGGGTTCATTGCCAAGTGGTTCAGAATTATGCCACGATGGAGACATGAAGAGTAGCTCCATGGGATTAAAAGAGAACACAGTTCTTTTTTCACATTTGAGGTCCTCTTTAGAGCAGCTATTGCATTAAGATAGGATTTCTTCAAAAGGAATACTGAGTGGAACAATAAAAATGCCCACATTTTAGCAGGAATACCATCATCATATCATTCCAAGTAGGAACGAACTACTACTATCGCATTTTCCACTTTCAGTTATCCACTGCTTAAAATTTCCACAAATCTCCCAGCTAGGGGCTATCAAGCCATACAAGTTACAATTGATATCACCCAAATGTGAATTGACAAAAATGTTCAAAAGTAATTTTGTAGATTTATGTGAATAGCAGAAAATTTGTCCATAGAAAAATCATGATTTCCCTTTTAAGAGATCTAGGAATAGAGACAAGTTAGAAAATCAATTCAAATGGAATCATTCAGCTGGCTGTCCTAGCCACAATGCTGTGGCTCCAGTGTAGGCTATGAAGCTGTATCTCTGAGAATTTCTGCTATATTAGGGAAGTCCCAATCTTCTTTTTAACATTCCCAAAAATGCATGCATTGAAAAGCTCCAGGCCCACACTGCCCTTGCTTATATTTCTAAATATAATCAACAACCTGCCAGTTAAGACTACTAATTTTAACACAGGGAGTTTTCTCCTCTATGAGCATTAAAATGTGTGCCATTCCCACCACTCTCCTTTTCAGCCTGAGCTTAAACATTTGTAGACAGTGTAGCCAGGTATTTTCCTACCTGTACCTATTTCCCTGCCCAGGACTTCCAGACATTACTAAAGACTGTTTTTTAAAAATCCAGCTTTTAAAAATTCTCCCTTCAATAATGTCCATTTGCCTCTACGTGGAATTACAGATGTATATTCATGTGGTCACATTACAACAATTATTTTTACTATGTAGCCCAATTTTCTAACCACTCCTGAGAGTTGTTCTTCCCCCATTTTACATATTAGAATGAATTATCTGACTGTCAAGGAGAAAAGTTAAAACTGTGCTCTCCATGAACATCAGCCTGATTGTTCCTGTGTTTGCAATGACATATCTATATAAACAATGCCACGTTAGTTTGTACTATCGTTTTACAAAATAATATTTTAGAGTTTATTAAATCTTATTATTTCTGGTATCATTCCAACTAGTTTCCTCTCTTTCCACCCAAGTCACATACACTGTCCCTTCAGTAAAAATATCAAATTATGTAGGCATGCATCCCAAAAGCAAAAAAATGCCCCCCTTCAGTGTTTTCCCTTTCTGTAGCAGTCTTGTTCCTTCCATCAATGTGATACAAGGATCTTTATAACACCTTTAACAGGAAAATCTACCAAAAGAAAGGGTCCACAGCACCTCCACCTCTGATAAGCAAGCCAAGAGCTGGCACAGATGTAATCCCTGGCTGAGTATTAAAAGTACATGAATCTTTAAGCAATTTTTCCTCCAGGGTCAGATGAGTCAACTGCTGCTTGGCCCAACAGGAGCTCAGGGTTGGCAGCTCCATAAAGAACTGAGCAAACACACTCTTCAGCATCATTTGTATTCCAAATGGAGATGCAAATACAGCAGCCAACCCCAACTGTTTTTCTGTCCTTCAGGAAATCATTTTGTCTTTGATGATTTGAGATTACACATAAAGATTGAGTGCTATATTTTGCAGACTCTTACTCCCCCGAGAGATTTTAAAATGCATGATTTCATTGCCCAGTAACACGTCACTGGGTGTTTGCCAAAACAAGATATTGTTTTATTAAACATGGAAAGGTAGTGCCTATTTATTATTTGCATTTATGTAAGCAAATGATAATTTATATTCTTAGAACAAAAGACCACTATATATCCTGTGGCTCTCTCTCTTCTGCTCTTCAATTTCACTTATTTTAAAAGAGGAAAAAAGAGAGAAACACCTGAAACCTTAAATGATGCTGGGATAGTGACTGGTTATTCTGCAAAAGAGAAAGTGATTCTTTTCTGGAGCTTTGGAGCCACTGTGGGTCCTTATTCTACACCTCCCAAAAAGCTCTCCCAAGTGCTGGGTTGGGCAGCGCTCATTGTGGCCAGCCACTAAAATTATTCTTCACTTTCCAAATCATCAGATCAAAATGAAGAGAGATGAACTTGATCCACAAAAATTTAGATAATCCCCTGCAGTTTGAGGAGTTTCTAACCCTGCTCTTAGCACTTTTCTTTATGAACTTTATAATGCATACTTAGCACTGTGGTTTAATACTCGAGCACATCAGAGTCTGTTTTCACAAGTATACCGAAAATGCATTCTAAAAAGTTAAATCTGGTTAAGAAATGAATGACTTTTATTCAGAACTGGATACTTCAGATTAACTAAATGCTGCTCACTAGATTTTGTTTTAAAGCACTCTTCAGAGCAAAACTATTCTTTACAGTCAAATCCATTAAATTAAACAGAGAAGGGGACAGGAAACCTGTGTGCCATCAAATCAATTCACGGCACCTGGTACTTCCTTTGATAATATATATTTTCAAAAACATGGTATTAATAGTAGTGCAAAGATTTATGTACTATTTTTATTAAATCTACTCTCAGACTGTTACCATTTTTCTGGTGAAATATTTTACATTCCATCTTTAAATGGTCTTTTTTTTTTTTACTGAGTAAATATACCAACTTGATATTAGCCCCTCCCCCCACCTCTGCCAGTATCATATCTTTCCAAATCTTATTTTTCATTTGGATTAGACAGGTACATGCATCTGGAGCAGAGGTCAGAACAGGCACAACAGTTCAATGAAAATAACAACATTGCTAAGAATTTTGACAATTGCCATCCCTCCATTTTCCAGTTATCAGCAGTGAGATGACAGCAATAGCTTTATGTATTATCCTATTAAAAATTTAGCAATGCCAACCATATTATGCAGTGATATTTTGTTTCACATTTAAATGTCATGTTTTAGTACCTATATAAACAAGTGGCTGTTCTGAATCTACAACAATAAAATAAAGTTTTGTGCAGTATATTTTGATGTAAACTTCACAAAACACAGAAAACTCATTTCTGAAATACTCAGGCACCTATAATATCTAAGGAGTTGGGGCAATGGGGAAGAAAAGAAAAGCTTATACTTGCTTTGCTCCCTAAGCAGATTTGGGGCAGAGATGGCAGTTCAAATTCTGGCCTCGAATTCTGCTTTTCTTTGAGAATAAGCTATCCAAATTAGGATACAGTAAATATAGATCACTGCGTCTTCTCTGCAGGTTCAGTTGTTGGAGTTTCGCAGGGATGAGTCACCAAACACAGACCCAGCTCTGCTCCTCCCAAGCCTCCTGGACCAGCTGGGAGTAGCTGCTGTAGGAGGCAGGACACCATGTTAGAAGGACATCTGGCCTGATTTTCCAATGCCTTCTCACATCCTCAAAGCCAGAGGGATGTTACCATCCTGCCCACCCTCTGCGACTGCCCCGTGCTGCAGAACCTTGCACAGCTCCAAGGAGCCACAGCCCGTGGGTGGGTACAGAGAGCTCAGTGAGACTGTGCTGGGGCAGCTGCAGCCAGCTCACTGCTCTGCACACTAACCACGAGCTGAACAGACCACTTAGCTCAGGCTCAGCAGCATTACTAGTGCTCCTCATGGGTTGGCACTGCTCTGCACATCAGTTAATAAACATTTCTGACCCTCCTGCTCTTGTGCCTTGCAAGTCTCAGGACTCCAACCACTGTTACTGGGCTAATAGACCCATCTGCAGCATTGAGAATAAGCTTGTGCTCAGCCCCGCAGCACGGTGGAGGTACCTCAGCATATCTGTATCCATCAGCAGGGCTGAAGAGCCATCCTCTGCACCATGACATGACCACACTGCTGCTTCTAGAGCCCTGGCAGCTGCCCTAATGTATTCAGTGTGATGGATCTCAGGCATGAAAAACCTGTAATCCATCTCAGTAAAGACTGGTCTTGTAAAATCCAAATCTTGTTGTTCCTGATCCTTACAGCTTTCAAAGAGACCCTTTTACTGCATCTTTCCATGCTGTTCCCATTTTGCTACTATTTACCACACATGAAAACTGCTGACAGTCTAAATCATAGCAAACATACCTGGTAGCTCCTTGACAAACATGATGAGACTAAAAAAAAAAAAAACCCAAAAAAACCCCCACAAAAACAAAAAACGCAAAAAACAACTGTTGGAGAAGTAACAAGACCAAAGCTTGACTGTGACTTAGTGCAGAGCCTCTGTGAGCTGAGTGCTGCCCACCCACTGGGTGATTTCAGCATTTTCCTGCCACTTTTTCAGAGTGACCCATACACTAGGACTCTGAGAACTGAACTCACTGAACGCCTTCCTCAAAACACCTTTCACAAAGGCAGACTAGCACTGAGATGCTCTTTTCTTTTCACCCATGACCATTCTGTCATAAATAAAATTGACAGTGATAAGCAATTCATTTGAGAGGTGTTTTGTTCTAAGGCAAAACCTAAATGATTAAACAGCTTTTACAAACACATGTTTAATTTCTGGGAGTTATTTTACTAGACAACATACAGTTGTTTGGCTTGTTGTTCTCTTGAAGTAAAAGAGTCCAAGTAGGAGATGCCACATCTTTGAATTATTGCAGATGATGATGGACAACAGACTGTGGGACTAATTTAGTGTTAATGTCAGGAGCAAGCTGCCAACAGATAAATAATGATGCTCCTGCAACAGCCAGACAGCTGAAACACGTCCACTCAATGCACAACAAAGATAGACTTTCTGTACTGTCCCATTCAATTATTTTCCTCTTGTTTCTTGTTTCCCAGCAGATAATTGGATTTTAAGAGAAGGTATCTTCAATTTCCAGGGCTTTATTTCTCTTCTGTTTTCCTTCTGATTTCACACAGGTTCTTATCTCCATGTCCTGTATAGAATCAGCCAAAGCCTTTCTAAACTTCTAAGCTACCCTTGAAGTCAAACAAAGTAAAAAAAAAAAAAAAAAAAAAAGAAAAAAAGAAAAAGAAGTCTTCAAAGGTAAAGGACTTGATCCTGCTAGGCAGGGAGGAGTGCTCCTAATGTGGTGAAGGCATCACTGTTACAACTGCTAAAGAATCTGCAGGAACATGGGTCTCCACAGAATCAGTATCTTAATAAGAATAAAATATGATTTAACTGAGAAAAAGGAACTCAGTTATTTAAGCACACACTCAAAATGAGAGTAAGGAAACAGTGACTGTTTCTATCCTAATATTAAGACCATTACTCAGAATGCACTCCTGTAGCAGCTTACCTTCCATAACAAAGGAGGTATTATAACACATTGTAGGAAACCATATATATTTTATTAAAATATGATTAAGAAATTTCTCTATTCTAGACTTATATAATGCATATAGCTTGCCAGTTTTCAGTGATTTTTGATTGCTTTTTGTTCAGGGTTTTTTCTCCTTAGCAGAAAGTAAATGCTTGTAACAACTTAGAGAATGACCTGCCTTGACTACAATGCTGTATCTTCTTGGGTGGACATGAAGTATTCATTAAACTGCCTTCTGAACGATTGAGTTACCAGTTGTATATTATTCAAAGAAAAAGTCTTGCTTTCAACCCAGAAAGGCAATACTCTTAAAACTCTCTGTGCAATTCTTTCCCAGCAAGTACTTCTCCATAAACTGAAGGAACTGAGCACACGCCTGCCATTTATGAGTCTGCGCTATCCCTTCCCACAGCAAGGAAGGTTGTGATACTGCCTCCATTTGCTAATTCTGAGTGTCAGGTCTACAGATGCCCAGTGAGTCATGCTGGGAACAGCCATAAAGCAATGAGCCCCAGCCCAGCAGCAGAGCACCCGTGTGACAGAAGAGAGCACATCAGCAGGTGTGGCACTTCACAGCTTTAACGTCCTAAGTCTATCCAAGCCACTTTTGAAAAGCAAAGTCTACAGCTGCGGACCCCAGCAAACACTCCAGCTACACCAACTGCTCCAGCTGGCCTGCTGGAGGGTACATGTTTGTGGGGTCTCTGAGAATGGTGTCAGAAAAAGCTCTGGAAAACTGCATCATAATATATGCAAGAGATTTGACATCTTGAGAAATGAGTAGGCCCTTCCAGGAGTAACCCAGGGAAGGATCAGAATGGTTTCCATTCCATTCTTCCTCTCAAAAGTTCATCAAATCTCACTTTTCAGAAGCAGACAGGGAGCTTCAGGCTGCTAAAGTAATTCCCAGGAGCTGCTTGGACCTGCTCAAATATGAAGCAAGAAACCAAAACCAGCTGCCTGCCTGAGCAATTAATCTCTGCAAACTGCTTGCCCTCTGCCATACAGGCAAAGGAGCTCCAGTGCCTATTTTTACCAAAGGTTTACATGGCATGCTTTGACACACTGTCCAGACAGAACACATAAGTTCTGTCTTGTTATCATCTCTTTGCTCTTGTTATATTCTTCTCTATATTCTTGTTATATCTCTTTATCATAATCTTTATTATTATTTATCCCCTCTGTAAATCTATAAAGCACTACCTTTGTTAAAGCAGCGCATAAGTATGTGCTACATAAAAACTCAAATATGGTCAATAATAGTTATATAACAGCTAAAATACTGCCTTGCTATAAAGCTTAAATAATGAGATAGGCCATAAGAAACCACAAGGGCATCTCACCTGGTGTACTTTTTCAAATGAAATGCCCCTTATCCCTTTTGACAGGTCCAAAGCCAGCCCAGGACACACAGCCATCTGCGCACAGGACAGCAATAAATGTGACTTCAGTTTCTGCCTGAAGAAGGTGCCACCTTCAAGCTGGGAGTAAACATATGCAAGCCAAGGCACTCCAGAAGAATTCATATATTTTCAAATCACCCTTATTCCTCAACCATCACTCTTTTTAGCTTTGGAAAGTGTCTTTTCAACTAAGCTATTCTTATCTTCACTCTTTATTTTCTGTAAACCTGCTTAACTCCCTTCCTCTGTGCTTTTGTTTGACTGTAAATGAACAAACAGCTTGTTTTCCACAAAGGTCACATTTTCCCTTGAAGTGCAATTTATACAAAGCTTATGGCAGAGCCCTTATTGTTGCCTAAAGGTATTTAATTCTGATTATGCCCTTTGCTAGCATTATGCAATTTCCATGATATAGGCTGTCCAAATCAAAACCACAGATTCATTATCACATGCTCCTGTAGTCAAGACTGATCTTTAATTATTTACCAAGGACTGTGTAAAACAAGTATTGTTAACTAGGATTACTTATGGGACACATCTGTACCAGTTAATTATTACAACAGTTATCTATTATGTATCAGAAACCTATATCTTCCTCATTTAAAATCTATGCCTGCTTTATAAAGCAGTATAATATTATTATTGGTTATTCAGAGAAGTGGAAGGGTTAACAATGAGAGAGCTGTGCACTCAAAATGGAGCTGATGCAGATCGAAATCAACTTCTATCTTGACTTCTACCCAGTTCTGTCAGAAATGACATGGAAAAAAGAATCCCCATGGCAGGGAACAATGCACAAGTCTCTTCTTCAAGAGCAAGCAGAAACTCAGGTAAAAAGTGTTTCTTTGTCCCCACTGACAGAAAGCATAATTGGAAATGTTAATATCCTTGACACAGGAAAAGAATATTATCCTTTCAGAACATCAAAATTGCTTCAAAGAGCTCCTGATGCAATGATTTTTTTTTTTACCTCTGACATTAAAATAAAAGCAGAAAGAATGCTAGTATAGACTCCCTGTGTAGTACACTGTCCTGCCAGAACTGAAATAGTGCCTGCAGGACAGACATCAGTCAGGAACCTTTAGATTCATCTGGCCCCAGCTGAGATTACTTCAGAGCAGCGTTGTAAAACTCTTGTTCAGAAACCAGCCTGGACACAATGCCCTTTAATTCCAGATTCAGATGTACCAGAGCACACAGAGCAATTCCATTCATCAACCACATGAATACTCTTAAACCCAATAAATTTACCTACCTGAACACTCTAGCTTACACTATTAAAACTTAAGAGATAGATAAAGTATCTCATTGCACTTCTCTTATCAATGCAGTAAAGATATGAAAAAAAGGCCTGGGTTTAGGTGTGCTAAATTTCTCTCTTCATGGGTTTTCAGGGGGAATTTTAAAATGTTTTTCTTCAGTCTTCAGTCTGCTGAATGTTGGGAAAATTGTACAATTAGTTTCATCCATACCAAATAAGCGTTATCAAGGCTAGAGGAGATAAGAAGAAATGACATTGCTACATCCCAGAGGTACTCCTTGAGAATGAGCTAAATATAAAACATCTAATTGTCTACTTACGTAAGTTTAAAAACGTCAGCTTTGGCCAATGCTTTGAAGGGAAGTCAAGAGCTCTCATCAAGAGACAGATTCTCTACAGGCATTGGCACACCACCAATTAGGGCTTCCACCAACTTCATATTTATAGCAGAGAAGTGCCTCAACACAGATTCCTGGCATAAACAAGGAGATTGTGTGAGTCTCAAGATGTAGCTGATTTTCCAGTTTTCCACCAATTCAGTTTTGCCCTGCAGTGGCATCTAGAATGTTGCACTCATGTAGGTCTATTTCCAGACCATTTCTCTCCCAAACCCCGTGTTTGCTTGTCTCCTGTGCATGTTCAACCAATCTGTAAAGTTCTGAAAAGCACCAATTAGGCAGTGACACTGACACTAACACTGTGCCTGAGGACCTTTCCTGGAGTTCTCACCTTTACCTCTGAACTAATGATACGTAAATATCATCACTTCAACCTTCATAGCTTAAGTAAATCAAAGCATCCTGGGGGCAAATGTAGGTATAAAGGAAAGCCGTTTATGTCTTCACTCAGTTGAACTCACATAATAAGACTGCGCCTCAGGCATTTTATCTGTCATTTTAATGTGTCAAGTGAACAGGATATTGGCTTATTTCAGAGAGGGAACTGTCTCATTGTGGGGGGACATCTTGACTTATACGTGACCTGGCTTTCTCTCTGAATAGCCAGACTTTGATTCAAATGCAAATTATCTTCAGGGCAGCTTTCAACATGATCAGTGTGTAAAAGCCATCAATAAAAGGAACTAAAAAATGACTAAAAAATAATAAATGTCAAGCATGTGAGATGTCCATTAGTTTCTTCCTGACCTAGATCCATAAAATAGAAAGCAAACAGCAGGTGCCTGGCAAATTGATCTTAGAAAGCTTAACCTTCCTGTGCTTAGTCATTTACATCATTCCACTGTGTGTTCAGGCCATTGAACAGCTCCAGCTCTCTGTGCTTTTCACCTTTTTATTTATGGAAAAGAGTGTCTAATTGACCAGACTCTGCTCTATGATTCTCATTACTCCAGTTTTGTTTGTCAGGAGAGAGATGCACAAAAATGAACAACTAAGCAGAACTTTAATCTTCTGCAATGCCTATGGAAATTTATGCAAAAGTTAGAACTAGTAGCAGAGACAATTTTTCAGGCAAGTTCATACTAAAACATGTATCTGTGGTGCGAGTGAAGTTTAAGGTACGAATTGAAATCCTTGGCCTGTACCTTGTATGGAATATCCCAGAGTTACCAGGAACACTGCAACCACAGACATTCTATTCCTTAAAGATTTAAAAGTATTAAATATATTGCAGGGTGGACTGTACCGAAAGACGTACTAGATAGTGTGAAGCCTTCACTTTCCTGTTTTAGTGAAAGTATTAAAGCTCTACCAGCTACCAATCCCTAAGTATATCTGCACAGGCAGAGTAGAGTAAGTCCCATTTCTTGCTGAGCTATTTTAGCAGGCACAATCAGACATAGCAAGCCTAACTGCAGTGTATTTTCTATGACAGAGATAGCCATGTGAAGGCAGGAATGGAACCGAAGGCAAACTCCTTAGACTGGAGACAGAGTGGCAAGTTCTGTCCTCAGCTAGGCAGAGGACTTCAGGGGAAGCGCTCCTCCTCCACTTACAATGTTACTGTGAACAGAATCTGACCACTCCTTTCCAGGGTACTTGTCAAATAACATAAGCAAGGAAGAGATAACCTAAATATCTTCTGGCTTTGCACTCTCCACTGCCAGATTTCTTCAGAAGAGACTTACTGTTGTGTGTCTGCACTCCATAACAAATACTAATTTCTGTTAAAAAGCTATTAAATTGTATTCAGTCAGCTCTGACCTTTGAAAACTCTCCTTTGGATCTCAGTATAAAAAATTAACTTTTTCTGTAATGTTTGTCAAAAAAAATGGGACTTTTAAGTAGTCTTCTTTGCACAAAGAGGTCCAGGAAGGTTTTTCTTACGCTTAAATGGGATTTCTTGTATTTCAGTTTCAGCCCATTGCTTTTTTGTCCTTTCTTCAGATATCCCTAAAAAGAGTTTGGCCCCATTGCTTTTACACCCTCATTAGACAGCACTCCTCACAAAGCTTCTCTTCTCCAGATCAAACAAGGCTTACTTCTCTCAGCCTTTCCATGTTTGAGAGATGAACCAAGCCCTCACTCATTCTCATGGTCCTTCACAAGGCTTGCTTTTGTAGGTCTGTGTCTCTTAGACTGGAAAACTCAGAACTGAACCCAGATTTCCAGATGTGTCTCAACACTGCTGAGTGGAAGGACCAGGATCACCTTTTAACTGTGGAAATGCAGCCCAGCAGGCTGTTACCCTTTGCTACCATAAGGGCACATTGCTGGCTTGTGGTCAACCTGGTGCTCATCTACACCCTCAGAAACCTTTCTGATGTCTCCTTCCAGCCAGCAGCCACCGATGCCCTGTACATAATACAGGCACTTAAACACGTACAGGGAAACAGCCCTCAACCCATGCCTTTTCAAGGATGTTAATTAACTGGACAAGAAGAAAAAGAACAGTCACAGATATAATCCCAGGATAACAGCAAATGCATCCTGGTAACCTAAAAAAGTATCAAAACAAAACAAAAAAAACCCCAAAAACCAAAAACAAACAAACAAACAAAAAACCACACCCCCCAAAAAAAACAAACCACAAAAAAAAAAAAAACTTAATCAAGAATCAAATTATCAAGTTACCACAACAATGAACAGAGCTTGCTCCAGAAGGAAATACTAGATACAAAAGGGTTCTCTACTGCAGCAGGAAGCATCATCACAAGAAGCAGTGCCTGCAATACAAACACAAAGAAAAGGATTTCTTTTATCTGTTGTTGGAGGCACAGACACCATGTCCTTGAAGATAAAAGGTACAGCAACCTTGTCACAGCTACTTTCTTCAATTCATTCCATGCCCTGATCCAGTCTGATCAGGTACATTTTATGTATATTAGTCCATCCTTAGACCCTATTTTTAGGTTGGATGAACCAGTTTCCTTCCAGTGCTGTAGTTCATCCAGGGATAGTTTGTTCCAAGGACCATTACATATACAGAGTATGCAAAAGTTGCTGTCACATTGAACACCATATGCTCTACACACTAGCCCATCAGCATCCCAGCAAGTCCTGCACCCTCAAACACTCCTTACCCTCCTACAGGCTGTGATCCAGCCCCTTTGAATCCCAAGAGCCTTCTGTGCAAGTTCTGAGGCCACACTGAACAGGAAGGCAATGACTTCTCTCTCCTAACAGGGACCAAGGAGGTTCCTGTAATGCTGGCTGCATTCCAGCCAACACACAGCATAAGCACATCTGCATGCCATCAGCAGAAAATAAAAACTACTGTGTGTGTGTAAAACCTACCTAGCAGAGGCAGAGAGGCTGAAGACAGTGAGGAGAAGAGAAGGGACACAGCCCTCCTCTTTACCAATGCACACTACAACAGAGCACATTTCAACACTCAACACTGCAGCCACTGACTCCACTTCATTGGGAGTGGAGATATATTTAAGATGTATTTACACTTCACTGGTACTGTCACAAGGTCTGCAAGAAAATCAAGAGATGTTAATTAACAAAACACATGGGTCTAATAAACACCTTAGAGACAGCTCCTTTAGGGGAAAGGGAAAGAGACACTGGAGTTCTCCTTAGAATGATGGTGGAACAAATGTCAAGTGTAAATACAACTTACATTTTAAAATACCTGCATTGAGATCTCTCTCTAAAGATCTTTTAAAAGAGCACTTCTTTTCTAACTTGGTTGACAAAACCTAAAAGGCAAACAAGATAGGGATGTAAACACATTGTTTTTTGGCATGAACAGTTTAGCTCCCCTTCATTATTTGTTTCCTACATTATACTGTGCAGAGTTCTCACACATAATCAGCTTTTGGGAATCTCTGCTACCGCTGGAGTTAATAGGTCACACCCATGACTTAGGAGCACAGTAGCTGCGCTTCAGTAAGGCCATGCAACTAGCAGCCTAAAAGTAAGTAGTTCCTATAGTTCCTATAAATAGGTTATCAATAAAGATGAATAAGGCAAATATTCATAACTCTCTTTTTACTTTGCTGCAGGTAGAAATTGATGACCTTTGAGTAACTATGAATGTGCAAGGTACACCTGAAAGGAATGCACAGCAGTCTCATAGAATGCTCAACGAAACTTCCAATTATAAAGCAATGAATGAAAAATTCATGTAAATGCATATTGCCAAGGGCATTACAAATCTAAACATTATGATTAAGATCAAAGTTTATTTCCCTGGGAGAGTATTCATTGAAGCAATCAAGAAATTTTTGCATAAATCCCATTAACTTTCTATAGCAAAACCAAAACACCCAAATAGAACTTCCTAACCAAATTATGATCTTGGCTCTTGAACAAATAAGCATTATCACTTAAAAAGAATGACAGGTTGATGGCTGGAAAATAATGTTCAGGAAGCCGTATAAAGCAGCATCATTTTAAGCAGCCATCTCTCTTGATTTGAACCAAATGAATATTTTAAACTATCTTTCTTACGATACATTGATCAAACTTGCCTTCTGAACACAGCAAGGAAAAATTGTCTAAAAGTCAATATTCTTCTGACAGTATATCTGAGAGGCACATCCTTCAACATCACAACCTGTCCTTCATCTGTGCAAAACTCTGACTGACTCATGGTAGGTGAATAACATCGTGCCTCATCAAGTACTACTGAAACGTGGTTTTTTTAACAGAAGGATGGCATCTCTACAATACTGAACTCTGAATTCCAAAGTTCATTTCTTACTGTTAAAGCAGAGCTTTAGTTCATATGCCTGAACTGATGTTTGACAGCTCAGGCTGGTGGGAGTTGTCATCAGTCCTTTGGTATTCAGTTAATGGCTGTGAACAGGAAACTGCAGCTGACAAAGTCTATAAATGAAACCTTACTGTTAGTTCCAGTCCTGTCAATACAATGCAGACAATGATAATCAAGAAATGGTTTTCTAAAATGCCTATATAATTTTTATGGAAAAAAACCCCACCAACTTTTAAAGAAACTCCTCTAAGAGTTGAAAACCTTCTTTGGAAGCTTTCCACACCTGATTCCCCCTCCTGTGAGACGAAGAGAAGAGATTTGCTTTCACTGAAAAAGGTGATGGCTATTTTTGATCTGCTACTTGCATTAGCACACTACTCCAAATACCTCTTCTACAGATTACTTATGGCCTTGAGCATGCCATATATCCTTTAACTCTCTGCAAAACTGATTTTACACAACAAAATGACTACAGAAATACACTGAAAGGGCTCTGTTACACATACACATGCAGAGATATCTGACTGAAATAAACCATATCTTGGGATGGGAGAACATCAGAAATTATTTCATGCTGTTTACTGGTACACACAAGACTTTCCCCAGTAACTCTGCCAGAAGCCAGAGCCTGGGAGCAGAAGAACATCAGTTTCATACTGTAGAAGTTAAAAACAAAAACTTTGTCAGTGACACTTTACTTCTCATCATGGCAATTCTGCAAACTACTTTCAAATTAAAGCAATCATGTGTGTTCATTACTCAGATTGTAATGAGCAAAATACAATTTCCTCTAGTAATACTGCATTCTGCCTTCACCAGGGGAGAGTTAACAAGAAAAAAAGAAAACACATCCTTACTGTAAGGAAATATTTAAATAACTTGAACATTATCTTGTAGAAGCGGCTGAAGAGGTTTAAATGGGCAAGATCATTAGGTACAATTTACCTCCAGGATTTTGAAGGATTTAAGAAGATACGAAAAACTTGTTTTCATTCTGCCTGAACTTCAAAGTACATGAAATGTTAGCCTTTAAAAGTAATTAAAAACAAACCCCAAATCAAGCAACTACCAAAAAAAAAAACCCCAACCAACCTGAAAGAAGAAGCAGCTTAACGGGAAAATATCCACTCGTGAAAATATCTCAGCCCTTGAAAAAGGTCATTTTCATAGGGGAGAATGAATACATCAGCTGCTTCAGTTCTGTCTTCAAAGACTATTTGGAAAGACTTTCATGTATGTCTGATTAGCAAAGGTGGAATACAGCACCCAAGGAACTAACAGGGATTTCTAGCTTGCTATTTCTTTAGAGGCTTTTTAAAATCAAAGCAGAAATTCAGCTTGGTGTTTCATTTCTAGTATTTTGGACAGAGATTGAGAAAGTCTGAGACTGACAAACTAAGAGGAGTTAAGCATTATTGTAGCATGCTCTAATCAGTTTGGGACATTCACTTTCTAAAAATGTTCCAGACACAAAGACAAAACATAACTAGCTGCTTGTGCACATAGGACTTCAAAAGCTGCTGGTAAGGGGAAGTAGGATGCACAATAAAAGAAATGCCCAGAGGCTGACATTCTTTGAACTGCCTCACTGCACTCTGCTCGATGCTCCCACAGCTCCAGCAGCTCTCAGGATGATCAGCCCTAACTGTAGGAGGAAAGAACCACAAAGAGGAGAAAGAAAAAACAGTGAACTTTCCTGTTTTCCTGTTCAACTGCTTCTTTTCTGGGCAGTTCAGCAAGTAAGTTTCTGGATAGCAGATTTCAAGTCAGAATCAAGTCCTTCTATTGAGACTTGATAAGGACCTATTGATATGACCCAACCTCTTTAACAGAACTGAAAAAAAAATAATTCTGGAACAGAAAACACCCAGTTTTCTTGGTGAAATGAAGTCATGAAAGTAGATGTGTTGCATTGCTCCTCAAGATATATCTGGACAGAACAATTATCATGTCCCAGTTATATTATCTTGGTAGATAAAAAACTCACTAGGCCTTTTTCCTATTGCTCTGAATTTGCTTTGCTGCTTGGATTAGAACTCAGCAAAATTATGATTTTCACATCTTAAGTTACCATCTAATATGAAAACCTATGGTTTACATAGTGATACTTGTAATATTAATTCTTAGAGTAGCTGTATTCTGAGTTAAATGCTTCAAAAGTGTTGAAAGAAGAGTATAGAATTGTTTCTGTAAACCAAGAGCTGTAGATAATGAGAAACTTTTGGGCCCACCAGTCTCCTTCAATAGACAGGAGTGAGTTCAGCAGAGAGCAAATTGAGATGTTCAGGGCTGGAACATTTTCCCTGTGAGGGACCTGGCTTGTCAAACCTGGAGAAGACAAGGCTTCAAGCCTTAAGAGCATCCTTCCACACAACCTTATCAACAGCACACAAGCAGGCATTTCCCAACAGCGTGTGATGGAAGCATAAGGCAGCCATAAATTGAAACAAGAGCATTTTGGACTAAATATCATGAGAGGGAAAACCTCAAGGGCAATGAAACAGTGGAACAGGTTGCCAAGGAAAGCTATGTGATCTCCAAGCTTGTAGGTCTTCAAGACCACACTGAATAAATCCACGAGTAATCTGATCTGATCTTTTAGCTGTCTCAGCAGGAGGTTGGATAAGAGGCCTCCTATGGTCCCTTTCAACATGAATTACCTAAAAATCCTATAATTTTTTAGGCAGGTTCATATGTCAAAATTAACAGTATTTTGCAAAAAAAAAAAAAAAAAATCACTACTTAGGCTGCAGTACATATAAGAAATGAAATTTTATGTAACAGGGCAGAACTGAAAAAAAAACCCTTCTAGAAAGATTAGAAGAAGGTTTAATTTACATGCTAATTCCACCAACTAGCATCTTTATTTTCAAGAGCAGGGCTGTTCCCTCAGCTTATTAGTAGCATATTTGCATGAAAATGTGATCTATGCTTTTTCACCATTCACTCATCTGCTCTTCCTGATTATGTCTCATTTGAAGCCACAGTCTGCAAATAACTGTTATGCTACAGAGAGATGATGTTGAGTTCAAGTAGAGAAAAGGTATAGGAGGAGAGGGAATACTTAGAAAGAAATATTTTTTTCCCAAACATCTGTTTGTCCATAAATCTTGAAAAGAAAGAGTAAAGGAAAATAAAACTGCAGAAAAAAAAAATCCTGCAGTCAAATAAGAACCTTTCCATAACGCAAAAGCAGCTGAAACAATCATCTTCCAAAAGAGAATTTATCAGAAAGATGGAAAAAGTCTTTTTATGAAGGCCTGTAGTGACAAGGAACAAGGATTTGAAACTGGAAGAAGAAAGATTGAGTTTGGATCTAAGGAAGAATATTTTTTACAATGAGGGTGGTGAGACACCACAATAGGTTACACACAGAAAACATGGATGCCTCATCACTGGAAGTGTTCAAAGTCAAGTTAGGCAGGGTTCTGAGGAACCTGAAAAATTACAGATGTCCCTGATCACAGCGGGGGACTCAACAAGGTGATCCTTAAAGGTCTCTTTCAACCCAAAGAAATGTAGGATCCAATTAAGAGATGGGATTAGAATAAATCTTGCCTCCCCAAAGAGAAATCTCTTTGCAAATGCTTTTTCATTGTGGCATTGACATGGGCACAACACGGGTTTGCCTGAAGTAAATACTTGCTAAAATGTTTGCTTGAATTAAAGAAAATTCGAAGCTCAAGGGAAAAAATATTCCTTCTTGGGAAGTATAGCCCAACATTACATGGAACTGTGTAATTTGAATAAGAGCAAAATAGCTCTGATCCCTTCAAATCAGCAGGTAGAAATTAAGACTACTGAGTAAAACAGTCCCTCCTTATCTGCAAAACTTTTCAGAGCACTCAAAGTCTTAGGGTAAGCTTGGCTACCAGTTTTACAAATCAGGCTTTCCCTTTTCTTACTGCTAAATAAAAAAAAAATACGGCAAGATAAATACAGTAAGAGTACAAAAAAGTGAAAGATGAAATTTTCTTGAATATTATGAAATACAATTATTTTTCTGTTCCTCATGTGTCATCTGACTGAACGGTCAAATTTCTTTGAGAATCAGATGTGTTTTTTCAATTCTTTTTTCACTTACTTTTTTTATAGAAGTAAATTCCTCTGGAATATTTTTTCAATATTTTCTGGTGTAAAAAAAAAAAAAAGAAGTTGAGAATTTACATAAGAAAAAAGTATTTACAACGGAGGCATACCACCACCACTAATTTCTAGTAATAATATATAAATCCTAAAAGCTTTCAGAAGTTTCTAATCTAGAAATCACAGTGTGAAAAAGGCAATGTCTTTATTGTCTTTCAGAACTACATCTTCTACTCTTACAGCATATCCTTCCTTCCTTGCTTTGCCAAGCAAGCTGACCTAGATTTTGAAACAAACAAGATCTAAAAATAGACTATTTGCTAAAATAAGTGTTGCACAGAGACCTCTGCAGTCAGCAATACTCTAAATCTCATAAGAAGGACATTCTGCTGTAAAAATATGACATTTTTGTGCCAAACTTCAGCTTAATGCATTTCCTTTATGAAAAAGCATTCTCTTTATTTCAGTGTGGTAAAGTGAATAAGGTCCTAAAATACACCAATAATGTTGTGACATTTGTACTAAAGAATTATCAGAATATATACAGTGAAATTCTTGGCTCCACTGATGTTCACAGAAATGCTACCATCAACATTGAAAGAGCAAATTTTCCATTCAAAGACTTAATTACTACAGGCAGATTCTAGAAACTGGCCCTTTAAACCAGAACCAACCTTCAGGTCCTGTCTTTTCAGAAGTAGGCTTTAATTTCTTCAGCCCCTTTTTTACTAACCACTGTCTTGAAAACCTGAGTATGATTACTTTGTTTTTTTCCTTTGCTTCACCTTTGGCTCTTGGGCACAGTAGAAGCCAGGAGTTACCTCAAACTCCCTAACACTGAAGTCAACAAATCTCCTTCATTTGTTTCTGTGTGATGGCATCTTCAGAGCCATGGCCCACACAAGCAGTGTCCTTTGAAGAATCAACATCTTAACTCAAAGAAAAACACAGGAGAGTTGATTCTGTTTTCTCAGTAGACTTACTTCATTTGCAAGCCCTTCTCATTTATCGATCAGAAAACCTGACTCACAGCAGGAATTGACATGACAAAATATTTAAAAGTTCACATCCCACACTATCCACTGAAATAGTGGGCCACTCTAGCCTAGAGCTGAGCTACAGAACTTTGTTAGGTCTGTTTCTTTCCCAAGGTAGAAGAATGGCTTCGTTTGGTGCTGTGGGCAGAATTTATTATTCCACCTCCTACTGGCCACTAAACTCTTTACTTTTCAGTGACTTGGTAGCTCATTCAAAAAATAAAACTAACTGCACCAGAACTTCAGTTTGTACAAATTAATGTGGCTCCACTGAATTTATTGAAGGATCAACAAGACAGCCCAACAGAAAATTTGTCCTGGCTGTTTTAGATGTTGCATTTAGCTGGGTATTAATGTGATTATGGTTGATACTTGTTCTTGCTGTCTCTCAGATTCAGTTTCCTGCTGTGAGAAATATCTGATGCACACTGGTGGTTGTAAATGAAAGTGCCCACAGTAATGATAAGTGAAATGAAGCCAATATCAGAGGCTGTCTGCTGATTCAACCAGAGAACATCTGAACCCTGCTGCCAAATTGGCTTTATATATATATATTTTTTTTTTTTAATAACTACAGTGTCTGCTACATTCAAAGTGACCAAAAAAAATCACACAACATAGCAACAGCATTTACATCCTCCTGGCTGTATAAGACTAAATTTTCCCCCACATTAAGATAAAGCCTTCCCACAGGGACTTCATCTGAGCCAACTGTGTTGCCAGTTCTAGCTGGGGCAGGATCAGCAGGGTTTAGCCCAATATTGTTTCTAACAGAAACACAAGACACCAGAGCAGTGGGCTGAGCTACATCATGCAAGAAAGTCAATCTATGCCAGCACCACAATTGACCACCACCACAATTTCACTGTAATGTCTAATAGCTGAGTGATTTCATGCTAATCTAGCAATGATTTAAAACAGGAACTTCTTTCTACCAACTTATACTACCCTTCAGGAAAAAGAGTGGCCCAGACTGTAGCCTGGGGAATCTATGCCAAATTCAAATTATTTCATACTAGCTGGAGCTTTGACCCAAGAGCTAAATTTCCAACAAGAATGAGGAATAAAGGCAAAAAAGGAAGCATAGATTTTTACTTGTGGAGAGGGGGCTCTTGGATACTTTTTGTGTCCCAGGCAATGGGATATTTGCCAGGGATCCAAGGGTCTGAGTCTGACCATTCAGTAGAAAGATTTCAATGAGCATCAGGTCAGATGCTAACAGCAGGTAGAAATTCAGATTTCACTTATTTTAAGCATAAGTTAGATTTTAAATTATGTGTTCCCTGGGAGATAATTCCATATTCCATTTAAGGACATAATTGCATCAGTTGTAGTTTCAAAAAGTAGTATCTATTCTTTTTGCCAGCGTCTTCCCTGACAATCTATCATTTTAACCCATGCAATTAGGATGAGAGAAGATTGAGAATTTTCTAGGTTTTGTTTCAAAACAACTTCTAAGTAGGTCATGTGAATTACAGTGTCTGCCAAAAGGTCAAGTTCGTGTGATTTAATCAAATGTGGCCAGTGGGGACAGTTTGCAGAAGTCACATTCAAACACTTCACCATACGTCAGCACATCAATATGCTTATTCTAAAATATGCATCCTTTTTTGAGCCCATGAAAAGAAGCCCTCAAGAAAATAACATGAATTTTAAAAGAATAAAAGACTGCCGGCTACGTAGTATTATTGGTCAAATAATAAAACACCTAAATCCATCCCATACCTCTACAAAAGCAAGCCAATCCTGACAAATGACCAGAGCCAACAAAAAATGAAGCAGAATTATAATAGATATTGTCAGATTTGACACATAGTTGTTTATTTTGAATGAATCTGTTTTGTTTAATTATAAGATAAATATTATAAGTTCCTCATAATGTATATAAAAATCTGAGAGATAAAACAAATGAAGATTCAATATATACAAAAATGTCAAATATCATATTTTTCCCTCACGGATAGCAAAATTACTGCTTTGCACACATGCTAATTTAAAAGAACCATTTATGTGAATGTATTTCACAAATTATCCCTTAAATTATTTACAATATGATATACTTGCTGCTGTGCTCATTTATTTTCTATAGAGAAAATTCTCTAAGCACCATCAACATGCAGTATGCTTTTTAGCCACATGCAAGTTTTTCTTACCATAATCAATTTGGCATTACAATTAAAATGAACACGTAGCTGCACATGCCAGATCTCTACCTACTATTAAATTAGCGACTTAGCCAAAACAAGCAAAACTGCTGATCCTGGCATTACAAGCAAGCAAATTTTAAACTCACCCTCCTGATGGCAATAACTGCCACACTGTCTCATTTATCGTTAGATTAAAAAAAAAAAATCAACTCCCAAATAAACACCCCCTACTTTCAAGAAAGCAACATAATACCCATGTCCTAGAGTTCACATTCAAAGCCCTTTTTTCACATCAGTTAAGTTTAAAGAGAAGGAAAGCTGCCACATAACCTACCAAAAGCAATGCATTTCTTTCTCCTTCACCAAGTGGATTTGCTGCAGATATTCCAATAATCAATAGCTAAAACTTTTGAAGGACCTTGTCATTCAGTGTAATCTAAGCAAAGAACTAATGAATATGCTGCAGATGGTAACCATAACATGCATGAATAAGTAGAAAGTGTAGTAAATCAGTGGATTATGATTCAAGATGTCTCAATATGACAAACTCATTCTGACATGCCACAAGAATATTCTACTGCAGAAAGACTGTTTCCTCTGAAGCAAGGCCAAGCACTATATTTTTCATGGAAGTTAACATATTTCAGTTCTAGGACTTTGACTTTAAACCAAGTGCCATCTCTGCATGTTTGCTATGTTCCCTCTGTCCTGATACTCATGGCAACATGTCCCCATGTTAAGGTCAATACAGTCACACCACCATTGACTTTAAAATGTGTGATTAATTCCCTCAGGCTCTTTTCATAATACATTCTTTACATCAGTGAAAGGATCAATGTGGGGAACACTAATTTAACAACTCTCAGTACAGCCAGTGCTTTTTTTTTTAATAATTAAGGAGCTCAGCATCCAATTCATTGCTGGTGGGAGGGCAATTGCTCTGAAAACTACATACACAATTTCTGCATCCAATTTAATGTATTTCTTCATCACGCATTTACATTTAAATTTGCATTTAAATTTTCCTGCCAGCAGCTAGAGGACATGTTATATACATACAAATAGGTGAAATTGTAATTCATATCACATCTGGCAGAAAAACTAGACTTTTGAGGGTTTTCTGGCCTTGATATCAGCATGAGTTGGAAACTGAGAAAATGTATTTAACATCGTCTTTTTAGTCACTAAACTGTTTTGATTCAGAAATTCTGCAAAAGATCTGACATCTAATTATCATACTTAAACAATAAATTCGGTGTAGATATAATGAAGATATATATTTTATTCAACAGAGTAAATACAGACTCAAAAACATATTAAAAACAAAGAGCAGCAAACAAGTCTCCTAATGAGTCTCAGCACATTGTGCAAACCTGTAACTGCCTCTTGTGTATATCTATGTTTCTGGCAGCTCCATTTCAGCTTTAGAGAGTACAGCTTACCAAAGTTTAGAAGGCTGTCAGCAGACACAAAGGAACTTCTCTGTATTGACTCTATCAAGAGAATATCAGCAGCTGTGGTTTATATGATCCTTATCATTACACACCATCAAAAAGACCCCAGAAACATTTCACTGCCTATCCTTGCAGTAAACAAAAACAAATCCCTTGTACAATGCATATACAACTGTCAGAGGAAGTATTTCAAGCTAATGCAATAAAATATTCCCAGAAGCAAAGCAGGGATTAAAAAATACACAATGATACTACAGGGTTTTTTCACAACATTGACCTCCTCCAACTTGGAAATGAGTGGAGCCCAGTAGAGAAAAGGGACTGGCTGCCCTTGTATTCCCACAAACACCTATACCTGCACACTTCAGCAGGTTGTGATTTTCTGCCCTACAAACTACAACCATTGGACATTGGTTTTACTCCATCTTTGCCCAAGACAGAGGGGCCATGCAATAAACTTATGCATTAATTGTTCTTCTGATGAAAAATAGAGTTTTTTCTCATTGATATCATTGGCTTTATGCTGTGCAGTTCACCAGTTTCTTCATATCTGGGCAACTGGTATGAATTTCAAGGGGCAAATAGATTAGGCCCAGTTCAACAGAACAGAACAGATTTCAATACTAGTGCAGAGAAGTTTCAAGAAAGATGTAAAAGAATGATATGTAAGTAAGATTTACTAGTGCTTAAAAGTTTTATACCAAGAGGCCAATGCTGACGTGTCTGAAGTCTTCCCTGCATAGCAATTTTCATTTGTCAGAACACCACTCAGGACAATTTTAGCAATAAAACAAAATCTCAAGAGGCATGTTGGTTTTTTTTCCCCCCAGATAAGCAACATGATTTACATAAGCAGTAAACAGCATCCTTAACTGTCTTCAAGACTGTTCCCTGGATATTTGATCAGTTTGTAAGTAGTGCAGACTACTAGGGAAATCTCAGTCTTGGTTCTGGGGTATTTGTGATTTTTGTGTGTGTATATAAATAAATGTATATATTTCGATAAAGCAGCCTTGATTTTATAATTACTCTGGCTTGTACTTTATCTTAAAAACACAAATATTTGTATGTAAGTCAGTGACATTTGTCATATGGTTATTACTCATTACAGCTGGCAATGGCTGCATGAGTAGAAAGTAAAATGGAACAACATTTTCATCAGTTACACAGCAACAAACATAAAACCTACAGATGCTTCCTCAGAGCTTACTTCAATGGGAAAATTCGAGCATTTTATTTGACCACTTGATGCAGACAGATTACAGATAATTTTCAAGTGTGTAGACTTGACCTTTGTGCCCCTTCTATTAATTTACATCATGACTTGAGAGTGCCTATTTAACCTCACAAGACAGAGCATTTTGGTAGTCAGGTCCTGTGAAGCTTCTGTTCTCAAGACTAGAGGACTGAAACCCATTCATACACTGAAAACTAATTAAAAAACAGAACAAACATAAACACTCCATTTCACAAATGGAACTTTTTCTGAAAGTCTGCATTACTCACCTGGCATTATAAATTATTTCATTAGAGCTTTGAAATACCATCATGGGTGGAACTACAGAAGTGAACAGCTACCAACAGAGGCAACACAGAGCATTCTGCAGAACCTGGCAAAATCGGACTGTAACTTGCAATGCTGATAGCTGCAGTAATTAAACAAATGCACAGTTTCCTTAATACTGTGTACAAGTGTATTTGATTCTGTTCTCAACAGTTCTGCTGTACATTTGATCTAAGCAAATAAATCCAGAAAAAAAGGAAAGTTTGAAGCTATTTTTTTTTCAAAATTACCTTATCTTAAAATTTTCCTAACTCCCTATGATTCTAGATTTATTTAGTACTTTACACAGACTTGAGATAATTATTTTCATATTTTTCAGGAAGAAAATCTTTGATCCCAAGCACTACTTTCCAGATGAGTTTGATATGAAGAGCATTGTAATTATCAGAGTCTGAGGTGAGCTTCTGAAATAACGGGGCTTTTGGATATCAAAGTGAATAATATCTTTAGCAAAATCCACATCAGTCTGCCTTGCAGAATTATTGCATAATTTATAATGTTATTAACTTTGTAGGTAATTGTTTCCCACTCAATTGATTATATCTTCTGGAGGGTTGACTGTTCCACTGATACAAAAAATTATTTCCTCTTCATGGTTATCAGAGAATGTCAGGTAAAATAGACAGAAAACTACCAGTCAGTTATCTTGTTTGAATATTAAGAAAAGTGAAAATTAACTTGGGGATTTGGGTGATGGGAACTTTGTTTGTTTACTTCCTTGTTTGGTTTTTCTTAATATCAAACACCTACAAATGAAGTTTACATGTTACTTCTTTGAATAGAGCCACTCCTGGAAATCTTTGAAAAATATTTTTGAGGAATGAATTACAACAGTTTGTTATGTGGAAGGATCAAATGGCAAAAGCTCAGGAATATCTGTTTAGGCAACCCAAGAATTTATCACCTTTCAAGTACATTTTACATCTTACTTTTCAAGTACATAAACAGTTTTCCACTAGCTTTTGGTCTGCAAAGCAGGTTGAGAGACATTTGACAGGATTCTCTTTTGACATCACAGATGTAATTAAAAACATAGAAATAGAAGCAATCTTTGCAAGCAAATTGCAGTTTCATATCAAAACCAAAACAAACAGTGCTGCATTTGCAGAGCTTTATCATCCATCACACATAAGCAATGGAGGATAACAGTATAAATACCATACTTTTTATACAGAAGTGCATCCTACCATGAAAAACCGAAAACAAGAATGCCTTCAAAGTACAGTATGTCCTTTGTCAGCACAACAATAAATATGAACAGCAACAGCTTGATGCTAGATCTGGCAATGGAGTGGGATGGTGTGCTGTTTGTGTCAAAAAAGTTGTAGCAGTCTCTGTTCAAGGCATATTATTAGGAACTCTTAGCTTTCAATAAAGCCAACAAAGAGCACCACAGTACAACTAATAATTGTTAGGCTCCAAAAAATACTCAGAGTGAAATGCTTGTGAAGTTACTGAAGAATAACAGCACAACATTTTGATATATTTTTTCTTACAGCTTCCCTGTAGGCACAGAAAGGCTATTATATCGAAGAAACTAGAAACTAAATGGGCAATGACGTGGGTGACTAAGGGCCTGACATGCAAAAATGGAGAGGTATCTAAGGCGGCTAAACCATCTAAGCAATTCAGATAACTTTTAAGCATTTAAATTATAGTAGTGCAGCATTTAGCAGATATGTATTTAAGAGTCCATTGGTTTTTTCTTTGCTTTTAATGTAAATGGTTCTGCATTTTTATTTTATATGACTGAAAGTGAAGTGTTAAAGCCTCTGTTGCTGAGCTTTGTCTGCCTGGATGATCCAAAATATCAATTTATTACTGAGGAAATAATATTCTGTGATAGTCCTGAACTCTGACATCTTCCAGGTTGCAGGCAGAGTGTGGTTCTGCTGGTAAAATAGATGGGATACTCAGAGGTTCTGTGTGACTGACACTTTGCAGGAGCACAGGACCTCTGCACATATGGGTGCTCCTGTGGTGTTGCAGACAGTAAAAAGAGCAGGTGAGGAGTAAGGCATGCAAAACTGCTCCTTTTCCTAGAAATGTTCAGATGCAGCAGAGCACACAGAAGGAGCTGTTACTGCCACAGTGAGTGCAAAAGATGAGCTCCACTGCATTTAGAACAGGTTCCCTGACACTCAGCTCTGAAATCCTTCTCCGTATCAAGCTAAGCCATTTAGGGCTGGAAGCAGAAAAGGCATTTAGCTCTCTGTGCTCCCTTTGCTTTCTGTAAGGGCTCTGAGCCAAGCTCCCCACCACCGTGGCACAGAGGAGAGGAGCACCAGCACACAGATTGCAAATCAGATCATACAATCATAGAATATGCTGATTTGGAAGGGACACACCAGGGTCATCAAGTCCAACTCCTGGCCCTAAGCAGGGCACCCTAAGAGTCATACCATGGGCCTGAGAGCTTTGTCTAAACACTTCCTGAACTCTGTCAGCCTTGGTGCTGTGAGCACCCTGGGGAGCCTGCTCTGTGCCCAAACACCCTCTGGGTGAAAAACTGCTATGGAACTGCATGTCCTCAACAGTAAACAAACATGGTTTGGCTTGGAGAATACAGCACACGCTAAAGACAGGCAGGAAATTCAGGTAAGATCTGTGCAGGATTACAGGCACCAGCTTGCTGAAAATAGCTGCCTGGCCATTCATGGGACACACGGGGAGAGGTGGCAGTTCCCAAGGGAGATACAGGAAGGCAGTAAAGAGAGCACATCAGACAGGAGCAGCTGAATCACAGAATTCAGGACTTGGATTCAGCTGAACCATGGTATTTAAGATATCAGCACGCCTACTGTCTCTCTAGATCTGAGTCCTAGATTTTGCAATGAGTGCAGAACCATGGATTGCAATGAGCTGTTCCATGAAAGTACAGCAACCCATCCCATGTCTGCACATAACTGATGAAGGAAACCTTCTCTGGTTATCAACGTTAACAAACTAAACCTCCTAAATTTCTAAAGGAAAAGAAAAAAGAAAAAGGCCTGCTTGACCAAGAAGCACATCACTGTTCTGGCTAAATCTGCACTACTCAGATAAGGGAGCTGCACTTCAGTAGCCCCATGTTTAAATAGTGTTGAGGATTTCCACAGTGGAAGACATGTCAGTGCTAATAACTTGGCACAAGTCAGCATCTGTTATCAGAAAAAACAGCCCATTTACTTATCCATAAATTTCTGATTTCAATATGCCTCATCCAAATTACTTGCAAGACAAATTTGCACCAAAATTATACAAAAATGCCAGTCTACACAGAGGGGTATTAATAGCATCAACAGACATGGTACCACAGAAATTAAAGTAAAACATATCCATTGACTTAGGGATCTAAACCAGTTTTATATGCATTCAAAGTTTAGTTGCCTTTTTTCCCCATATGCATTGAAAAAATTCAGCATTAAAAGAACTGTCTATAAGCCCCTCCAACTATCCTACCTAGTGGATTTTACTCAAAGGGATAAAAAAAGATTTCTCAGTTTCAAACACTTACCCCCTGAGCTGCTAGTCAGAATAACACCCCAAACCAATGAAAAACAGCACTCTGCGCTTTCAAGTTCTCACCTGAGAGACAGGATTCTGAACTCTACCTCTGACACTGTCACCATCTTAATCCTGGGTCATTATTAAGCAACTACAATTCATACTCTATGGTATGTATATATGTGTGTGTGTATATATATATTCATTAAGCTCAAAGTCTGAAAACACCTTCCTAAAACGCAATACTTGATTTTGACCTGCAACACACATTTCTCTCTTTACTCTAATTTCAGCCTACAGTTATAAAACAGGAGTACTGATGCCCTCTTACTAGTTTCAGGGTTATGGAGGTTAATTTATTAATGCCCATGAGATTGTCTGAGGTAGCCAAGTTGAAAGGCTGGATAAATGCAAACACACTAGATCAGCAGGAATTCTTTAATTAACTACAGCCTCGATACATTACTCAGTAAAGCCAATCAAAACACTATAGCAGAAAACCAACACAACAGCCAATGAATACTTACAGAAGTTTTACAGAAAAAAATTGCATCAGCGTTTACCTGTGTATATACAAAAATAATTATTTTCATAATAATTTCTCATTTATTTTGCTGAATTTCTTTGTTCCATTTTAAAGTCACTCCCTCCTAGCTAGGCCAACTTGAAATAACTGAGAACACCAAGTTTACTTCTCAGTATTCAGCAGAAAGTTTATTGTAATTTACAATGCAATTAAGGACTTTTTTGTTTAAGAAGAGCCAACTCTGATTTTGAGGGTATGATCAGGGTGTTCACAATAACAGAAAGGTTATTGTAATACTTCTCTGCATCAAAGTATAAGAAAAGAACAGAGAAGATTTAGACTCATTTAAATTAATGATCACCATGTAGCTAGATATATCACAATATCTCAAACACATGGCAGAAGAAAAGCAAAAAAATATTAACAGGAATGTTCTCAAATCGAATGCTCTTTGATTAAGCAGATACACCACAAAAACACAATAGGAAGAAGGCTGGAGGTATCGAAACAATGCAGAGAAATCCTCAAATTTATTTTAGAATTTTTTTTAAGGAGTTTATGTGGATAAGTCTTGTTGAAAATATGAATTCAGTGTTAGCTCATTGTCACATATAAAGTCAGCTGTGTTGTGGACAGAATCAATTCCACCCTTCCTCCAATATGGTTTAAATCTGCTGATGTTTGACTTAGTTAAATACCAACAGTACCTGAGCCTGAGCCCTGCCCTTACACACACAACGAGTTTTGAGAGGGCTACCTGAGGCACAGAGATGTGCTGTAACTGATCTGGGAGCTCCAGGAGCCACAGGGACTGCTGAAGCCCCCAGCAGATGTGCAGTGACTGGGGAGCTCTGGCTGAGGCTGGAGCAGGTCCCAGAGGCAGAGCCTGGTGCTCAGCTCCAGCCCAGCTGTGGGCCCAGGGTAGCAGTGGGCACAGCCAGCCCTGCCTTGCTTCCAGTTCTCTGCAAGGGAGCTTCACTCTACACTGGAGCCACTTCTTATTCCTATTTGTGTGTGGAAAAATATCCCTGTGGGACTCTAAAAAAATGTTTACAGAACTAATTAAGTGGAAACTGCTACTGACCTTTTAATACTAATTATTTCTGACAGTGTTCTAGAATAATTAAAACAGAAAGAATAGAGCTCTTAAAGGAAACAGCTGTAGTGTGCTGAAATGCTATACCTGCCACAGCTGCCTCTCTGGCCCCACAAGGACTTTTTCAGCCACAAATGCCTGTGCAAAGCAAAGTCACCACACTGGTCTGTATTCCTGCCTCCTCCTCAGTGCTCAGCTCAGGAAACAAACACAAAATGACCCTTTGTTCTGCTGACAGCTTTACTGACTGCAAGGAAAACTAAATTTGGGCTGACTTGAACAAGGACTGCCTGATCTCACAGCATGGACATAAGAGAATTAGATTTACTGTCTACTGCAGAAAACAAGCTATCCCAGCAGCATCCCAGCTCCCATCAACCAAAGCATCCAGTCCACAGTACAGCCACATCAAGGAAACAAGCTCTAAAGCAGAGAAACTGAACAAAGCAGTAAACTCTTATATTTTTAATTATGTACAGCAATTACACAGGAACCAAAATTTCTTTATGCCTGTAGATTGAGTAAAAGCCAAAAGGATCACTCATTCATTACTACTTTGCAGTCATTTCATACTTTGCTGAACAACTTAAAAGCCTTGTGAGAACAAACAAGTGGTAATTTTGCTTTGAAGGGTTAAGCCCGAAAAGGAATTGGAGGCTGAGGCAATAACTTTACTTTCTGAAAAATATACATTCTGTGGATTGTAATTAGAGCAGTGGAAAGAACTGTCTTGTCAGCCCATTGGCCAAAAGAAATAATGGGAAAATAATTCATTCTAGGACATACAAGAACTATGGCCTTATATGAGCATTGTTAACAACTGTGAACTCTTATTGTGACTATACCTTTTTCCAAATAGCTGTTCCTGGAAATGTCCTTGAAACCCTACTTGAAAATACTACATTAAGGCTTCTAAAATATTTGAAAGAGCTTTGGTTTGCCCATGACGTGCACTTTCATTCTTCATTCCTCCACTTGGGCATGATAAAGATGTAACTAGTCTTTTATACTTGCTTTTTGAATGAGAGAGGATGCTCTTCCAAAAAGACTTAATCTGATCAGTATTTGCACAGGATGAGAGAAGTGAGGAGTTGTATAAGTCTTAGAGAGAACTCTAGCCTCCAAATAGAAACCAAATTTGTTCAATTGCAGAATAAAAATGGTAAAAGTTTGATCATCAAAAAAATTTCATATAAAGATTTTAATTTTGAAACTCATAAAATTGTGGTTCCTTCTCAAATTTCAACCTGTTCTGCTGCTGCTGGGTTTTTTTAATCCACAGCCTGTAAAGTCACATGCCAGGTTTATACAGTGCTATATCCTCTCAGACATCATCAGTGTTTCAGCCTCCACCACTCCTAAGGTTATATGGTTTCCTCTGCAAAAGAAACTACAGCTCCTGTAAGCCGCTACTTATCAGTAGAGAATGTGTTACTTATAAGAATCACTGTTTACCAAGGAGACAGCCGCTCAGCAAAGCTGGAGTTGTTTGACCCCATTATGGAGGCAATCATCAAGGAACAGAAGTTTCAAACATGCTTCACAATGTGGTAAGTAATCTATGGACATTTCATCCAGCTTTGATAGAAAATACTGCACAGGATATACTTTTACTTTTGTGATGCAGAATACTGAACAGCATTCAATCAATTTTTCACACTGCGAACCTTCAGAGTAATGCATGTGAAACACATGTTTTATTCAAAATCCCTGATCTATGTTATCCTCAAATGCTGAAGAGAAAATCAAGAGTACCAAGAAATATTTTCCTCATTATCAAATATTCCCTTTATACACTAACAACTATTTGCTGACTAAGGTGAGAAAACATCAATGATCTCCAGATGGCATTACATTTGTTCATAGATTAGAAATGAAATAATAAATAGGGCTTAACTGTCATTTGGTTTACATAAACATAAGTACTTAGGAGTGAAAAGCTCTTGCACCTTTACTGTAATTATAACACACTCTTGAGTGTACAATTGAAAGATACAGCAATCAAACATCCTGTTGTTCCATGAATTGTAGGACTCCACTTTCTTTGCAATGGATTTATTTCTATGATGTATTTATTAAAATTTGTGTGCGTGTTTATTTGTATTTAAGTTTCTGTTCCAAAGTAGCTCAAATAAAATCGATGCCCACGGGAACAAGCTCCTTCAGCTTTGGAAAAAAAACAGTAGAATAAGGAGTTTAGGATTCATTTGTACCAGCATTTGAGTACAGAGACTTTGTACATCCAAGTTAAGTCCTTAATCCCAGCAGGCATTTTAAGAACACACACTCTTGCAACACCTCATTTGATCTGATGAATTTTATTCTCTTCAGAAAAAAACTGCCACAAACCTGTGCCACACAAGCCGGAATGTGCTGCAGGATTACCTCATAATAATAAGCGGCAATTAAACCCTGTGGACATCCTAAAAAACCTTCTAAATTTACCTAAAAAGTGAAGGATGACAAAACACATAAGCTGCCATGCTACAATGGCACAGCATCAGGTGTGAGTTGGTACAGACAAGACCAAAACACCAACACAGCCGCGAGGGCATCATGGCAGCCTAGTAAAGCAGCATGGGATACATCCTGTACAGCTCCTTGCTGTGATTCAGTAAGGACTGCATAAATTCCAAAAAAAGGATTAATTTTAAAATAATTAAACAGGGACAAGGTTCTTCAAAAATGAGAATTATAGTTTGATGTGAAAAGTAATGTAATGTAAAAAGTAATTTTTCCTTTACCTTAAAAACCTTAAATTAAATAAGAAAAATCTTCTTAAGTTAATAAAAATTACTCCAGGCACATTCAAAAGAAATCTCCTCCATTAAATTCAGCTTTTTCACCCTTATGACAAAGTTGAAAGCCACTATAACTTTCACTGTTCTTTTGTGCAGCAGAAGTAGAACTAAATTCTGAACCAGACAAAGATTTTTGAAGTTCAGATCTGTGATTCAAACCTATCTCCTATTACATGCTCACAAGTAAGTACCATCATAGGAAGACGAAAACAGCAGGAATTCTAAAGCAGTGGGATTTCCTTCGTTAATCTTTGAGAGCACTGAAGCAAGAACAATTCCATCCAGCAGTGCCTCAGACTACAACAATCCCCCAGATAAATTGTCTAAACTTTTGAGATTAATGCTGGTTGCAACACCTTCCTGTTGATGCTTTTCTGGGTTTCTATGTATTTCTATCTAAATTCATACTTACAGTGAAATTAATTAAAAGTTATACATTTATTAAAAGTTGATATAACCAAATTAAAGACTATCAATTCATAAAATTTACTAATTCATCATTAGTCTGAACTAGTTACATTTATAATATTATTTTAGTAAATATTATTTTGGTAGATTCACTTTCAACAAAACCCATCATAGACAAGAAATTCCACAAAAATGACTGAATAGAAACACTAATGTGACAGCAGTCATATTAAATGACTCTAGGGACAAAGAGTTTTAATTCACTTTAACAGGACAATAATCACAGTTGAAGCATATGTGTATATAAAACTCTTAGTAGCAAGACCTTAGCTTTGTATATTTACCTCAGTTTCTGCCTGGTAAACGATGAAAGATGATTTTTACAAGTTGTTTACGATTGGAATAGTTAACAACCATTTTTCTTCTACTTTTATATGCTGACATGCCATTTTAAGCACATAAAAATGTCAGTTTGCCTAAAACACTAATCTGAAAACAGAGGCGTAATTACTTGAGTCCTTGGGTATTTGAGAAGTGGTTTGTAAGCATATAGCTTAACATTAAAGCAGACCTACAATGTTGCATAAAACCTAAACAGTGACGACTTACCTTATTTAGGCCTGAGTTTCACTTCAGCTCTGTCTGGACTGAAACACAGCACATGGAGCTCCAAGAGCATCTGCAACACCCATTAAACAGAATCAGCAAGCAGAGAATTAAGATGGTTCTTGAATTTGCAAATTATTTGCTGAATTATGATTTGATTATTACATTTTGCAGGAGTTCAAAGTTATATACATAATTTACATAGCACAAAATTCTGATTTTACCACAAGAGCCATATTGAACAACCTTTCTTGCTCTCAGACATGAGTACATGCAGTATTTTGCTAGAAGCAGCAAGACTGGGAAACAAATAGTTCTCTCTGGACATGAGCTGGGATGAACAGGGACAGCAGGGCTTCTTTGAGCCCACTCAGAAGTTCTTTACTTGGCAGCAGAACTGGTTTCTCCTGCCTCAAGAATGCTCTGCAGAGCAAGATCTCAGGGGGAGCAAAGGGAGGCTTGGGAAGACAAGCGGTGCTCCAGAGAGCAAATAATGCTTCTGGAATATAGGAGAGAGCAGCAGGGATGGAAAGCATCTCTTGCTTTCTTCCTTTCCCTTCCCACAACTGACCTCTTTACTGCCATAACTTTTGTTCCTCTTTTGAATGAAAAAACCATCTACTGCTACGTCCAAGGTCTGGTTCCCACAAAGAATTTATCCTATTTCTTTCCCTCACATCTTCTGTGCTTCCGTACATATGCCATTTCTCTTATACCCCTGTCTTCCAAATTGTATGAATTAGTGAACAGATTAGGGTCTAGAAGCAGTGAGGTTTGAACCAGATACCAGATCTGCTCTTCTTGCACCACTCTCTTAGATTTAAGGCAAAGGCTCTTTGATACTGTCACCCCTTTCCTGTTCACAGATCAGCAGACAAGCAGCACACCAGCAAACACAATGCTGCTTAAATTGCATAAGTACCTCTCTCCAGCTACTATACTCAAAAATAGTTCTGATTCTACCTGGACCTTGTCTTTAACATATTTTTAACAGCAGAACTCTTCAAACAGACAAGTACTACACACTCTGGGGGCATGCGCCAAGAGATGAATGGAACAGTAGTTTCCTACCTACAGATAAATTTATAATTTTTGCTTCCAAAGCAGACAAAAAAAAATTATAGCAGCCTCTCCATCAAAGCACCTCAAGACAGAAAGACTTCTAAAAGTTGTGCAAGTTTTTCTTTCACATGGAATGGCTTGGCCTTCAAAAAGAAGATCAGACCAAATACCTTTTCTGTAGCTACTCTTGCATGAAGGTAAAACAGCCATAATTATTCCCTGCAACACTGGCAGGCTTTTATCTGCCTTTCTCCTATTCTACCAAAATCTGTTCTGTTTGGATGTTTGGTCTTTGCAAGAAATGAAAAAGTAGATGCAAGTTGCAAAGCATATCCTCCCCTTCACCTCAGGGGCCACTCTGAATGTTGGTTAAGGGAGGGTTTACTGTGCATACTCATTATTTTTAGACAATGGTTACATTCTTTCGCTAAGGCTATCTGCAACTGCAGGTGTTGTCATTTTGCTAATTAAACCTAAGTTGTCCAAAATCCTGCAAATCTCCTGCAAATGAGAGATTCAGGCAGCTGAATTACCTGATTTGACACTGCAGTGATCATGTGAGAAAGTGGAGGTCTAATTAACAGTAGAATAATCAATTGGTTCTATCCATGTTCATTAACAGTCTCAGTCTGTTTGTTAGGGACATTAGGTAGCATGCTGTAAGACTCACAACATTCTTGTTCTCCATCAGGAAAAAAAGAAGTCAAAGCAAAATCCAAGAAAATCCACCCATGCATGTTATTTTTTTGTATTTTCCCAAATCAGCGAACACTGTCTTAGCTAAAAGGATGAATGTATCTGTCTAACAAACTCTGCTAACATTGCAGAGAAGCAAACTGAGTCTGAAAAAGTGGTACCAATTAACACCACTTTGTAGTCTTTTACAGGAGATGTGGTACTAAATGCCAACACAGCCTGAACATCGCACCTGCTCAGGTCTAATTAATACCATTAAGGAATTAGTGTTCAGCTCACCACCCCCCACCCCCCCCAACATGGATCCCTGAGACCTGCCTTAAATTTAGGACTTCAGTGAAAGGTTTCAATATCATTTTATGCACAATAAAGGCTACAAAGAATGTAGATGTGCTGGTTTCAGTACCTGAAACTGCTTTTCCTAGAAGAGATCACTTGACTTCCTGCCAGTTGCAGTGCTGCCATCAGTATGCTAAATGTACCGTGTGTCTTCTTAAAATAGCAGCAGCCTCTGCAGCCCTGGCCCGGCAGGCAGCATCTCAGTTGTTCTGAACTGATTTATCTGATCAGGTGTCAGAAGCTGAATATCAGACCTAAGCTTCTTCCCCAGCTAACTGGGATGACAGCACTGCTCATTCCCTCAGCCATAACAATGAGCATCAGCAGAGGAACATGATTCAGGCCACCAGAACATACCAGGTCCAAAGCACAGAAATGATGTCTTTATAACTGGAGATGACCAAATCCTGCTAAAGAACAGAACAATTCCCAGGAAATCTTCTTTTTCCCAGTATCAGAATCCAGATTCGCAGTGCACTATGTAAGGACAGCTAACAACCTGCTCCTTTCTCGTCTACCCCATGGCTGATTTATGAGTCAAAATATGACAAAGCTAATGGCTAAAAAAAAATATGAAAAAGCCATGCACAAGGATTCTGCCACAGTAATGTGGGAGCACAAGCTTTCTGTTTGAAATAAGGGATAGCCTCTCCACTGGAAAGAAGAGTAGTATTCAGGAAAACTGCATTTCAGCTCCTGTAATAGACTTAGTAGCAGCAGAAAGGCAAGACAAAAATACAGGGAAAAGCAAAAAAAAAGCAAGGGAATCAATGGCATGTATTCTTTAACTACCTAAAATGCCTAGTCTTTTGTGATTTAGAAAAATAATTAGGACTACCCTGATGCTCTAACATGCAATTGTGTTCTGAAGCTCTATCACTCTCTTTCTCCAGGGCTTTCAGCAATTGGCTGATTTACAGAGATAGAGAAACTGTTTTAGGACTACAAATACAAAAAACTGTGAGATAATTGTAATTCCTCATCACTTATTGCTGTTGCTTTGAATGTTCTTTAATGTTACAATCAAGAGAAACCAGCCATAAACACTAGCATTGTTTGTTTTGTTGGGTTGGGGGTTTTTAAAAAATATTTCTCTCTAAAGCTGAAGGAATCCATCAATGATAGTGAAAGAGAGAATTGTAAACACCTTTCTGATAACTTTCAATAATCTGAGATAATGAAACATGCAACAAAAAGGTCTTGGAAGTGAAAGCAGAGAAACAACCAAGGCCTTCCTCAGCACAGCTCATTTGGGTATTGCTTCTCATAGACTGGTAGCCAATATTAATAAGGGCATTAAATAGCAAGGGAAAACAGCAAGAAGAAATCAAGTCTCAGAAAAAGCCTCAAGAAAGAAGGGCATTGATAAAATGAGTATAATGACATATTAACTCTATTGTCCAAGGTCAGACTGAATGTGCCCCCTCATTACAACGGGCAAACACATTCCAACACTTAAGCCCAGACAGTCAGCTTTCCCCATGGCAAATACACCAGCCAGCACAAAAATAACAGTCTTGACACAGCCTGCTAGCCTTGCTCTTATTCTGAAACTCTCCATTTCTTTCTGTCCACATCAGCAGGGGTACAGGGCGCTTCAGCTGCATTATCTGCTGGCTTTGATGGTGTGTACAATTACAGGGTTTTGCCCATTTTCTAAGATATACTCTGCCACCCTTTAGAAGTGATCTCTCTCTCCCACTATTGAAACAGCAGATCACAGACTCTGAAAAGACTATCAAAGAAAGGACTTTGACTTCTTACTCTGCTTATGCACATTTCCCTTTCCAACTAGAGCTGGCAGCAGACAGGTTTAATTCCACTCCCCTTAATTGCACTGGCAGCTCACTTAGATTCACTGACTGCAGCTGGAGCACAATTAAGAGAATAGTGGATAATTCAAAGCTTAGAATTCTTTTTCTCCTAAACTCTGTACAATGAATCTCTTCAACCTAACTCACAGACATACCTTGGAATGTATTGCTTTTTCTATCATGCATGCAAGAAAGCTGTTAATGTTGGTGTTTGACACCTTTTAGGATTTTCCTTCTAAAATATTTATCAGTATAAGTCCATGGAGAGCTCCACATTATTGTGTAGGTTTAGGATCAATTTCTGTGAAATTATTTTGGGAAAATTATAACTAATTAATATGAATAGTGAATTTGCTCTCATGTTCAGTCAGCTGCAAAATTTTAATCTTCATATAACATGAACACACTCTGCTGATGTTTCTGCCAGGGAGCAAATACAGGGCATTTCCCAAAGAGCTTTAATGGATGAGATGAAGGATGAATGTTTGAAACAGATAAAGGGGAAAAAAAACGGGGGGAAGGGGAAAAGGAAAGCAAAGGCTTGCTATTTTTCCCAAATGCTGATGTTTGCAGCAAGATATTAAATTCTTCTAAGACAAAAATTATGAGTAATTGAGACAATTCTCATGGCCTCCTTGTGCCTATATAGCACTTATGAAAGAAAGATATATTTCTGTGACAGAACACAGACTTCCTCAGTTTCACCAGAATGAGTAAGGGAGCAAGCAAAACACACCAGCGCTCTCTTTTGAGACCGTGTCTCTCTTGCATGAACGCTACTTACCGAATCCGTTCATTTTAAGGCAAAAGACTGCAGGCAGATATCCCACATGTGGAAAATGATTCCCAAGCATGGAAACTTGTAATTGGACATTCACTTAAATATTGCATTAATAGAATCTTTCTAGGATTAATAAGATTATCAATAATAACATTATTAGTAGCACTGTTTTGGTCACTTTCCTATTCACTTCTTTTCCAGATAAATATGCATTGACTTTCATAAAAGGTTATTATGTAGAGAAACCCTCTGGGCTTCCTTTCTTCAACTATCATGGGTAGCTTTCAAATTAACACACATGCCTTTTAAAATTCATTTTATCACTTGTATATAAAGAAAAGAAACATTTTGGGACAAGATCTACTGCTTTTCCCATGGAACAAATGCATTTCACAGCTCTGACTTTAGGTCTGTATTTGAAGTACAATGCACTGCACAATTATTTTGAACAACAAACAAAGCACACAGAGCAACAGAGGTACAACTGGCACAGAATATGCTTTTTCTAACTCTGGTAAACCTATACAGGGATGTTGCAGCCTAAACTGCAGAAGAAGCACTGCCGGCCTCCTCTAGCACCCTAGAGCCCCAAGCTGTGCTCTACCCCTCATTGGCGAGGAAACCCAAAGTACCTGGCTTTGGGAGAGCTCAGGGAGTCCTTGAGCACGTTTTCTCTTTGTACCTCCCATTTCAGAAGAGCAGGGCCCCCGTGCTGGAGATCTCCTGGAGCACCTGAACAGATCCACACTGGGGCTGGCTGCAGCCTGTGGCTCCACAGGGCTGAAAATGTGTTGTTTTGCTTAATCCTCACTATACAGATGCATTCCAGCACCAAGAGAGCTGCTGCAGATATCAAGAGTTTTAATAATCTAACTAGAAAATGCTCATTGTCAGCTGTGGCACAGGAACACTGGGGGAGTGAAGCAGAGGGAGAATAATTTAATTTAAAATGCTGACTCTTAACTTTGGTTCTGGCTTGCCCCTCTCCTTTTCTTCTTTGTTTGCATTACCAAACCAAAATAAGATTTTTGTGCGTGTTTTAGTGTTTTGCTCAACCATGTTTTTGAAAGAAAAGAAAAAAACTGTACTCCACCTAAAAATCCACTGGCTGATGAGAAGGATGCTAAGGGTATCCTATGGCCTGTTAAGAAGATGAACAGCAGGATTCACTTTACCCACACAAGTAAAGATTCTTCTCCCATTTTTTCTTTATTTATTACCAACCAGTGACAAGCCCACATTTCTCTTTCTAGGTCAACTGGGATAGCTTAGGACCTTTGACTCAACAAAAAGTAGTTGAAAATCCCATTTGGCTTTTCTCAAGCTTTCAGAAATTATATTAAAGCATCTTTCTGTTTTTGTGCCTCTATAAATTTGTAGAGTCAGTGCTATATTATTTTCCCCACTTCCATCAAAGAGATAGCAGCTTTCTTCCTCTTTTCGTGACTTGACCCTTTGGAGAAAAGTTATTTACACCACAGTATTCTAAAATTATGAAAGTTTTGCTATCTCATGCCTGTTGTAGAGAATGTGAAGTTTTCTTATATAATACAAATACAAAATCTGCAATTTCGGATTTCCATGTTTTAACATGCTGGCAACAGGAAATTGTGATATTCATCTTGCACCAGACAAAATTATACTACTACTGTGGCAAGTAATGTTTTTTTTTCCTGTTTGGGGTTTTTTTTTAGCTATATAACCATGCCTGTATGTTGTCTCAAATTGAAAGGAATACTTGAAGAGAAAAAGTACTTTTTGCATATTTCAGTTGTTTGTAGCTATACAAACAGAAATTAATAAATGCTATGATTTGCAAAAAGCAGCTTAACACTACTTTAAAGAAGTATATAGGATCCTAGGCTAGTGTTATCCTGATTTTCAATTATAACCAAAGAGAAATATAAATACGTATTTAAAACCCATTAATGTTTGTTTATGAAACACATACATACACAAATCATGAAACCAGTAGTCTTTTTGGAGTTATTAAAAAACCAAAAAAAAACCCCCACAACCACATGCAAAAAAGCTAAATAAATACATTAGGCCTTTGTTCTCCCTTTCACCTATATTATATGCACTGTCATTTTGCAATGAATAGATAAAAAGGATTAAGGCTGCATCTGTTTCCCCCACAGATTAAGAAGATTGCTGAAAGGCAAAGTAGAAGCTGGCTTCCCTACATGTCAGCTCTCATATAAAACATCCTGTAGCAACAGGACAACTGTGATGAAAGCTGAATGCCAACCTTCCAGCTGAAAACAAATCTTGCTGGGAAATTAGCTGTAAGGGACACCACAGTTACCATGATTGTCTTTGTTTATCACATGCCGCACTATTAATTTGTTACACAATCATAACACTACTGAAGCATAATTTAAAAGTATGTGTTTGTTTACTTACAAAGACAAGAAATACACATATTAAAATTTTTGGTTTTGTAGATGTTTGATAGCTTGGAAAAAAGCAACCAACAGCACTTGGTATTTAAAGAAGAGCCTTTCAAATCATGATGACATCTTGCATGTATAATTTATCTTAGTATGTACAGGGCAAGGTCAGCACAGACAGCAACACTTAATGTTTCCAGATACCAGCCCATTTACAGGTATAACAAAATCACCTTAAATATCTACCAGAAACACACACCTCCTTAGCCCCTCCAGCAGAATCAGACTGATGTCTGCTGAGCTGCATTCCTTCAGCATAAAATGTCACAGTTGGAGATATTTACATCCTCTTTGGCAACAAGGCTGGGAGCCTTGTAGAGGAGCTGAGGGTTTGCACCATCTCAGCACCAGCTCATGAGCCTCCTGAACATCACAAGTGCTTAGTGACAGTGAGAGTTCCAGAGGAACTACTGGCTTTTTCTTTGATGGCAACAAAAAAATTTACCAGGGTGATATTGCAAATACAGTAAGATCCTTGTTCTTCAAACACTTTATCTGATCCTTAACAGAATTTGCTTAAGAAAGTTCTCCAGGTTAACACAGAAATAATTTTAGGTCTGCAAAACAGGCAAGAGTGACCATGAGCTATGCCCTGAACAGAATGATAACAGCACTTGATGCCAGGCATTCTTGTCTAGTCTACTACTATTCCATTTCATGCTTTTTGAGCTTGATGCACAATGTTTCTTTTTGTAAAATTGATTGCATTATTCCTCTGGAAACATTAAAAATATGTCAAAAACTGCAGCACCTCTTACTGAAAAAAATATAGTAAAATGGTCTAGCATTTTATACATAAATGACAGGTAACTTTGGATTTAACCATGCACCTGCTAAACAAATACATAATACCATCTTTATGATGTATTATTGAGCTTTTAATTTTGCTCTCAAATTGTTATTGCTAGCTATAAGAACATGCAGCAAATCTGGGGTTTTCCACTGTCAACTTAGACAACAGAAAAAATTTGGGGGTTTTAAATTAAATGGCTATTTTCTCTTTTTTTATAAGAGGGAAGTCTTCCAGATTAAGCTCTGACCATACACCATTTCATGTTAAATAAAGACAAGAAAAGCCTACAAATTTAAATTACCACCAGGATTCACCAGTTTTTCTTCTCTGAAAAATGTTTACAGCTTGCTTTCACCTAAATTTGTGGTGACTGGGAGAATGGTTGGGTTGATTTTTTTTGGCATCTTTTGCACAAGCCAAAGTAGCAGGCGGAGGAAGGTGGGCGGAGGCTGTGGAATAGCCCTTCCGTAGGATGCCTCTGTATGACAGCCAAAAGCCACAGGGCTATATATTCTGGTTTCCATTATGGTCTCCACTCCTGCCTTTCACTTGTAAAGCTGACAGCACAAATGGGGCCACTCCATGCTGGACTTCTCATAAGTATTTGGGATACTAAAGAAGCATTTCTTTGAGTGTGCTGTGCCATGGCAGAGACCAAGGCTCTCTCTGAGCTCCATCTGACACAGTGCCCTTTGGAAGCTTTCAAAGCCACGTCAGCCCTCTTCCAGTGTAACCCACCACACACAGAGGTTTTAGACAAAAAGCAAACAGCCCTGTCTCTTTCAGCTCACACATCAATTTAGGGGAAGCAGCTTCCATTACTGTTGTCAGGAAGCATCAAAAGGAATGAAGGCACCAGAATAGATCAAACATCCAGCTATGTCTTGCTGAGAGTTATATATACACTTCAGAGAGGGGTATGGCTGGTCAGAAGAGCAACAGAAGGCAACACAGGGTGGGTCAGGACACAAGCAAGGCTTTTTAGCAGGTGGCCTAAAGACTTCAATGAGCACCTGAGTCTGAGTACATCTCTGGCAGCCCTCACAAGGAATCAGTTCCTCCTAACCCTGTCAAAATAGAAAAATAATAAAAATGAAGAAATTAATTGAAACTATTAGTAGTGTTTTAATTTTTTTTTTTATTTTGAGCCTGTATGAAGTATAAGCCAGGAGCTACAGCTTCTACCTCTCATACTGTTCTTGCTTCCCTCCCCACACTACTTTTGAAAGCACAGCACAGATGCTTTCCCAGCAGTGTGTTGTTCTGCTGCCAGTTCTTTTGTCTTGCTTGCACTGTCACCAACTGTACTCTTCTGGGGGTAGCCTTTTCTGTTTCTAACAAGATGTATTTCACAAATCACAAATTAAAGCACCGCAACAGGTCTCCTGACATGAACAGAAAAATTGTGCTTGCTGGAGCACAAGCACAGAGGAAGAGATTCATTGCCACCAGACACATATAACTAGAACCAGAACTACTGCTAAAAATTAATTTTAAAAGCCAGTTATGTGGGAGCACTAGAAGAAATGCCAAAGAGATGACCTTAATATAGAAGTGAAGAGAGTACAATGGTCATGGCACATGTGCTACTTCAAGTCTCTGCAAACCTGAGGAACCACAAAGCTGGGTATGGAATGCCTAATTACTTTGAGCCACGTTATTATTTTGCCACATTTTATAAAAACATGGTGAAATATTTAAATCATACCATCTTATTGCAGGGGTATCATACTGTTGTCTCCTATCACAAAAGTTTCATACCTGTTTTCTCATGGGCAGCTCCTCTGAACACTGACTCTTCTTCACAAAGAAGCCAACTGACTCCAGCTTTGTTTATACAATTGCACACAGGTATGCAGTGCTATAGATGAGCATTTGTTCACTGCCTGAGGTAAGTCACCCTCAGTAAATACACTCAGGGCTTCAGGAGCATTTTGGGGCTCAGCCATGAACTAAAACCAACAAGCACTATGCACACACTAATTTCTTCAGGCCCCCTACCATTACCAGTCAATAATTGCCTCTTTATGGCACTAAACCACCTTGAATAAAATTTTGTGCAGTTGACATCTGTTCCTTTCACATTCATCAAAATAGATTATTTTGCTCTCAATACATCCCAATGCTAAGAACTTTAGACATATTCTATGCACTTCCTAGTGCAATGTCCCTGATACCACTGGTTGTTCTAAATCACAGATATATTTCTAGAACTTATTTGGCTTAAATCATGAGACACAGCCATTCTTAAAGCTGGAATTCTTAAACCTCTTTCACGTCCCCTTAATCTTTGAAGCACAATTTTCCTGAGAGCTCCTGATGCTCTAACAGTCCCCATTTGAGTGTGAGCAGAAGCAAAGGTCTTGCTCCTGGGTGTGACCATGGCTTAGATGGTTCTGTTCCATTGCTGATACTCTGACAGCTGAGATATGAGATTTCACCTCATTTTTACTCCTTAGTGTGTTGTATGCAACACACTGGCACTATTGATTTAATACAGGCACCCTGGCCTTTATAGGTGACATTTCATCATTTATATTATTAGGTAGCTTCATCTTAATTATAAACACAGATGAAGTTATCCAGTCATTAGAAACTGAACAGCACTGTCTCTCCACCTCTCTTCTAATTTGCTTTTCTATTTCATTTTTACATGTGCATATGACAGTGCATTATTTAATTATTTCAAAATTTAAGTATCCAGAAGGAAGAGGTCTGCTACATATATCTGAGTTAAATATAACCCACTTCTTCCTAGACTCTTTCTTCCTTTAATATTATTTCAGACAAATCCAGTGACAGTACGTTTAATCTAACACAGAAGTTCCACATAAAGCTGAAACAGTGTCAATTTCTGGGGGTTTTGGGGATTTTTTTTCAGGGTTTTTTTTTTTTTTTTGGCTTTCATTTGTGTAGTTTTGGGGTTTTTTTTTCTTCTTTTAGGAAATTTTCACTAGCATTCTGCTTATCTTATGTGTACACTGTCTCCAACGGCATTTTGAGTTTTCTTGATGACAGTGCAAGAGACAACAGAGGTACTACATAAATTTCTGTCACACTTAACTGAATGGTAGGAGTGAAGAGTATTCCCTAAAATTAGACTGACTGTTTCCATGGAAACAAGAGAGCACAAACAGAATTGTAATAACTTGACTTTATAAAATCAAAATAAAGGGCATCTTTATATATTTTGTTGACAAAAGGACAGAAGCCAGTAGTTTATTATTTATAGGATTTCACCTTTAGGCATATTTCTGATCCTTATTTTGTTCAGAAGAAATGAGTTGTTGCTTTTGAGGTCAGGGAGGCTCACCTTGGTATAAAAGGTATAGAGTACCACTGTTAAATATTATTGCTCTCCCAAATAACACAAATGAGAGCTTGAACATAGAAACAGTTTGAACACATTAAGACTAATGTTCAAATGGAATTTAACACTCATGTTCAGAAAAACAAAACAAAACAAAAAAACCCCAAAAAATCAGAAAAGGAAGAGAGATACCTATTTCCAAATTGCTAGCAATGGAAATCAGACATTGTCACAGTGATACAATATCTTTTCTGTGTTAAAGAGGAAAACAAAAGGAAAATAAATACACCCCCCAACATGGTAGGTGGGGAGGGGACTGGAAATTGTTAATGAAAATGTTTAGGAGTTACTTGCTGAAGTATAACAGTTGATTTTGTGAAATCACTCTAGTCCTCTGCCCCAATTAGATGAACATTCCCTACTGATATCCTACTGGAACCACCACCCCAGGGTTTGATACTGTGCTCCAGAAACAGAGAGTTGCTAATTGTGAAGGATTCCCCCTCTTGCTACTGGACAGGCCCTTTGTTCCTACAGCCAAGGATTAGTCCTTCACTGTAGCCCACTAAGGGTTTCAGATCTAGACACAGAACTTCCCATTGTCCTCTCACATTGTTTGATTGCTCCCTTGTGTATCATTTGCAAGTTTTAATAGTCATTTTAGCAGTTCTAATAACTACTTTGAAAATAACAATGTCAAATGTCACCGATCTCACAAACCAAAAAAAGCAGCTCCCTGACAGTGATTGCTACTTGACAATTATCCTAGTTTTAATCCCTTCTCTATGTAATGGTGAGCTTTTTATCATTGTCATTTCATAGGCAAAACCCTGACCATCAGCAGCTCATATTTTCTGCAAAAATAGTTATATCAACAGTATTGCCTGGCATCAGTTAAACTTGTAACACAGAGAGAAGAGACAGATCCTTTCAAAGTAATGATCTTCTGGCTGTTTAGCAATATACTTATTTCTTCTTTTACTGTAACCTTCCTTAATACTTTGTTATTGAATCCTATGACAACTACTCAAAAGCAATACAAGGAATCAATTACTGATTGTTCCTCTCTACCTTCAGCCATCACAAAAACAGATTTAGCTTCCATCACTTTCAGGCAATTCTTCCAGTGCTCTGAAATGAGCTAAACAGATCAATAGTCAATAGCCTGCACAGCTCCTCAGGCAGCACTCTTAAAACTTTGTGATGTTTTGTTAATGAACTCTAGCTCATTGTATGATGTCAATTCTGGTAGTTTTAGTATCTATACTGCTGACATATCATCTCTTTTTAGCCCCAGATAAGGAAGGGGGAGGGGGGGGGAATCAATACATCTTTCTTTAGAATAGGCAGAATGGAGAGGCAACCTGGGACAACAGGGATTTTCCTGCTTCAGGTAGTGTGCTGTACCTTGTCAAAGGGACCAGGGATTTGCTTTCAATCCTACTGCTGGATTTGCCACCAAGGAAGTGAAAGGCACCCCTGATTGGGCAGCTATTCAATTTTACTTCAAAATTCCAGAGGAGCCCCAGACTAAAGACTTTAGCTTTACTCTCATATAGCAAAGTGGCATGAACTTGATTATAGTATTGGAAGGATATAACAAAAGACAAAGCATAAAAAGAATAAAGCATAATCCCTATTTAAGATGGCCATAGAACTTGTTTCAACTTGATTAAGTTAAATTTTGTTGATTTTTTTTAGTTCAGTTTGTGGAGGGTTTTTTGAGGGTTGGTTTATTTTGTTGTGGGTTGGTTTGGTTTTGGGTTTTTTTTAGTAAGATTCTTAGTCTGCTTAATGATTTATTTATTCTTAACTGAAGGGGATAAGCTACTTCATAAATTGATCCAAAAGCATATTTAAGCTGGTGGGACAGATACAAGCATTTGTACAGTAGCTTTTCCCTATAGGGTTCCATCTCCTGCAGTATCCTCCATTTTAAGTTTATGTCATTAAATTTAACAGATTTATAAATACAACCTATACATTTAATTCCTTTATGTACTTATGTATTTACTTTCACACAGAATATCCAAATATACCAATAAAGTCACAGCTTTTGAATGAGCATTACTAAGGCATTATTTTTGTTAGAATTGGGCTTTTTTTTTTACTTTCCTACTGCAACTGGCTGGGTATTTGATGATTTTTCAATGCTATCTTCATTGGCAAGAATAATATTCTGTGACACAGATCAGGAAAGGAACCAAAAAGGAAAAAAAATTGTGGAACTGAACCTTTGAAAAGGGAGCATTTAGCACAGTACTAATGTAAGACTGAGAATACTGAAATGCAAAGAAGATGCCCATTCGTCTTCCACTGCAACTTGTAAGAGTAAGGAAAAAAGTTCTATCAATGATTAACTGAGGTGATCCTCAGAAAAAGTCACAGGTGAAGATGCAAGATTTGACGTCATTTTCCAGATCTTTCACAATTCACAGGATATGACCTTGAACACAGTTTACTTGTATGTATATTAAAATCTAATCTAAAAATCACAGTGAAATTGCAATACTGCCTATAAAATTCCTTTCTATGCCTTCTTCTCAATATCTTTTCCATTACTTTTCAAACAACACAGAGCCCCATGGGAGGTTAAGCACTCTTCCATCCTGTATGCTGCTACAAGACTAAAATATTTTCTAAGCTCGAACCACACAAGCAGTGTAAGAAACATGACATAAACAAACATATGTACTTTTTAATATAAAATTTAAAAAAATTCCAAAGAGCACAAAGTCTTCAGATCTGTTAGTTAGCAGTTTTCTTCATAGATAAAAACACATTACAGAGGACTAATAAAATGAGAGTGTGACACTATATAAATACAACTAAAAGTTGGGGATTGTGACTATCTGTAACAAATCATTAATAGGCTTTGAATTCAGAGTTAGACCATGAAATCTCAGATGCCCTAGCTTTTTCCTTGTCAGCCTGCTGGCACAGACTCTTACATCAAGGACTGTGCAGTACATAGCTTCCAACCATCCCTCCCAATTCAGGGCACCAGGAGAGCAGGATCAAACAGCTGGAATTAGAAATGATGCAGGGATGCTCTTTTACAAATGTAGATGTGAATTTGCCATTCCATTTTGTGGTCTGTAGTGAGGCATTGTAACTGAATGTGACAGAACACTGCAGGAGGGCAGTTCGGCTTCACAGAATTGTTAGGGAAGAGAGTGGGTAACACTGATGCTTTAAAATTGTAGGCATGGTTTTCCACAAATAAGTTCTATCCACAAATACATGTATACAGCTAGAAGTCAAAGGTACTAGGCTTCATTTCAGGGAGAGGGAAATGCAGAAGAAAACACAGTTACAACAGAAATATTATCTGACAACCAGCACTAACCTTGCCATTGATACACCCAATTACAGCAGACTTCTCCTAACAGCTCAGGTGTGCCACATCTTACACAGTATCAGGCCTTCCACCTACAGATTCTGACAATGTAATAAGATGAAAGGATGAGTGAGAGTCTCAAATTAGTAGGAGAGTTTCTCCTGCAGCTGCCCTTACTAAAATTTCCTGCAAAACTGGACCTCTATTTAGCAAACTTTTGGCATTTGTTTTTCATTTGCACCAAAAGAAAAGGCTACTCCACAGCACTCAAACTTTAGCACTCAGATGCAGTACAGAAAATGCTCTTGAATTCCAAGTACCAGGTAAAAACTATAAATACAGAGCAATACAGAGAGTATTCAGGAATGGGGAAGAGCGATGAATGGGTAGGAGTTACATGCTAGAATTCAAAAGATCCTTTTGACAGAAGCTTTGCCAAAACAGACCCATCAACACTAAAAGATTTGATTCTATGAACTTGTATTTACTTGGGGGAAAGAGTGAAAAATCCATAGAGCCATATCTGACCTGCAGAAACCCTTCAAAACCACCTAAGTACACCTAAGTGAAGAAGGAGGAGCAAAAAACCCAGGAAAATTTCTGTCTCCCCCTTTCTTACATGCTAGAGAAACTGAGTAATTTACCAGCTGCATGTGCTGTTTACAGCTCAGGCAATGCAACCTAAGAAAATTAATTATACTGGCACCACAGATTCATTCCGTGTTAATTTGCTGTGTACCTTTTCCTTCACACTTCACAAGATGCCTAGGAAAAACTGAAAAATGATTGGTAAGAAAAATCCTACAACCTTGCTACAGGTAAGAATGCAGAGCAATCAGCTACTTCCAAACTTCTTCCCTCCACTTCTTATTGTTTGTTTCCCTACTGTGATCCACAGTCACAGTCATGATCACTGCATGTGAGATCATGATTGCATTACCTTGACAAAGCTGAGTCAGGTTTGAGGGCACTTGGCCATTTCCAAGTGCCCTCAAACCTGTCTCAACTCAGTCAAAGTAAAGCAGTTATAAAAATTCTATTTTCCTCTTCTCATACTGGGGAAACCCAAATAGTTCCCTTGATGCCTATATCAAACCCAACCCAAGCAACTCAAAATGTTCTGCTTTTTTAGAACAACTGTCTGAAATTAATATGCAGTGCTTAGCATCATTTTCCACAGCAGCCCTCCTACCTCCATGAGCAGGAGCAAGGAATAGGAGCTGTGACTTGCAGGGTGCACTTCCCACTTCCCTCTTGCCCACCTTTAACTCTCTGCAGCAGTACCAACATCTGGCTGCTCCCTCTTGAAGCTGTGCTTAGCAGGTGAAGTCCATCCACGCACTCACTAAAGTCAAATGGAAATTAACCATATGTATATGAAGCCAAAACATGCATATGTCAGATAGAAAACTGCAGAAGTCCTTATTTTAGTCCTTGTTATAGGACACAAACTACACAGACACATTTTTAGCACAATACTTGGGACCATTTTGCAGAAGGCAAAACTCGGTGGCCCTAGACTTCTGATGTGGATTAACCTTTCTCATGAACTCCAGTAGCACAATTAACAGTTGAAAATATTAACAAATATGTTAATTGGGAAAAAATATAAAGAAAATATTCTTTTTAATAACTGTTGATAAACAGGAGTTTTCTGTGATTTCAGATAATTTATGTCTGGCCCCTGTGATAAGACAGGAAAAGGCTACCAAATGTATTTTCTGGGAGACTCTCCAATGGACTTTCACTGCAAACAGCTATTTGCACAAGTGCTTCATCCAATTAGGAACAAAACCCAAAGAACCCAACATGATTTGTCTGGCAATCAGGTATTTGCAGTCAGGCTCTGGATTGTCCACACAGACACACAGAAGCACTTCACAAGTCATCAGTCTGGTAATCAAATACTGTTGTTATATAATAAATTTGACTAATGGGCACAGAGCACCTGCTGGTTTTGTTTCTGCTGCTATTACTAGCCAAATTTTATTAGCAAATAAAAGCTAATAGGCTGTTCTTTTTCCATTTCAGTAACTTGTGATAATGGTGACATTAGGATCCCTGTTCTGAGCATATCATTTTTAAGCTCTGTCTACACTTTCATGAGCACAATCAGGCTTGTCAAATCTACTAGTCTAAGAATCTTCATCTTCTTTCTCAGCTGAATTATTTATGCAGCCAATATTAAGTAAAGAACACTTAACATATAAATGTTTTATATCAACTTAATTAAAAGTTCCCAGTTCTCAGTCACTCAGTACTGGCCCAGGTAATTTGCCTAATTTTTGTCTTCAGGGGGTTCTCTTGTGGGCAATCTAACCACACTGAACCGCTTAGGAATGAAGTTTATTGGAGTGATATGTAATTTATTTTTTTTTTTTACCCTAATTGTATTTTGGTGGCTGACTGAACTGTGAATCTTCATCACAGACTACATGAAAAAAGGCTCTTGCTGGAAAAGACAAAGAGTATTTCTTCCCTGAAAGGTGATACAATAAGGTGTGGCAATAAAAGAGCTCTGCCAATGCCCCCTTTTCAATTGAAACTTCTTCCACGCTCAGCTGATGTAAGCTCTCAGTCCTCATGGGGCAGCAGGGTAGCCCAGAATCACAGAAGGGTTTGGGTAGGAAGGGACTTTAAGGATCATCCAGTTCCAACCCACCTGCCATGGGCAGGTTCACCTTCCACTGGACCAGACTGACACACCTGCCTGAATGCTCCCAGGGATGGAGCATCCATGATTCTCAGCAACCTGTTGAGGGTTTCACCCCCCTCACAATAAAGAATTTCTTCCTAATATCTAATCTAAACCTACCCTGTCAGTTTAAAGAGGTGATTCTTCACTGAGCAGAGAGTTGAAATTCTTAAGAAAATAGAAGACACAACAAATTGGGAAAAAACCCAAAACACAACAAAACACCCTAGAGTTGAATGTGAAAGTATCAAGGCTAGGCAGAGATTTTAAAGAAAATAATTGCTAAAGACATAAAAGCCAGGAGTGCTTGAAGGGCAGGCAAAACATTCAGTGAAGCTGAAACCAAAGGATAAAGCCCAATGATCTCTCTGTGCTGATGTTCACAGGGCAGGAAGAGCTGTGGGGACCTCCTTACCCCAGAGCATTCCTAAGAATCACCAGGTCACATCTAAGAATCCATTTAATCAGCAATGTCTGTAGAAGGCTTAATTATTGAAATCAAATTAATCAAGCCAAATCACCACCTGAACAGCATGCCTGATAATATTCAGCCAAGAGTTTAAAAGAATTTCTTAATGAAATGTCTGTTTACTACCTGCTACTCTATAAAGCCCTATCACTGAAACTGACTTCCATATGAGATAAATGAATGTTTGCAATGTTGATCCAAGCAACTACAAACCTTGACAAAAGCTTTTAACTTGGGTAGAGAGGTTGAAAGTAAAATAAATAATAAATTTTCTGGGTACTTTCAAGAACATGACAGAATGGAAAGCAAATCAACTTTTCTCCTTTTTCAATAAAAGTAATATTTCAAATATATTAAGTTTCTGAACTTGCAAAAACAAGCTAGGATAGTCCAGCCATGGAGGATCCAAGATCTTCTTAAAGAAATTAATTCAGAAAAGTCTTTCAATGACCTTAAAGGAAAATAAAATGTCATTGGGTAAGAAGGAACATCCCCTGGCAGACTGATAATTTGCTAAAAGATAGAAGGCAAATTATAAGAATAAACAATTCTCTTGTTGATGACAAATTAGTCATGGTAATAAAGACCATAACAAACACAGATGAATTCCAGAAAGACCTAACAATGCTGAATGAGTCATTAAAAGGCAGATGAAATTCATCATCAATAAATGAAGAAATGTTCATTGGGAAAACATAAGTACAAAATTACATGCTTGAAATTATCTTTTCCTACTCAAAAAGAAATGTAGTATCTCTGATATTGATCAAAAATAACAGCTACTTTGATAAAAACATCATTTCAGTGCCCAATAGTCTAAATGTAAATAAGAAATTGTTAGGGAAACAACAGAGAACAAAACATGAAACATCATTATGTTTTTACATAAATCCTTTGGGTGCCCACATTTTGAATCATGAGTGCAATTTTAGTAACCTCATAACACACATAGCAGAAAGGGGCAACAAAGGATGATTAGAGACAAAATAATTTTCTAAACATAGACACTGAATAGAAAAGGACTCTTCAGAGTGGAAACCTGACAATAAAGATGGAGGATGCTTATTTCATGCATCTCTATCAATGTGGAGAAGATGAATAGGAAGTGATTATTGACTGTTTCTCAGAACACCACAATTACCCAAGCCATGCTATTTAGTGCTACTCTTAAAAGCATAGAAGAATAAATATTTTTACATACTTCATTGATTATTTTGCCACAGAAGACTGGGGTGATCAGGAAAACAAGCAAGTTCAAAAAGGAACTAAACAATTTGTGGACAATAGATCCATTGATGGACGCTAACACAATTCATGCAGTCTCCCATTTGGGTAGTGCTCTGACTGCAGATTTCCACAGCCTATGGAAGTGGATCACTCTACACTCATCCTGCTTTGACATCTGTTCATAACTGCCATAGCTGAAAACTAAAAATGGCTAAACAGAATTTTGGTCTGACATGGTAAAATTACTCCTGGTTTTTGTTTTGGGTTTTTTTGCTTTCTCAAGGTACTCTAACATTCTGGTAAACAAAATAACGCCTTCCAAGGAAAAGAAGGAAGATAAAAGTATTGATGTGTTCCAATGGGGGAAGTGTTTCTTGCTGGCAGGGGAGCCTTACAGGCAGTGGCTTTTTATTAGGCAACACAACAGTTTAGGTCACGCACTATCCATATTTAGGATCGGTCTGTGGGATGCCCCAAGACACAAAGGGGTACTGGGAAATTTGCCCATGAAATGGGACTCACAACTTAGACTACATCAGTGAGAGCTGATGCCACCCCTTTGTTTAGCTAATTCTTCAGCTCTGAAGAGCAATAGAGAATTGCAGTTATGTCATTCTTACTACCAAGCATGTGGCTGAAACATAATGTTCACATGCTTTCATTTGGTAGTGTGTCCTTTCCCATCAGGTCTAATTAGAATCCTGATATTTGTATGGAAATACTGGATTTCATGTGGGACAAATGTAGATAAGCTGGGGTTATTCCAAAAGTCTGGGCATTGATTTGAATCACTTATTCTAGTTGCAGTCATATATTTTAATGAATCTAAGTAAAGGTTTCAGAATTCTATATCAAATTCTGCCTTTACATTTTACTTCTCACTGACTCCAGAGAGAGCACTCTAAAGAAAGATACAGCCCCACATCAGCTGCTTGCTATGTTCATTGTCCTTTAGAGTGCAGTAAAAAAAAAAAAAAAGTAGTATTATACCCAGCAACTAAGTTGCTTGAGTTATGCCTCCTTTCTGCTTTCTCAGAGTTTTTGGATTTGCATCCTCATCATTTTACATTTGTTCCTACTAATGGTATGCTCTCAAGCTATTTCCCATTCCATATTTACTCCCTTTACTGTTTGCAATATTGGACTGTAGTGACTGAATTCCTTCCCTGCTACACAATTTCTCCAAGGTCCCATCTTTGTAATGACCAAACCTATCATTACATACTAGTTTTTAGCTCTAGGAAGTTAGTACTTAACAAACTTAAAAACAAATTAAAAAGTAAGGAAGACACTAAGTCTGCAAGTTCTTTGGAAAATAGAAGAACAGCAGTTACAGCTGCATTCATACACAATGGGGAAGCACAGAAGGTTTCAATCACTTCTTTACACTTGTCAAGAACACCAGTGCCCTTATCCCCCCACATCCTCTAACACACATTAGAAAGTTCCTAAGATGTTTTTGGAAGCCATCAGTGACTGCCTCCTCCTTATGGAGGGATTACAGACATGGAAGAGATGCCACACTACTCTGCACCAGTCCAGGAGGACCCTCTCATGCCCAGGAAATTTCTCCCATTACTACTCCAGGACAGCATAAACTCCAGGAGAGTCTTCAGAACTCTTTCAAAGTGACTTATTCCTTTTAAATGCATGCTTCTTACAAGATGGCATCCAGGGTTATTGTATCTAAACAGCACATCCTAGGAGAGACACTGTTATTGGGTCAGTACCAAGAAAACTTTTAAAACAGGAAAGGAAGAAATATTGTGCAATAACAGTATATTCCACTACTAACCAAACCATTTCCTCTCCAAACCATTTTTTCCCAGCCATTCAAGGCTGAGAAATCAAGGCTTTGTGACGTATTCAATTTTCTAAAGCACACCTGTGAAGACACAGCTCTCCTTAACTTATCCTCTAAATCAAAACACCTGTCAATATCCTGGGTACAGAACATGAAGATACTTCATAACAGACTTTGGTCACAAACATGTGACCAATATTAAAGACTTTCTGCCAGGTCTTACACCAAACCAACCCATTTTCTGGTCACTGCCACATCCTTTCCTCTCCCGTCAGATGGGTACTGAGGAAGAGTTTTGTAGCGGCAGAGCCCTGCAGGACAAGCACAGCTCCTCCCACCCCGCTGCAAACAGAGCAGCAGTGCCACCAGGACCTCTCACTGTGGGGACGTCTGAACAGCCAGGCTGGATATACAGCAAACACAGAGAGGAGGCAGCAAAAGGCACAGAGAACAAGTGAGTTCCCTTAAAGTTGCTCGGACTGCACAGAATCCGAATAACGAGGGGTGGATCCTCAGACCTGGGTTAACAGCCTGGCTCTGGGATTTCCTGTTCCCATTTCCTTCACCAAAACTAAACCTTCTTTTTCACAAGTTCTTTCAATACTTCCCTCCACTGACACATTCTGGATCTGTTCCAATGTAAATAAGGCAAACTTTTACTTTACTCTCAGTTAGGTGGGTGGGGGATTTTTTCTGCTTGGTTTAGGTTTGGTTTGCTGGTTTTTTGGTGTTTTGTTTTGCTTTGTTTTTTTAGTTGTTTTGATTATTACTGTTGAAGTTTATCACACTGTGCAAGTCATCTTGAAGTGGTGTCAAAGTCACACACAGACCAGAGAAAAGCCTGCTGAGAATAAACATGTTGTAAACCAAATTACACCTGAAAAGGCAACACACTCTTTCAAATGACATATGGCTGCAGTACAGAACAGTGTAGAACATTAAAAGGCTAGAAGCTGGGGAACTGACTCTGTGCATGGAACAATACAGATTGCTGGGATTGCTCTATTTATTTGGGTGGCTTTTAAAAACAAAAATGACACAAGGTTGATACCACAGTTTTGCATAAATTTTATCACCAGCATAGATGAGCTATTTACAAGGTATGCAGGGAGAGATATTTCACTTTAACTTCAGACAATGGTATGTTTAAAAAACAGGAACATCTTCACTGGGTCAAGCTGCTATAGTTTACAGCAAGGGCAGAATCACATAAAGTGAATATCAAAAGTCTCAACAGAAGTTTTTCTTCTGAATTCAATCCAAACTAATAAATCTACTGTGGCTCTGCTTTCTCTGTTCACTTCAGCTCTTATCTAAATGACAAGTCTTGTCCGTGTGCCATGGATAAGTATAGCATCGTGTCAGGGAAATGACAGAAGCATCCTCAATTCTGCCAGACAAATCACAGTAGATGGGACATTATTTTTTCTTTCGCTATTTGACAGTGCCATCTGTAACTTCTGCCAATTTTCATGCATTACTCAAGGCTATTGCTTTCCTTTTGTTACAAAGAAAAGAAGGTTGTGACAGAGCTAGCCATCAAAGTTAACACAGCACCCAGCTTTGTGCAACTTTTGCAATACTCCTACCTGCAACATGGAAGAGAGGCAAAATGCCAACAAAATACATGAGGAAGTCAACAGATTGACAAAGACAAATGCAAATTAAAAAAAAAAAGGTTTGTGCTCAGTGTTTTGTGATTCAAGGAAGCATTACAATTATGCATGACCTGCTTTGTCCTTAAGGGATAGGATGGGCACTTGATTGGAATATTAGTGCAGGAAACACCAGGCTCATGTGGCTGGAGGCACATGATCTAGTAGGGAAGCAGCTTGTTGTGCTAGATACTGAACATATTTCTACCTTTTTCGTAGAAAAATAACACTCCAACTTCCTTCATGCCATCTGCCCTACAGTGAGTTCCTCAAATATTGCAGGAAAAGGAAAGAATCTTTTATAGGAATCTTCTATAACTTGTCAATATATCAAAGACAGTCTTCTCTACTAATATACAAGTGCCAAATGGTGAGCTTTGTCTCATAATTATTAAACACATTTATCAGGTTTATCTTGTATGTGCAAAGTCGTTATAGGAGAGTTTGAAGCATTAAAGTATTTCAGATATACATGGTCTCATGCTTAATTCAAACAGCATTTTGTTGACAAGACTCTCCCACAGCTTGGCTTAGATTCCTGCACACTGGTGACTCTTGCAACTTTTCTACATTCCTCTGCTCATATAAGGTGTTAGTCCTCAATAAAACATTTTGCAAGTAAAGCAGAGCAGCAGTTCTCTTTGTCTCAATGGTGGTAAGACATCACACAAGGAAGCCCTGAGTTTCTAGTTGGCTCAACAAGTAGTTTTCTGCATGAATTGAAATATATTTTGCAAACTGGATGCTGGAAAATGGCAGGTAAATGTCTAGAATCAGTATTATAACTATTAGCATATGGTTAACAACTCAAAAAGAAAGGAGTTCAGGACCTAAAAGCTGTTGAATCTTATCTTCCAAAGACATCCACAGGGGACTAAATACTTTCTAAAAATAAAACCAAAGACCCGCAGTCTAAATTTGAGTGCCTTTAGGTGCAAGCATGCATGTTTCAACCACTTAATTTTTTTATTTTTGCAACCTCTTTTTTGGAATAGTCAAAGTAAAAAAGTTCAAATCTTTATCATGCAAGCTATGACAGATGGGATTCCTTGGGATCTGCTGTAGAAAAATATTCAGAAGGAGTATCTGCAGTATTTGCTGCAGAAATTCCCAGCAGAAGTCACATGTTCTTCATGGAAGAGGTGTACATTTTAACATTCCTACAAATTAAAAATACCAAGTAAACAAATAAGTTCCTAAGTGGTCTTAGAGAGCATGTTAAAGTCCTTGTTGAGCTGGGAATAACAGATAAATAGTGCAGAAAATATAACCTGGCCCTTTCTGTCCTAATGCCAAAGATGTAATCACTCTTGTCAGAAACATGACTGTGTCATGCAGTAAAATTTGAGACTATTAAAATACCAGTGCAGAGATTTGATATTAAAAACATTTCTCATGAAATTTCTTGCTGCACATTGAGAAAATATGGAAGCCCTGTGGGCTTGTTCCTTTAAAATGATACATTTGATTCTGACAGAAAGAAATTTAAAGAAATTATGTACAGACTGATTTCCAAGTAATAGCAGAAACACAAGTCATGCTCACAACCAAAAATCCAAGTACTATAGCCCTTGAGGATTATATTGAACATGCTGATAAATGATGTGCAAGTGGGTGTATGAAAAAATAAATACAGGGCTTACAGAAGTCACAGCAAATTCTGCACAGGCAACTCTCTAGTGCAATAATATTTTCAATTAAATCAACTTGCATTATCTTCTTTCTTTGAAACTGTAACAAGAACCATATAAATTCTCCTGCAGTCATTAGGCACAGAGAGACACTGAAATGTACCTGTAAGTGCAGTTAAACCAAGTAGAAAATATATAAATTAAATTAACTAAATTAGGAAAAAAAAGTAGAACTTTAAATATGGAGAAGCAATTGATACTTAATATGACTCTACAGCAGTTATGGGCTGAACATACCACTTTCCTTTTGATGCAGTTCTTAAAACAACCCCCAACAGGATAGCATAGGAAGCTGGGGCATGTTTAGCAGGTCACTTCCCTCTGCACTGCATTCTTAGAGTTAAAGGCTGGAATGGAAAAACAGAGAAGTATCCTAAAACACAGGTCCTCCTCCTGGAGTCCCACAAGCCATTTCAGAAGCTTAAACCTGCTTCTGCAGGAGGAGCACTAAAGATTGTTTTTTTATCTAGACTGTTTAAAGGGTAAGTATTCTTAGAGCAGCTGGCTGGGATAATTTCAGCTGAGATATATTCTGAACACAGAGACAGGTCTATCATTTACAGTAATAAAAAGTCATAAATGTCTCTATTAAAGAGTGGTTTTCTGCATAATGAGGAATAAAGGACTGAGTGGTCTCACAGGTGAATGCTGAATGTATGGGTAAGTTATTTTTTCATAAAGTAATTCCCGACACTGAACAAGAAGTCGGGTTTGAAATCCCAAACTAACATTGATTCAGATGCTAGCTTGAGGCCACGCTTTGGATAAGTGTAGTATTGCTCTCTGTGTGGAACACAACAGATTCGCCTATTGCCGCAACAGCAACAAAATTGCATTTAAAAAAATTAAAGTCTGCCTACTGAGCTCTTTTGAGGCTTTAAAATTGTGTAACTTTGTGCCAAAACCTACCATTAAAAAAAAACAAAGAAAGAAAACAACAAGTGTTTTGTCTTTAAGACTGTTTCCTCTTATAAGACTCCAACACATTTAACAAAAAAACTATTTTATAGAACTTAAAATAAAAGTCAACATTCTACAGCAACACTTGCCACAGGCACCAGGGCTGGTGACTGCTGGGCCTGAGGGATGTCTTAGCATATGACCTCTATCAGGTAACTTCTGCCTCCAAATGAAAGACTTCCAGTAAACATACTTACTGATGAGGGGACCAATATGAGACAGAAAAATCTCCCTTAAGCTTTAAGGGACTGGAGTCTACAATATTTTTAGGTAAAGTTACCTTTAAGTCATCAGCTTAGTATTGACACCTGCCAGGAGACACCTGAATCCCTGGGGTCTTCTGAAGTGGAAAAGCAGAATTTTTTACCTCATTGCAGTATTAGTCATCTGCCTTTCCACCCCTTGAAATCACCTGAGAGAAGTTTTGTACAAGCTGCAGTCCTTGGCAGGTGTTCTCCAGCCTGGATCCCGTCCCTTAGCTGTGTGCCATGATGTTTTCCTGCTGGCTCTGGAGGCAGCTGCTCCCTTGCCAGGACACAACTGCCTGATATTTGCAAGCCTTATACAACAAAGGGGAAAGGCAAAGAAGAAATAGTTCCTTAATGAAAGGCATTTTAATGCCTTTTCTGTCATTACATTCAGCCGTGTTTCCTTCAGTTGCAATAAAACCCCACAGATTTTAAGCCTTTTCTGATAATGTTACATTACATGGTTTTTCTCCTGTTGTTTTACAAGAGCCTAAATAATGCCTTTCACCCACACACTGAATTTGGTGGTTCAGGGAAAGCAGGCTTCCTCACAGGTTTCCATGAAACTGGGTAGGCAATTCTAAGTTGGATTTTTAAAAGAAACATCATTTTGTTTCAAAGAAAGCAATCAGGGACTCATTTCTGGGGAAGAGAAAGGCTGATGTTCCAGAAATGAACGTATAAACAGGGATGTATGAGGCACAACCTCCGGACCCACAGCAAGGAGCAGAGCTCAAGCCCCACACAGAACTGAGGGCCAGGGCCCCACTTTAGTACCTTAATTTTGTTCACGAATTTATAAACAACCTCTTTGATGGTTTCTGAGGAAGGTGTCCTTTCCAGCATGGTCTGCCACAGTCAGTCTTTGCCCTGTGTCCCAGGGAGTTGGGAGTTTAGGAGTTGCCGCTGCCAGCCGCGGGCAGGAAGGGCTGAGGGCGGCGCGGGGCCCTGGCGCCATGCCGGCCAGCGCTTGCAACATGGCCATGGCGGTTCCGTGCGGTGCTGAGGGCACGGCCTTTGGCACCAGCCGCGGGCAGGAAGGGCTGAGGGCGGCGCGGGGCCCTGGCGCCATGCCAGCCAGCGCTCCCACCATGGCGGTGCCGTGGGGCACTGCTGAGGGCACGGCCTTTGGCACCAGCCGCGGGCAGGAAGGGCTGAGGGCGGCGCGGGGCCCCGGCGCCATGCCGGCCAGTGCTTGCACCATGGCCATGGCGGTTCCGTGCGGTGCTGAGGGCACGGCCTTTGGCACCAGCCGCGGGCAGGAAGGGCTGAGGGCGGCGCGGGGCCCCGGCGCCATGCCGGCCAGCGCTCGCACCATGGCGGTGCCGTGGGGCACTGCTGAGGGCACGGCCTTTGGCACCAGCGTGGTGGGCAAGGACAGAAAGGCCTTGCAAATAATTAAGTTTTGTTTTACGGCCCAGCTCATGTGAAAATAAGAGATTAAAAAATAAATAATGAAATAACCACCAAAGCTTAAATGAAAACTGGATCAAGATGCATTTTAAAGAGTCACTCCTGCTAGAAATTGCTGAGAAAATAAACTGACATATGCATCTTCAAACATTCTAAATAGGTCAATTAGACTTTTCCTGTTAGTAAGAACACTGTACCTTAAACTCATTCATTTTATACCATATTTAACATTAACACACACCAGATCTATCATAGACTGCAAACCATAGGGTTTTTTCCATTGCATCCAAAAGCTTTTTCAGTATAGTCCACCTTTAGCACTACAGGGCTCCAGTCAGCAGGAGGTTCTGAAACAAATAGTTTAATTAAAGCTCTTTTCAACCCAAGTTTTTTTAGTTCATCCACGTCAGGAAATGATTTGTAGCAGGGCAGCCATCAGACTGCTGTGGGAGTGAGGAGTATATGCATGTTTCACATACATTAATGTTGAGGGTTAAGGGGCTGGGAGAGGTTTCTGTGGAGTACTTTCATTTGCCACATCCCAGCTCTAAGCCAGCCAGGATGTAGTGAGGGGAGTTAGCACAGCAGCAGAAGTCCTGACTCTCTAGGTTACATAACCCCAGATGGATGCTGGAATCTCGATCCCTCTGAAAAGCACCAGACAAGGACAGTTAAGAGCTGAACACTTCTGGAGTAATTTTACATGTTTGTTAACTCAGAGGCCATGGTAACATTAAAAAAAATTAAAACCTATGTGCTAGCACTCTCAGAGTCAAGTAGTTTCAGGAGTCCTCAGCAAACAAAACCTACCTACAATTTCAATCCTACTGCCTCTATTGCCCCACTGGTTGGGTGGCCCATCTTACTACAGATGAGACTCACTCAGCTCCCAGACTCATCATCTTAAAGTCATATTACATACTACTTGGCTTCAAAGAGATATGCAGCTATTTTTCTGGCTGTTTGTAAGGACCTCACTGTTGGCTGTAGCAGATACTAGTTCTAATTCTGTAAGTTTACATACCCAAAAAGACCATGAAAATACTAGATCAAGAATTCAGAATAGGATCAGAGAAGAAATGTCTAAATATGTAAAAGTGCCAAGTTAATTTATTACCGAGCACTGAGACGAGGTAATGGTGGAAGCAACAGAGACATGAAATCTATCAATTTCAATACTTCCTCTGGAAATGTTCCATAAAGCTGGAGGAGACTGGAGCTCAGCCTGACAGGATTTGGATGTCTGTAAAACCAACCTAAATAGTAGACTAAATCCTGTGTATGAGGGTATTCTGTGGAAGCAAACAGTTATCTAAACATAAAACTTTGAATTTTAATTGTTCTTTGTTAGAATAGAATTCTGCACTTAGAGAGACAAGCCTTGGTTGGAGGCAACACAGGGAAAACAACCTTTGCTAAAATATTTTTTTTCCTTCACATCTGTTGTTGCAATCCTCAACTCATACTGCAGTCATTTAATACAAGCAAGATTTTTCTATTTCTATTCAAAGTAAAAACAAATACAGCTGAACTGCTCAAAACTCCAGGTCTCAAACAATACCAGTAATTCAGGAGTGTAGAGCAAGCCTGGAAGCTTGATACTGATGGAGTTGTTTAATAAACATTTCTGGGCAATGTCAAGACAGCGTTGTTTATTCTCTATTCTGCTTCAAGTTTTGTGCTGTATAGTTAATTTCTGAAAGGGTCAAGTTCTGACATTAGGCATTAATTGAGAAGCTTAGTTCCCATTAAAAACAAAAACCATTGTAATATTCATGACTGAGACAAAAAAGTGAATGTCAAAACCAAAAAAAATCTAGAAGTAAATCTAACAAGAAAAAAACTTGTTTTTTCTTAACCTGCTATTGTTTACACATTGTTTACTTATGTGGGGGTTTTTAATCCTTAGAGTAACTAATACTGAAATTTTTACTTGGCAATTTTATTGCAGAAGAACTAATATGAATACAGATCAATCCACTGGTTAGTGCAGAAAACCTTATCACAGAAATTTAAGAGTTTTGTTATTTTGCATTGCTCTTTATGTTACAAATACAGAATTCTCTAACAGTTACCCAAAGGAAGGTTTATAGAGTAGCTTAAACTGCCAAAAACAACAGCTTGCCACTAAAAACAAACAAAACAAGACTGTGCACCAATAACATATCGGCTATTTTTGTCTTCTTGGTCATGAGAATGTTAGCAAATAAACCTTGCTTTGTTTCAACAAATAGATTGATACAGTCACATGTACAGAGTAATCTATGTTCTTAAACACTCCAAAAGAAACATAACCATAATCATATTCATTTTCCAATACCAAAATTCTTGATTACAAACAAGTCAGTAAATAGCAGTAAACAAATAATTCCAAATAAGAACTATTTAATTTATTCTAAGGCCTTACTTGTAATACTGTAACACATGATTACAGAAACACTCACTCACTCCTGGGTTTCAATGCTTCTGCTCCTCTCACCCAGGTGATATGGCAAGGAAAGCAGACTGGCAGGTGGGACAAGAGCCAGGATGAGATTGGAAAAAAGCAGAGCCAGAAACGAGAAAGCTGCAGGTGGAAGACCAAAAGCATGAAGTAAATTTTTGGGTTTTGTTTCTGTTGTCTTTGACTGCTAAGTTTATAACCTTGCTGTGCCCCTACATAGCTTTTGTTTTATGAAGTCAAATGTTTTACTAGATTTCTTTTCTTGGTCTATATTTATCTGTGCATTGTTTGACTTAACAGACCAGTATTTGCATAAGCATGCCTTCATCTGCTACTGTGAACATGTACAAAACTCCACATATGTAGGAATCTCCAGCATTCTCAGTTTAAAAAAATCATGTTTCATGTACTTGCTCAAGAGAACTTTTCACTAAAAAGTAACAACATAAAAACAACGCTAGTTCAAGCATCCCTAATAGAACTTCTTTCTAGTTGTAACCATCTTCTGTGGTAAAGCTGTGATGTTAGATGTGAAATGGCTTCCTATTATTTGGGATAATACACAGGCATATGTAAGACACGGGCATATGATGAATGAAGAATGAAACAGTACTTCTGCACTGAAATCCCTTTTAGATCTTGGCATCAACAACCCATTGGAAATGCACATTCACCCAAGATACCTAACTGACAAGACTGATGGTAACATTTATGATGTTGAAGCAGCAGATTTTTAATATATGCTATAACTAGACTCAGCCTAAAATATAAACCAGTTCTTCCTTCTGCTCATAGGAGCAGCTTTGAAGCTATCTGTGTTTTGCTACAGCTCCTTATTTCTCCCAAGACCAGTGAACTCTACAGAACCACTCTTCTCTACACCTCATTCACTGTAACTTCCATTTGCCACATAATATACCTTGATCCTCTCCGTGCATTTGGAAAGAACACTCAGTGCATCAAAACCAGTGATTCAATGTAATTATATAAATGTCTGGCTATGTAACACTTGATACCTAATCCCCTCATCCCTCCCCACTAAAGGAAAAAAAGAAACCAAAATGACCAAACTCAGACATACTTTGTTCTTGACCAGGATTAGTTATTGTTCATTTAATTCATACTTCCCTTTGGCTTTGTATTAGTCTAAATAAAAGGACAATGACATAGCTGTGGAAATCCAGCACCTACTTGCTGTTACACAGGTAGTAATCCAACAAATGCTCTGTATACACGAATTGTCTCACTGACATCTCTATTTACACTAGCAGCAGTAGCTCCTGCTTCCTCTGAGCCACATCATCACTGCAGGCACCAGACCAATTTTACACACCTGGGAATTGCTGCTCAGGACTTGCCTCTTGCATATCACCTGCTGCTTCTAGAAAGCAACCCTTTTTCATTAACCCTTGGCACTCCCATTTTCTAAATCACAGGATCAGGGCTCTTTTACAAGCATTTTTGCAGCTTGTATAGCTACTATAACCTAATAAATGACTGTTCAAATACATAGACAGTAGCCTGGAAAGACAGTGAAGTACAATAGGGAGAGAAACCTGTAGTTATTTAATCGCTTGGTTCCCAGCTCTGCACAAACCCATTCATTTCAAACACTGGTTGTTCTGACTTCAATGAAGCTGGTTTTGACACAGGTAATTACCACCAAATTTTACCTGATCAGGGCCTCTGCTACCTCACCAGCAAAGGTCTGATCAACAAAGCCATTAGAATGCTTGTAGCCATCTTATGCTAAAATTTGTCCTGTGAATACAATAGCTGCTGCCTGCTTTGTGCTGCAGCTGTGTTACAATTAGCAACATCAGCTACACATCTGTCAAGTATTAGATATTTTTTCACATAGACCCTCTGCAGGATGATCACTGGGTAAAATCCTTTGGGGGATGCTTGTTCAGATTAATCATGGCATAAAGCAAGATATGTGAGTGCAACTGAATGGTGAAGTCACTGTGCTCATTTCTCATGTCCCTCACCCAGAGATGTGAACAGGCAGCTTGTCTGCACAGAGCAACACCACACCCCTGCAAAGACAGGCTCTGCAGCTTGGTCCTCTCAGTCCTATGGACACTGCAGGCACCTGACCATTCTAGGTCATCTCTGCTGAATGAAATGTTAATACATTTGCAAACCTGATTAGTTGAACTGACCCATCTTTTGGTCAGCTCTTCAGTTTGGCTTCAGAAATCCTATAATAGGATTTACTCTTCTGCTGCAGCTTGCATAGGAGCCCTGTAAATTCAGCCCAGAGGGCTTTTACTAAAGGAAAATGAGGTGGTGCATCATTTCACTGAAGTACACTCCAAATACATGTGCAAAAGCATGAAGACTAGCCAGGTTCAGAATTGATTTGCATGAGGTCAACATGATTATTGTTCCTCTAAAAAGCACAAGTGTTGTAGCAAATTCAAATTGCATTGCAGGAACATGAGAGAGGGAGAACATGGAAACTGCCTCACTGGCTTCCTGACCCACTGAACAAAAAAGACAGCAGTCAAGAAGTTGGACTAAGTAAGCAGGAGACCTACATTTGGCAACTCATCTCTACACACAGCTCCCTGTCTGAGCACTGAGCAAAGTGCCCCTGGTACCACACTCCAGGGCAGAATCTCCATTCAGCTACACATAAATTTGTTAAACTCTGCATATGGCTGAAATTTTCCATTTTCTGTTTCAACCATTCTCAAGGTTTTTCCTAAGATGAAACATGTCTAATAGTTGTTTAAATAAAACTATCTAGAACAGGAACTTCAAATTTAGGATAGCATGTTTGTCCATATGTCCTGTGCTGTTCCAAATCTGAACAAATACTTCAACTTTGAAAAAATGAACCCTGGGACATGTCAGACAAGGTAAAAGTGTGAGGGAGCAGTGGGAAATCTTGTGGAAAGTTCTGGTCTCCTCTCAAAAAGTAGGGTCAGACAGAACTCAGAGAGGAAACAAGGTTGTCTAAAAGCTAGGAGAATGCTTGTCATTAATGTCTAAGATTTGAAATCTAGAAAAGCAAACAGTCAAATGAAACAGATCTTCAAAACTGTGAATGTCCTAGAGATTGTAAGATTAGATGCCCATTCACCATCTCTTTCCATGTAAGTGAAGAAGCAAGTGGCCTCAAATGAGGCCACCAAAAACCAAACTCAAAACAAGTAAAAAGGGTTGTTTTTTTCATTAAAAACTAGTAAAGCTGTGGATTCCCTTGCATATAACAGTAAAAGTTTACACTTTTTCTTTTTTTAAATTAAAGAGAAACTAGACAAATTTGTGGAAGAGATATATGCTGGCAGTTACTCTTTACGTAATAATATTTGAGCATGTTTCTGTATTAAAAATACTTGGGGCTATGGAAAGGATTAGAGGATGGTGGACATAAATATATGTTTGTCCTGTTCTCATTCTCAATCCTAGATATTTGCTTTTGATTTTTGTGGGAGGCAGGACCTTGGGATATAGGGTTTTTATTTAAAAAATTTAAATCTTAAAACCAGCTTTTTCCATGCTGTTCTCTCTCAAGTAAGGCACAAAGAACAAATAATATGTCTGTTTGTGAAGTCCCCGAGATTTTAAAAAGACCTCAAGTAGAGAGATGCTAGAGCACATCTAATGGGGTTCCTTTTTGTATCATATTTTATTCTTCCCAAAGGCCAGCCTGTACTGACTTTTCTCCTTGAATACCCACCCTAGTCCCAAGCACAAGGAAGAAGGGGAAGCACAGCAGGGAGTTTATCTCAGCTGACACCCAGAGGGGTCACATTAGTCACCGCCAACTTGCAACTGTTATATAAAGGAGGCAACTTGCCCAAGAAAATACAGAAAAAGAGGCTTCAGTGGGCTCTCCCAGACAGTGATTCAGAGTTCTACACCTACTCAAAAATCCTCTGAAGGTGTTTCCATCTCTCCTAGGCAGACTAGAAGACAAGGCGGCAAACACAGACATCCGAGGAAAATGGTTAAATTTAGGCAGATAAATACTTCTTCTTGTGCAGATTGGAAATAAAGGCAGAGCCTAAAGAGATAACTATCAAATAAATTGCCAGTGATTGCTTTTGAACTGCCCAGGAATGATGGTATTTTATCTTGTCATCACATCTAATAAACAGAAAATGCAATTGAGTCACTCAGTAGGCAATTGGATTTGATTTTTCATTTCCCTTTGATGCTTATAATTCCATTTTATGTTAGCAGCAGAGAGGGCTGGGCTGTGACAGTGATAACAGATAATCTAGTAGTGCATATTTTTTCCTAGAACATCATGAAAGTAGCAAGTCGTGATAACCTCTAGCAGCAACAAGGACTAAGATGAGACCTTCACATAGAGGCTTTTGCAGGATTACTGACATCATTAAACTGCTGCTCTGGAGAAATCAGTCAGCATTTTTCAGCATAATAGAGCAACCTTCCTTCAGCAAAATGCTGGTGTTAGCTGAACTACTCTGGAAAGCCTAGAGGGGCTCATTTACACAGGGGTTAATGGTCTAAATTCTGCAACTCTAGTCCCAAAATCCAAGCCTCCATGCAGACATTCTCCAAGTTTTTGTATCATTCAGCAGCCTTTGCCTTGTGTTCTTCTGATCAAATATAAATTGCATGGCTTAGCTTTTTTTCACAGCTGTACAAACTACTTCAACTAATGGTTACCTAACTTGCACAAGCATAACAGCATTTGTATCACAACCCAGCAAATCCTCCAGACAATTCCACTCAATTCCTCTTCTAAAATCCTTGAATTGATGTAGGTTCATAATTATCCAAGCATATTCTTAATTGTTTTCAGATCAGTCCTCTTATTACAATTTTTTTTCAGTCTCTCTCAATTAGGCTCAGTTGAAGTGCTTCCAGCTGAAACATCCCAAGATAAATATTCTTGTGACTACCACACCAATTGACAATTCAAAGCACAGCATAAATGTAGCAGAATTTATCTGTTTGGGAGCCCAAAAATGAGACAGTATCTTGAATCTGATAGTTAGATAAACGAAGTTGAGCCTATTTGTCTCCTGCTGTTTTAACTCAGTGAGTGCTCTGTGCTTGTGACCTGTAGTACAGGGGCACCTGACACTGCAATAATGCTGAGGCACAGTAATAGATTACCTACAGTGCTTATGGAAATGTCTAGCAGAGGGAATTTTAAAGAAAATGTTGGACTAACTGCTTCAGACAGTTGCTGAAGTATAGTTGACATTACTTTCAGAAAAGCGGATTATATTTCACGGGTTTTCGTAGACCTATTTTGTAGAGTTTCATGGCATACCAGCATTAAAACCACGTTACAAATTTATAAAAAAGCAGCAGTTCACATTTCTTGGAATGTGGCATGACTGGGTGGCCTTGAAGTTCCTTCCAGCCTGACTTATCCCAATTCCCTGGGTAGCTGTGTAGATTGCCATGGATCCACTGTTCTCCTCTGTGCCCCACTTTGATTTAAGGGGTCAAAGCATCAAATATGGAAATTTATACATGAGGTTGGTGACATACATGCCTACATACAAGCATGGTTCTTGTACTGCACATTTCTTACCCTTAATCTTGGTGTGTTCACACATATTGTGATATGTTGGTACTCCTCTTCAATTTCTCTCTGCTGTTCTCTTTTCCTCTAGAAAGTAGAACATTCTGAAGATTTTGGTGGACACTTCTACATGTTTAGAATTTGTCCAAAGTGTTTTACCATTCTGAAAGATCTTCACATCTGACTGAACTGTAATTACAGATGAATCTACACAACAATGAAATAAAAACTTGTTCAAATTTTAATTTGCAATAGAAGCCAACAACTTGGCTGCTACAACAATAAACTTCTATGTAACCAACTTTGTGAGGCAGTAAACACTTTTCCCTATTTACAATGGATTAGAAGTATGCAATACATTGAATCAGCCCTAAGATCTCAACATAGAAATAAAAAAACAAGTCCCAAGACATTATCACCTTAGAAAAGAAATCAAAGTTCTTGAGTTCAATCTTCAGTATAACTATCATCATTACCAGCTAGTATAAATGAGCTTTTGATCCATGGTGCAATTTACATGTATTTATAGTGTGTTATAAACCCACACAATAATTTTGTTTCTCTAGAATTTGCTTCTTAGCAAGTGTTTTCTGACAAGAAAACATCTTCATGGCTCCATAAGAACAAGAATATTTGAAGATTCTGGTGACAGATAAAAACTAGCTATGTCCAAAACACTATTAAAGCTGTAAAGCTAGTATCTTTTTTTTCCCCTTAAATTTAAGGACTACATAACTGATATTCCAAAGGCTTTTTTCCCCCTCATTATTATTATTATTATTTCTGGTTTCTTACTCCTTAGTTTAAGAAAAATTTGTAGATGCTGAGAACTGAGTTGAGATATAAAAACCTTGCAAAACCCCATCCTTCATCCAAAACAGAACTCTGTCAAGTTTAAGAGGTTCACATGACCTGACCTTGTTCATACAAGCCAAGGAGGAGTTCTCTCTAAATCCCATGGCATCAGTAGTCTTTGTATTCCAAGGACAAAACAACTAAGTCCACACAGTATAAAACTTAACCTTAGTCTTCTGTTTATTTCCTGATGTTTTCCTGTAAATCAACCAGAAATTAAGAAAGAGCTTACCTTTAGATTTCTTAAAAAAAATAGAAATAAACCAAATAAAAATAAATTAAAAAACAAACAAGCAAAAAAATTCTCCCCTCCCCTAAATAAGATAATTAAAAACCTATATATATATCAGACAATTCCTGATGCAGCATTGAGTAAAGCCATTGGCTTACACCTAGAATATAAGGAGGACCTTGATTTTCTCCCCTTTGTCCTTTAGATGGAAAAAAAACCAAACCAAAACCCAATCAAATATGCTGTGAGCAATATCTCACCCTTTAACATCATATCAAAGGTGAAGATCAAGCCCTTGTCTGCATAAATATTTAGTGAGAGCCCCTCAACACAAGGGTTTTGAAACTTAAAAGGGTTTAGGCAACACACAAGACATTTTGATGTTCCACTGGGAAACAAGATCAACAAACTGCAACCAAGCTGAAATATTGGTTCCAAGAAGGATGATAAAGTCCTTGTATAAATACTGGATTTGAATATAACTATACAAGATATCAAATAGTATATATACTAGTTTATTTTCAAATATTTATATTTTATCCAGAATCTTACACACATACTAATGTGTGACATTCCATTTCAGTACTGCATATTAATGTGCAATCCTAATGGTGTTTGAAGGAAGGGGAATGACACCCATTACCCTACTTGTCCACTCCCTCCTCACCCAGCATTTGTTTAAATTCAGCCTATGGAGTATGAATAGCACAGCTGTCCTAACACCTCATAAAGCAGTCCCATATAACCATGCAGGTAATATTTACTTATAAGACTCGAACTGTGCTAGGGAAATGCAAGGGAGTTGTGCCATCATTGCTGTAGAGAGCAAGACTGGATATTAAAGTAGATTTAACAACAGAAAAATAATCCTAAAAAGTGCAGGGCCTGGTAGCATTATGCAGTGTTCAGATTTATAGAAGAGTAGGGGAATGGTTGCAGGGATTTCACTTTGGAAGACTGTTAGTAAAGAAATTTGAGCATATACCATGGAGCAGTGAGTGATTGCATACTCCTGAGTCTACTCCAAATATTTTATTTTATGCATACATAAAGCTCAACCAAAGTTATACCAATTCAGTATGGCATAAAATAAGAAAGTAAGGCATTCAGATAAGCAAGTCACGATACAATTACCATCAGCTTTGCCTCTCCCTAAGGTTTAAGAACCTGTAATTGAGAGCTGTGAGAATTCCCTGTCAAAGTAGGTCTAATTTTGTCAGGCTTTACTTAAATTACCAAACTACAAACTCAGTTTGACAAAGCTGCTTTAGTATGGCTCTACTGTTATTCCATTTTAACTTTTATAACCAAAATAGAAATGCAAAGCATACATTCAGGAAATTATTTAAATATACTTCTGCTGTTAGAAAGGACTGCCCTTAATGAGGTCTGTACATGCAGTATAATATCTTGACGAAGGCTGATTAAATAGATGCTTAAAATTTAAAAAGGAAACAAAAGAGCCCTAAATCAGAAACTTGAAGCCCAAATACCAGTTTGAGCCTACTCTAACTTGGGTTCCACTGCTGCTTACTAGAGGTCTGAGCTGCTTGGTGGGTGCTCAGATTGTCTGAATTGCATCCAGGAATATGTTGAGCTGTTGACATGGCAGATTTCAGAGTTGCATGAGTGGAATCTGAAACTTGAAGAAGAACAGAAGAAACCGCCACTGATGTCAATGAGAAGAGCAGACATGCAGCCTGAGAGATCAGGGATCAGTAGAGGTGCCCAGCCTCAATTCAGACCACTACTCACATTGCATTTCTTACAATCCTGTCCAGGCTTCCTGCATTTCCCTCTCCAACCAGTGAATTGAAATCTGGGTTCCTGTAAAGGCACAGTGAAATAGGCTATTAATTTGTGAAGTACTAATATTTTGGCAAGCCAAGTGTAAAAGTCAATTAGAAGGTCAGTCCTACTCTATATGGCAGCTCTTTCCAGGAGTAGCAAATGGCACTGAAGATTAGAAGAAAGGAACAGGCCCTGTATCAGTGCTCTCTCCCTGCTCAGCCACCCCCAGCAACAGATGCCTTTAGAATGACTAGAGATGCCTCAGAGACCTGAGATGTTAGAGAAAAATTTTCTGCAATACCATCACAATTTAAATCTCAAAAATCATACACAATAATTAATTAGTCAAGAGCTATTCAAGGAACTTTGGCCAAAATATCCCCAGCAGATGACATGGTCACTAAGCACAAAAAGCCCTAAATCAGTATTAGCACATCTATGTACACGCACACAAACCCTGACTGTGGCTGTTATGAAGATGGGTTTGAAGTGCCATGAGAAGTCAATGAGAAAGGAGACTGGTTTTTATCAGTTCTCTTTCCTAAGCACATCTCAAGAGCACTCAGGGAAGAAGATGTAGACTGCATTTGTTACATTGGTAGTATATGTCTCCTTAAAAAAAACCCCAAAATTCCCAAACTCCTCTTTCCTGGGGAAATGCAGAGTGCAAAAGAATTTGCTGGCATGAGTGTAGCACACATAGGGAATAAATTCAAAATTTGGAAAAAGCTACATTTCTCATACATGCACTGTGCTCTTGTAGAGATTCAAAGCACGTACACATACACAGAGAACTCATGGTGCTGGAGATTCAGTCAGATGAGAGAACAGGTACAATTTATGACGAAGAAAAATGTTAATCCTGTGGAGAACCAAAATTATGTCTGCTGTGCCTATGAAAAGGCTTGCACAGAATATAACATTTTCCAGATTCCAAACTACTTGGCAATTCCAATCCTGAAGGTTATAATTAAAGACCAGCTTTACTCTGCAAAAAGTAGCGGAGCTGGCACAATATTTTTCTTGCTTTTAGGTGATCAGGAGAGGAAATATGACAAAATGGCAAAGAAAAATCTATGAAGAAAGATGAAGCAGTTCTTAAGTTTACTGAATTATCAATTCCTGACTGACAGTGGGACTCCTAAAAATCCCACTGGTGCAGCATGGCATTCAGTATGGATAGTGTGGATAACGCTGACTGGTTTTGAAAAATACTGCCAGTTGAAAATGTAATGCAGGAAATGGAGGAAGTGTCATTAGGCATGTCAGTAAAAGCCAAAGGTGCAAATAATAAATGCTCAGTGCAAAGTGTGGCTGTGGGAAAATTCTATGGGTCTGCATAGGATCTTCACACAGCTCTTGAGACATTAAAAATGAACAAACTGAACTTTGCAGTGGTTTTAAAATTTTGTCATAACTTTCAAATTAATTAGGCAATAACTTGCTACAAAATTCAGTAAGTAGCAACACTGCAACATTCTACATTCCAACCAAAGATTAGCAAAACCTCTGCCCTATATTAAGAGACTTAAAATGAGATGTCCACGACAGATATTTTTTACAAATTCATCCTATCATTTCTGCTCTTGACTTCTGTTAATTCTGCAACATTCTTTCATTTAAAGAACAAATACCAAGTAATTAATGTTGTGGGTTTTTTTAAAACAATCTAAACTCTAATACTTCCTGTTCCAAAATAAAATAAATAACTAGCCATTACTTATCTACTTATAAATAAATATGACTCAACTTTGGAAAATTGAAAGGTTAGTAACACCATGAAATCTAACCCATACAAGAAATTCCTATCAGCATAAAAAAAATCTTTCCATTTTGTCCCACCCTTTGTCATATTATGTACTTTCATTGTCAGAATAGCAACATGCAACAAGAAAGTTCTTAATGATTTCTTAATGATTTTCACATTATCTGTAGGTCCTTAAACAGAGGCAGTCTCCATTTGTTTAGACTGAAAGGTTATCCTTATACACATCTTTATTGTTACTGAATTACTGAGGCCTGATTAAAGTTTAATGACATGGCTACTCTGCTGATGAGTCTCTAGAGACTACCATGAGCTGACAGATCTATTTGTTTCAAAGACAGCAGAAGTGCTAAAAGTACATAAAAGCAGTAGCTGTCCAGTTTCAGATTAGCACTGCCTTCTTTGATGACACACAGCGCAGCAAACACAGCCTGAGCCTGTGATGTTACTCACATATTGCTCAGGAGGCTGCCCCACAGAGCTTAAAAAAAAATGCCCAAACAAACAATTATAGATCTCTAGCCAGAATTTCTAAAGATTGCTTCCAAGAGCTTCGTGTTTCAGAGTTCCACTTCTTCAGCCTTTCTCACACAAGCTATTCCTATTGCACTGCAGAAATCTCCAAAGGGCAGTAAAACACCACAACATTCAGAAGGGTTTTCTCCAGTTGTGTCCCTTATCTTATCTGTTCATACAAACTAGTCTCTCCAAAACCACGACAGATCCCCTTCTGCAGCAACAGAAAACACTAACCAGGATCTGCCAATGCAGACTCACCAAGTTCTAACATTTGCATCAGGGAGGGTAGTAGCATTTACAATGGTATTAGCATTACCGTATTCAGAAAACACTTGAAAAGAAATTGGATTCTTGAACACAAGTGCGAATTAGTGATCTTAAAAAATAGTTTATGAATATGAGTTAAACCTTAGAAATCCATTTTCCATTGGAGGTCATTGATGTTAAACATAGTGTTAACTTTCCAATGTTTATTAATTCTATACTGACAATAAAAATTCATTCTAGACAACAACCAAAAAAGGATTATGTCTTGAAAACAAAGTTTCATGTGTATTTTCTCACCTCTAAGCAACAGTAATTTTGTAAATTCTATAATAGTTTCTTCATGGTTAGGAACAAAGATGCTATGGTCATAGCATTTTAGAAATGCAGTGCTGCAGAATCTAATCCAATGTATTTAAATAGCTTTAGAGAAACTTCCAAGGTCCAATAATTTCTGTACATGGACTACCAATAACCAGCCAGTACAGGTTAGTGAAAAAATTGGTCACAGTATCTTCAGCAATTAGAAAAACTTCACCTATAAGAAAATGGACAAATTCTGCTATTTTTAACATTAACACTTCACTTCAAAAACAAAAATAAGGCTAAATATTGGCTGTAACTCTTGCAGTTGTCATCCCTGAAGTAGGAGGGCCTGCATTAATGGGTTCTCCCTGTAACCTGGGGGAACTGAGGGCTAGATAAGGCTCGTGGTGTTTCCAGCTGAAATTTCCTGATGCAGGCAGCAGAAATGCAACCCTTCCACTGAGCACCAGCATTCCCTGCATGTGCTGTGCACAGAGCCCAGGCACACTCTGTATCTAACATTGCCATGCATCAAACACATTCTGCATGGAGTTATTAACTGCACAGTGCAGTTTTTAGTTCCCTAAATGTTTCCACACCCTGGGTGGTTTCCCAGTGTGGGCACTGCAGGGAGACTTGGGGGGTTCCAGCCACGGGGAGGCTCAGTACAGCAGTTCTTGTTGGACTGACAAGTCCCATATACAGAGATATTGGACAAATGGTGAATCCACAGAGACAGTATTAACAGCCTGGGGAGAGTCAAAGGCAAAAATCAATGCACACACATCTTAGAAATGAGTCCTGACAATGTCCAGGGGAACCAACCACCCATTAGACTGGTTCACTTTCCCTTGATCTATTAGGCACCTTTTACACTTTCCACAAAGGACTCAGAGGAAGTTGTGCACAGCTTCCTCCAAGTGAAAAGGTGGCTGTTAACTCAGCTACACACCTAGTGGGTAAAGCTGATAAATGAGTGTGATCTTTGCATATATGATAGCCTGCTAATTAGAACAGTAATTCAGAAAATTAAAGACCAGGATCTAATATTCTTCACTAGGCTCAGGGCCATAAAAGCAATCTGTCAAGCTGATGCTTTTGTTACCCCAGACAGCCTCAGATGGCAAAGTCTATGTTCTAATCCTGAAGTTACTCTCTTGTGTGACAGGTTTTGAGAATCAATGAGGTACAAAAATACCACAAAAGGAACAAAATTCACCTGAAAAACTACAGCCTTTACTGCACTCCACACTCCCAAGCTAATTATGCATTTTATTCCAAGGATGTTTCTATTTATATATTGTATCTTTGAGCCTACAGTTATAAGTCTGTTAGGCTAAGTAATGAATTTTCAACTAAATTTTGTTCATCAAGATTTAAATTGAGTACTACACAAAATATGCACAGAAACATACTCCAAATGTAAAACAACTTGTAAATATTAGAGCTTTGCAGAGCAGTTTTCTGTATGAAACCATATAACTTGCAGATAAAATTTTAGTACAACACAAAATATGAATTTTGGTTTACAATAGAAAAAAACCACATTTATTTCTTAAAATAGTGTAAGAAATATATTTGTATAATTTAATAATTTACTAGAAGAGATTCTGTTGCTAGAATTAAAATTTAATAGCATTTCTCACCTGGACCAATTTTTAACATAACACCTACACAGTAAGGGCCCAATCCTTCCTTCACATGAGTTTACCGTACATGGTCAGAGCCAAACTCTTCATTTATAGCAGCATGAGAAGATAATCTCATGGGAGAGCTCACTGAAGTGCGATCTGTTATTCTGCTAATATAGTTGGGTTTTGTTTGCTTTGGATTTGTTCATGTTTTTCTTCAAACAAACAAAATTAATTCCCATTTTTTTCATGTTTCATACAGCAACTGATACTGGCAGGAACCTAGAGAAGTCAGCAAATCCATATTCTAGTATCAGTAACTAACAGACTCATTCAGTGTAGCTAAACAAAATCCTTACTGATGGCTTCCCAGCCACTCCCAAGAGCAATCTGTGATCCCACAGTCATTTTCAGTGACTGACTGTCTGTAAATCTGCAGTTGCTGTCTAAACCAAATTTCTTAAGACTCTGAGAATCCCTAAGTACTTTGGTCTGCCAGGACAGCAGACTTTCATAATGCTTTAAATGTAACCACAAATAAAAAATACGAAAACATAAAATTAGACCTAGAAAACCTCTAGCCATCACCAAACTAGGACTCATTAAATATTTACTGCATGTTTGCCCGTTCTGGGTATGCCTAGCCATGCCAGAAATAGTTGGACTTTTGTCCTCCACAAATTCCCAACATACACCATGATCAAAATGTCTCTCAAGCTATTACAACTTTTCTTCTAAAAGCCCTCAAAAAAGCTAGGGGGGGGTGAGAATCATACGTTTCAAAATTTTTCATTAAAAGGAAAATGTTTTTATTTCACTCATTCCTCTTCTAATGATGAGCAATTCATCCAATTCAAGTGAAGTTGCATTGCACATCCACATGAAATACTCACTTATTTCTCAAATATACCATTCCCTAGATGAATCTTCAATTACCTTTTTAAATGAGGCATCTCTCTGACTCCAGCTAATTGTGCCTTTTAGAAGTTAGAGCTCAGACACATAGCAGAAGTACATGTAGCTTGCTTTATTTTTATTACTGTTTCTATATCAAACTGTAAATAACTTAAACTCTGAAGTGCAAATTCACTGACAGAAGTAAAAAAGCATATAGTGAAAAACAGAGATTTGTGGAATGAAATGCTTACCTTCACATGCAGTTATAGGATTTTAATTTTAATTTTTTTCTCATAAATCAGAAAATTATTTTAGGATGTCATCAAGATCTAAACACTCCCATCTCCTCCCTAATCTAGATTAGCTCTTCCGTTCAGAACTATAAATGAAATTGCCTTTGCCTGCTGGAAACCTTCCCAAATTGTGCCTTATTTCTAGTCATCTTTCTGCCTTATCCCTATGTTTTCCTACAAACAAAATTTCATTTGAAAGTGTTTCAGCCCTTACAAATTTAGGCTCTGATGCAATCCTTGCATGGATGTATCAAAAATGTATCCTGTAACAAGTTTACTAAGAAAATGGGGAGGATTACAGGTTCAAGTGCCATGTTACTTAAATTTCCTCGGGACACAGAGTCGGTCTGAACTATGATAAAAGGACTGTGCAGAGGGGCTTTCATGCCTGTGTACCTGTTACAGTGGAAATACACATTTCAGTTTAACAAATGGTATTTATGATTCTAGAAACACCATTAGCTACTATGGTGATGAAAATTGATTTCATGGTAATTTTGAAACTTTTAACTCCATAGGATTTTGTATGTGACTGTAGGCATCTGTTTACAGTCTCCCCTCCTGCAGCTATTTAAACAACTGTACATGGTAATTTAGCAGCCTAAAGTACGAAAAACATGAAAGGTCAAGTTTTCACACTTATTTAAGTCCTTGTTTGTAAAAAGCTTGCTAGCTTTTTGTTATTCTCTTGCAGGTTCAGCCAGAGATGTTTAAAATGAGATTGAAGGGCTGAAGATATTTTCTTTTTTTTTTACTGGTAGTAACTGTCCTGCTCTTTTCATACACCTGCACTTTATTGTCAGCATATCCTGTCATTTATTGAAATATATTGCATGAGCAATTTCTCACATTGCATCTCATGAATATATAATCCACACAGAAAATTAGCACACAGCAGTTGGTATACTCTTAGATGAAAAATCTACCAAAAAAGTAAAGCTTTTTTTTTCTTCACTTTTTAATTGTATATTCACACTGCCTATGCAATTTTTATGCTTCAATAGCAGTGTTACAAGGCACAGAGCACTACAGCTACAGACAACGCTATCAAATCAAACATTCTGTATTATCAGTTACATTGGTATTTAAATTTTCCTTTTCAGACTATTTTTGACCTCTTTCATATTTTCTGTTTTTCTACCTGCCTACTGACATGAAGGAAAAATAGATAGCTGTTATTGATAGCCTCTCTGAGACTTGTTTAGTAAATCTTTTGACTTAAGCTCTTTTTCTAGGGACATACAAAATATACTACCTATTTAAAATCTAACTGCTCCCAGCACTTGAAAATTTCACCCAGGAGAACAGCCAAAAATATGAAGCCTGAGGGAAACACTACACTGGAGGATGGCAGCTAGAATTTAGATAAAATTTCCAAAAATAGCTTAGCAATGAAAAATGCTGGTGATTGTCAGGAAGACTCAGAATTCCAGCTCTTATTTTCATTAATTCTTCAGAATAATCTAAAAATTCTACACATATTCTGAAAACAGAGCTGACCCTTATCACCACAGCCTTTTAAGCAAGCAGCAGCATTCTGGACACCCTCTGGAATTGCAGGAAAGGACAAGAGCAAGCACACAGCAGTTGTATACTATATTCTCACAGCTTATGGGACATTAGGTTTGGATGCTCAGAGAACAGAGGACGCCAAAAGCATTTTTTTATCTTTATCAAAAAACCCAGGGCAGCATAGATGAACTCAAAGAGGGTGTTTGGGAATATGTCACCTTCTGTCTACTCTACATGCATCATCACCTTCAGATGCCTAAAAGATTTCAGTTAATGCTACACATGATGGCTCATTGCCTACCAGCTGGTTATTATTATCAACTTCTAGCCCAGTTCTGAATAAAATGAGTGCATTACTTTTGACCTAAGAGGAACTGTATGGCTCAGTTTAAGCTATTGTAAACACCAGCTCCTTTCCCTGTGGAATGATACAGCTGAGATCAGCTGGAACCCTCAGTTATAGGAGCTTTCTAGTTTACTGTAACCAGAGTGAAAACAAACTTTTCAGAATTTCAAAAATCTGGGACCAGCTTATTATTCTTGATTTCTATTTCAGAATTTAAATGCAATCTCTTTGCCCTTTCTCTTCCCTTATCCAGGGATGCAGGTAGGCTGAAAATAGAGTGAAGGTTTGGGAGCTAGAGAGAGACAAGCAGACAGACTGAGAAGGTTTAATATTTAAACTTGCCTATTAACTAAAAAAAAAAAAAAATGAGGTTAGGTTAGAAAAAATTCTCTTTGTAGTTGCAGATATGTACATAGATGAAAAATAAATCATCTTGCACCCCTGCCCTAAGGCAACGAGCTGCATTTATTAAACGGGGAGCCGTGTTACCAGTCTGGAGTGAAGCAACAAACAACTGTTCATTCTCTTTTGACTACATTCAACAACTATCTTGGCCAGACCAACTTTCTCTAAAGCTCCTGGCCATTGTCAGTAAGAATCTTGTCAGCCAGATCTGTTCTGATATAAATTAAAGTAAGTCATGCTACTTACTTGTTGCACCATATTATGACACCTCTTCAGTTCTGGTTTGTTGACTGAGGGTGCTTCAGTCACAGCCCAAGTACCCACCTCAAAGGGAACAGAACTAAGATAGGCAGAACAAAACTTTGTTACTGTAAAAAAACTCCAAACCTAAATCAAAGCAACAAACAAAACAAACAAACAAGCTACTGGACAACAAACTTTGTCTGAAACATATTAACATAAAAAAGGTAACAACATCATCTTCAATGCAAACAATTTAACCAATGCAACTCTACAAGCAAAATACACCTGGTATTTTGGGTAAAAGAGGTGTCCCTCTACTGTGTCAGTACTCAATCAATCTACTTAGCAACAACACAAACAGAATTATGCAACCTCATCAATAACCTGACTGCACAAGGTCATTGCTTATGCACAATAATCAAACACAGGGTAACACAGCCAGCTGTAATATCCATCTTGGTAAGCAAACATCTAGAAGACAAATATAAACCCTGCTAGATGGCTTATATTAAAAAAACTTTTCGGTAACTACAGGACAACCATGTAGAACCCCTTTAATATTCATTGGAAAAGGGAAATAGTTTAGTTGTAAAGGGCTAACTAAATATCCATCAAAACAGTTACCTGTGTGCACAGCAACTGCACAGCAAACATGGGTAAGGAGGATAAAGAGAGGTTCATCCTAAAATACTTGTTGATTAGCACTTGTTGATTAGTGTCCAAAGTCCCTTGTTAGGATTAGGTGCTGCTCGTCCTAACTGCATCAAATTTTTTTATTATGTAAGAGAGATCCCTGTACTTGGGATATGACAATATCATGCCAAAATGCTGACAAGTTTTTGATGCTGCTTTTGCAACATGCTAAGCTTTCTACCACTGTACATTTAATTAGGAGATCTTTGTACAAAGCAGCTAAAGGACAAGCAAAGAGAAGTAGAAAGAAAAATTCTATTTCCTCCAGTCCCCTACAACATTGCTCTATACCTGAAAATACCATCCAGTTACAGGGTCAGTACAGAGTTGTTGAGTTCCTGAGACAACCCAAGTCAGGCATAAGCACAGTTTTTGGGAAGAGTTTTTCACTGCAAGTGAACAAAACTTGAAATCTAATGAAGCACAGAATCATACAAAGCACAGAATCTTCTGGGTTGAAAGAGATCTCTTGAGAGCACTTAGTCCAACCCCACAGCCCAGCGGGGTCACCTACAGCAGGTTGTGCAGGACCATGTCCAGATGGGGTATGCAACAGCTTAAAGAATGGCTGAAGTCTAATCAAAGTCCTAGTGTAAGTTTGGCTCCCTCTGATTTTCAGGAATGACTGACATATTTTCTCAGGAAACAGCTCAGTTTGGTGCTATTGTTTCAGTTTCTGTCAGTTCAAACTAACAGCTCTGCAGCAGTTTCTTCTGCTTCTTTTCCCAATACAAGGGATGACTAATTATTTTTAAGCAGCCCTTTTTTATAAAAGCTGAAATCAGCAAATTCTTAACAACTGGAATAGCCTGTACCCTTAAAACATAGGAATATTGAATTTTCTAGCCATAACCTCTGTCATCCAGTATGGGAACAGAGTCCTAGGCTGACACATAAAAGACAGCTAACTAAAATGCCACAGTATTCTCTTCCTGGTGCCAATTCATATCTAAAAGCTGAGAGAAAAATACACTCCTGGTGACAGCTTTGAAACAAGTCAATGTATGACAGTAATCAGTTCTTTTCTGTCAAGTTGAATTCCAGAAAAAGAATAGTTCTTTTTAGGCTATGTGCCAACATTGTCAAGGAATAAGAACAAAGGCACAAAGTAGTACTTGGCTAAACCCCTCAGAAATCAAGACTATGGGCTTTCAGTGAAGAGGGGTGCTGGCACCTGAGAAAAGAATAATTCTGGCAGATTGCAGAGAAGTCAAGCTATAATGGCTGGCTCAAAGAAGGGCTCTGAAATAGTGAGAAGAAGCAATAGAAGAGGACATGTCTGTGCAACAGGTTTGTGGAATTTTTGCAGGATGACAGAAACAGAAAGTAAAGATTTACTAATGCAAAGGAAAAAAAAGAGAGAAGAAATCAAATTACATAGGGAGAATCAGAGGGCTTCACATCATCTACAAGGATATGATGAAAATCAAACAAAACCAGTACACTGGTAATATCAGTGCTATCTGCTGAAGTGAGGGACTGATGAATGGCAGTGTTTATGATAGAAAAACGAGGGTTCAGAGCCTTATCACATCAGGGAACAAAAATCAAAGATAGAGACTGAGCAACATATAGTCCCACCCCTAATGAGGGAAAAATCTCTCCTATCTTTTTCTGTCTCAGAGTTCTTCCCTTTGTCAAATCACAAGAGCAAAAAATCTGAAATTAGAGAGTAGAAAACCTGTTATGAACTTCTGGAGTGACAACCTCACTGAGAGAAAATGGTTCCTTTCTCAGTCCCTAACTGAAGGTCTCTCTGTCCTTCCCCTTCACAAGAGAAGCAAAAGATTTTAACAATTCTGAAGAAGCTGTTCAGCAAACCCAGGCATGCGAATGTGAAAACCACATTTGTAAAGCAAATAAGCCTCGACCAGCTTTAATCAGTAGCCTAAATTCAGCCTAAGAGACACCTAGGTAGCATCACAGAAATCAGGGAAGAGACCTCTGGACACCATCTAGTCCAACCCCCCTGCTAGGCTGCCATGTCTCTATTTCCTCAGCTTCTCCACTTTACATATAAAACCCAATCCTTCTCTTTGCTCTGATTCACCTTTAACTTTAGCGACCATGACGTAGCTGTTAGCCTTTCTGTCTCTAATGTCACTTCACATGCTGACAGAAGGTGTAATCCATATCCTTAGCACAAAATCTTGAGATATTTAAAAATTAAGATGAAACTTCTTCCTCTTGGTTATGCCGAAGTCACCAATAACAAACCCTTCATGTTTCAGGTAGCCTTTGTTAATATCAAAAAGTGTTGATTCAGTAGTTAAATGATACTGTGCCTCTAGCCAAAGTTGGTTAAGAAATTTCTGCATTGTAAATTGGAACCGAGAACAAAACCTGGTTTAATATACAAAAAAAATCTCTTCACATGCCCCAGGCTCTTCCAAACCTCACTAAACTCCATGATTTCATCATGATGTGCCAACTAAAGGGAATAGCAAGGTGTAGAAAAGGCAGAGGACTGATGTATTTAAAGAGGAGAAACACTGAATCTTCATTGAAGGAAAAAAAAAAAAAGTTGTCCAAACATGGATTTACTGCCCTTGCCCCTTGCCCTTCCTCTTAGTCTTTGAATTCACTCAACAAATCTCTGAACAGAGCACCGACTAAAGAGCAGGGCTCACCATACAGGAGTCAAGCTTTAAGCAGCATTTGTAGATTTGTGTAAGTTCTTGCCATGGTTTTACTGCTGGATTCCTGTTGAGTGTTTGCTATGTAACTAACAGAAGCATAATACTTATCAACTAACTGGACAGGGCATATCTTGGGCTTTGACCTTAAGACTAAACTTACTGAAAACAAATCTCAGCAGAAGTGGAATCTTGCCAAGAACTATCAGGGGATACCACTTGTCTCCAAATTTCACACCTGAGGCAACAAGACTCCTGCTGAACCCAGGAGCTCTGGGTTCCAAACAATGTTTGCACCATGCATCCATCTCTTGTGAGTCAAGTGCTTTTAATCTCTCCTTTCATGACTAGAGACCAATTCTAATCGTTTGCCTTGCACAGATTTTCTGACATGGTTATGCAAACATGATAGAGCCGAACCTCAACACACTCAGTATTTTCCTGAAAAGAAAAAGCAAACCAACCAGGAAAAGTTTGCTGAAAGTAACCAGATGAAATTGTCTGAATGAGCTCAAAACGAGACGTAAGTTGTAGTTAAATCTAGGCTCCGTCCCTAAATGCTTGAGTGTCACATCTGAGACAGCCAGAAAGAAATCCCCGTCATTTAAATCACATGGTTTACGGGGCTGGGGCTCCAGGAACATCATGACATTCGTAACGAGGACTCGGCAAGGATCGCCCGTTTCTCTCTGCAGCCAACGAGCACCTCGCTGTCACATCCCCGTTGCCACACCGCAGCCAGAGCACAACGCCAGCAACTTCTGCAGCCGTCCTGAACTCCTGCAGCCGCCACCTCCATCGCTCCGGCGAACAGCTCCGACCGGCTGCCGCCTCCCGCATGTCCCGGCCGGGCACCGGCTGCCAGGCAGCGGTCCGCAGGTGCGAGGAGCGCCGGGCACGGCGCTGCCCTGCGGGGGGACGGCGCTCGCCGGGGCTCCCTGCGGTCCCCGCGGTGCCGCGCTCGGCCCCGCCACAGCCCGCACCCCGGGGAGCGCAGGGCCCCGCGGGGCCCGGCCGCGAGGGAGGGCCGGGGGAGGCGGCGGGGCGGGCGGGGGAGGAGTGAGGCGGAGGGCAGGGCCGGGAGGCGCCGCAGCGCCGGGGACGCGCCGTCGCTGTCCCGACACGGCCGGAGCGGAGGGTCCCGCCGCCGCCGTCGCCGCCGCCGCCGCCGCCGCCATGGCCGGGCGCCCCCCGCCCGCCGCCCCCAGGTAGGGCCCGCGCCCCTCCCCGCGCGCCGCCGCCTGCGCGCTCCGGGCCGCGCCGCTCGGGGCCGCGCCGCGCGAGGGCGGCCGCGGAGCCGCCGGTGCCGCCGGGTGAGTATCGGCGCCGGGCGCCCGCGGGGCCCCGCGCGCTGCCGGGCGCTCCGGCCGGGCTCTCCGCGGCGCGGGAGCCCGCGGGACGGGCGGGGGTCCCCGGGCTGAGCGCGGTCACGGAGGAGCCGCGCTTGGGCTCCGCGGTGCCCGCGGCGGAGCGGAGCCGCTGCCGGGCGCGGAGGGGCTCCGGGAATTCGCGTGCGGCTGCGGAAGGGCGGGCGGCGCGCCGCACCTGCCGGGAGGTGCTCGGTCACCCGCCGCGGCTTTGCCCCTACGCCTGAAGCAGGAACTAGAGGGCTTTTCTTACGGTAGAAAGAAAAAAATAGCCATTGTCGTCTAAATTCGCTCTAACAGCTGGTTTTCATGCCGTAGCATCTCGAGAGAGTCGGTAAGTTAATTAGTGCTTAATGATACCTTTAGGATGTTGTGCTTAAATCACTTCGACGCGTGTCCGCTACCTAGTTAATCAGATTGTTTCACGATGAAAGAAAAACCTAAAAATCGCTGTAGTTCTGTTACCCTGGCTCCACCAAAGGCGCATTTATAGCGGTAATGAAGAACCGATTAGCGCAAAACTTCCTGCAAGACGGAAATGGATGTACGGATAGCAGCAGCCTACCGGAGATGCAAGATGTGGTTAAGCATAATTTTCAACAATCACAAGTAAATTGCATTTTGATAGTAGCAGGCAGACAGAAGCATTATAGAAATTGTACCATTTAAGACTATCATAGATAAAAAGCATATGTTGTCAATTATTGCAATTCGTTTTGGTTTAGCTGCTCCCAGTGCAATGTCTAAATGAGTCGTAAAAAAATTGATAGAAATAAAGTTTGGAGAATGCACAACCTAAAAAGAAAGATAGTGAAACGATGTGAACTACCTAAACACACCAGAGGAACTACTTGGCGGAGGGAGGGACAATGACACCTGAGTGGTGATAATTACTTTGAGGAGAAATATCTTCTGTTTACTTGAAGGAAACAAAAAGCTTTAAAGCAATCCCTTAGAGAGACTGATTGAATAGTGTTTCATATCAATAAACATTTACTGACCAAACCTTAATAATGCTTTTGCACTTCCATCTGAATTGTCTGATCTAGAAATAGTCCTTGCCAATTTTTCCCTTGGCATTTCAGAGTGAAATGAAAATTATTTAGCTTTGTATTTTTTGTTATTGATCATGGCAAGTAATTTTTAATGCATTTTTACACTATGAATAACAAAGAGATTATAGTAAGTTTAGTATGTTACGGGAAGTCACTATCTGAAAGAGAGAGGGATGCAGACTTTAAGGCAAGAGAGACTTTTAGGTTATCTGACATGACATCTTGTATTTCACACTCTACCAAAATTGGATGGAATGCAATCTTAACCCCAAGATAAACAGATATTCCAGCAAGACAGTCTTGAAGGTATCAAGAATTGGACAAGGTGCTGCTTTCCTTGCCTATGGTCTTGTTCTCATTGTTACAAATTTACCTCCTCACAAGCCTACAGTCATCTTCCAACTCCACGATTGTTGCTAAGCTTTTCATCACTGTGTTTAGAAACTGAGGAAACCAGTCCTAGTCTATTGCAGAGCTCTGCCATCTGGTCATCTCTTCCCCTCTGCTCTAGGCCTATTAACCCAGATAAAATTGCCTATTTCTGTAGCAAGGCCAAGGCTAATCTTATTCATGTGAGCAAGGTACCTCTTTCATCTTCCTGAAGAGTGATTCTCTTCCCAGAGCTGAAGCAGGTCAGACGTCCCTACACCAAGAACTCCCATTCTCTCTTTTATCTCCTGAGGCTCACTGTTGACAGCAGCTTGTTATTTGTTAATCAAGGTAACCTCTTCCTTGCTGAAGGTTTAATTGTAAGCTTTCTGTCTGGTAGTAAGGATCCCAGGACTCCAGGAAGGGTGACCAGAACAGCAATAGTTTATTCAGATCATTCCTGTCTTCATCAGAAAGTCCTGAGGGAAAAAAAAAAAAGGGCACAAAAAGCACATCATGGGACAGATAACTTGTCATCATACACCTGCAGCTCATTATGCCCACCATACAATATTTAGGCAACTTTTAATTGAGATGTAGTTACAACAGCTGTTGAGAAATACAAATTTTGAAATTAGGAGTTAGCTTTACTGACCTCACCAAAGAAAGTTTTCACTGTCAGACTGTTAGAAATCAAGGGTATTTTTCATTTTCCTTATAGAATCACTTCAGGCATTAACCTGTTTCTGTGACTGTTCACACCTCATCTCAGTCACCTTCACGTAGTCGAGGCCACAGCTCTGCCCACTTGCTGACTGTCACACATCACCATCACTCCCAGAGTTCAGCAAAAACTCAGGCTGCACATCAGTTCCTGCTCAGTACCTTCCCTTCCTTTGGCTTCCATAGCTGGAGGCAAAACCATACGCCCTGGGTTGGGATGCCAGCAGTCACTGCAGAGCAGTGCAGGCAAGTGGCCTTCAGGCTTCTGATAATTTAGCATTTCCAGCAGCAGCTTCTTGCAGTAGCCTAGGGGTCAGATGAGCAGCTGCAGAGAACTGCACAGAACTGGTAGCTGCCACTCTCCCTTCAAGCAGCATTTTTGATGCATGTTGCAGTTGGGGAGCTGGAAATGTGATCTATAAGGATTTATTTTGGGTTTTTTTTTCTTTGTGGTGGTTGATTTGGTTTGGTGGGGTTTTTTTATGGTGGAGGAAAAATATCCCCACATTAAAAAATATACTGGCTTGCACTTTGCCTCATCAGGTGAGAGACAGGAAGAAAAATGCATGAACTTTTTACATATGAGGCAGGAACTTCCTTGTTTCTGGCCCCTGTGTTAGTGACTATCTGGGATGCTGCTGCTGCTTAAGGACATACAACCACCCCCTTCTGTAAAACTGCAGTTTTTCTGCTCAAGCTTATGAAACCAAACCTATAAACATATGCAGTTTTATGTATCTAAAAGAAATACTGGCAGCCAAATAAAAGTCTTTCAACGTGTCTTTTGGACTGGAACCTGCATTCAACACACCTTTTGTGTAAATATTAGAAAGGAATGGAGGAATTAAAAGTGTTCTTCAATTCAGAATTGGAAACAGCAGTGGAGCTTAGAAGCAACATTAGACTGAATAGTAATTTGGAAAAATTAAAATGCCTGTACATTCAACAGAGATGAGAAGTAGCAGGTTTTACGTTTTAAAACATGAAAAGACAAGCCCAAGAATAGAGAAGTTCTCTCTATTTCTGAGAACTTGCTCTGCATGTAATAAAAAAAGTGTTGAATCACCAGCACAAAATGATCTTTGCTACATCTCAGAAATACCTGCTGTGGCACATAGGGCACAAAGAATGGCTAGGAAAAGCCTTTCTGTTTTACAGGATCCTGGTGGAAACCAAGCACTGTTTACATTTGATGAACATGCTAGGGCTGACCACAGAGGTAAGTTAAGATATTTGAAGCTGAGAAGAGATCCAAAAGCTGTGGCTGTATCAGAGCTTCTTACAGGCAGCAGGCATGTGGCACACACTTAGTGCCTCTGGAATTTACACTGTAACACTGTCAGACCGAGCTGACAGCTGCTCTTATGCTCCAGCAAAGCAGCCTGCATCTTGTATAACAGAGAAAACAGATTTGGTGGCTTTGAACTAAGATGCTTTTAGGAATGAGTGAAATAAAACTCGGATCCTTGAAGGAGGCAAAATTGTGGGCAAAGACTCCACAGCAGCCATGGGAGTAAGCTACAGATAACAATTCATTGGAATAAATCATTAAAGAAAAGAGAATGCCAACAAAAATAAAATACACAGAAAAGCAACACATAAACAGAAATAAATACTAAACATTTATTCTGAAAAATTGCCAGTGGTGAGTGAAATGATACAAGTGAAGAAGAGCGATGGGTAGTGTTTGGTGGGACTGACCACAAAGACCACAACTTACAGGTCTGTTCTCCATATTTTTCCACCTCTGTGAGTAAAGGAAAACTGAATGTATTACAAATCTTATTTAAATTAGAGAGAGCAAATAAATCCTCTGAACAACTGAGTAATGTCAGAACTCCCATTATCAGGAAACTACATGCATTAGAGCAGCAGCTGGCGTCACATATGAGGATGAAATTTATTTTTCTGCACTCATGCAGAACCAGTACTGCAGCCCAACCAGAGGAATCAGTTTAATATTTGCTGGGTATGCTTTTTATTTGCAAATTAGCAGATGAATGTACCAGATATTATGAGTGTAGCAGCCAGAAAAATGATCTGATAAGTTTCAATATTCACTAACTTCTTCCAGTGTTAGTTTCAGTCTCAGTGGTGGGAATTCTTGAAATGACATGCTGTGCCCTGTTTTCATGGGCAATTTCTTTAAGCAGTTCACTAACCTGGTTAACCTGTGTTGTTAAACGTAGACAAAATTCTGAGATGCTTTCCTTCAGTGAGGTCAGGGGAGGAAAAAAAATCAGCTAAAACCAGAAGGAACCTAAATTGTTAAAGGCCATAAGTCTGTGCATGAGAGATCTGATCCCTTGAGGAATGGGACTGTGGGTGAAGGGAGGAGGGAGAGTCATAGAAGTAGTAAAGAAGTTAACTATGGAATTTCCATGCCTTGTTTCACTAACCCACTTGTACACTACAGTGACCAAACCATGCTGCTTATGTCCAGGCTCGGCATCTCCATTTCTTTCGTATTTAATCAATCCCATCTGGTTTGAATTCTCTAATCCTGCCTACCCTAGCCTCCCACATGAATTTCTCACTGTTTTCCTGAAAATATCCATTAATTTCTTTCAGCTCCAGCTTTAATCCCATGCATCCCTTCTCCTCTTTGTGGCTACAGTAGTTGCAGTAGTGTCAGTCACTTTGTTCACACTCTGCCTATGCACACCAACCCTTCTCCTCCTTCATTCAGTCCTCTCCTTCTCCAGACACACTTGAGAAGTACTAACAACTACCAGTGATAATTTGGAATGCTGCTCATTTTGTATATTATTTAGGTTATGACCTCCTCCCAGTAATCTTTGTAGGCACACTCACTAATTCATCAGGGTTTTGTCATCTACTTCCTCAGCCCTACATTAATCACTTAACTCTTGTTATGTGTGGTTGGTTCAGCTGCTACCTGAGAAGGCACAGGGGGAGGGAGGCATAGACTCATGGCAATCTTTATCTGCACTGTGGCTAAGGAACCCCAGCCACTCCTCTTGCAGCTATCCTTCCCTAAAGTTAAGAACACCCTCTAAAGAACAGGTATTAAAGCCATGTATTTTAAGCCATGATTGGCACCTGAGCAGCCTGAAGTGGCCTATGCAGGCAGCAGTGAGGTGTGCTAGAGGTGCTGATGAGCAGGAGCAGGCTGAGAGAGCTCCCTCCTCTGAGGATGCAGCCTGCGGTGGCAGGGTCCCAGCAGTGGTCCCTCCAGGCTCACTGCTCTGTATTGCACTCACTGCAGCTGCTCTCACCCAAAGCATTGACTTATTTCAGTGGAGAAGCAGCTTCAACATGAAGGACCAGGAAAGTGAGCACTAACAGCCATGTAGTTTTGAGCTTTAACTCAGAAGTGCGGCAGGCAGCTTCAGTTTTTTCTCAGAAGAAGGAAAACTAATTAAACTTCTACATCAAAACAATAGTTTTAATTACCGACTGACTGGATAAAATGCAGCAGCAGCTCCTCTTCTCCTGGTGTGTTGAACAGGCTCTTGCCTGTGCTCTCTGGGGAGAAGCAGAAAGGGGAAGCCTGCCCGGCACTCACGGGGATGAGGCGCTTTGAAAAACTTCATATCTCTCCCTATCTCAGTGCCAGAAATTGGTGAGGGTTGTCTCCCGATTTTTTAACCACCTCTTTGCTTATCAGTGGATCCAGTAGTGCTTCAGACAGCATGTGCAGTACAGCTTCCCTTCCTCCTGCTTCACTGAAAGAGAGAAAAAAAACATACTGCATATTTCTGGTTGTCTTTTAACCAGAACTACTAAGTTAGCATGTGCAGATTAATACTACAATATCTGGGATTAATTTGCTGCCCAGAATGAATTTTAAAACTTCTTTTTTCAGTCTTGTCAGCCTCTGGAGTGTTGTCATTAATCTCTTTAGTTTCCCTCAATAATTTTCTTCACTTCAAGACTTGCCTGATTATTAAGTATCTGGCTACTGCCAGTGCCCACGACACACAATGAGTAGTTATCAAAGTTCTGTTTCCTCTTGGTTGTGGCATCACAATTTCTTTTACATCTAATTATTCTTGACTGCTGTGTAAGAAAGTGTCATTTGTAAGCCTTGATTACATTTAATTTATCACTGAAAGAATAAGTTCTTTTCTAAAACTGCTAACACAGAACTTGATGCTGGAGTACATATTTTGCTGCTAGTGAAATTCAGAACTGGTCAGCAAGTCCTGTATAACCCTAGGTAGTGACTTTTAAGACTGAAACTTACCCTTTATGCACTGTCCTGAGCTGGCTCCATGCACTTGCAATAACTATCTTCCAAGTATTATGGAAGCTTTTTTATTTTCTGGAAAAGTTTTGATCTATTACATGAATTGCTGGGAAATTGAAATACATTGAACAGGTACATCATTGTGGTGTAGTTAAAACTTTCTAAACAGAAAGATGCACAGAATTTCATAGGACTTACTTGTATTTTCTTCTAGCAGTGAAAAATATGTGTGGTCCTCATGTAGTCTCTGTGAGATTGCATAGTTATCAAAATTTCATGTACAGGCATTCCATCAGCCGTGGAGCTGTTCATTACATGCAGTGCCTCCTCAGAATATTAAAGGGAGAAAGAAACGACTCTTAGTTTTCAGATCTGTGTTTAAATCAGGTCCCAATCCGTTTCCCCTAAGATGCATTTATAACCATCTGTGCTATTTCAATTTGAAAAGAGAAGAAATCAAATCAGCAGAGTAACGCTTCAACAACATACTTATAGATTGTTCCTCTTCTATGTTGTCAGGGCAATGTCCTCCTCCTCAGTGAAAAATGTGTATTACTATTGTAGACCTCTAATAAAAATGAACAGGACATTTATTTATAAAAGGAAAAGATTTGCATGCTGTGGTCTTGAAATGAAAACCCATTATCCTCACATAAACTCTGGAATAAGACCTTCCCCTCAACTGGAATAAAACAAAATGCTTCTTGAATATTTAAAAATACAGAAGTAATAGCACAGCTCTTAGGGAGCTTAGTTACAGATCACATTGTATCTGCCAAGACCATCAATCCTAAACATACCTACATACCATAAAATCAGTGTAATCCAATGGTCACTTTATCCACTTTCCCAAAGGTGGCATATGTGACCTGCCTCAGTGTTTGCATGATGTAATTTAAGTGTTAGGATAGCTACCAAACACAGAGTTCTGGTACTTTTCCAAATATACCCATACTTCTGAGATTTTGGAAATCTGTGCATATGGAACAGTGTATATGACAATAAGAGAGAGGTGTCTTTTGGTACTAGCAATAGTAGCAGATTTTTATTTCATACAAGAAAAATTATTTCATAGTTAAGTACGTATTTGTTGAGTGCAACAGGTGATTTTCTGATTCAGAAGGCAAGGCTTTTAAGGCATCACGTGTAAGCAAAATAATTGGCTACTGAAAAAATAGCGACAGACCATAAACAAGTAATATAAATACAAATACTAGTCCAAGTCCAATAATGAAACAAAGAGGCTGTGGGACTGGATTTACTTTGAATGAATTGCTTTTGCATACACAGAACCAGACCTCTGTGTTACCTGCGTCTTTCTGTAGCTGCAATTGTTACAGTGACCCCCACTAATGAAACAGCAGCAAGGAATTTGGTGAAACCTGGATTTAAGTACCTATTTCTTTTTTTGTTCCTTTGAATTGAAAGAGCTTAGTGATGATCAGAGTAAATTTTAAATACTCCCAAGGCAAGAAACAAGTGGCAACCCCTACTCTTAATGAAGTTAATAGGAAGAGCTGGTTTAGTTTTTTTCATTAGTTGTAAGTGTAGGAATACTCATTTGGCAGGCACTCACAGAGTCACGCTGCAGGCAGTGATGAAGTTGTCTGAGAGCCTAACCTGAGCTCAGTCCATGGTGCAGATGGTCCTGCTGGACCTTGTGCATCCCAGTGGGAACAAGTTAACCATGTCAGGCCCAGGTATCACAACAGTTTCATAATTAATCTGAATTGCATTGCAAAACAGTGGCAGTTTATCTACATCATGCTCCCAAGGAATTAATTAAATTAGTAACACATTCATCTGATTCACTGTTAGACTCCCAGAGATAATGTCCCATGTTCATTAAAGAGTATGAAAGGCTGTGGATTTTAGAGAGTAGAAATAAGCATTCATATTGCCATTAAAGCTCAAGTTTCTTGGACTGAAATCTCATGCTTTTTTTAAGCTGGTATAAGTGAGAAAAAAGTTGTGAATGTTGCCTTCACCTACCACTCAATCCTGTTCGTCACATTACAGTCCATGGGAAAAAAAAATTCACAAATTGAAGCAAGTTAAACCAAATACAATGTTTGCAGTATCTTGGCAGAATGGCACAAAAACATGTTTTATCATATTAAAAGCCAAGTTGATTAGAGGCAGCTTCATTTTGTTCACATATCTTACAATGTTATTATCATTCTTTCTTAAAAAAATATTCTTTTAAGCTAATGAGTTTTGAGGTTTTTTTTCTGTCTAATCACAGACTGTACTCAGTGACATATTCACACCACATCAAAATTGGTGAAATTTTTGTTTCTTTGGAATACTAGTAGCAAATCAGAATTATTCAAGAATATTTCAGGCATGTAAAATAAGTTAAAATAAGATCTGTTGTGAATAAGCCACGACAAAATGTATTCTTTGGCATTAAAATAAGCAGAATGTACCCTGACATTTTAACTAGTTTACAAATGTAACTGCAGGTGGTCACAGAAACAATACTGGATTAAAGAGAATAGGAAATTTCTGTGAATATTTCAGATGAAAACACTTATTTTTAGACTATTGTTTTACTTTTCTAGTATCATTAGTGAAGGTAAAAACATATTGCTTTCTGAACTCTATTATAATCCTAGACAATGTTTTGGAAGGTTTAGCAGGAATCTAAACCAACTTGGCCGTCTTGCAAATTGGAAGGGCTGGGGAACATAATGAAGTTGAAGGAATATATACATACACTAGAAATAATACATTTGCTGGATAGGTACTTTTGAAAGTACTTTAGATACTGTTAAGGTAAAATATTTCCCATAATCAAATTGAGTTTAGTTGGGACCAATATCCCAAATATGTAGTGTCATTTTGACCAGTTTTATTTTTAAGGCACACATATGTTGGTATAGGTGCCTGACCAAAGGAACTAATTACAATAGGCTACAAATTGCCTTATCATATTTTTCTCCCTCTGCTGTGATTGACTTAGATCACAGAAATGCTTCTTTCCCCCACCTCCCCCCCATAAAGCAGGGAAAAAAGGAAAAGAAAAAGGAAGTTGTCATGCTTCACTGACCAGTTGTGTGGCTTACTGGTGGCTGGGGAGTCTTCAGGCATTTGGAATAAATATTTTGTTATCATTTCCTATGGTATTCAGAGATATTAACTTCTCTGATATGGACAGGTGCACCTTCACTACACTGAAGTCAATTCTCATGCTTTGTAATAAAGAACACTGTACATCATGATACTATAACCACTTGGCTTGTCATATGCCTTCTTTTTTTTGTTTCCAAGGCCCCAGGCTGTTCCATAATTCAAATTCTGTTATGAAAAATCTGGTTTTCCAGGATCAGTAGTCCATTTTCACTACCAGTTTTGCTCTTTATGTTTTTAAAAGTAGCTGAAAGTGATGCTGCAACAGTGTGAAATTCCCAAGCTCCTACCTTATATGTGTGTATTTAGGTAAAGACAGGACCCCTTACCTAATCTCATAGTTCCAAAGCCAGATTTATTATTTCTGTGGAGAGGTGGTACAAAGAATTTCAGAAAGTCTGCTAAATATTAGGAAAATGCCATTCAAAAGAAGAAAGTGATGTTCACCTTCTGATCACGCACATAATCCTGACTACCTACCACATTTTAATTATGCTTGTACAGTCTATTTGATTTGTAATCAATCTAAAAAGGAAAACACACCAACAGCTAGCAAGTTTTGATTAGCTACACACATTTTCTATTCAAATAAAATCGTGACATATGCATTTACTTCTAAGTTATGAACATCTTTGTCACCTTACTCTTCCCTTCAGAAATATTCAATATCTGTCTTGAATATAACCACTGAAAAGCTTTTATAAACGAAATTTGAGATCTTTAGAGGATGGCCTTTAAAAAAAATTGTCAGATAGTGAAATACTTGTTTGCATGTGCTGTGCTTTGAGGCTTGTATTGTCAGTATTTTACTGTTGTTGCTCTGATGCTCCAAATGAGAATCACATTTGTTGATGACAAAAGCTGGTTGAGAAGCTTGTCTGTGATGTTTGACTATATAATATAAATAGGATGCCAAAAATACTTAATGAATGAGTTAAGGCAAGATTTACATCCTCCACATAAAAACACTGGTGTCTTCCTGTGCCACGCTGCTCTGCTTGTCCTGAGACACCCAGCTGACAGTTTGTGCACAGCAAAAGGATGAGAGGAGCAGCCAGGGAACACAAGTTGTTTGTTAGATACAAGAAACATAAAAAACAGGCTGTGAAAAATTACCCAGTGGTTTATGGCATGACAGCCTAATTTTCAATGTCTTTGATTTCATCCTGAAAAGTGCTGTGAATTTCTATTTCTAGTTGAAATCTGTGGGAGCTGCTTGCACATTTGTTATGTATTTAAATTGGACCAAATTTCACCAGTTTCCAGCTGTGTCACAATGTTTTTTTCCATTCTTTTTAAAGGAGGATCAGATAACATCATACATTTGAGCTATTGCATTGTGCTGTGCTAACAACACATCCTATATTAAGAATAGGCATTGCCATCAAAAATACAGAAATAATATAAATTTTTTAATAAATACACAGTCATGAAAATTTTTTGCTAGAATGGAAAAATTTGCTAGTTATTTCCTCTTTTGGTCTCCTTTCCACAGCACAAGGACCAGTAATGTTGTACAGTACACCTGCATATGCTAGGTGAATAAGGGATTTTTTGTGGGACATCTTTTTAAGAATATTTCAGATTTTATATTGGTTTTTGCTGACTTAGTAGGCTAAAAATAGTAGCAATTCTATTGCTTTGCTGTAGAGGAAATGAAACTGCCTTATTCTGATGTTTCTATGATACCTGTGCCTGTATCTCTCTAAAATCCTCTTCCCAGTCAGCACTGCTCACTTAAGTTATGTGTGTACAGACTAATTCCTTGAAGAATCCTTCCTTTAACAAGATTTCTTATCTTTCCTGCAGTCAAACCCTCAGCAGAGCCTTAGTTTCCCACTGGCTGGCACTCCAGACCTGAGTACAAACTCCTTGCTTTTGGGGCAGAAAAGCAGTCTGAGTTGTCTTTCAGTCCACCTCCATAAGGTAAAGTCCTTTAGCCTTCCCTGCATTTAAGGGTCTGTCCTTCATCTTCTCCAAGTCAGTCCTTCTTCTTCAGCAGACCTTGCTGCTCCCTAGCTGTTGATCCAAGACATCTTTTTGTACCTTCTAGAACAACCTCCACCTCAGGAACTCAGCAGAAGTTCCAGTTACCTGTGAATTGCTGTGGGCATTTCCCACCAGAAGAGATCTCACAGTTCCTCCTGTTCTTTCCTGTAGTTTCCTCTGGCTAAGGTCCAAGGCTGGAAATAAGGAAATAATAAGGAAAACTTCCAGAACTTCTTTTTGGAAGTTTTCCTTATTAAGTAGCCATTCTACCAACAAAGGTCTGTCTAGAATTGGCTTAAAGGCGTGTCAGATCGAGGGGTAGGTAGGGAAAAGGCAGGATGCCTATCAGCTGTGTGCAAAAGCCAGTTTGATATTGGGCTGACTCTCTCTCAGTAAATTTTTGACCATCAAAAGCCACCAGCCCAATCATCTGTCGTTCAGCTCCTGAGTGCCAACTCTTTGATTTGATTGTCAGCTCTCTGAGCTGAATATATCCTGCCATAGCTATTGAATGTGGAGGAGTTTGTCAGACTTGTACATAAAGCCTTGTTATTTTAGCCTTAGTAATTCAATCAGTAAATGCAGGAAGGAAGGAATATTTCTAAGTAGATCATAAAAAATGTAGTTAGTTTTGTTTACATTTGTTCTTCAGTAAAACTTGTCTGTTCTTTTATAATATTTTAAAAATGTGATTTGAAAGAAGGCTGATGATTGCTACTGCTTACAGAGACTTACAGATTTATTTGCTGGTTTTATTTGGAGGTCATTCAGGGCTCTGTGGGCATTGTGAAGTGTACCCCAGCATGGATTATCTTTTCTCTGCATCTGTTTTTCATCAGCATGGAGCTAAAGACCTGGTCTTTTGGCAGCTGTATCACTGATAAAAATGAAATGTAAATCAAGAGTACCCAGTAGACACTATGAAATGAGAAATCCAAATAGAAAGCATTTAAACTTCTAGTCTTTTTAGTGTGCTCATCTGTAAAACCCAATCCTTACCTGTTAGAGTGCACAGACAGTGAAGGGAGTATTCAGTATTTGAATATTGAAGCCAATAGCAGCCATGGGAGACTGAAAAAAGTCTATTAATACCTTACAAGATGTGATCCTGATATTGCCAGTGATTATATTCTGTTCTTGAGTTCCAAATCCATAACAAAATCAGAAAGACATTTGTTTGAAGTATTTATAGAGCATCTGTTTGACTAACCATCTGTGCTCTGATTGAAGTATACACATTGTCCAGACTGAATAAAAACCATTTATATGGATTAGAATAGTAACTTTGACACTGTTACATCTAAAGATTTTGCTCCTAGTGACTTTGCTGACCTGTTTACTTGCAAAGGTAAATTTTAAAACTGTAAAATTTGAAAGGTAGAATGAGGAAAAAGTATGACTAGTCTATCCACTTCAAAAGGCTTTGAAGTAGAGATGCTGTTTGAACACTGCATGCCTTTCAAAACTGCTTCTTGCTTAGGGTCTGGATTAAGCTGGCTGCCTTCCTCAGTTGCTTAGTAGCTTTCAGGTTTATTTGGGAGGGTAGAAGGAAGAAGATGCTAAGGTATTTTGCTCTGCTTTCACTTCTCTCACATTTCTATTTCAAAATGAGATTCATCCCTTTTTTGTTGTTGATGATGTTCACTACAGATATTAGCAGAAAACAGAAATGTAGCTCACTATAGCTTGGCATTAACTGCACTGAGAAACCTCCCTGGGTTCGTTCAGTTTGCTTCCTTCAAGATTGTTTTTTTCATGTTTTCTGTGTTCAAAATGCCAAGATTAGGAGTCCTAATGAAAAAAGGAAAAGCAGCAGGCTGTAATATGATTCAAAAAATATATATGTAATGGTCACTTACTATTTATTGAGATTGCTCCTTAGGAATGATTACTGAACAGCAAGTTTTGGGAAGCTGTTTATGCTTGTTCAAGATGGTAGGAAATTGAAGTTTCTGATACTGTTTCACAAGATTAATTTTCTTTAGTGATAACCTGGGGAATTCTTTAAATTACCTCATCTTAGTTGATGTAGCACCATCTGCCACATCTGCAAAGGAGATAATTATTTTTAGGAGCAGCTGTGGGTTTTTTGATTAAGTCTTGAGTCATTGAGGTCAGTATTTTTGAATTATTTAACATAGGAAAGATGAAGCAATTCGTTTGCATTTTGGACAGCAATACACCATGTGTTATTATTGCAGTCAGTGATATAAACCTCACAGCCATTTACTACAGACCTCTAATTTGTTTGTATTCTTTGTGAGTGCATATAGCTTGTAGGAAGAAAAGTTATCAGTTACAATTCATGAATCAGCAAGACAGCACCTGGTGGTAAATGAGTGTGGAGACTTCTCTGTTAATGTAAATACCAAAGTGAAAATGGTGCACTAACACCAAGTCTTAGGTCCAGATTCCCAACTTCAGTTTCAAAACCTGAATTATAGGTTAGGATCTTTCACACCAATAGAAAACTCTCAAAATGAGCCATTCCTTAACAGAGAGTGATTGCTATGCCTGTGGCTTTTTGTGGTTCCTGCAAGCCAGATGAGCACATCTAACACAGATCAGCATTCTCCATCACATACTAAACAAGGGAGCCAAGAAAACTTGAGAACTGAGACCTAAAATCTCTAACAACTTTCTTTATCTTGTAGTGAAAAGGCTCCAGTCTGTGCCAGATGTCTTGAAAGTCCAGCCCTTGCTGTAAGCTCTTAATGTGAAGTAATGAGCATAGTATGTGAATGCAGAGCTATCACTGATGATGAGCTGGCTACATCTCTGCAAGAGTTTCATTCTGCTTCCTGCTATTGAGGAACTAATGAGAGCAGAAGCTTCTCAAAGCCAGAATAGCTTTTCCCTGGAGAGTTAGTGAAAAATAGGTTTATATTACTGCCTTTGCTGCAGAGCGAGGGTGGCAGAGCTGTATGGCCTGAGGAGGGTCTCTTGAGAAAACACCTGTTGAAAATGAAAGCTTAGAAAGGGTACCCGTGGGATAAAGAGAAGAGGAAACTTTGCCCTAGCTGAGAGATGAGATAATTGAAAAAGAGATGTTGAAAAGCCAAATCCATGTTCAGTGCTGGAAGAAAGACATGTGCCCCTGAAAGTATCTGTGCAGGACCTCATACACTGCATTACTGCATTTCCTGAGTTACTGAAGACTCACTTTTGTGGTGCTGGATTCCCAGCCTGCAGCAGCACAGCTGGGTGCTCATTTTCCCCTCAGCTGGCATGCACATTGCTGCACATCTCCTTTGTGTCACACCTAGTCATGTACCTGACTGACCAGCAAGAGTGCCCAGGGGGGTTTCCCTGTGCTTTTCTAGAAATTATGTAGCCATAAACTCAGTAAGGAAAAGGCTGTGGAGTCTAAAACTGAATGTAGCTCTCCTGTTTTGTTAAAGTTTTGACACTTCTTTGCTAAAAAAAATTCTCTGCATTTCAGTGACTGAACCCTGACTGGTCGAAGCTGTTTGCAAGTGGTGGGAGCCCAGAGTTCCTGTCCCTGGCACAAGTCAGGAGTTGAACTGCAGTGCAGCCTGAGAACAGGGGTTCTGCTCAGCAGTTACAGAACAAGAGACGTGAACCTAAAGAAGAAGCTCTGAAAGTGTTAGAGATACTTGAAAATGCATTGCCCCTTGTCCTGTGAAACACAGTTGCTGATTTTTCCTGTCCTCCAGGTTATCATCTGGATGTGAAATACAACTCTGAGGACTGGGATAGGTGACGAGGGGATTTAGGTTTACCAAATTTTGGGAACACCAAAGGCAGTTGGGTTTCCTGTCTGAACTTTAGTATGAGTGGGAGCCTAGTGTCATTTAAAATATTTAATAGCATTTTACATTTATGTCAATCATCATGTGCTTTTAACAGGGTTTTCTAGATTTACAAATGAAAAGTGGGCTTATTTTGAAAAGAACACAGATTTTAAAGGATTAAGAAGCTTTTACAGATCATTTCACTTTCTGCATGACTTGGAGGAGAGCTTTACTTTGTATGGGCCATGTCATGTGCCACCCCTTGCTGAAATACTGTCTAGAGATAGCACAGAATTGTTTATACTCCAAAGTGTAACTCTTCAACTACATTTTTCAGCTATGCTTTAATGTGATATTCTATTTGTACTGTTTAATTAAGTTCCAAAGAAGGCCTTCAGGTAGTTGTCAAATTGTTATCTTTGTTGCTGCTAGACTCAACAACACTTCAGGCGCTGCAGTTCAATTCCCTGCACACAGTGGAACTGGGAGAAAATAGTCATTAGGAGCCCATCAGCTCCCTGTGGCAGGGCCCTCAGCCTTCCTCTCAGTGAAGAGCAGGAGGAAAGAGTACAGCAGGCCTTGCAGTTCAACCTGGAGGTCAGCCTTGATCTGTAATTTTCTGTTAGATTGCAGAGGTGATGCATCTTATAAAAAGAGGCAGTGCACAGCTTCTGCTGGGAGTGGTGAGTTTTACCTCATCCAAAGGCTGCATCTCAATGTGGATTTATCAAGGAGGATACTTAACTTATGTAAGATTTGACCCTCTGAACATGAGGTTCCTACTTTGGATGGAGACAGAAAGCCAGAATTGACTTCATGTGTTTAATTTCCCTCATTCTGTTAAAGAACTCAGTATAAGGCTATAAAATGTTATTTTGCTGTGTCAAATGCCAGAGAAATTACTGCCCAGAAATACCACTATGTGTCTGTATAATCTGAAAAATGAAGCAGAGTTTTGTAAACTGGCAAAAGTCTTCTTTCTTAGTACAAATCATGCTGGTATCTTCCAGAGTATTAAGTGGTAACACACTTTCCAAGTGAAGTTAATTAACCCTCTGGTCTCTTTTGTGCATCTATATTCAGTCCTCCCGTGTGATTCATGAAATTTCCCCCCAGCTAGCAATTAACAAGTCCTAAATTAGTTTTATATTTTTATTCACTATTCTAATTCCAGCACATCTAGGTACTTTTAAAAATTATTCTGGAATAGCACCACACATGTCAGCAGAATTCTCATTGACAAAGTTTCTTACAAGTGAGAATGCATTTATTCATGGCTAGTCCTAAGCACTCCAAAGACCCAGTCTGGGAAGAACATGATCATGTAGGATGGTTTTCTCTTAGTATGTTCCTGCATAAATAGTCCTATAGCAGGTATGGCCTTTAACTGTGAGCCTGTCATGACCAGAAGGAGAAGCTTAATTAATCTTGGACCAAGGTGATTATTAAATGATGGAAGATCTTTGGAGACTCCCTGAACTATTCCAAAGGAGAAGTAAGAGGGTTAGTTCTCGCTGTGTGTGCAAATAATTTGGCTGGGGAAACTTTGGCTGGTTTTATGGTTTTGTACTTCACATCTGCACAGTTCCAAAGTAAACACGTTTGTTGTGTACCACTGAATCACACAACAGAGTATGTGCATGACTTAGCTTAGCCCCAAACCTACAGTGTACTGAGCTGTTCCATCTGGATTGCAGAATACTGCCTCTCCTGATGTTTTTTACTTTGTAATCACTACCCATTTTCTTCTATCCTGGCAGGTAAAAATGCAGCAAATATTTCTGTTGTTTACAAAGCAGAATTATTGCAGCAAGTATTTCATTTGCTGCTCCAAGCTGCCTGCTTATGAAAAGAAGCTAGTGCCACTTTTTACAGTGGCATTCAAGACAGACAGGTCTGGTTGTAGAGGCAGTTTACGCTTTCCTCTAGTCTTCAAAAGACATCAGTCTGCTATTTTATATCCAAAGTGTGTAGCTCTGGATAGTCTTCCAAACAGGGAAAATTAGCAATAAATAGACTAGTAACAACAGCTAGGAGAGTATAGACAGCATCTAGTATTTTAAGTTACATCTCTTTACTGACCTGTGTTTTGGTATTACTTGAGTTATTTATGTGGCTGAGTCACTGGAAAGGTTTTTGGGGGCTTGTTTCTTTTTTCTTCTTCAGCAACTTTGAATCTCCACTGATGCATGAAGTCCCAGAGCACCAAGGCAGCAGCACAGACAGTTCTGCAAGCAGTTTGGGAAGCTCTGTCACAGCTTGTAAGAAGGTAACTTTTAAGTTTATGTTATATTCAGTATATATAGCTTTGCTTTTTAGCTTTCAGCTTTAGTGAGGAATACAAAATTTAAGTGATACTTAGAAAAGGTTTGATACAGAAAAATAACTTAGTGGTTCTGTTATGGTATCTTGCAAGTTTTGTCTGCCTGGTCTATACTTGTCTGATCCCAAAATACATTATACATATATGGGAGGTAAACTTCCATTGAAAATTTCTAATTTACCTCATTATCTGACATTTCATTATATGAAATAAAAGCCATGCATAGCATGAATACCTTCAGGACTGCTCCTCAATAAATGACAATTTTCTGGGACCCAGACAGAGCTTTGCTTCCTCAGACCAATGCAATGGAGGGTCCTTCATGAAAAAACTTTGATTGGAATGTTTCTACAGCAACAGGTGGTATAGACTGCTGTTATTGTTTCCTAAAACCGGGTTTATATAAAACCAGGTTAAAATGTTATTATTAATTTAATTTAGAGCATGTGGGGGGGGGGGGGGGAAGTGACACCTTTGTGTGTATGTATGTCATTAGGAGGGGTCAAATGTCCTTTTCTGCATGTAGCTAATTTCAGTACAACTGATAGTAAAAGGTGAAGACCTTTTATTCCTCCTTCCTAGGAGCTTGTTATGGCAGTACAGTCTGAGGGAAGGGGGCACTACCAGAGACTACTGAGGAGGACAGGCTGTCTTTCACCTCTCACTCTGCAATAAACCTCAGAGCTCTACTGTCTCCCACAGGCATAATTCTAGAGCTGAAAAGATAGCATTCATTTTAAACTTTCACAGTTCATTCAGTCTTCTCATAATTCTGTCTTTTAATAATGCTTTCATTTTGGGCTTGGAGTTTTTTGTTTGTTTGTTTTCTGTAAGAAGAGTGAAGGATAAAACATGTAGATGCTAAAGATTTTTTTCCCTATACTGAAAACCATGCACAGAAAATTTGGTAGATATATTATCATTCAGCCTGTGTTAGGTGATATTGAAGTTAGATGTGTAATTGATGGTGGAGTGAAATGCTGTGGGCTCCTGCTGCAAGGGAGCAGTTTAAACAGTTGACTTGCAGGTTTGAGTAGTTATATTTGGCATGCATGGTTCCTGTCAGGAACCATATGAGATGCAGCCTGCTACTACACAGACCAACCTAAATGAATGCAGAAGATGTGCCCCTTGATATCTCGTTTCATTCTGTATGTCCCACTTTCCTATCTTTTTTGATGAGTAGTAATTAACCAAAGCAATTAAGATGTTCAGTCACGAAGACGCAGATGTTTCATTTGTGGAGCAGAGCCTTTTTAATGCTGTCTCGGTTATAGATATTTACTGTATTTTAATGTCTTGTGATCTAAATCAGGGAGCAGGAAGCTGTTACACTAAACTCATATGCAGTATTTTCCTCTGGGAAAGAGTGACTTTTCTAATCCACACTCTGCTAGAGGCTGATTTAGTTCATTGATTCACAACACACTGAGCAATGCTGACGGCTGAGTCTCTAGATGAGAGTGGAAAACTTTTTTTTAGAACCATGAATTACTGCTGATTTCACATTTAGTGCATGATGCAGATTCATCCTGAATTATTTTCTGAGTGTGATGATCCTGCTCCAAACCAGATATACAGCAGTATAGTGTGTGCAGCTGTCACACGAGTATGGTCAATGAATCAAATTCTGCTTTCAGTTTTCAGCTGATAGGAAAAATTCTAACAATGTGTCAGTGGGATTGGCCCTGCACTCGTCCTAATTAAATAAGAATGAAGATAAGTACAAGACAGGAGGATGAAATTTTGGCGGGTGATACTGTTTGCCTTAAAGAGCAGGACTGCAGACTGATGGCTGAAGGAGAAGAGGGTTCATTTTCTTGTCGTTTGGTACAGATCACCTCAGTATGTTTTGAAAAAACGCTTAAATGCAAGAATGGCAGTGGTAATATTCTGGTAGAGATACAAAGAGTACCAGTTCTCACATTGCTTTTGATTAATTAACTACTTCTGTTAATTTTGATCAACTCCTTCAAGCTTATACACTTTTGATCATTGCAGTCATATATTATTTTACTACAAGGGCTTCCGTATGTTCCTTTAAAAGCATGAATATCCCATCAAGTTTTCATGCATGTGCAAACTCCTACTTTGTCTGAACACATGAACCTATTTAACAGGGAGAACTGCCTTACAATAGCAAGAGGCTGTAAGAAATATTCCATTTTTTCTTACCATATGTGTGCCTTTGATCACAACAATACTGTCTTTTACCAAAGAAATATGCCCAAAAGTTCACACGGCTTCTAGAGATACATTTTTGCACAGCAGGTGTGTGTAACCCTACCTGCTCTCAGCATTGCAGGGTAGCCCAAATTATCCTTCCTCCACTGAAGTACTAAGGGGAAAGCTCTGAGCCATATCATGTCTCTAGGGTCCTAATGCAAGACTCTGTGTTTCATAAGATGGAGTTTAAACTGATCCAAGGTTTACCCTTCACTCCTGCCACCACTGGCTCAAGTGTCATCTCCATCTCCTGGGCACCACTCAGTCCTGTGTAGAACCAGACTATGTGCAAGGACACCTCTGGCACGTGTTCCTGCATTCCCCCATCCCCACAGCGCTGTCTTTTTTGGAGCAGTTTCTGGAGCCTTTCCAAATTAGTGTGAGCCAACCTCTGTTCCTTAGATCTGACCAGCTGACCTCTGCCAACTTATCTACTTGAGGTTACTTAGAAATCACATGCTATCCAAAACTTCCATGTAGTAATTTCTGCCCTTGGCTTCAAAGTCTGTTATGAAAAGCTACATACAAAAATGAAATGCAGTATAAAGCCTTGGAACTCATAAACCACCCTGGAGGGACTCAACCTTGGCAACCATGACCTGACCTGACCTGACCAGACCAAAACATTTGTCTTTACCAGTGTTTGCTTCCTGATAAAAAAATCTCTGAAAGAAAATTAGAGCTACCAAGGGTCATTTAACATCTCACAGGAGACAAAGCAGGTGAGGTATGGACTGCCCAGCTCATTTCATGGGTTTGTCGTGTACCATATACATCTGCTATGACTGAGCTGTTCTGAAGTGCGCACCAAGTCCTTCTGAGACAAAGATGAGCCAGCACCAAGAATATCTGCAGCTTGTTTTGGCATGATAAATTTCTGCCTATCACAGTTTCTCAGAAACTTAGTTTTGGGAAAGAAAGATCTAAAGTGATTAAGGTTGAAGAAAAATTAACTGCGATCTTTAAGGAAATTAAACAAGATTGCTTGTTACAGCAAAAGCTCTTTGAGCTTAAAGTTTCCTGTGTATGCAAAATTATGTTTTAGCAGGTTATTAGAACTTCAGCCTTTGAGGATGAGAACGTCTAGAATATAATTAAATCTGAAATCACACACACATATATATATATGTTTATGGGTGTTTTTGTATATGTTCAATTCTATGTTGTCTTCACAAAGCCTCAGAGAATGGTAATTTTTCAGAGAGAGGAAAAGAATGTTTAATTCTAGACTTTACCAACCAGTTCATAATGCTTCAAGATTTCCTCAAAAAACCCAAAAAAACAAAAAACAAAAAAAACCAAACACACACAACAGTTGATTACACTAACAGGAAATTGTTTCTTTGGGATATGGAGTGTATTATTTTCCCTGTCTAGTCTTGAGTTAGTTATGATAGCAGGAATCTTTTTGCACTGAGATGAGAGGTTATAAAATTTATTGAGTGCAGAGTTGTTGCACTGGTAAACAAGATTAGCTAGCAGCCCCCAAGAAGAGGCTGGTGAAGCATTCATGAGCCTTTGGCATTCTCAGAAGAAAGTCTTTGGGTACAGCACTTCCCTTGAGTATTTTGTGAACCTTAAATTGGTATTTTAAAGATCTTTGGAAGAAAACCCATAGCAGGGCTGGTGTTCTGAGAAACTACAAAGGTGGAAAGTCTCCATGGAGGGCACCAAAAATGGGGAATTAAGCAGGCCAAGCTCAGGGCCTGGGGTGTTCCCCATTACCTCCTCATCCCTCTCCTGCTGACTTTTATTCAGGAATCAATAAAAGGATAATACAGGGAGCGAAATATTAACTGTGCGACTGACTTTCTACCAGAAAGATAAAAATTAGAGTGGGAGTTATTCTGTGGGTGGTAATAAGCTTACTTCTGGATGCCCCCAAGGATTAGAAAACTGTGTCAACTGGCCAGATGAGCTTTCCACAGTCATTCATCTTCCCTGAGAAATGAGAAGGACTCACAAGTTACTCTCACTTCTCTTCCTAAGGAAGGGATCCAGGCTTAGAGATCAAATGTTCTTGAAGTAGGACAAATGTGTGTCAATTCAAAACATGCAGTCAGGTAAAGGAAAGTACTGTAGATAGATTTTCTTTCCCTAGGTATAGCAACAAATTTCTATTTTTAAATATAATTATTAAAGGTCCAAAAATTAGAATACAGGCTATTTCCATGTAATACAAGAATTGCAAGAAGTACAAATAAAATATACATCTATTTCACAAACCTTTTAACATTGCTGCCTAGGGAAGATGATAAGCCATAGGAAATGTTCTGTAAGTAGCACCAATGGTACAGCAACATTTTTCCTGCTGTTCCCTAGCTGTTTTAAAGATACTAATGGTCCCTTTTTTTCATGGTAGAATATTGGTACAGAGGCAAAAAGTAAAGAATTCAGTTTAATCTAAGCATCAGATTTGCAAACTGGCTTTGCCTCTTTAAAGTCTACAGATCTCTGTAGCCCCCTTTTGGTTTTGTTTGAGTGGAGCTGTGGCACAAGCTGTAGGGCAGAGTCAACACAGACTAAACACAAAGTTTTGGTCTCAGGGTGCTGACTGACCTCAGGGCTCATTACAGAAGGTCCAAAATACTTCAGCTTCTCAGAAAACAGAAAAACCTGTTTTAGAAGAAGGAGTTTGGAGCCTTGGAAGTCCCAGAAATGAGGCTGCTGGCAGAATGAGTAGTACTGATCTGCTGTGGAGAGAGATACAGTCAGTCATAAAGGCTGCAAGCTGGTGTGCTCTGGTGTAATTGAATAATTAGTTTTCCTAATATGTCTGTATATCACTTTAATGCAGAACAAAACTAATAGCAATACTTTTCAATAAAAATACTGGGTTTGGGCATTTCCTTCAAGTGTCTGCCCCCAAGGCCTCTCAGTTCTGGAACAAAATATGTTCACACTTCAGGGGATATAGGTGATTTGACTAAAGATGCAGTAACTGGATGGGTCCAAAGCAAACAGGTCTGTCTTATCCATCTTTTCCCCCCCAACCCACTTCCCCCAATTTTGTCAACAAAATTTCCATTGAGCTACAACAATAGGGTTCCAGCCTCCAAAGCACAATAGGGCTCAGAAAAATATGTAATTATTTTAACTATTTTTAACTGTTTTAACAGATTCTCTGCAGTAACAGTCTGCTAGAATCAACAGACTACTGGCTGCAGAATCAGAGGACACCATGCCAAATTGGCTTTCTAGAAGACAAGTCAGAAAGCAACTGTGCCTCAGTAAGTATCACTGCCATCTCCTACTTGAGAGCTGTTTGGATAGGCTGTGGAGCTGACAACAGTACGTGTTAAACCAAAAAAAGTCTGCAATTTCCAGCTTTCTTTTAAAAGCAAATACACAAGCTAAAAAAAACCAGATTTCTATAGAGAGCACATTAATAAAGACTACTGCAGAGGTTTCCCCATATTTGGCTTTCAGACTTTGGTGGCGCTCTGTATTTTTTTATGCTCGTAATCTGCAACTCACAAGAGAGAAAAATAAGCCAAAGAGAAAATTATTCCGAACCATAACTTGTTAAGTGGCAGGTTGGAAAGAGCAGATGTTTAAAAGGCTGCTCTATGTTCCTGAAGGCAGAGAGACACAATCAAAGAGAAAAAGCTCTTTCCATGTTAGATGAAAGGAAGCTGCTGAAGAGCTCATACAGAATTATTTTGCACTTGAAATTAAATTTCAATCTCGTTATTATGGGTTATAATGTTATTAAATCAGCTTTTGTTTAACAATGTGCATGAAGAAATAGGAATTATGTTGCTTTTTAAACTATCCAAATGAAACTGGATGAAAATACATGGCTATGTTTTTAATAGTTTTTTACTTGATGGAGGACTCAGAAGAGCAGACCTTTCCTCAGAGTCCTTTTTGGATGCTATTCCTGGTCTCAGTGAGCAAAGAAGGGCTTTAGGAAAGATCAGCTTTATCTCAGGTAAAAGGTTTCCAGCACTGCTTGTGCTGCACACACCCTAAAGACGAGCTGAGGGCTCTCATGGAGCCTGCTGGGATTCCCTCAAGGACAGGAATTCAGCTCCAGCTGGTGAGCCCAGACTGCTGCTACCAGGAAACTGAATCTCCATCCATGGAGCCTTTGTGTCCTGCCCAGGGTGACACAGAGAGCCGAGAGCAGCAGGAGGGACACAGCAGTGTCACTGCAGCCATGACATTTAGGAATATGGCCAGAGGTTACTGGGCTTAATTCAGTCATAGCCAGCACTGCTCTGTCAGTTTCCACAAGACAGAGTGAGCAAAATGCAGCACCTAGTCCCAGTGTGCAAGGGAGCAACCTTACAAGGTGAGAAGCTGAACACATCCTTAACCAGAGCAGGTTCCTCAGGCAGATAGCCAGTGGTATCCTCATTTTTTCATGTAGGAAGGGATTACTTTTAGTGCAAAACATATTGACTACAGGCATTTAATTTTACTATTTAGTATTTAATATCCTAAAAATTAGGTTTATTTTCTCAGAGGAAATTACTGCCTCAAATAATAATATAAGAATGAATTCTGGCTTACTTTTTTACCTGTTGAGCTTTGACTTTTTGCTTAATTTTTTGTAGAATCTTAGAGGAAATTATATTTATCTCTGATAGGTTGGGCATACCAAGCAAAGATAAGTTGTTGTAGAAAGATTATGCCATTATGCTCCTTATTTCAGGCAACATTTTTTGATTTTGCCATGCTGTCTGCTTTAAAAGGTTAAACTACCTTAAAGAGCTTTTTCCTCTACACTAATATTATAAATGTTTTTTTTTTCTCTTTGGAGGATATTTGTCTGATTGGTAAACATTTCATTAAATTTACTTCAGTTAACTATGGTACTGTTTAGCAGCAGTTTACCACTGAGATTAGGATACATAGTTTCCTGTTAATATAATGTTTCCTGTAATATGAAAGTAGTTTAATTATGGATGTCTTGTTTGTTTGTTTCTACTGAATGAGAACTTAATCAAAATCCACTTAATAGAATAAAATATATGAATTTGTGAGACATAGTCATGCATAAGATCCACATAGTGATTTATAAATGCAATTAAAATTTCTGTAATAGAACATTTTTCTTACCCCAGGGAGTGACCTCATAAAAGTAGTTTCAGATAAAAATGGATACTTTTGCTTACTCCACTATTGCCAGCTTTCTTTCTCTGGACCTATAACAAATGTTTCCTGCTTTGGACATGCTTTGATTAAGACCTTATTGATAAAGAAAAAACTAAGAGGTACTTTGTCCCTAATTTCTTTCCAAATATCTAAATCTAGAATAATTATCAATGCTGAATATGTGTGGTTGGCTTATGTTAGTATGAGCTAAGAAATCTAAATTTTTGCTTAATTAGATGACTTATAGTTCTCTTCTAGCATTGGACCCATCTTGCACACAGAAATGTCAATTGTGACTTTATCTTAGCAGTTGCTAAAATTTAACACTTTTCTTTGCAATGCTTTTACAGTGTCTCCATGTTTAAGGTGGTATTGCCACACTGCTAAAGATGTATCTTAATTTTCTTTTAGGAATTCTTCATGAACATAGTCATTGAACTATTATTTAGGAAAAGAGCAGGATACAAAACTAAATGAAGAAAAAAAAAGGGTGGTATAGTCCTGCAAGATATTTGGCATTCATTTGGTTTGAGATACTTATAAGTGAATTTTCAAGATATTCTCTGGCCTTTCATGCTCCAGGCCAGCAAAAAGCCATTAGAAATTATATTTGCACTGAAAAAAAAAAAAATTCTCTCAAAACAGACCCAGGCTCCAATGATCTCCCCACAAAATCATCACACCCCATTGCTCCTTGCATGCCCATCCTGTCCCAACACAGACAGGCTGGGAGAAGGACATTCCCACTCCACAGAGCCTAACAGAGAGCTTCCTTGAGAGCCACTGAGCCTCTCCTTCCCAAGCAGTGTGCCTTTGTGAGAGGGGCAGTGGATTTCCAGACTGGCAGAAATCCTGCAAACTTCCTGGCAAATGTCTTGGAGAAGCAGAAACTACACCCCTAAATGGCAGTATGGAAGGTGGAAAATACCTGCCTTTCAATGAAAACAAAGCACCTAGAAACAGTGCTCATAGCATAACAAGATCTCACTTTTTAAAGAGTCAGGATGTGACAAGGGCTCATTTTAAATTGTTTTATATCTCCTTAAAGCTCAGAAAAAAACTGGGTTTGCAGGCAGATGGATGAGAGAACAGTTTCAATAAAGTGTTAAAGGTTTTGAAACATTCTTGAAATAGTCCAGCAGCTTTTCCATTTGCAAGTGCTCCTACTCTGCAACTACAGAAATGCTCACTCCAGAATGTTCCACACAGGGGTGTAAGCAATGCAGGCTGTATGCACAGACACAGGCTGTTGGATATTGGTTAGATCCAGCCCAAGGGATCCAGCCCAGGGTCAGAGCACAGGGAAAGGACAAGGACAGCAGCCCAAACTTCAGTCAAATTCAGTCATGTAAAACACCCTCTTGTCTAATGCTGGCTGCTCTTCTGTGCCCCTGTGCCATTGGCACTTTTGGGAAGTGGTCTGATGATGCTGGTGGAAGCACAAAGGAGGGTGGAGGACAGCATGGCTGGGGGAGTGGGACATGGAGGCAGCAGCAGCCACTGAGTGGGCTAATGCCACATGGAAAAACCCTAATCCATCTGCAGCACAGAAGGAGAAGGAATTACAGTTTAGGGTTAGTTAAATGGGTTGGTTTAGTGCAGGAGAACATACCCAGCCTAGGAGAGAAACTTGAGCTTTGCAAAGCAGGGAAGCAATGCTTACCTTGGTGAGTGGCAAGTGAGAGAGAAACCAGATTGTTACCAAAGCAAACAGGTGATGTGATGCTGGATCCCATGGCCTGTGGTGTCTCTGTTAACAGACATGGTGAAGAATGTCCTTTTGCTGTCAGAGTGCTTGGATTTTCAGAACTGCCTGCTTGCCTTGCAAGCACATGGCTTTGCTCTCCTAAGCAGGTATTTCAGCATTATAACTTCCATTGCAGTTTAGCCATCAGGCTTTCAGATGACTTCAGGAGGAGGTTGAGGATGCCCTTCTGCACTGATTTGAGCTGGTCAAATCAGGGCTTTGTGGTCTCACCTCCTCCTCCAGCTCCTGCTTCATCTCATTTACTGCCCTGGCATTTGTACAAATGTGCAGTAAATCAATTCAGAGAGAAGAGTAACTATGAAATTAAGAAATTAGTTTTTCTAGCCAAGTCTTCCTTGAATCGTCTCACCATATTGTCAGATAAATGCCAGTGCTCACTCAAGGGATGGAACAAAAACATCCAGGAAACAGCTACCACAAATTAATTCAAGCTGAATGATAACATATGCAGAAAGGAAAAATCTTTGGCAAGGTGTATTTTGATGAAATAAAGGACAGCAGCTTTCACTTGAAATAAAGTATATTATGAGTGGTTTTCATTCTTTTCTTACCCAAGTCTTTTTAAAGATATGGCACTACATATCTTTGGATGTTTCGGCAAAAATACACAGATTTTTTTTTTTTTTTTTTGCATCAGTCTTTGATCCTAGATTACTTCTAGGTAACTTGCTGGCAATACTGCAGACACTGTGTCAGGGACATTTTCTATCCCTTAGTCAGGGCCCATTTATCCAACATGTTCTTCAGAGTGTCCAAAGAATGAGAGCATGCCCTCGCTGAAGAGTGACAGTGTAGTCTTACAGGAGCTCAGAAAGAAGGATTATTCCCCAGGCTAGTAGCAGTCAACAAGGCTTTTTACACAGGCAAATATAAAAGTACAATCTTGAATCCCAAAGGAGGAGATTTTTGTTTGTTGGCTTGTTTTACAACAAAGCCATGTGTGTTCCTGAATAGTGACCATGCACAGCTGAAACAGGTGCTTTGTTTTATTGTGTTTGAATGAAGGTTTACATTTGCAAAGCCCTATTTTTCTGCCTAAAGCCAGCAGACCTATGTACTAAGACCTTTTTTGTTCCTCATGAGCCTGCTTGCACACCTCAGCACTGTGTCACAGACAGGGAATTACAAGGCTGTTTATTTTACCTTTCACTCCCTAATTACTCAACCATCTTCAGGAACAGCATTGTCTCTTTCAGAAATCAAAATCCATCCATTGCTTTCCAGATCTAAACTATAATTACTGGAGATATTTTTAGGTTTAAGTGTCATCTTCTTATTCAGCTTGACGATACCTTAATTACATCCTGACAAGGTGCAGGAACCAACAGTGGCAGGCTAAATCGTGGCTGGAGTTGTGGTCCTTTCTCAGGCATGTGTGGGTGTTCATGCTGCTGTGGGAAGGAACTGAACCTTCCAGAGAGCCCCTCCCTGGCTTGCAGGGAACCAAAACCCCTCCACCCCTCCTCTTCTCCAATTGCTCTCTGCCTTATGGAGCACAGTGCAGGCAGACTGAGCACTCGCTTCAAAGACCACAGGAAAGATTACTTGTATAATCTGTAAAATATGTTTCGCTTTCTGCTCTTGTACATACTTGGCTCTGAAAAATATATCTTCACATATGAGCTAATGTTAAGACAGAATTCAAATATGCTCTTCAAGGGTTGCATTTCCACATTTTCAGTACCACACATGTATCATACAGCAGTCAAATTCACAGCCTCATGAATTTCAGAGTGTGCAAGATTGACAATGGATTTTCTTCTCTTTCCTGTAACTTCAGACTGGGAACACTCTTAATTCTTCTGTCTAGATCTGCCACCTTCTTTCCTGTCCCTGTGTGACAGTCTCACACTGCAGTGGTTTTCTGTCTGGCCTTAAGAGAAGCACATGCTTAACCTCACTCTGACAAAGCTGTAAATAAGCACTGGGAGGATCAAGCATGGTTTTGCAGCTGTATCCTCTCCAGCATTCCCCTCTGGCATATTCTCAGTGCCTCCATGACCTGCTTTATCAAGAAATGAGATTCTTGTGCTACCTCCAGAGTGGACATCTGTGACTGTGCTGTGTTACAATCACAGGCTCCCTCTAACATGAACTGCAGGCTGAGGTTTGCAGAAATTTGTGAAACATTAAGTATACAGGGCACTGGAGAGAGTAGATGGTGCATGTGGCATAAATATTTATTGGAATATTTTCTCTAAGTCTTAAGTGGCAATTAATTACATCAAACCCAAAGGAATAGGCTTTAATGGGAAGAAAATATTCACAGCTGGTTTTGAAGCAGTGGATTATGAAGAGATAACTTGGGAAGATTCATTAATGCAGTCCAGCCATTAAAGTGGGGATAGTCTCTAAAATATGAGGAACCATAAATCCACCAAGTCATTTGAGATAAGCACCTTCTGAAGAATAATTTGGACCAAATTTCAAATTCATTACTGCTAAAAATGCTGGAAGGAGAGCAGCATAACACATCCTTCTGACAACATACAAGGTGTACCAGAAAGAGAATTGTGGCTGGCCTGGGGAGACGAGGAAAGTCATGTCAGGACCTTATTTAGGTGAATTTGAGTGACTCACAGGAGATGCCCAGAGTTGTCTGCTTTTGGAAACATTCCATTAGGGCCTGCAAGGAGAGTGGTTGGAAACCTCATGTCATGTTAGATAGCAGTTGTGCAGCTCACAGGAGGGATTTTTACATGGAAACTGAAGGGAGTAATGTGGCTTCTGTCACCATCCCAATGAAAATATAGGGCAAGAATGGGAAAAAGACTTCCTCCACTAACAGCTAGAGATGGAAATTGCCTCTCTCTCATCATGCAAAGGACCACACAACAGAAGGAAGGCTCAGACCTCATTTCAAGTGGATGTTTCCCCAACCTGCCTTGTATCCTGTTGTAATTTTGGGCAGAGAAACTGTCAGTGGAGCACCATGGTCCTACTTTGACACAAATGAATTTTTTGATGGTAGCCTGATCTGACTTTGGTGAGATAAGGAAGGTACTGCTGTATCCCACTGAGGGACACCTGCCATGAAGCCTTTGGAGTTTATTTGTAGTACAGAAGATGGGCCTGCTTCATACTCTGAGGTTATAACTGTGTGCTGGGCTGGAGGTGATTTTCTTCACAGTGGCCGGTGTGGGGCTGTGTTCTGTATTTCTGCTGCACACAGGCAATGAATAGAGAGATGCTTTTGCTGTTCCTGAGCAGGGCTTGGGTACTGCCCCCTGTGAGTTCACTGGGGTGCACAGCAGGCTGGGACAGCAGACCCCAGCTGGCCCAAGGGATGTTCCATAGGGGTGACATTATGCTCAGCACAGAAAGCAGGGGGACAAGGAGAAAAGGGGGGACAGAAATTCTCCCACCTGGATAATACTGCTACCTCCCATTTTCATTCATGCAAATCCTTTTGCAAGTAGCTACAGGGCATATCTAGTACTTCCAAACTAATATTTTAATTTCTACATTTCACAGCTGGTTCCTCTGCCAGAATCATTTTGGCAAGCATGGAAATTAATGTGAGACAAGCATTGCATCCAAATGCTAATGGATGATTAGCTCTGTCTTCCAGAAACTTTTTTTTTTTTTTAATTCTGAGTCACTATCAGGCTATTTCAAACACCTCATATAAGACATATTCCAGCTCAAGATCCTCTTTAACTATTTAAATATAAAAGGTCAAATTTTACTGTGCATGGAGGAGAGAGCTACATCTCTTTTACCATTCCCAGTCTCCTATCTACTAAAACTGTGGACTCTGCATATTAGTGATAACTGCTAATGACCCCAAAAAGAAGTGATGGGAGCCAATGGCAGTGAAAACAAATCACCAGAATTTGTTCAGTGGAGGAAAGGAAAATGTAATCTAAAAACAAATACCCGCAACAGAAAAGCAACAACTGGTAATCTTTAGTTTCCTTATTTCTTATAATATTGTAGAGCTTCACAAAAATATGTCAACCCATAAAGCATTTATACTATATACACTATATACACTTCTTCAGTAGGTATTTATCTGTATGCTCAGGAAAAGGAGACACTTTTCAGAAGTTACCCGATTGCATTCTTCCATCCCAAGACAGCACACCAATTTAATAGCAAGAAATGAAACAAAATCCTTCCTGACTCCCAAAGCTACTCTGAGGTGGAGTAATAGGAGGCAAAATAATAGTAACTATTAAAAAAATAGTGGGAGAACACTCTGAAGGAACATTCTGAAGAATATTACCTGAAACCCACATATTTCAGCTAGTAGTTTGTTAATGGCTGAGATCTCTCTTTCCCAGAAATTATAGGAAAGTGTCTTTTCCATGACATGCTTTGTAATGGCAGTGTCACACGCCTCACTGCTCTGCATGAAGGCATTTTAAAGCCTCCTATAAAACCAGAAGGAAAATGAATGAAGATGACACATTGGGCATTATGAAACCATATGCAAAAAAAGCCACGTGCACATTCCTGCTTCAGATAATCCTAATTTCCTCTTCATTAGTGTCTGTGTGTGACTGCACAGTTCCATATTTAAATAGCTGAGAAATCTGTGAGTGTGCCTGAGTGGGTGCAGGGGCTGTGTGCCCCTGGCTGTCTGACTGCTCTGCTGCAGCTGAGGCTGCTGGCTGTGGCAGCAGAGCTCCTCCTGAGTGAAACCAGCCCTTGTTTATCACACAGGGGCCCCATGACAGTGTGAGAACTTGAAGAACATAGCAGGGTGAATGTTCTTCTGCACAGCTTTGTGCTCCTAGCACTGTGGGTTACACCTGACTGCAGCTGAGGGTTTTGCCAAAGGTTCTGCAAAGAGCTTCCAGAGCTTGTATAGACAAAGGGTGTGTCCATGTGCCCTGAAAGATGCACTGCAGCTCTTGTCCATACAGCATCTGTGAGTTCAACAACAAACAGAAAGCACCACACATCTCAGTGTCACTGAAATGTCCACAAACACCACTCTTACAGTACTGCAGGAACCTAGCACAGGCTGAGATTTCCAGCTCCTTTTCCAAAAGATCCAATTGAATCCTCAAGTAGATGCCAAGACTTCTCATCTCTTTGGTCTTCTGCAAAGACTGGGAACTACAGAGGTCCAGCCTTTGATCATCACTGTAGGAGTTTTCCTTTCTGTAGTATGAGTCTGCATCTTAAACCTGCAAATTTAAGATGACCCTGAAGAAGGCAGATGTTTTCTTGGTAGAAGCTTGTTTAGGGAAAGAAGTTCAGACCAGAACACCTTTCTGATTCCCAGCTTTACTATTTCAGATACAATAAATTGAAAGCTGGAAGATTCTTGTTGTATTTCAGGGGTTTGCTCTAAACCCCTCAGAAGTGTTATTCAGGTATTTTTTTCTCCATCTGTGTATGCAACTAAGTATATAGAACAAACAACTTATTTTTTTTTAATTGCAGAGCTTTAAATGATAATGATAAAGTTAATAATCCAACTGACTCATGGAGAGATCTTTATTTCTGTCAGCTGCTATGTAATTTAGTAGAAAAACATCTGTGATTACAGCAGCTCCATGATCTGGCTCTGGGAATGCAGAGCTTGTGAGAATGGATGAGTGGACAGAAGTACAGGTACTTCTGTCTGACACACAGGGATTGGGGATGGATTCAATAATTCTGATGCTATGGACACTTCCTCCAGATTGCAGCAGATGTTTAATTGAGATATTCCAGTATGCAAATATGGGTAGTCATATTTTTAAAGTAATTTTTCTAGGTATATGGGAAGAATTAGTATCAAATCGACCAAAATTAATTTTCCCAGTTAAAATCACTTTATTTACTGTGAGAGTTTAAAGAATTTCCCCATTTGCTTCTTGAAAAATGTATTTGAGTAAGCAAAGTCCCTCCAAAGCTAGACATCTACCCTGCACCCTTTTTGTTTTTTAGTTCCCTCAAAGTGCTTGAAGAACTCTGTGAGAGGAAATTATTTAGCTTTACTATTTCATACAGGATTCTGAAACTCAATAAAACAGATCTCAACTGGGGAATCACCTAAAACTGTCCAAAAATACATGTGATTAGGCAAAACATTCTTCCAAAGCAGTTGTGGGTTTGTGTGAATAAAAATAATTTGACAAACTAGTTGAATTATATTTAAATTAGTTTGGTTACGTTTTTTTAAAGAATCAAGAGAACACCTAGGATTACAGCCTCAGTAAAAATGCATGATTAGAGTTTCTGGTTGCCTGTTTACCAACAGAAATCATTTCAGGCTCAAGTGAAGTAGTCACTTTTGAGCTCACTGGATGATATCTGTCCAATTTGACAATAGGCCAGAGGTTCCAGAGCCAGAGTTCCTGCAGTTTTCATGAATACAGATGGAACTGAGAAATTGTAAGGGTATGAACTCAAACCTTCCTTATACCACAGAGAAACCAGACAGAGCTGCACTTTATTAAAGTCTACTGAGAGGAAAGTGGCAGAGCTTCCATGTCAACCTGCTGGAAAGTTAACCTTAAGATGCTAATACATAGATAAGCAGACTTTTTAATCTCAGCAGTCAGACAGCCAGCTGTTTTCCAGACTGATTCATAAGCACAAGAACCTGTACCATTCCTTCTTTTTCAAGTAATCCTGCTGCCTCAGAGCTCTACCTATTTATAACCTGTCTAACAGCTGGGGCAGAGCTGCCCTGCAATTTGTGGAGCATGCATGAGCAGACAGATGCTGTACTGCAGTAGAAACAGGGGTCAGTCCCAAAAGGTTTGGTTAAAAATGACAGAAACCATCACTGTCACCAAACTGGATCCATCAATAACTGGAATTTCTGTTGCTTGTAACAGTGGTCAGCAGTAGCTGCATATTTTGTATGCTGAATGTAAATTCTCTTAATGGAAGGGTGAAACAATATTTTTAAGGGGAGAGAACATGAGGTCTTGGTTTAAAAATGTAATTTTATGAGGCAGGAAGCAAGAAGAAGGAGTGAGACCAGGAGGGGGCCTGGTGAAGAAAAGGAAGAGCTGAGGAAATTATCCAGAGCAGTTAGATTTTACAGTCCTAATTTCTTATGGTGCATATTTATCAAACGACTGAGCTCAATTAAAAGCTATCATCAGACCTGTATGCTTCCTTCCTTCTCACCCCATCCTCTGAGAAGCAGAGAACTTACAGAATGATCTGCTTTTAGTAAAGCATTTTTTAATCAGAGAAGACACAGGGCCTGTTTTTCATCTAGAGACAACAGTTTCTCATCTAGTGGATACAGTCCTGAAATCCCTTCACAGAAAGCTTTGAGTAGAGATTTACCAGGAAGAGTTTCATAAGGTGTGACAACCATGGAGCTGCTGGTTTTCCCAGCTGCCCTGAAAAATGCCACCTCCCCATTCCTTCTTCCCCCAGTGCAGTCCAGAACAAAAGGCACCTAAGCCTGGGAGACTGCAAGATGCAGCAGCCCTGCCCCACTGTGTGAAAACAGAGCAAAAATGACACAGGGGCCGAGCTATGATGCCTGCTAACATCTCACTTAAAAAGATGGGGGAGAGCATATTGTGTATTTTAATGAACACTGGAGTAGTGGAGGCAAGAAAGAAGAACCAGCTCAGTGTAAGAGCTCACCCCCAAGCAGACTGCTGCAGGCACTGGTGTTCCAGCTGCTGGTCTGACCACCTGTGTCCTGCTGGATAATGCACAACTGACTCTTTCTATCTGCTGATAGCTGATTGCACCTGGGTAATACCTGCTCATCCTGAGACCCCAGAGACCCAGGGCAGGTGGAATTTGAGTCCAGTCAATCTCACAGTCACTGCTACGGAGTGTTTTCACTTGACATCTTTGTTTAGCAAAATCATTTGCATTTTTTAATTAGGCTTAGCCACACTGACTTCCTCGTCTTTCTCAAGTACTGAAAAATCCTGTAGAGCACCACAGAAGGGATTGCTGAGCACAGATAAGCAGAATGGGTTTAAGTACTTAGAACGCTTTAATCTCGTTTCGTGCTTTTACGTGTCATACAAATGTCTTGGAGAAAAAATAATTGATTTTTATAGTAGTTTAGAGCAATGCTGTACCAAATAAAAGTAGCTAGGTGTGTTAAAGAAAACATTAAGCAAATACTCAACGGTCCCAGAAATCTGAGCATTTATTTAGTAATGTACCATCAGTGTTCTCTTTTCTGTAAATCAAACATCATCATAATTTCCTTTGCTTCAGTTGCTTATAGGATTAAGGAATTCATCTGTTTGGCTTTGGAGATGCAGGCAGTTGTATTTCTTGGCTTACCAAAACCAGCCTGGGCAGAGACTGCCAAGACAATCAGAGTTTGGGGCTAGTGGGAGTCAGTCTTTCACCTTGGTTTCATTGTTAAATAGCTTGTTTTTAGAAACCATTGAATATTTTATATTCTTTGGTGCATTTGGGACAGTGTTCTTAGCCAGTGATGGTTTCAGTCATTTTAAACAAAGCCTTTTGGCACTGACCTCTGTTTCTGCTGAGTTATTTAGCAGAGTCTGACCTATAATTAACCACAACAGTTAAAACTTTATTGCATCATTGCATTTTGGCAATTTAAAGTTTTACCTGTTTCTATGAAATCTTTTCCCTGGAAGTGTCTAAAATTCAAAAGTAGTGTTTTATGAACTTTTGTCTTTTTCTTTCTGGAGCAGCCTTGTCACTGATGCATTGTTGCAGTCTGTGCTTGTATTTCAGTAAGGCCCACCCTGCTGAGCAGGAGCTCAGAGGAGGCAGGAAAAGGATGAAGGTGCAGGACTGGCTCCTGAGCAACCCCAGACTGACTTCAGGTTATTATTCTGCTCATGAACAAATTCTCCTTTTAAATACCACCTCCTGCAACAGTCTGATGGAACCAGAATTTTTCCATTCTGACAATTTTCAAATACAGTGGAAATGGAAAAAGTCAAGATTAACTTGAACAAAGCTAAATGATGGTATCAATGATGGTTTATTGGTTTATATTTATCATTTTTTATATTTGGACTGGCCTTCAAATCAGATCTGTTAACTGACACAGTTATTATCTAGTTCTCTGAGATTCTATTTAACATTTAAATGGATACAGAAAGAAAGAAAATAAATAAGCATAATAAGACCTATCAAAAAAAAATTAAGAAGATTAATGCAGGCATATAAGGTTTTACAGAAATGTACATTAACTCTTTAATCTTGCACAAGCAATAATACTTTCTATTCATTCTGCAGTAAAAACTCCTTTTGATGCCACTCTACAAATAAAAGTGGTGATAGAAAAAAAAAAAAACTTTGTAAAGGTAATGAGAGAAAAGCAAAGGGTAGAAATATCAGGCTGGCTATTGCTGGGTGCAAAGTCATTTCTGTGAAGGAAGTTTTACACCCAACATGTGCATAATCATTGGGGCAGCCACAGAGTGGTTCATAACAAGATTCCCATCAAATGCAGTGAATTTGCCCAAGAGGCCAAATGTCTGAAGATGAAATGTAGGGAGACTTCTACTCTCCAAAGCCTGAGTCACAGGGAAACCCTGAGAGCAGCTTTTCAGCACATGAATCAGAACTGTATTGTAGCATTTATACTGAGAGTTGGAGCCATAGAGACCTCAAGTATCAGTTAGGAAAGTTTTCTTTTAGTAAATAATTGTGGTGAAGTGACCAACGCCACAAGCTGCCAAAAAGAGTTTGCAATCAGCCTCCTTTTCCACGAGTCCTACCAGACCTAGATGGTAAAAAAATTCAGAGAATCTTCAGAACTAATTTTCTGTTTCCTTGTTAGCTAATGGATGATCTTATGTGACATTTTAGAATATTTATTTAGAAACCATCATTTCACAGCTATTTGGTTTTTTATCTTTCTAAAAAAAATGGTGCTTGAAACTCTATTGGGATTACAAGGTTTAAGAAATTGCAATTTTAAAGAACAGAGAGGTCAATGATTAGGGGACCTTACAGACAGTACACATATATATCTACACACAGGTTTATATCTATATATCACAAGAAGTCCAGGAGGTTTTATTTAGCCATCACATTAGCATAAATAAGACAAGTGAAAATAAATGCAAAGTTCTATTTGGGAGCTTTGCAGATCAGCATCAAAACAAATGCTCCTGTCACACAAACTGGCTGTATGGATACAATCTGCTGGAAAAGGCATTTTATGCCATCCTAATATAAGTCAGAAATGTGTGAGTGATTCTGGTCATTTTCAAAGAGACAAAGCTCACAGTAAGTTTCTGGACAAGATCTGGCATGTTGCCACTCCTTTGATATTTTCTGTGGGTTACAGTTTACTTTGGCTCACAAGTACAGAGTAAAACAATATTTTTTCCTCGGGCTTTCACTGACTTCAGCTCCTGAGGGAACCCATCCTGCAGCTCTAGGTTCTCTGAAATAGTCACCATTCCAGCCAGCAATGCCTTGGAGCAGCTCTATTCTGTTATTGTGCTGTGGGGAAATTACAGAGATCTAATCTTTCTAAAGCCAGGAGACTCAGACTTAGGTCTAATAGAAGTTTAGAGCAACTGCATTTTTTTTTCTACTTTTCAGAGATGAAATTAGGATGAGAATAGGTTCAGAATTTCAAATCTGCCATCCTATCACAGACTTATTGCTAAGAGCAAAACTTATTGTGGTCAAAGATTCCATTAAATCCTTAAAACAACTGTCACAGCAATCACAGCTGATGTAAAATTCAATCACCCTCTTTACAAACTGTACCTTCACAGTCCTACATTTTAAAAGGGATAAAGTATTTAGAGTAATAGTGTATAAGGAACAACACACACCCTGAGAATAAACAATACCTGCCCAAAACATGAAGAAGGAAGCCCATGGAAGTAAAATGCCAAGCCTTTAGTATTTCATAGGATAATGCTAAATAATAATCAGAAATCACTGCACTGGTGTCAGGTACATGTCACTCCCAAGCAGCAAGGCAAGATGCAAAGAAGCACAGCAGGTGCATTTTAATTCCAAAGTGACAGTGGAGAGCTGCATAGCTGGTCACCCAAACCAGGACAGAGAGGACACAGCTGGCTGTGTGACATACAGCTGCCTTCTGCTCCTGCCACTGCACTCTGCTCAGCATCAGGTGGGGACATTTAAAGGGAACAAAGTCATGGGGGAAGCTCTGGCTGCAAGGGCAGCACAGGCTGATCCTGCCTTTCCTGCTCCGGAGCTGCAGTTGCTGCTGCAGCTCTGCCACGAGGGCTGCATTCCTACCAGCACTTGAACTGTGTTTTCACAAAACTACCTTCAGTCCTGGGCTCAGCTCACCTTCTCAAATCCCACAGTTGTGTTCTGCACATCGTCAGGTTTGGGCATTGACACTGTTTTAACTTGGCACCCAGGAACTGCCTGCTCAGAGCCCCTTTCTCCTGAGATCTCTCCTGGGGCTAATTGCCTTTCTCACTTCTGCTTGTAGGAAATTAGACATGAGTTTTATGGGCAGGTGACAGAGTAGTCCCAAACCAGTTGACTCAGTGATGTGTCAGGAGGAGGATGGGGACAGCAGAACAGCACAGACCTGGGAGATAAAAGCTCTATTTTCAAGACAGCATTTACATCCTGAAATACCAGCCAGGGCAGCAGAGAACATGGAGGGCTCTACACAGTTCTGGTGCAAATCCAAACATCTGCACAGACATTTAGCCTCTGCTGAGGTGTGTGGCACCCAGGCCAAAGCTGGGGATCAGATGGATGGGGACAGTGGTGGAGTGACAGGGATGAAACAGTTTGTGCCACCTGCACGCTGTCCTGCTACCTTTGATAGTCCATTTAACTGTGTTGTCCTAATCCAGCTACTGATGGATCAGAAACTCAGAAACTCTGCTTGGGAGTGTCCTTTAGGTTGCAAAGTGACAGGCTCAAATGTTAGAAAATGGCAGATACACAGAGCTCTGATTCTACATCATTTTCCCCCTTTTTGCAGGCTCACTGTTCACTGAATCAGGCAACAACACTGCATTGCATAAATGTGGGCATGTGAGGTAAAATTCAGGTTGCACAAGCCATCTGTATGGAGTTCTCATTTCTGAGTCTTGTCTCCTCAGTTTAACTTCCTTTCTTTTAAAATAGATATTGAAATTTTTGGGAGGGTGTTATAATGCTGATTTATTTGATTTTGTGGGGGGAAAAAAGCCCACCTCCTGCAGCCCTTCAAGCAAATGTTAACCACAGTCCTTCACAGCACAGAACACAGGACTGTGGCTCACTTTGCTTGCCAGGTTAACTATATCCTGAAGCCATTTGTCAGTGAGGAAAATATATTGTGTTTACATTGCATCCTTAATTACTTTATAAAAAATAATTTCTTAATATATAGTTCTTGTAAGAAGTGAGGTGTCTGCATAATTTCTGCACCAACTCAAGATCAGATTTCAGAACTCCACTGATCCATAGAATTTACCCTATGCATCTCTTACCAGTCATAGAAATTACCATGCAAAATACAGAAGAAAAAGAAAAAGAATTAGTCAATTTGCTTTTTATATGATTGTGGTAAGTAGAGACTTCTTCAAGAGCTCAGCAAGTTAGTGATGATAACCTGGCTGGAACTATCCTAGGAGAAATGTTTGCTGAGAGGAAGGTTGGGGCTCAGACCCAAATCTGTGCTGTTGATGTTCAAGACTCTGCACAGTGCAGGAGTTGCTGTTCACAGTGTGCCAGTGCATTAAGTGGTTTAGGGACATGTAGCATCCTGCTTTGTTCTACATTTCACTGCAGTGGTACATCTTCACCAAAAGAACAGCTCTTTTCTCTCTTCAGCAAATGGGATTCCTAAACTTGGGAAAACTACTGAGCCAAAAGCAGATACTGGCACCTGCCTGGGAAGTTGTGAGTGACTCTCTCACTGTGCAAAGCCTGAATTTGGGTGGTGGGTTGTTTCCTTTTTGTATTATGCAACATCATTTACATTTTGTTGTTTTCTCCCTCCAAAATAAGTATTTCATAAGACAGAAAAAAAAAGGCAGTATCTTGACATTTCTGTATGCTTTCCAGAAAGAAAATCAGTGTAAGTGGAAAGCAGACACATTTTGGAACTGAAAAGGTGTTTGTGGGAAGTCAAGGATATGAAGAAGTAAAGGAGTGGCTAGGAAAGGACTGACATGAGCAGAAGGTGGGGTTACAGCTAAACTAAGCTGCATCTGATACAAAGAAAAAAAATTAGAATTAAATTGAGGTTGTCAAATCCTGACCTGACCTTGGCTCTTCCTTCATAATTTATGCAGTGTTTCTATCCTAAAGATTATTAATTGTTCTCTAGTGTTTTGCCTTGTTTCAATGGAGGTGTCCCTGATAATTACTAGAAGTTAATCAAGCAAGGCAAGCTAATGAGAGCTTAAAACTTGTATTATGTAAGCAGAAAAGAGGGAGAGATTTTTCATAATAGATAATTTTCTCTTTGAGCACCACTGGTGAAATATCTCCAACAAAAATATCCTGACAGTGAACTTCCTAGAAGGAAGCAGTAGTGCAGGATGGAACTGTAGAGGTGATTTATGGTTACAGCACCTCCCCATCTAGTCCTGCCTCCTGCTCCCAGCAAATGGAAAGAGTAAATGAGTTCATCAGTGTCTTTCTCCACTATGAAACTGGCTTTTTTAAAATGTTGCCTGTAATTAAAACTGCAAAATCCACAGAACAGGAAATGCTAAAATATTGCTTTGGCAGTTTAATAAATCAATATCAATTGAACTGGACAAGTGTATCTGGAAACTGGATTCAGTTCTGCTGCAGGTTTTATAGTGCAAGATTCTGAAAATCAATTAAAAATAAAAAAAAGAAAGAAATATCATGTGACTTAAAACACTAGATATGCCTACTTGTCCTGAGGTTTCTTGTGCTGAGGCATTGGTGAGTTATGTGCCATGCACACCTGAACCAGAGCTGATGATTGTTTTGGCTGCTTGGAGAGCCCTGGCTTTAGGAGGGCAGGCAGTGCCACTGGTGGCAGTGCCACTGTTCTCACAGCAAGGTCATGAGCCACCATCCCATGGAGGCAGCAAAGGGCAAACCAAGGTTTACCAGGGAATCTGGAGTTTGGCTGCACACACCCCTGCTCCTGTGCAGCTTTTTCCCAGCCCTGCCTTCAGCACGGGGTGACCCTGCTGGGGAGAGCCTGGGCTGGCCCCACACCTGCCCCTCTCCTGCCCTGCCCACGGTGGTGGCTCCCCAATTTACACCTCCCTGCACTGCAGACTCAGCTCAGAGCTCCTACTGCCATGGGCAAGATCATGAGCAAATCCAGAGTGTCATTTTCTAATGCTTCTTGGTACTGCCTATTGTTGGTGTGTGACATTCCTTGGTGTGAAAACCCAGTGGAAGGTAAGAGAAGTGTTTGTCTAATCAACTGTAGCATGTTTAGGACATTACATAACCACCATGCTACGCTGCTAGAGGATATTTTTACTATTTTGTAGCTTAGACATTTTTGTATCTATTTCTTAAAAGTTCAGCAGATGACAGTGGCATATCCTGATTGTTGTCATGATCAGACAGAAATATTTTTGCTAAAAATTGTAAAAGGGCTGGAAAATATGTTTGTAAGTTCATGCAGATAGAACATGAAACTATTTAAAAGGGCAAAAAGCTTTCTTCTTCACTGGGTTTTTTGTGGTTTATAATGGGAGCACTGGCTGGATCTTTCCATCTGCTGTGCTGGCTGTTACTGCAGATGGTCATAATCTGTACATATGGCATGTGCATATATAAACTGAAATCAGGGTTGTCTTGGTGTAAAAGCAGGCACACAACAGGAGCTGGGGTGCCTAACACAACAGTGTTGGTGAAAGGGATAATTTAGAGCAATTTCATTTTCTATGGGATATTTACATGGAATTAGGGAAAGTATTTCCTCTTCACTGAAAAAGAAGTAAAAAAAAAAAAACAAATCACTCAGCTCTTTTATGTTAAATTTTGGACCTGCAATTTATTTAGAGTCAGGTGTTGGCTTCAGCTGTGCCTTGAATTTGTGTTAGGCCTTGGGTTAAATGGGGACAGCACCAAACTCTCATAAACATCCCAGTCAGCCTGGTTTTGGAGTCCCTGCATCTAACTCAGAGCTGGAGGAGGGATTTTCTTATTAAAAAATGGCCTTCCAGTAAGCATATAATATAATAGAAGTCTTCCCAAATTAAATGGTCTTTAGATCTGAAGTTTGTGTTTAAGTCAATCTCACCACCATTAAATAGTCACTGAAACTCATCATATTCTAAGTGGCAAAAGCCCTTGTCATGAAAAATAGAACTTTCTGGTGAAGCAGGTGCTCAGCAGGCAGTCAAGCTTTTCTGCACCTCTGGTGCCCAGTTAGCACTGCTGAAAACTTCCTGTGGAATATTGCCTCATGAACCAAGTCTAAAAAATTACTTTCATTAAGTGTTAAACTTCTCCCAGACATTCTGGAAAGTTAGGAAAAATACTCCAACATTTATGTGGTGTGCAGAAAACTCTAAAAGCAACTCACAATTGCACTTCCTTAAAAAACATTTAGCAACAAGTGCCTGAAGAGAGGTCATTGTTGGAAAAGCAAGACATGAAGAATTTATCAGATATGTGATCAAATGTATTTTTAACATTTCCTCTACCTGTACTGATCTCCTCTGTATTACAGTTTATTTGCAACATTTGCTCATTCATCAGACAAGCCAATTGTCAGCACAGATAAAGTCATGAGTCTTACTCCTTTTTTTCCTCCTTTCTTAATGTCTATTCTGCTGTTCTCTTTACAAACCTTTCTACCTTTCTTGTACTAGGCAAAGGCTTCACAGTGAAAGGCTTCAGCTACAAGGCTAGAAAATGAAAATACAGTGACTTTAAAAGAGTTGCTGCCACTCTAATACAACTTTATAAAGTGCTTTTTTCTTTTTCTCTCTCATTACAGGTTTGTTTTGTGAATTTAGATGCCAACAGAGATGATTGCAGCGATGAACAAGTGAAACAGGTAACTGCTTAGGTCTTAAAAACATGCACAGTGGATCTATTCAGGCCTACCAGGACACTCTAGTAAAAATACAGATTAAAATTCTATGAGCAAATCAAAGCTAACCCTAGATTTTTAAGCATTACAGAGAGCAATGCATAAGGAATCAGAAATTGTCTCAGCACTGGACTGTGTTACCTAGCATTTCTTATTCCCATCCCAGAAGTTTGTAGTGAATCATTGCAGTCTGAATTCTCAGCACTTATATGAGTAGATTTCTTGCTTTTATGAGAGAAGTGAACATGGACATGTTCATATGCATCCATTTTCTTTTAATTTGGCATAATACTACATAAAAAGGGTTTCTGGTGTCCAGCTCTGGCACCAGTTTGTGATTTCTTTCTCTGTCTTACAGCCAAAAAGCCTCTTAAAATCTTCCACTCATCGAGGTCCTGTTCAGCTGAGCTGTCTTACTCAAACTCCACATAGGTAGATTATGTGCTCTTGAAGAGGGGTGCTAGATAAAACAGAACTAAAGCTGTGTTTGATCTGTTTGACTGAAAGTTACAGGAGTAGGAAAAAATAAACTTTTAAAAACCAGTAAAAAACCCTGGTTCTTTTACAAGCACTGAGACAAACTACATCATGATATGATATCTAAAACACATTCCATTCCAGAAAAAAAAAAACAAAAACCATTAAATCTGCAGAAGTCACATTTTAAAGAAAGGACCTGGTGTCACTTTTGTGCTTACACCTTCCTTTATCAGTTCCTTTTATCATCCTGGCTCAGTTCCCATATTTGGCACACCAGAAGAGAACCAAGATGTAGTGAGTGAGCCCAGGTAGGATCTCCTGACAGTGCCCAGGGAGTTCCTTGGTTAAACCATTACAGTTCATTTGCTGGAAACACTTCTAGCTCACAGAACAACCAGTACTGGCACCTTGATGCCTCCTGCAAGTCATTTGTTAGCAGGAACAGTTTTTCTATGCTGTGTTCTGCATCCTGGATCTGTGAAAATTCAGTTGTCAAAAATAAATATGGCATCTTGCAACAAAATGATTTTTCTATTGAATCAGCAGGTTAACTGTGCAGAACAGCTTGAGAGGTTTTACTTTACAGAAGCACTGGTTGTTTTCTAAAATGTGGTGGTGTTATTGCTGTTTACAGTGTTTGTTGAGGAACAAAAGCTATCAGAGGAAACAACAAAAGTTTCTCCCTCAGTCTTAGATCGAGACATCTGTTCTGAGTTTGCAGTGTAGGTAATAAAAATCCCCTGCTTGCACAGGTGCTATGCATTCTTTTCCAAGAGGAAACTCCCTCATCCCCATTTCTGTGTATAATAAGCAGGTTTTGTAATAAGCAGGATTTGTAAATTAGCATTGAGTGGCATGGAGTTTTATGCAATACACTGGTGTGGTGAAAGCATTTCTTAGAAGACTTTTGAAGATGTTAGCACAGCTGTTGTGTGTATGAAATGCATCACTATTAACTAGCAGGTACTTGATTTACTAATAAGTACTGTTAGGATTTTGTTTCACTGATTGAACCTTGGAATGGGTTAAATTGAGGGGTTTTGTGTAAAATAATTATGCTTCCAGACTTCTTTTTTTCTGAAGAAAAGCTAAAGAAGTGAAGTAAAAGATATATAAAATGCCATAACTTCCTGCCTAAGAAATCTGATAAAATGTGGCAACTTAGGCAGAAAACCAGAGATACTTCAGGAAGTGTTTGTGATAACAGAAAGGTTATAATTTTAAAGAAAAAAATAAATGATGAGAACTTTTTTATGCTACAGTGAAGCATCAAAATGAATTGAAGCACTGAATTCAGTCATATCACATAAAAATACTTAGTCTCATCTGAAGATCATTCCCCTGAAAAGTGAACTGTTTCCCAATATTGATTTAGCTTTTCTAAGCCAGAAAGTTTTATTATATCTAATTCAATCCAAGGAGAAATAACAGTGCTGCAAGCTTAATATTTTGAGGATGAAAAGGAAAATAAAAAAGAAGTATTGTTGCCTTGGTTAGTAACTAAAGCAGGTGGCTGGGTGCCCAAATCTGCACTCCCTGAAGGGCTTTGCCACATGTTCTGCACTAACACAGGGCCATGGTGGTGCAGAAAATGGAGGTGGTGTTTGCTCCTGCTCTAAGGGGTCAGCCTTGGTTCTCTGCTGGCAGAACAAGGACACCAAGCCTTGCCAGAGAGAACTGCACTCTCAGAGCAGGTATTGCCTTTTTGGCCTGGCCTTTGTCCACAAAGGAGCACAAATGTCCCCTGCATGTGCTGGGGGCAATACAGGTCTCCTGTATAGCATCACTGATGCTGTGGCTGTTGCTGCTTTTGCCTCTAACAAATACATAACACATAGGGAGTGACTGTATCATTATAAATGGAAGGCCATGCAGGTATGCAGTGTAACTGCAAAAAAAGGCACATTTCATGTATCTCCAATATTTTTGCTGTTCCACATGTAACATTGCATCAGTTTGGTTGGCAATTTCCAGGTAACTTCCTCTGGTTTCTTGCTAGTCATATGCCTGGAGGAAAACAGGCAGATTTGCCCTGTTCTCATTACCATACCTACGGAAGCTTTTGTGTTTCAGACCATGAGAGAGATGCTGTTTTCACAGTCTAAGGAACTCACATGTAACAGGAAATATTTAGATGCACCAATCCAATCAAGCTGTTTAGCATGTGACAATGTGAGGGATGGCAGATTGTCCTGCTGGACACTCGAGCAAAAATTTATACTTTCATCCTTGTCTTGTCTGGGGTCTCAAAAGAAAGAATGTGCATTTTAATGCTGCCAGCTCTATTCTTAATCTACTTGAAATGATACTTCCAAGTGAGCTTTCTAAAATGATCCCATAAGTGATATTTCATTTTAATATTTATAACTGTGCAACTCAGACTTCATTACCTGAGAGCAAACTCTCTGTTTCATACTACAGAAGCTGATCAGCATCTCTCCCAACCTCCCCAAACTGATCAGTTCGATGAACGTGCAGCCACCGAAGGAAAATGAAATAGTCCTGCTCAGTGGATTGACAGCAGGAAACCTCCAGGCCGACTATGAGGTTCCCCAGGTAGGAGCCAAACTCAGCTCTAAGAACACATCACGCCTGTGATGGGTGGAATTTGGGAAATGGGAAAAAGGAACCTAAAGGCAAAGCCCTGAGATCAGTTTGAGATGAGTGGAAGTTTGTGAACAAACAAACAGCAGCCTCTGTCAGACAGACTGAGGTGTGGTGCACGGCAGGGGGACACACACCAGGTACACAGAGACAGCTGAGAGATCCTGCTATTCCCCCTGGATCCTGCAGATCTGGGCTTCAGCTGGTAATGCTTTAAGCCACATTAGCACTTGATCCTTTGGGGAGGCAGGCACTGGTGGCAGGGATGGCTGATTTGTAAGGCCAGATTTCAAGAGTAGCAGAAGGGCAGCAGAGAGGGCAAGAGGAAACACTTCAGTGCACAGAGCTGGGCCAGGACACTGGCCTTTCCAGTGGTCTTGCCACTTCCCATTTTCATTCCCAATCCAGCTTCACCTCTCAGCTTCATTAGAACTGCAGAGTTACCCTGGAGTACAAAACTCTCAACCAGTTTAAAATGTGAACAGGTATTGCTGGGTTTGTCTGCCGCAGATAAGAAAATAAGGAAACTTTCTTTCCCTGAAATTACCTTGGGTACAAAAGCCTGCCTGAAGCAGACCCTGTGACAGCTGTATTGCAAAGATCACTGAATTTTATAGTTTGCCAATAAGCTGATCATTAAAGAGAGCAATTACCTGGTTATTGAGCTTTCTTGCCACTCATGACTAATGGCTGAGTTAGAAACGTTCAACAAATACAGGCACAAGGCTGTGGAGGGAGCAATGGAGCTCCAAACTCCACATCCCAAGATGTTGCAATCCACACAGGGGTGGTCTGAGACCCAAACAAGGTAAATGAAATATCCAAGTCACCCCTGTCATCACAAGCCTACAGACACTGAGACTGGCAGCCCTCTCACAGAGTGGAGTCAAGAGACAAACAGGAGCTAAATAAACTTCTGTTGAGTAAAGCTTTGCATTGAGACTGGATGAAATTTATTGGCCAAATATGCCACAGCCTTCCTATTGTTTGCCTTTCAGAGAAATTCACTTGTAAGGTGACTGGCAGTTTTTGTAAAAGGATTTTTATGCCGCTCCCCCTCAAGCCATTTTCACAAGTACAACCCCACAAAATGTGGATTGGGAAAAAAAGCAGGGGAATGGCTGATCTAAAGCTGCATCTCTTTTTCATAGCATTTTTCACAATACAGTGCATGCTCAAGCCTGATTCAATTTCATAGCAGCTATCTAATTTATCTTTTCTGTTTTAACACTCTTAAGTTATCTGGTTTTCTTTTCAAACACATTTTTTAGGTGGAAAGGAAGAGCAAGCTAAGAAACATGTTAATCTCGCATAACACACTCCTCCCACTCTCTTTATTAGTAGATGATTGGTTTGCATTCACAGTCAAAGACAAAAGGTCCAGGATGGGGTCACCTTCCTATGTTAGCTACTGTACAAAAGCCCAGGGGGTCCACAGCCTTAAACCTCTGCTTCAATCCAATCCAAAGTTGGTGCCACCCAAGCTGGCTCTTTTCTGGGAGCCTGAGTTCAAAGCATCACAAGCTGCAAACCTTGGCTTTGGTTCAGGATACATCCATACAACAAGCATGGTCCCATGCAGAGACATCGACTCAGCTCTGTTGTATAAATGTCCAACAGTTTCAAAATCAGTAAAAGGAGGATAACAAGAGTTCCTTCCTCTCATTCCACTTAATTGTACAGCTTCTCTAGAGAAGGCAGTTTTATATAAAGGCTGAGCACATTGTGCACTGGATCCCCATTTCCAGTGGGAGGTTGTATTGGCCTGAAATAAGGGGACTTTGGATAAAGAGGGAGAACAGCAAAGAAACAAAATGAAGCACTATTTAAAAATGGTCTGTTGGAAAATCTAAAGGTGACCTGCTCTTCACAGTCTTATCAGCCAGTATTTACAGGGCTGTCTTCAAACAAGCATTGCAACAGAAGTGACCCTGAAAAGGAATTCATGCCCACAAACAATTCCCTCCAGAGAGGTAATACTGGGTAGTGTGAGGCCATTAATAACTGCATGTCAGATGACTAACATCAAATAATTATCTGTCATTAAAATAACAAGTTGATTAAAAACAAACAATCCCCTGTGATACAGCTGGGTTCTCTACTAAAACACTTGTATAACAACAGCTGTCAGTCCAAGAAATTGTATTTTGGCATACATGTAACTGCATGCTGTTACTACCATTGAAATGACAAATCGTATGGCATCTTTGCAACAGAACATTCCCGAGATATTTATAGAGAGGGAAGCTTAAGATAAGTGCTATTTTTTAATTGAATAACTGAGATTCTTTTCCCCTCTAGTGTCCTTGGCTGGCAGATGTTTGCTTGGTTCAGTGTGCGAGGGGGGACAGGAGGAACAGCGCAAGCTGCATCATTTTTGAAATAAACAAGTTTCTGATTGGACTTGAGCTCGTTCAGGAGAGGCAGCTGCAGATAGAAACTCGTGTCCTAAAGCCTGAGGATGACACAAACTGCTCCGTGTCCTCAATAGAAGAAGATTTCCTCACGGCCTCCGAGCACCTCGAGGATGACAACGAGGCTGATGAATATAAAGCTGGTAAAAGCAGGGGGACTGAGCATAATTATGCTCATACTGCAAAGCAGCTATAGCAATGCTCACAGAAATTGCACTTGATGTTAATTCATGCATATGTAATTTAGAAAATGGACAGCCATTCATATTTTTTAAGTTTTGTTCAAAGACAAGGTACATGGCTGTGCAGTACTTTTACAGAGCAGTAATGGACTACAAAGTTGTACAGCTCTTTTCTTTAAAAGTCACAAGTTACTCTCCAAAAACTAATTTTTTTATTTTTCTCCACAGGTCATGAAAAATTAAATGTTTCAGAAGCATCTTCAGATGTCAAAAAAAATAAAGGGAAGGGATTTGAAAACATTCACTATAGAAAAGCCAGGTTGCCGCTCATTCTTGAAGGGAACTGCATTAATAAAGATAATGCAGCTGCTCAGGTCTCTGAAACTGTGAATGTTGCGGCTGAAGATGGCATCTCGCAACCTGAAGATAAGTCAGACCAGGAAATACTGTGGCAGAAGGAATTAGGTACTTCATCATTTAGTACTACTAATTTGACTAGTGGGGTTGAAAACTCAGCACTCACGTTAGAAGATGTATCTGTAACCAAAATGGCTAAAGAGGAGCTGGAGCCTCGGGGTGACCCCACAGCGAAACACAGCAGCAAGGCAGACGGGGAAGACTGTGCAGGGGGCAGGAAAACTGATCCTCCCTCCCAGAATGAGCAGGCAACCACAGGCCAGTACGCCACAAATTTAGCAGAATCTGTTCTGCAGGATGCATTCATTAGACTGTCACAGTCTCGACCCAGTTTCAGTGAGGAGGCTGCAGTCAGCATCTCTGTGGGAAGCTCCTGTAAGTCAGAAGATGCATCTGCTTCCCGATCATGGAATGAACTCCCAAAGATTGTCATAGTGCAAAGTCCAGACAGCTCTGAGAATGTACCTGACTGGCCGGGGTCTGCCTTCCCCAGCCTGAGCCACTGGGCTGAGGCAGAAAGCTCTGCTGACGTTTCAGATGACTTTGAGGAAGAACACTCAAATGGACACGACCAAAGCGCACTGGAAGTGGCTCTGGCTTGTGCAGCCACTGTCATTGGAACCATTTCCAGTCCCCAGGCTGCGGAAAAGTTCCGCCGGGAGCAGGAATTCACAGACTCAAGAAGTGGAGTGGCTGCTGATGGAGAGGTGCACACAGCACCCCCACAGCTCCCTGACTGTGCTGGCACGGAATACTCGTTCCCATCTGCACTCTGTGGCATGACTCAAGTGGCAAGTGCTGTAGCCATCTGTGGCCTGGGGGACACAAAGGAGGAGAAGTACCCTGCAACTTCCAGTGGACTTCTGTCTGCTGCTCAGGCCTCTGCAGCCATTACTCTGCATTGCAGCTTAGCTGTAGGAAGCAGCATGGAGAAGCTGAATGAGAGCATTGCAGAGGCGCTTCTCAAAGAGGCATCTGTAATTCTGACAAAACCCAACACATACAAAAACGTAGGGCATTTTATGGAATCCATAAATGGGAAAATTATTGAAACAGCAGCAAGACCACGCGTTCCACGTGCTGATGCAGTAATCAGGGATGAACTTGCACAAAACTTATCCAATATTATTCTACGACATTCTATGGAAGAGGTTAGGAAGAAAAGACAGCCACAAGCCCATTCGGAGGATGGCTCAAGTACACAAGACATTTTCACAGAGACTGCAAATGAGTTGCTTTTTAATATAATATATTTCACTTGCAAGAAGATGAACGACATAAGGCAACTTGAAGAGTGTTCTCCTCTCTTTTCTGAAGGCACAAAAGCAGAGAAAGTAACAAGAGCAGAAGGATGGCCAACCCCGGCAACAGCATGTGAAACTTCACACAGCCCCCTTGATCACTCTGCTGCTAAGCCATTTGGTACATCCTACAGCACCACTACTAGCAAAGATCTTGAAAAGGTCACAAGCACTTGCAAGAGTGATATCAAAGATGTAAATAGCAATGAAGGTTCCACACTGAATTCAGAGCCAAGTGGAGATACAGGGCATAACACGCTTGGTGCAAAAACATCTCCCAAGAAGAGATACCTGAAAAGGACTGCACGAGACTGTTACAAATCCCCAAATCAGAGTAACAATCATCTTCAGAAGAAAGACTGCAGATCATTTTCCGACAGAGAAGATACTTTTGCAAACAGTGAATGCAAGCACGGTGTTCAAGAACAGCCGTCTTCCAGTGCCACCATAAATACAGAAAACCAAGCCAAGATTAAGTGTGATTCTGTGCTAAATAATGATGTTCAACTTAGCTTGTCTTTGTTAGGAAACCATGTGTTGCTTCCTTCTCAGCCTGTGCTACAGGTGAAAAATTCAAGGGACAAATATTGTATAACAGACTTTGCAGAAGAATTGGCAGAAACAGTTGTCTCTATGGCAACAGAAATAGCTGCCATTTGTCTAGAAAATTCAAATGGCAAGCAACCCTGGTTCTGTGCATGGAAGAGAGGCAATGAATATCTGGTGACCCAGAGTTTATCATGCAGAACCATGAAAAGGAAGAAGGAAACCCATAGCAATGGTTCTGTGGTTCGGAAGCACAGGGCACCTCGGCTTAGTGAGATCAAAAGAAAAACAGATGAGCATCCTGAGCTAAAAGAAAAATTGATGAATCGGGTAGTAGATGAATCTATAAACCTTGAGGACACACCAGATTCGGTCAATCTCTTTGCAAATGAAGTGGCTGCCAAGATCATGAACCTCACTGAACTCTCCATGGTAGATAGCATCTGGCAAGGTCCAAACCTCCCCAGGAACAGACTGCACTGTGATAGGTGGAGCCGAGCCAAGGCCTCAAGCTGTGAGAGCATACCAGAGGAGGACTCAGATTCCAAAGCCTCTTTCAACACCCTAGGCCTCATGAACAGCTTTGGTCACTCTCTGAGCCAGACAAGTTCTGTCTCAAAGCAGTCTAGTTGTGAAAGCATTACAGATGAATTTTCAAGATTTATGGTGAACCAGATGGAAAACGAAGGAAGAGGTTTCGACTTATTACTGGATTATTACGCAGGAAAAAATGCGAACAATATCTTAACTTCTGCCTTGCAACAGGTAGCCAAGAAAAACGGCCACCTGAATGTAAGACCAAGTTGCCCATCCAAACAGTCCAGCACAGAAAGTATAACAGAAGAGTTTTATAGGTATATGCTAAGAGAAATCGAAAAGGAAAATAAAGATAACGCATCCTCCTCTCGGAATTCGAAGGACTGGTGTGGCAGTCTGCTGGCACCCTCTCTGCGGTCACCTTTCTGCTTCAGGCAGTCGTCGATGCCCGACAGCCGATCCTCAGGCTCCAGGCTTACCGTGAACATCCCGATGAAAGCAAATTCCTTGGATGGGTTTGCCCAGCACCGCCAAGATTCCCTAAGCGTCCAGCCCGTCAGTACCGTGGCTTCCGCGGGGCTCTGCAAGTCTGACTCGTGCCTGTACCAGAGAGGCAAGACTGACCAGATCACAGACATGCTGATCCACGAGACCTGGGCCAGCTCCATCGAGTCCCTGATGCGCAAGAACAAAATCATTGCGGATGAGGCAGAGGCTACAGAGGCAGACCAGTTTTACAGCGATTCTCCACCACATGTGGAACAATATGCAAAAAGACTGGCTGCAAATATTGTTGAAAGCGGTAAAAGTTTAATTGTTGTCCAGCAGGATTCCTTTGATTATTCGAGCCGAGAACACGTGCTGGAAAGCAAACATCCCCAAAGCACAACCCAGATACAGCCCAAACCCAAAATGGAGGAAGTAAATTTGGATGAGAAAAAAGAGCATGTGAAGAGCCCTGGAAGCCTCCCTGCAGGACAGCTCAGGGAAGTGCCTTTAATTCAAATAGAAACTGATCAACGAGATGAGCCAGATAAAGACTCAGAATCCTTGACTTCATGTGGCCCATCTGGAAAGGGGCATCAAAGCAAAGAAAAGCCTCCAGAAGCTTTGGATGGGAAACACATAGTTTCCAGTTCCCCAGTAAGTAGGTAAGTGACAAAACAGCAAATCAGCACATTGCTTTAGTCTCTGTTTTATTTTCCCAGTAAAAGTTATTTTGATAAAGGAAGAAGATAAGAGTGATACTTTTAAAGAAATAAGCAGGATAAGTTTTGACTAAAGGTTTCTTTTGGCATAAAATCACCCAATCATGTGTCACAGTGATACTTTCTGGAGAAAGCTTAGATTGAATATGATATTATGGTATTAAGATTTAAATCTAATACTGCACAGACATGTTCTCTCTCTACAGACATTTATGTCTCCCATAAGGCAGGAAAGATGGACCAAGTTTAAACTTTTACTTAGCACAGGCTGAGATCTGAACTAAAAAATAGATAAATAAAAATCAGTGCTAGTATATAACAGACAATAGCAGGATTTGACCTGTAATTTTCTGCTATGCTTGTTGCAAGTAACATTTTGTGTACCTGGAAACAAGACCAGACTTCTGAGAGCTTGAGGTTTAACTTTTGTTTACAGCCTGAAGCTACATGTAGTAAAAATTCTTTAGTGAAGGAAAACTAAGAATAAAAATTGCCTTTATCTCTCAGTTCAAGACTTCTCAGGTAGAATTTAGATAGGGAAAAGAGCATTTTATTTTAATGTCGTTTCATGGAGTTTACATCACAGTTTACCACCCTCTCCTCACAGCTGTACTCCTTTTGTAAGGAAATCTGCAGCTTGCTTTTGTTAAGGTAAAGTGTGAGCCAGCCTGAGAGTGCAGTGCAAATGCAGAGTATTGCTGTGGGTGCTCTGAGGTGAAGGGAATGCTGTCTCTCAAGGTGCTGTCTCTTTATCACAATTCTTCATTGTATCTGTTACTTTAGTGGTCCCTAAACTGCCAGTCTTGGAGCACTGCAGCACCTCATTATCTCAGAGTGGCAGAAAGAGTGCAGGTGCTGGTGTTAAAAACTATTTTGTAGCTCATTTTATTCTAGGCTGTGCTGTGTTTCAGCATTTGACAAAGCTCTGCTTGAAGTGAGAAAGTAGATTGATTGTAAGCACTTCTCTGTGTATGGCAGCAATTAGGTGGATAATTACCATGGTGTCACTAGTCTTTCATACTGACTCTCCTGCACTAACCTTCCTCCTCCTTAAAATGCAACCTGCTTTGAGTAAGATAAATTTAGAAATCCACCTGTTTGGAATCTTGACTGCTTGAAAATGAAGTTATTTTGCCAGTTTACGAGCCCTTTCATCTTTTCCTCTGCCTTGAAGCAGAGTTCCCAACATGGCTATGACATAGTTGGAGCAATAGTATTGGTAGGGCAGAATTGGTAAGCAGAGGCTACATCTGCCTGAGCATCTTGGCTCAGTAATGCTGTGCAGTTCTGGTTCAGCTTGCCTCCATTTCTGTCCATTGGCCTCATTTGCAGCATGAAATGCAGAGTTCTTCCAAAGCAATATCAAATAGAAGCTGCCCAAGTGCTCTCCAGATGTGCTCCTAGCCTTGCTGGGAAGGCAACGCCTCCAGTGGTTCTTCACACAGATCTGAACCATTTGTGGCATGGCTGTCTGGACTAAGTCTAGTCTGAAGTGAAAACCTAAAAATATATATAATGTAGCTATAAAAGCATCAGTAGAAATTGCTCTGATCCACTCCTACTGCATGAAATTACTTGCTAGTTCAGATACAGGCACATAGGACTCCAGGCAAAATATCAAGCAGACACAGAGTCAGTTATGGGGGGGGGGGGGGGAAAAGCATTAAGACCTTCAGCAATGAAAAAAAAAAAGCTGTTTCTTGTATGTAGGCAGTGCAATAGAGCCACAGTTACGCAGAAGCTGTTCCAAGCGACTGTTCACAAGTGGGGAACTGTCAGTTCAAAGCATCACTGGTGTGAGATGTAATTGCATAATGAATCAAACAAAACCCAGAATGCCAAGAAACATCACCCACACAAATCTCTTGTGTTTTGGAGCAGGTATCAGGAGCTGCCTGTCCTGTGCTGAGAAGCTGAGTAACAGCCCTGCCCCTGGCCTGGCTGCTCAGTGCCCGCGTGTCAGAGAGGGCAGGGCAGAGCCCCGGCCCCAAGGGCTCGGGGGGCAGGCACAGGGGTTTGGCAGAGCTGACTGCCAGGGGGAGCAGAGCCCCAGGCAGCCAAGTCCCATTCTCCCTGCACAGGCTGCATCTCTGTCATCCAGCATTAATGCAGCAACCTCTGAGAGTGAGAGCTTGGCAAAAAGAGACACCCACAATGACATTGTCTCAGTATCTGCCTAATCAAGGTGATTACTCAGGAGCAGTAGATTTCTTAACCACAACTACAGATAAAGGTCTGAAGGCAAGAACTTCTCTAGAGAGATCCTGCAGAGGGTTATCAGTACAGAACATAACCTAACATTGCTTTAATCCCTAAATTGCAAATGCAGACTGTCCAGTGAATATAACAAAACTACAGTTTCACTTTACTTGTTATTCTGGCAGTAGAGTGATATAATTATTGGAGGGATTAATTATTATTTTTCTTTGTATCAAAAGCCTAGCTAAGCTCTAAAAACTTAGCAAAAATATAGTTTCTTTTTTCTGTGTTTGTTGGGAGCATGTGTACATATATATTGCATAGACACACGTGTGACGTATGTCAAGAGTGCAGAATTAAAGCATTTTTCCCTTAACCCTGTACTTTCTAAACTCAGTCTGGGCTCCATCTTCAGTCTGGTTTCTGACTGTTGAAATATTTTGTCCTTCCCCAGCATAAGCAGTGAAGATCCTAAGGAAGTGGCTGACTCAGAGTCATTACTGATTCACAACCCACAATAGTTTCCTACTTTCTCTTCTTTTGGATCTAAAATTTTAACAAAGTAGAAAACCCTGTCAAGAACTCTATTCACCTATTAGCAGGACAGGGATTTAGCAGCAATATATATTTCCAAGAAATTCAGTCACTCTGCAGTAATATATACCACATATTTTAACCACTGATTGACTGAAGGGCATTAAGCAATAAACCTTTACAGTGATCAGGTTTCTTACACCTGCTAAATCTGTCTGTACAAGCTATGCATACTTAAATCTAGGGTTTGTGTTTACTTATAGCAGTCATAAGAAAGTCCTCTTTTAAGTGCATCTCAGGCCAGATGTTCTGCTGGACTCTATGTATAAATTATAAGCTTGTCCAATCTTTTGCATGTCTGTAATTCTGCAGCTTGGCTGACTTTAATGAGCAGCACTGCCTGAAGATTGGTGGCACCAGTTTGTTTGCTGATATTACAATTTCAATGTGCCTTCCCTATCACCCTGCCAGCAGCAGTCCTCACAGCAGATCGGATGCTGAAATCATAGGAGAGACCAAAACAGCTGAAGAATTTCCAGCCCATCTCAGCAGCAGTGAAGAGAGCACTGGCAGCTGGTCCCAGCTGGCCAACGATGAGGACAACCCTGATGACACCAGCAGCTACCTGCAGCTCAGTGAGCGCTCCCTGAGGTACCCACCTTGTCTCTTCCCACTGCACGCTGTGGTCTGCCCACCAAGCCTACCCTGCATCAGCAGTGAGAGGCAACAGCTTGAGGTTTACTCAGAATACTGTAAAAAATGTCCAATGGCAGACTTTATCTCTTTATTTTTTAATAAGGGGAAAAAAATTACCCACGTTCTCATTCTCAGCCAGGTCTTTTTGCTATTGGTGAGTAGCTCGATTCAGACAAAGAAAAAAACCTCGTGCCATCACTAAAGTGTCTCAGTCCTACAGCAAAAAGGCCATTGGACAAGTTAATTGCTATAGTCTTCCTTTTGATTTATTTGCTGTTGTTTGCCTAATGCTTATTTTGGCGCCTCCTTAGCCAAGATTGGCATTTCTGCCATTCCCAGCAGAAATCTATGCACTGAGAACAAAGATTGAGCCCTGATCTGATTAGACTGGCACAGGGGTGCAAACTAATAGAGGATGACCAATTTTTCCCTGAGTAGACCAAATCAAGAGCTCCTACTACTATGACCTAATTTTGCTCCAGTTCAAGCCAGGACGAATGTTTGAAAATGTTATTTAGTCCTTGGAGTTTATATGGAGTGGTGGTAGGCTGACTTCAGCCCTTTCATAGCATCAAATGAGTAAGGTTTTTCCTTCACATGCTCTTAGACTTTGTTTTGAAATATTATCAAGTAATTACGTCTTTCTCTTAAGTATTAAGATGACAAGGAGGGAAGACATTATGGTAATGAAGCAGGGAAAAGAAAGAGTCTCTGTCAGAGAGCACTGCTGGCTGGCTGAAATTACTGAACAAAACATGGCTGTCAGTGCAGCTGAACATTCATCCTGTTATTACAGTATCAACCTTTAACAAAGTCCTTGGTCTGAGAGAGCTGAAGTATTGTGCCTTTCAGCTCTGCCCTGGAACAGAATTTGCTACAGCAAGTCTGAATGCATGGCATGCTGACAATGTCTCAGAACACCCTGATTGGGAAGGATTGTCTAATCAGTCCCTCTAATGTAGGGGAAAATATTATTAGTTGGTTTTTCAGTAAAAATTAAGTTGTTCACCGTGACTTGCCACACAGAATTTGTTCATGGTAATTGACTTGCAGCCAGCAAATTCACAACCTGTCCATGAGACTATTACAGTATCTGCATAAACATTCACTGTCACATTTATAATGATGTTATAAAGTGAACCACTAATATTTTTTTCCAAATATCCTCAAGTGTGCTACTTCATCCTTGTGAAGAAGCCAAAGAGAATACTTCTGTGTATTTGTGGTCCCAATGAGCAAATTGGCTTTGATTAAAATCTCAGTCTTTCAGAGTAGTCAGAAACATGAGGGGCCATCTCTGTACCTGTGGGTTCCATCAGACCCCAATCAGTATTTGGGGTATGATGTCATACACTGAAGCTGCTGCTGATTATCAGTGTGGATTCACCCTACAGGTAAGTGTATGATGGGCAGCCAGTGCCTTGCTCCTGAACTCCCCAGTTCAGAGGGAGCTGGATCTTTGCAGGTTTCTTGCAGGACATCTCTGTACCTGCTAATTCTTCTTTTCAAGGACTCAGGCAGACTCAGTTTTTGTTTGAGGCCAAGTGTTCATTGCATAAGCCATTCACAAGAACACAGTCCATTTTTTTTCCCTGCAATTTACAGCATCACTTGATGCACCTGATACATGCTTATCTAGAACTCTTTTAATAAAAGCCTCATTACTTTGAGCAGACTAGTGTGCTTTATTCAGGGAACCACTTGCTGAGCACAATTGATTTTATGGAACAGAGCTCCTCCCCACTTTGCTTTGTACAGAAATAAATTTTTGGAAGATGTATGGAGACATGTTCAGCACAGCTTGGCACTAATACTTAAACTTTTGCTTTGTCAGCAATGGCAACAGCAGTACAACTAGCAGTCTTGGCATTATGGACCTGGAAATTTATCAGGAGAACGTGCCATCTTCTCCTATGATTAAGTAAGTAGTCACTGAAGTGAGACTTGATGTTTAGTCCAATTTTAACTGCAAATCATTTACGCCACCAAAACCGTGCCAAGCCCTGCTTTGCACCTGCTGCTGTGCCTGCCCATGGTTTCAGAAAAAAGCACATGCAGGTGTCTGGGCAGAGTGAGGGCACCAGACAGTGAAAAATTACAGGAAAACCCAGTCAGGTGCATCTCTTGAGAACACAGATCCATCAACCACCCTGTCTAAACGAGAGTTCTCTGTGTTATCACTTTTCTGTCATCAAACCTTCTTCTCTGAATAACTTCAGATATTATCAAAACTCTACTGTAATACCAAGGAAACTCAAGCAAATAAGGATCAATTAAAAACAATTTTTTAAAAACTCACTAGCATTCTTTCCAATAATAATAGCAATTTGGCCCACAGTACATTTTACCTATTGTTTCTGGGAATGTTTCTACTGAACATGCAGTTAAATTATCAAGAGATGTGTGAGTACATCCTGCCTAAAGATCCTGGTACAACCTGCCAGCTGGTGAATGTCATTATGCAGCCAGGGCACACCCACTGCACAAACATACAGACTGGACATCACATACTGAGCTTCTGAAGTCAGTGACATCAAAAAATTGTCACAGCAAAATACAGACATTGGAAATTCAGCATTTCCACCCAGGTTATGAGACTTGCTGTGTCTTACCATAATGTCGTTTGCTTGTCATTTTGTGAGCTGTGAACATGCACAGATCCTGGTGAAACGTAACACATGACATAACTAATACAAGTACTTCATCCTGCTACAGAAAAATGCTGCAATTCAGTTTTTCCTGATTCACAGATTAAATAATGAAATATATTCAGCATTTTATTGTTTCATCCTATGTAACCTTTTTCTTGCAGTTTTCTAGGTCTTGCATTGAGGGAGAAAGTTTATTCATCATGAAGCAATGTTGTAGACTGTTCCTAAGTATGACTAATAAGCTTTGTTGTTGTTTGTTTCTAAGTGAATTAGTAGAAGAAAAGGTTTTCCTTAAAGAACAGACAGAAAACACTGAGGGTAAGTTGAACTATATCAATTAAAACATACAGTTTGAAGATAACACAAGCAATTGCACAGTAACTAGTGGGATTATTTTTCCAGAAAGTACTTCTGAGCTTTCAGTGGGAACAGCCAACTGTCAAAAGGACCTCCTGGTGATTAACTTTGATCTGGAGCCAGAGTGCCCTGACGTGGAGCTGCGAGCCACCCTGCAGTGGATTGCTGCTTCTGAACTTGGAATTCCAACTATCTATTTTAAGAAATCTCAGGAAAACAGAATTGAAAAGGTAATGTTTACAGAATTGGGCATACTATTAATGTCTACATAACTCTAACAGTTATTATTTATTGAAGTTATTGAGCTTAAAAGCAGATGCAAAAACATCTTCATTACAGCAAGATGGCAACACTACTTTTTATGAGAGAAAGGAATGAGAGGACAGGTGGGTCAGAACTTAAAGGATGTGAAATATGTAGCAGATTGCCTATGGCATAAGAAAATGTCACCATGATACTTTGTCCAATGACCAGATTCATACTTTGATGACTCTGTTCACTTTTTCATATCAATGATACTTTAAATACTAATGCCCAAGGCAGAATTAACAGAGTCCTTTATGTGGCTGCATTTGAAAGGCTGCACATGGCTTACATGGAGTTTAAGTGCAAAGGTTTAAAAAAATAAAAATAAAAAACATTTTTGTGTAGACATCACATATGCAATGTTCACCTACTTGGTCATTATAATGTGAAACATTGTTTGGACTTAAGATTTTCAGTCCTTATGCTGGTTCTGCCTTGCCTGTAACACCAACTGCAGCAGCCTCAGGTCGGTCTGGACTTGGGCCTGGCTGTTCCTAAACTGCTCCAGCTGAGGGTACAGCTTTTGAGAGCAGAAGTCTCTTTCCAGAGAGAGTGGAGAGACAGATGACTGAGAAACCTCCTGAGGTGTTAGTCCAAGCCAGAGCCAGGAACAACACTGAAGTCCAAAATAGCTACAAGAAGTGCCAACTCTTTCTATTTCTGAATGATCAGCTGGGGCTCCTTTGTAGACCCCACCAAACAGCAGCCACAATAATTCAGGAAAGACCAAAAAAAGAGACCCATTTCCAAGATCAGCAAGAGAGCTTAAGTTTTAAGATTTAAAAACATGTTAGTATTTAAGTCAATTAATGAAAAAAGTATTACAAATCACTATTTTGGTCTCTTATGGGAAGATCATTTTGAGTAGCAGAGATATTGTTTGATTTTCTTGAGTACATGCATTTGGGAATCATAAACATAATTTAAAATGCTTTCAACAGCAACAGTCCAAATTGCATCTAATTAAAGAACAGCTGTCAGCTTTACCCATGTGCTTTGGCAAACAGTTAATTCAATTGCAAAAATACACTAGAGAATAATGAAGCACATCCTGCCTACAACAGCATTCTTGCAAATCACGTGCCTATTAAATATCATTAAAATACATATTAAAAGTTTAGGCTGCAGTATGTAAATAGCAAACAGCTACACTAACTAGAGACACAATCTTTTCTTTTGTGCTCTAAAACTAAAAACAGAAGAAGCAAACTAATTATTGTGAAATTCAAAGAATTGAAAAGTTTTCATTTTCATTTATGTGCTTCAGATGAAAAAGGGACCAGATGGATGACCCTGTGAAGCCCATTATTAAGTACCAAGTGGACAAAACTCAGCTTTTTTTTTTACAGCTGCTTAAGAAAATATATTTAACCCCTGGTTTCTCGAGAAATTAAAAAAAAAAAAGCCAAATACAGATACTGTCTATGTTTAAAACACACCTGTGATAAATGTCTTCATGTGACAAAATTTTACACAGAATTCCCTCTCACCAGTACTATTTGAATATTTAAAATACTACAGCATATATATATGGAAGTACAGAAAATTAAACAAAGTAAAATATAGCTAGTGGTAATGCAAAAATATTTTTTCAAGATGGATAATCACACTTCCATTATTTTGACAATGAGTTGTTGATAACATGGCAAATAGCAATCCTTTATCAAACTGACTTTGTCTGTTTTTACTTTCATTGCAATAAATAAATTGACAGGAGCAGTTAATTTAGAAAATGTCATGAGAGCCCATCAGTCTTTGGGGAGCTATGGAACTAGAGAAATTAAGTTTTTATAAATAGCAAGAACATTGATGTTGCTGTGCACTGAACGGTGCCCACTCCCTCATACAGCTGTGCACTTACAAAGGGTGGGCTAACAAGAGTTTTTGTGTTCCACAAAACCTTAGAAAACGTTCCCCAAATCCCAGGTGTATTTCATGGTGTTATTTTTCTTTAGTTTCTAGATGTGGTGCAGTTAGTGCAGCGCAAGTGCTGGAAAGTGGGGGATATCTTCCAAGCCGTGGTGCAGTACTGCAAGCTCAGCGAGGAGGGCAGAGAGATCACCCCCAGCCTCTTTGACTGGCTGCTTGAGCTGGGCTAACAAAGCCCCCAGGTTCAGCTCTCCTGTTTTATTCCAGTTTAAATAAGCAGTGGTTTGTGTAATGCTCTGATTTCTGAACATCACTGAATAAAATGTGCAAAATGTACAAACTCTACAAGAACAGCACAAGTCTGTGCCACAGCTGACCCAGGAGCAAAGTGGATCCAAATTTATTGTGTCCCTCTGTGTCATGAGGGACTCTTGACATGTTGTGCTATAGGATGCACTGTACTATGAGGGGATGGATTTTTAGCCTCCTGAATTAATGAAGTACACAGTAAAGGCTTAATTATTTAATATATTCAATTTTCATCAGTTTGATTAAATCAGTCAGGTAAAATAGGATAGTAGCCTACCATTCAGTTTTAAAACAACACTGATATTTGTACAGTTTAACTGTTAGAAGCAGAGTGTGTTTCAGAATGCCTGGAGGCACCATTGTCCCTAGATAATATTTATGGGTCTTTGAAATCCCCATAATCTGCTAAGGGGTAAAAGCTTTTGAACACTTAACACCTTTGCAGTTAGACAACACAGTAAAAAGCTGCTGAAAACACATTTTAGTTTCTTCCTATATGTTTATTTCTCTTCCATAGCTATTCTTGATTCCTGCAACCTTCCCAAAGAAATAAAATCCAGTCTCCTAGCTACTATCCTTAAAAGACTGATTCCTTTTCCCTGGGAAGTAGTGCAGGTCAGTATAGCTACACCTGGTGGATTCCTGCACACAGCTCTGTGAGCCAGGGCAGCAGTTCTCAAGCCCTGCCCTGCCCCAGCCCTGCGACCTTGGGCGAGTCATTTCACCTCTGTGCCTCAGTGTCCCTGCCTGGCAAAAGGGAATCATGACAGTACACTTGTTACCTAAAGTGCTTCTGTTGAAAGCACTACGTAACATTTTACATATCAATTAAAAGCAGTGAAAAAAGAACTATTTTAATTTAGTGTAATCAAATAAATTGTTAATGAGGTGAAGAAATGCATATCTCAAAAGAGCACCATCTTGTCCTAAAAATCTCAAGGTTAATTTTTGTAACTTAGAAAAAAAAGCAAAATGTTTGTTAAAATTTCAGCAGACATACGTGTTCATTTTGAAGATAACTGTTTGGACTATGTGTGAGAATTCACATTCCTATAACATTTCTATAATTGTTTGATAAGATATACTCTGCTATTGTCCTGTTGAGATGATCTGTTGATATCATGCACTTAGTAATACATTCTCTCAACTCTGCCAAAGAGACTGGGTGTGAATTTAAAGATAAAAATGGCTTACAACATCACAGCTCTTTTGCAATTTTTTTTTTTTGAAAATACTTTTCATCTCTCTTACTCAAATAGTGGAATAGAATACCTGCCTGCTTTTCCCAAAAAAATATTTAAGAGAAGTTTTATTTTCCATATAACAGTATATGCTTCTGTAATATTTCTTGGAAAAAAAAAAACTATCCTTTTGCACTAAATATTTTTGAAAATTTTGAAGTAGTTTTAAATAATTTATGAAAAAGAGCCATATTCTCAGTTTTATCTTTAAAACCATTACAAAACTTGCATGATTGCATCACTCATTTGTTACAAAATACAAATTGTTAGTGAAGCAAAATCTAACCAGGAACATTAAATAACATGAGTAATTCTCAATCTACTCTGCAGTATAAACAGAACAGGAGAGGTCACTTTACAGTCAAAATAAAGGTGAATTTATTGCAAACACTGAACATAACTGGAGTCACTTGGCCAGCCCTTAAGAACTGCTGAGCATCTGTAGCTCTCACTAACGTGAGTGGCAACTCTGAATGCTCAGCATTTCCGAGGCTGAGAGCTAATGAAAAGCACCAAGAATTATAAAGTACTTTGTTTGAGTTAATAAATGGCAAAGTGTATTTATTTTTAAACCAAATACAGTTAGTTGTCAGTATACAATTTTTTGTTGTGATAGAATAAATGTTTACAAAGCACAAATATCTGACAGAGTTGTAACAGTGTGATGCAGTTTCTCTGTACAGTAGTTCTTAATGTTGCAATTAATTCAGAAATAAATTTATGTTATAATGTGTGTCCTCTTTTTCTTCCTAAAATGTTCACAAATGAGCTATGGATTTTTTGACCTATTATATATTTGCCTGCCATCCCTGGAGCATCTCAAACTCTGCATCTCAGTGACAAATTTGATCCATGGCTCTGACCAAAACAAGCTTGGGCAAGGTCCAGTTCTTACCTCAGTGACAGAGCTACTTGGGTTCCACAAGTCATTCAAGAGATAAGAGACTAAACATAGCATTCCTAGTATCACAATAAAATAAAAAGAAATGATACCCTGATTGCCCAGAATAACTTTCAATGTACAAGCCCCTATCAGTGCTCACTCTGGCTGCTTTCAGTACTGGCACAAGTGAGCAGGAGGGTGGGGAGACAGAAGTTCAGAACTTTCCTCTCCTTGTATAAGTGCTACTCTTCAAAAAGCAGTTCTACTGTATTTGAATTAGATATTTTAAAAATTCATTTTTTACATTTTTGTGCTTAGGGTTCTTTTAATGTTGAGGTTACTAAAAGCTGAAAAACTATAATCTACCTCAATTTTGTTCATACCTTTGAAGATTTGTATTGTCTTCGAGTAAATGAACCATTTATGATCTGTGATAAAATAGTCACCTGTTAAATTCAGTAGATAACTTTTCTGAAGAGGCCAGTTTTACAGTGGCTCTTGCCCTGTTTCATGCAGAGCTGCAGGACAGACAAGCACAGGAATGCCACTGTGAATCCTGAAGTCTACATTTCAAAATTAGAGAGGGAAAAAGCCCACCAGTTCATTGAAATAAAGAGCCCACATGAGCTACTGAAATAAAACAAATTGCAGCTCAAAAGGAAAGCACATCCATAGTAGCTAATTTAAGAATCTGAGTCAGAGCCATTCCTAAGGCTTTGCCATGTATAAGCAAACTTATAACACCACTATTTCAGTTTTCCCAACCCACTCTGAACCCAGTTATCACAAGGAACAGGCCCTCAGAAGGCAACTTGCAGCTGTGGAGCATGTCCAGCTCTATTAGACAGCTGGACTATCAAACTAATTAAAACAATTTGCAGTGAAGACAGGGCTGGGTGATAGGTACTGCTTCCCCCTCCCAGCTTCAGGAGAGAATTAGTAAAGTGCAGCAACCTGGAAAATAGAAGCAGGATATATTTCCATATCCTTTTACAAACTACCCAGGAAATGTGAGTGGTCCCACTGAAGGAGACAAAAAAAAAGAAATTCACACAAAATGCCATTTTTACAACAGTGAGTGGGTGTGAGTATTACTGTCATCACCTATTCAGAAAGCATTGGAATCTCAGACGTCACAAGCCCAAGAACACATCATGTGCTTACATGGAAATCCCCATCCTTGTGAAGGGTATGTTCTGTCCTAGAGCAGTTACATGACACAAACTTCTTTCCCAGAAAAACAATTGCATATTCACAGAGTTCACCCTGAAAAGATTTCAAAGGTCTAAAGGACAGAAAGAATACATCAAATATGATTGCTGCAGTGACAAGCCTGAGCACTTCAGGGCTCTCTTGAGGTAATCCTTTCCAATAAGGTCACAGGGAGCCAAGTTTCCCAGCATTTCAGGGTAATGTTGAAAGCTACATCTCCAACCACACAGTAATTAAAGTAGCACTTGGATAGTATAAGGTGTGCAGGTTAAAAAAGTGCCAGGTAACAGAGCTGAACATACACATTCACCATTTTGGCTGAGGAACTAAAGTGGAATCAGAGAAAGGGATAAAGCTGCTGCCAGACCCACAGAATGGTTCCAGCAAGTTACATTTATGCAATACATTCCTAATGCCTATATCTATAATTTACAAAATCCACATGTAGGTAAAACAAGGTGCAGAGAACCTAACATCAAAACATTCACAGAGAGTATCCAGAGTACTACTGAAGCTCTTACAGGGTACCAAGCCAGCACCCTTTCCAGCAGTGCTGTGAAACACACCAGATGGGAAAATATTTCACATGTGAGCAGGAAACTTAGATAATTCAGCCTGAAAAGCAATTCTACACACTCAAGAATCAAGGAAGAATAAGAAATAGAACCCAGATAACCTGCCAGTCTAATGCTTACTGTATTAAACCTCGACTCATAATTTCTTGCAAAAATAGAACAAGAGCTAGAAGCTGAAGTTATTACAGACATCTGATTCACTAGCAGAGTATAAGAAAAAATCATAAAGGAAGAGGCAACAGGAATAAAACCAAACTAAAAGATTAAGGGTAGGGGGAAAATTTTGTTTCTAATCACAGTCCAAATAATATTTTCTACTTCATGATAGTTCACAGCAAGTCAAATTTCAGTTTTTAACTATGTAGCAGTAATAGTATAGTAATTTTCCTCCAATTTTATCAGCTGGAAATCTCCCAGGTCACAGGTACCCATCAATCTAGGGACATTTGGCAATTCAAAACCAACACAGAACAGCACTGCTCTTCCTGGCCCTTTCAATTCCAACTTACTGAGATACATTTTTGTCCTCCAAAAGCTTTGCACAAAAACCAAGGAAGCACCACAAGCATTACAGAGACATTTCTGTCAGCCACTGTGCCTACTGATGAAAGTTACATTTGAAATTATCTGCAGCTCTCTACTCACTTCTCCCACAGCACAGCACTACTTGAAATAACCAGGAAATCTGCCAAGTGATGACAGGCACTTTTGTTTCTTCATTTACACACAAGGGTGCTGGCAAGCACTCACAGGTAGTCCCAATACATCAGCTTTAGTAACTTCCTACTAAATTTAACAACATTTAGAAGTCCACAATCACCCAGAGATACAGAATATAAACAAAATACCTCAAGGCTCATTCTCTGCTGTACACTTTCTTTCTCCCTCTTGGCCTCTTCATCCTGCTTTCAAGTCTGCTGGAGAAGACCAGTCAGTTCTGCCTCTTCACTATGCCTGCAAGGAGCAAGTGCATTTCCAGGTGCTCTCAAGAAGGGGAGCAAGCTCTGCACTGGTGAAACCTATTGGCAATTTCTGGGAGAGGAAAGCCTGGCTAAAAGCTCATTGCATGGTAGTAAATGACTTGCAGGTGTTTCTCATCCACTTCTCCGTTTATGTCAGTTTCCTTGGCTTCCAATCTTTGGCAAGCAGAGTTTCTTCATGCTAATCACTGGGCTAGGATTCCAAGTTTAAGTCACCACTGATATTAATTTTTTTTTTTACCTCAGTTCAAAATAGGAGAATGAGGACTGAGCAGAAAGGTAACAGATTGACTGGAAAGATGTGGGCAAGTATCAGAGGGGAGTTTAACCGCAGCATACATGGAACAGTTAATAGCAAGGCAGCTCATAAATGACCACTGGCTTTTGCCAGTAATATGAATGAGGCATTGTATTACAAAAAGCAAAACTAGCATTTTAATTCAATATTTTATTACACGCAGACAAAAAAGTAATACAAAAGTCCTCAAAACAAGTGCGTACCAACACTCCTTCCACAACTGAGATTACTATAATGCTCTATTTTTTTTTTTTTATTAAAAAGGTTACAAGTTAAAAATCACACATAAAGAAACTGAGCTATCCTATACATTCATTCTCACTTATCATGATTTTTCTCTGGGGACTGAAATAACAGACCAGATTCTACTCAGTGAAGAGGCAATATGCACTAATTGAAATATAAGGAACTATTCCATTTAAATGTGAGAGGGAAAAAAACCCTACTTTTCTTCTTTACTATGCAAGTTATCAAATACTAAGCAGGTTGTGTGGAGAAACTGTGTAGTCTTCATTCTTGGAGATGTTCAAACCCACATCAGTCTGGGCAGCCTGCTTGGATGACAGGGTTCTGAGCAGGGCAGACTGTTGTACGAGATAACCTCCAGGGGTCCCTTCCAACCTCTGCAGTTCTGTGATGCCATATCTAAGTCAAACCTATCAAATCTAGATAGCTGTTCTACTTCAACAGAAGGTGAACAAAGAGAATAAAATAAAACAGATCTGAAAGGCTGAGTTTATTGACTCTCAAAGTAGGCAGGCATACATCAAACTGGATCCTTTTCTTCAGTCAGTGCCAGATTCTACAAGAGTTATCCTTGCTCCCTGGTAATGAACACACATTGTGAAGGATCACTTAGGTGCACAGTCTGTCCATTTTTGTTAATACATACATCAACAATGTACCCAGGAGACACATAAATATTTTTTTTTTGTCAACAACTAGCAACAGGCAGCAGAATCTAGGACAATACTTTTAGCTGAGATCATCCTGCATCCCATTGCTGAAATAAGGAAACCTTATCAGAGCTCAGTACCAAATACACCAAAGGTGTGCTCCTTTGCCTTTTGCTCATCCACACCTCCCTCATGGCAATGCACTGTGAGTAAATGGCTTAGTCACTGCTCTGGTGCTGGTAAGTGCTCACTGGAGAGATGGGAAGGCATGCCCATGCCTTGGCACAAATTTGCTCATGGCCATATTCTCACATCAGTTCTAAAGTAAAGTTCTAGATTTTCTTGACTATATTGTAAGTCACTGCTGGTACCTGCATTTGGCCCCAGGTTTCAGACTATTTTTGTTTTGCTGTAGCAATGTCTTAAAAAAAAAAAAAAGGAAAGAAAAATAGACTATATTAGTTACCTGTAATGATTGTATCACCTTTGTAGTTAAAAGCACAGGAGAAGATCTCATCAGCATGACCCTCTAATATCTGAAGGCAGTGCCCAGTAGCAGCATCCCAGAGCCGAGCTGTTTTATCAGAACTGGCTGTTAGTATGCAATTGCCTTTAGGGTTGAAACACACCTTTAAAAATACACAAATGAGTTATGTTACTCAGAAGTCAGTATGCCTAGAGAAAGAAACATACCAAAGTGATTGAAAGATGAAAATAGAAAGCAGCAATCTTGCATTCAGTTTTTTAGCTAAAATCAAGGGCAGTATTCCACTAGAGTCATGCTGGCAAACCACTGTGACTGAAAACTTTGTGTATTAACAAAGGCCTTATATACCATGACTTTACTACAGGATCATATCTTCCAAAGAGCAACTGTATTTAGATGTTATCATTATTCCAATGTAAAATTTATACATATTTTATAGAGTTCTACATTAAATAACATACATCGCTGGAGTATCAGAATCTGCACTGGGAACAATTAATTTTATAATAAGTCTTCATATTTGTTAAACATTCACTGCCATAACTGCATGAATTTCCAGATAATCAGGTACATTTTTTGAGCACTAACCAGACAATACCAGTTTGTCATACAATTCAAAATTGCTTAATCACTGAGGGCAAAATGTTCCCCAGAAATTCAGTTTCCAAGTAATAACATTTCTAAGTGGTCACATCTCCATAGAATATCTGCAGAAATACATGGCCTTTTCCCCATGCTCCCACAGGAGCAGATTCTCTCCTCCAGCACTGAAATGATGCTGGTACTAAGGCCCTGGTCTCTGACCCACCCTCTCAGCAGCAGGGGTTCAAACTGTCCTCAGTGGGTCTACACTAAGTGTGAGATACTGCAGTGACTTTAGTAACTGAGGAAAGAGTTGCTAGAAAGAATCCTTCTGAGCTTCCTATTCTCTCAGCAAAATGATTTATAGACAAATAAGAAAATGAAAGCATTTAAGTTTTGTTCATTAAGAACCATCCTAGATTAAAAATATTAATATTTCAACATCAAAATACATCCAAAAAAGCAGCATAAATACAGCACACTAGCTTGGAAGCTAGGGAGATTATCTATTTGAAAGAATAATGAAAAGCTGCAAGCAACAAATAACAAAGTTTGAAAAATATGTACTATGTTGGAAGCAACTAAATTTATTTGGAACAGAACCTTGGTGTTCAAAATTGAGCCAGATAAGCAAAGCAAATGAGCATACTCCTCATGATCAAGTGATTCTTGAAACAGGCTTTGTATTTCCAAATCCCTTATTCACTATTGAAAATAAGATTCTCCATGTATTTTTCCACAGGAATATGGTTCTGTTCCATTCCATAAATCAGGCGTGCAGAGAAATGACAAAGAGTAAAGAGGAGCACATCTGGTAGAAGGAAGGAATAGGGGTGATGGTAAAAGCCTTAAAGGCAACAGCCTTAAGATGTCAACAAAAGATTAAAAACCTGGTGCTTATTCTGTCAGAGAATGTGGGACTCCAATGGCAGAATAACACAGGCAGAGTTTAGGACAGGTCAGACAGGAGCTCAGTTAACAATGATCACACTGAAAGAACACTTAGAGAGCATCTCCCTCTCTGCTCCCCCATTCTTTACCAAGTGTGTGTGCAGACCCAACTGATAAACTGCTTCAGGAAAAGGAAAGAGATAAGGAAAACCAGTCCTTTCAATGGCAACAAAACCTGGTGTCCACCCCTTGGAGGGATGGACTTAAGCACCTGCCACCATTCTAAGGAATCAAATGGTAATGACATGACAATACAGAGAAGTGGCTCTTGGAACCCATAGGAGCAGCAGACCCGGTATTGTCTTAGCTCAGAAGTGTGAAATTGGTAAACAATCATTGTCTGATAGCTTTTAGCCAAAAGGAGTGTTCTTTTAATAAAGATAACTTCTTAGCCAGACCTATCAATCTTAAAAATTAAAGAATGTAGTGGTATAATGATTAAGAGTATTGCAGCATCATGAAATAACAGCTGGATTGGATGCCACACAAAGTCAAATTAAAAAAGGTGCAAACCACACACAACTTACCTTTGAAATTTCATCTTCATGCCCTTCCAGCTTTGCAATGCACTGTTTTGTTCCTGCATTATAGACTCTTGCTGACCCTGTTGCAGTAGGAGCCATATGTGATTGTTATGCTTAAGCACCCATTTCAGTAAGGACATTTGAATAAGGCCAGAAGGAACTCATCCTCAGGTTTAATTTTGGAAGAAATAGAAGGCAAATTAAACAGAGTTTCCTTCAAGGGTAAAGTATGTTAAAAAGAATCTGTAATCTGGGTGGAAAAGATTGACTTCCTTTCCTGACCAGAAATGCATTCTCCTGGAATGTTCCTAACATACAAATACAAAGGTCCACAGAGAACACGGCTTACTGAAGCCTGTTATTTCAGAATGCATGTACAATACATTTATAAAGCTTTCATTATATTTCATTATTTAATAATCTATTCATTATATTTAATAAGATATTTATTAAATATCAGGAAACCTTTTACATTGGCTTTTGTCTTAATATAGCAAGTAAGTACAGGAAAATAGATACAAATAGTCCTCCCCATCCAGTCAGGTATCCTGTTTCTGGAATTGTGTATCTAAAACTAACACAGTATTGTCATTATGCAGTATAATATAAATAACTGAGCAGGTGAATACAGAAAACTATTTATTGCGATTCCTAGACAAATAATAAACATACAAAACTTCTGCATACCAATAACTAAACAAAATTGCTTCTTTCACTACCACTTTATTGTAAATTCTTTTGCTGTGCATTAGAAAAGCCTGCTAGTAAGTCGACCAGTAAAATTCTAACTACATTTTTCATTTAAGCCTAAATCTGAGCCACCAAATCAACCCCCACAAAAGCTATTTATGTACACATTTAAAACGTATTTCCAGCCACAAGTGAAATATTTCCTTCCAAGTTTGAAGTTAAAGGGGAAAGACATGTTGAGTTAATTGAAGTAGGAAAATAAGAACTTTGTCACTGGAGAAAACTTTAAAATTTTAACGCCCAATTTCTGTAATGCAACAAACATTGCTCGGATCGATAGTTTTGAATCAAGCCCTCCTGTTCATCAAGCTACATTCAAAGCAGAGCCAAAGGGAAAGGACAGAGGTGTTTGGTGCCGCAGCTCCCCAGCAGAGGCAGGCCCCTCCCTGATGAAGGACAGAGGTGTTTGGTGCTGCAGCCCCCCAGCAGTTCCCCTCACTCACCATCAGCAGAGGCCGTTGCAATGCGCTGCCCAGCGTAGTCAAAGCACACGTCCAGCACCTCCTTGCTGTGCCCTGCCAGCGTGGCTATGTGTGTCCCTGTCACAGCATTCCACAGCTGCACACACAAACAGGGACACTGCATTGCTGCTTTGGAATTTACTAATTTACTTTATAGATATCTAGTGGATTGATAAAGCAACTTGTAGAGGTCCTTTGATGTTTGGCATTTAATAACACGAAAGCTGAATACAAATCAATAATGAGTCATTCTTTAGTTAGTGTAATGAAGTTTATACATTTTTTAGTTCAGTGTATTGATTAAACAAGACTTAACTAGAGTTCACTGAAATTAGTAAGATGATAGGTTTTACATTTAGTTGTAAATTCTCTAATTCATTATATGTACTACTTTAAAATGATGCTCCTCAATTTAAAAAAAGGCACATTTTATATGTCAAGTAGCTGTATTCACTACCTACTCAACCAGCTTACCATGCATGTTTTGTCCATTGATCCAGTGACAATGAGAGAACAGTCCCAGTTGAACTGGGCACTGCTAATCTCTCCTCGGTGACCTATTAAAGTATGCAGCAACCTACCAAAAAAAACCCATTTAAATGATCATTTACATTTATAGTGTGTCTTTTTATATACACATATAAATTAAGAGTTTAGAAAATGGTATAGTTAAGGCATCAAGTCTTCACCATTAAAGCAATAAAATGGAGTGGTGCAGCTCATTCAGGATTCTAGTACTACATCAATTCTATTTTCTATTTGGCAAAAAGAGGCAGTAAAGATTAAAATTGAAATTTCCTCCCTTCTCTTTCAAAAATATTTTAGTGAATGTATTTCCAGTGAAATGTGATGATTTTCAGTACCAGCAACTGATTCCTTGTATTCATCTACATGCTAAGCAAGTACATCAAGTTTTCCCACATTACTCTCCCATTATGCTACTTCAATGAACTGTAAAAACAGTACATCTTTAAAACTCCATATAATCTAAACCTTTTATAAAATCCACTGAAGATCAAATGGAAGTTAATCAGGTACTTAATGTGAGCATGTTCCCAAATAACAGGCAAATGACAGCCCAACTGAAATATGATTTCTAATCCTCATTAATCCTCATCTTCTTGCTGCACAAGACTAGCAATACAAGTCCCATTAAATTCTTCAGCTTTCTCCGAGGAGAGAGGTTACAATTAGCCAGTACTGCTTCCTATTTAATGGTCTGTAAGGCAACAAAGCCTAAAAAAGATTAATTGAGATATACATCTATTAAAGGATTAGCAAATTGGGTTATTATCACAATGCTAGTATCACTGCATCATTAATAGAAGCAGACTGTAAATAACAGATAAACTAATGAGTAGGAAAACAACTAAATTAGTTTAAGTGACTAAAATGTTTTTATTCATTGCACAAGATATATAAGAGTAGCTAAATTAATATATGTGCTAAATGAACAGTAAGAAAAATTTCCTGAGCATTTGAATTTGCTATTTGTTTAAAATAACAAAAACTTGATTACATTCTTAGCATTTTACAGAATTACCCCATTTACTTTCTAACACTGTGAGGTCTCCACTGTTGTAATTGTGTACATTTTTTACAGTAAAACAAAAAATCAACGAGCAGATAACAGAGGAAAACTTAATTTTATAAACATATAATTTGGTCATCAAGACTGCTGTTACTATAATACCTAATGGCCAAAATACCTAGTAATACCTAGAAAAAAACTTTAATTTGAAAGATAAAAACTTAAACTTCCAATTTTCAAAAAGGCAGTGAGGCCTTCAAGCTTTGCCATAAAAATCTGATCAATAAACAGAATAAATAGCAATGTGAGAACATCTCACAGAAACCATTATCAGATGCACAGAAAGAACACAGAAGAGAGACTTATGAAGTGCCATAAAAAAATCCATTTAAGTTCTTTATTAAAAGTAATCAGCTTTAGTCAAGGCAGTATTTCCTAAGCCTTCAGGTTCCAAGTTAAATTTGATCTATGGATGCTCTAGTATTTGACTATAATGGCAAAAGAGAAACTGCTTCTCTCTCACACACTGGTGTCCAGCACCCCTGAGCCAAGATACAGGACCAGGCTGTTGATTTGCCAAATGAAGCTCTGCAGACACCTTCAACTGAACTACAGTGGGCTGTATCTGCCATGGAAATACAGCCCTGGATTACAAAAGTGTAATCCAGTGTGTTCCCCCTGCATCCTTTTTTTCTTTTAAATCATAGTATTTTATGAAGAGAATCTCAAACTTTGTTCTGATTTCCTGTCCCAACATCAATTTCCCTCGGGGCAGTTCAGGGCACCTACCCAGAATAAAACTCAGGAACACATGTGCTCAGCAAAATCAGAAGAAATTTGAATTTGGAAAGATGTACACCTCATGTGACTCACATGGTGAAAAACAAGCACACAAAACCTCACCTACAAGATTTTTGCCAATCTACCTGATTGATTGATTGATTGATTGATCATAATTGATCTGCTCACAGTCTTTCTGACTGCAACTTTCCATTACACCTAAAGGTATTCACGCCCAGGTGCCATCTGAAAGGCTGACTGCTGGCCTTGGAACAATTCTATTGCCCACTAGCTAATCACCAGAGCTGCCAGTGAGAATCTGCTCCTTCATATTGCTGGTAATGGCCCTGATGTGAAGTTCATATTGAGTTCATAGAAAAAAAAACGCAACATGAAAATCCCCAGATTTTGATTTCACTGTAGGCTCAGACAATAACCTGGAAAAAGTTGTTTTCACACAAAAATACTTGCAAGAACATCAGGCTGAAGGAAGTTGAATTCAAAGGTCGATTTGCTGAATGAATGTTGGTGTTGAATAAGCTCAAAGATTATAGGATCAAACCTTAAATGATACACTATGTATACACTACTTATAAATCACACACTTAGTCACACTTTCATATATATTGTCTATTATCCCAAGATATCACTATACGCACACTTTCATTTTATATATAAATTTCAGAGATATTCCTCTTGCTCTCAAAAAAAAAAAAAAAAAGGCACAGCTCTGTAAACAAAATAGAATGGTTACCTTCATAAATTACTTTGTCAGTAATCAGGGTGATCATTTTATAATTTTACTTACACTGAGTTTCCCACTGAAAACACAAGTGAATTTGTCAGTATTATGCAAGTTAATATTTAACTGTTGCATTATTATTTGTTGGCATCTTAATCAAGAGATTTTGTTCTCTACAGTCAAAGGAGAACACATTTTAAATTTCTATTGACAAAGGATGGTGAGAAGGAAAAATACACCCTCTACAGTTTTTAAAGATAACGTAACCAGAATAATTTTCTATAACATAAAACATACTTTCTACTTAAACAGTCTAGAAATCCTAGACACCTTGCAAGCCATGAGCTTCCACGTTAATAAAATATATTCCTCTTTGGAGAATTTACCAGGTACAAGCACAGGATCAGTCCAGTCTTTCCGCCTCTTTAGTACTCATAAGATAGAAGTTTAAAACAAAGAACACATACAAAAGCATTTCATGAGCAGCACTCCTTTTCAAAAGAACAAAGAGAATTACAAGAGCAAAGAACACATACTCTAAATTAAAAACAAGCTCTGTAAGATGTAGCTCAACATTTTCTATTTATTTTTTCCTGAACTCATGCAAAAATTATATTTATTAGTGCTTTATTACCTGCCAGTGCCAACATCCCATACTACTACTGTATGGTCAAAGGAGCCAGTGATGATCCTGTCTCCAGTGGTATTGAAAGACAGAGCAATAATTTCTGCTGAGTGCCCCTGAGAGAATTTTTAAAAAGGAGTATGAGAATACAAATTATTACTTTTCCATTAATACAGTGTAATATGCAGTCTTTTTTCAGCAGCATAATCATTCCATAACTCATCATTATTTTATTTACTATCTTGTCCAGTATACCACAAATTTGACAGAAAGATCTGACTGTAGAACAGTCAATATCCCAGCAACTGCAAAAACTCAGGCACACCACTTAAGCAGGAAGCTTATTCACTATATATGGCTTAGGATTTATGTGAGAGAAATGCATTGAAGCAGCAGAGGCCAATCTGACCCTGGGGAATGCCAGCAAGCCATGCAGAGCAAAGAGAGATGAAATCTAGAGGTAACTGGATGGCTGTCTTCTGCCCATGTTTACCTCCTCCATACAGAGGAGGTCACAACTGACAGTAGAGCAGTGGGTTTTAACAAGTAATGGAAGGGATTCTAATCTATAGCAGTAATGTCACTGCAATGAGAAAATCTGGCTTTTGATAAATAGGACTCATAAAACACCACAGCTTTCTCATTCCCTACAAGTTTTCTTATTCTGTTTTGAACTATAGTCACTATGGGATCACCTGGCAAAAGAAACTGCAAGGTTTGAAACAGTTGGAATGGTTAAACTGTTATTTATCTCAGCTGGAAGGCTAAGCAAGGAACACCTCTGAAAACATAAGGAATGCAAACATACATTTAAAGTGGCTACTTCTTCTCCTTTCTCTAGATCCCATAATTTGGCAGTGGTATCCATGCTTCCAGTTGCCAACAGTGTGCTCTGAGGATTAAATGATAAACATACCTGTAGCGAGAAACATTGGATAGAAAAATTAAAGGAGTCCATTTATATATATATTCTAAATAAACAAAACAAGGGTCAGGATTAATATTTTTAAATAGACAAAGGTCTGATAATATTTTCTGACATACAGAAAACTCGCAGAATTCTTCCAACAGCTCACTAGAACAGCCACAAATCCTTACCACATAATTCTGGATAAGTACTCAAACCAAGTAGACTCCTTGCAAGCACAGGCTTTGTTTTCTCTATTTCAAAATTCTCTTTGAAATCCTCCAATTACTGTCCAGTCTGACAGTGCTCCCTAGCACTATTGTTTGGTATGTTTTCTCTGTTACTTGATGAGACTGGGGCAAAGATCATGCAAACAGTTCTGTGTACACAAACACACTCTATGCACTCTTACCCTATCAGGTGTCATTTGCCAAGGGCACTGTCACAACATCATATTTAAGAAAAAGCAAGAATAAAAGCTCAGCAACTACTTTAATTAATTTCTCACATTTAAAAAATCATGTATTCATCCTCCCATTTTCTGTAATTATTCAGTGTGATTGCTCTGCAAATAAAGAATAGCAGGTGCCATGAAAAAAGGAAAGCAGCAGCTCAGTTTTTTCATCCTGAGTAACTATGGCATGCCCTTGCCAGCAATGTATCAGATGCAATAATGGCCTTTCAGAAGCAGGTCTGATTCAGAGAAACACATCATTTCCTGCTGGCAATTATCTCCTTCTAATTACTTGTCAGCACAACTCATAACACTTCAGGTCTAATATAACCCCTAAGAAGTCAGAGAAAATGGAAAGACCTTTAAACATTTACCTGACTGATCTGTGGAAGGAAAACCACTGCAGCCTTTCTCAATACACAAACACGCTCTCCATTATAAGGGGTAACTCAAAGCATCCAGAGAATCAAAAACATACTGAAACAAACCCCAAATTCCAGTATAGTAAACCACCATTTTCTCACCTCTTTCTAGTTAAAGCCTCTCAATCTACAATTAAATTCAAATTGTTTTTTCAGAAACAATTTTCAGCAATATTTCATTGAATAGTGATTGTATAGCTATTAAAAAAAAAAAAAAAAAAAAAAAACCAACAAAACAAACCAAAACCCTATTCATCATTGTAAATTAGAGTTTTAGTGGTTTTGCCCTGATCTTTCAATCTGAAATTTGGGCATCAAGGAGCTTGATGCTGCTGATAGGGGTCCTAGTGCATGGGAGAGGAAACCAAGCATTTTTAAGCTTAAACTGTTTTAATTTCATAGATCTTTGACATTTCAGCATCCCACATATTCCCAGTTAACACACTTTAAATTTCAGAAATTCGTTCCCCTACAGCTCCAATTGGTTTTGTACATGAAGTACAGATCTCTGTGTGAAAGACAACAACACAAGCAATGATGTTCTTGTATATTTAGTTCTGCAAATATGAGAGGCAATGCAAGATAGCTAGAAAAACATGTGATATGTGATCGAACAAAAAGTATGTACAATAAACTGAAAATTCCAGTTGCTATGGTATTTTTCCATGTTTTAACATTTAGCAAACAAGGGAAATCAGAATAAAGTAAAAATAACGATATAATTTCAAACCGTGTTTGGGGGTTTATTTTATCTCAAGAACTGTCGGACCATCCTCCCTTGCAGTGCAGAAATGTTAACAAGACCTGGATGTATGAATAGATGTGCCACAATAACTGTGCCTCCAGTGGGAGCTCACGGGGAGTCAGAACTCACAGTCATCAATGATAGTGTGAGGAAACATAAAGGAATAAAAACACCCATCACTACTCACTATTTCTGCACTATGTCCTCTGAAGGTATGATAACATTTTCCTGTTTCTGTACTCCACACTTTGCAGGTTTTATCAAAAGATCCAGTGGCAATCTTGTCACTAAATAGAAAAAAAAAATCCTGTAATTTTTATGTAGAAAAACCCTCTGACTCCAGAGACATCAGAATCCAGAAAAACAACAGCCATCCCTGGAAGCTCCCATGCACTTTGGTGCTTGCTGCCACACTACAAGGTCCTACAGCAGCATTTCACAAACACAAGTTACAGCAAGGCAAAAAATTAGCAGACACAGGGAGTTTCTAAGAGAGCTACTGTGCCTATCAGCAGAGGAGTGACCTGTGCTAATAGATAGGCACGGTAACTGATGACTGGCCGACTTTAGGGATGATATTGTGCTGTATTTACAGATTTATTAAGAAGTTATTTCATCAGATAACATCTGTTTACCAACAATTATAAATGCAGTTCACGCAAATTTCAGAAGTTCAACTCTACTCCCACTGAAGTCAGTGGAAGTGTTGTGACCATCTGCAGTTAGAGCAAGACTAAAGTGAAGTCTCCAGAAAATGTACCAAGGGACACTACAAAACCTAAAGATTAGCAGCAAAAAAAGGGGGTTTTATCAAATTTTTAATACAAAAGTAGTTCAAAGTTCTCATCAGGTTTTGTCTCACTGCATGTCCCTTCTCCACTGTAATGTTACAGTCTAGTTGTTGATCTTTGCACAGATTTTTTGTCATTAGTTTCACCAAGCCATATAAATGAACTTCATTAAATGGTTTTATAAAGTAAAGAATAATATCAGAATATGACATTGACACAAAAGGGTCTAAGTTTTCCTTTTCATATAGAAGAAAGAGATGAAGTTTCAAATAGTGTAAGGACAAATCTTTTTACATTTATTTCCTGATGGTAAATTGTGTATTGTTCAACTGGTAAATAGGACATCCAACGGTAATGTGATTCAATAGAAAAATAGGAATTAATTTATCTTACTTTACAGAAAAAATGGTTTTCTCACACATGACAGCTTTCTCAGGAAGCAAATGACAATGAAACTTCAGTAGCTAACATGTAATTCCCTTCACCTAACAGGTGGCAATTCCAACCTAGGGCAAAAAATTACCGAAGAAAACAAAAGGTGCAAAAATTAATATCTGATGTTCACACAGCAGCACCTTGTGGATTTTACAAAAATTACTCAAAAGCTGTGACATTTCTAAATCATGTCCTAAATAATATTGAATTTGTAATGGGAAATGGAGAAATCCACTTCTTTCTCCTTAAAAGAGGCAACACAGATTGTCCTAAGTACTTACATGTCACACCACATACAACTACATGGCGCCAGAAGAGAATGACTAACATTCAGAACACAATCTGGTCATGTAGATATTACTGAAATAAATGGTGTTTCAATACATTCAACTAACTCATATTTTTTTCCGAGACTGAATACCTAATGAAATTTTTTGTTAGAATTTCTAAACCTAATTTTAAAAAATGATAGCAGAAAGCATGTTTGAATGGATTTCTTGTACAAGTAATGACAGTGTCATCCTACAGCAATGAGCTATAGATGAACTCGACAAATTTAGAAGTTGAACTCTTTCAATTTAAAAAAGTCTATTCTTTGTTACAGTATTTGTAAAATAACAGTATTAGCAATTATGAAAAATCTCAGAGGAAATTTATTTACCCATAGGGGTTATTGAAAGCTATTGCATAGACAACGTTTCTGTGTCCCTCCAGCGAATGCAGCTCTTCTCCTGATGCTGTATCCCACAGTTTGCAGGTTCTATCATAGCTTCCAGTGATAAAGCTAAAGCAAAAAGAAATTCATTTCTGAATACAGCAAATATCTTACTGGTCCCAATGCACTGCCAAATTATTTATTTCCACAGATTTTAGTTAGTATTGTCTCAGACCCTAAATCTGTATTCAAAAATACAGATTTATGACCACAGAGGCTCCTTTTCTTTCTTTTTAACATCTTAGCCATAAAAACACATTTTTTCTAATCTTTAATGTATTTTAACTAGAAAGCATGCTGCTGCTTTTAAGACATGAAGGAAAAAATGATAAGACATATGTCCACTGTGAAATCAATTAACACGAAAGTGATGCTTTCTCTACAGTGAAACTCCCAAATGAGCTTATGTCAAAGACTCATTTAGCTTTTAGCAATATTTAGTTAATGGCCATAAAGGTGCTTCTTTCTGTAATATGGTAATTGTCAACAGACTATAACTGTGCAAGAAAAAAATTACATAAATTGAATCTCACCTGCGACTTTTTTGCATCTCCCATGGGTTTTCCACAGAGGCCTGAAATATAATCCCCAATTATGCCTGAAGCTGCTTATAAGCAGCAGAGCTGAATTATTTCTGCAGCAAGATAAGAGCACTGAAGTTTCCTTGCCATTTAATTTACAAGTAAAAAACTTCAATTAATGATTAGGTACTTTGACTTTGAACACAACTTACCGGGAACCAGATTTGTTAAATGCGACATTAGTCAGAGGCAATATGTGTGTTCTAAGCACCTGAAATAGAAGGGGGGGGCAGTGAGAGGAAAAACATTTGGTGCTAAAAAAATAAACAAAATTGCTCAAAATATTCAACAGATTTTTTCTCCTCCTCCTGTTAGAGGAGAAGAAATCCCACATTAATCATCAGGTTACCACTGAAGATGTTATATAGTATTGATTTCAATTTTATATTTAATTTCAGTGAATTGTTTTTTTCCCCATGTTTGCATTTTCTTCACCTTCTCCAAGATCAGCAAAGCAACCCTAGACCAGAGCTGAATGGGCAAAACCAAAGAGGAGACCATGACGACTGTAAGATCACTGATGAAAGAAATCCCAACTAATATTAAGCCTTAGCCAGTGAACCAAGAAATCCAGTTAAAATTTGAGACTTTTAGGGTGTGGGATGCTTCCAGCTGGCACCTGACTTTGTTATACAAAACAGGAAGAAAAAAAGAAATATAAGTTACAGCCTATAAGAAATATAAGCTATAGCTCTGTCCTATGGGGTCATGACAAGGTGTGCAAAACCATAGCAAAGATACTCAGCAGGACAAAATTCCAAGACAGAATTTCAACTTTAATGTCTGCATGAATTGTGTAGGTTGTTTTCTAACAATGCTTTAATGAGACACAAAGGGTCATTCATGTGAACAAGCCCATAGCCATAGTAACACATAATAAGGCTTATTAAGCAGAGGTGAAAATAGTTTCAGATACTGCAATGGAAGTCACCATGCCATGATACTTTAAAAAGAACCAAAAAAAATATATATATAATCTGGTTGGTGTTTGAATAAACTGGCTGCTGTAAAACATGTTTGCACTTGAATAATTTTCACCTATGAGAAGCTGCCTGCTCCTCAAGTCTAAACCAAAATAAAATCATAAACTGGGAAATCACCACAATTGCTGACAGGGAAGTAAAGGGACATTGAAAATACCCCAGTGGTTCACTAGGTCTTTTCTGTAGTGTAAGAATGAAGAAGAAACTGTTTATGAACAGTGAGATTTAATCACTGACATATTACCAGAGCTTCAACTTTTTTTGCTTATCTCAAGTTTTCCAAGCTGCCTGTGTCCAAAAGGAAAATGAGAAAGGCTCATAGATCTTCTACTCAGAAGAGTAGGGATTCATCAAAATGGAAATAACAGTTGATAAGTGAAGGACTGAGAGGGAGAGAGAAAGAGAAAATGCATTTTATGTTACAGAAACATCAATTTCTGCTCTCTAGAGAAAGCAACACAAGCTGTACTTTCAGCTACAGAAGTGGGAATGGGCAATCAAGACGTGGAAATGACAAAAATATTGTGTTTTTTTTAAAAGAGCCACAATATCTGTCTGCATATGAGAATCAATAATTATGGAAATTTATGGAAATCTCACCCATAACATTTTTAGGACTACATGCAGGCAGCTCTGAACAACAGAGGTATTTTGAAATTATGAAAAAAGGGAGGAAAATGAGATGGGTTTTTACGTAATTTCAGATTATGAGACTAATTCTGTTCTTCCAATGCCCAGTGCTGCAAGAATTGCCTGTGCAAATGATACAACAACCAAACCCTAAGGCAATATTAGAAAAAATATACCTCAGTTCTGCAAAATCTGCTACAGCTGTACCTAAGATAAAAATCTGCAAATTACTACAGCATCCCATGCCATGGAATAGTTTAAAACCTGAGAAATTGCTATAAAACCTCATTTCTCTGCAGGGTGCCTAACACACCACCATCACCACAATTACTGGAAATAAAAAAATGAGCTTATACACTTGTTTCAGATTATACTCCAGTGCAACAGGAATAAAAACCATTCATTTCCAAACAATGCACAGATGGAACATTTTTTTCAGGGAAAAGAAAAACAAATCTCACTCCGACCCATCTCTTATATTTTATTAGGATCTCAGAAGGACCTGGTAGTCATATTTCATTTAGAAGTCTTAAATGAAACTGAACATCAAAAAAGTTCTTTTCACACCCTTCTAACCACTCTTGAGTGAAGGAAATAATCCCGCACTGATTGGATTTGCCTGCTTCTATTATTTCCAAATACAGAAGCTCAGACACAGCACTCCACCCAACAATGAACAAATACATTATTTACACTCAAGTTTGAACACGTATTTGAAGATTTGTCAGTCCTGTGATGAACAAACAATTTCTAAAGCTTTTGAAAAGCAAGGCATTATCTCACTTGAGAGCATAACTTGGAAGAGAAACTTTTTAAATTTAAGATGGCTTGCTACAAGGGAACCTGTGTTCAAGGTTAAATACATATTTCTTTGCAGAATTCACCCAGATGAGTAATGTTGGTCAAAAGAACCAAAGTTATACCTCAGAACATGTAAGGGGTTTTATAGCTTAACAAACCAACACAAAACTTCTTTTTCTCTTCTAATTTAAGGTAACAATGAACGCCATAGCACTGACCAATACTATTTAACAGCTACACATTGCCATCTGCTGACACAATAAAGATACAACATTTAACTATGTCAGATTGTAGCATGAAGAAAGTTTCATTTCCACAATCAAATACAATTAAACCTATTCTCTTCTGACACACTCAATCCTGAATTCGAAGCTCTGAAAGGTCTCTGGAATCATTGCTCTTAAAATTCCTATTTGTTTGAAAAAATATTTCAAGTGTGATCTGTAAGCTGAAAATCAATTTATCAATATTTAAAGATAATACTAATGACAGAAAGCAATGAAAACCAGGATTTGTAACGACAACTGCATGTAGCATAAAACCCCATAAAATAATAGCATAAATCCCACAATTTTCACAAAATGAAGAACAAGTAGACACATGTATGAAAATATTTTGGTCCAACAGCTAATTTACGTGGGGTCGATATACAGGTTTTGTTTAAATGTAACTTTGGGTGTTGCTGGCCCACAAGCTCTTACTCAACAAATAAAAGATTGATTTCTCTCCATCTAAAACACACCCTAGTAATTAAGCCTGGCTAAACAATATCTAGGAACAGTTATACCTCTCAGCTTATTAGGGGAATTCCTGGCAGGAAAAGCAGGCCAGACTCCGTTGCTGTAAAAGTGCAGAGAGGATTGAAAAGTACCAAGGAATCAGTCATGCAGCACAATACACAGCAGTAAAAACATACTCACAGTATCACAACTTAAACCCCCACACAAGCCCAAAGTTATTTTAAAGATGCCTCTGACCTTAAAAAGAGAGAATTTGTGATTCTGTTTTTCCCCTAGCTTCTCCTGCAATCTTTGCACTAGATGTATGACATGTTCCAAGCAGGAAGCTGTGATGAGAGGTTCTCTTTTTTGGATTTCTTCTACTAAGGCTGTAACATCTGTGCTAATTATGAGAAAAGAACAAAAACAAACTCAATAAATACCCCAAACCCACCACATTCCATTCTCTGGAAACAATTATGAATTTAAACCCAAGAATATTATTTACTTGTCAAGAAATTGAAGAAATTAAATGTTATGTATTTATCTCATTCTCTAAGGGCCTAAAGAAATAAGAATAAATCTTTCTTGGTTTTATTATTTCCTTCCCTCTCTTACTGAAGTTGTACAGTAAAACTCAACTTTTAAAAATTATAGCTCGGCAAGAAATTTATCTTTTCAAATTATTTCTATGGAGGATAAGGCATGGGAGATGTGTGTCCCAAACTGTCAGTTTAAATATCTGAATTATAATGGAATTTCATAAATTCCAAACAAATTGCCCATGAAGTAGTAACAATATAACCAGTGTACACAAAGTCTTAAATTTATCTCTGTCTGTGGCTTCAGAAATCTACGGCTGTTTCTACAACTCTTAGTTTTGACAGTAACTACCACGTGGTACAGTGTAGTGATGTCCCTGGAGCACCCAGCGAGGGGGGCACAGCTGCTCTGAGGAACTGGATCCTCTTTCCCTTTCATCAGATAACCACTGTTTTCTGGCTTTCTGTGAGAAACCGAGGGTTGACAATACCCAGCAGTCAAATCACAATACTCTCTTAAAATCAGCTTAGCAAGAAAGCCAAGCATTTCTGTTAGCATGGGAATTATTCAAGCCTAAGGGGATTTTCTGCATCAGTCTTCTAAATGGGAGCCACTACATCATAAAAGAGTATCCTCTCAGTGTTTACACTCCTGTTCAGTAACACCAGACTACTTATGTCTTTCACAAAGAGACTTGATAGGTTTTACCCACAGCATTATACTGGACAGTCCTAAGTAGACAAAACTTAATAATTTTTAAATTGGGATTTTTTCATCCTGCATATCCAGCTTACACTGTCTACTGACTTGGGCTTACATGCAAGGCCTCTTCCATATCAATGCTGGTATTAAGACAATCATATTACTTCATGTCTTTCTGCCTAATAATAAACTCCATGGATTTGGGTAACTTTATTAATGGTGGAACTCTGTTATTTTTCTGAAGCCCTTCCTACCAGAGCTGGCTGAGTAGAGCACATATGCTCTGCCTAATAGCTGATCTCAGTTATGTGTAACACAGTCAAATAGAGTTGTACATGAACATGCTATAAAAACATAGAGAGTATTGTTATCTGCAGGAATATCATACTTACTCAGGTCTAAGATCAAGCAGATCTATTGATCTGGTCTTTGACTCACCACCTTCTACATATTCCAAAATAATTCCTTTAAAAAAAAGTGATAAACAGGTCAAAATTAGACTTCTGGGGTTTTATAACATGCAGTGAAGACAGCAGCACTTCCACTTTCATAGCTCCACTGACTCAGGAGACCCAGTTCCAGTTCTTGGAGCTGGAAGGAGGTTAGGTGTTATTGCTGAGAGTAAGCATGGTGATGAACAACTCTGATATGCTTATATGAAAAAAGATACTAAATAATATTATTTCTGAGCTATTTTCTATTCTAGAAATGAACAAGATCTTTTTTTCCAACAGCTTTCTGTACCATTTTATCAGCATTAATTTCAAAGAAGCTGTCCTGAAAATACTTGCTGTAGTTTGGTGTTCCAAGAAGTCTGGAAAACATTTTACAAAACTTGTATTATATTTATTCTAGTGTTTGCAAAGGCTTGAGTGCAGTAATGTATCAAAAATCATAAAACCACTTTTCATTCCCAGGTTTGCTCTGGCACCTCTGCAACTTCCACTGAACTGGAGTATTAAAATGTTTAACCACATGGCTTCCTGTTTTGAAACAGCTGATAAAAGGCTCAGCCACTCCTTGACTTTCTGTGGGAAAAGATGATTTAGATGAACTTCTGTGTCATTCTGCATTTCATGAAGTTCATAAGAAAAGTCACGCTTCTGTGACTACACTCTCATGAGCTTCTTCCATTTCTTTATGTGTTGGCACTGCAATAAGTAAACCACCTATGTAATGTATGATTATTGCTTGTGGATGTTTCTGTCAAGCTGGAGACAAAGCCCATGCCACAAACCATTGGCAGATAGTGGGCGAGTTTTTGAATTTGAAAGGAATTTGAAAAGAAGATCCTTTTTTCCAATACACTTTCTGAGCTGGCCATCTCCAGCTTGTTTCACTTCTGAAATTTCACTGAGTCACCTGATACACCATGCCAGTCTGGCAGCACTGCTTTTCAAAGCATGGCTCCACTCTGAGAATTTATAAATGAAAGGGAAAAAATAGGAATTAGTATCAGCTAGGCTGGAAAAGGCCTCTGAAATCATTAAGTCCAAGCCATGACCAAACACCACCTTGTCAACCAAACCCTGGCACTGAGTGCCAGTCCTTAAACACCTCAGTGCTGGTGACTCCACCACCTCCCTGGGCAACCCTTCCCTAAGTCTGATCACTGTTTCTGCAAAGAGTTTATTCCTAATATCCAATTTAAACCTCCCTTGGCACAGCTAAAGACTATCCTCTCATCCTCTCACTGGCTGCCTGGCAGAAGAGACCGACCCTCGCCTGGCTCCAGCCTCCTTTCAGGGAGCTGTAGAGAGCGGAAACTTATTTTGCTAAACAGCCATTTCAAAACACAAATACTTTTTTTTTTTTCCGTGCCATCTACAGTCACCGCTGACTTTTTAAACAACTCCTTACTGTGATGCGAGTAAGACTGCCTTGACTTCGCAGTAAGTCACCGATTACACCCCCGACGGGTGTTGAGCCGCTCCCCGCTGCAGCCTCCCAGCCAGGCACCGGGACAAGCGGCGGCACCTCCGCTCCGCTCCGCCCCGGCCGCCTGCGGGCGCGCCACGGACCCGCCCGGCCGTGCCCAGCCCCTGCGGGCTGAGGGGCCCCGCCATATGCACAGCCCGCAGGGCCCCGCCGCACGCCGCGCACCCGCAGGCCCCCGCGCGCGGCCCCGGCCCCGGCACAGCCGCCGGCACCACCCGGAGCCCCCGGCCCCGCTCCGCACCCGGCGGGAAGTAGCGCAGCAGGAGCCGCCTCAGCGCCATCGCCGCCGCCGCCGCCCCGGCCCCGCGCGTCCGCCCGCAGCCATGGCAACGGCCCGGGGCGCATGCGCGGCCCGCCGCTGTGGCCGTGCCGCCGGGTCAGTGCCGCCGGCCTGGTGCTGGCACCGGGCACCGCATCATCCGAACGGAGCTGCGAGCGCTTCGGGGCTGCGCCGCTGAGAGGAAAGGAGAGGATCTAGGAAGGACAGCGCTAAAATACACATATAAAAATTCGGAGTGCCCAAGAGCCACTAGTAACGGCGTAGTGTGAAAGCTTTTTGGAAAGTGAATAGTTACTTACTAAGGAAAGAGGGCAAGGATTAATTAAAAAAAAAATCAGTTTAGTTCTTTTTATAAGAGATACTGAGGACTGAAGCACAACTATGAAAACACAGTTTCGACTCACAGAATCATGAAGGCTGGAGAAGGCCTTGCAATAGAGACCAGTCATTAACCCAGCACCGCCATGTTCACCACTAAACCATGTCCCGAGGGCCGCGCGCCTGTCCAACACCACCAGGAATGGGGATTCCACCAATTCCCTGAGCAGTTCTTAATATCCAACCTAAACCATGCCCCGGCACAACTTGAGGCCATTTCCTCTCGTCCTGTCTCTTGTTACCCAGGAGAAGAGGCCCACCCCGCTCACTGCAGCCTCCCTCCAGGGAGCTGGGGAAGTGGCCATGGCGCCCCAGTCTCCTTCACCCCAGATAAACGCCCGGGCTCCCTCGGCTGCTCCTCACAGCCTTGTGCTCCACACCCTGCATCAGTTCCACTGCCTTTCTTTGCATGTGCATTTCATCAAAAAGAGAAGAAAAAACGTCATTGAAAAGAGATAGGCAACATGGAATCATGAGAAGATAATGCATTAATAGCATGAAAAATCTGAGTCAAGCTTTGTGCTGAAATGGCCGTACAGCATCAATAGGGGGAGGCAGTAAACACAATCTCATTTGGCTGATCTCATAGCCCAGGTTGTTGACAATGGATCAATGCAGGATAGTCCCACTCAGTGTTTAACAATACGTGACTTTTCCAAAAACACCCATATGGCTCCCTACAGCTTCACTTTGAAGACGGTCCTTTGGTTTTTTGAAAGCCAGGAAATAAAATACAATGGGCAATTCCAGACTTACTTCAGGACACGGCTGGGGGACAAAGTCGTCTCTGAGTTTTTCATTCCCATTTGTTTGTTTTAGGTCTTTTATCTTCTTTGTACATGGAAAGTCTTGAGGCAGATAAGAAATATTTTTATTGAAAACAATCTGAACAGCTTTCCGACTGAATTGACTTACTTGGACCAACCCTATTCAAAAATAACTTTTTGAACAACCCCAAATCTTGGTAGTCTCCAATTTCTTAACAACTTTTTTTATTTGTTTAGCATAATATTTATTCACCCAGATTATAAATTCGGAATAAAAATATTTTTCTCTTCTTTTAACTTAAATGATGTGAACAAACAACTATGGTAAGGACACTGCTTCTTACCTTAAAACATTATTTGTTCATCATAAACACAGATTCATGTAGCCTTTCTGGTACCTTCAGTATTACTTAAACCAACTGGAAATACTAAATTTAATTGTTTTAGTCATATTTAAACAAAACAGTCAAAACAGGGGAGGGAAGTGGAAGGACTGCAGAGCCCCGTAACGTCAGTACCTGTTGATCAGTATGTTTTCCCCTCACTTTCTTGCTCCAAATCTTCATCTGAACATGGACACCTCACAATTTGTCCTTGCCTGTTATTAGGATGCAATAATGACACAAGATGATAAATCAGGCCTCAGCTGTCACCTCTTTCTTTGCTTCTGTAGGCATAAGATAAGGGAGCAGTGGAGTCACGGCAGAAGTCAATCCCTCTGAGCCCTGTGCCTGCTCTCCAGGCCGGCCCAGAGAGGCACAGATGTGATGGCCTTGTTTGCTCCACTCCTGTGCAGTCACTAGAAAACACTGCTGACCACCTGAGAGGGGACAAGGAGCTAACTCTGCTGAGACAAAGCTCTTCCCACAGTGCTACCCAGGAGAGGCCTGGGTGCAAAATACATCTACAGTGACCACAGTGTGTCCTTCTGACACAGAACCAGAGCTGAGCACCAGTATGATGACCTGAGGAGGCTTTAGGCAAAAAGGGGAAAACTGTGGGAAGGGAATGAATGGAAGGACTTACTATTTCATTTTTGCTTGGAGACTAGGTAAGAGGGATTCTGATGATGCAGCAGACTGAGCTCCTGTCCATACCATTAAACTTTGACTGTTAAGGAGAAATGCAACTTTTCTTCAAGTTCATGAAAAGAAGCAACTAGTGCATACTTTTAGAAGGAATATTTTCAGACTGCTGGGGCAAAATTGTTGCCCTGCTATTTTTTCAGTGTCTAAAGAGTGCACACAACCTCTGAGTCATGAAAGGCTGACTTCAAAGAATGCACCGTGTTGGGAGTTCAAAAATATCTACACTGGAAATAAAAATTAAATGCTGAGACATACAACTTTTATATACAGAGATCAAAAGTATTGATGATATCAGCCTGGAAAGATAATTTATATAGCATTTGCTCCCTGTGAATTTTTGCTTATGTCAGCAGCTTCCAGGGGAGTCAGAAAGTTGAGATAGTATAAAACTCATTGGTCTGTATTCAGGAGGCTTTGAACGGCTTCAGTGTAGATTTATCTACTGTGCAGAAGGGAACTCTGTCAGACAATGTGAAGCAAAATCAGTGCATTTACAATGAAGAACTTCTTTTGGAGAACCTTGGGTTCTTGCTGCCAACACAGGTTCTGAAAAATCCTCTCTTGAGCCAATGTACCATCCCAAGTATAAGATGACAGAAGTGTTTTTGACTCAAACACACTTTCTTGCAGAGAAGAGTGGGGCTTAGGCTTCCTGGTTGAAAGCTGCATCATGACCCACTTGTTCTGAAGTAGGTCAGCCTGTGGTATGCTGAACTCTGTCAGAAAGGCCAGCCCAAGAGTAGTCTGAGTAGAGGGAAAGATGTAGAAAGCCACTTCCTATTTCTGTTATGCCAGTAATGGGTGAAGTGAATTTTTACTAAGGGGAGTTTTTGTGTGCTGTCCTTTCTCATCATTTTCAGATCTGTAGAATGCAGAAGAACAGTTCTCTGATAGTTCCTGTTCCTGCTTGGTGAATTAAACAGATTTACTTTTTTTTCCCAAGGTTGTTTTATTCTGGCCTTTTGTGCTTCCTCTTACGCAAACAGACTCAGTGCATTGCTAAAGCTCCTTCTCACTTCTACTGTATTATTTTCAATGCTAATCATGACACCACAGCCATGAAAAATGTTAAAACTATTACTTATATAGGGGGCTTTATGATCTGGGAGTTTGCCCTTTGCTAGGTAAGGGCTGTTCTAGGAGAAAGAAGTGATAGTGCATTGTAGAACAGTGTTATCTTTCCCAAGGATTGTTTTTCCTCTTTGCATGGCTGTTTTCATTACTTTAAAAATCTAAAATTAAAAAAATTATTGATTGCAATTTTTCAAGAAAGTGTGTTGCCCACAAATTTCTGTTCACAGGAATAGTTGCTTGTGACGTTCACCTTCAGTGAGTTAATAACAAGTAGCAGAAAGGACCAGTACTTCTCTTCCTTACTCTTCCGTTTTCCATCTCTGACAAACTGCTGGCATATCCCATGCAGTCAGGGAATTCCATACATCCTTACTTGCTTCAGTCAAATTTTACTTAGCTGAAACAAATTTTTCTTTCCTGTCCACTTTTATGACTTTCCTCTTAACCTTGCCAAGTTTATGAGTTGACCTTACAACAAAAAGATCCCCAGTACAAAAACCCCAATGAGATATATTTATCTTACCGCTTCTGAGAAGAACTCAGAGATGCTTTAATCTTTCTTTCCATGGCCCATGGAACCTGAAGACCTTTAGGCTGAGCTCTGCATCGTCCCATCAAGACGGCGAAGCTGACGGTGCTGGGTAATAACGCAAGTGTTCTGCGGTCGGTGAGTTCTCAGATGCACCCAGTGAGGAAAAGACAGGAGCTCTTCTACATGTACATAATGCACAATTGGGTCAAACCATGAGTCAGGAGGCAGCAAAAACTCCTGACAAATAACAAGATTTCTACTAAGTCTACAATAGGACTGGAAAATATAAGTCGTGAAAGACACTTTGTTTTAGAAAACATGACTTTACTGAAGTAGAAGTGCGTTCATCTCACCATTGTTTGTAATAATAAAAACTAAAAAAAAAAAAAAAAAAGCTGTTGAGATGTTCTTCATAATTGGTTTTCCAGTGGTTTGTCTGGGTTAATTTTGAGGGCTAGAAAAAATAATCCTTATGAGGCTTAGATTTTTAGGTAAATCAGGATACTTCAGGAAAAGAAGTTTCATGAAAACCTGGTATGCTGAAATGCATTGGATACAAAACAAATTAATCAAAGGGTTGGGATTTTTTAATTTATACATGTGGTAATTAATTATATATTTAATGAACCTCAGTTGATTGCATCTCATTAATATTAAGAATTTGGAAGGAACCAAATTTAACAGAACCTGTGATATGACTTTTAACTGTAGAACATATTCCTATACAAAGGCAACTCCAACTTGCATCAGCCACCATTTTGAGATTAGGGGTAGTAGTGCTTTCTCCTTGGATGCTCATATCCCTTTGTTGGCAGTATCAGTCTAGGAGAAAGTGCCATGTGCAATCTCTCTCTCCTCACTTCTGTACATCATCTGTGTGGCCACAATGGTGGATAAAATCCCTCTCATATAGGACATGCCTTGTAAGTATATCCAGCAAATTCCTTATATGGATGCTGTTTCAAGAATATCTATTTTTTATGGAGTTCCAAAACAATTTATAAAATTTCTCCTTGGTACAAAGAGAGTGTAAAAAAATAAGAAAGTTTTCAGTTTAAAGTTAGAGAGCAGGAAAATTTCTAGAACATGGAAATTAAAATGCAGGAGCTTAAAAGTAAAATTATTACCTTATTTTGGGGGTATAAATGAAGTCATGAAAGCAAAACTATAGAAATGCTGTTGTGAATTTAAAAACAAAAATTAAATACAGTATTTTAGTCTCTACTTTTCTTGTGGCATATTTGCTTTTTACCCATGCAATATTCTAAATTTCATCTGCAGCTTTTACATTTAAAATGCATGTTGTATTGCATAATCTTTGAATAACACTAGAAATTCAAGAAAGCTAAAACACTATTAAAGTAGTGCCTGGGTTTATTTGCAGAGGAAGGTCTATGAGCAATACTCTATGGCTAATGTACAATAGCAGCCACAGGGCTGCAGCTATTGTATATCACATTTAAATGTTCTAACACCAGCAGCTCTAGGAGGGCTTTGGATGGAAGCTGTCTGCACCTGGCAGCACAGAAAGAATAAATACAGCAATTCAAAAGCCTTTACAGACTTAGGACTGCAACACTGCAACAGTTAAGGCTGACACCTCCCAGAATAGAGCAACCACAAGATCATGGGAACATAAATCATAGTTTTCATTCATGTACAGTCATACAGCTGTAATTGCTTAGTATACTTAGCATGCACAATGCAGTAGGCTTGTTCTGAAGACTGAAAGCTTCTTTTATGATTCATTTTTTGGCAAAGGATATTGCCTGTAGCCTGATATTTGGAGCAAGACTGCCAGGGTGTAATACAGCTGAACTCAGTGTACAGAAGGTCTGTTACAATTGATCCGTTTCTGTTGTTTTGATGTTTTTCCAGCTGGGTGGATGCCATTAGGATCAAGTGACAATGTCATAAGTTTAAAGCCCTTTGCAGTTCTGGAGTTCCCCAATTCAATTCTCAACAAATTGCAGCTGAGTACTGCACTCCAGTTCATCAGGAGTGAAGTTAGGCTGCATCTGGGCTCGTTGGTAATTGAAATAACTGACCAATTATCCACATCCCTATGGAGGGATGAAAGTGTCACTGTCACTAAACACACCCAGTGAAGCTGGGCTTTCAGATATACCTGAAAGCTGCACACTGCAGGACAAGGCCATTCACCCATTTGTCTCTTGGGTTTGCAGGGGCTTTACAACCCCTCTTTGTGTTTTTCCCCTTTTGGTGGAAAAATCAGGAGACAAGGAAGGAACAAAACAGTCTTCAACTTATGGAAGCTGCCATCAACTGAAGAGAAATGCAATAAATAACTTGTCAGTACTTGTCTAGCAGAAGAAATGTTTTTATATTTTAACAGCAAAATTAAAACATCAGATTTGCTATTCCCTACAAAAATCCCTGACCATGCAATGCTAGTTATTTTGTTGCTTTGTGCTGGAGTGTGATTTAAAAAAATTAGAAATGAGTAAATCTAATTATGATTCCATATGTGAACAGAAATTTTTCTGTCAAAGATCCTAACCCAACAAAAGGCTGCAGTTACTGATTTGGGAAGGTGTAAGATTGCTTTATGGTTAAAAAAAGGAATTTTAAAAGAAGCAAAAAAAATTATTAAAAATAAAACAAATAGACATAAATTGGTTTCAAAAGCAATACTGCAGCTAGCACAAGAATCAGTGACGACTGCTTTCAATATAAAAGAATGCAGGACACTTTGAAGCGGGGGTATAAAGTGCTCAGAGTTTGAAGGGAAAGCTCTCACATCCACTTCCCAAATATCCAAGCTACAATAAAAAGCATTTTACAAGACAAAAAATTTTGGTTTTTTAACCATTATGCAAATGGATGAGAAAAAGTCTCCAAATGACCATTATTAAATTCTGCATCTCAAATTATTCAACAAAATTGCACAGGCTGAATTAGGAGCTGAAGGCCAAAGACAGAGAGGAGACGGAAACTCACCTATTCACATGCAGAACAGTCCCACCAAAGTAATCAGGATTCAGGTTTTCCTAGAAAGGGTCATGATTTACAAAGCTATCAGAATTTTTAACTGACCTCTTAAGGTTGCACACAAAAATGGGCCTCTGGTCTGATGATTTTGGAGTCCTAGCACTCAGTTATAATACCGGTTTGTATCCTCAGGAAGGCATGGAGGGACATGCTATTTCTACACAGACTTTCCTACCAGTAACATAACAACCTTAGCAATTTCTGATATTGAGCATGGAAACCAATATTTTCAATATCTTTCCACTTCCCAAGAGGCTGGTTCTAAAAAAATTCACCCAAAATAAGAGGAACTAAAAAGAAATCCCTCAAGTCATAGCTCTGTGGATGGAGCATGTGGGGTTTTGTAGCAATGGTACCATGGATGAGTAGAGGAAGCGTGAGTTACAGAAGCACTGCAAAACTTTACAGAGGCCTGAACTGGGAATTAAGAGCCACCCACAGAATCCCACACACTGGTCTCACTTCCTTATTTTGCTCCTCTGCTTTAAATTCAGCCCTTGGACCCCAGGCTTTTCTTTACAGCTCTGGTTTCTAACACCAATTCCAATGGTAGGCTTGGGGAACTTCACCTTCCAGCACTTTTAACACAACCCAGTCATGATGTCTGTACCATTTATTGGTACCTGATGTAGCCTGTGGACTCTTTGAGCCCAAACAGCCCATACCAGTACTAGCAGGTATGAGACAGAGCTCCACACTTCTGCCCAGAAATTAGGGGAATGCCCAGGGAACAAGTTGGGTAATAACTTCTCCCTGGAGAATACCTTATGTTCTCAATATCAGGGATCCACCTAAAGGAAATTAAAGCTAATTAATTTTGCTCCTTTTGATACCTTGCTTCTTGAGAGCTTCGCCCACAGGGAACTGACAAGACCCAGATTTGTAGAGACACAAGCAGATTTTTTAAATTCTCGCAGGTGTTGAAACCAGAAAATAACAGGCTCACACTCATTTTTAAAATGAACACCATTTTAAAAACCCAGTACCTCTCTCAGCTCCTCTCTCAAGGACACCAAAAATACTTTGCCTTTAAGTTTAAAGATTAAATTAAAATTGGTGCTTGTATTTCTATGACTAAAAGGTACGTTGTAAATTTATCCATAAGACTGGTGCTGACAGTGGGAGAACTTCACTTGCATACCCTACATGGTCACATCCCTGAAGGCCACATGGGCCATGTAATAGAGGATAAAAAGCTGAGCAGTCTCCCCCAGCCCACCTGCACCCAGATCTTCCACGAGGTCTCATTATTTTATCAGGCATCCCTGACCTCCATCAAAAGCTCCTGCATCACGAAAACCTCATTATGCTGGAAGCCATAGGATGCCATAGGCAGACACAAAAAGCAGAGGAAAGCACTGTAAGTTTCTCCTCTAGAGAAAGCCCTTTAGGCTGAGAGCAGTCTCTGTTACCACAATGAATCCTCCTCGGTGGATAAGCTAGAGCAGCTTGCCCAGTAACAACTCCTCCTGAATAAATAAACTGGCAAAAGGAGTTCTCTCAAGTCTGATTAAGATGAAGCTAAGTCTTCATGGTAAACAAAACTTGATATATAGCAGCTGGCCCAGGGTGAGGGAGGAATTACATCCTGTGGAGGTCATAGCTACCCCTAGGGCAAGCAAAATGAGTAAGGTGGAAAGTGGTTGTAACAGGTGTCAACACACCTGTGCAACTGTTTCAGCTGAGGCTCTTAACAAAGGAATTAATTTCAAAGGCAAGTCATGTTTTCAATTAAAAAGAAAAACATATCACAGAGAGGGCTGATTTTAACATTTAATTTTTTTAAATCTCCAGTTACCATTTTTTTTCTACAGATCTTGTTTAACAATAGTTCAAGAGGTATTATAATGCTAACAACAGCTTAAAGGAAACATTTTGGCACAAGACAATAACAAAATAAACATAATAAATAACCTGCTTTACATATGCTGAAGAAAACAAAACCAACATGCAATAAACTTAATAAAATTCATACTCTGTACAACAGCTCAAGGTAGACCTTACTAAACAGTACTCATGTTCTATTAGTAACATAAATATTTAGCAAAAATAGAAATTTTAACAACATGCTTAACTCAAGCAAAACAGTGATGCAATATGAATCAACTCAAGAAGTTCATGGTTCCAAAGAAGCCAGAGTTGGAGGTGAGTGAGCACACAGCAGTGTACAAACCACCTCAGCCAGGAGCCTCAACCCAGTGCTTCTTCAGCCATGTCTGTGTTTAGCTCCTTGCTGGAAACTGTGTCAGGCTGACATCTTCCTCAGCCTGTGGCTGTTAAAAGGAAGAGAGAACACACATAAATAATGACCTCAATTACAGTTTTCTCTTCTTTCCTGAGAGAATAGCTCAGGTGGAAGAATAGCTCAGGGGGCATGTGAGATGACTGTCTCTGAGAACACTCCAGAAAGGAGTAGCTGCGTCTGACAGGAGATGGAAAGAGATGGATTCCTACCTCAGGAAAAGGAGATGTTTCTTCACCCAGCCTTCCTTAGGATTTACACAGGCATTCAGCCCACTGGCAGTGTGGAAACTGGAAAAGAAATAATGATAAAGAAATCAGAAATCCCTGCCAATAATTGCTGTGTGGAGTACAGTTACTCTATATAATGACCAATAGAAGCTGCTTTTGTACACGCCAGCTAGACATGGATGCTCCAAATCCCTCCAATATGATATGAAGAAAAAGAAAGTTAAATGTAATAGCTAATCTCAGGGATCATTTTTCTGCACCATAAAATGTTGCTCAATTTATTTGATCTGTTTAGGCAAAGACCTTTGCTGGATTCCAGAAACAATTTGTAAAATTGAGAATAGCTGCTGTCAAGCTAAGGTGACAGATCAACATCTAGTCTAAAACCTTGTAAGAAAAACATCCAATCCCTGTGAATCAGAAGTCGTCTTGTCACTTATGTATCTGTTCACAGGTTTTGACAAGGGAGCATTCTGTGTTGGCCAGAACAGCCCTTAGCTGGAGACAAAACCTGTCCTTGTTTGCACAGCTGATTCCCAAAGAGTCAGATTTATTATTTACATTGTATGACTGTCCCTTGGGGTAGCGGTCCCCATCAGCTAGAGGTTGTGTGTTTAGAGGTTTTTGTTTACAGGTGTGATATACAATTTCTTCAGTTAATTTAACTTTTTGAAAAGGCAGGAAAAATCACTCTTAGAGCATTCCAATCTTTGGTTTAGCCCAAACAGACATCCCAAAGTCAGAAAAAACTGCAGAGATTCAAAAAGTGACTTACATGATGGCAGGGATGTCGCAGACCTCACTGGGGAGCTGTTCAGTGTAACCCTTCAGGGCCCACCGAGGCAGACGCACTTTGGTGTAGGACAGGCAGCAATCCTGGTTGCTTTGTGCTGGAATGAAGGACAACAACAAAGTAAATAATCTCCATTTAGCCCTGCTGTCAAGGGCACTCTCTGCTCAACCCCAGCCATCCAGCTCACTCATGACAGAAGAGGGGGATGAGACAGGAGACAGCACATTTTGCTGAAACCATTCCCTTCCAGCTCAGCCCTGTCCTGCTGCCAGCTGTGAGCAGCAGCAGCAGGAGCCCTTCCCAGAGCAGAACACCCGAGGTCACTCACCTTCCGAGGTGCCCCACAGGAGCAGAGCCAGGAGCCCCAGCAGGGAAACCAGGACCATGCTCTTGCTGCTGCAGCCAGTCATTCCCTCTCCACACACAGCTGTGCTCCAGCGAGTGCCTGGCTGTGCCTGCTGCTCCTGCCAGCCCTGCCGCACCTCCACCTGCTTATAAAGGGGTGGCAGGAGCCCGGGAATTCACACACGGGCGGGTTCCACTGTCATCAGCGGGTTTCCCCACAGCGAATTCCATCTCGCCTGATTTGGCCCCGGCTCTCCTTCCGGGTACTACAAACGGAGATAACAGCGTGCTGGGGAATAGTCTAATGTTTTTAAAGTTGCTTAATTTTTTTTTCAGAAAGAAAAGGAAATAAAATGTTATGAGGTAATGGTTCTGTGGGTGAAGTGTGTGTACTTTTAGGGGTAGGAGTGTGGGTTGTGAAATGATGAAAGTCGAATGTAGGTAACTTTAAATATTACCTACAGAAACCGTGTGTCTGCTGTGCTCTAGTTTAATAAACCCAGCCTGGGAGCAGAGGTAGGTGGGCTGAGCCAGCCAGATTCATTTCAGTATGGCAAGCTTACAGGAGCTGGGTCACCAGCTGCACCAACACCAAAGTTCTATGTTAATATTTCCTGGTTGGCCAACACCGTAACATCGGACTTTCCAGATTACTGCTTTCTGAGCTCAGGGCTGCAGTATTGGCAGGCACACATGAGCAACATTGAGTATTCATGGAAATATGTTTATTTCATTTCCTTAACCGTATATTCCTTGCCATGACTTCCTGCCAGCTTGTTACATGTTTGAACTATTTCATCTGCAACAGAGTGAGCTTAAAAGAAACTTGAAATGGGGCCTATATTCTTCAAATCTGTGCTTTCTAGAATGCATTAATGTGCTTCATAAACAATAGCTGTAGTTTGTTGCTTTCCCAAACCGTACCAGAGTATTGTGACTCCTGAACATTCAACAAAAATACAATCTCAAAATTACCTCGCACAGCTCTAGAGAAACCACCAGGGAGAGGCTCTGTCACCACTCCAAGTACGTTGTTTGAGCTGCTACTCAAGGATGGAACTTTCCCATGCTGTTTAGGGATCTGTGTGAAACTACTGTGATGGCTGCAGGCCATGTCCTGGCCAGCCCGTGCTCACAGGAGCTGCTGCCAGCTCCAGGTGCTTTTAGAGTAACCTGAGCTTTAGGTATTTAAGCTCTCTCTTAAGGTAGAGCTCATGGACAGTCATAGGCAGTGCATAATTACATGTCTTCTATGCTTCACAGGGTGCCAGTACCTCTCTCAAAGGGTGATTTGTAGAAATGGAAACAGCTTGAACTCTAGAACAGACTGTTATGCAGAGAAATTAATTTCTCTATGTAATAGTGAGAATTGAGGGAATTTCACATGGCTGAGGTATACATGAGTAGCCTTGCAGTGTGCATGGCATCACATACACTGGACATGGTTCTCTGCAGAGCCAGAGCAACTGGCCAAATGATGGGGAGGAGGCAAAAAAGAACCCATGCTCTAATGAATGCAGCCTTTCGTAACTGTTTTATGGATCATAGTGAAATGCCACAAAAGTTAAACAAGATCAATGCTCTCAGTATGCAGCTATCTCTGCACTGCTTTAATGACTGTCAGCATTAGGCAGTACCTGAAACTAGCTGACTAGAATGGTAGTTTTTTCTTTTACATACATGTTTCATGGATCCCAAATCTATTATACCTATACCCAGCTTTGCCATTTCCTAGTCCATGCTGTTATCCAGATGGAGGGTGGCCTTGTACCTCATGGCATCCTTGTGACTCTACAGCTCTATTTCTTCTCCACTGAGTGCTTCTTGGACATAATCTTCTCATCTGAGCTTTGACACTTCTACCTAAGCCCCAGCAGTTTGGATACCAGGGTGATGACACTCCTTGGGCAGCGCTCACCCCATAGTCCTGCCCTCAGGCAGTTCCATCACACCAGTGGTTCCCACAGCTGACCAGTCCTGCCCTCAGGCAGTTCCATCACACCAGTGGTTCCCACAGCTGACCAGTCCTGCCCTCAGGCAGTTCCATCACACCAGTGGTTCCCACAGCTGACCAGTCCTGCCCTCAGGCAGTTCCATCACACCAGTGGTTCCCACAGCTGACCAGTCCTGCCCTCAGGCAGTTCCATCACACCAGTGGTTCCCACAGCTGACCAGTCCTGCCCTCAGGAAGTTTCCATCACACCAGTGGTTCCCACAGCTGACCAGTCCTGCCCTCAGGCAGTTCCATCACACCAGTGGTTCCCACAGCTGACCAGTCCTGCCCTCAGGCAGTTCCATCACACCAGTGGTTCCCACAGCTGACCGTGGCTGGCCATGTGCCTTGTCACAGCTGGACACGTGCTCATTTTAAAAAGTGTTCCTTTTATCTCATTTTTTGTTTGATTTAGGAAATTAGGTTAAGATTTAAATTTAGAACAACAGCCACAAGGAGGGCCCCAACTTTAGGAGCACTGTCACTTTGTTTGTACTTGGTGTATACAAAGTACTTTCAGTTCTGAGCAGCTTGGGGATGTTAAAGAGGAGAGCTGGGGAGTCAAACTGCTCTCAGACAGCATCTGAAAAGCTACAGCCAGAGGCAACGTTCTCTGGTCACCAAGCTGCTGCATCCTGATAATATGCTTCCTCTCTTATATCCCAAAGGACTTTTCCTCACAGAAATACCTGCTGAAAGTCTGAAGTGCTGAAGAGGACTTAATAGTTCAACCTTAATAAACACCTCCATACAGGGCAAAAAATTCAGGGGGGAGGGGATGGGCTTACCACATCATTCTCCCCATCACAGAAAAGCATAGGAGCAGTCTACCTGGTTTCCATGCAAGGGTTAAAATACTTCATAGACTTTTGAAGAGAAAGACAGAGAAGGAATTTTATAATCATTAACCATTTGATTATTGTCACTTTATGGGCTTAGGTATAACATTAAAGATGAAAGACTAAAATAAAGAACTTGAATGTCAGCCACTGTTAGTATCTTTACCTGTGCCCTACAATAAGATGAGAAACATACTGCCAGTTGTTAATGAACTAGCAGATAACAAGTTTCCATGTTTTTCATCCTCACAAAGAGATATTGTTTTATTGCTTATTAGTACCTTTTCTGAATGGATGCTTTATTTACATCAATACAGCAATACTGCTGATCATCCAGGAAACATGGAACCGGATGGGGGAAATTCCCTCCTGTGATTTCCAGAGTTTTAGGACTCCTTTGATAAAGCAAAGTGCATGAGAAGGCCGTAGCCGGAAGGAGCGTGGCCAAATACAGGGATTTAATCATTGCAAAATCTCTGACGAGTAAATGCATAATAAGTACCGAGCACAAAAGTTCCAGAGGTAACTTGCTCAATATCTCTGGAGCTTTAGAGGGTGTGATGCAATCCAGTGATTTCAGGCAATTCAGTACTTGCATGACTGACAAAAGTTGTTATCTAAGAAGCCAATTTTCACTAATTAGAGGTTGCATTTCATACGTTACAGATCTAGAAATACCATTGAATGACATGGCTTTGATGCAATTATGGACACGATATGTGCCTGTTGGGAGAAATTAACTTCCCATCTATCGAAAGTGCAGGTTACGAGAAGACCTGGTGCACCTGCCATGAGCATCCTGCAGCACCCCAGCAGTGCTGGTTGCTTCCTGCTACCTACATGCAGAAGCTAAAGATCTAGTGTGCTGATGGAAGATTTCTCTCTACTCTGTCTACAGTCCCTTGGGGTAGCCAACCACTTTTTCACAGAAATGGACCTCTCAAATGTAATAGCAAAGCCTGTGACTGGACAGAAGAATGAAAAAAACTCTTCATTGGATTTGTGTGGCAGCATTTTGGGTAGGCATTGGTGGTGGATTCTCTGCTAGAATCTTCTCCCATGTCTGGCAGAGCCAATGCCAGCTGGCTCCAAGGAAGGACTCAGTGGACAAAGCTGAGCCCATCACTGACAGTGATTATCCCATCTCTGGGATAATGTATTTAGGAGGGGAAAAACTCCCTGTGCAACTGCAGCCAGAGAGAAGAAGGAGTATATGGAGGGTGGATCTATGAAACCACTCTGCAGACCCCAAGTTCAGTGCAGAAGGAGGGGCAGGACCCACTCCAGGTGCCCGAGCAGAGATTCCCCTGCAGCCCAAAGTGCAGGCTTGGTGAGGCAGCTGAGCCCATGCAGGAGCAGAGATCCACCTGCTGCCCCTGGAGGACCCCACGTCAGAGCAGGTGGATGCCCAAGGGAGGCTGTGACCCCTTGGGAAACCCACACTGCAGCAGGACCTGTGGCCTCATGGAGAGAGGAGCCCATGCTGGAGGAGGGAGATAGTGTGAGGAGTTCTCTCCCTGAGCAGGAGGGAGCAGCAGAGGCTACATGTGATGAAGTGACCAAAGCCTTCATTTTCATACACCTGAACTGCTGGGGGAAGGAGGTACAGAAAATCAGGATTAAAGTTAAGCCCAGGAAGAAGAGAGGTGTGGAGGGAAGATGTTTCAAGATTTGATCTTACATGTCATTATCCTACCTTGATTGATTGATTGCTAAAAAAATTTAATGAATTTCCTCACATTGAATCTGTTTTGCCTGTTTTGGCAATTGGTGATTAATCTCTCCATGCCCTTGTTTTGGTCTCTGAGCCTTTCCTTATTTACCTCTCCTCTGCCCAGCTGAGTGATAAAGCAGCTTGAGTGGGCACCTGGCATCCAGCCAGGGTCAACACACCAGTCAAAAGAGGAAGCTTTTAAAAAAGTTAAAAGCTGTCTGCCAAGCTGAGCTCTAAGTTACATTATATTTGCTTTGTTATACCCCTAGTTCTCTTCCAGTTTAAATTTGTTTTTATTTCATTTTTTATTTTATGCCTCTAGGCACAACAGCAGAAACATTTTGACTAATATGTTTCTGATCCTTAAAGTAGTCCAGAAGTGTGGATATTCTGAATAACTTCTACAAAGGTGGGAAGAAAGTGTAAAATCCTTTCAAGTGATTCCTTCCTATCTCCTGCAAGGGACTGAGACCACCAAGTGTCATTTGCAGACAAAAAGAAACCTGGTTACAAAAAGTAGCAATGTGATTGATTAATTAAGTGATGTAATTAAATTAATGTAATGCAAGGATACTATACACATTAGACACAAATGTGTTTAATATCCCAAAATCTCCACCTAGTGATCATACAACCATGCTGAGACTGAGCCTGACCCTCACCACTTCTACACAAGTCAGTGCTTCTCCACTACTTCAGTTTGGCTGAGAATTTTCCCAAGATGCATAGATCCCAAAGAAGATTTGGAAAAGGAAAATTGCTGGAGCCAAAATCCACAGCCTGAACATGAAAATGCCTTCCAATACTGATAAAACAAGGGCTTGCTCTTTAAAAATGCTTAATTCAGAAAGAGGAGGAAAAGATACTATGCCTTGGCAAATATGAAAGAGAAATATGTGACATTTTCTGAATCTTGAAAGTAAAATACAAGAATAGAAGTAGGGAGGAAGAAAATCTGTGACTTAAAATTGTCATTAAAATGCAGTTTTAGTTTGGCTGAAACTGTTCATTAATTCAGTTGAAACATGGTTTTCTATAAAATTAGAAGAGAACTATTAAGAAAATGGGAAGCTGCTTTTTTTGTGTTCTGTTTGCTTCCTGAGGAAGACCTAAGACAAATAATCCAAACCTTATAAAGAGAAGAGAATAAAGAACTAAACAACATGAAGTGGTAAAGTTTTAAGTTGACCAAGAGAACTCATGAAGGTTTTACTAAGTCATACTTGACCTATAGAATATGTGATTACTTGGACTACTCAGTACATTGTTAACACAGCCAGAGTTTCGTCATGTGTTACTGGAAGACCAGCTTAAAAATACCCAGCAATACCTGCTTATTTGGGATTGCCAAACAAAAACCAATCAAGATTGTTTTGAATAGCTGTTAGCAGTGGAGTGGCTGTGTCATGAGGGCTGGCAGAGCAGCTGTGGACACAGGCCCTCTCAAGGCAAGTGCTGCAATCACCGCAGCTTCTCAGCACCACGCGGTTGCGTTACAGGGACTTTCCTGAGAGGAGCTTTAAGCCACTGTTGCCCAAGTCAACTGCCTTGGACGTCCCTCTTTCCAAGAGACTGCTCTTTTCCCAAGGAAACCACACCACCACATCCCTTCCATCCTGACTCTTACAGGTTCTTTTGCATAACACAACTGAGATCACTGACTCTCTCACCCTGCTATACCCCTTTTCTGGGCCTTGGTTATCGCCCCTTGATTTCTGCAAGAGGCATTTGGAGGCCCTAGAAATGGCAGCCTAGCCCTAGCTCCTCTGAAGGAAGCCATCTGCCAGGGTGATTTTTTCCTCTCTTTCTGCAGGATTCTCTTGGCTGCTTCAAGCATTCTCTTGCTTGTGCCCATTTTCAGAGTCTTTCTTGCTTATTGCTAGTCCAGACAGCTGCAGCCAGCCCCAAAAGTGCCCTGTTGGTTGGGCTCTTGGCTAGGGCTCTGAGGAGGATGCTGTGTCCAACCACTCAAGCCTGCTCACAATCATCGGGGCTCCTGTAAAGAAGGCAAGAGACAGAAAAACTGTTTTAAGCCAGAAGAGATGTTTTGACAGAAATCTGCTATTCCAAAGTGACCTGTGTTTTACAAGAACATCTCCTCAAGTAGGCTCAGCCTTCCTCAGATCAAAGATTGGTCCTTTTTCTATTTTTGTTTGTACCCGACTTAGGACATCGAGGCATATGGCAACCAGCGCCACAGCTCCGGGTACAACATACACTGTAACAGCTTTGCCTTTGAAAGAACTCACAGGAAGGTGAAGGCACATGGAGAAAAATTTGGACCACATTAAAAAAAAAGCTCTTCATGGAAGGGATAAAACCTAACACACTGTTGATGAAAAAAACCAAACAAACAAAAACAAAACCCCTAAACACTTTAATAACTCTATGATCAAAACTCTTTGGAGCTGGCAAAAAATCAAGGTATTAGAAGAACTCAGGACATTTTAAGTGCAAGAATTCTTACATTTAAGCAAACACTAGCAGCATAATGGACTTATTTTTAAGTCTGTTTCAGTTGTTGATAGAGATTTAGCATTAAATGAAGCTGCCAGTTTGTTATGGCCACTTATGAAAATGTGACAAATGCTCTTCCAGCAGGACTTTACACTACTTGGGCTGTTGCAATGATTCAAACTCTCCCATGGTGTCTGTAATGAGATGAACCTTGAGGATAAAAAAATGTAGAGCGGATATGCTGAGCTGAAACTTCCTACACGCAGAGGTTGTGCAAACATGAATTTGCATCTCTGAGTGAGATATCCGTCTGTGACAGCAGGACAATATCTGCCACTAGTGGGAGGCCTGTGGAATAAGTCTACAGGGGAACACGCCCTGGAAAGTGCTCTTTCAACATGGAAAGTGCCTTGGAACTCCCTTCAGGTTTTTCCTCTCATTTCTCTTTGGCAAACCACAGAGAGTGAGCATTAGCATTAGTCACTACAAGTACTAACCATTTCAAATGAGGTTTCTTTGACGTATATATCACTTCCCTTTTGTTAATTAACTGGAGACTTTATGCAATCCAAGAGAGACCAAAGCACAGGTATTAAATTGGATTGTATGGCATTGTTACAAAAACTACAAATAAGATGTTAAATTCACCAGGCCAAATCATCAAGTAGCAAAATTGAGGTAGGGGAGATTTTTTGGTGCTGGGATAAGCGTCTTACATGCATCTATTTCTAACTGTAGCTAGAAATTCTAAACATGAAACTTAATAGAGTCTTTCATAGTCTTCCTCATCTCTTAAAAGCAATGCTTTTTTGCTCATTTTTTGTTACCATGTGTCACTTTTATCTCACCAGAATCATCTTTCCCCACTTCATTGAGAAACAAAAAACTGCTGTTCTTCCTTTAAACCCTGATGGCTTCTATGCCATTAGTAGAGGTGACAGACCATGTAGGGGACAGAGGGACACCAGAGCCAAGTGCACTCAGCATTAGCACAAAAGTCAGCTGCAAACCTACAGCAGTGGCCTCATAATATTTTTTTAGAAAATAAAATCCTCAGAGAGTTCCACTGACAAACAAGTGGTTCCTGTCCTCCATTGATGATCCAGAAGAAAAATATAAGGAAAACTAAAGGACCTACTTAAGGTATAACCTGTTCTTCTGTAGGTCTTTCTGTTCTCCTGTCATTGAATGCAACAGTAAGGTTTTCTCTACCTTCCAACACCTCACTGCTTTGCATGCCTCAGCTGGGAGAGCAGAGTGTGCTTTGTGCCAGTAAGAGGGAGAAAGTAAAAGCTTGTTCAATCAACCCAGTCCTCAGAGAGTGGGAAACACCTTTATTTGGAAACCTCCCAAGATCTGTGAGAGATTTTTGCAAGAGGCACAGAGCAAATCACAGAGCTGCAATGCAGGGCACTGCCACGCAAATAATTGGCAATGCTTCCAAAGGGACACCCACTGTAATCAGATGCTCCTTGCCCAGCCTCTCAACTACATCAGTGATCTCTCACCTAGAGTGAATTCAGCAACTAACCTGTGATCAAAAGGAGACAAACCAGCCAGTGACCTATATTGCAGAAAGGTAATGCAACCTAACTTTCCCTGGTCAATAAGAGGAGATAAGAGGGTAAATCCCTTCAAACCAGCACTTGCTCAGACTTCATGGTTTACAAAAGGGACATAAAGCATGGCCAAAGTAGGTTCAACCAGTCTTTATAAACTCATCACAGGACTTCTATGTGCTCCATACCAAATTGGTAGCACATTATAACAAGAGATCCAGGTCTTGTTTCTACCCAAGTGTGCCAACACAAGAATGGTGCCTGTAAGGAAAAAGAATTAAACCCCCTTGAAATATCTGAGGGTGATGATTAATGGCACAGCTGTTTGTTCCAGCTCCTGGACTGCTACCAGCAGTCACTACCCTGGCATGGTGCCAGTGGCAATGGGCACTCCAGTGACAAGAGTTAAGAAGAGTGAATAGATAAAAAAGGTAGGCATTATCCTTAGGTAAGGTATAGCATTGTAAAAAATAACCTTACAGCATTACTTTTTAGTAAGGAAGCAGCTGTGAGTGTACATTTAAACCAAGTACCTGAAACGTTACTTTGGCTGAATGTATTTCCCAGCCTATCCCTTGGAGTAATGCCCTTAGTACCTTCTATCTAAATATCCCAACCTAAACTTTGCATATTCATTTTTGTGTCTCAGATGAAAATCACCTGAGCCCAGGATGTGAAAGTCTTGCTACGTTAGGAACCTGGGGCAGGATTCACCTGAGACACAAGTCATGGAAACACTCACCCACCCACACACTGTGGGATTCAGGGCCAGTCTGCAGAGAGCAGCTCGTTCCCAAAGTGAGCAGGCAGTACATGAGAAAAGATAAAGATCAGCTGATCCATAAGTCAAAACGTGAACTTGTCCTGTGAATACTCCTGGGTCTGAGAAATCTGACAAGAATACACTTTATTCTTTAAAACTGCCATTGAAACCTTTCTGTGCATAGGCTGTATTTGGCCACAAATGGAGAAAAATCTTCAGTATTAGCCACAGAAAATTTTCTTTGCTATCACTTCCTTTAGAGAACAAAGTACACATTCTTCAAAGAAAATAAGCCATCACTTAGATTGAAGAAGCTTCTTTGTCTGAGTTGGGCAGGTGTCAAGAAGCAGATGTGATTTGTGGGCTGATGTTCAGTGCCCAAGCAGACAGAGACACCTCACGCTGCCAGCATGAGCCTTTCAGCCTTGGTGCCATTCTGTGAAGCAGCAGAGATAATATCAGGATTGAGTCCAAGGGGCAGCAGAGGCAGGAAGCAGTATCAGGATGACAAAGGTTTGCAGTCTTGTTCTTCTACTGCCTATCATCTCCTTGATTCATTAGAGACCATATTAGATTAACTCTTCAGGATACACCACTACCATAAAACTCAGCTTTCCTCCACTCTTACAGAATCTTCCCTTTCCCAAATGAGCAGAATTGGGATGTCAGCTAGAAACAGATAGCCCAGCCCACCCTCCAAGCGGAACAACACTTCTGCATCTGACCACACTTGGTGAAAAGAGTTCCCTTCAAATCCAGCAGCTAAGCTCTGCTGCAGGCACCTTATGGCATAGGGCTCAGGTTGACCAAAAACTTGCATAAGCTCAATCTTCCATTTGGCATTCAGAAGTGAATCAGTGAAAAAGCATGAAATTTTAACTACAAACAAGATGGATTGAAGACTATGGGAAAGAAGAGATAATAAAGGATAAAAGAGGATCTGAAAGTAGAGAAACCAATCATCAATACATGGAAGTTACTTAAATCATTCTCTCTAAATATTGCATTACAGGACAAACGGAATTTTGCAGTTTTTCTGAGTGTCAAGAAATTTGAGTTGGATTCTTCAGTAAGTCAATGCAAACCCCAAGTAACACTGTTTCCCTCAAGAATTCCCTGAATTTTAGCAAGAGTTCATGAGAATAAAACCAAATGAGGTATTCTCAGTGTTCTCTCAGAGGGGCTGTCACCTCCTATAGCCACAGGGTCAATAGAACAGGGAGAACCAAGATAACTCTGGGATCAGTGTCAGCAGTGACTGATGGCTGGGAAAGAGCCCAAAGGAATTGTGACATTCCTTCCATGAGTTAGTTTCACATACATTACAGAGGCTGCCAGCAGGTGAGCAGTGTCACATGTTCAGCTGGAGATAGTCCTGTGAGGAGCAGGGAGTGGAACATGATGATCCCTATGGCTCCCTCCCAGCTCCAGGTGTTTCATGACTCCAGAAGTGCACAGCACTGTCCCAGGCAGGAGGAGATGGACAAAGGCCAACAAACGAGTTACAAAGGCAAGACACAGGGTTGGCCCCTCTAACATCACTAATCCTGTAATATTGGATTGTTGAGGGGTAGAAGGCAAAGGCTGCAAAATCTTGCCAAGAGTGAAGGCAAAGGTGGCTGAGCTGAGACACTTCTCTGACCCAGCAAATGTCATACCTTTTTCATATTCATGTATGTGTCCATAAAATTACTGCTCCATTTTACTGTGTGTGAACCAAGATGCTGCCTTCGTCTGGTTGGATAATTCACTGTCATTTACAAATATTTACACATTTTCCTACTGTATCAGTCATATTCCTAAATAATTATTACATCACTCATTCCAGACCTACATGCTGTGAGACCAGGGTGGGAGTGGATCTAAATTTGTGTAAATTCTTTTGGTGAAAGTCTGTACATTTCACAAAGTGTACTCTGCTGTTGTGAGTCCCACAGGATCTTCTGAAGGTGGCTATAGGGCAGCTATCCCCATCTTCAGCAGCACTATCAGAACCTGTCAAAGCAAAAAATCTGACAAATTTGCCAGCAAATAAGTCAAGAGGAAGCAAAACAGGGTGTTTTACTTTATACCTTTTGTATTTTTAGAATGGTTTGAAACCCCGTGTAAGTGGTGTAGGTACCTTCCAATCTTACAGCAGCGGTATTTGCTCACCCTCACCTCTGTAACTACCCACACACAGCTACTGCTCCCTCTTTAATATAGGTCAGTTTGAGGCACAGATGGCTCCCAAGCCACATATCCTGTCAAATAGACCCAAAATTCTTTGGGAACAGAACTTCCACTATTGATTTTATGCCAGTCAGGCACTAAACTGTAGTTGGGGTCTTGATTCACTGCTGTCTTGGGGCGAAGAGAGGCCAGGATTATCTGGCTGTTCCTTTAAGGATGCTGAAGGAAAGCCAGCTGGAGGCCTTTCCAAAGGAGGTGTCAGAGCAAGCTGCAACACCAGAAGAACAGGAAAAGCACAAAACTCAGAATCCTGTAGCTGCAATGCACACAGGACAACCAGAAGTAAGACTGGGAATACTAAAAGGAGGCTTTTCCCTTGGAAGTAAGAAAGGAAGAGCTCCAGCACAGAAGGTATGATTATATATAAAATTTAGAAATATTAAATCCTGCAATGACAAGGGAAAGTGGGAGGGAAGAAGAGAGCAATCCAATGGGGAGCTGGGGGGCTGCGTGAGGCTGTGTGTAGAAGAGCTGACAGCTCTGGCACCAAGAATTCCCGAAAGAAAAAAGAAAGAGAGGATTTTTTTGTTGCAAAACACCACCAAAGCGTCCTAAAATATCTTCAAAACTGAACAAAACCTAGATTTATAAAATACAAATTGACCACATGGGATGACTGAACCAGGAACAAATTGGATCCTCCCCCCTCAAGCAGCAAGGCAGAGCTCTGGTTGTCAGAGGTTTGTGGTTAGGAATGCAGAAAAGAGAGTTTGTACAGCAGCTGCAGAGCTGGAGGGGCTTCCCCAAGGGCTGGGGTGTGAGTGGAACACAAATCCCAGGGCAGGTGAGGTGACACCCTCTCCCACTCCCCAAGGGCAGAGTGGGCTGCCCCTGAGAGCCCTCAGCCCTCCCAGCTCAGCACCAGTGACAGGTTTTTGCTGCACTGCTCCTTGTATCAGGTGGGAAACTTCTCACTTCACCTACCAGCCTAACACTGGCAGCTCAAAGAGCAAAGTGCAAATTAGAGGTACAGGTCTAACCCCAAACCCTAGACAGTGCACAGCTGGCACTGTAGGGATGCAGTGACCAGGACACATCTGAAGTTCTTCTGCCTACAGCAGAAACCATGAACTCCTGCACAGGATGGCAAAGCCCTGCCAGCCGTGGGCAGCACCCAGGGGCAGCACAAGCACCCTCCCTGCAGGGGCAGCAGCTGCTCACTCACCCCCAAGGTGTGTGTGACATTCTGACAGGCTACATGAGACTTGCTGCCCTTGTGTGACACAGCCTGCTGGGGGTGAGCAAACAGGACAAGACCTGAAACAGACCAGAGCAGAGAATCTAGGCTGGAAAGGGAAAAATATGCCCTGGCTATGTCCCAAAGCTGACTTGTACAAATGTTTCTCATTACAGTGTTAGAGATGCTTTCCACCCCACTCTTCTCGTGTGATTCTCTCAGAATCACATGAAGCATTCCCACGGCACTGGGGTGCTGTATGGCTTTAATGATTCCCACGTGGGAGGAGAGCCAGGGGATGTTATGGTGACTCAGTGAGCACGGTCCTGGGCAGGGCCCAAACTGGTCCTGCCAGAGCCACGTTTGCAGCAGGCTGATGTTCCAAGAGCCGGGGAGGAAGGAGGGGCAGAAATGCTTCCTTCCTGGAGCACTCGGTGTCTCAGTCCTCCCCAGCTCGTTTGCCTTGCTGGGGCCACCTTGCCATCTAGTGGTTCACACTGCAGAGCTGACACAGAGCTGGGTTCCTTTCTGCTGGAATCGTGTAATGCCCATGCTTTTGGCCTTTATGCACCAAAGGAAGTAATTCAAATTCCCTTGGATCTGCACCCATTTCTTAGTGTGTCAGGCTGTCAGTAAAATGTGCTGTCATAGCATGAAGTTAGAAAAGATGCATAATACCTACTGCCTTGTGCATATCACATCCTATAAAAAATGATCCTCTGCCCATCCAACCTGCAGTGATATCAGGACATGACTGCTTTGGGCCGAATACACCTTCCTTCAGCTCTTACAAAAAGTTCGTGAAAAAACACTACTTAACTTTTATGACTTTTATAAGATTCATGTTTTGCCCCCAAAAAAAAAAAAAAATAGAGTTATCAGGAGGGAAGTAGATAAAAGTCAAAAGCAGAGTGATAGAAATCCCACCTGCTAATATGCAAAGTCCAAAGGGCTCCAAAAAATAAACTGCACACATTAAGGTTCTTGACATTGCCTATACTAACATGAATATGGATATTAACTTCCTTTGCATGTCGCCATTACAGCCATTTTGACTTTTGTTTGGCTCTGTCCAGTAGAGTTGCAAATTTTAATGTATTCCATCACCTCACCTAGTGACAAGAGCAAAATACCTGCTTCATTTCATTGCAGCATGAACTGTTAACCTTCTGTGACCACTTTTGTAAATGGGAAATATGATGTCTGTATCCAAAATGGACTTCTTATGCAGATAATTGCAGATGAGAGTCTGGCTTGGTATTCCTTCTGTATTTCTTAGAAGTTCCATCTGCTAGGCTCCAGAGTTATCTTTGCCATTCAACAAAGTGCTTGGCTGTGATCAGTCACGGTGTCGAGGGAAATCTCAGTGCTCAGCTGTCTTCAGCCACTTTAATCTAGAAAGGCTTTTCCTGTGTTTATCTTGGTCAGTGCAGATAGAACGACAGGGTAGTTTGTCTCCCAGTTAAGGATCTTCCAATTCATTTTTTATGCACTTGCTGCAAAGAGAGCAGCAGACAAATGTAAAGGAATAGCTATTCACTTTAACATTATAAATAAAAATTATTTTGAACTGTCAGCCTCTAAAGAGCACAGCTTGGCATTAGAAACCACAAACCAAAAATCCATTACAAGATCTCTTTGCACTTGCATGGGCAATATCCTTATTTTAACAAATTTTATCCTCAGCTTTGCTGCAGAGGCCATGGGCTGCTGGAAGCAAGAGAAAACCAGCACCTGGGCTTTTCCCACCCTGATCCTCTGCCTCTATGGATTCTTCTACATGATGAAACCATCAGAACCTTTTCTAACACCCTATTTAACAGGACCAGATAAAAACCTGACCACAGATGAGGTATGGTTTTATTCTATGATTTCTTTTAACTGAAGTAGTGAAAATAGAAAGGGAAAACACTGTTTAAAGTTTTTTAAAAAGATGAAAAGAAAAAAAAAGGCAAAATTTAACAAGCTCTGGCAGGTTACAATTTGCAGCAGACTGCATAAATAAAAGATCCATTTAACGGATCCAAGATCCATTTGCCTGCCCAGCAGTCCCATGCTGATTCAATGTGATTATATATTTTATGAATTCCTTCAGAAAAAAAACTTCCCTCTACAACATTAAAAGACATGAACTTCCTATCCTCTGCAATAAGAACACTGACATTTTCTCTTCTGCTCTAGGTTACCAACCAGATTCTGCCAGTCTGGACATACTCCTACCTGGCTCTCCTTTTCCCAGTGTTCCTGCTCACAGACTATGTGCGCTACAAGCCCGTCCTCCTCCTGCAGGGCATCAGCCTCATCGTCACGTGGCTCCTGCTGCTCTTTGCACAGGGAGTGGTGGCCATGCAGCTGGTGGAATTCTTCTATGGCACGGTCACAGCCACCGAGGTGGCCTATTACGCCTACATCTACAGCGTGGTCAGCACCCAACACTACCAGAGGGTCACCAGCTACTGCAGGAGCGTCACTCTGGTGGCAGCCACCGTGGCCGCCGTGCTGGGACAGCTGCTGGTGTCCTTAGCAGACGTCTCCTACTTCTACCTCAACGCCATTAGCTTGGCTTCCGTGTCCCTGGCGTTCCTGTGCGCCTTCTTCCTGCCCATGCCCCAGAGGAGCATGTTCTTCCACAGGAAAGAGGCCCCTGAGCCTGTGCCTGGCAAAGGGCTGGCCGTGGGCGCTGCCCGCGGGCCCCCGAGCTGCCGGGAGGAAAGGAGCCCCGATCCTGCTGCCAGGGCCCCGAGCCCCCAGCCCCAGGCCGGCAATGCCGGGCCCCACAGGCACAGGCTCGGCGTGCTGCTGCAGCTGGGCAGGGACCTGAGGCACTGCTACGGCTCCCGCAAGCTCCTCTGCTGGTCCCTGTGGTGGGCTCTGGCCACGGCCGGCTTTAACCAGGTGCTGAATTATGTCCAGGTGCTGTGGGACTTCCGAGCCCCCTCGCACAGCTCCGCCGTGTACAACGGAGCTGTCGAAGCAATAGCAACGTTTCTGAGTAAGTCAATGTTTAAACATTGATCACAATGACAGCCTCTGAAGTTTCACTTTAGTAAACTTTCAAAGTGCCATTCCATTGCAGGCGCTCCAGGGAGCCAGTGCACACCCTGTGCATTCCAGACCTAGGTCTTTGATGTACAACAGTTCAAACGTGAGTTATGTTGGTTTTTCTTTAGTAGCAGACAAATAACTGTATTTTACTAGTATGCATGTAGTGTGCAAGTCACACAGTCATTGCATCTAGCCGGTAAATCCATTTAAAATCACCCCTGTTTCTTTGGATGGGGCTATTGGATGTTGGGGTTTTTTTCCCCAAAACAAATATTGCACTGTTCCCATAAAAATGCTATCAGCTTACACAGATGGGAGAAGTTTTCTGTAAAAATTTTACCCAAAAAGAACATAATCCTCTCATTTAGTTTTTTTTTTCCTAGTGAAATACCCTTGTGCAACCAGACAAAAAGAAAAGTTTTAGTCATTGCATGATACAAAGATTTTCAGGGGAAAAAGCCCCTATGAATCCTTACGATACTGATCTGAACCATTCCATTTTTGTACCGGGAGATGCTCGCATCACACATGCAAAGTGAGGTTATCAAAAGGTAACATCAGAGGATACCACCCTGCCTTGGCTCACATTGTGCTGTTGTAAAGAACTTGCACAAGATGTGGGGGTGTCTTTTATCAGGAAAAATAAACACATCTGCACCACACCTAGTCATTCAGGTCACTCTTAAAGTATTTAAGGAGAAACAAGTACCCCTCTTGCAGCAGGCAACTAAATAGACCGCGTGACTCATGAAGTTGAAGACCTCCTGTAGTATCTACTCCTTGATGAATTTCTCTCCCTCATGGACTTGCCTAGTTCTCAGTGTATAAGTATAGAAGTTTTTAAAAGGGTCTGGGACCCCTAAGATGGGCAGTCAGGTGGCTTAACTTTGCAACAGATGCATCTTCTAGGAGTCTAGGAGGCCCACAAAAAGCAAACCTATCCTTTCTCAGCCCTTGGATATACTTCCTTGATGCCTCAAAACTCACTTTTTTGACAGTTTACCCCCTCTATGAGGTGCACAGAGCTCAACTGTTCAATAGAAGGTTTACTAGGAGAAGGTGGAAGAATTTCCTTTTTGAACTCCAAACCATGTTCCTAATTCTCTCTCCAGAGAGCCATGCTGTGTAGACACCTAAATAATGAATCCTCCTACATTACAGTAAATTTATCCTGTGAAGTGGAATAAAACACTAAGAATGGAATGGCAGAGACTTGATATATGCAGTTGTCTTAAAATGACCAGTCATCTGCACAGCTGCAGAAGTCATCAGAAATGCTTTCAAACTTCAGACTACTCTGATTCATAATTCGGCATTGCCTTTCGGCATGTGAGTGTAGCAGGATTTGTTCATACAGGCTGTGGAGCAGATACAATATTTACACGGGTTTTTTTTCCTTTTTCTAGGCTCAATAACGTCTTTCCTAGTACAATATATGCAGATTAACTGGGACCATTTTGGAGAACTGGCTTTAGGGATCTTCTCTGCAATAGATGCTGGTTGTCTGTTTCTCATGCACTTCTCTACCAGCATCTGGGCATGTTATGCTGGATATCTCATTTTCAAAGCATGTTATGTGCTCCTCCTGACAATAGCAACGTAAGTACAAAACATCACAATGCTGCCATCATGCACAGAATACTCACCCTACTTTGAGTTTGCTTTGGGCATCCTTTTCCTCAGAGGTAGCTGACCTAATGCTTGACATAACTGTTTAGGTAAGGACAAGAACACTTAAATGTCTGGTTATGTTGTTTTCATTCTTCCAAACAACCAGGAAAGAAAAATTGTCAAAAGGACGTCAAACATTTACCTAAGCAGAAATTAAACAAGGCACAAGGTAACATTATTACTAAAGGCAATGGTGACTGCAAAATGTAGAAGCCATTTTCCTCCTTCCTGGCAAGAAAGATGCAAAGTGAACAATAGGGACAAGCATACCTTGACAGCCATCCTTTAGGATCAGCATATGCCTAGACCCCCTAGAGATGAACCTTTTAGTATGAATGGAGCAAAAGACTCCACATAAAGTGTTCCCCAATATAATTTTATACATATAATCATTAATGATATTAAGATGCAAAGAAGGAATAAAAGGGAACATAGGACATATAAACTCAGACAAGATCTTATAGGAGACCAAGCTATTCTGTTGTCAGAAATAGAAATGTATAAATAATATTAACAACAAATATTTCATCCTGTGTAATAAATATAAAATGTTATTGCTCCAGTCATTTTCTTGCTTGGAATGTCTTTAGACATCCCACACTATTTGATTTACAAAAATACTGGAGGCATTTTGTGCCAGACTCCAAAATTAAACAGATACCATTTTAAAAAATTGCTAACATTATAGTGCACAGCAAGGTTATGCCTGTCTTGAAGGAAGCCAAGTGAGCTCTTAATTGTCATTTTGGTAGATTGTTACTACATTATAGTTAATTACATCTGGACTATTTCAATATAGTCTTTAAAAACCCCAATGAAGTAAAATCTTGCAAAAAACTCCCAAACTAAAATCATTGAAAATGAGTCCTGAAGAAATAACACCCTTTTGTTTGTATAGAAACTTTGCAGGTATATATTGCAAAAAAAGATGCTTTGATTATTGCCAAAAAAGATATTGCAAGTAAAAATCTACAGGCTCTTGACAGAAATAAGCAGCATGTTACCTCCACTGTCAAATCACAAAGCAAAACGTGACTCATTACTATGGAAAGCTTGGTTAGAAGATACTCACAGTGACCTCCCAGCCAGGGCAGAACTGCTTCCAGTGCCAGAGCAAGTCACAGCTTTGCCTGGCCAGGTCTCTGAAAGCTTCCAACCATAGACTCTCTACAGCCTGTCTGGCACAGTTTGTGCAGGCAGAGAAGGAGCAAAGGGGAAGGGTACAGAGAACTGACATTCTCCCTGACCATCTGAAAGGAGGAGTTAGAAAAGCAGCCCATGCAGTTAAAAAAAAAACATTAAAATACACTATGGTACCCCAGACTTTTTTTTTTAGAGAAAGCAATGAAGCAAACAAACAAATGAAGCACCATCTCCTGTGTCCTTGATGCACCATCTCCATGATTCACTTGTCCTTCAGCGACTGCTAGACAGCAGTAGCTTTCCCAGGGGGAAGTGACTGACCTGCCAGTTTCCCGTTAGGTTCCAGATCGCCGTCAGTCTGAGCATGGAGCGCTATGCCCTGATGTTTGGATTCAACAACTTCATTGCCCTGCTGATCCAGACCATTCTCACAATAGTTGTTGTAGATTCAAGAGGCCTGGGACTGGACATAGTGACTCAAGTAAGTGCAATTACCTTACTTCCTATTTACTGCTCAGCCAAGTCATCTTCAAAATTCCTATGCCAAAGGACAACTTAATTATTTTTCTTCTACAGAAATCCAGACATCTCATTCTTCCCTTGTCATTCTTTACCCCTATTTGTCATTTTGTCATCATTCTTCCCATTTTGCCTTTTAATGCATTTAGAATTACAGATGCTGGTCTGTTACTTTTCAAAGGGAGATACACCAGAACATAACTAACTGGCCCTGCCAGTTTTAGCAGTTAATAGGACACCATCCTCTTTTATCAAAAGCTCAGACTGGTTTTGTCAGATGCAGAATGGGAGTTCAGGACTATGAGGCACAGTCTGTCATCTTCAGAAGAAGCAGCATTTCTCTAATGTGTTTTTCATTTATTGTTCTGCCTTTTTCTCCTCCTCTCCCAGTTTTTAATTTATGGCAGCTACTTCGCAGTCATACATGGGATTTTCATGATCAGAAGCATTTGTGTGCTGGTCTCATGCAAATGCCAAAGGAAAATAGTGAGATCTTGCACAGAGCAGCTGAACCAGGCTGAGCACGAGTCAAGAGAGCAGATTGTCACAAGCTACATGACACGGCTGTAGGAGGCAGGCAGGCTGGAGAAGGGCTTCTCCTGGGAGAAGAGCTCCCAGCAGGGAAGAAGAGCAGCATGCAGGGAACAGCAGTGCAAGAAGAAGATTCAACTCAGCCCTGAAAAGCTACGCTGAATCATTCCAGCACTTCAGCACAACATATGCCAGCAGAGAGCTCACCAGAATGGCACTGTGCCAAGAATAAAAGATAAGTTGCTTTAGATTCTTATTTACATGCATATAAATAGCTTAAGGGCAGTAAGTTATACACAGAATCAGAACAACCACCTTTGCATCCCCCCATGCACGATGGCAGAGAGCAGAGTTCACCCTGCCTTGCTCATTGTAGCTCCTGAATGTTGTGCTGGCAAAGCTGCTTCCGTCACATTTGCTGATGCAGTGGCTGAGGGTGTGACTCCCCTTTGCACAGCCCTTGTTCTGAACCAAGGAAGAAAATATCATGTTTGCATCATTCTATTCTTTCATACCCACTACAGGCAGATGGGGGACAGGCTCTTCCTGTCTCATCCCACAGCTCAGTGCACACAGGCTGCAAAAAGCTGGGCTTGCCCAACCTGTCCTGGGAGCTTCACTGCAACACTGCTATGTCACCATTGTTGCTTGGCCCACATTTGAGAGCTACAAACACTGTGCTGACTTCACAGTAACCTCTGCTGAGAAGGGAATAACTCCAGAGTCCAAGCAAAAGGCAAGAGCACCACTCCTTTGCTTGTGCATCCAGTAAAATTAAATTCAGGACTGACTATCTTCCTCTTTCAGCAGGAAAAAAATAATATGAAAGGGCTTAAGTAGCACAGACTAAAACCAGAGAAGGACATTGTGGAGAATTTTAGCTGATTCCAGCTAAATTTTCCAGAGGAAAATTCCAGATTAACAGGAATATCCAAGACTTATAACTGAAACAAACAGTGAGCATCATGTGTGCTTTTGAGTGCCAAGTGAGGGAGGTCCACTGATCTTGGCCAAGAATGTGGCGGTATCAGCCAAACTCATGTCAAGAAGCTCCAAGTCCTACAGCTAATTTTGTCCAAAAGACAGTCCAGGAGAAGAAAAAAGACACTAGAAATGAGTTTGCATAGTGAATGTCTAATTTAATATGAACCATATCCATATGCTGAAGTTATTTCTGTACTGCTGTTTGCTTCTAGCTTCCAATATCTACATCTAACTAATAAAAACCACTTAGCATTTACAGAATATTTTTCCTGTAGAGACACAAGCTATCATTTGTACAGACATACCAGCTTTTCATACCACTGTCACACACTGCAACTAGACAAAGTGCCCAGAGGCAAGGGCAGGCAGGACAGAAGCAATTTGTTCCAAGTCACAAGAAGAATCAGTAGGATCTGACAAAATGAACCTGGCTAAGTTTTAGGCCTTTTGTTTACTACTGTGCATTGTGGGGACATTGCCTGTTGTAAACTGGCTCTAAGCAGAACAGTTTAACCATTGCAGTCATAAAAATAGGAGATGCACTTAGTCTCCAGTGAGAATTCTTTTCTTACTGCAGAACTGAGGGCATGATGCTCCTTCCTGAAGAAACAGGGACAGAATCCAGAAGAGTAGGGACTATTTTTCCATGCTTCCTTGTGAGTAGCAATCTCATTTTGAGGTATTCAGTTTAGAACTAGATGTCAGTCCCAGACTAGAAGTTAACAAGAGCTTGTGTTTAAATTAAAAAGAGGAACTTCATATTTTCAGCTCCATTCTTATGTTCTGGCTAGAGCTAACTGCTCTCTGTGTCTGTAAAATGCCACTGAGGAGCAAAGGAACTGAGCAGACAGAGTGTATTTGGCTTGCAGCTTTAGAGAAAACCATCTTCAGGAAACACGTAAGACTTTAAAGAAAAAAGAATCCATTCCTATTCTCTCTAATCTCCAAAATAATGATTCTGAGGTTGGAAGCTGGCAGGAAGCATTATGGGGGAAATAGGGGATGAAGAAGGCAGCTCTTAGGAGAGTTAGGAGGAGAAAGACAAGGCTTTATGTTATCCTGGATTTTCAGCTGCAAATCAGTACTCACCCAGCAGTCAGAGGTTTCTAAAAGAGTAAGAGGTACACTTGCACCTGTTCGTTTGTGTACCTGCACACACTATGGAGAGGAGATAGCTGAGACTTGGCAGGTTACAAGGCAGGCTGGAACCACAGGCAGTCTAGTTCTGCAGGACAAGGAAATTCTCAACGTCCACCTCTCCTAGCAGCTTTTAGTACTGCTTGTCTTTCTTCCAGAGTGTTAAAGATTTCCATGCAAACATGGAACTCCAGAGCTGGGCACATTCCTCCCCATAGCTGCAACCCCCTCTAAATACACCACTAATTACCTTTGAAACTTTAGTGGGTTTGGGCACAAACCTTCCATGAAGATACAGCCCAACAAGCTGGTAAGGCTACTTTGAGCAAAGAAGGAAGGAACAAATGGTGTGTTTGTATTCAAAACATGCAGGTACTGCCCAAGCACTGTGTGGGCTACCAGAGAAACATGAGCCACCTTCCCTTCCAAGGTCCTTTCCCTGCCTCAAAGCCCTTGGCCAGGGAGGAGGATGAAGGGCAGAGGCAGGCCCAGCTCCCCTGAGCACTTCCTGCCTGGTTGCACCACACACTTCAGCCCTGAGGGAACCCCATACCTGCAGGACCAGACCAGGCTCTGTTGAGCTCCCAAAGAGCCGCTCCTGGCAGGGCCTCAGCTTCTGCTCCCAGAGTCAACACACGTCCTACCAACAGGCTTCAGGGTGAACTGCAGCCTCTGATCAACCTTGGAAGATGCAGGCAGTACAGTCTAAAAAAAATTAAAACGGGTAAAGGAAAGCAAAGCAGCAGCATTTGTCTGAAACAAGCCTGTTAATTTTTTAGCTAAGAACCTCATTTAGCAGTTGAATTTCATCCCTTTGTCCTTAAATGACACATCTGTCCCTATACAGAAGTAATTCCAGGCCAACTAAGGTTAGGAAGCATTTGCTGTCCTACCTCCCATAGCCCCAGCAGAGCCAGGACAGTCAGAGCAGCCCCACGAGCCCAGAGGCTCTCTGCTATGCACGGGACAGGGACAGTTAACCAGTTTTACAGTTTGGACTGTCTTTCCATATATCAGAGACCAGAGCTTTTAATGGTATTTATTAACAGAAAGAATGCAATCATTGCATTCTTGTCACAACAGGTTTTATTAATCATTAGCTACACTAAGTCTTATAGTTTCATCTTAAAAATAGAACTCAGTTTGCTTCCAAAACCCATAAAGAACGCTTTCCCTACAATCTTCATGGACAAGTTCTGCAAGAAAGAACAGCTATGACAAGTTGTTGTTATTATTATTTAAATTCTGATAACATTTTCAAGTTTAGAAATAACTTTTTGGGAAAAAGTTGCAGAAATTTTTGACTACCACCAGCTCAAAAGGGTGGCTTCTCACTTCTCTGCAAGACAAGGTCATTCTAGGAAGAACTGCACCTGAATCCACAGGAAATTCTCCACAGCCAGAGCCTTGACAGGTAATTCATCACCATTGGAGTTATTTGGGAGTGTGCTGGCTACTCACTTGCTCAGTGCATTTGGAGGTGATGCAAGATTTATGGAGATGTTACTGATGAGCCCAGGGCCTAATTTTTTATGTTTTTATCACATTTCAAATAAGGTCTTGAGTTAAAGATACTAGAGACTATATTTTATTTACAGTTATTTGTAAGAGAAAGATGACAGGCAACTTTTAAAAATCAAGTTACAAGGTTAGGGCTGCTTTTTCTAACATTCCTCTGAGGTCACAGAAATATTGTCTTTATAACATACGATTTATACTAAGTTTTAATGTATATCATCTCACAGTGCAAGCAGAAGCCCTTTTTCAAAAGTGCCTGCTATAGAATGGAATTCAGCAATTTAAGATACACAGCTTGTAGCAGCATGATTAGACATCAGCTAGTGCTTTGCTTTCATTTGCTTATGATTGAAAACACTATTTCACTTATTTCAGGAAGAGTGAGATTGACTTTTTAACACAAAAGAAGTAAAATAAACTTAAAAAACCAAATCTTTCTAGACTTCTTTTGCTGCCAGCTACACTGAAGAAACAAGCGTCCTTTTCCTTTTAGTCATCACTTTTAAAAGTGAAGTCAATAGTGCTCTACTCTAAGTCTGAGCAGGTACCATGAGCAGATAGTTTCTGGATCTTTCTATACCCTTTCCAATGACTGGAGTGCAACAAACATGGTGAGTGTTAAAGCATTTTACAGAAGCTGAGGTCACAATGGGTTAAGCTGCCCGATGGCTTTTATTGCCATCAAGAACGTTTGCATGGTCATTGTGTCAAATCAAAAAAGTCAACAAAAAAATCAAACAGATTAGGAAACCAACAGAAAAAAACCTCCTTGAGCCCACAGAATGAGCTGTGATCTCACACTTTGCCCACTCATTTATTCAGAAATGAGACTATAATGGAACTTTATTCTTCTGCTACAGCACAGCCACTGAGCCCTAAGCACGTCACTACAAACCTTTGACAGACAATACAGAGTTTACCAGGGCTGATGCACCTTGACCCAGTTGCTCATTTCCAAACTGCAGCTGTGATTCCAGGCAGGTTCAGTGAGGGGAACATTGGCTTAGGCATGTGGCACAGCTGGAGCCATAAACTTTACTCACAAGACAGAAGCGACAATGCCCTTTATCAATGTAACAAAGTTCAGTAGTAAATGTGACAGTGGTTTAACCATACTCAACAGGAAAGTGCACTTGACTTAGTGCAGAGATGCCAAGATCAGGTAAAACTGTCAGAGAGACCCTCTGCTAAGTCACTGGGTTCTAAACTCCCCTCAAAGAGGAGCCTGGGTGCAGCTTAGTCCCACTCCTAGTCCCAGATTTGGTCAACTGCTTCCATCTAAAAGATTATGCAATATATGCAATAAATTCTTTATATGACTTAGCCAAGGTTTCAAGGCTGAGCACACTGTTAGTCACTTACCAAGAATGTGTTGCAGCAACGAATCTCAGCCTCAGGAGTAACTGCCAGAGGTGTCCCTGCCGAAGAGGAGATCCACGAGTGCAGCTCAGTGCAGGAGAGCTTGAGATCAGTGGTTTGGTTACATCTGCACACCAGCCAGACATCTGAGTCACCTCTGTGGGCAGTCCTTGGCTGTCATACTGCCACCTGTACCCCTAAGTCCAGTTACAATGGATGCCACCACCACAGCCCTCACTGGTGGTTATGGCTTCAAGGGAGTGAGTGTAGGTTTAGTTAAAAAGTAAACTTGAAAATTAATTTTTACCAACTATGAAGAGCATCTATTCTTCCTTTGCCAGCTTTTTTTTTTTTTTTTTTTTTTTAGGTAGATTATGGATTGCTGGAAGGGAGCCGTAAGCCACAGCTGGATTTATCCCACGGTGATCATCTGTGCAAATGGATTTTTCACCACAATGAGGCCATCAGAACCTTTTCTCACCCCCTATCTAACAGGACCAGACAAAAACCTAACAACTGAAGAGGTATGTAACTATTCTCTAAAGCAGTAACTAAAATGCTTAAAGCATTAGGCCTTGCAGCAGTAACTGAAAGGAAGATGAAGTGTGAATATTTTATCTAAAGACTCATTTTTAAGATGCTTCTGGAAAAGAGTCAGGAGTCACCTCTTTGGCAAGAGGTCCAAACTTTAAAGTCCCTACATTCTCAGGACTTTGAAACCCCTTTGGTGGTTGATATATTTGGCAAAATCAGGTCAGCTAGTTTCTCTCTTCACCCCAGAGGAGACATTTATTTATACTTACCATGGAATCGATTACACTGACAGAATTGATTTCAAAACATGAGAAAGCTAAGCAGCCCTCCTCTTATGAGTTGTAAGCTCATTTCCTATATTCCCTATATTTCATGCATTCATTAACCTGTGGAGGTTAAGTTCACATTTAGAAAAACTGGGGTTTTTTGACAAAAACATGCACTCCAAGTTTCCTTGCTATGTGCTGTGTTCAGCACTGGCTGCTTCAGGAGTACACCTCCCAGCAAAAGGGGACATGGTTAACACGTGGCTGAGTCATGGAGCTAACAGTATAATTAGAAAACACAGGCTTGCTACACCCACATACAGCTAATATGAAGAACAGTCATTCCTGATGTGCAGTAGCAAATGTTAAGGCAGAATCTACCAGCACACTGTGAACCCAAGGATTCTGCTGAAAAAAGGTATTTGTGGTTTAGGTTGTCAGGGAGTTTTTTCTCCCCCCCCTTTTTTTTTTAACCACAAGGGAAAGCATTATTTCTTATATAAATCATGCAGATAGCATCATAGAATGCCTTAATTCTGATTTCAGCAAGAATCCTTAACTCAAAATCAAGCACAGTACAGATATTGTCTCTTTCAGCCAAACTCACCTCCATTGAGTTAATTCAATGAGGTAATTCTAAGTTCAGAGAAACAAAATAAGTCACACAGAAGGATACAGTGAACCTGCTGCTCACTATGCAAAATCATTCCAGTACCTGTTCAGAAGTAAAAAGCATTCCTCCAGCATTTGATACAGTTCCCTTCTAGTCTAATTGCTTAAGCAGAGAACAAGAGATCAGGAATGGATACCTTGGCAGGCCCCACAATTACTGGCCAAGACCTGCCCAAAACAGGCAACTTCAAATCACAGAAGGTGATATGCATCCATAAGGATACCTGCCCCGGTCTGCCCAAACTGCCCAGGCAAGAACTGAGCTTTAGTGGCAACCTCAATCAGCACCTTCCAACCCAAAATCAGAACAGGTTTAGAAAAAAGAGAAAGAATTTCTTCACAGGGTGTCTATGTATTGAAGACCAACTTAAACTTACTGAAAGACTTTATTTCTTACACTTTAAATCAGAAAAAAACATAGAAGGTGCAGTACCCTAGTAGCAGCTACACACTCTGTGCAGTTGCAGTTCCCCTTTGTAAGAGGCACATGATTTTTTTTTATCTATACCAAACAAGGGAAAGACGTGACCAAAGTTATATAATGACTCACATTAAGTTAAAACAAGCCTTCATTTTCAGACACTGGAAAGAATAGGATTTGAAACTAGAGAGACATCAGACACAAAGTTACAACTGCTTTAAACAGCTGCCCATCAAAACCTCCCTTCTTCATAGGCCTTTACTGGAATTACTTGTTAAGCAAATCTGGTTTTTTAGTGGAGCACAGCATCACGGTCTTTAGTCCTTACATAGTGAAGTCACAGTCTTGTAACTAAAAGCTGTGTAAGTCTGCACTGTTCACACATTTCAATGTTTCATATCACCACAACTATGCCATTTCAGCAGTAACACCATCAAAAATCATCTGAAAGGATATTTTAAACATATGGGGGGTTGGGGCTGTTTTTTTTAACGTTTCCTCTTTCATTGTGTTCTAGGTTACCAACCAGATTCTGCCAGTCTGGACATACTCCTACCTGGCTCTCCTTTTCCCAGTGTTCCTGCTCACAGACTATGTGCGCTACAAGCCCGTCCTCCTCCTGCAGGGCATCAGCCTCATCGTCACGTGGCTCCTGCTGCTCTTTGCACAGGGAGTGGTGGCCATGCAGCTGGTGGAATTCTTCTATGGCATGGTCACAGCCACCGAGGTGGCCTATTACGCCTACATCTACAGCGTGGTCAGCACCCAACACTACCAGAGGGTCACCAGCTACTGCAGGAGCGTCACTCTGGTGGCAGCCACCGTGGCCGCCGTGCTGGGACAGCTGCTGGTGTCCTTAGCAGACGTCTCCTACTTCTACCTCAACGCCATTAGCTTGGCTTCCGTGTCCCTGGCGTTCCTGTGCGCCTTCTTCCTGCCCATGCCCCAGAGGAGCATGTTCTTCCACAGCAAAGAAGCCCCTGAGCCTGTGCCTGGCAAAGGGCTGGCCGTGGGCGCTGCCCGCGGGCCCCCGAGCTGCCAGGAGGAAAGGAGCCCCGATCCTGCTGCCAGGGCCCCGAGCCCCCAGCCCCAGGCCGGCAATGCCGGGCCCCACAGGCACGGGCTCGGCGTGCTGCTGCAGCTGGGCAGGGACCTGAGGCACTGCTACGGCTCCCGCAAGCTCCTCTGCTGGTCCCTGTGGTGGGCTCTGGCCACGGCCGGCTTTAACCAGGTGCTGAATTATGTCCAGGTGCTGTGGGACTTCCGAGCCCCCTCGCACAGCTCCGCCGTGTACAACGGAGCTGTCGAAGCAATAGCAACTTTTTTGGGTAGGCAATCATTAGCAGGTACTTGTAACCCATCCTGTACTGAAGGACTCTTCAGCAATGTGTTTGGTGCCTTTCCTTCTCCTATGAGGACTAAGTAAGCAGACTGAGAGATAAACAGTGTGCAAAGCATGATTTTACTAAGATTTTTTACAGCGGGTTCTTCAAAATTAGTCTTTAAAAACATATATAAATAAGCTTTTCCTTCTTAGAGGAGACTCATTCTTTGGAGAAACCATTTCTGTGATGTGACAAGGCTGAGAGCACTGTAATTGTTTACCCTTGAAAAACAAGAAATCTTATTAATGTGCATAGAGACTTGAAGGGAAGGAGCAAAGAGGATGGAATCATGCTCTTCCCAGTGGTGGCCAGTGACAGGACAAGAGTCAAGGGGCACAAAATCAAGCAAAGTTCCACTTAAACACAGAGGAACATTGTTACTCCAAGGGTGATTTTAAACAGGAACAGGTTGGCCAGAGATGTGGACTCTCCATCCTAGAGTCAAAGCCTAGGCACCATCCTGAGCAGCTTCCTTTAGCTGACTCAGCTTTTAGCAGGGCCATGTGACCTCCATCTCTCTTCCAACCTCAGCCATTCTGCTTCTCATTAGTTACCTGGTCCCCCCAAATTCCATTTCTCTTTAGCCACAAAAGGATATGGGTAAAGTGAAACTTCATTTATTTAGTTGGGCAGCACCAATACAGCCTCCTTTTGGAGCTCCCATTTACACAGCTGTCTCCCCCTACATTCCAGGAGCTGTATCCCACACTGCTACAGGGAATTTTCACATTACTTTTCCTCCCTGCAATCAGCATGAAAATCCATTTTACTGAAGCTACTCCAGAACTTCTGACTACTGCTTTGAGTAGTATTCCCAAAGTCTTTCTTGCACTTACACCCTCTGGCACTTGGCACAATGTCAGAGTACAGAAGGCACTCACAGTACTGGGAACCACTGCTCATGGCAGGGATGGACCAAAGGGGTTGGTTTGCTCCAAATTTTGGAATTCTGATGAAGAACACATACAACCAGCAAACAAAGTCCAGTTTTTGTGCTAGTCCATATGAGAACATAGGGTTTGCTACACTGTAAGAGACTGGAGTAAGGGTTTTAACACATGTGATGGCCAATAAGACATTGACAAATGCAGTTTCATAAGGCTTTACACCAGAAACTGAAAATACACTTCCAGTAAAAAAAAAAAGGCATGAAGTGCTAAGATTTTCTTTCCATAAAGAACTTCACATGAAGTAACTAAACTCACGATACATATTTTGGCAGAAAATGCTTGGTGGGATTGTTCTTCTCTTTGTTCATAGTTGTCTAAAAACGGAGCAACAATAGAAAGTGCACTGCTGCCTCCAGCCTTAGGCATGAGGCACTTTCCCAGAGCACTTCAGGCAGTGAAGAGGCTAAGCAAGGAGGAAAACATCCAAACTAACAGAAGACTCCCACACCCCTAAAAAGAAATATGATCCATACCATTACCAAAGTCCACTGTGAGCAAGACCAAAGAGCTCCTGGCATGATCCAATGACAGTTATGCAATGGCTCTCAATGATAATGTTTCAAAGATTTAATTACTACTTTTCAATTTTTAGGTTCAGCAACATCCATGGCAGTTGGATATGTCAAAATAAACTGGGATCTCTCTGGAGAACTGGCTTTGGCAATTTTCTCTGCACTGGATGCTGGTTCTCTGCTTCTTATGCACTTCACTGACAACATCTGGGCATGTTATGCTGGTTACCTTGTATTTAAAGCTTGCTATATGCTCCTTATAACAATAGCAACGTAAGTACAACACACAACTGTTCTAACCAAATTGATTTAAATCACTGTCAAATTTTTATATTTATCAAAATTTTACTGGACATTTTCCTAGATATAAATACAAATAGGTTATGACAGCAGCATATATTGTTTCTAGCCTGTATAAAACTGGGTAAAATTATATGACCTAAGCCTTACCATAGTACACTCCAAGTCAGAACAAGGTAGCTTCTGCACTTGGCTGTTCAATGACCAGTACATGAGTATTCTCAAAATGATCCAATGAATATACACAAGTATTTAGCAAAAATATTCACTCGAGGGTAAATAAGATGCACGAAAGTCACAAAGCCAGAAAAAACCAAAAAATTTCTGTCAAAATGAAGCTGATAAAGCTTAATAGCCAAGATTGAAGAGATCTTGTCCTTTGAAGAGTGCACTGTGCCCATTAAGCTGTTCCCATAAGTGCTTGCTCTCCTGTCCTTGCTCTCCACGGTTTTGTGAACCTGTGCATTCATTGTCAGGTTTCAGATTGCTGTCAACCTCAGCATGGAGCGTTATGCTTTGATGTTTGGCTTCAACAACTTTGTTGCACTGGTGATTCAGACGATTTTAACTGTTGTTGTAGTAGATTCAAGAGGTCTGGGACTGGATATCAGCACTCAGGTAAGCCACTGAGTCCCACTGCTTAGTTCCCCTACTCTCCTTCAAAAGCAGGTTCTACTCCAAGATTAGCCTGTGGTAATGTGCAAGCTCAGGACAGTCACTCACCTGGAAAAAACTCATTTAAAATGAACTGGCTTGAACTACTACAACCTGCTTGTCCTCTAAGCCTCCCAATACTGGGATGACTGGAAAATATTCTGTGTCCACAAAACAGAGGGCAAAGGTGACCACCTATTACTCTGGGTATTCTTTAAATTAAAGGCTTACTATTCACAAGTTTATAGCCAAAATACCCTAACCAGGAGCAGGGAGCCAGCTGAAAGACAATCTATGGGTCTATTACTAGGGTAATTAATTCTAAGTTACATAGTTCCAGTGGATGCATGTTTGAAACTATTGTAATTCTGAAAATTAGCTCACTGCAATTCCACATCAAATTTCTAAAATTAGTTTAACCTGAGACAATGAATGAGTCTAAGACTCTAGGTTTCATGTTTCCAGAGAAGAGACAAAGTGCAAGACAGCTGTCCTCCCTTACTGAGGTGGGGAAGGACGTATCAGAACATCATCTCCCCCTTTACAATCACAGAATTTCTATAGTGTAAAGTCAAGCAGTCCAGACTTCTTGAATCCTCTCAAGATGGGGTCATTCTGGGACAGGTGACAGGGAAGGGAAGGCAGCAATGGAGAGATACCCCTTAGAGTCAAAAACTGTTTTTCCTGTTAGATAACTACTTTTCTCCTTCCCCACCTCCATTTCCCAGTTTCTCATTTATGGCAGCTACTTCACAGTCATAACTGGAATTTTTCTGATCAGAAGCATGTACACCATAATTTCCATCAAATGCAGAAATACAAGTGTGGCTGCTGAAAGCACTGCCCCTTAACAACTGAGACAAAAGCAATGGTTACAAGCAACAATGCAGAAGGCTCCATCATCAAGAGAAATCTAACGCTCCATCAAGAAATCAAGAGAAATATAATGTTCAATCAAGCAAAACTGGTCCAGGTTGAAGCAAGCTGTTTATGAGCCTACTGCACAGAGAACTTTGTCAACAGGATGATGCATTTGCTCCATTTTCTTCACCAGCAGTTTAATACAGACATTCCTCAAACAGTCTTCTAATTCAAGTTTAGTGATTGACACACAAACTTCTATTAAGGCTCAGTGAGCACAAGGACATATAAATGCCTGAACCTCAAACCAGAGGAACTCATAGAACAACCTTGGGACTTTCCCTTCAACTGAGTATTTCAATTTAAGGCAATTTATTTACTGACAGAAGACCATCAGACATGCCCAGGGAATCTAAAGCAGTTGAACTATACAATGACCTGTCAGGAAATTTGTCACAAAGGCCTTTGGAAAACTTAACACTTTTTCAACTGGACATCACATCTGCCTTACAAAGCTCAGGATGGTCCTGCAAGTGTAGCATCTTCCTACACTTGTAACAGCTGATGTTTAGGACTGAAGTCATTAATCTAGGAGGTCTCCAAATTAATTTCTTTATAAGGGACCTAAAGTTATCAAGTGAAGTGCTTTGATGCTAAAGCATAAAAATACAGCTTTTAGGCAACTATGCTACTTGAATGAACAATTGAGGGAATAACTGCAGAGATCTCCATGATAAAAACATTTAAAATCAGGGGTGAAAAAATCATTTTGTAAATAAAGCTATTTTAAAAAACCTAATCAACAAAACATCAGTGGTGTCAGTTTACGCTCAATATACAGAAGGCTGAAAACAATACAAGATCTTCAGCTTATCTGGAATTTGACAAATCTAAAATCCATGAACATAGACTAAAGAGGTGTGCTTGTGTGTAGTTATTATCTGTCATAATTCAGTTATGAAAAATAAAGTATTCCACTACTTCTACAGCATATTCTAAACTACATGCCTTGAATACTTCAATCAGTTTCAGTACCTCAGCAGTAATATTTGGATTAGAACAATCTCTATAGATGCTGATCTCATTAGCCCTTGCCCAAAGCCTAATTTACACCACTGTAAGTGAAGAGAGCACAAAATTGCTGCCCTTTCCTAACACTTTTTATCTCATTGACAAGACATCTCTTTGGTTTGGTCCAGTTCTCTGCACTAAGCATTTTTAAGTATTCCACAAGCCCCACTGAACCCTTGCAGTTCCCCACTCTCTACTGCATTTATCTCACACTATCCAAAACAGCCAAGGTTGGTGAACAGGAAGAGTTACAACTACTTACACTGTGCTAAAATACAGTGGTCAGAGTAAGGTTGTCACCAATAGCCCTGCAAACCTCAAGTTGCTGGAGATTTCTTCAGTGATTCCACAGAGAATGTTGGGAACTGAACACCACACTGGTGAGCAGTCTCCATCAGAAACAAAAGAGAGCTTTCAAGCCTGTTTTAAATATAACAACAGGACAAAACCGGACATTTAAGTACAGAAAACTTGCAGCATGTTTTATGAGCTGCCTGTCTCCTGCTTGGTATCTCCAAAGTTTAAAAAACAAAAACAAACAAAGAGAAATTACATCCCCACAGGCAGGTAAAAAAGTCAAAAGCATTAGCAGAAATATTTTTACAAGGAGAGGTCAAATCTTTCAGATGCCCTAGAAAAACCTAGCTGACATTCAGGCAGTCAATTACAAGTGAAATGTCTTACCTTGAAGAATTTTCGTGTTTATCTCAAATGGACTCACATGTCCTTTTTAAAAGAAGTCAATCTCACGTTATTTATTCCTGATATCCTGAAAGCTGTTAGAATTTTATTCTCTAGCTGGTCAGAAACCTTTAAGCTTGCAGTTTATGTATTCACAATATACTTACATTATTTGCTTAGTTTCAGAATGACACTTGAACTGTAGCCAAACTATCTGTTTAAAACACCAACTACTTTGATGCAGTTATATTTTTCTTGAACCTTATCAGTGTTACAGAGGAAGACAAGCCAGACATTTTTCCCTCTACGAACTTCACTGCGGTATGGCAGGAAATATTTCTGTAAATTAAAAAAAAAATTTAATATTCCACAGGAGCTCTTACTGATATGTATCAGTTTTTAATAAAGAGAGGGCTATTACATCTGTGGTCCCTTGGCCTGCTGTTACACACTCTGTTCAGACCACAACTAAGGCTTGTTCAGGGCCTGTCATTAACTACCCATAATAAAGTGTCTTTTGCTGCAAACCTTCTCTCCAATAACTACCCTTCACAGTGCTTCCAGCGTCCTTCATGACATACTCTATCCAAACAATCCAAACCTCACCTAACACTCTCCTGTGTGGCAGGTCACTTCTCTTGAGCTAGAACAGCTTCATCATAAGGACAAAAGTGAGGCATGTGAAAATTTTAAGCTTAGCTCACCTTTAAACACACTGCTGTGGACACCTCATCTGTGTACAAGACACAGTGTGTACATTTTCATCCAGTAAATGTTACTGCACAGAAATAATGCTACACAGGTTTTTTTTCTAATATTTATTTTTTCACCTGCAAACTGTAGCAAAACATGATCAGCTTTATTATGCAGACAGGTATCCCTCTAACATTAGAGATTTAGGCATGTATAAATAGAAGAGCTCTTAGGAAAGGAAAACATTTTGAGAAATGAACAAACCTTCAATTTAACTTCGTGACTTCCAATACCAATGGTTAAAATGATGCAGCTCATTCATTCCGAGATACAACAGCACCTTAAAGTGGCTGATCTATTCCCCAGTAACATTTTTCACATAACAATGTGTTAAAGTTACAAATACTGATATGCACAAATAGCTATTTTCTAAGAAAAATATGTACAGTACTGCAGCATAATGAGTGTGGTATCTGCAATAACTTATTAGCCAATTTTAATACACATGATACCGCTACTTTTTACCTGCCACTTCACAGGTTCAAGGATGTTACCACAGCCCTCTGTTTTGCACGTTATTACCTGGTGGGGGGTTGGTTTCTTGTTTTTTGTGTCGGGTGGTTTTTTTTTTTCCTTTTTGAAACTTTTTAAAGGTACACAATGCAGGCTTTTATTTTTACTTCTTAAAGACTTCTTTTGTGTTTAAAGCTAATATCAGTGAAACAAGACAACAGTGCAAGAGGCGCAGAGATGTTATGTGACCACATAAGAGTTCTTTTGGGTAAAGTGTCTATAAGGCTATAAGAAAGGATTGGTTGATGAGCTTCCTGTTGGAAATTGTCCTGTTGGTGCACCGGCCTGGGGGAAAAGGAACAAAGAAAAATAAGGCAAGTATTTTAAGATTTTTTTTTCCATATTGTAAATAGTAAATGCAGAATATCTTTTTAAAAAATAACCTGTTGGGGAGTACTTCTGTTTTATATTGCAATCTGCTTTTTGCTGCTTCTCTGGAATTACACTACTCTGGGAACATGTATGAAAGTACCTCTGCTTTGATCTGAACATCCTTACAAATGGCATATAATCCAAATAGTGAGCTGCAGTTAGGAGAGTCACATGCTTCCTTCCATTATTAAAAGCAAGAAAAGCCCCTAATCTTTGTGTATCTCTAAATTAAGTGTTACAGACTATTCTTCTTTGGACATACAGAAGTCATTGACATGCAACAACTCACCATAAAAGGGTTACTAGATACTCCAACAGCTGCAACTTGTCCAAAAGGAGTTACTACAGGCTTTGCTTGCCCAAATGTAGCAAAACCTGCTCCTTGGAAAGAAAAGCAAAAGACTATTAATACTAGTAAACAATCTTCAAAGAGTTCTTTGCTGCAGCTCCCAGCCAAAATTAAAGTGTAAGTTTGAACTGCAGAATCAGCAGGACTGATCCTACTTAAACGTGATCAGGAATGTAAGTGTAAAACACTGTGGCTGAGCTTTTTGTTTGTTTTCAACTGTTCACAACTCATCAATCACCAATTTCTACACATGCACTTCTTTCAATGTTATATCACATAAATTCAGGGAGAAAATACTTTCCAATATTCTCTTGCCTGTGTTCTATGAAGTTAGAGAAAGTGTAATAGTGTGTTACAGACATTCCCAAACAGCCCTCCTTGCCTACAACCCCTTTAAGCCTGGGGATACTTACCATTTTAGTATGAGATTTTGTTAAAATTTCAGTTTGGTAATTAGGCATTGCACACAGCCAAGTCAGAAAGCTCATCTACAGAGCCAGAACAGTGTGGGAACCCTTCATCAACATTACTATCAAGTTCATATAGAAATAAATATCCACCTGTTATTGCCAACTTATAGACAGAGCATTTTCTCCATGTTTCTGATTTAGACAAGGTTATCTAAAACATGCAGACCTACCATTTGGCTGCTGAGCAAAAGCAGTCTGTTGAGGGAAAGCTGCCTGGGTTGGGAACGTGGGCTGCTGGAAGTTGCCACTATAACTAGTAGGAAGACTGTAGGAGGCAGGAGTTCCAAATCCTGCCGGCATGCTCATGGATGCAGTACCAAATGTTGCTGCTGGTAGGCAAAAAATAACATGCAATTATTTGTAAGAAATCATTTTTTTAATGAAACAAATTACTATAAAACCATGTTAAAAGTCTTCTAATGCTCTTTGTGACTGGATGAAAGTTTGATTCAACTTCCAGAGCCACTGAACTGATTTGTTCCCTTCCATCACCACCGTGTGCATAATTTGCCTTTACACTTTAAAAATTAATGGCATTATTTAAAATTTAGTAGATACAGCACATTCAGATATACTTTCTGAAGAGGAAATTATTTTTTTGTTCTCAGTGTTACCATATATTACCCCCACAGTGTTACCATATATTTCCCCCACAGTTTTTCTGGTAGACGTCTGTACACATAAGAAGCAAGCAGGTTCAAGCAGCCTAAGCCCCTCTAGTTTTCTCCTTCTGAGAAAAGCACAAAAGGATTTTCCTATTATAAGCCGCACTAAAGGAGGCTATAAATTAAAAAAAAACCAAAAAAACAAAGGGATACATGCATCCCCTTTTATCATCCCATCTTTAATGTCTTTAAGGAGATTCTCACCATGCACATTATTTGCACACAAAGTTCTGTTGCAAACCCTCTTACTGTTGCGGTAGAACTTATAACAAAAAGAGCCCAAAACTTTTCATCTGATTCTCTGCTGAATATTTCAAGTAAAGAACACACAGCTCATAAGCATTTCCCCATGCCTTCAGCAAATGAACAGGAGCACATGAGGTGCAAAAGTATAGCAACAAAACCATTATTCAGTCTTTTGGGAGTTATTCTTGAAAAGAGAAGTGTGTAGGAAGATTTTTGGTAAAAATACAGACACCAGGTATTCTATGCTAGTTAAATGGGACTTCTCTTTTCAAATGTTACAAGCTACATTTTATGCAAGCTCAACTGCTTAAAAAAGCTAACAAAATAAATTTAATGAATATAGCTTAGTTATCAGTTGAAGTATTTACCCCAAAAGTGTTCAAGGGCAAGACATTGTACAGACAAAGTGTAGACAAGTGCACGCAAAACTAATGTACTAACACTGTTCTCACATTACAGTGAGCAGAGCAGCTACTCCACAGCAAACTTGGCTAAAACAGCAAAAAGAAGCACAACAAAATCAGCAGGGGACTTGGGATATCCCAAAAGGCATCAAGCTACTGTTGGCAAACTTCAACAGTCATTCATAAGCACTATATGGTGACCATGGATGATACCAATAATGGTTTTGTTTCGGTTGCTCAACAGGATGTCTATGTATGCTCTTCTCTCCCTCTGCCCAGTTGCCAAATACCCACACCCACTCCATTTTTAAGAAGTCTTCCACAATTCTTTGTGCAGAGAACCAGATAGCTGTCAATAAGCTTTTACAAGCAAGAACAACTAGCCACAAGAAACTTGATACCAAATGTGGCCACCTACCAAAATGAGCCTGAGGAAATATGTGAGAGTGCATTGCTCCCGAGAGGCCTTATGGAAGCCACAAAGAGACCAGACAATGTCAAATCATTTATACACCCTTGAACAGTCATTTCTTAGTTTTATATATATAGAGAGAGAAATGGATACACATATATGTACCAAACAGTTCATCAATAGCATGACCAGCAATAGATTAGTATTAGAAAACCATCAGAAATAAGCTCTACAAAATAGATCTCCCATGTACTAAATAGCAAAGTTCATGCAGGAAGGACACATAAAAGGACAAGCCATAAGTTTACACCTTACACTGAAAGGGGCTGAACATGATCTTTTACTTATAGACATTATCTCTGTCACCTAGTGTGGAACATCAGGATGCTGCCAAAGGGTTGGAACCTCAGCAAGCCAGGGACAGCTGCATAGAAGGTGGAAGGATAGAGGTGCCATACTCAGAGAAATTTATCCAAAGAGGCTAAAAATTCTTAATGATGATCCAAACTAGCCCATTTAGGATGGGATTAAAATAAAGGGCATTTTGGACATTAAATATCTGAACAAATTCAGCTGCATAATATCTCAAAAGGGACTGAAAACAAGTAATTTCAGCAGAGGATAAAAATCTATCAAATCAGTGTTTAACTCAGCCTACCTAAATAATTGAGCAAACCACATCTCAAATGTCAAAATGCACACATCAGCAGACTTCTGTTGAAGTCCAGCTAACAGATAAAAGTGTCAAAATTTGGCAGTTGCTCTGGAGAGGAAAATCAGCATAACTTAGCAGCCATCTAATCCAAGTTCATAGTTTTAACGAAGTAGAAAAAGTGATTAAATTTTGCCTATAGAATTACGATTCTACAGAATCATCCTGCAGAAAATTAATATAAAAAATGAGTGTAAAGATTAAACATATGCTTTAAAAAGGAGACACTAATGTACTAATTAAGTGGACTGGTGAGGAGCTAGCATCCCAAGAGCCTTGGGATGGCTTTGGCTCCAGCTCTTTCGTTTTGAGAGCTTTCAACACTTTGAAATAAAGAAAGAAATTACAAAGAAGGGCTTCTAAGACCCCTGATTTCAGGGCTACCTTCTATAAAGCATGCTCTAAAGCCAAGGTTATAGTCTTGGAAGGAAGCCAGCTGGTGATTCATACACCACAAACAGGTAGAGCTCAAACAGATCATTTTGACATTTTTCATCACCACCATTTGAAATCCTAGAATTGCACCTCAACACTGAGCAAACACACAACATGTTAAACAGACTAGGGACAGATAATACAGAAAATCTTTAAGAAACATATTACATAGATACAGGAAAAAAGAATCAATACAATTAATTAAAGAAAGTTTCTCAAACACTCAGTGTATTTTTTCCTAACCTGTTGCTCCTCGGCTATTGGTCTGGAATGGATTTGTTGAAGGTGCCACTGGGGCAACAGGGGCAGCTACAAACGGATTGGTGGAAGGTGTTGCTGAAAGATTAAAGACATTTTACTAAGTAAGTGTTTCTCTAACAGCAAATCTCACTCACATGAAGTCTATACAGCCTTTATACAAAGACACATAAATACCTAAAATTAGGCCAAAAATCAGGAATATATGAGATACACTAAAAGTAGAGTTATTTTGACAGACATACTTTTTTGTTAATAGTATCTTTATTAGCTTCAGTAGTAGTGGTATCAAAGCAGACCATTATCAAGTAAAACTTAGAAGATTGCTTGCTTACAGTTCCCAAAGGGTGTTAGTAACACTTCCATACCTCCAAATGGAGCAGGCACGCTTGAAGATGCAGGCTGTGTCTGTGCTGTAGCAGCTACAGGGACTGTTCCAAAAGCATTGCTGGAAATAATTTATACAATTCATTCAGTGAAGTCAGAATTGCTTGTTTAACAATTAAATACAATTTACAGTTACTGCTGGCATGTAAAAGAAGAGGAATGAACATTTATGTGCAGTTTGAAGACTGCAGTGTTCCTGATGCCAGGGTCAGACATTCTCACTAGTGCTGAGCAATGGGAAGTCATCTCCACCAACAGCAGAGGAAGGAATATAGAGCTAAGGCCAACAGCATAAGGGTTGCAAAGCAAAAGCCTTAGGGGCACTTGCAATGCCAAGCCCCTAACAGGCATCTGGTATTTGTTACTTCAGTGATCCAGAAAAGAAATGGGTGGCACTATTTACATTAAAAATATTTGAATTCTTTTTTCAGGGATGATCCTCTGATTCTGGAGTATGCATGCAAGTGCTCTGCAAAGTGCTACCATCTAACAGGTTTAGCATGCCATGACTAGAAAGGTGCAGAGAACATTCTCCTGACAGTATTCCTAGAGTATGGCATCCCTCAGTTCTGCCATTATTGAAAACAAGAGATGCAGTTTCAGCACTACCTTAAACTCATTCACTGCTTCCCCATTTAAATAAGAACTATCAGATTTGAGCAATGACTTGCAGCTGTTCAGTGCTGCTGCAGCAGGGTGGGCAGTGAGCAGCCCCAGCAGCGTACCTGCTGACGTTACTGGTGGCGGTGTACGCGTTGCTGGAGGTGGCCGTGGAGCTGAACACGCTGTCCAGCTCCGCCAGCGCTGCGTACTTGTCCGAAGATGCACTTGACTGGTTGGGGGCTGACAAGGCAGGGCCTGCTGAGGACACTGCTGTGCTGAAGCCACCTCCCTGCTCACTCCCACCTAGAAAGAAAGCAAGCAGATTAAGCATACTGGAGATGGTTTCACTTTCTGCCCTGCTGACATTGAGAACTAAATGAAAGTTCACAGACGGTTGCAGACTTAAAAATTAAATATGCACTAGGGCATAGAGGAAAAAGTATTTAACAAGCTATTAGCTGCTAGCAAAATATCCTGCCTCTATAGGTACTCTGCAGCCCCAAAGAGCTTTTGTTTTCCTAGAAAAATGATCTATTCATCTTCAACTAGAAAATTAACAGAACATCTAACCTCAAGTAATCCATTTCCAAACAAACCTCTGGAGTACAAATGAACATAATTTTTAACACACCATTCGAGAAGAACTACATTTGAGTAATAGAATAACTAGCTTTTTCTCCTCAATTTATTATCAACTAAATCCAAATATCACTTTTACTATTTTATTAAAAACTAAAGCCAATTGTTTTTGTGGCAGAGAGGTAGGAAAGCTGCTCCGGTAGCTCTTTGCAACAACTGCAGCTCTCCATTCCAGAGCATCCACTATAGGTTGTAGTACAAATATAAAATATGTATTTGTATTTTTGTATGTTTTCATTATTGAAGTAATGATTATTTAGATATTTTAATTTTGAATTATTAATCTCAATGGGAAATAGGTTCCCAAAAAGCAGTCTTCTAATGACATCCCTTTGGAATGATGTCTTAAAACTCATATCTTGCACATTTACACAAAATTCTGTGTAAATTGATGCAAAATTCTGTTGATCACTTAGAGAAGGGAAATTTTGAAATATTGTTACAGTACTTTGACAAGCACAGCCATCCTTGTGGTAACTATACACATACAGAATAACCATGGCAAACAATAAAGTTTAATACCTTGCCCTGCACTGAAGATATTATCTAAATTAGCAAGAGCTGCATATTTGTCAGCTGACTGAAGATTCAGTTTATTCACTGCAGCTTTACTGGCTGCAGTTGCTGTGGCGTTGCTCTGAGAAGCATTGAAGGATCCAAAATCAGCACTGGAGGATTTGGGGAAGTTATCAAAGTGAGCAAAATTAGCATTCACTGATCCAGCACTTCCACCTGTAACAAATTAAGTTAAACATGATCAATGCTCCAAAGTTAGAAAGTCTCTGCAACTGTAACTGATGGCACAATAACCCTCCCTTTGTGGTTATGTGAGGCAATGTGTTTGCCTGCCCCATCCTACCCATTTAAGGCTCTTTCCCATTTCCTTCAAAGTTCAGTGGGCCATCAGAAAAAAATTGTAATATAGTTTTTTGACTGCCTATCAGGGATAAACACCCCAAACTTCAACACTTTAAATCACAGTCATAATTTGATCCTGAAAACTATATGCTATTTTTAGCTGTTAAAAGTAATTTCAAGAATAAAAGCTTCCTGGAAAAAGATTTGTCTTAATCTTTAATACTCAAAACAGAGAAGCTTAATTTCCCTACTATATGTGGCTAACAAATAGCTACTATTTACATTTACTTAGTGGTTCAATGTTTAGTCATTTCAGATGTCACCTATAATCCTAAGCAAAAAAAAAAATGCCTGGAAGTCCTAAAGTTGTATGATTTCATGCCCAGGTTTAAAGAGTTTTGTTCTCTGTTCTCAAGAGCTTTAGACTGCATCCAATCAGGAAAGAGGTTAGGGGGAAGACACAACTCAGCTCTTTTATAACAAATCTCCACTGAAGTCAGAGATACATAAATCAATTTTAGAAATTTGATATGAGTCCATACAACTGAACTTCAGATCAAGTATGACACCACGAGCTTCCATCTCTTCATTGTCCAGACAATTTAACCTAGGCAGGTCATATACTTAAATTTAAATGAGTTGTTCCCTTAAGTGCATCACATTTTATAACAGTTGGTTGATGATTCCACTCATACTACAGAACTTTCTAAAACAGAAACACAACTTTCTAAAAGCATAAGCAACAAGTTGAAACATATGCAACAGTAGGAATGGAAGTGCTATACTACAATGGCATAAAATGAAGCAAGCTGAGTTTTCCACTGCGTGGAACTTACTGTGTACAGCCTGGAGAGGAAAAGCTGAAGTAAATTCACCAAAACTGCAGCTAGATGAAAGCGTTCTGAACGCTGGACAGCCAGAAATTGTGTGTGGGTTAAAGTTAACATAAGAAGGGAGAAAGAAAATTTGAAAAAAAAGTTTAAAACAACACCACACTCAAAAGAAAAAAAAAAAAGGAAAAGAAAGTCAGTCAGCCAAAGATCTAGACAAACAGCAAGTGTAAACTCAAGCAGAAGTTGTAAAGCATGATCAAATTAAAGGAAAGCAAAATAAATCTTAGCAATAGGCTCTACACATGAAGTCAAACATACTGAAGTGTGTGCATATGCTATACGTATGCATAGACACACACTTGATTGGTACTGTGACATCCTTTTGGATCTACTGAAGTGCTTCTCTTGGAAGACAGAGTCAATCCAATACTTATCGAAAGTAATAGAGTTTATTCTTTTCATAGTTATTTCAGGTGTAGAGCTAACAAACACAGTGCCATAAATCAGACTTCTGAGTAGCATTAGGGGGAAAAAAAAAATCAACACCAAACACAAGGAATTCATTTTGAGTTTCCCCAGAGCTTCAGATGGCTTGATCACATTAAAGCAGGCAGATGCAAGAAAAACTCAACTTCGGTACCTTTCAACATAAAGGTAAGGATTATTTCAATTAAGAATTAATCAAAAGTGCTAGGACTTCTACCTGTATTTTGGGGCTGAAAAGGAGACTGACTTGCTGTGGGGAAACCTCCAAAATTACTCGAGCCACTAGACTGTCCAAATGCATCAAAGTTTGCAAAACCTGCATTGGCAGAGTTCTGCGCTGTAAATCGCAAAGGAACAAAACATGTTAATGGATATGGGAAATAAACACAAAAACAGATGTATTAACTGAATTCATGGTCATGACAGCCTTCAAGGGTTATGTTGTACCATGTGCTGCTTTTCACATGAAGAAAATTACATGTTATTCTACAATTGAAAGTTGTCTTTGAACAAGCTCTCACAAATCACCTTCACAGAGCTGTATCAGTTAATGCTACTTCTGTCCTCCCCACACAAGCTGCTGCTCACAACTGCATGACCCAATGGAATCCACTCCAGCATAACCAGCTTGCAGTGCTGGCTGTTCAGGAAAAACAGCCATAAAGTACAGAACACCTAATTTCCAAAACTAGAACTTGTGGGCTAACTGAACATTTCCTTGTGCATAAAAATCAGAAGGTATTATTGTAACATATTGGCAATTCAAACTCCTCATACAGCAAGTGCTTCTTCCTCAGGTGAATTTTGGTTGGCACAGCTTAAATAGTTTTGTCTAGGTTTATAAATTCATTTAACTGGAAAATTCAGTCTTTAAAAAAACTAAATCAGAGTACAGAAATATGGAAAATCAATGCCAGTGGCAAGAAGATAGCACTCAGTGTAGCCACAAAATTAAATCCAAAGAAATTTCAAATAAAATTTCAGTTTTTGCCTTCCTTTCGTGCCAAACTATAGGAGAAAATAGAAGTTAACACTAATCTAATTTTGATTAGACATTCAAGCTGGACATTCAAGTATCTATAGACTCAACAGGAATTGCACTCCTAACTGCTAAGCTCCACAGAAGCCCTTAAACTCTATTATAAGCAAGAAAGGAAAAAATGTTTTAAATCAAATGCAAACCAAACCTTTTTATAAAGATAACTTAAATTACTATCTAAAGAAAGCTCACACAACACCTTCTGGAATAACAGATGGTAATACATTATATTTTTAGGTTAGAATTTATTTATTCTTGAGAGATTTTTCAGATTAAGTGTATACAAAGATAATAAATTATGCTGATTGCTGAAGTACTGTAACTTAATAATCTCATAGTGCTAATTAAAAGTTCAATTATTTCAATTAATTTCTATTCAAAAACATCTGTACTACAGACTTATAAACTGAAAGGACATTTTAATACAAACTACTGTACTCCACAATGCTGCTAATATAAATTAGCAGGAAAGTGCCTGCACTTTCCTTCCCAGAGTACCCTGGGAGAGAGTGAGGTTTGGCTGGACTCGATACCACATTTAATAAACCATGTGCATAAGCATTACGTTCCAGAGCATGGTTTTGGCAGCAGGGAGCAGCCAGGGTGGTCCCTGTGAGGAGTGAACAGAAGCTGCCCCCATAGCTGCATGACTGCTGCAGCTCCAAGACTGCCTCACCACCGCCCAAAGCTAAGGCTACCAGCAGTGCTGGCTGGGGCACTGTGTTTAAAAAGGTTAAAAACCAGTGTGCAGCAGCTGTGCCAGAGAGGAGTGAGGAAAATGCAAGAGAAAACACTGCAGATACCAAGGTCAGCCAAGAGGGAGGGAAGGATAGGCTCCAGGCCCATGGAGAAGACCATGGTGAGGAAGGCTGTCCCACTGCAGCCCATGAAGGACCAGGGTGTAACACATTCACACTGCAGCCTTGGAGGAGCCATGCCAGAGCAGGTAGGGCAGGCATGAGGAGGCTGGAGTTCATGGAAAGCTGCTGCTGGAGCAGGTTTTCCGGCAGGATTTGTGACCCTGCCTGAAGGACAGCACCATGGAAAGGACCCATGGTGGAGCAGTTCTAGAAGAACTGACACCCATGGCAAGGGCTCACATTCCAAGAAGTTTGAGAAGGACCATATCCTACTGCAGGGGAGGGACCCCACACTGGGGCAGGGGAACAGCCTGAGGAAGAAGTAGCAACTGAGACAAAATCTTACAATTTAAATGCAATGCCCATTCCCCAGCCCCCTCATGAGGAGAAGCTAAAATGGTCAGGAGTGAAATTACACCTCACAAGAAGGGATGAAGGTGGGTTTGGTTTTATTTCCTATCCTACTCTATTATTAAGTGTCAACAAATTAAGTCAAGTGTGGTTTGCCCAGTTACTTTCTCTTGACTTATCAGCTTTTTCATGTCTTCCCCAACCCTGCTGATGGGAGAGTGAACACACAGCCCCGTGGGCACCTGGAACCCACCACAGCATGAGAGTCAGCAAAGAAAAAAAAAAATATCAAAGTGAAAGAAAGATGTTGGGAACGTTATTTTCAACTTTGAAGTCTGCAAAAAGTTGGCACAAACAGACAAAAAATTACTTCTATTATATCCTCTGTATTGGTTCAAACAGCATTTTACAGATTCCAAATCCCAAAGTTTGAGCTGTTCTGGTTTTTAAACCAGTAGTTTTTTAATAGGAATAGATTTACTTTAAAAATGAAAGCAATACTTTCGTCCTAATGCATCAACTAGACAGGCAAGAGACTGATGTTTAGTTGACCAAAGAGGATTAAATATGTAAATGTCACTTCTAGAATAAGGACAAAGTTATTCATTTTAACCACTCACACAAACAGAAAACTATGTCAAGAATCTTAAATGAAATATCTTTTGGGTTTAAATTAAAAACTGGAGTGTATTACATTACAAAACACTTCATTTTACTGTATCAGCTGACACAGAAAGGATGACCTTCGAGTGAGCCTATGTTCAAACAGTACTGCTGTAAAGCCTCTTCAGCAGAGTATTCTGATATTAATCTTTTTTTATTTTATGGAGTAAAATTTCAACCTTTGTGAATGGGACACAAAAGTAAAGACCAGGTAAGACTTTTACTCTCCTACACCTGGACAATAGGCAAATTGCCAATTCCAAAATTCAGTTCTCCACACAAAAACCCAAGAACAATCCTAAGTAAGCTCAGGAACTGCAGGGTGTTGCAGATTGCCATGGATTTACAGCTGCTATTGACACTGCAGACCAACAAGGCAGTACAAAAGCCAGTTGGCTACAGTCAGGGATGCCAACACCGTCATGGCAATGCCAGCTGCTCCTACAATCTCTGCAGTTTCTTCTGTGAGGTTTGTACTACCTTGTACATAATAAAGGCATGAAACACTGCAAAACAGAAAAAAACTAAAATAAAATCTACATACACTTAAAGTAAAAAAAAAAAAAAACCCAAACCAAAAAACTACTCTTAGATAAAGCCTCCTCTGTCTGTAATAAGAGTTGTGCTGTGTCACTACACCTTTGTAAAATATTTGTGCAGGTCATAGGTCATCTATTCCATCAGTTTTTAAGACATTTACAGGCCAAAAATTTTAATCCTTGTTGCGATTACCAACCTATAAACTACAGACAAATCAGTGATGTACCAACTGAAAAATCTCGTTTTTGCAGAAATTACAGAACTCTGTAAATTAAATACCAACAGCAAACATAAGGTCAGTATGTTTCCCCTTCAATAAGCAACAACATCCTGAACCAGTTTAATACAATTAAGAACTTGGAAAGCAGAAACATATCACAAATTGCAGTTCCTGCATAATTTTCAAGATTTACACCTACACTTCACAGATTACAGCACAAGTTTGTTAATATTTTCCTATCAGCTGCCACACTCAGTAACTTATACTGAAGGATCTTAAGTTTGCTGGTCTCTTCAGTGATTTAGTTGGTACAGGAAGAGAAAAAACTCCATTCTTTATACACACACAGCTAAATCAAGCCCTAAAACAAGAAGACCAGACCGTAAACTTCGAGAAAGTAGCGCTGGACTAAGTGCAAATTCTCCCATGCTCCTTAGCAGTGTGTAATTGCTAACAAAAATTACATGTTTATACAGCTTCTTAATGAGCATTTCAAACTCATTTCTGCCAAAGCTGGCAGACTGATCAACCCTCCTTGTGTTCCAAAGGAAGAGTCTGTAACATTTTGTTATTCATCTCACTAACACTACCCTGTACTTACTGCACACAAGACATGTCTTACAAGCACTTTACTACAGCAAGTCAGAAAACACCCTAGGTAACAAGTCTGCAATACATGTTCAGCTATCACACACTCAGAATCAGGTTTCTGCCTTTTAGAAACTGATTTACTAGCCCTGATACTGCTTGGGGCTCTAAAACTTATGGTAAGAAGTCATGGGAATGACCACAATGGTTAGTTTGTGACCAGAAATTAACAGACTCTCTCCTCAGATTTCATTTATTCTGGAGTGTTCCTATAGCTTTCTATCCTTGTAAAAATTACCCAGCAGAGACGCAATGGAATTTTACCTAGATTTGGAACACAGTATTGAAATACTGCTTTAATGGAATTTTCACCTCCTAAAAAGCACTAAGAATAATAAAGGGTATATAAATAAAGAATCACTCAGCAATAAGTTTGGAAAGAAATTATTAGAAAGAATTAACCATCTGCAGCCTTTTCAGTAACACTATGCAGCATTGGCCAGCACAAGTTCTCCCAGTTAAATACACCCCCAAAATTATGACTGATATGAAATCTAATTTTAAGGATTTTACAGAACACACAAAGTAACAATTGCTGTTGCAGTGTTACTGAATTCAGCCATTTATTTCACATTAATTTGGATAAATCTTGGTATTTTGCTCAGTTCCTCAGGTGTGAACCTTAACTCCAGCCTATGATACTTTATCTTGGCTGTTAACAGTTTCAGGACTGATTTGCAAGAAATCTCTCTTATTCTGAGTGGCTTAGCAGCATCACAGTTTTTCTCAGAAGAACTAGATGAAAAGCCCATTCAGACCAGGCAGGCAAAGGTACTTTCCCACAACTACAAGGCAAGCTAGCAACAACAAACTTCAGTGACCACAGAATTGACTTTGTCTTTAGGATATATTTCTATGGCTCTTAGTCTTTGACTGAGAAAAAAAAAAAAACCCTGAGGGTTCAATATATTTTACTGAAGTCACCCTCTAAGAATTCAAGGCCTATCCTCTTTCCTCAGTCAATACATAAGCTCAAGGCTTGTTTATCCTTCCTGAAACTACAGAATACTGCTCACATGGGCAGTACTCAGCTTTCAAACAGACACACACACAAAAGATGAGATCACTCTTTAAACTGGGCAAGCCTTGGTTCTTCCTTTGACAAATTGGCAGTTATTATCAATGCATTTGAACTCCTTTAAAGTCTCTGTATCTGCTTGCTTTTCATGAATGCTCTTCCTAATAATTTTCAGAAAGAAAATTGAAGGTCTAATATCAGCTTCTCCCAACATTTTATTACTCATCCTCGCACTCTCTCCCTCAAAGAACCTAAAGTTTGGTAGTAGGCAGAAACAGTGTAATCATACATATCCTAGAGAATAGCTATAGCAACCCCCACTTCCAAAAGCAGAATTGTCAGTCTTTATGTCTTCAACCTTTCTTTATAAAGACCTGAAAGAAACTTTCAACAATACAACATTCCTAAGGCACAGAGATTACATACATCTCATGAAGTTTAGTCAAAAGCCATCAAAATTAAAACTACATTTTATACAATTAAAAGGGGTACAGTGGTCCAAATACCTACCTGTATGACTGTTGAAGTGTGCAAAATTAGCAAAATTTGCTGTAGCAGTTGACTGAGGAGGGGCAGCAGCAAAGATATCTGAGCCAAGGTCACTGAGGAGGTCAAATTGTTTCTTTTCTTGTTGCTGCTGTCCTTGAGATCGAACTACAACAGGAGACTACAAACACAAGATTTCAATTAGCTAGTACAAAAAGGTGATATTTTACCAAACTGACATTTATAAAATATTAGAAGGCTAGACTAAGCTTATTTCTTTAACATTTATTCCTAAGTTTAAGATGCTGTATGTAGTACACACCCTCCTCCTATAGTATGAGGAAGACTATTTAGGCTACTACTCTGGCTCTTAAAGGAACTCTGCTGCAGATTTACATGGTTTAATAGCACCCAGAAGACTAAAGTAGCAATACATTACTAGCAACTTCAGATTTTGTATTTGAAACTGTAAATACTGTACAAATACAAGCAATGAAACTTAATTTTACAAGACAGAAAATAAGTTATTCACTACATTTGGAAAAAATCATTAGAATTCAGTATAAGCAGAGAAAAAATTAATTTAATAGCAAGGCTTGAAGTTGCAATTTTCTACTGATGAGTTAAAAGAGGTCCATTTAAGAGTTGCCTGTATCCTGATGGCAGTTTTCAAAAAAACTGTCTTCCCTCCAAAAATCTAAGTACACAGTGTTGCTTGACTTTACACTACAGCATAAGACAGTTTCAGAATGCATAGGAAGCCATAATAAATATGACATGCTTTCATCCACATATTCACTACTAATCTCACAGTTAACAACATCAATCATTTTCTTATTTTCAGAGAGAAAATGCAAAAATGAAAATATAACACATTAGGTCTAAACTTCAGACGTATTTATGCAAAAGACAATTAATTAATCTTATCACAATGGAGAACTCCATTTACTGAAAATAACCACTAAAAATCAATTTGGTCAATAGAAACAAACCTCATTTAATACGTAATCTGCAAACATGTACATACTTCAGTAAAACACATGACAGAGTGATCATATTAGTTCCTACAGATCACAGCAGCTGTTACTGCAAGAATTTTTGTGCTGAAAGAGTAACAAGGACTGCACAACAGTTCTGTGCCCCTCAGCAATCATTACTCACTTGGCTAGGTGTGCCCTTGTTTAAGTGCAGTGCGGGTGCAGCTTCTCCCAAGAGAGATTTGAGTGGCTTCACCTCAGGTGTGCTGCTTGTACTACTGGCAGAAGAGCCCGAGATGGATGCATGGACTGATGCCACCACCTTTGCTTGCTCTGGAGGAACATACCTACATGCAAGAAGAGCAATGGTTTTTACAAGTTTCACATGACAAGTTCTTGAGTCTGAAGTTGAGAACTGGCAGATCTCAGTTTTGCTACTGAAACCTCAATCCTGCAATAGGCTCTATCAAATAGCTTGCAAAGTACCCATTCTTTAAATATGATTTCTTTTTTAAATGGACTAAAATTTAAAGTTATCAATATTTTTAGCACTTATTCAATACAAAATGTCTTTCCCAGACTAAAAAATCGGATGGGAAATAACAGTTTGCAAAACTGTTACTTTACACTGTTGTTGACAACCTCTTAAGCCATTACTGTTCCGTCAATATGAACACTGAGAAACTTGTTTAGTTTGTCTTCTCTGCTTCCTATAAGAGCTCTACATAAAGTTCAGAAATTATTTCACTTTACAGAGCTGTGTAATCTAGTCTGAAGAGCAGATTCAAAGAAGGAAAGAACATTCAAAATTAGAGCAAACAATCCATCTTCACTTCTCATCACAGGGGCAATCTCTATAATAGTAAAAGCATCTTACCATCTTTTCTTTTCATATTTTTCCTGTAGAAATTCCTTTACTTTCTGTGGGTCCCTGAAGTCTGGAATTGCTGATGATCTATCATCAAATAGGCCTAGCCAAATCTGTTTGCACACCTTAATAAAAAAACCACAACAACACAGATTAATCAGAGAAAATACCCTAATTCAAAACTTATTTAAGTTTACTACTGTTAATACATTCAACCATTAAAGTGTGTGGCTGCATAATTTATATTCCATTCTGAGCTGCTGTAACAACCAACTGGTGCACCATGTACTGGTCTAAATACCTAAAGTTGCAGGGAAAGCAGATCCCAGCATCAAATTTCACCATTCAAGACTCCTTTTACAAAGTATTTGTAGAATGTGCTCATGAAATGCAAAGCACCTGATTTCTACTTGCAATCTTTAAGATTCTTCTCCTTCACCTAATTCTATACATTCCCTCACTATACTTCAGGGCTTAAAACTGTTTTAACAGATTCCATATGCCTTAAGCCTCAAATGGTAGATTTTAAAGAATCCAAGATTCAGTATTTATACTTTTAATTACTATTTGAGTACAAGAACTATTTTTCCAACAGCCTTCATTACCATGATGCAGTTTCTACAATACCATATACATTTGAGTGATGATATAAGGGGTAAAAATACTCTTGCTCCAATTTCATTTCTAATTGTAGTTGTGAGTGAGCAAAAGTTTAACCACTTGCAAAATTCTCAGAATGTTCAAGCTTTAATTCAAGAGGAAAGGTGTTCTCAAAACTAAAGAAGATGTAGGAGTTTTAACTTGAAATGTTTTAAGCCCTTCAGACTATTCTGCAAGTAACCTGAATATGCACCCAAACAATAACACAAAACATTAGCTGCCCTCAAAATCACAGTGCCCTTTTAGAACAGGTTTCTTCCAGAGAAGCAGAGTCAAAAAGGCTTTGTTTTTATGATGCATACCTTTTCTTCCCACACCCTTTCTGAAATAGCCCTGACCATGCCTCCTACCTGCCTACTGCAAACATGCCCTCCATCCCTGCAAGTGTCAGGTTTTCAACATTGTCCCCAGTGACCTTCAGGCTCTAACAACCAAGAGCTGCAAAATGGATTGCTCTGAAAGCTGGAAAATCAAGGTAGAAGCTGTGATACTGCCACTTCAGCATCTTCCCCAAACTACTTGGCAAACATGATAAATCTTATAGGTCATTACAAAGATTGCTCAGTATTAGAGAGATTAGGCAGACATCCTAACTATGTATTTCATATTTGATGTTTCAGCTCTAAATAGTCCAACTGCATATTCAATACCTAACAGTCCTTATTACCAACATTATCATCATCTACTGGATAGAGACAAACAACAACAGGAAACAGATCTAATGATCAAAATATATTTTTAAATGAGTATTTATATAGCTAATTTAGAGCTAAGATCAGTAGTTACTACCTCAAACTCAGCAACTCTGCATTCATTCCGCAACTGTACTCCACAATAGGGTCGAGTCCAACACACTGATTTGAGTTCTCAAATTAAACAGTCACTTACATTACAGTAATAGATAAAATGAAGCTTAATGTATTTGTTTAATACATCTTCATACAAAATTAGAAGACAAATTTAGTCAAATAAGTCACAAGTCTGTTCTAAAGTAAAAGCTAATATCAAGAATTACTGTTTTAGCAGTATCAATCTTTCACTACTTTTTGGTGACAAAACATATAAAGTCAGAATATTTATGTGTGTAGCTTTAAACTTGCAGTGACTAGCCTGAAGTGAGCCAGCAGTAGTATTTCCATACTTAGATTTGTGAGTATAACTATACAAGCAGCAGTCATATGACTGCTAGGAGGAAGAGAAGTCCTGCTTGTGGCTATTTACAGAATCTCTAGCAGCAGGAGTTGGTGGTGTTCAAATCTACACAGTCCCTTCCCAACACCAACTTCAATATTGGAAAGATCATCAGGAAACACTGAAGAAAAGACAAATTGTGCTTAATTTCAGACAAGCAGAAAGACAAATGTTACAACAGCCCCTATGTGATTCTGCACCCAGCACTGAAACACTTGGGGCTCTACCATGATAATCAGTTTGCATGCAGCCTGAGATGTGCTGGCAAATGACAGAGGAGGGCCTCTTCCCCACCCATTCCGGACCATCCAATTACTTCTCCTTGTCCTGCCATCCAAAACAAGTTGAATCAAAGAAACTCATCACAATTACCATGTCACTGCTACCATTGAAACCTGGAGGAGATCAACACACAGCAACAAACCACAACCCAGTTTTTCATGTTTCTCCCCTCCTAGTTTTCTGCTACATCTTCCCCTTGAAGGGCCTAAGCATTTGGAGTAAGGGGGGAAGAAACCAAACAAAAAACCCTCAAAACAAACAAATGGAAACCCCCAACAACAATCCAAACCAAAAAATCACCACAGCTCCATGACAATGTCTCAGGCCATCATGACCACTACAGGCAATTTCTGTGAGGACTCAGAAAACAAGGTGCTGTGTGACTTCAGATCATTACCAGCTACAGAGCCATAGTAGATACAGTTCTATGAATATGCAAACAGGAACGGAGGAGGACTGTGCTGAACAAACACCTGTTCGTTTAAAATGATGCAAGCTTCTTAAAGGCATCAGCTCTTGCCATTGCACTGCAAATTCTGCAAACCTTCAGAAAACAGCCTTCCAAACGTGTTTCCTGGAGCAACTAATTCCTTCTAAATACCTAACCACAAAAGGAAGTAACAAGTGAAATATGCCTTAAGTCACTACTGTAATTAATTTAAAACTGCCAGGCACTCTGTGTTCTTCTGTTGCTGGTAGCACAGAGAACAGTTTTACTAAATGGGCAACCAATTTTACTACCACTTTTACTAATGGACATCCACTAAGCCAAAGAACCTACTTAGTCACACACACTTCAGCAAGACATTCTCACTGTACCAGAATCTGGCTGCAGGAGCTGTACAAACACAGTGTAAAACATTTACCACGCCAATGCAAATTAAATTTCACCTAGGTTTCTTAACCTAAAGAGTTATCAGAGGAAGTACAATTTCTTAAAAGTTTTTAAAATGGACAAGTCTTAAACCAAAACCAGACACCCACAATAGATAAGAGTAGTTTGGATTAGTGGGAATGATGGAAAGAAACCGTAAGATTTTAAGCGGGTGTACAACATGACTGGAATACAAAGGGTAAATCACATCCTCATAAGGGCATTTCAGACCATGCTTATGCCAAAAAAAGGCTGTTTTGTCTTCCTACTGCAGTTGGGCTTGATGATCTTAAAGGTTTTTTCCAACCTACACAGTTCTGACTTAAGTCCTTTAGAAAGCCGTATTTTATGAAGTTTTAGAACCACACCAGAAACCATGGAAAGGCACATATTTCTGTCTGAAGCAGCACACAATGCTTTGAACATCAGCAGCCATTCCAAGCAGGCATTCAGAGGCCAATAAAGGGCTTGTTGTCTTCCCTTGTTTGCTGGTGACCTGTGTGCTCTGTCTAGCTATACTTCTGCTACCATCATCTGACTTGACAGGGACCCACAACACTGCATTGATTATGCTTCAAGTGAACCACAAAACAATTTTCAGCCATCTAAAAAAGCACAAATGGCAGAGAGCTGTGCAATACCACAGGATGAAAATTGAAAAATAAAATTTAAAAACTACTGTTGTCAAGAGACAGAACTCACATCATGTAATTGGGTTATCTTGAAGCAGTTATCTGTCCATAGTCATTTTAAAGTAAGTCACCAACAGTCCTGAAACTTGTGCAAAGAAAGAAGTTTGCTGTGAGAAATTTTTATTTTTGCTTTATTTTTATTGATCAGATAATCACATTTTTTGCTTCAAAGCTATTCAAAAGTTACTCTTGTGATAAATATCAGGGAAACTTATGCCATACAACTTGTTGTTTATAGTGGGGGAAGATAACTCAGCATTTATACCTTTGGTACCCTGATTATTCCCCAGTAATTCACCATCTGAATTGGACAGATACCAAAAGATTCATTACAACAACAACAAAAAAAGCCAGCACAACTATAGAAAGATCAGACTGGCAATTTTAGTTGCCAACACCTCATCATAAGCTTCAGTGCTATGCTCTGTCTGGCCCAACAGCTGCCCAGGCAGGACATCTGAACAGCACAGTTACTCCCACAGTTACTCAGCAAAGCTATCCACAGCATGTGCTGACTCTTGCAGGGCATTACTTGCAGGACATGGGAGCAGGGAGAAACTGCAAAATGGCATTAAAGGAAATGTAAACCTGCACAAACCCAAGCCTTAAGCAAGCTGTTACTCTACTAAACACAGTTTTCTTCTTATTTAATACAAATTCACTATCTAAAAAAAAAACATCCAAGGAAGTAATTGTTCTCAATTTTAGGTAATTTTGAAAACGTATGTTTTGAAAAATTTGAATTTGATATCCCAAGGAGCATGTATTTCAAACCACCCCTCTAACAGCTCCATATATAAATCACACTTGCAGAGCTCATTCAGAAAATGCTGCTGCTGAAGTTGGATGACACATCTTCAGCCCATTTTAACAGAATTACTCACTCCTTTGCTTTTACAGATAATATATGAACCATCATCCCAACTCACCACACAATTACACAACACTACTATTAAGGTATTGGGCCTAAAAATTCTATGGCTTTCTGAAATCCTTCTACATTGCACCATCTCCTTGGGAATACTCTGGTTCAGCCATTTAATATTAATATTGTTCTTTCTGCAACTGCAGCACCAATAAGTCTGTGCTCGAAAGCCCTGTTTATTTGCTGAAAGCTTTGCTATACTCCTCCTTTTGATAACCACAGCTCTATCTAACAAAATGCTCTGTTTAGAGAAGAGCCTGACAAGCTGGAGCCAAGAGTAAACATTCAAGTTATGTGGAAGCCCCTAGAAACAGTGGACCGTATCCAACAATCCATAATCATTGTCCACTGTCCCTGAAAAGTATAATTAGTCCATGTCCCACTGGTTCACCAACAGAGCAGGGGGAAAAAAAAAGGAGAGCACTGAAGTCAGAATGACTAAGCGTATGCAGCATTTTAAAGTCTACTTTTGTTGAAGGCTTGACAGAAGCAATACTTTGAAGTTTTGCCCCTACTACACTCTGGGGGCTGCAAAAATCAAGACAAAGCAAAGTTTTACCTTGTCAGATAACAATAAGTAAATGCCAAGATTCAGCAGTTGTCTTCATGGAATTTAAACGTTCATGAGAATCCCTTTACAACTGCTTTGGGAAGGATAGTACCTGTCCTCTGCCAACAAGCTCCAGTCCTGCAAGGGATGTCATTAGACACTTGGCAACCAGATACTGGGACGTTCAGAATTAGATCAGCAAGTACAGCATGAAGTAAAGAGGTAAAGAGAATCACAACCAGCATCAACCTACTCACCCTGACCTAGATAAAAACCCAGGAGGTAGCAAGGCAGAAACTGTGAGTTTCTGTAACTTAAATATATCGACAGGAGAAATTGGGCCAAGTGCATATTGTATGTTATAATAAAGCCTTTACCTATATTTCTCTTCGTACCATTGGTTTCCCTGAATCTGCACTCCACAGCTATTCCATCTGAGGGAGAACTATTTTTCCCAGAGTAATTATATTTACCATACATTTGGTTTTCCATACATTGTTTACATTTGTAGTCCTACACTTGGAGAAATTACCTTTGTTTTCAACTTTGACAGAAAGCAAGGAAGAACACATCCAATTCAGTGTACATTTGGCACACCACAAAGTTAATCAGAAAAGTTTCTGGTTTAAAACCCGGCCTCCACTAACATTTCATGCTTTCAGGAGTTCCAAGGGCTCAAAGACTAAAAGGAGAATACATGTACCTGTTTTCCACAAGTTTAGCTTTTGTTTTGCTTTATATTTTTTCACATGTTTTGGGGGTTTTGCCTGTGTGCTTTTAGAGTTGGGCAAGTAGGAAAGAACAGGCCTACTAAAAAACTGCTAATTAAGAAAACAATCAGCACTATCCACTAAATTTTGCAGAAACACTGAGAATCTGAGACTTCAGTTATTTTTATTCCAGTGCTTTGTATTTCAACTACCAAATAAAGCTTTGCCATGTCCTAACTATTTCACTGATAGAGATCTCCAGTGTGCAGGGAAAGGCGGATATAGGAGAGACAAAGGCCTTCTGCTTACACAACACATTGAGCCACCACACTTCAGAAACTCCTGTTAGCACAGTTGTGCTAGTCAGGAGGAATAAAAATTCAGTCAGGACTGCAAGTTAAGTTCTTGCTCATGAAGCCTCCTGCTCCTGTATGTGGTGAAGGCAGCAAGGCAAGGAAAAGCTCTCACAGGACACATGCTTGTGTTGATAGAAGCTGCACCTCAACCTAGGAAAAAGCACACTACTTGACCTACAACACTTCTGGAGATCCAGACATACCACTGCATAGGAAGATTACACGGGCCAGTCTAGTTTAAAAAGCTCTAACAAGATAATACCTTTCAGGAGGCTGGCAAATGCCAAATTAGATTTCTTCTTCTCCCCATCCCTGCCAATAAATTATCCTCAGTTATGCACCAAATATAATGCTGGCAGTGCAAAGAACTGCATAGTACCACACAACAAAACTATGCTCCAAAACATAACACCCTAGAGGAAGAAAGATTTGGAAACAGTTTCTTTATGTAAGCAAGTTATAGCTTTGTTTAGTAATCCTGCACTTCTGATGTCAATATTATTCATTAATCTCTGTAGGTTAAAAGAATTTTATACTGCCAGAGTACTGATTTCAAAGGCAGTTTGGGTCCAGAAGTTATAGTGGTGTGATAAGCAGAGTGAAGCCAGTAAATCCAGCTAACAAAGACATTGTTCTACATACAATCAGCTCATGTATCTCTGTATCGTATTAGCAGAACCAGCAATGTACTCCAAGGACACCTGACTGCCAAGCTTGTGCTGTCAGCACTCATCAGCTCCAGCTTAGGACTGCTCCTTTCATTCCAGGGTTTCCAGGCCACATTCCACAGCAAAGGAGATTCAAGGGAAGCATTCTTGCCTGGCCTAACACCAGCTCTGAGAACCAGGCTCAGACTGCTGCCAGTTCTGCAAGAGTGCAAGAAACAGAGACTTGCACAGGTGCTACTGAGAGTCAGGAAAATTAGCACCAAAATTCAGCACTATTAAAATAACTCCAAGCAGCTGAGCATACCTTCATGTATTCTACTCATTAGCTCAGGTAAACATGGTCTTTGCCCCAGAGTAACAGAGCTTTTCTAAATCCAAGACCATCAAGATCTTTTTCTTCAACCACATGCATATTAGAATGGGTTATTTGGAAAGGTTATAAAATACCCGTCATCTTTCAAAAGGGTAGGAGAAAAATTAACTCTGTAGCTGGTTTACCTCATAATACTATTCTTCATCTTAGGAGAAAAGTTTCTGAATAAATATTCACAGCTATAATGGCAACAGGAGATTAGCACCACCTCCACTTTCTTCAAACAGCGAGTTCACTTCCTACTACCACTGCTCAACTGAATCAGAGGCCGAATCAGCACTAGCATCATTTGAGGATGAGTATTCAGAGACATCTCCATATCACTCTCTCCTCATTATTCCTAACGAGAAAATGTGCAAATACCTCACACTGCTCTTCATGAAGACAGTAAGGAGACGAAAAACCCTACTCAGTGAGTGAGAACTGCCTTTACCCTTCAAAAGGATTTCAGAAGGCACTTGAGGAATGACAGCTGGAAGATGCCTCCATTCTTGCTACAGTGACCTAATCCCAACATAAGCAAAACTAGAGACTGGTCAGCTGTTTATACCTCCAGATGAGTAAGCAACACCAAAATAAAGGTGTCATCTAATACAGTATAAGGATTTAAAACTTTGTTTGACACAGTAAAAACTCATTTAAAATAATTTTTAAGCTACCTGTGCCAGAAATTTCTTAGAATATGTATATACAGGGAAGAAGATGGTGTCTCACCTAAGGAAGAGCTGCTCTGAATAATCTCTCCCTGAAGCAGCTGCTTTGCAGAAGCCTTTCAGTAACTGAATGTTTCACCCATGTGTGCCACAAAGAGGGTCATTTCCAACAACTGGGGAAAGACTGATACTTTACATATTATGAAGCATTTTGGTGTTTTTTCTTTGTTTGGTTTGGATGGTTGGGTTTTTTTAGAGGACTTCAACCTCATACAATACACTGACCTTATAAATACCCTTTGAATGACAGTGGAAAATTACTTCATTTAAGAACAATTCAGCACCTTAACTACTTTATCGCATGGAAGTTTTCTTGCTATTTTACTTTGTATTCAGAACAAGATCCCTATTGTACAGCCATGACCTACTCATCTGGAAGCAAGGAAGGTTATCACAGAGGCCTTGGCCAAAGACCTGAACAGAGACCTGAACAAGAAAGTTGGAATGAAAGTATTTTAGAAGCTACAGAAAAATGTAAGTTAAACATGATAGATTACCAAAAATATTGAGCTTCTTTTTATATGTATCGCTGTAAAATTGTTATAACCTTTGATATTACAACATTGGACAATTCCATGTTTGAAAAGTCTTATTTTAGGCAATTTCCTTTCTTCCAATACATACAAGAGCCTCCTATGCTGAACAGTAAGCTAATAAAAAAATAATGGGGGTTTTTGTCAGATGAATTTCCTCAGTCCAATACATTATCTTATCTGAAGATAAGTATTCCAAAGTCCAATACTAACAAGAGAAAGCAAAATGCCTATTTAACTACTGCAATATGAAGTACAACAACATGTTTAACCAGGTTTTAAACTTCTAACAGTGTTTAAAACAATAATCATTTCTTTTCAACATTTGAGCACTCATAAATACCGTCGGCACTTACAAGTGTCTATTCAGTTCTACTTAAGAATTAAAGCAATAATCAACAACCTAAAACTAAACTCAGAAGGACATCTTCATTTAGGGGGCAGCTCATTTAAATCACTGCAATTCTCTAATTAGAGTACTACAAGTGCAAAGACCTCTGCTTTTGAAACAGAGTAGCACTGCAGAGGTCTGTGATTTTTTTTATGTCAATAGTAAACTATGTAAAAACTAAATCATAATGATTAGCAGACCAGTCATGGCTATGAGAAGGACAACCACACTAATCAGTTGAGAAGGGATCACTTAAGGTTCCAGACCAGCGAAAACAAACTCACAGCACTCCCTAGACATAGCAAGTTTAGTAAGAAATGAAATTAAAAAAAATACAGGGAGAGAGCTACAAACACATGTTTTCCTTCACACTTTGTGAAGCCTAAAGCAAAGCTGAAGTTTACAATCTAATCTTATGGAAAGAGCCTTCAATACACTCTATGTGAATCCAGAGATGATTCTTTATTAAATTTCCCTATGCAAAAAGTCAGTAATACTGACTTATATATGTTCTATACATATACCCACACACATGCAATGCTCTACAGTTTTAAAAAGCCCAACCAACCTAAGCCATCAAGAGTATTTTATTAAGTCTGCGAAAGTTCAGGCCTTGTTCTAGCTCTGTCTAGAGGAATCAGCTACTAACAGTCGTTTCAACAAATAACACGTTTACCAGGGCAGAAAAAGTAATTACTACTTCTGTTTTCATTCTTCAACCTGACAGTTATGAACGGACCAACTTTAAGAAAGTTATGTATCAGCATTTTACTGAATGATGGGATTTATCCTCACAAAGCTTCACAAAAGCACACTAATAAAACACATTCTAGCCTACAATCAATAGTTCTACTAAACAGGGTACAGATGCAATCAATGTGAAGCAGAACCTTATCTAGTTTGAACAGAGGCAAAATCTGCCTCTAAAATCCTCAAGGCTACAGCATGTTATTAAAACACAAACTTCACCCTCAAACTGAAGTCAGCAATAGCCACACCAGGGCCTAACAGCTCCATGTATTCCCACAGAGTCAATCCAACGTTTATCTCAGATTTTTTTCTTCTATTAAAAGGAACAAAAAGTCAGTATGCTAGAGCTTGTCCTCTTCAAAGCTGCCACAAACTACTCACTAGATAATTTCTCCTGTCCTTCCTCTGTCCAAGAACATTCAATATGGATATACTTTAACACACATATGTAAGTATATGGATATACTTTTATTAAGTATTTAAATTATTTATTATTAATTATAAAATAATGATTTATTATCATTTTATTAAAAATTAAAACTACTAGAATACTTTCTGACACCAAGTGTGAAGAAAACAGCTACAAGCTGTACTTTTGTATTTATTTTTGGCACAGTACACTCTTTCAGGAAATACTGCTGTGGTCAGTTTCAAGTTCTGAGCTTACAGGAATAAAAAAAGGTGGCTGCATATTGCCTTATGCAAAATCAAAAGAAACCCAATTCAGAAATACTGATCATGTGAATCTGGAGTGTCTGGGTTGGGCAATAACATGATGATCAGCTACCCAATGAAACAAGCTCTTCAGAAGCCTCATTTCAAATGACTTCTGTCTAGCTTTTGCCAGAAAACAAACAAACAAACAAAAACCCCTACATGTTCTTTAAGTAGTGTTTTCAACTTTAGTAATAAAGTGCCAAACCCACTTTGTTTTCCAAATAATACTTACTTCATTTCCATGTTTCTGCAGAAATTCTATTTCCTGTTGTGTGAACGTAGTCATTGAAATCGACTTCACTCTGTGGGGTGGATTCAAGCCCCGCCTGAAAGAAGAAAAAAGTGTTCAGCATTTGAGAAATTTGTCATCATACAATCATGTTTAACACTACAGCTAGACATTTTAAAATCAGGAGCCATCTCTGTAAAGCACACTCATTCTTGGTACTGCCATACAACTTAAGGCTGCGTAAGCTCTTCTTAAGTAACACTCAGTATACAAAGCTGAAAAACAGAACTTCAGGGGAGACCAATATTCACAATTGCTCGTGCAAAGTCACTCAGGCACCCTCTATGCAAATTTAGGAAAACAAAATTAAACTTTAAATCCTAATCTGCTTCACCCTTGCCTCTACCTTTTGTCTCTCACTCTTAGGTTTCTTGGTAGAAGTTTCCTTTTCCTCCAACTCTTTCCATACTTTGATCTCTTATCACAACTTCTACACAGTAACTAGATTTCTTCAAGCTAAACTGCCCAGCTCAGTATTTTTCTCTTGCTTTAACCTACATTTCCTGTTTCCTCACAGCATCTTTTTATAGTTTACTTTTTGCCTCTGCACTCACAGGGGCTTACTCCTCTTCCTGAACACTAGAGAACTAACCACAACAAAAGCAAAAAGACACTGGTTTTAGCATGCCCTCACATGAGAGATACCATTGCTAATGCCACAGCTCCAAACGTGAGCAGCTCTGCCTGAAGCCCATACTGGCACCACTCTCACATCCATGCCAGGCTCCTGCAGCAGGGCCAGCAGAACACCAGGCATTTGCGCTGCCACAGCCTGACACTGTCAAACCCAGTTCAGTCACAGCCTGCAAGCACAGAGAGAAAACATGCTGAGCAACAGCACCAGGGTAAGAAAAAGCTTGCTTTCTTTTTCAGCTCCTCCTTTAAATACATGCTAGCTACTGCTTTTGCCCACAACTGCTTCCCATCAAACCCAAGCTGTGCTTTGCCCAGTGGATGCAAGAACATCCCATCCCACATATGCCAAGCACTGGAGACACTCACCCAGGCAATACTAGGGGCCAGTTTAACACTCAGGTTAATCAGGCCTGGATTTCTGAAATACCATCTTACAAAACAATTCACATACATTAACCATGAGACACCAAAGCACAGAAACAGCTTTCCAGGGATGCAATACGGGCCTAACAAATCGCTAAGAAAATCAATTGTATTGCTTGTATTTGTCCCTACACAATTGCTAAGAAAATCAATTGTATTGCTTGTATTTGTCCCTACACTTTTAATTCTAAATTAGGTTCAGATTGCTTTTAAGAAAAAAGAAAAAAAAACCCAAAACAAAACAACACTGACGTCTAATTTAGGACAACCAGTAGATTTCTTTAAACTCCATGATTATCCCAAGAACATTAGCTATAAATTAAATTGTTATCCACCAGAACAGCCTATGACAAAAATCTGACATTCCAAATATTAACATTAAATTCAACTTTAGCAGAAAAATTTTAGCACTTCAAGTTCTCCAAGTAAGTCTAATGGAAAAAATACTGTTGTGGATTTAGGTTGGAAATTCACCTTCACACCTAAATTCAAGTGTACCTGTACGACAATTCTGATCCTGTGTTAAAGAACTCCACATTTTTAATCAGAAGTTGAATATGGGTTAGAACACTAAGCAGTAACATTTTAGCCTAAGTTTTATGGGAAAACAAATTTGAGATAATCACTGTTTGAAACACTTGGATAAACAATTAATTGTATTTTGCTAAGAAATGCAGTCAGTTTGGATACCTTAAAAGAGAAGCAATTTACAAACCTACAGGCATATGAAAATTTGTTTTACAGAATACCATTTGCCTCAGCAAACTTTTGAAATCAAAGCAGCTGACATGAGACTCCACAGTTCAGCACCTTGACAAGGTAGAAGCTTCATTGAAGTTGGTGAGAGAGGTTTTACGATACTTGATTTAACTATCTTCTCAAAATATTTAAATTTCTTGGTAAATTAAAGTTACTAATTTAACATCTTTCATCTACCTGTATCATCTGCATCATAAATAAATTACATTTATTAAAATACTATAATATTATCTGAGTTATTTTTAAAGTAAGTACTCATTTTAAGATGATGGAATTTAAAAGAAACCTGTAGGAGTTCTATGCAGTTAAAATTCATTGTTTCAGAGCTGGTGCTAGGATTAGGTTTTGCTTATTTTTGGCTTTTAAAAGAAACACCTCAGTCTGTGCATGCAGGTAATTGCATTTCACTAGATGGCACTTGTAGCATCACATATTGAGTGACAGCATAGAAACAAAGTTGGCATCCACTTGGCACTTCACGCAGGTCTATCTGCTCCATCAAATGTTATATTACAATTACTGTCCCTTGCTTTCACAGTAAGTATAAAAGCAGTTCTGTCTGCCTTAGTCTGTTCAATTTACTCTCCTCCTAGTAATTACAATAGCAGCACAGTTAGGTAGTTGTAAACTATTTAATGGCTATTTAAAAGCCAGAGCTATTCACTAACACTTTGACATGTTTCTCAGCACAGGCAGTATATCTCAACTTTCCCACTAGCTCCTGCTGGAAATTCCTTCTTGCAGTAAGTACAGATGAAGTGCTCTGTTGTACCTATGTTTGCAATTTCAAGGCACTGCAGAAGTTCTCTAAGACTTACCTACTCTACACTGATCTACCAGGGCTCTTTAGAACATTTACAGCAGCAAACACTGACATCTTCAGTATCTTCAGCTCTATTAAGCAGCAACATTAAATGTGGTTGAGGCCTAGATAAGATTTTGTTAAATCTCACCAGAGACGGCCTCCGTGCCTCTCTCTCTCCAGTGAAGAGTTCAGACATATAAGGTTTCCTGGTATACACACTATATCCACATGGGATAAGAGGAATTCACATTTCTCTTACACCATCCTGCTAAAAGAAGGAAGACATCCCCCCTAAAGATCAGATCACCACATAGAGGTGTCAGATGTCTGGCAAGATGAAAGAGAGCATGGAACTACGTCAGTGGTCCAGGTAATACTGGAAATTCTGAACAAACCTTTAACAGCCATAATCTAAAGTAAACTATAAAGCTGCAATACTGTACATTCAAGTATTTATGTCCATTGAATATGTCAAAGAATGCAGGGAACCTATGTAAAGCTTCCTCTTATGTTAAAGCAGCCTAAGAAGTCAGCCCAAAAGAAGGAATTCAAGACAAGAAGCTGCACACAAACACAGCCCAAGCATTATCTTCCTTAGATAAATTACTTTGATTCTACCATTAGAACAACAAACTATTTTTTTATGATTTGTTACTAACATCCATGAATTGCCTGGAATTTCCCTAAAACAGAGCAGTTGTGCAATTTTTGAAACAGGATTCTGGGACCAACCCTTCCTTACCTTACAGAGACTATTTAATGACCCAAATGATTCACAAACACCTCATCTACATATGGGGGAAGCTTATTGGTAGACAGCCAAGTACAATTATCCCTTATGAGGAATTAATAAATCTCCTTTTTCATAGGAAAAATGTTTCTTTTCTTGTATTTGACAAGTGTTTCACATAATTCTATTGCTTTACAGTACTCCGTATTTAACAGGGGACAAATGGATTACAGTCACTTAGTGCAAATCATCCATGCCTAAATTTAAATTGACCCTGAACAAGTATTTGCAACCTGCCCCTGTGCAGCACTACTAGTTACTCCCTTCCCTACAACAGAGCTCCTGTGGAAGGCAGCAACCAAACGCCACCCCAGCACTTAAACCAGACTGCAGCTCTCTCCTCCCAAGAGGCCCTGGGGAAGGATGACAGAGTAAGACAATTCTGCCATCTGCACTTATCCAGCACACCAGAGCTAGAACATCCCACACAGAGATCCCACTCATCACTGCCAACTTCTTCACGCTCAGCAACGATTATTTCTGTGGAAGAGCACTGTGACCAGAGATTCCAGCCCAGAGAGTCTCCTCCACTGACCCTCACTGAGTCACAGCTCAGCGTAGGGGCAGCTTCAGAGAACATGAGACCTCATTTCTCCAGAGGGCATTGTTAAACTGGTGCTCTCACAAACAAAGGAAGCTTTAAGGCCACTGACACAGGATTCTGCAGTCTGGCAGTTGAAACATTAAACATTCAAAACACAGTCAACAAGCAGTGGATATTTGCTTCAAACATAATTTAGCGGCAAATTATAGTTGAACTTGTGATTGTTGGCAGAGCAGCCGACTGCAAAGGCTAGGGCTGGGAGGGGAGAAAAATGTGAAGAGTGAGCTCTGGCAGAACAGAGGGTCCCTTTCGTGGGAGGAATGGTGGGCAGACGGCTGCTCAACACTGCTCATGTCCCCTGGATCAGATTTTAACACCATCTCGAACCTAAGCCAGCAAAATCTGATCCCCTAAAATGCAGGAAGTTAATGAGGCAAGTCAAATACTGAGCCATCACAGAGCACCCCACACACCCAGATGTCCAGAAAACAAGCACCAGAAAACCCAGTGTGAGAGCATTCATGATTATTTCTGTGCTACTGTAATTAGCAAAAAGGAATATAAGCAGCACTGGCCATTCCTGATACTTGTAGACCTCCCTGGAGACCCTCCGCCATCTCACAAGCTCATTTATTTTTAATAGCAGACGACTCATACACACATTTTGAAGCAGAGTTGAGCTTAATTTAGGTTTTTTCTTAAAAACTAACCAAACATTCTTTCTGAACTGCACAGTGTTCAATGTGGTATAGGCACATTTCCTTTGCTCTCCTGCCTTGCAACTGAAAACAAGAAATATAGTAACACAGAAAATATCCTTAAAAAAATATATATACACATACAGAGAGATCCAGAACACATGGAGTCATTTTCCAAACATGCTCCAAAGGAAAAAAAGGACTGAAAAGTCATGCTAACTCAACCACCTTCACTCTAGCACTGTTTTTTAGACTTTTTAAATTTCTGCTAAACTTACTCTAGAGAAAGAACAATAACTTATCACCACTGCACAGATATTATCGTTTGCTACTATTCTATCAGCCATCAAATACTTCTATCTGGCTGATACAGAAGTCCCCTACCCATGAAAATTTTAAATTTAAAATTTCAACTAGAAGCATTACAAGTAGCCAGAAGAAGGCCAACAGTTGTACAAAATTAGCATAAAAGGGCTCTAACATTTCTCAAAGTACCTATTATGCTCTAAACATTCCTTGTTGCTGAACAAGAGACTTCCTAAATAAGTTGGGAGGGAGTTAAGAGGGCAGTGAGAGAAAGAATAGGAGTACCTTAATTATCACATCAGCAGATACAAAAAAGAGTCAACATTAAATAAAAAAAATATATAATACAAAACATGGGCAAGTAGACTTTTAAACAGGGATATTTTCCGTTGGTGAACTGAAAAACATGTTCTTTTTATCAAAGTTGGGAGCAGACTGATTGTGAGTGCTACAGAAGTACTTGAAAGCAGAGATGCACAGACAGCTGAGATACAAGGCAGAGAGGCATTTGATAAGACAAAGGGAAGGATGTCACTGTCAGCAGGCCACATGGGAGCATCCAGGAAAACAATAGTCATAGCTAGCAACACAATCCTTTGAATCAAAGGACTTCTGTCAAACCAAAATAATCTCCCTGCCAACATTTCCCAAGATGCAGGTTTGCTGTAATAAAGAGAAATCTTCCCGTGGTGTACGACTGTAATCTTGACCTGAGCACGCTGCTCCTCCAGAGCACCTCCTCCTGCTCTCAGGGCAGAAATTGTGTATGATTCCAGATAGCCTAGATTCTTGTACAACACCAAAACTTGAGTTACCTTGTGTGATGCTAGCACACTTTTTTTGCCCACATGAAGAATTTAAACACAGGGGACAAGTGGAACTATTTTAAGAGGAAGCAAATTCATACCATTGTGCATGAACTTTCTCCTACACGCACCATTTCGCACAGCAAAACTTCTGCTCTGGTAAGCCTGATCTGACCCAGTCACTTAAACCCCAGGTACTATGGAAAAAAACCTCCTGTCATCCACACTTCTGACTTGACAAGACTCACCTTCAACACTAAGTCAGAAAGATCTTTTTAGCAGAGCCACTAGTTTTGTCACAGTTTTTAGCAGCATATGAAAAAGCTAGACATACTATTTTGGGAAACAGTACAGGGAATAGTAGGTTTTTAAAGCTAAATCTAGTAATACATAGCATCACTCTTTTAATACACATTAAATACTTTAAGGAAATTCAGGATGGATCCAGAATTAAGATTTTGGATATGACTAGACAGTTCTTGCTAGGACAATGAACAAACACTTCACAAAACTAGTAAAAAAAGTTATACTACAGTTTTAAAGAGCTTAGAGGTAAGTGTATCTAGAATAACATGCTTATTTAAGATGATACTGATGTTAGCAATCACTTTTAGTTGAGAAACTTTTCTGAAGGAGACTTTTTAATCTACAAGTATTTAAATCTTGCATTGAGTACTTCATACTTGAAAAAACTGGTCTACTTGACTTCAAGAATACTTCCTGTACCAGATTAGAAAAAAATAATTAAAACAAGAAGCAATGCAAGTCATTCACATAGCATATAAACAAGATAAAGTACTAAGATTATTAAAACCTTGCAGTAAAGCAAGTACTATGAGGCAGAACACAAACAGTCATGAAGAACTACAAACTATTTGCCATTATGTTGTTTGTTCCCAAGTCGTTTCTGTACATCGTGAAAATCTACAGTGAAAAGCATTTGGAAATAAACAAGTTGTTTGAAGAACTGTTCTGATGGAAGCGTTAAAAATAAATTTCTAGTTGTGAAACAGACATAACCTACACCAAGTCTCATCACTAACAAATAAACATGCCACTAGGTGGGTCCTAAGGTGTTAACCAATGCATTTGATCCTGCACACACAACTTATGTAAGTTTTTCCAAGTTGACATGAAAGAATGAGTCCAAATTTATTTTAGAGGGAAACTAAGTCTTCTTAATAGTCATTTACTCCAGCTGTAAGTGTAGGTGTTACTAGCTGTAAGAACCAAACATAGTTTATAGCTGCTTTTTTGCAGCAAGACAAAAACACTGCACATTTAGAATGAAAAAACCATTTGTGTTTCATTGGAATTAACCATGTTTTTGCAGATAGTCTTCCTCCTTTAAGCATGGTATCATCCAAATGATGGCCAACACCAAGTGGCAGCTGTCCCCTGCTTATGAGCTGTTTCACTGCCTGTACATCCTTTCGGTTGCTGTAAATTGGACTATGTTAGTAGTCCCAGCCAACAGATAAAAGGAACAGACTCTTCTGAACCCATGCTAAGCATCTCAGCAGCATTCACAATATACTTGTTTATTAAGCTTAAGAAGCCTGAAAAATAAAGACAAACACTCTCATGGTGCAGCTTCACCACACTTTCAGTTTAACCCAGTAAGAACATGTGCAACCATTAAATAAGCTCAGTGCAGTAGCTTAAAATAGTTTCACATGCCAGCACAAATAACAGTTTGCTAAGAGAGCAAACAATAGCCAGAGCTGGCTGATTGAGTGGCATGTTTGTGCAAAAATCTAGAGTCTCTTTTCAATTTCACAACCTAAATGTATTTTCTGTATTTGCATCAAGTCTGTTCAGAAGCCTACAAAAAGTAGAACAACTCCAAGTCTAATTAGCTGTCTATTAGTATAAAAGGCAGTTTGTTCCATGTAAATTCAGCAAAAAACTAATATATTTACTTTGCATTTCAACATAATTACCAACTTTGTTCTAAAACACAAGACCTTACTTGGAAGGGATGTTTGGGGTAGTAAGGGGACAGAAAATAGTTCAGGCTCCTGAATGCCTTTTAGAAACACCAATCTGTATCCTCTGACATACTATTTATTACTTCTTTGGTTACTCTGGTTCTGCTCCATTCCATTGGCACAATGCTACAGAATCATATAAAAGCAAACAGATATATCTAAGGAAACAGCAGCACTGAAGACAGCGGGGTCTTTCTCCCAAATTATGAATATGTGACTGAAATTCACAACTGACTGACCTCAACTCTTAGTTTCATACACACTATCTCTGGGAAGGATGGGTGGAAAAGGGAGGAGTAGTAGGAAGGCCCACACAGGAATGAGGAACAGGAAAAATGCAATCACTTTATCAGAGCCAATCCCTTTCCCAGGTTTATATATATAGTTTGTAGGAAATAGTCGATGTAAAGTCAAAAAATCCCAAACAGCTTCTACTTTTCTGATTAAGTCTCTTAAACCATTGGGCCTGGAGTTTATAGTCTGAGACAGAGCTTAAAGGGTTGTCTTACAAACTACCACCAAGCAGAACTCAATGCACATAAAGCCACGGTAGTGGTTTAACTTAATGTTTAAGTAATATCTGTAAACGCATTCACGACAGGGTTAGTATCCCCGCATCCTCAAGGCTACCATGACAGTGAACTGCTAAGCCAAGTGCCTCTTCCTATTCCACAAGTATTGTCGCACACTTGCTGAATTAACCACCCCTCAGACACTTCCGTGGGGCGGTGGTGCTCCGGCTGCCCGTGCGCGCTCCCCCTACGTGCCGGAGAAGCCTCCCCAGGATCATCTCCGGGCCGCGGGGCCGCCGTGCGCCCCAGCGCCGCACACCCAGCCAGCGGCGGCCACCTCCGCACCGGGGGCTCCGATGGGGATTTCCAGCGAACGCGCCAGGGAAAGCCTCCCGACGGCCTCCCTCCCTTCCCCGGGAGAGCCCCCTGCCCGCTGCTCTCCGACGTGGCCAAGCCGGCAACAGGAAGGGCGAGCGCAGGGGGAGCGGCGGCGCTGCGAGACCCACGGCGGGGCTGCACCGCCCGGCCGCCGCCGCCCTGCGGACGCGTGCCCCGGCGGCCGGGGGCGGAGGTCATCGCTGCCGGGGGGATGGAGCCGGCGGTCCCCTCCCGCACTCACTCACAGGATGCCGGAGCAGGAGGTGCACACGAAGCTGCCCACGGTCATGTCGGTGTAGGTGGGGCCCCGCTGGTCGCAGTCGAAGCACTTGCGGTTGGGCGGGAGGCTGCTCATCTCCCGCAGCAGCTTCAGGTGCTTCTCCTCCTGCTTCCGCTTGGCGCTCGCGGCCATGGCCCCGCCGGCGAGGGACGGCCCGGCACGGCGCCGGGCCCCGCTCACACCCCGGCGGCGGCGGCGCTTCGGGGCTCGGCCGGCGGGAGAGGGGCCGGGCGGGCGGGGGGGTGAGGGGAAGACAGGGGAGGAAGGGGCGGGGAGGGCACAACCGGCGCCTGCCGGCGGGCCGGTGCGGGAGGGGGGTGGCCCCTGACGCGGACCGGCAGCCCCACGAGGGAGGGAGCGGGCGGGGGCCGCGGCTCAGGGGAAGCAGCGGCGGCAGCAGCGGCACCGGGCCCGGGGCGGCGGAATGACGAGCCCGGGCGGAACCTGCGCGACACCTTTATGAGCTCAGCGAGGAGATGGCGGCGGCGGCGGAGCCCTGCGCGCCCGCCGGCTACAGCGCCCCCTGTCGCTTGGGAGGGCGCACTACATTCCCTCCGTCCCCTCACGCCGCGACCCCGGCCCGGGGCGGCGCCTCCGGCGGGGCCGAATCACCCCGCGTGACCCGGCAGGGCGGGGGTAGGGCCCGGAGTCAGTCTTGTGGAAAATCCCGATGGAAAAATATCAATACAAAGTGGGTGCAGTTAGACTTTCCTCGGGGAGGAAGAGATCGCCTCCCCGCTCAGCGAGGTGCTCGGGGCGGGCTGTTCCCTTCACACCGCGGGATGAGCGCCAGGCAGTCCCCGCCGTCCGTGAGCCCCTCGTGGGTAGTGGCCTCAGGCTGGCTGGGGAGAGCGGGAGGTGCTCCGTGAACGAATAACCACGTGCCTCGTCCCCACCCAGCGCTGCCGGTGTCCCTCCGTGTACCAAAGTCTGGAAATTCAGTCGTGGAGCGTGGCGAGAGCGGAGGCGCTCCCGGTCCCAGCTCGGGTGCCCGCGGGTCCTGGCGGCGGGGATGGAGCGGGGGACGGGCCGGTGGCCCAGGTTCCGTGAGGACCGTCAGGGCGGATCGCAGCAGGCAGCGGATTTGTGGGGAGAACACCCCCAGGGGGTCTGGCTTTCCTGGGACGGAGGTGAGAAAGGCACAGTTTTCCTTCGGGAATTCGGTGCCCGGCTGGCCGCTCGCCCAGCAGAGAGAGAGCAGAGCCAGCAGTCACGTACTTCTGCTACCCGAGAGGAAACCCCAGTCAGCTCCTGGTCCACAAAATATGTGTTTGTTCCGCACAAAGGTGCCTAACAGTGTGCGAAATCAATGTTAGAAAAAAAAAAAGCCAATGCACTTTATATTTCAGTGATTTCATTTACAAAACACCCTAGCAACGCTATGTATGATTAAAATCTTTTAAGGTTTAATGACCCAATATTTAGGGTCAAGTTTTGTGGCCCTGACGTCAGTACTCATAGGAGCAAAATATGATCCACTGTATTTTCCTCATAGTTTAAGTTAAAAAAAAATCTAGGACTAGGTGTTCAGCATCAGTAATCTGTCCTTCCTCTTCTGATTCCTCTGGATGTTCTATGTGCTAATTTGCATGAGCTGATCAACCAGTTCTAAGTTTTAAACACAGAAGGCAATGCTCTTAATTTTTTTTCCTATTATGGATGGCAGGAGCTATTCAAAGTGAAAAATAAACATCACTAGATAATCACCTATGCTTAGATAGCATTCCTAAGAGTAAACAGGAAATATTTCCAGACTTATAAGGACCAAATTCTCACTGCTTCCTTTAATTTTTCACTTCTCTATGAAATGCTGATATTCTTGTTATTCAGAAGGTTTCATTTATTTTGCCTTTTACAAAACATGCTAACATTGTACCTTTTCCAATGACCTAAATGACCTAAAGCAGATGACCTAAATTTAGGAAAAAAAAAAAAACGAAGGTTAAAAAACAAGTTGTTGTTTTTTCCTGGAAAATCCTTTGGAGAGCAGTGATTGGCCACACACCTGCTGCAGCAGAGAGTTGCCACATGCAGGCAGGTTTAGTTTCAACCAGAGTCAAAGGTGGTTTGTAACTGAAGCAGGAGCAAGCAGCTTCCACTGCTCGTGTCACGACTGAACTCACGTGAATGTCACACAGGAACAGCTGCTAATCAAAACGGCATCACTGTCATTGACATTGTCATTGTCAGTAAAATGTGGAACTGAGCTCCCAGGGAAAATCCTAGCTCTGTTTAAGTCAGTCAGAAAGTTCAGTAGGAATCCTGTGGCTCCAGTTTGCTTTGTGAAGAAACAGTCCTGCCATTATTCTGGTGTTTGATAAGCCTATTGAGCCAAGATAGGCTTACACTAGTGGATAAATTACCTATGTTAACATTAATGTGGTTTAGAAACCACTTTTTGTAAATATCAAGCTTCTCCATTCTATATCTTATAAAGCAGATTTACCCCAGAAAACTACAGAATGAGGCTTCAGGGGTGTGTGAGGATACACTGTGTTACAAATGAGATCTGTGGAACTCAGGTTCTTCCAGAGCCTCTGGGTGCACCTGGGGTTCCTACAATCAAGTCTCTAAATCTTTCCTCCTGTTTCCCGGAGGAACCTAAGGAATACAAGGCCCCAAGTATAACTGTGTGTAGCACTGTTGACACATACAGAGCTAAAAACTGGCTACGGAAACTTCAGCTCTGCTTCACCTCCCCACAAGCAATAGCATTACTTGTGCTCCTCTTCCACTCCTGCTTTTTCTATTTTTTGCTGCTCACAGCTAGCATTAATTCCCTCAAAGCAGCTGGTCTGTGTTTTCTCTAAATCACTAAAGGAAAATATCCACAAATAATACACATGAAAAAAAACCACTTCTTTTCAGTTTTACTCCTGGATTTTCTTTTTCATGACATATTTTTTGTTTCTCTATGCTAGAACCCAAATTTCCTTTCCTGCAGCTTCCCTGTCCAAATTTGTTCTTCATTCTCTCCTTCTAATGACCAGACTTCTGCAGTTGGAAATATACTGTCCAGCTGTTTATTCCAAAAGTGCTTAATCCCTGCTGCACCTGCTACAGCTTTTAGCATTAAAATTAATTTCTTAACAAGAGGTAAAACAATTATTTTTTTTATGCTTGCAACATTTCTCTTTACATAAAAAACAGAATTTAATATTCCAGTCATGGGTAATAATATCTGAAAGATGTTGCTTCGGTAAGCTCTTAAATATGGGCCAATAGGGTATAAATTATAATGTACAAACACATAATCTAGTGGATTTATTGTCAGGACCAAAAGAAACAAGACTCTAAGAATGTACATTTGGGAGATGAATAAGACGTTCTCTGTTTGCCACTAGGATTGAGGTCAATAATATCCACTTTAAAGCAATTAACCCAGCAGGATAAGTGACGTGAAAATTATCATGCTGAAAGGCTAATGGGCTATTAAATCCATCTTGCTTCACCACTGATGGGCATACAGAATTAATCCTGGGATTAGGTATATCGGATCGAGGTAAACTGCTACCTCACTTCATATTTGTATATGAAGGGTTTCCTGAGAATGCTAGGAAAGAACACAGCCAGAACATTCACTGATATGCTCTATTCAAGGTTCAGTCCACTGAGCATAAATTAGTGTGTCTGTGCCTGGCCTTATTCAAGCAAAAGCTTTTTGTTAATGAATAGATACATTTTGGTAAGAGATCAGAACAGGAAAAAGTCATAGTAATGGTTATATAAATCATACTGCCTGTTGACAGTTTTTTAAATCTGGACAATTCAATGCAAGAAAATGGTCAGACAAATATGATTGAATTACAACATTATCTTTACTTGCAATGCCATTTCCCTTGGACATTTCCCACCCACTGCTATGACAATAACATAGTAAGAAAATGAAAATGATGGAAAGCCCTGCCTTTACCCTTAACAGCTGGGAATAAGAAACTGACCTCACAATAAAGGCACAGTCTCATCAGCTCGGGATTTTTGTAATGAACAAGTTAGTGCTCTGTATTTTTTTAATGTCTTTTTTTATTTGTGTGAAATACACCTAATTCATTTGGAGTAATATATGGTAGGAGATGGTTTTCAGTCACCATATGATTCTCTTCCTGCTTTCTAGATTGACCAGTGATGTTGAAAGGTTATCAATATTTCAGCCTTGCCCCTTTATTTGACACAGTTCTTGAATTTCCATCGTGCCTTAAGTGCACAAGATCCTATTCCAGTTTGTAATCACAGACTAGGCAGTGGAAAGAACATGCCTATATACAGTTGCAGTGAAGGCAAAATAGCTGTCATAGGAATGCATATCTTGTATGCAAGACAAATGCATTTCATTTTTAAGTTCATCTTTACAGTACATTTATTTTTAGAGAATGTGCCAATGTTTCTATTACTGGGTTTGTTTGGTTTTTTTTTTTTTGTATTGGTTTATCATTAATCTATAAAACCCTATAGTTGAATGACACTTTATAAGCTGTCACAGAAGTTTTGGTAAAATGATTGTTTCATGCATCCTTTCAGAGGAACATGCCAGAGGAGAGTGGAACCCTTTAAACCACAGAGTATATTCATACTTGATCTCTTACAGCAATAGAAATACAATGGTAAGTCATATAATATTTTACATTTGCTGGAATATCCCACAGGAATGCTGGCAATGCACAAGGCAGCCCAGAGTCTATGGGCAGAAGAAAGAAGTTGTGGGACTGATATGAACAAAACAACAAGGATGCAAAAAACCCCATCTTCAGGACACAAATGTGAAAGACAGAACTCAATGGTGGTAAGATAGAACCAAAAGAGTTGAAGAGTTGAACTAAGTTAGAAGAGGGAGACAGAATTTAAACAGACATCTAAACTCCCACAGCTTCTGTAGTATTTGGCTACATGAAGTACTGAACCAGGAAATGCTCTCCCAGCTCTCTGAGCAGGAACAACTCAATTTTCACATTAAAGTTTAAAGACTTAAGTTATTTCTTGACCTATAAATGAGATTTGTATTTAAAGCCCAATGTATTTTGAAGTTCAGTTCTTCAGTACCTTTTCCACTTGATGATGAGCATTTCCTGCCTGTTTTCTGTAAAACTCCCATGGGAGTGAAGAGAGGCCTTTGTTGCTTTCCACTAATGAATCTAAATTATTGATTAGTCAGTCTAATTTGTGGAAACTGCTATTGGTTAGTGCTGTCTTAAAAGTGCCTTAGATTGGGCAAAAAGAAATACAGGTAATTTCACAAAGATCTTCAGTGAGGGAAAGGCTGTTAAAATAGATAGGAGAAACAGCATATTCAGCCAGTGTTCTTTTATTTGCCCACACTTTACAAAACTCACATATTCTCTTTCATACTTCCCTAGAATTGCATTTATTTTAATAAACATTACTTGAGGGCTGATTTGGGGAACACTAGATAGAATTAACTGTTCTGAGCAGACATCTTTCGGTGCTCATGGTAACCCTGAAGCAGTGTCTAAAACTGGAATCTAGAAAACAGGTCCATAACTTTCTAGTTTTCTAAGCAACCTGATTATAGAAAGAAAGAAAAAGGATAAAAAGAAAGAACAAGGTGCAGAGTCACAGTTCCCAAGACAAGTCACGAAATACCTGTCATGCACTGCATGATCTGAAACACTGATATTGTAAATCAGTGACTCCAATGGAGTAATGTTTGAGTCTTGCCTGATAAACAGAGTTTTGTACACTTCACTGCACAAAGCAATGAATATAACAAGTGTCAGAATAGCTAAACGTCATGGAAACATCCATTTGGACTCAAAGTGGGATGAAGAAGAACAGTATCTTTGAGTAAAAAATGGAGATGGACATAACAAAAGAGGGAAATACAGGAAACACAGCTTTTTGATGTCAGACATTCAACTATAAGAATACAGAACATAATCTATGCCATGTGAATATGGGAAAATTAAGTTTTTCAGTCACCCCATTTCTGAAAGAAAATATTTTAGAGGACAACTACAAAAAGAAAACCAATTCTTTGAACTTTATTGTAATGTTTCTCACTACAGTAATTTTAAAATCTGAAATGCTGTCACCAAGATTTGTTTCCATTAATCTTGAGAATTTGTCTCATTCAAACTGCAGAGAGAAGGGCTTTATGATTGGTAGCAATAACAGATAAAAGTAAAAGCACTAACAAGATGGACAACAGACAAAAAGATCCCCCAGAGAATGTAGCACAGGCTCCTGCAGCTGCACTGAGTGGATATGGATAATCCCTGGTAGCTGCAAATACCCTCTTAGGAGAGGTTTTCTGCAGGAGAAGCCTAATCTCAATCCATACATAGGAAAAATAATACTAAACCTAGTAATGGCTTAGCACTTTTCTCTCCATGTCATTTTCTTCAGAAGTACAAAAACAAACCCTCAAATTGTTTTTTTGAATAACTGGCTTAACAAGAAAAATTAATCCCCTGACACTTAGGCCTCCTGTACCTTCTCCTGTACAGCAAGAGCACCTGCAGTGTCTTGCCTTGAACTCTGTTTAACACTGCAAGCCATACTTGTAGCTACAAACAGCTGTGAAAAAATTATGATTTCTTTCAAAAATGCGTTCTCTGCTGAAGTGGCAATGACAGACATGTCTCTTGGAAACAATGTGTGGGAATTTCAACTGAGAATGTTGGTTTTGAAAGCATTTGTCAATTAGAAAAACTCTCTTTTAACCAGGAGATAAAAAAGAAAAATGCTTATCTTCATGTGACTTAACCAAAATGTCTTGACATGAAAAAGAAGCATTTTTCATTACGTGACAGGAATATTTAAAATTTACTAGTTACATGTTTAAATAAATTCTAAAAAATCTGAAAAACAACAGAACAAAACCCCAACAATAAAACAACCACCAGAAAGAAATGAATAGTCAATGGCATGTTGTGCACGGTAACATTCCATGTACTGGGTTTCAGAAATGGGAAAAGAGTAAGTGTTCAGAACATTATCACAGCCTGAACAGAACAAAACTTTGGTTTGATTTGTGGGCAGCAAGAGAATTAATAAATACTCTGAGACAAGACAGTGAATGAAAAATTTGGGATAACAGCAGAAGAAATAGCAGTGTCTTACTGACATAAACAGAGTCATTTGAGAATACACCCCTGATGTCCAAGAGATTTTATACAAGTGCAAAAAAACCCTACCAGCAAGGTCCTCTGGGCTACCATGGATGAGGAAAATTGGTGGGGAGAAGGAACCTGACAGTTATTAAATCATCACAAATATGGAAACAAAAATATTACAGAAACTGTTAGGGAAGCATAATATTCCTTACAAAGCAGAACTTTTAATCAAGTCTCTTGTAATTGTTAGAGTTTCTTACCCTGTTAGTATAACTTTTTAGATCTCTCTTCTCAGTTTACCCTGACTTTTCTAAATTATCAAAATCCACTTTATGAATACATAGAGGTTTTACATCCTGCTCCTTTTTGCATGTGGTTGTTTCAGACCTCAGTGCTTTACTAATAAATGTGCAGCTTTGCAATTGTTCCAGTTTGATGTATTCATAGCCAGCTTATAAATACTGCTCTGAAACCTTCAGGTCCTTGTCCCCCCCTGCACGTGCCTCTGTGCCACAGATATCTGCCCAGCTGCCAGGGGGACACCTGCAGGCAGGAGATAGAGGGGATGGAGGAGCTTTGTGCATTGCTGCACTACAACTTTGCTGATTAGGAGTGTAAACACTCAAAACAGAACCAATTTAAGCAAAGCAACAATTAACAGAAAAAGGTTTCACAGTAATTATTGAAAAGTTTGCATTCATACTGACCTAGGCATTTGCCAAGGTAAATTTATTTTACATTCCTGGACAGAGATCACTGTTCAAACCCACCTGCCAAAAGGCTTAGCACTTTCTGTATTTTCTCATTATAAACAGTCAGTGAATGTTCAGAGTACTTGTGTTTTGTTTCTTTGCTGCAGCTTCTCAGCATTGCCAGGCAATGCCCACAATTGCCCTTGGTGCTCTAGACAAGTAGCGTCATCCCCTCAAATAATGAAATCCAAATAATCATTTGCCACAACTCCTTGGAACTCCTTCATGTTAAATGATTAATTTTTATGCTTCAAAACTGGAAATTATCTTGAAGCATAAAATTATTCCTTACAGGTTTCAAAAATTAACTAGTAAGAGTCAGATAGCTCAGCAGTGTGTAACTGTCACTAGCAACAAATCCTTTCTGCAACGGGGAATTTTTCTCTTAAGTAAAATTTGGAAGCTTATTCCAAATTTTACCAAACTTTATTATTATTGCTGTTATCATTTAATCCCTGACGGTTTTGGTTACTAGGAAATGATGAGTATAGTACTCCAATCAAGAAAAAAAAAGGTCAAACTTACTTTTAAATAGTCTGTTTTTACATATGAGATCAACCAAATTCATCTTAATCCATGATCATCTCCTAAACATTTGATCTTACAGCTGAGTTTGCAGTGGGCAGTTGAAATAACCAACTAGGAACTAATTGTTTTGAAAGGAAACTTTCAAAGAAATAAACTATGAAATTAACTAATTCTGAAACTTGGGAATAATCAACAGTTTGCTTCTGGTCTAGATTTCCATGAACTTCAGCAGTCTGCCTGCTGGTCATGCAGCACAGAGCCTGCATCAAAGAAACCCTCACAAAGCTCACTTGGACATTGTGCCTGCAGTCACAGGACACTGTCAGAGCAGATTCCCAGCAGCTGGGGAAAAAAAAGTGCAATGCTGTGGGTCTGAAGTGAAACTGGGTGGGTGTGGGCATCTAAGTTCCTTCTAAAGTAATCAGAGCAGCAGTAGAAGCAATAATGAATTGCCATAGGGGGATCTGCTAAGTGTCAATATTAATGTCATCCTTTTTTCTTCTTCTCCAATTGTTGTCCCATTGCCTGATGGCCACAGGTTGTTGAAAATTGCCTGACTGAAAACATGCTGAAATAGCATCACGTGATATTTGAGGTAGGAATTAAATATTTAACATATATTTTTACTGCAAAAGAAACATGAGAGAAAACTGAACTGTGCTCTGATATTATACACAGAAAATGACAGGGCAATAATTCAAATCTAAATCCATCACCTCCCTAGTAATCAAATTATAAAAGTAGCTCTCCCAAGCTCATTGCCACAGTTGTTGCTCAATCAGAAGGTCTGTGTAATAGAATAGGAGACCTTCAGACTCACTTTTAGATTAGGCAACTGTGTTTTTTTCCCGATGGACTATTACAAACATTTCCACTTCCCATCACTTGAAATTAAAGAGAATAGTTTCCATTAACTTTCAACTAGCTCAACTATTGAAGCCATCTTCTCTCTGGACTCTTTTCCTTCTTAAACATTCTCTGATGTTGGACTGATTTTCACAAATTGCTTTGTTCTGTTGTCATCCTAAATACCTTTTTGCCAGTAACTTGGAGGATAAAGCTGTGCCTCCTAGTGCTACTGAAATAACCACTAAAGTAACTGGATTTCTTTATTTAACCACCAGAACTTTAGGCAAATCCTTGCCCTCTAGTGGTGGGAATGCTTCCCCTGGTGAATCCTCTTCTAATCTAATTCTGTGACACTTCCTTAATTTCAACAGTATTTTCTTAATTTTGCAGAACTGCCTCTGTGGAAGAGATACTCCACAAGAACAGGTTTCAGAATGCTATCTTTGAACTCCAACTACTCTGAATTTTCTCTCATATGTTTAGGTCTAGTGTAGGCAGTGGTGCTCCACCTCTGTGTTTCCTTCAGCCTTCAGGCACACTGATTTTTGATTCCACTTGGCTTCATTGTTTGACCTGGCAACATCCCCTACATGACCTCAGAGATATTCATCCCAAATCTGGGTACATTCCCACAAATCTGCTCACCATGGCAGTGGGTCTCTCCTCACTGACTACCTGCTATGTGGCACTATTCTCTAGAAATGGTCAAATAAGTGAGAGCAGAACATTTTTAAACTTCCAAACTCAATGAAATTAATTGCAAAATTCCTCCAACATCGATGAAATCAAGAGTTCTTCTGATAAAGAACATTGGTATAAGAATAAGTGAGCACAACTGACAATGAACAGTTCCAGAGGTAAAGAATACATTTTAATTTCCATATCAGAAAAGTGAGGTTCTGTAACTGTTCCCAGTTGGCGCAACAGGAGCAAAAGATTTAATGTGTCCAAAATTAACATGTTAGATTAAAAACCTCTAAGTTCAAGAGCACAGCCCCCAGCACAGCTGCCACAGACTGCCAGAAACATTACACTTATTACACAGAAATAGACAGAGATGATGATGTTTACCTTCTCCCTAGAGCTACCCTGTTCTCAAAGAAGAGCAGCCCAGTTTTTATGTGCACCACGAAGAGCTGCATTGCAGTGTGCCTGTGATTTAGGAATCACCAAGTGCCTTCAATAATGTTCTGATTCTGTCAAACAGAGCAGCTGTTCCCACTCTGCAGCCTCAAACTACAGCAGGGGCTATTTACTGACCAACTGGTGAGCACTGGAACTTTAGTTTCTTAGGCAAGCTGAAAAGGGAAAAAAGCAAAACTAGTGCCACTACATCTGCAGAATTGATTTAGAAAGAAAAAACCAATCTGTCCTTGTTGAGAAGTGTTTGCTTCTCAACACTAAATGCATCTCTCAATATTAAACTTCAAAGCTCTGATGTAACAGAACCCAAATAGTTCAGAGCCTCTTTAAAGTTACCACAGCACTCAGTAAAGTTAAGGACAAGGAAAAGTAGGGCTCTTCTTATGTCCCTGTGCTGCATCATCCCCTCCCTCTGCCCTGCAAAACACAATGACAACACATCTTTTGATGTTTTGAATTCTTCATGGCTTTGTATAGCAGCATAACACCAGAGCACCTCATTTAAATTTTTGATTTATCATAAAACCCAAGAGATTGTTATAAGAAGTAAAAAATAAATGTCATAAACCAGTAAAAGCTTTAACTTTTCACCAACAACTTCAAACTCTGAATTAACAGAGATAACTGTGAAATGATTGTGTTTTCATTTCCTGCCTTTATGTCACAGCAACAATTCACACAAGAATTATTCCTGGAGTTTCTTTTTTTTTTTTTTTTTGTCAAGAGAAAATTGAAGCAAAACATCTGGTTATTGTAAGCAGAAGCTACAGTTGAAAGCAAGGAGCTAGAATTGAGTGCTCAGTCACATCACTGAACTGCTGAGACACAGGAGCAAGGGCACAGAGAAGCAACAGAGCAGCTTCTGTTGCTGAGATCAGAAGCAACGTAACAGTGCATGAAAGCATATTAAGAAATTTTTCTCCGATTACTTAGCTGCTACCAATAGAATTTCTCTTACCTTTCTCAAAACAAAATTACTTTTACAACACTTAAAAAAAAAGACAAAGGATGTAGATGACAGAAACAGAGTAAACCAAGACCATTCACATACTGCATTTATCTAACACCTGGAGAAAAAGCAAGTCTAGGTTACTCGTGTTTCCTATTGTTTAGTGAGTTTACAAATGTAATTTTTGTAACAATAATCTCGTTCTTCAATGGGTTGCAAGAATAAAATGCCCTGATTCCGCTCCGTCAGTCATTATGGACAGTCTGCTCAATCTGTTGTCTCTGAAAGATAAATAAAATGTGACTGTAAAAGGAACAACCACAGGGAGACATAAATGCACGTGTACTCAGCACCAATGCAAGCAGCTCACAAAGCACTTTTCAGACAAAACTGCCATGGAATTTCATGAACAATGTTTCTGAGCTGCCATTTTCACCACACTTTATAAAAGCTCATGATTTCTGTAGGTCTGACAGATCTTTTAACTATGCTATGGTTTATGGCTACTGATTCAAAAAACAAGGAAAAAGGTTAGTAACTTGAAGTATATAAATGATGCCACTAGCACAGCTGTAGATCCTGAAATATATGTTGAGTGTCAGAAATTAAGGCACACATACCACATAAAATGCTTTTCTGACCTTCAGAAACTTGAAAATGGGACACATTTTCTTATAAAAACTCCTGTTTCAGTCAACACCTCTATAAAAACCCAGTCCTTTCTTTACATGTCCCCAAATTATCTTTTCATTTGGTCTTAATACATTCCATTCACGTGCCACACAGTAAACTGATTTATCTTGAATCACTCATCTTTTACCAGCACAGTATTCCACTTCTCCTACGACTTATGCCCACATTCCAAACTATAAAGCCAAAGGAAGGAGATCTTAATTGTTTTTAAAGGTAAACTGACTGAAATTTTCTTCTCCATCTCAAAATACATAAATATGTATATAAAAGCAGTAGGTAACTTGGGCTGTAAAAAAATCCTCCTTCACTATTGTCCTTTTAAAATAGGTAAAGAGCAATAACCTCATCTAGAAACTAAAAATACCATGAGTAATTTTACCATCTTTTCACATTTTGCTCTTATTCCCCTGGAATATAGTGACCTTATTGGCTTTGCTTACATAAGTGGTAATAGATTGCCTAGCTGGAATTTTTCATTTAACACAAGCAATTTTGTGCATATTTTCTGCTGGGCTAATCTTTCTGCCCTCCTTTTTGCATTCCAGCCCTCACTGATGTGCCCTCTCAGCCAGGGGCAGCAGGAAGCTCTCGCTGCTCTCCAGCCACAGCCACGTTCGACACTGGGCGAGATGCAGGGCACTGAGCGCTGGAGACACTGAGGGTCACACACACACTCCTGCCTCAGAACACCAATAAATCTGTTTCCACTGGGTCGATACAACCAGCACTCACTGTCACAGCACAGACCTGCCCAGCAGCTGCAGCCAGGACCTTTGGCTGTCAAGTGTCCTTCCCTAAATCCTTCTTGTAGGCCAAAGGCAAAGGACGTGTTGCAAATGGACAACACTATCAAACATGGATCAATGGCCATCAGCCTGATTCCCCCCCTCCTCTTAGTGAAGGCACATTCATTTACCTGGTGTCTTCCTATACAAACAATGCTCATAATGGGATAAAGCAGGAAACACTTTTGAAAATCTAGCTTCTCTTGGTCCTACGTCCAGCTTCTTCCTTGGAGGGCTCAGACAAGTTTGTAATAGACACTCACTCCTTTTGTAAGAAAATTATTCTGAAATAGCTGCAGTTCTCACACATCTGTTGCCCTCTGGTAGACATCCTGAGTTTCTATGACACTTAACAGAAATATCATGCAGGTACCTGAATTATTCCTAAGTGTCTTTCCATTCATTTGGAGCTAAAACAGCTACAGATGTTGCAAACAAGACAAACGCTGATTTCATTGAATCCCATACTTCAGTCATGGGACTGCTTAAATGAAAGAACATGGACTAAACAGGAAAAGTACCAAAAATAAAAAAAAAGAGAAAAAAAGAAAAATCTTATCTCATAGCCCATCATGAAATCATGTTCTCCAATTTCTTTTGGTTCAGGCCTTCATGATCCTAATTTTCACCTATTTCTCACTTTGCAGCAGAGGCATTTTTACAAGTTTTAAAAATCTTTCAGAGTCTGCTCCAACAATAGAAACCAATGTGCATGGCAAATAAAACTTGGATAAAAGCAGTGAGACCTCAGAGTCTGAATCCCCAAGAGTGTCAGGATCATCATCATACCTGATGTTTTTACAAGGTGAAGGACAAATTGATCCAGATGCAATCCAAAGGCTGATGTAACGTATGTTAATTCAACTCAGCTTATTAACCACCCTCTCCAAACAATCTCCAAGGAAGCATTCATGAAAACTGTTTCTGTACAGTGAGACTTTGTCACAGGTTATTAAACAACACTAAAGATGGTCTCCTGTGATACAGGGAAAAACTTCTGAGCCAAAAGGCAAAAATTCAGATTAAGGGCACTTATTTTACATTTAGCAAAATAAGCAAACATTAAACATTGTGCAAAAGGAAAAGACTTTATTTAACACCATATATGTTTCAGAAGTTTCAAGCACTGAAGACCAGAAAAACAAACTCTATTTTGCCTTTCCAAATACACCTATATTCACCATGGAAGCCATTGATTTTTAAGATACACTAGAAATGTCTTTTAGCCTCTAGTTACTGCTGATTGCCTTTTCAGCTGCCAATTCTTGTTTGGGTTTCGAGTAATCCCAAGGTCTTCTGTTCTCTGTGTACCCATAGAGCTTCCGCAGTGCCACTCGTGCAGCCTCCTCCTCTGCAGCCAGCAGTGTTTCACCAGGGCCTTCAGCTAACATCTTCTTATCACTTGGGGAAAAAAAACCAAAGTTACAACCATGAAAAACCAAAGTTTCCATCATAAAACCCTGAGCACTGCTGTGTACTGTCAATAAAACAGACTGGTTTTTCTCCAATGTCTGTGAACACTGACTTTTACATACACACAATGGAAACCTTTCTGTTGGTCTTTCCTGCAAAGGTAAGTAATTGTATATTCAGTAATGGAAACTCAGATCAGAAATGTGTCCATTTCCTGGGAGAACACCACTCTGTTCATTTAGGTTCCTAACACAGCACTGACTCTTAACAGCATTCAATTTGTCAGCCCTGATAAAAAATATGCAAATTTGTTACTCTGGTTAGCTTAAACAGGAACTGAAGTGCTTTTGTCTTTTCTCCTCCCCGGTAAAGAAGCATATCAAACTGCTTCAAAAGGACCGAGAAGCTCTCTCCGTTATGAATTATGTGCTCATGTATGTTTAACAAACACCTATGGGCACACACTAAAAGGAGCAGTTCATGAAGAGGGATTCCTGAAGAGAAACAATCAAAGTTCCTTTCTTTTTTATAGGACACATTTTATAAGGTACAGAAACAAAGCAGGGTAAAGCAGAACAAGTTAAGGCATGTGTTCATCTGCAGCTCCTTCAGGAGAGCAGCAGTGATGTGGATTCTGTCCTGCCCCACAGGAGCACTGTCACTGCTGGGCACTGACCACACCTGACACAACTGCACCAGGGACAAATGGCACTTCCCAAGTCGTGCCTGGACACAGATACTCCTATGGCCCAGTTTACAGTGCTGCTGATTTTCAAACTTAAGAGCTTCTCTGGAACTTAAAATTAGTCTCTCTTCCATCTCACTCCCTTGATGTCTCTTTATGCTTGCTCAAGGCCTGGATACAGCTGTGGTCCTTCCAAAGCCGTGCAGTTATGCTGTTCCCAAAGTTCCTGTGTCAGGTCACTCAGAACACACCCAGGCTCTTTGGTGCACCCCATTTAGCCTCTGGAGCCCTTAGTCAGACTGTTGATGTATCACCACAGCAAGCTATGGCTAATGCTTAAATGGCTCATTTTATATGGAACTTACTATCACTTTTCTTTTCTGGAACAACTTGACCAAAAAGCATAAGAGAAAAGTAAAAGACCATCTTCCCTCCTTCCCACTCCTCCAATTAAAGCCATTTAACTTTAGATTAATATTGCACTAACCAGTACAACCCAACAAAGTAGACTGGCAGAACTGTGCTGACTCCCAGCTGCCTGGTAATTCTTGGTTCTGGAGCAGAGATATTCCTCTTGGTCAGTTCTTCCAGCAGTAAGCCCATAGGATTTAAAACTTCCCAGATCTCAAACAGGTCTTTTCCAATCAGCTGGGGAATAAAAAAGTCCTAAACAAGAAAATTTAGAAGTTATAATAAATGGCTTGAGATTCTGGTGTCTGCTAATGAAAATACAGTATGAAGAGACAGTAACTGACAATGAATTGCTGAAATGAATAATAAAGCTGGCTCAGTGCCCCATCTCAGTGCTCTGAGTCTCTGATTGTGGTGTAGTCACTGACAGACTTGTGCCCGGGGCAAAGTCAGCCCCAGACCCAGAGAAGGGACAGCTCCAGCCTGAGGGACCAGCTGTGGCAGCAGAGGAGCTGGGGCAATACATGGGAATGTGCAAACCCACGGGTCGTTCACCTGTTGGGATCACTCTCTTGTTCTGTAAGAGCTCCTTGCTCTTACAGACACCTCTCAGTGCTCTTGTATCAGGAAAAACATTGCAACAAACATTTTTCCATTGCAAAACTAAAAATAAGTGAAAAGGATGACTGAAACAATGATAGTTGTTAAAACTACTTTGTCACACTGAATTTCAATCAACCATTTTCGTATGAAATATCTTCAGGGGCTTGCACTCCTATGTGCAAAACCTATGAACTCATCCCTGTTTATATAGAACGGAGCTTTTTTAAATTGAAGATATATGAAATCTCACATGGAATAATTTCATTATCTGATAATATAGTGCATATAATGCTTTCCCTTAGCAACTTTCAGAAAATATTAATATCACCATCATAATCCAGAAGGGTATGATATCATGTACTTGATCAGCCTTCTTAATCCAAAAGCCCCCAACAAAATCCCCAGCCCCCAAAACCCCAGCTGACCACCACCACCATACCAAATCTCATTGTTAAATTGTCTTGTTACAGGTATTGCCAAACTTCTGCCATCCTCCCTGGATCTCTCCCCATCCAAGTGCAAACCAGCATTCATTGAACCTACCCTGACAAAGATCCCGGTTCTCTCGGGCCCGCTGCTTTCCAGCAGCGCTCCTATCACAGCGAGGAACGTCCTCTGCAGCACGTCTGGTGGGGCAGGAAAATCCCTGCAAAGCGCCAGGTCCTGTATGGACAGGTTTTGAGCCACATAAGAGACAAGTTCCTGACTGGTCAGAAAATTAACCAGTGCTTCTATGCCCTTTGCAGGTAGCTCTGGGTAGGCGCGTTCGAAGCACTGCGCCAGGTAAGCGCGGGCGAAGCGCAGCCCTCGCTCCGCAAGGCCGCTGTTGTCCTGGAGCTGAAGAGCGACCGCGTCCTTGTCCAGCCCCAGCTGCCGGCGCCTCGCCTCTTCGCTTTCGATGTAGCAGGGGTTAACAAACGCAGTCTTGAGAAGATCCAGGGCGAAGTTTTCCTGCACCCGGTGGCTGAAGGCTTGGATCTCCGCGTGGTAATCCCAGTTGGGCTTCTCGGACCTGCGGACGCGGAAAGGGAACCAGCTCAGGAATAGAAGGCGTTGCCCGCCCCGCGCCTTTTGAAAGGGCACGAAAAATGAAATTGAGCTTGAATACCAAACCCAGTATTAAAATCCCTGGGGTCAGACACTGTCGGTTCCGCATCCCTGTCTGCCTGCCCCGTTCAAAAGATGCCAACCTGCGGAGCTCAACCCATTCTGCTCCAAAGCGTGAGCAGACGGGGCCTAAACGTTGCGATTTTCCCCCTTTTTGGGGCCGTCGCACCCCTTCTCCGAGCCCTGCCCGCCTCTCCCGCCGCTCACCGCCGCTGCGGAGGCGCCTGCAGCCGCTGCAGCTCCAGGTAGGCCCGGAGCCACCGCTTCTTTTCGGGGGGCGGCGCGGTGCTGAACGCGGTGCTGAACGCGGTGCCCCGCCCGGCCCCGGCCAGGAGCGGCCGCACGGCCCGCAGGAGCAGCCGCGCGGCCATGGCGGGTGCGGGCAGGAGCGGCTCCGCCCCGCTACTTCCGGGCGGAAGCGCTCCCGGCCGGGGCGGCGGAACCGGGCCCGGGCTCTGCGGCCGCCGCCGGGCACTCCCGCCCCGGGGACACGGGCAAGGGCGGGAGCGGGGCAGCTGCAGCGCCGGGGCTTCGGCCTGGGCCGCCGGGGTGTTTCAGCTGAGACCCTCAGGCTGGGCGCCCCTCAGGCCGCGGCCGCCCCGCGGTGTGAGCCCTGCGGAGCTCGCAGCGGGTCCCAGGGCTGCGGCGCTCGCCGAACGTGCCCCACGCGCGGCCGCTTAGGTGGCGGCGTTTTAAAATATTTTTTTGAGTTCCTTTCCCACGTGCAAGACAAAGTCCGGGTTTGTGCACTTAAAAGAAGCTTTATTTTTGACTATCGCCGGTACAGTTCTTTGTACATCTGTCAGCCCTCATTTGCACCATCAGAGTTCATACCGTACACCTTCAGTGCAAAGATCATGGTATAAAACTCATGAAAATGCAGAAAATGTGCAAAGCAGGCCTGGCCCTTTTTATCGTCTTTACTAAAAGACAAAGGCACACGCTTCAACATTCACGGTAAGAAAACATGCACAGCAAACGCCCCGATGTAGTCACGGAACACAGTAAACAAAGCTCAGAAAGAACGTACAGCACAGCCCTGCGGAAGCCAAGGAAGCAGTACAGCAGCCTGTACAGCAGTGCAACAGCCACACACTGAGCCCACTCTGACTCCAGAGCACAGGGAACGATGAGAGCAGCATTGCAGCATTCCTGCAGGCGTTTGCAGCACTTGGATCAAAATCCTCAAGCGTTCTCATGCTGCTGCTCCCGGGATCCTCTGTCCTTACCAGGGCACTGCCCCCGGACCCGTGTGCAGCTCCGACGCCGCCCTGGGTCGCGCTGTGCAGGGGCAGCCCTGGCACTGGAGTGAGGCCTCTGCGCTGCGGGGGGAGCGAGGACAGCGCTGAAACAGACCCCGGCTCCTTCTCCTCTGCAGCCGCCGTGCATCAGCATCTCTTCACCCCGCTGTGCCCCTCTGGAGCCCGAAAAGGGTCCTGCACAGGGCTCTGTGTCCAGCTGTGCTGAGCAAGGCTCCCTCTGAAGCAGCGCTGTGGTCTCTGGCACAGGGGCACGGTGAGTTGTTCTATACTCCCCGCAAATGAGCTGCGGCTGCTGCAGCCGTGCCAGGGCCATGGAGCCACCAGCCTGCAGGGAGCTCCCTCAGCACCCCTGTGACCAAACAAGGCCGAGGCTGAGCAGGGGATGTTTAAACTGACCACGGGATCAGGGCCCCCCAGGCTGGGCCCCCATCCCCACCACACAGCCTGACACCAGCGCCACAAGCCACAGGGCCTGTGGCCCCTGCTGCTTTGGAGCTAACTACTTACATCAAAGACAAATAGTTTACATAAATTCTCTTCAAATTATATTAAACAATGGTTTGTGGTTGGACTTTTTTTGAGAGTTTTATTAAAGATACTACACCAAAATCTTGTACTCCATAATATTTTGATCACTCACAAACTAACTTGCTTAAAAATGTAATTTATAGAAAAACATCTGCAAAATTAAACCTAAAAATAAATACATATTACACACTTCCGGACAATCTGCATGTTAGCAAAGAATTCGTTTTATTATTCAACCTGAACATATACTTAAACAAAGAACATACTCATGAAACAGGACACACTCCTTGATTATGGCACACCTCAAACTACTTGGACTAAAGGAAAACTAGTGCAATTGTTTAATTGCATCTAACAACAGAACAATAAAAATGACTTTGTATTCCTTTGTTTTTTGTTCTTTTTTTCCAAACCCATTCCACTTGTTCTCTCCACAACAAAACCTCCAGTGGTTAGTCCTGGAGACCACTCACATTGCATGAAGCAGACTCCCCATGGGCTGGTCCATGTTACACAGAAGCATGCAAAGGAGGATACTGCAGCATTTGCAATGCAAATCTATTAAATACGTTAGAAATGAACAAGGTGTCCCTTTAACACTGCAATTCTAGAGCCTTTATCTGTGGTGGAAGTTTCCAGTGAATTCATTATAAAACAGCATACAATCAGAAACAAACAAGGAATTTTGCAAATTGCTTGTGTTTTCAGCTTGTAAATCTTTCTGAGAGCTGTGTCTAGCGCCGAAACCAAAGCCAGCTATTGAGTAGCCAGAAAGCTACAGTAATGGAATACATGATCATTTCCCTCTTAGCCCGCTCTTTGTTCTCTTCTTCCAGGAGCTGGAGACGGCGATTAAGTTTGATTATCTAAAAACAAATAAAAGCTTTTAATATTTCATTACAAGTTGCCACACTTTCTAGAAGCTTCCGAATAACCATGTAATTAGTATCTCAAACAGATGGATGTTAAACAGTTGATGATTTGACCTTCTCTCTTCAATGAGTAGTGATCAGATCCTGCACTCCCTATTATTTAGGAACAGAAACAGAGTCAGATTCCACAGACTCCCAGAACAGGACATGGTATATGAGGGCAGTCCAGCAGGGGCACTGAGAGGAGCCCTTGCCTTGCCTGTTGTGGGTACCTCTGTAGTCATAGAGAAAACCTCCTCCCCCATTTTACCACTACAGCTTTATCCTAATGTTATCAACTACTGTGTTTTACATACCTGTCTTCTTAGGGAGGCAGCATCTACGACTGTCATGTCATCTGGTGTTCCCTCAAGCGTCGTTTCGAAGCTGGAGAGACTGTATCTAGCAAATGAAGGAGAGGGCTCAGCTGTGTCAGCCATGCAGATCAGCAAGTACCATATTTTATCAACATTCCAGCAGATGTGTATTTTGGTGATGATGGAGACAAGAATTAAAATTTTGTTTTGCAGCTGTTACAGAGTTGCATTTCAGTAGGATCCTAACTGAGTAAAGCACAAACAGATATGAAGTGGGTAAGTGCTTGACTAAATTCGGGTTGATTGCTCTCCACACTTAAAATTCTCTACACAGACAAACTTCCTTCTGACACACAGTTCCTCAAAAGACCATTTCCAGTTAACTGATTCATGAAACCTGAACATTGCCTGCCCTAAAGTGCCAAAGTTGCAAGAGACCTGGCCAGAGTAGAAATAACCAGAGACTTGCAAAGTGTCTTATGCTCAGTACCTACTTCAATATCCAAAGGGGACACTTACTGAGATTAAGAACCTCAGTCACATCAATCTCTATATTTTAGGCAGAGAATCTGGCAAACAAAGCCCAGTGCAGTCACTCACTGCTTGCTGAACTTTGTGTGCATTAGAAAGTTTGTTCCCAGAGCACTCTCAGTTTTCCAAATGCAGCAATTCAGAAAGAGCATTATTTCAACTCCAGGACAAGTTAAATAGATAAAGAACATTTATTATCAGTTCAAATGAGACACAAAGTCTTTACAGGTTTGTATTTTGATCATATAAGTGCTAGCTCTTAACCAGATTCATTTCCAACAAGTAAAGAGGTAAAGCAGTTCCTGAACCTCCACCTACTCCTGAGCTTCTCACTTTGTGTCTTAAAACCTCTGTTTCCAATATCATCTTCTCCTGACTTCCATCCTCATGAGGACCTGTGAACAACTGCTGCAGACAGCTGAAATGGAGCAAAATAACGTCAAGGTCACTGAATTCCCAACAAATACACCTAAAAGAACATTAAGCATTTAATGACAGTTAATCTCGAACTAACAAGAATATGAGTAGAATTCCTGGAGTTTGCAGAATGCCATTAAGTGCAGAAACTACTTTTGCACTGCAGGTTCTCCCATCACTTTCCTGACACTTCTCTAGAATGCCCTCTGAAAACCAGAGAGATTTCTGATAAGGGTCTTTTTGTAGCTATTTTTTTGTTAGTAGTACATGGTAAAAAAATTAGAAAATTCCACCAGATCTACAGCACAGCTGTCCCTCATTGTCTCCTGGGAAAGGCAGGGAGGGTCAGCATTTCAGTGAAATGCACGTGTCTCCCTCCCAGCTCACATAAGTGTATCACTGCTGCTCCACGATTTCCAAACCATTCCAAGTATTAAATCAAGAGCAAAACCCCCCTTGAGATACCTCTTAGACCATTTCAGAAACTGAATTCCTGAGTTAGAGAAGAATCATCTGTTTCAATCCTGTTTCTACTTAAACACAAATCTAACCTCCATTTCCATGAAAACACTGAAGTCTAAAAGGCAAGTGGGAAAAATGGATGTGAAAAGACTGTTTTTTCCCCATCAGCCTGACCATGGGATTATGTGTCAGTCTCTTATCCAGTTCTACTGAAATGGTATCAATCTGCCAAGACAATGGCAGTGAAAAGGCCTCCAGCTACAACCAACAATCACAGGCTGAGAGCACCTCCAAATTAGGTGAGGTAAGGCCAAATTTTCTAGTAAGCTCCCTATTAAATAGCAAATACTTGAACTATACAGCTCATGTAATGTAAGAGCCTACCCTCAGGCATTAATATGAGGCATAGTTCTGCAGCACATTGTATCTACCAGACAACTGAGATCTTGCAGGCGGCTTGGATGGGGAAGGAATAAAGGCCTGAAATACCTCAAGACTTGAGAGGCAGCATAAAAACGAGCACTGTGCTTTAAAGTAACATTGCTGGGAAGAGGGAAATAGAAATCTGAATTTTAGAATGAGTGGGTCATGACTAACAAAAAAATGCTCTTTACCTGTTGTTGTCATGATGAGGGTTAGAGGAAGTGGTAGCAGCTGACCCACCACGTAACATTGGCCTACAGCAGGATTTTGTAGATTGAAAGCACAAGACAGAAACAGGAAATGACAAGAGATAAGACGTGAAACACAAAGATCAAAGGAACATCAAAATACTTCCAGATATACTCTATGTTTCAATATAACTTCTATAATTTATTTTGTTGTAAATTGCACTTTCATATTTCTCTCATTCGAGTTTAATCAACACTGAATGTTTTTGCAGCTAAGACGCGTAAGCAAATTTTTGATGAAGCAGATTTGGAGAAGTTTCATTTACAGAAGACAAACAGGTGGAATAGAAATTTAGCCTTAAAAAATAAATATGGGGAACTTCAGGTTAAAAAAAAAAAAAACAAAAAAAAAACACCCCAAAACCTCACCCAACAATAACAGGAAATCAATAAATGTACTACAAATACTTATAAAAGCCCTTTTAATCACCCTCTGCTCCCTGCAGGGAAAGGGGAGATTTGTCTTTCCTGTATTCATCTATGCTAGATGTAATTCAGAAAACCTGGGCTGGCAGCCTAAGGGCCATGTATAACCTGAAGAGAGGGAGATCTCTCCAGGAAGTGACTACAGGCTTCAAGCACATCTCTTGAACATCCTTACACATGTTGCTCTTCTCCCTTTTCTTTCTGGGCAGGGAGGAAAAAACGGTAGAGCTTTGTTAACTGCTGCAACTTTCTAATATACATGAAGTTTGCAAGGAGAAGTTGGTGTATTGCAGCTCACCAGCAGTACCCTCTGACAAGCTGGCACTACATGTTTCCAGTGCCTCTGGTAATGAGGCATTAGGGTTCCACATCACAGATGTGCAACAAACTCTGCAGGAGCCTGAAATCTCTTCTCAATCTCCTTCATTTTCCCAATGCCAACTGGAGATACCTGTACCCTGCATTTAACCCACGTATACCGCAGGCTATAAAACTGAAAACAATCTAGGTATGAAAATCTTTACAGCAGGTCCATGTAGGAGGCAGAGCTTTGGTGACAAGGTGGCTGGGAGAACACTGCGGCTTGAGACCAGCCAGAACCATGCAAAAATATCAAAGCCACCAGCTTCACTTCAAAAGATCAGGATCTAGGAGCCTTGGCAAACTCTGCTACCTGGTAACTATTTATTGGGACCAGGTCCTAGTCTAGTTAGCACCAGAAGTGCACACCACAATGTTCTCCTTTCTAGCACTTAGGCCAGCATGATTTGTTTTACAAAACAGAAAGCCCTGTTTCTGATACATGCAATATATGAATGTTCTTACCTAAATGTACAAGGTCTTGCAGAAAGTTACCAAAAAATAGCTATTCCTAACCAGAGAAATAATTCAGCTGGTGTAAAATCTTCTCTGACAGATGCCACAACTAAATGCTCTGAGACAGTGTGAGAAATTGAGCAAACAGCAGCTATGGAGAAGGCCACAGAATTTCTCTGAGAACTTCAGTCACCTGTAACTAACTGGCAGATGTGTGAATGCCAGTGCCAGTGCCAGTACCCAGAGGGCACTGCCGACACCATCTGACACAGGACAACATTTGGATTCTGTGTAATGAGAACAAGTCTCAAGTGCTCTCTAAATTCAGCTTCTGCGCTATCTTTTGGCAAACAAAGTTTTACAGCTGTTGTAGAATTTATCAATCCTAATTCACAACTATCCTTCCCAAGGAAAGCCACAGGCTTGGAGACAGCTGAGGGCTACAGCAAGGCACAAAGCCAGAGCACTCTGAGATCTGTGCAAGGCAGGAACTCAAACTGAAGTCTTTGATCCTGCTTCCCAACACAGCCAGGCTGTTAAGATGCTGCAGGTGATTTCTTCCTTTTCTTAACAGTTCACTTTTTAATTCATTACATATGGACCCAAAAGGAATACCACAATATTGCCCCATCTCTTCTACTTGCTTGGCTTTTTTATATCAACAGAGAACTGATTACCTTGGTCACAGTGGCCTCGTAATTGAGTTGAGAACCTTACTCCAAAATTAGCAGTAAGTTTTTTGGCAAATACAGAATGTACAAGGATAATATAGGCAAGACCTTAAATGCATGGCCTTCTTGAAAAAAATAAGTGTACATTAGAACTTTGAATTTTCTGGCTACTTCTGTCAATTCTATCCTAAACATTAGTGCATGATCAGAAGAAGCCATAACACCAAGGTCATGTGTACTCCCTGCAAACACAGCAGCAACCTCAAACTTGAAGGAATGCTCAGGAAAACAGTCTAATACCAGTGGGAAAACAGGCAGTAAGGCAAGGAGCAATTGAACCTGGTCTGTCTCCTGCTGCTTCCACAGTGAGGATGCAACCCTAAACACAACAAGGGGTGGACAATTCAAGGACCTGGGTCCAGTTTCCATCATTGCTGTGCCTGTGAACAGGAGGCTGTGGCCAGCACACACTCCTTGCTCAGCAGTGGCAGCAGCTGTGTTCAGCTCTGGCTGTCCTTTAAAAAACCTCTGCAAGGGTCAGCAAGGCCCTACGAATGGGCAGTAGGATAAAGGGATGTGCTCCAGACATGAGCTGGGTGAGCTCCTGAGGTACAAACAGGACTGGCTGGCTCCAGCTGTTCCCCTTGCCTGTCTCAGTGCTGCCAGCAGTTCCTCCAGCACAGCAAAGCTGCTGCCTTTTCCAGCCTCTCCCACACCTGCACACCCATCTCACTTCCTTCTGACCCAGGCCAGAGTCAAGTTTAGCCCTCTTTGATGGTCTTAACTCCCTTCCCATTTTATTTCTACAATGAAAAATATCATTAACTTTCTCAATATAAAAAATGATCTTATAAAATCTCAGGATATGACTATGTGGGTAAAGTTTGGCATTTTAAAAGGACAGTGTTTTTTTAAAAAGGACTCAAGAGATAAGTCAGTTTAGATAAAATACAGATTTCAAAACAAGTCTATGCAGATATGAAATTGTCTCTTTTTCCTGCATTTTTAAGACATCACTAAGATCTCATTAAATGCATGGAGTTTTTTGGGGGCATGTTTGTTTGGCTGGTTTGTTTTCAGATTTTCTTCTGCTGCCTAGAGCATAAGAGATCAGTCTTTAAAGGACACTAGAGGTAGGTCCTATAGTCATTCCACAGAAATCGAAACAGAAAAATGGTTAGAACTAGAAACCAAAACTGACCTACTGTCCTTGTCCAAGCTGAAGGAAATGCAAGAGTAAACAGTGATCATTAAACTGTTGCTCATTTAAATAATCCTTTATGTGAGCAGTGCTGGCTGAGCTAGGCATAATTCATTATCTGCAGCAGTACCATCAGCACCTACCGTTAGCAGTTTTAGTAGATTGGAAAATGTGTGGGGGAAAAAAAAAGACAAGCTATAAAACAAGTTAAAAATATTTCCAGTGAGTAACACACAGCCAGATCTTGTTAGTTTTAAAAGATCTCTTCAAGTATTAAGCATAAAATGTTAAAATAGGTAAGGCTTTGAGAAAGAAAACACATTACACAGAGCAAAAGAACAGAGTGCAGGTTTAGAGCAATTTAAAATGAATCATATTTTGCAACCATGCAAGTGGATCATCCAAATTTCACATTCCCACGCCAGCTGTAATGGTGGGTGTCTAAACACCCAGCCACAAAGAATACACTTTCACCTTATTGAAAAGTTCATTATTTTAGCACCTATTTATTCATAGGTGACTAGAAAAAGGTTTCCCATTCCTTCTAGGAAGGTAAGTAAGAACACTTCGAAAATTATCTCAAACCAGGATGAGTAATGCAGCTTTTGAAGTATTCAGAATCCTAGATTTTTTCTGATAACTGAACTAAGTTGAAAGTGTATATATATGGATTTGTTTTCCAGAATCCAAGAAAACACAAGCAAGAGCATGCATAAGAGAAGCCAGGAATAAAACCTGTTAGCTTCACAGCAGACAGGGAAAAGGGCAACAGTTCCAATCTATATTTTAACAAGGACTCATGGCACAAGATCCTTAAGTGCTACTGTTCATAGACAGTACAATTTGTTCTTATCTGGGAGCTTTAATTTGGCAAAACAAATTTTTAATTGTTTAATTTTAATATTGATAAGGTAAAAAAAAAGTACCGATGCCCAACTGTTGATAGATAGGCATCAAAATTTTAACAGCTACAGCCTGGCATTTCACAGGATTAAATAATTCATTAGTTAAGCACCCAACCCATAGTATTTCAAAGGACTCTATGCAGCTGATTTTGTTTGTTTTTCTGAGTCCCAGTTTAAGAACACAAAGGCCAAAAATACTGGAATTCTTTACAATTCAGGAATGTTAATATGGGCATTTATATATTGTCAGGTCAGCAAACATGGTGAGCTACAGGAGGTGCCAGTTTGGAAAGTGACTGCAAACACAAAGACATTCACAGTAAGATTGGCTTGATAGTCACATTTCATTACCAAAACAAATAGAAAGCAAATAATTTAAACTTCACACTACAGACAGTAAGTGTGCTAAGATAAGATAGCAGAGGCACACGGCAAATTTCAAAGACCTTGCCAGCACAGGCCACACTGAAGGGCTGCAGGAGAAATGAGCAGTTCCTCCCAGTGTTCTTACCAATTATTTCCACTAATTCGACCTCCTGGCAAGCCCTGGGGGTCTGAGCTAGCCCTACACTGGAGACTGTGTGCAATTGTTACCTGAACTTCTGTGCTGGCATACAACTAACCTGGAAATCGCTTTTAGTAAATGAATATTGCCATTATTAGTCTTTAGGAATGTTTCTGTAGTATTAAACAGGCTGTTCTTGGAATGCTTCCAATCCAGACAGTCTAAGGATACACCAAGTGAGTAAAACTCCACTGAAGAGAATGGAAATAACTACACAGGAATTGCCATGAAGCTTGTTCTGGCTCATTACTCTCCAAGTGTCAGGTTATCCATAAAACCAGAGACAGCAATAACCAGAGGAACAACCAGCTCCCCAGTGTCCCCTGCCTTTCCTGCTCTCAGCATCCAGGGTGGCCACCATTAGTCACATGGCCACCAGAGAGAATTATTCCCAAAATAAACCATGACAGTTTCAAGTCTTGACACATTATCAAAGTAGTCTACAATGCCTTTTAATATTCTACGCTGTTTCTGCACATTTTTTTAATGCTTCATGACATCATCAACCCAATCTTATTGATTTGCACCACTGCTCACCACCAGAAAAGCAGAAGACAAGGCTTGTAAATTTGTAGGCTCAGGGTCAAGTATTAATTGCAGAATATACTGATAATCTCGAACCAGCAAAACCCCTTGCAGCCACAGGCTAACCCTTCCTATAAAGATTTTTATTTGGAAGGAAACCAAAATAATGCTATATTTGAAACAGAAGCATTTTGAAATGTGAATTTTGGACATTTAAATTGCTTATGAATAGTGAAAGCAAAGGAAAGCAAAAGCAAATAATTTCATCTCATTGTTGTGTGAACAGAAACCAAACTCCACTGAAAAGGAGAAAAGAAAAACAAAGCAGCAGAAGGCGGCAGAACCAGTGACAACCAATCACCTGCGGTTTTCATCCAGCACATCCAAGACCTGCTGGTAAGCCCTACGAGTGGAAGACTGGATAAACGACAAAATGCCACGAGCAGAGTAAAGATTAATTCCATCTTCAGGTAACATATTGGGAGGACAGACACGAGCCTGTTGCAGTGATGGGGTCACACTGTTTGTACAAGCATAGTAAATGAAGAGAGAAACACTAGAGTCAGATTTTAAATGAATAAAAGCTTTTCAGATACACCCCATTCCAAAATGCTTATTGCTTGCTTTTGGTTTACCCTTCTCCCACCACTGTAAGGTAACACTCCCAAATTCCAGTAGTGTGGGATTATGAGCTGCATTTACATATGTCCATCAGAAACACACACAGGTAGTAATAAGGACACAGTTTTGATCTGTTATACAAGTTAGTCCTAGAAAGTGCTTTTACAGCTAAATCTGTACCTGTTGAAGCCAGTGTTCAAGTCCTCACTTGACATCAGTGAGAGGAGTATTTTTACAAGCACTGGCATTTTAAGAAAATCCTACACAATCTCTTTTCAAACACAAGCCTTTTTCAGTAAGGAGAATCTCACACAGAACCCCTTCAACAAAATTTTTGGAAGCTGTGATCAAGACAGTATTTTGATTTGCACATGACCAAGTCTGAAAGCAAAATGCAACAAATTCAAAAAATAGTACAAAATTCACATCCCAGTGACAATGAATTACATGATCTAACATGTTGACTATGATGCAAAAAATATTATTTAAAATATGCAGGACTGTACTTCAAACATGGCCATTTGGATTATACCAAACTTGTCTATCAGGGAGAAAATAGCTTTGGTAAGCTGCCTACAATTTGCTCATGTTTCTTTACATTCAAAGTGACTTTTCCTGCACACAGCAAGACTTTTATTTTTTAAATCTAGAAACTTTATTAGAGATAAGACGCTTTTTTAGTAAGAATTAATGAGTGTTAACTTAATGTAAATATTAACACACATGCAAACTAAGTGCAAGCCACTGCACCCTTTAAATCTTGGGTTACTTTTTATTCTGTGATTAGCACCCATAATTCAACACATTTCCTTGCCACTTGTGCTTTGCTACAACAGCTTTGGATTTAAAATGTCAATCTTTTTGACCTTGGCATTTTAATAAAACATTAATGCTGAGTACTTGGAAGTTGGTTTGATATCTGGCTAATCTCTAGCTGGGTCAGAATTCTGTGGCAACTCTTAATTTGAACAGAGCTGCTCTGCACATGGCTGGCAGTAAAATCACAAAACTGAGTAGGACAGAAAGTTCCACTGAGCAGACTGAATCAAACAATGTTACACAAATGTCACCTCTCCCACAGCAGAGCTCAGCCATCATGGGCTTCAAGGGACACCCACAGACTGCAGCAACTGGGGCTTGGCTGACACTGGTCATTGTTACCTCAAGGACAGGGATCTTTTCAGGCTGCCACAGACTACACTGCAGTAAATATCTGGTTGCTTTCTTACAGCTTTTATTGTTCTCCCACACTTGTAGAATTCACCTTTCTTCTATATTTATGATGACTTCTATTTTGTAGTCAATAGTAGTGGTCACACATTTTACTATGGAATTGCACTAGAAATGCCCATGTTCAACAGAAAAATATCAAGCAGCAGGGGCAAGTTCAAAATATTGTCATTAAAATGAATTTGCTGGATTGAGGCAAATGAAGGTAGAGTTAAGGCCTGAAATCACAGTATATTTTACATTAAAACTAATTTCTCCTGTGCATCTCTTCAGGGACGTGCAGAATAGGGTAAAAGACAAGTAAAAAAAAAAAAGAAAAAAGGTAGCAAATAATATTTAAACATATTGCAAAACAGAAAAAAATTCCTGTTGTCCAGAATGGTATTAGTATAAATACTACAGTAATGATTTTTTAATGCAAAGATTTCTGTATATTAAAAAGATTCTAAAAAATTAAAAAGCAGGAAAAAAAAACCCCAGTTTAAACTAGAACTGTACAGAATTCTCTAGAATTAAGGTACATGTGCTGATTAAAGTCAAATTTATACAATAAGGAAAAAATCAAAATCAAAAAACAAGAATAATTCTATGAAGGACACAAAGGCCTTGACTGTCAGGTGGAGAGAGAAGCAAAATTTTTTTCCTTTTCCAGGATTTGAAATTGCTGTCCTGTAAGCATCTGGCAGTCCTTTGGACTATATCAGAGACCATGGAGAAGAAATATTATGAAGCAATTACCTGATACACAAATCAGCCCAGATAACGTAAAAGAAAAAAGTCTCTGCCATAAGGCAGTTCTCTAATATGTAGTATGAGCATTTATCATTAGACATTGTGGCTATCCCCCCTTCCCCCCTCCACTTCCAGTGAAATGGTCCAAGTTGTAGGTGTAATTTTGTTTCTCATCTCTGAAAAGAATACTTATATAACAGCTCCAGCCACTGTAACTTCCCTGGTTACAGACACCAGTCAATTCTAGAGCTTGGAACCAAAACAGACAGGATGAAATTACAGACATTACTATGAAAGAGTACAGTAGCATTTTGCTATATGCAGTTTTTAGCTTAGCAGCAATCTCCCCTAAACCATCTCAAAGCATTTGTGGTGTACACAGGCTTTATTTCAGGTATTTCTCTGACTTGCAGTTCTGGTAGTATTAAATGAGAGGTAAACAGACTTAACTAATTAAGGTTACTTTGAATTCAAGCACATAGACAGATGTGCACACCATCACCTTTTCCTCCATGACTTGCAAGAAGAACAGAATTTCTCAAACTGTGAAACTGAACTCTCTAGAAAGATGTGTTATGCTAAGGAAAAGGCTGGAGCAAAAAGAAAATTAAGTGCTGCCCACTTTTCCATGCACTCTTGGTGGTTTGGTGATTTCCAGCAGAGAAGTGGAATCCTTGCATTCAGCATTGGCTGGCAATGACCAACAAAAAGCTTTGTTTCTCCAGCTATACAAAACTAGCCAAAGAACAGAATGTCAAACAAATTAAAGCTAATTTGAAATTTAATTTCCCTTTCATTGGCTGTCAGGTGTTTTTCCCTGTGCTCTTTACAGAGGGAAACAATTTGGCCAAGTTTGAGAAACCCTGAAGCAAAATTAGAAACAACACATTCAGTGTAGCTGTTTCAAATTTTATATTCTAAGCTAGAGGTACTTAGTCAGAATATTAGTATTGCAGAGAGCTACAGAATTATACACACTCTTGCTTTTCATATACCAGGGAAGGTTCAGGCTTACGTGCAATCCTTAGTCGAAAGAGGTGACTGGACCCGTGGCATTTTATTTCTTGGGACAGTATCTGATCTGTGCCACCTTGAATAATAATTGTAATCTCTTAAGTAAGCATCCTTAGAAAAAGAGGGATTGTAATTTAGAGTTGTCATTATTGCTACACAGACAGTTATTGTACCAGCAGGTACTTGTTAGTCCCAGGATTTCTAAGAGCATTAGAGAATTACTGACTTTAATGAAGCTCAGCTGCCAAAAAAATCCTCAGAACTGTCTCTGCATGCATCTGGATGACAAGAAGAGAAAGGCAATGGAAGAGAAACCACTATTTGTGCATGTCAAGAACACTGTGATAGGGAGCCCAGCCAACTCTCACTTGCACCATCTATTCCAGAATGTTTGATTTTGTCACTTTTTAAGTCAAGCCTTGGAATTTCACACAGTACATCTGACTATTTTGTCCAAGGAGCACAACAGTGTCCTAGACTAAAACTTGAGAACTGTAATCATATTTTGAAAGCAAAGGTTTTAAAAGGCAGTGCTCCAAGCACCTCTTCAATCCTTATCACAGCTCTGAGCAGCCCATGTGGACTTCCTTTTCTATTTGAAGATGTGAACCAAACAAAGCACAAAAACAAAGAGCTGATTTTTGTCAAGGTAGAGCACCACATCATTTGTTAGTGCAGAAGAAAACTCTTTTTTCAGCCAACAACACTGGATATAAGAACTTCAGCAGCAGCTAGTTTCTTGTATTCTTCTAATTAACTGAAAACTAGTATTTCCAGATGGTAAAGGAATTCCAAGGTGATATAAATGAGGCAACAGCTGCACAATAACATTTTCTGTAGTGCAAAGAATGAAACTTGTGATTTTTTTTTGCAGTTTACACTGTATGTCCTGAGCTTAAACTGTGAGGAAACAAAAGCCAAGAGGTTGCTTTTCCACTAAGTACAGAAGGCCTGGCCTTCCTGCATTTGTGGGAGCTACACGGGTTCCACTGTGACTGTGGTGTTTTTACAATCTGAATTCCTAGAACATTCTGCTGAGAGGAAGCCAGGTACAAAGTCACATTCTCCACTTGGAGAGTGACAAAACCTGGATGAGGGAGAAATGTCAGACTAAACATCAGAGTGCCAGAGCATGTTCAAAGTGATTTTTTTCTTTGGATCATATTGAATCAGAAGAAGCAATTATGACAGAGAAAGAAGCCATTTCTAGGAACCTGCATGATTTCAAAGCAGATGATCTAACACTAGACACAGCATAACTTCTGTCATAAGAAAACAGGCACCTGGGAGGACAAGAGAAAAATGAAGTTCTACAAAAATACATTATCTGCAGGTCAGAAGTGCAGAATACTGCAATGAAGAAGGATGTCTTCCACATGGGCAATAGAGAATACAGATTTGAAGGCTCAATATCATCTAGCCGTTACTTATCTTACAAGCAAGAGAAGAGATCCTGGATCAATCAAAAAGATACAATAGAGGGTGCTTGGCATTGGAAATATGATTTATTTGACAGACTTTATCAAGCACTAGCGTGGGTATCAAGAGAGGAAAACTAATCTCTGGTGTGTAATAATTTTCTGGCTTTTGTAAATGATAAACTGAGTCATGCCAGCTGTCAGTCACATGTTCCTTCATCACAGGCTTTTTAAATTTACAAGATTCCAGGTGCTTATTGTATTGCTAAGTCTCCGAAGGATTGATAGAAGATTAAAATACTGTGACAGCAAATAACATTCAGACCATGTAAACCCAGTAGTTCTATATATAACTACTGAGTGACAGCAAAACACACAGGTGAATTTTATAGATTTAGGATTTTCAGATTCAAGAAGCCCAGACATGTGAGAACTCTGACAGCAAGTACAGGCAGAGCGGATCTTACTGCTTTCTCAGATGGGCATGGCCCATGATTTTTGGAAGACTAAACTAACATGGGGATCAAGTAAAGCAATTTCAAGAAATTGCAAGAATTTCTTTACCAATTGTTTTTTCCTTTTAAGTGCAATACATCAAAGACTGGCAAAGCAGAGCTGGCAGCATCAAAGGGAGAAATATTTCTACAGCAAGCTCCCATCACATGAAGACCATGGTACTCCAGCATGTACCATGTCCAAACTGCCAGATGGGCAAGAGAAAGCCACTCTGAAGTGACATTATAGTGTGTCCAGTCACATAGGATATTATTGGGTAAGTGACACCACAGGGAACTTGGACACTGAGGAGGCTGATAGAACACCCAGAGACTGAGCTGATCAGGCACTTAAAGATGGGAATCTGAGTTTTGCCAGCTCAGTAAATGTGTGTGACTCTGCAGACCTGAGCACCTAGACATGAGCAATCTATAAACTTGTATGAACCCAAAGTCTGATCAAATAAGAAGGGGAAGATATGAAACAATATTTCCATAAATATCTGGAAGAGAAAAAGTGTAACATGTCTGAAGTGTGAGAATGCAACAGAGTACATTTCATTTTAGCCAAATTAATAGGTGGACAGATAGGTGGTACACACAGTACCTCCTGGTGCCCCTGATGTCAATAGAAGAAAACAGGCATTTCTAGGGCATACTTCATTTGATCTACTTTAGACTAAAAATAGGTAGACCTTAAGTAGGCTATGCACTTATTTCCCTCTAGTTACTGAAAATTAAGTTTGATGGTGATCTAGCAATATTGTTATACAGTCTACATTGGGACAGATGAATCCCATCTTTCAAATCTTAAATTTAAAGCCTTTTCTCAGGCAAGTATTCCTTATGGCAGCTCTATTAAAATTCATACATCAAAGATTCCTAAGTGTTATATTGCAAAACCAGTTATTTCCAGGTGGAAGGATGCTGTCACTCAGAATAAGCCATGATTAATCCAAGACTATCATATCTAATAAAAATTTACAGACATGTATGTCTTCAGAAGGCACCCTAAGAACTGCAACCTTGGATGGTAACAATAGATGAAGTTTCCAGTTCTAAGTGCTCCTTGCCATTTTGGTCAGAAAAGATTAAGATGTATATACTCACAGATTCCAATACATGTAGTACAGTGACACCAGAGAAAAATTACTTATTCTAATATTTATGAGGAAATAAAAATATTTCTTCTCCAATGAATGAAAATAATTATAATATTAATAGTGAAAGAACTGGGAACATTTTGATGCACGAAGAATTCCATTTCCTGAAAATTCAGGGGGAAAAATATTGTACCGACTCAGAAACTGAAAAAATCTCCTGAAATAACAATTCCTGGTAACTGGTGAAACCAATTGTGAGCCCACAAACACTTCCACCTATCCCCTGCAAGAAGTCACCTCCCTAAACAAAACCCATAGAAAAGAAGAAAAAGGCTGGTGTTATAATAGTTAAAATTATGTTCTTGCCACAACATACAAAACATTAGCTGGGAAAAGCAAACGAGGAAGAGGTAAGGAAGGAAAGAAGGAAGGAAGGGTGTCCCAAAGGTGCAGCAGTGGCCCTGCAGGGGCTGCACTCACATGGAATCGTTGCGGGCCAGCTGCCCGTTCTGCCGCGTGGCGTTCTCGCTCATGGAGCGCTCTCTCTTCAGCCTTCCCACCGCGCGCACCTGCAGCACGGAGTAAAGGAGACATCAAAGCCAGAGGGTCCCAGGACACAGCTCTGTGCTCTGCAGGACTGTCACTCAGACCTGCCCTCAGATACAAAGGCACATTTCCAGGGGTTTCACAGTGGTTAGGAGGAAAACAGCTGATGACAGATGTGATGCTGGCAGGTGTGGAAACAAGCTCCAAACTTACTGCTATCCTGCTGCTACCCTGTTGCAATTCATGTGACCTGATGTCAAAATTACGAACCAAGAGAATTTTCAATATTCTCTGGAGATACTCAAAGCTCTCTGGACACAATCCTGAGTAACATGCTCTAGGATGACCCTGCCGAGGGAGGCTGGACTAGATCAACTCCAGTGGTCCCTTCCACTCTTACCCATTCTGGGATTACTTCCCACCACCAGAGATAAATATACTCCTATTATATTTTATAAGCCTATAGAATACGCAGTTTCATAAATAATTTTCCATTTTTAAAGTGTCAGTTGCCATTATTCACCTGGATGCCAATGTTATACCATTATTTGAAGTTGTTTTTTTCAGAGTTTCATTAAAACTCATTAATTCTGTGTGGTGTTATATCATCTGGCTATGAATTCCATAAGTTAACCACATACATTATAATGTATAACTATAGACAGCACAAGAATCTAATATTTTGCTGGTAATCTGTAAATAAAAAAAAAAAAACAAATTTGCAGCTTTCTCTTCATCACAAGGACTTTTTTGTTAGAAATATTTTCAGTAGTACTAATTATGACTTTATTTTTGTAAGTAGTGAGTAAGCTTGCTGAGCATGGCAATTCCAGGCCATCTGCCACTTCAAAGTCTAAACAGAACTACTATAGTGCTAATAAAAATATTTTTGTATTTTCCCAACATATGTCAGCACCAAGCTGATCTGCACCACATAGAGAAATCCTTGGTCATTTCACTTTCTTTAGCAGAATGCTTCTCATCTAAGGAAAAAGTAAAATAAGTACTGGCCTCTTCACTTTGAGGTGTCTGCTGTGGAGGTTTTTCTAGGTCCAAAAAATCTAGCGGTCGCTCACTAAGAGAAATAACACGGGGAGGAGTTTTCAATGCCAGTGGTTTGAATGGAGTAGACTGAAGAATGTCAAGGTCTGCTGGTCTGGAAAATGGAATGTCTTCACTATTACCTGCAAGAACATCAATTGTCAATAGAAAGCAAATTGTTTTGAGGCCTGAAGGCCAGTGCTTAAAAGTTCAAAAGGACATTGCAGCAGTAACTTCTCCTGCCTATGCCAAATGATGAAGTATAACCTTCTTGTATGTTAAAAACTACTGTTGAAGGGCTCATAAGGACCACATTGACACTTATTTGAGCAGTTCCTCTGAGGACAATGATCCTGAGTAACCCTGAACCACATAAACTGTAAATGCAAGTGAGAGCACTCAAGACACAGTCCTATCAGTGTCTTTGACTGGGGACATCAAAGCATAAAATACATGCGTGTCACACATTTTGCAAACTTGTTAGACTTTCAGCTGTTCTGGATATGTCACTGTAAAGCCCATGACCACAAATACTAAACTAATATTGATAGAGTCAACTCATAATAGACAGATTATCAACAAAAGCAGCACTCTAAGTAAAATCAAACATGTTTTTCATGACAAATATAAAGTCCAACCCCAACATTTGTTACAGCTACTTTAGCTTACAGTTAATTACTAAAAATCGGGTGTAAATCAATAAACAGTAATTTTTTCTCCAAAAATAGCATAGTAAGATGAAACATCAGCAATTAAACCTTCTGTTCATAATTAATTCATCATCTGTCTCCATTATAAGCTATACCAAAACTATTCGTGAAATATTTTCAGACCTTTAAAAACTTTCCAAGTTAAAGAGCTTTAACTATTTAAACACCAGAAAGCATTTTACAGGTTATTCTTTCAAAAATGACACATCAGTATATATTTTTTCCATCCAGAAATCTGGGTAACTAATTTAAGTTTTCACCTGCACTGCGATGCAGACATACCTGCCACTACAATCCGCTCTGGAACCTGCATAGTTACACTGGCATTTGGAAATCCTTCCTGGCTGTTCTTGTCCAGGTCAGAGTTGTGAGGAGCCACCTTGAGCTTCTCGGGGACCCTCATGCGCTGGCTGATGCCCTCGGTGTATTCCATCTCGTACTGCAGCCGGTTCATCTCAGCCATCTCGGCAGCCGGCGACGGGAACGCCGCCCCGCCCATCCTGCCAAGGCAACCCAACACTCAGACAGGGACAGGGACACAGCAGAAGAACGGACAGGAGATGCTTTGCTCAGATTCCCAGGGAAGTGGGAGATAATAACTGAAGAGTCTTATTTAAAGGAACAAACTGCACAGTAAAATTCATTGGAAGTGTAGTCACAAAGTGCTGGGAGGTGCAGGCAATGAAAGAAGAACAAACCGTTGTAGACAATGTTCAAATTGAGGGTTCTCCAACTGAGCCACAACAAGTTAAAAAAAAATCAAAACCTTCTGCAGGTAAGGTACTATTCCTGCACTGGCTGACAGAAATAGAAACATAAACAAACACATCAAAGAATCAGCAGCATTGGTAGGAAATCTATTCAGGATTGGTGAGAAATCCAAATTACTGATTTGCATTTACAGAAATCCAGTATACTTATGGTTGAGAAAATGGCTGAAGTCTCACGAAACTGCATGTTGAGGCATGGGAAGAAAGAAAAGACACAGGCTGGGCAGGAGGCTCCTGCTCACTGTCAGTCACCCAGATCTTACAAGGACAAAGTTCCTTCTCAACAGCCTGTCAAATCAGCTTGAAAACTGAGAATATTCATAACCCTTCCCAAGTGCAGCAATTCTTTAAACTTGTCACTTCTATATTTTTCTGCAAATTAACATCTTACTTTTGTGGAACTGATACAAGATGAGGAGGAGAGAGAACAAGACTTCATTTAAACTTAAAATCATTTGCCAATGCTTTATATATACGTTTTCCTAGAAAAGCAGTGGAATTTCAAATCAAGCAGGGGACGAGTGCCCTAGAAACTGGGCTGTTAGAAACTTACTACTGTAATTGCTGGGAGTTGTGTTAAAGACCAAGGTAACTGGGAGTCTGAAGTTAGATTTAGGGTCAAGAGAAAAAGAAATCCTAGAGCTGTGCCTGGGGGTGCTGGAAAGAGACCTCAGACAGCTGGGAGGAGCTGATTACCTGGGCAGTGACCAGTCCACCTTGCTGATGGCTCAGACCCAGATAATGGCTATGGGCTCAGTTAAGAGACACCCTGAAGCTGCATTTGGAGAGGGGCTGGAAAGGGGCTCCCAGATGAAACACTGAGCTGCAAGAACTGGCTGTGGGAAATGTCATCCAGGCCACAGCTGGGGGCCTTGTCAACAGCTCAGACTGCAATGATGCTTTTTTAGGGTCAGAATAGGAAAACAAAGTTTCTAGACACATATATATTTACACAGCATGTAAATATAGCTTACACTGGCAAACCTGCCTATGCAAAGCATGGCTTAGTCCAGCACAAAATCTATGACTAGTGTTGCTTAAGTAGGTCCCTAAACGAAGTAACCCATCCTGGCAAAAAGGCAGGGTTTGCCACTAAAATTGCAACTACATTCCTTTACTATTTTTGGCAGCAAGGCCATGTCTGTCGCTGCGTGTGCACTCTGCTGAGCTGAACGTGCAGAATGCAGAGAGGCCTCAGTGCAGAGCAGCCCAAGGCAGGTGAACCAGCCCAAACCCTCCCACCATCCCACACAAGCAATACTTCCACATTTACCAATAAACCTTGAATAACCCTCAGGCAAAGCACAGAAGTACAGAGAAGGATCTGGACTGTGTAACACACGACTGCACACACACTGAGTGTGATTACCTGGTGGTCCATCCAGCCTTGGTGTTATCTGCAAGGCTCCCTATCACCAAAGATCAAATAAAGCATCTCAATAATCTCCAAGTGTCACTGTAGCACAGTAGGAGAACAGGTGATCAAGGAGCAGGCTAAAAGATCACTGTGTAACCTTAAAAAAGGTCTATGTAAACTTTAAAAAAATTACTTCTAAAGGAAATACTTGAAGTGCTGCACATTTAATCCACCTGTATTAATTATCACTGTTTGTATCAAGTGAAAGAAAGTGAAGTAACCCATTTAATTATGCATAAACACTTCATAGGAGTTCAAGAGGTGCTTAAGCATCTGTCACTTCAAAAATGTTAACCTTTTCACATGGAGTTTTTTTCAGCCCTGCCCTCTGATTTTACAGACTAGATCTGCCCCTCTTGCAAGACATTGGCTTGATCAGCCAGTGACATGAACAAAATACACGGCCATCTGAAAGTTCTACATTCCAAAAGGTGCCTTTCATTTCAAACATTGTCTGTGATCAGTAAAGCATTTCCCAATCCCATAAAAATTATGTCAACAGGGAGACCAAATTTTAAGAACTTACAGTACCCAGAGTATTGACTGGCAGCAGCTTTAAGCATACTTATTGCTCACATGTGACAAAAGGTGTTTCCCTGCTTCACTCTCATTTGGAAACACTTGGCTGGCTCCAAGTTTAGTGATCAAGTATCCCTGCCCTGCAGCAGTGTTTCCACCACAGCTTGGTGAGGCTTTTGGACACAAGTCTGTTTGCACAACAACTGCTTTCCAGCTGCAAGGCAAAACCTACACAAAGCCAGACAGCAGTAGAAAGTATTTATAAGCTAAATAGCACTGTGTAGGTTTAGCAGTGCTTGTCAAGGTCCTACAGATGCAAAGCCTCAGTATCTCCCTACTCTTGTCTACTTTGTGTCACTGAGAACTGGATTTGCTGTCAAAGTGATTTCAAATTTCATTCCTTTTTACAAGAGAACAGCAAAACAAAAAACAGTGAGATCTCAGCAACAGATGAAACATTTTAATGAAGCTTCTGAACAAAACAAAGTTCTGTTTTCTGCAATGTCCTTGTTATACAAAGCATTTTACAGAAAGCATTAATAATAAATCAGGTGACTGAGGATTTTAAAATTGATATTTACAGAACTAAGTACCTCTTAAAAAGGCATGATAATAGAAGTCTGAGAATGATAAGACAATAAAAAGCCAATCACAAATACAGGATAAATAGAAAATGGCTGAAGTGCAAATGAGCATCAACAGGAAAGAAAGAGAGAAAGAAAGAAAGAGAGAAAGAAAGAAAGAGAGAGAGAAAGAGAGAGAGAGAGAGAGAAAGAGAGAGAAAGAGAGAGAGAGAGAGAAAGAGAGAGAGAGAGAGAAAGAGAGAGAGAGAGAGAAAGAGAGAGAGAAAGAAAAGATAAATCCAGAGGATGATAAGGCAAGAGAGAAAAAAGAAAAGGTTATAGAAAGTGAATGTTCAGAAAGACACAGGAGTACCTCCCTCTCCTAAACAAGAAGAGATGAGGATGAAGCAATGCATACAAATGTGAGGGACAACTGTTTGGCAGCGTTTTGGCCATAATCACACATTGGCCATATCTGTGCTGCAACTGTTCTGTACAGTGTGGAGCCGCAGATACAAGAAGATGAGCTCTGGTAACAGTATAGCTCTGTCAGCACTGAGCTCAGAGAGGTTTTACAACCCACACCAAACTGTAGCTTCTCCAGCTCCATTACTGTTTGTTCCTGATGTGGCTACTTCACAGATTCTCTGTTCACGTGCACATAAGCTACAAAGTGTTCCCTTGGCAAGCATCCAGTTACCCTTGGACAAGGAAAAGGGGGAAGAGGAAGACGCAGAGCAAAGCTGACGATGCGAATTAAGGACCCAAAAGACCTTATTCTGGGCCCCTGTAACTGAATACAGATCAGAGAGTCGTGAGCTAACAAAGCACGAATGGAACAATCTGAGGGAGAGGAGCACCAGGGCCAGGCTAAACGCTCAAAGCTGCTCTGCAGAGCACAGTTACAGGTGCTGAACTTAAACAATGCACTGGCCCCTCTCCTCAGCACTGGCATGACACCAACAAAATGCACCTGTGACACACGAGCAAGGCTATATGACCACAAACCACTAAAGACTGTGTTCTTTCAAGTTTGTTTTACTCCAGCAGAATGCTTTAACACAAAATACTTTTAATATTTTTTTTTTTTTTTTAATAAGAAAAAAATGCTGGAGAGCCTTAGAAGAAAAACATCATTCTGACAACCATTTTTCTGGAACACCCAACTATTCACTGCGCTGTGGCGGCATTGAAAGCATTCGGAAATAGAGGGGGTGTAGGTGCTTCCTTCCCTTTATGGGGGGTGGTCACGGCGGCTCAGCCGATAACGTTCGGGGGAAATGGGGTGTTCGCGACCTCGGCGCTTCGCCCCCGGGCGTCCCGGGCGGGCGGAGCCCCGGCACAGGCTCCAGTCCCGCTACCGAACGCTCCCACACGACCCGGCCGCGACCCCGGCACCGGGCCGCGGGACACAGCCCGAGGGGCCGGGCCAGGCCGGGCCGGGGGCAGTGCTGGCAGCCCGGAGTGGGTGCTGGCAGGCGGGACGAGCCCTGAGGGAGCCGGGGCTGAGCGACACGCGGCCGCGGGGAGCGGGGGACACACGGGCTAAAGGGGCTCCGGCTGCGAGCGCGGCGAAGGGCCGGCTGCGGCCCCGCGGGCAGGCCGAGCCCTCCGGGCGGAACTGGGGCCGCTGCCGCCAGGCCCCGGCGGTCCGTACTCACCCGTGCGGCGGAAGGAGGCCGGGGAGCGCTGCCAGCCCGGCCCGGCCGGGAGCGCGTCAGGCACCGCGGAACCGCACCGCGCTCCGCGCGTCAGCCGCCAAACGCGGCTTGCATGTCCCCATCGGGTGTCCGTAAGGGCCACGCGTCACGTGACTGGAGGCGGGCGGAAGAGGCTCTCGCCGATGCCTCACGTGTGAGGGAGGCGGGGGCAGCCATCTTTACTGAGGGCAGGCGTGCGCCGCGCAGGCGCGTTGGGGTGCTCGGCAAGGTGACCTGCGGCGCGGCCCCGCCCTGCCGTGCCCGGGGCTGAGCTACGGCGGGAGAGCCGCGCGCGGTGCCCGCACGGAGCGGTGCCCACACGGAGCCGTGCCGTGTGCCCCGTGCCTGGCCAGCGCGTCCGGGTGTGCGCTGAGCTGTGGCACGGGCAGGAGCCGCGGCATTGGAGTGCGCCGGGCCCTGAGCGCTGCTCCAGGGCAGCCCTACCGCTCGCCCAGCCCCGCCTGGGGCCGGCTCTGAGCTCCCGGGGCCCTGCCCGGCCCACAGCCATTGGCGCCCCGTTACCGTCACGGAGCATTTGTCACCAAACGCGGGTGACAGCCGTGCCTTTCGTGCCCCGCTGACGCCCAGCAGAGCTCAAACCCTTCAAGGGCACCATTAGGTGACCCTTCCTGAAACTGATTATCAGAGAACCAGGAGCAGCTGCTGCTTCCTGGCATAACTCAATTTTTCAACTCCACACAGGAAAATACAATGAAAGATGCCGTTATGTCTATGAGGTACTTTTTAAAAAGAAGAAAGCAGGCTCAGAGCTTTCTCTGACTTTGGATTTATGATTACAATGTTTTGGAGGTCAGAAAGTGTAGCAGTTCCACCACAGAAGCATGTATTGATCAAGGGCTTGCAACTTGCTAATTCAGCTGTTCACAAATATCAACAGCACTGTTTTACATAGGCAAGTGGTCAGAAATATGATCTCCTACTAAACCTAAGTTGTCTAACATTGAGAATGATACAGTCATTGCCTTAAGATCTTACATTTGCCCTTATATTTAGCTGCCTTGAAACATGAGCTGCCCCAAGCACATCTTACCTGGCAATCCTCATCATTCTGTATATGGAGTCCTCAATGTTACCTCTTCTTTAACATTTTATAAATTATCAAAAGGATTTAGTCTTTAAAATAAAAACAAACAAGAAAAGCCCAAAGCAATTATTGTCTAAAAACTTGTTCTTCAAGCACACTAGAAATATAGCTCCTCTCCTGTGATTCCCCATATGTAAGTGTATGTTGAGATCAGTTTTGTGACTGTTTTTGTTCCATTGAATATATGGCTGTTAATAAATTCAGTGGTCACAGACAAATCACTTGACAACTGCCCTGCCTTGTCTTCTGCCCCAGCTCAAAAAGAATTGTATCAGGCTGTATCCCTTCCCCTCTCAGGATGTTCTTGCCATTTTTTGCATTGTGTACAGGTGCTTGCACAAGTAACCTTCTTTGACAGTTTGAAGATTTCGCTGCAGATATCCTTGATTTTCAGATCAGTGATTTAAAAGGCCATCCTTAAGCATGTTAAATACAACACAGTCCTGCTGGTTCGTCTTCTTTATTTTCATGTTGAACTCTTGATAATAATTTTATGTTGTGCCTTTTTCTTTCTGTACACTCTGATTGTACCAAGCACCACACAACCACTCACTCCCCACATCCCACCTCACCATGGGATGGGAAGAGAATCAAGAGAATAAAATAGAACTCATGTTGAGGTAACAATGGTTTTATAATTGAAACAAAACAGTAATATTAATGATACTACTAATACTAAATGTAATAAAAAGGAGAAGGAGAGAAAGAGATAAAACCCAGGTAAGACAAGTGATGACAATACAGTTGCTGCCCAAGGCCAAGCTGGTCCCTGATCCACCCTCAGCCTCCTCTTTGCAGGTAGTTTCCCCAGTCCATATAGTGGCATGATGCTCTATGGCATGGAATTGCCACTTCAGGGCACCTGTCCCAGCCATGCTTCCTCCCATATTTCTGTGCCTCTCCTCACGGGCAGACCATGGGACACTGCAAGGTCCTTAACTTAGAGTAAACACTACTGAACAACAACCTAACCATCAGTGTGTTGGCAATATCAGTTATCAGTTAGCAATTCTCCTACTGAATCCAGAACATCCCTGAACCAGCTGATAAGAAGAACAAGCCCAGCTTATCACAACATCCTATGTAGGAAGAAAGCTGGTATGCACAGACCCAGCTTGGGTATTTACACTCAAGTCCTAAACTCGGATGTGGGCCAGGTCAGAGGGAGCGAGTGTCTTTCTAAAGACAAACTCTACCCCCCATGTTTTAATCAGATAACCCTTTTTTAGGTATTCCCAGGTAGTGGACAAGAGCATTAATACTGGAAAGGGGAAAAAAAAAAGCCAACATGGAAATGGGTCTTTTATTTAGTCAAAATAGCTTTATTTGGCTGTATTTAGCAGAATACAGCCCCCATCATTTGCTCTTTATTCCCAATTTCTCATGCATCCATTCTTTCAGTACAATATATTAACAGCTTGCACCTCATCAGCACTTTCCAGTTAAGGCTCCCAAAGCATTTACAGACAGCAGTTAACTAATCCTCACAACAACCATTAGCAGTAGGGAAGGAAAATGATCTGCAGCTGCAGTGAGAAGTCAACATCAACTTTTCCCAAGTTTTTCTTTGATTTCCAGTGTCTAGCTTGTATTATGCCAGGCTTGACGAACTTGTGTCCCTGCAGTTGTATTTCATGCTTTTGAAAGAAAGACTCATTTTGAGCACTCAAAATCTAGAGCTATTTATCAACATCTTTCTTTAGTAACTTTTGAAGGCCACAAATAAAGTGAGCAGCAGAATCCAAAACTAGGAACAAGGCATAACTTCCAGTTACATTCTATACTATGAGACATAATTCTCTGTAACTTACCTTTGGACTTCAAAGCCACAATCCATTCCCTTCTCCTTACACATTATTCTCTACTGGACACATTTCCAGCAGACTTCAGGCTCAGGTACTCACATTTTCATTTTACTAGCTAGTTTTATATGGAAGTCTCCACAGTCGTCAATTCTATGTTTGGATGACTGTAATGAGCATTAATTAAAAAAAAAAAAAAAAACAAACTCCAGCACCCCAACAACCTACCAAGCAACAGGTGTGGTCTTTGAGTATTTAAAGCAAACTTCAGAGTTTATGGAAAAGTCTAGTATGCGATTGTTTTAAGGAAGATAATCTCGACCCCAGGCTTGATTCATATGAAAGACTAAATATTAACTTGACATTAATACCTTCTTACCAGTAGTGCATCTGCAAAGAGATTCTTCATTAAGCCCTGTAAATTCACAATTATACCTTGCAAACAGAATTACTATGACTGTTCAAGCAAACAATAATTTTAAAATATCCATTCAGTTTGTATAAATGATATCTTCATGTTAGCTCCATCATAAGAAACTGGCACGGAACACAGACAAAACCATTTCTTTCTGCACACTCTGTTAGGTTAACACTGAAAATTCAAACAGTCTGACAAACACGATGCAAGTATTTTAACAAAACAATATAAAATTTCACTGGCTTAAAAAAACCATCTAAATGAGAAATCCTGGTTATTTCACTGAATTGCTAGACCCTACATTTAAAATGGTGCATTTTAAATGCACCTATTCAGATGAATTAGGCTTCTTCACTAAATACTGAAATTCTGATAAATTGTGCAAGTATTAAAAATATTAACATTTTAAATGTCAACATTACAATTTTAAATAGCCTTGCAAGTGCAATGTTATAAATATTTAAAAAAACCTCAGAGCTACAATTTAATATAATTTATATGAGCAAATGAAAGTGCTTTTCAAGTATTTATGTTCATTTACAGTTGGATTGTCTTGTATATAAGTCAATGCTTAGATGGTACGATTTAAATATCAGTTTTTTTAAAAATTCTGGATGCATACATTTATCTGGATGGAATAAATGGTTTCATTTGCAGATATGTGTGCTAAATATTTAAATACAGAATACAATTTGTTATAAACATTTAAGTATGAAATACTGTAAAATGGAAGTATTTTAGATTTTGTTAGGAATCACATCCTGATGGGTGTGTGATAACCTGATAATGCCTTGGGAGCCCTTGAGCCATACAGTAATTGTTAATTCTAGCAAAATCCCAAATTACATGGTAAATAGTTTTTTCTTCCGGAGAGACAAAAGCATGTGATCATAATGGAGGCCCAATCCTGCCAAATTTGAAGAACTCAAAGATCGCATGATCAATGTCAAAAGCCATGGAATCTAAAGAAAACTTCCCAACACTTTCTTCAATCTGCTCTTAGGAACAGCCCCTCTGGAGCACACAGGCAGTGCTGTCCTCACTGTCCTGCCTGCCCAATGCCTGCTGTCGCTCCCTCTCTGGCCAGTCAAGCACCATCATCATCACAGTGATACAAAAACCTTTGTATTCCTGTTTGCCAGCCAGAGGAAGGGTGAGGTACACGGGGAGATACTTGTTTATTAGACAAGAAAACCAAACCAAAACAACTCTTAATGAATCATTATATAGTTGAAAGTGCACTGAAAATATTTCCTATTGAACCCTATCTCTCTTAAGTGCCAGACTGTCATCTTAAATGATATCCACTTGAAACATTGAACATATGTAAGCTGATACAGGAGCATTTAGTTTGTCTTGCTGTTTGAAAAGCACATGACACAAGGCAGCATTGACATCTTTCATTAAAGATCTGGTGATGCTGTAGTTTTATAGTGAAGATGCAGCTCAGAAATGACAAGGTTCAGCAGATGCCCCTGCAGATGCCATTATAAGATTCCTCCAACAAAGTGCTTTGTCATTTGCCATAGACAAAAGTCAAACTGTTGCCCTACCTCACCACAGTTCTGCACTGGCAATTTATAATTTTCTTTCCAGATGCAGCAGGACTTCAATAAATTATAGCTCTTCAGAGTTAGGCACTTCTTTGTAATAAATCAGTTTCATGTTCTGTGAAGAGTGGCCACCATTTAGATTGGTCTCTTCATGCAGACCTGACAACGACTGATGATATTCTCTAGTTGTCCTGCTTTCAAAGTCTGTGGCACAGGTCTCCTAGAAGAAAAAACCCAAACATTCAATTTTTTTCTTTAAAAAACAGGGAGAGACAATGAGACTTTAGATATAGAATTACTGACAACAACCTTGAAATTCTTGGCTCAAACACCTATGTGCTACAAAATGACTCTGCCCCTAACAAACAGGGGTGCCTAACCTGAAGAGAATTACAAAGGAACCCCCCACAGGTTTTGCAGGCATTTGTGTCCTCGGGCACTGGGATGCAGGGAAGTACAGTTTACCTGAACATTCTTCTTGGATTTAATGATGCCAACCAGAAACTGTAGGAATTTGTGTAGTAGTTGCATGTCCCCCTGCCATGGCACTCTATGAATGGGACGGCCCGAAATTCTTCCAGACAAGATCCAGGAGATGCCAATGCTTGGCCAGAAGCTTCTGAGCCGGCACTTGTGTACTGCAACCATCAAAACATTTTGATGAGATCTTGCCCATCAGCTTTTGGTAGACTGCAAGCAAAACAACCTCCCTCTTTCTAAAACATACCATATGTTTTGTGGTATATCTTGGACAAAATAAACTTTATGCCAATTCATTTGATAAAACTTACAATGAAGCACAGAAGCCTTCTGAAAATTCAAGCAGTTATGGCATTTCTTAAGTCCCTGCAAAGGCCTTTTTCAGGTTGATGAAATGCATGAAACTAACCAGTACAAAGCCTAGAAAGCTGGCTTCTGTCCAGTTGAGTACAACAGTAACTACATTACAAATAAACCAAATTGGCGAGGGTGTGTTTTCATATTTTTTGTTGAACTGATCACTTCTCCAAACACAAAAAGCAGAAAAGGCATTTTCCTTCTCTGATGTTGGTAAATTCTTGTAGAAGTAGTTCTATAATAATTTACAACAGTTTAAAATTGGCTAGAAAATACCATGTAACTTTGCTGATGTTGGAAACAAGTAAATTGTTTTAACCAAATGCTAAAAAATTCTCTCATTCTTTTCCAAGTTTATTATTATTACTACTTGCCAAATCGCAGGAGAAACAAAAACTTCACCCTAGAGCTAAAAGGACTTTACATTATCCAAAAGAGAGGGCTTTTAAATTCTTCTACCTTAATTTTTCAATCCCTATGACATTCCACAAACATGGGTAACAAAGATGAAATGTTACATCCCCTATTATAAATACACTGTTAGTCCCATAAGCAGTTCTCAGTTTGCACTTCCATTATGAACTCTCTTCACTCATATCTAATTATGGTATCAAAATTGCTGAGGCAGTCTTCTGTAGACAGTGTTCTGCATTTATTTTCATTTATTTAGCTTTCTGAGCACTTCAACCCCAAATCTGATTTTTAAAAGAACTTCCTGGCATAGAAGTTGGTCACTTATTTCTACGTTTTTCTGTTCAGGACCAGTTTACCCACTCCACTCCCCAAACCTGTTTCCTAGATCTTAGCATAACATGTGAAAGTCAATGCATGCAGTTATTTTTGTCAGACTAAAATCCTTTAGTACTTATCTTTTCTGCTTTTCCTCCTGCCACCTACTTCTGTGAACAGATCAAAATAGATGTTTCTATGCTTTTGGAATTGAATAAAAATTAATAGAATTATTTTCTACTTCTTGTCAGAGGCAAAAAAAAATTAAAAGGATTTAACAGTTATTAAGAAACAAATGAGCTATGAACAGCTGAAAACACCAATGAAAATGAGAGGACATAAAATTAATAATTCAAGTTGTTATATCCTTACCATAACAAAAGAAAAGCCCTTCCAGAGAGACATCCAGCCATCTGGACATGCAGGAACTACAGTTGTTTGGCTGTGAACTGCTATTACCATTGCAGCTCCTTCACAGACAACACACCTGTGAAGGAAAGCACATACATTCAGTGCAGACATGAGGGAAAACATGAAAGCAGAGCAAACCTGTGCCTTCTAGGATGGTAGCTACCTCATGGCATAGCATACCTTGCTATAAATGCTACTACTCACACAGGTTTGTGTGTTTAATGAGGAGTAAGTAAATTGAAGGAAACCCATATACCTTACCTTGCAATTGCTTTGCAATCTCTACTAATAACACCAGACTAAAACTGTTCTAAGATGGGAAGCAATTCCAGAACATTTGAACTTCTTAATTTTGCCTTTAACAAAGTAACTAGCAGTATGTTACCTTTTTCACATGCTCACCATTTTATGTTGTTCTGGTTCAGTTCAAAATTCTGTACTTCTGTACCTTTATTTGCCGATTAGAAAAAGAAATCTTTATTTCCTAAATGGGGAAACTAAAGCTGAGCTATTGGATTGCAACAACAGAGTAGGGCAGGACAAAAGATAAGAGTGCAATGCCTGCCTTCCCACCTTGGATTTTGCTGCTCTAGGTCTTTCATAGTTTTAGAACTTTTCTCTTACATTGTTCTCCATCCTTCTCAGCTATTCCAAGCAACTAGAAAGGGCCATGCTTGCAGAACAGTGTTTCATAGCTGAGAACCTTCAGCTCAGTTTACAATGTTCTTCACCAACTACAGTAAATACATCATCCAGAATTGAAAGCAGAACTTGATTTGTGCTATAATTCTAAATAAAAAAGCTTTATTTAATTTTAGTCTGTCTCTAATATCTGTATTGATAGGGCCCAAAGAAAATAATCCCTGCAATCAGTAGGGCAGTGTGTCATTTTCTTATGCTGGCTCTGCAGCAATAGGCCCTGTGGTGGGACCCTAGCTTTATTCCAACTTTTCTTGAGAGTATCACTGGGTATTTGACATACTTAGGTGAGCAATCAAAAACCAGGCTGATGAAGTCAGGCTTGTACTGGCTGAGATGGGCAGGTCTTGCCTAAGATTTGCCACTTAAAACAATTTGTGATGCCTCTGTGGTTCCAGGGCAGAAGAGCTAAAATTCTGATCCTTTTACCTGCTTATCTGGGGCTCTAGTGCCCTGCCAGAAATGGGTGCCATGTCTGGTGGCATCACCACTGCAGTGGACAGCCAGTAGGAGTAGTCATTGCGAGAAGCAAAGCTACAAACATCATTGGTGCTGCAGAATAAGAATGGCATGGTGCTGAACCTCTGCAAGCAGCTACCAGCTGTTCCTGGAAGACAAAAGAGGAGAGTTTTGTGGCAGTAGGAAATTTAGTGCAGTGACCAGAAGAGACACACGATGGCACCCAATCTACTATAGGAAGAATTAAAACAGTTGTTAACTATAAGAAGAGTCTGTTCAGTAAAATTATCTGAAAGCAAAATGCTTCTGGCTTATACAAAAATATCTATATAATAAACAAGGGCTAAGAACAAAATCTGTTAAAAGAATACAATCTTCTTGAATGGTATCAGCCCTTGACACAGTAGCAGGGATTCAGCTGCTTAAGCAAAAGTTTCTGGTGACATTATTTACCCTAAAGTATCCCACTTAGGCTCTAAAATCCACAAGATTCTCCTTCACATCCTGTGGTGTTATTGTCAGCCCTGTGTGAGCCCACATGTCGTGAAGGTTTATACTAGACATCTGTACTAGACTAACTGAATTCCTCCTCAAAAAACTCTAGGGATATCAACAAGGGAATATAGGAGTGCAAGAAAGAAAGGTGACTTTTAAACCATGATTCCTGAATTGACTCCAGGTCACTCTGGAGACAGATGGTTGAAACCAATGTTTATCTCACACTTACTGTAAATTTGGGGACAACTTAGCATTATTGGACTCTAAGAAAACAATCTGAATTTTTTTACCAATACAGTACCAAGATCTTGTCCGTGGGCTCGTTCATTTCCTTGTACAAAAAGCAGTGAATAGCCAACATAGATCTGGGATGTCCCATGTGGGCACGAAGGAATCTTTGTTGTCTGACTATGCCGGGTAAAGATAAATCCTTTTCTTGTTGGACCAGCAGTGATAGTACCCGGTGATCCAGGTAACCCCTGCAGACCTGGAAAGCCAATCAATCCAGGTTGTCCTGTGGATGAGAAATAAATATGTCTGCAAGTATTATAATTTTGTTTGAATTTTCATTTCTTGTTAATTCGTCAAACTGCTTGAAAACTAACAAAAAAAAATACCAATAAAAAGACACAACTTAAAAACTCGTAGTATATGTTCCAGATGTAGGAATTCCTTCAGACTTAGCTCAGACAGCTTTACACTGCATAGCTTTATGGCATAGTGAGGTATTTTAAAGAACCGTGGCCATTTTAACCAAAAAAAGCTTAAAATAAAAACATTTTGTGGTGCCAAATAAAAATATTTCATTCTATTTTGATGTAATATAAAGGCACCCTGGTACCTACAGATTTCAAGTGACTAAATAGAAATGATTAATAACAGAAGAGCATAGTCAGGGCATATTTCTGTAAATTATTATTTCAGTTGTGAACATGCATCTGTTAAAAGCTAAGAATGTGCTTACCTATGTCCCTAAAGTTACTGTAAATGTTCTGTAAATGACAGAATCTCAGTACATGTAAGAGGAAGGATTTACAGAAATCAGCAGTACAATTTATCTGTAAATTCAGTTAGTACCAGTCAAACAGAGATTCTGTTTTCCTGTACCTCTTTGTCCTGGAAATCCCCTGTCTCCTTTTGGACCAGGCAATCCTGGATGCCCTGGATGACCAAAACGTCCTGGTAGACCTTTTACTCCTTTGGGTCCTAAATTGTAATGAAGAAAAAATACCCCAGAGGCATATGGCAGTAGTTATTCTAGATTTGAATAACTGGTAAAGAATAAAGTTAAAATCCCCACATAGACCTAGCTGTGGTAGAATAAAACATGAACTTACTAAGTTTTCACACTATCTATAGTGCAAGTGTCATCATCTTTCCTATCAGGAAGATTACAAGGAAATATTCAATGTACTGCAGAAAAATGCCTTCAGCAGAGGCCTGCGCCCTTGAAGAGCTCCCTGCCTGGGGTATAAAGCTGTGGCATTGGGAAAGGTGACCAGATACCCATGGCACATCCACATCACCCTACCTTTTCCTTCCTTCCCCCTCTGTGGCAGGCTTCACTTCTGGTGCCAATGAGAAGCCAGCCTGTCCTTTCCTTCCCACCCCCAGACTAGGATAGACACAATCACACTGGAGAACATCTAGAGTACTTTTAGTACAGGTGGTAATTCCCTCCTCCCCACAAATGACAAAAATCCTGAGCATGGTTCTGGTTGTATGAAAATGGGGAATGTTTTCATCTGTTATATTCCTTAGGCTTACATTGAGGGATGGACTCACTGCAAGGGTGGAGGGCAGATGGAATGGGACAGCTTATAAATATTAAAGTCTCAACACAATTAAGGTACAAAGAACTATTTTTAAATATGGTGAAGATTTTAAAGGCATGTCAAATTTCTATGCAGAAGTTTTTCCATCAAACCAAATTGTTCTCCTAAGCAGCACACACAGACAAGCATACAGATAAAAATATAAGTCACCTTGTAGTCCAGGAATTCCTTGAATTCCTTGATCACCTGGTGTTCCTGGGATTCCTGGAAGTCCTGCAGGACCCTTGCTTCCTGGGATGGAGAACATTTTTCCAGGGAATCCAGGTGGGCCTAGCAGCAAAAATATAATGAAAATCTATTGCTTTACAATAAGAGAAAGCAAACAAACTACAAAACAAACCAAATAAATCAACCTAAGTCAGCTGGTATTGGAAGGAGAAGGGTTGGTTACCTTGCTGGCCCTTTGGTCCCCTTGGCCCTTCTGCACCTTGTGGTCCTGGGGGTCCTTGATTACCCTTTTCTCCTAAAAGACAAGATTGAAGATATATCTGTCTGGTTTAAAATGTCAAAAGACCTGTCAAAATTTCAGAGGCTTGTTGAAGAGTCCTGCATAATCCATGCAAAGTTCCCAAAGGGTAACACAGCCTAGAGACTCGTTTGAAATGTGAAAGTGGGTTTCTTCACCTCTGCTGCAACTATATAATTTATAGATCAAGTGCATTTAATTTATAAGATGATACTGTCATGCCTATCTATATGAAGGTTGGTCCATAAACCTACTTTATATTCTCAGCTTTAGATTATATCCTTTCTATCTTTCATGTTTTTGTCACTGGATTTGCAGCCTTCAAGTGGAGGTCAGCTCCCTTTAACCCTACTTTCAGTTATGCTGAAGGCTTTAAGAGAGTTGTAAAGTTTTTGTTGAGAAATTTGATAAGTGATTTTTTTCACTGAGTGCAATATGAGGTTACATTCAGACCATGCTCCACAGTTCTGCTTGAAACAAAATAATTAATTAAAAGTATTTTTAATACCACATCAGGAGATTTGACATATGTGAAATGAGAGTTTTTGGTTAAAGAAAGTAAGATTGCTCTCTGTGTGATGACTCTACCTGTTTAACCTACATGTTAGTGATCCATGCTAACTATTGTGCATTTTAAATTGGTTCTGATTGGCAATGACAATTCTGTGGGACTGTAAATAATGCAGCTGAAAAATGAGAATACTGCAGTAATGCAGGCCTACACCATATTTAAATCACTAGAAAATTGTCTAAATTAAAAGGATTTTTTGCTAGCTACTGATTCAACTTACCCTCAGGAATATGAAATTAATGAAGCCAATACACTTAACAGTTCATCTGCTGATAAACTGTAAATGAGATTTTAATTGGAACTATTCTTACAGCAAAAAATGGACCCAGTGCTGTAGTTATGATTAAATGCTCCTGAGTTCTATAGCTAAGAGATTGTCAAAAAGTCATATTTTTTAGCAGTGGTGGGATATTTTCAATTGGCAGACTCAGTGCCAAAGTCCTTACAGCTCATCACTCACTCAGGACAAACTTGTTTTGACTTTGCCTGAAATGGAGGCTGTTGGTATGTCAGCCTTTCCTCATCTGAGCCTAATTTAGGACCCACCCAGAGCATGTGCCTCAGTGAAAACTCCTAGTGAATGCTTTCACTTAGACCTGACTTATACCCTGACTTTTGTGGCAAAACCTTGTGTCTCTAGAACCCCTCATACACAAGTACAATTATAACTCAACATGTAAATGATTGTATTTGGCACACAGGAGTGTACATAATAAAGATATGAATACCTTTTACACCTGGGAATCCAAGAAATCCAGGGTGCCCTCTTGCACCAGGATAGCCCGATCGACCTTCTATTCCCTTCAAAACAGAGAACATCAGTAATCAACAGGAGCACCATCTTCATACACTGTAATATATTTTATTTTTGTTCAGAATATTCAAGGCATAATGTTCACAGAATATGCTATAACTAGAACTATCTGCTCCACTTTTAAGCATGTTAGAAATTGTCATATTATTGTTCTGTAATACAGACCAGCCAAGGAAATGACATACCAGGAATTAGAAAAACAATTCTTATTGATGCACCTAAGTCCATAAAACTTGCTTCTCATATCCATTTTGTTATTTCCTCTATAACAAGGTGTTTTTGTGAAAATGGGTGGGAGGGGATGCTTGTTTGGGCTTGTTGTTTGTTTAGAGATTTTGGAGGGTTTTTTAATGGGTATTATTATCTTTTCATGGTAGGAGCAGACTATCAATGCAGTAAGAAAGAAGCACTGTTCCTTTCACTGACTTTGGGACCAGGAGGGCCAATGTCACCGGCTGGGCCCCTTGGCCCTGGAATTCCATCCGCCCCTTGGACACCTTTGCTTCCTTTCACGCTGACAGTGGAAAGACCAGGAAGGCCTGGAAAACCAGGAGCACCTATACAGAAACATGAGAGTAAGGGAAAACTGCTGCAGACAGCTTTTCACCTAGATTACACACAACACAGTGCAAATTCAGTGGCTCTGTAATGATACTCATGTTTACCACCTCAGTGATTTCCAAGGAAATATACACACTTTTTAAAAAATCAAATTTTTCCTAACCTGCTAATTTAATGTAAGATCAGAACTTACAGTACTCTTTAACACTACAGGCTTTTGAATATCCTCCAGTTGTAGTTAAGTCTGGAATCACGGAATCATTTCCATTGGAAAAGACCTTTAAGATCATCAAGTCCAACACTGCCATGTTATCACTAAACCATGTCCCTAAGTGCCACTCATGTTATCTCACTTTGCTCAAGTTGAATCTCAGCTGCCCCATGGGCCACATGGGAGGAAAGCAAGATAATGCAATCAGGTGGGCTCAAAAGCTTAGAGTTATTTTAATTTAAATGCCACTGCATAGATCATGTTGTTTGCAATGGTAATATTGCATTAGCTGCTAAAGGGACCTGTTTAGTTATGAAACTCTCTTGGGGGAATGCCCCTTTCAATCTTGAATTCTGGATAGGCTTACTTCAACTTTCAATTGCCAGTATATCCTTTCAGACAAATAAGGACTTCCAAAAACACACCTGGTCTTCCACGTGCACCAGGAATACCTCTGTTCCCTTTCTGGCCAGTGATTGCCATGCCTGTGGCACCTTGAAATCCAGGTAACCCCACTAAGCCAGGAGGTCCAATGGGTCCTTGATCTCCCTGATGACCTTTCACACCTGGAGGCCCAGGAAAGCCAGGCAGTCCCATGTCGCCTTTGATTCCTGCAAAGTGTGGATATCAGATGTGGAGAAGGCTGTCAAGACAGTGAGGTGATGTGACAATTCCAAAAATGCATTTCCTATATGGCAAAGGTGGAATTCAGCCCTTGTCTTTGGTACAGAGAAGTCCCCAAAGCCAGCTTGCTACTCTAAAGCAAAATAGTTCTGAGAAGACGGGACTCACAGCAAGGTACACGCACCTTTTTTTAAATTAAAAAAACTCACAAATAAAAAAAAAAAAAAAAACCACTCAATTTCAGAGATTATCCTCCTCTCAAGTTTATTCCTTGGGATGAGCAAACAGGCCAGAGAAGGGAATATTTATGGATGAATAGGTAGAAGAAATGCTTCCTTGTTCATCAGAACGAACAACTCCTTTTAAATTAGATCCCTGCTGGAAGCATCAATATGAATGCAACAAAGTAAGGGACTATTCCATAAGGATATTGTTCTGAAGTCAATCTTAGAGTGCTTTAACTTTACTTTTTTAAAGTAAAGAAAATCAATGGATTTCTACCAGCACTAGAAATACAAGGTAAAACCTAAAAAAATGGGAAGAGGCCCTCTTCTGTTTATCAATCTCAAAGGGAAGATGAACAAAATTAAATTGCAACCACTGCAGCTTTCTCAAAGTGTGCTTGTTACTGAGAAAGATCTTGTTTTGATATAAACCTACTCTGTTCATCAAATTATATATCACAATAACATTTCAAAAGCTCCAGAATGTGTATATCACCTTCACAAGAGCACAGAAGTCAGCTTCTTTATTTGCCTTTTACAACAATCTAAACTTTACAAGCAACAACCCTTGACATTTAGTATATAGGACCGAACCATTGATCAAAAGCACAGACTCACTCTTGACTTCCTCTGACACTCTTAGTGCCATTTCAAGCACTTGAAAGCAGGAGGGGACTTGATGATGGTTCTGGGATTTAAAAATTAAGCGGTTGCTTTTCAAAAAGGCAACTCACCTCTATGCCCAGGAATACCTGGAAAACCAGGGATCCCTCTCCCTGGTGGTCCTGTAAAATATTAGGTCACATTACACTCGAAGTCTGAAATAATTTTTTGAAAACATCAGAGTTTTCTAATATTTCATGCATTTTTTCAGAGATCATGGAATCAAAAGGTAGAGTGTAGTTGTATGTAAAATAAAATGTATTGTATCCATTTCTTATATACAAAACAGCAAATTAACTTTAAGTTTTTATTTATAGGAAGAACTCTTACTGGTCAATCTTATTTGAGGTACATTCTACAAGAAGAAGCTATTTCTTTTTTTTTCAGAGAAAAAAACAAAAAAATTGCACTTAATTTAGTCATTAGGAAAAATAGAAAAATAAATGTAAACACCTATAAAAGAAAATATGTTAACAGTGATTACTTCAATATGAAAATACTTTCTAAATACTATGGATGCCTTCTAAGTATCTTCTTGATACTAGCATACAAAGAAAAATTTTTCAGTGTAAAATTCTGTCAGAATTCAGTGTAGGACTAAATCTATCTGAACATTGATAACATCAGGAGTGACTTTTAAATGAAAGGTTTCAAACCCAAGGTGTAGGTCATGGAAACTTTCACTATTCATGCAAGAAAACACTGTGATTCCTTTTATTTTATATTCACATAAGATAAAGACTGAAAAGATTTTGGTTCTTTTAAACGGTCTGTGATTAAACCCAGAAGAGCTGTTAACAGCAGCACTTTGGCAGACATGAACATTTTTAGGTGACATTACAACAGGTGTAGGATAGAGCATTTGTAATGCACTTGGGTTGTTGGCAGCAGGTACAAAAATTACATAGAAAACCACTTATAACCTTCTACTTATAAACTTAGCTTTGGCTCCACAGAAGCTCCTTAGTAATCCTTCCCAAATCATCCTCGTCACATTTATAATTACAGAAAAAACCCCAATTGTAAAATAGAGTGAAAATATTTCACTGCTGTTACCTGGTTCTCCCTTTACTCCTGGGGGACCAGGCATACCATCCTGACCTTGAGTACCCCTTTCACCAACAAGTCCAGGTTTTCCAGGGACTCCAACAGCACCTGTGAATTACAATCGACCACAATACCATTTTTTACTTCTGTAATTCTGCAGTGAGAAGATTTGATTCCCCTTTATTAAAATTTAATTAGCTCTGCTACTTCAAAGATAGGGGTAGCTGTGTTGGTCTAGAGCAGCATATAGCTTGTATGGAGCTCACTGGACTTCAGTGGATTTAACAGCCCCAATATTTTCATAGACATAATAAAGCCTTCAATGCATGCCTTTCTGTTGCTACATATACACTGCCCTTGAGGTATATTTTTAATTCTGTTTTAGTTCTGTTGCTTTAGCAGACAACTACAACTCTTTGTTACTCCAGTTAGTTTTCTTCTCTTCATCTACCTATATCTTAGTTTATTACTGTCTTTGAGGAGGTAGAACCTAAAGAACTGAAGCCTTTCTTATAATTGTGTGGATATCACATCCTGAGACCCTTGGATATGTACTTACAATAAAAAAGAGCAAAAAACTTTCCAGTAGTGAAACAAAATTAAAACTTTTTTGCCTCAGCTGAACTGATAACATTGAAAATGGGCTGTTAAAAGCAGGCAAACAAAGCCTCAAACTGAAATGAAATCCCAAATCCAGGGCAGTGATTTAGGAGAGAAGCTATATACCATACCAGGAGGGCCTGGGACTCCCTGCTGTCCGGGGCGGCCCTGGCATCCTTTAACACCAGGATCTCCAGGGGGTCCATACTGCCCTGTAAGAAGAAAGAGTGTGGCAGAGGGGAAGTGGCATCACCTCTAGATCCAGACTCAGTTTAGAGCTTTGCTGTTGTTTCTGCTTTGGCCAGCTGCAAAAGTTCTCCAGGTGGCACAAGCTGCTGGCCTGGCTGCTGTGACCACAAAGCTGTTGAGGTTTGCAGCAGTCAGTGTAAGTCAGCGTTCCACCCCCAGGCACCCCGTGCAGCTGGAGGAATTATCTTCTACAAGCACACTGCCAGCTCACCAGCCCTCCAAAAGTACCCATACCTGGGATTCCTGCACCTCCAGTTTCCCCTCTGATCCCATGTGGTCCTGGTACTCCCCTAAGCCCTGGATGGCCCTCGGAGCCCCTTTCCCCTTTGCTGCCAAGAACTCCTGGGGGACCTGGATCTCCCTGAGAAACAGTTGCATACACACATGTAAAGAATCAAAAGTGTAGAATAGAAAAAATCACATGAAATTTTAAGGGTTAAGTACATGGAATCACATTTGATTAGGATTTTCAGACAAAACCCAAAGCAGACTAAATAAAAGATCTATAATATCACTGATCTTTTAGACATAGTTAAGATCTATTTTTAACCTTTATAAACCAAGTTGTTTTTAGATTTTTCCCTGGAACAGATTTCCCTTCAGTTTTATTCTACCAGCTCTTCTTTTGATCCAAACATTCATTCCTTAGGTAGTATGCAGCTACTCAAAATACTGAATTGCATTTTTTTTCCTTGAATTCCTACTGACTTTTTTATCAGTAATCTCATTGGGGCTACCCAGCTGATACTGAAAATAAACAAATCATTTAGACAGATTACAGGATTTATAGAGGAATTTATAGCCTCAACCACACATTTCAGACAATCTCATAGGTAAAAAGACTTCCAGTTATTCAACAACCAGAACATGTGGAGGTAAACTATCCAACTGATCTCACTTAGAAATATTGGTTTGTTCTTAGCAATGTATATATGACCAAACATAGTATATACTGGATGTAATACACATTACTAAGGAAAAAAAAAATCTTGTGCAAGGATATTACCAGACTATCAAAACCAAACAGTACAAGTTTAGATTATAAGACTTTTGCATTTGCTAAGATGAGTTTTTTAATGTATTTTTTAACATCCTTGTTCTTAATGAATTAGGAACTTTTACAGAGAGCAAATTACTTCAAGATATTTCATCTTTATAAATAAGAAATTTTTGCACAATTGAAGTGAAATATAATGAAATAAACTTCTTCTGAGTAATGACACAATAGAATTTTCATATTTCTTACCACTAATAAATCACCTATTTCTGCAAACTCTGCAGCTCTTGCTTACATGTTGTTCTGTTTCTATAGTCAAAGGCTCTGCCTAACAGGAAAGTTTTTCCACTGCCTTTATACCTTTGGACCAGGTTCTCCTGGAGGCCCAGCAGATGGGTACCCAGGATCTCCTTTGTCACCTGGAAAGCCACCATAGCCTGGTGGACCAGGGTCACCTGATGGTCCTGGGAAGCCTGGAGATCCTTTCTGGCCTTTTGGACCTGGAAAAATACCAATACTGACACCATTCTTAAAAGGATCATAATTGCATTTCACACTCCCTGTTTTGTGAGCTATTGCTTATATATATACAGATATTAATTGTTCATCAAAGTGATTTAAACTGTGATTTTATTTCTAAAAAGACGTTCTTACATGTAATAATATATAAATTAAAGAATTTGGATAGAGAGGGAGAATTGCATTCTGCAAGTCAAGCAAATTCTGGGGGTGAAGATAAGTCTATGGATACTAAAGAATAAATCCCAGTCCAAGAATTGTGTGGTGTGCTGACAGTAACAACTCAGACCTGTGCCAATGCTTGTAGAGAGCTTTATGAATTTGTAATATATCTTGAAAGAAAATGACCTGGAATTCCCATGTCCCCTTTGTCTCCAAGTGCACCTGGGAATCCTTGTCCTCCAGGAATCCCTGGAAGACCCATAAATCCCTTGGCTCCTGCAAGATGAAGAAATAAATGTCTTGTTAGAACTGTTACAGATGCAAAATCCTCTACCACACACCTTCTTATAGTGTATTACTGTTTTACAGATAATCAACATGGAGCCTTTTGCCCCAAACACAGATAAAATTATCATTATAATGCTAATTTTAAAAAGCCAAGGAAATAACAAATACCTTATTTATCAACATTAAAATTAAGGTTTGTGACCACAGCACTTAGGGGCAGCCACTGCAATATATTTTAGCTGAATTTGATCAAGACCATAAATTTGTATTTATGCACTGGGCTCTCCTTTCGTTGGTTGCACTCCAGTTCAGTTTAGTTTTGTACATGGAACAATCACATTATTACTTACTCATGACAGATTTCTCATGACTAGGATATAGTAAAAAGCTGAGTGTGACCTAAGCAATTTTCCACTCACTCACTTATCTTGAGATTCGTTTTGCTAAATTAGCACTCAGTTTAATGACTAAAAGATCCAGATACACCTAGAATGTTCTGTGTACGTTATTTCTAAATGCCAGTGTGTCAAAGCCTGACATTTTTAAAGCTGTTTTTCACTGGAAATCTGCTAACTTTTGAAATACAAGTCAAATATGTAAGTTTTGAAAAGGGAAATATAATTCATCTGAAATTAAAAAAAAATCCTAAAATGTTTTTTGTGCAAAACTCTAGTACTTTAGAATTAATTTTTAAATAATATTGCAAATTCAAACTTTTTTGCCTTTTAGAAATATTAATTTTTATTCATTGGTTTCATCAACTTTCAGATTTATTGTTATTCAGGATTTAATATTGTTTTCTATTTGTCATCCTAAACAATGGTCTATATTTGAAAGAAAACAAAGAATCATTTGGTGATAGCTGCTATGAGTTTCAAGCTGCAGCTTTTGAAATTGCCCAGTTTCAGAATTCTCAGCAAAGCTTGAGAGTTAATAGAGAGAATGTAGTGCTGCTTCTGGAGCCAGGTTGGTGTGCACTGGAGCAGCACCTCCCTGTCCACATGGCACAGGGATTTTCAATATATATATGTATTCCATACCTGGTAGACCAGGCATTCCTTCAGACCCATCAACACCTGGTGGACCTTGCACACCAACATCTCCTTTTTCTCCCCTTACACCCATTTGGCCTTGAACTCCTAAAATGAAGATTCATTTAAAAGATATTACAAAACAACATATTAGAATATAACTTTTGTACGAAGTTTATCATTCTATAACCCTTTAAGCTAATGAAACAGAAGTAGAGCATGGGATTTTCACTCTGAACACACATAAGCAAAACACAAACTCAAATCCAACACCTTTTTCATTGGAGGCAAAAGGAAGTTCCAGAAAGCTTCCATAGGAAAATTCCAATAGAAAAAGCCAGATAGCATTAGTTAAGCATCTACAGCTCATAGAGAGAGTCCATATTAATATTGCAAACAAATGAGTTCTTCTGGCACTCAGGTACATCTGAGCAGATTTAATGTCTTTGCAGCCCAGCATCTGGTTGGCAAGTGCAGCCATTTCTGTACTCACAGGATAGTAAAAATGTAAAACCATGAATGTATAGCATATATGTATAGAAGCCTCCTGGTACTACTGATATATTATTTAGCATTACAATAAGAGTTTTTTGAAGGAATTACGACTTACTAAAATTGAACTGAATATTCAATGTAATATCCAACTATTCCATAAATTAGAAGGCAGTTCTAGTGTTTAGTAACAATTATTTCAAAACAATATGAGTACTCTCAGCAGTAATTTTATTCCATATTTTAGAGTCCACTGGAACTGCAAAACAGATAACAACCCTGGCTAGTTTTAATGACAGAACAATGAATGTGTACCTTTTAAACCTCGTTCTCCTTTGTCCCCAATACCAACCAAGGTCTCAGATGGTCCAGGAAAACCTTTATCACCTGGTTCACCTTTTTCTCCAAGAAATCCTTTTCTTCCCTTTATTCCTGGGAAGCCAGGAGAACCTGTAAGAAAATAGAGTGAAATGTTCAGGAGACCTGACTAGATGATATAATAAAGCAAACCAGATAATGCCAATCTTCAAGAGCAATTGTAATGTACATATGTAAATATACATTACAAAACAACCTAAACTAGCTTCTTAACTGCTCCAACCATCAATAAAACACCTACAAGTGCAGATTACTTGTAGCAATCTTATAGTGAATAAACACACAATCTCGTGTCTGTTAAATAAATATAATAATGGTATCCACACAGGAGGGGGAAAAACCAGCAAAAAGGCTGTCTGCTCTTTATTGAGCAAATCACCAGCCACTTAAAAAAAATGAAAAAGAAAAGCAAGTAAAAATTGCTAAAAAATAAGATATTATTCAGTCTGCAGACTGCACATATACAGAAAACAGATTTACCAAAACTCAAAGAAATTCCAGTACAACATCTGTACTCAGGAATGATAATACACACGAAAATGGATCACAAGACTAACTTGAGCACTGAAATTCCTGTATTCTAAGTGATAAGGAAGGCAGACAAAGTGGGCACTCGCCTTGGATACCGGGGCTGCCTGGTCTTCCAACCATGCCAGGGGGTCCAGGAATTCCTAACAGTCCCATTACACCTGGATCTCCCCTTGCACCTGTGGAGTTGAAGCAATAGGAACATATTTGTTAGTATTAAATCAGTTAAATAGAACATTACTTCAGAAAACTACACATACACCTGTCATTTCAGTGTTTATTTGCTTATTTTATTTTTTGCTCCATTTCTGTAACTGCCCAAGCCAGTTTTCCCATCTTTAACCACAGGATCATGACTTAAAACCCCCAAATTACCTAAATTAGTAGCTGCAACAGCTCCTACCAATGAATTAAATAACAGTAAGGATAATGCATCTGAGATACCCACACAGGGATAAGAGGTCAGCCATGAGATGCGTGGGAATGGCATTCCTTTCAGGCTCAGGAGTCAAAGACCAGCTGGGAAATAACTCCCTCAAATGCCACCAGAAGTCCATGTTTGCATAACTGAGTCAAGTCCTACATGTTTATCCAAAAGCTTTACAGAGTCTCAATATAAAAAGGCATGTACCATCTCCTTCCCACAGTGTAATGATTTGATATTAAAGAAAAATCTTTGTTAGAAATAAGAAACATTATATGACTGATATATTTTATTATTCAAAACAAAATTCAACATATATCTGAAGGAAAAAACCAAACAAATCAACCCTACAGGGATCACTTATCTTACTTAAAGTTAGCTCTGGTTAGTGACAGCTTGATCTGACTCAATCTCTCAGACTCTAGATCTGAGCTTATAAGAGAAAGGTGCTGGCATTAAATCTATTTGAAAAGGGATGCTGAGTAAGAACCTTGCAATTCCATTGTGCTGGGGGAGTTGCTTTGATTATTAACTATCTCATGTCCTACTGCAAGGACATTTCTGTACAAAAACTACATAAAATGCTGTTCTCAGGAGACAATTATAGAAAATTCCACACTGTGTCAAGAGAGCTTCAAGATATGCTCATTCTTTAAGGAAGAATGATTTATTAGTTTTCAAAAAAATCTCAAAGATAAATGAAAGCTGTTGATGGAAAAATATTTCAGCATCTTCAGTCTGGAAAAACATTACCTTTTTGCAAAACATCTTTCTGCAAAGACTCAATTGCTACATCAAAACAAATACCTGGGGAAACCTTACCTGGCAAACCAGAGATTCCTGGCCTTCCAGATTGTCCCTTGGGACCAGGTAATCCTGTGTTTCCCTGAAGACCTATTAATCCAGGTTCCCCAGGCATTCCATAGGTTCCTGGGACACTCAAACCAGGAGCACCTCGGTTTCCTTTTAAACCTTGTAAACCTCTTCCTCCTAAGAAAAGTGCAGGACAGTGTAGTATGGTAGATCTGTCTGAAAAACAAACCTTCATCTCTATCATTCCATCAGAAGCATGAAACTCTTCTTGAACTCTGCCTGTCTGAGGCTAAACATGAGGTCTGGAAGGTAACAAATACATTCAGAAAATCTTTTAAGGGCTGTAGGTTGGGATTTTTGAAAAGAAAAAAAAAGTGAGAGTAGACAGATCTGTTCTTTCTCAGAAAAAGAAGAAAAACCCAAATATGAAACCCCATCAATTTTGCATTCATTCCTTGTAAAATTTTATTTTTTAAAATCCTTTTGAGATCATATATAGGAGAAGGAATGTGTTGTATATCTGAGTGTGTGTTTTTGAAAAGAAAATCATATGCAGTAGGCAGGTACTTTTGGCACCCTAAATTATTTTTCTACCTAGTTGAGCTCTTCCTTTGACTTATTTCTTTATCAATCCCTTTCACCACAGGATCTAAGTTCAGTCCCACAGGGGAGATATGTCTGAAATATCTATCCCTTTTCCTGGGAATTTGGGTCAGTTTGTGATTACTCATTATACTGGCCAATGGAATCTGAATCTTAATTCCTCTTCATCAGTGCATGTGCTTCCTCCCATCTACAGAAAGAGCATCTTTTAAATGGACTCATATTTTCTTGCATACTATTCCATAACCAATATCCAGAAACAATTTCAGCTCCCTTGGGCCATCGGAAGGCAGAAACAAAACCCAGACTCACCCAGTCAAATGGCATTTTTGGGTCAGAAAGTCCTACCTGGTGGGCCTGTAGCTCCCTGGCCACCTGGCAAACCTGGCAGGCCAATAAGACATTCAGCAGGTTTCCCTGGAACACCCGGATCTCCAGGAACTCCAGGTGAGCCACGATCTCCTAAAAGACATGAGGGTGGATTCACAGCCAAATTAAGTTTTAGGCTTTCAGTGGACCTTGTCTGACTTGATTTTCCTTGAAATAATATGCTGTGCTCCCTGAGCTTCTCTGGCAACATTACCTCTCAGGCCATCATCACCATCATGCCCAGGATGCCCCGGTAGGCCTGGGAGTCCTGGAAGTCCACCTTCACCTTTTGAGCCAGGACTGCCAAGACCTCCTGGTGAACCCATTCTTCCTGGCTCTCCAGGAATAACTATGCCTGGCTCACCCTGCAACACAGAGAGAAATATAAACAATCCTCTCTGCTTTGCAAACCTGCCAAAATATTTTCTCCACTGGAGTAATAATGACCTTATTTTATTAGGGTAATTCTCTTAATTCCCTTTGGATCTTTCACACTATAATTTCTAATGGCTTCAATTCAGCAAGCCACTGCACACTCCTTCTTAGCTGCCTGAGTAATCTAGACAGCTTTTAAACTTTGTCTCCTAGCCCTAAGAAGTTGCTACACAGCAGTGCAAGACACTTCCCTCTATTTGGTCTTTACTCCATTGAGATGCCTTCTGCAGCTGTGAATGGCTTTGAACATCTAAATGTGGGGGTGAAGTTTGTGCAAATATAACTTTTCCTTTATTTTTATATATTAAAAAGTATATATTATATATTATATATACATCAAGTTATTTATTTGAATTATCAAGGTCAGCACCCAGATATGCCTCAGGATACTCAGTCAGTTGTTGGGGTTTTTTTAAACCATTCTTCTGAACATTCTTGTCCATAAAGACTGCTTTATCAGAAATGTCCCAAGTGCATTCCCTGACTGGAAACTTTGAATTAGTAGGTTTTTTTAGCTAACTGAACTGCTGGTTGTTTTGAGTACCAGCAAATCAATATGTTCATAAAGCAGATCAGTAGACCTGAGCTTATACCAGTCACTAATGATATACTTGGACCACAGAGGCCACTCCAGATGTTCTGTTGCATCAAGTACAGATTAAAAAAAAAAATTCACAACCTCAACTGCCTGCCTTTGTCATGTCAAAAAACACACAAAAGAATGACATATGGGGACAAACAAAGACATGCCATATGTTCATATAATTTAGGTGTTAATATTTTGTTCAAAAATTGAATCCTAATTATAGACTAGTCAAGAATCAGTAGATTAGCTTTTGTTAATCAGCAAGAGTGGGTGCAGTATTACCTCCAACCTTCTTTCTTCATGCTTCAATTTAACAGAGCACTTGCTTAAATGAAATACATACTTGCTTATCAATTACCTCCATCAAATATATGCTTAATTGGATTTCTGAACAGGCATCATTTCAGCAGCTGTGGCCTTAATTTTTTTGCTTTAAGCAGTGCAATATCCTCCTTGTGGTTTGAAAGCTGAAGTAGGAAAACATCCCAAACACTTGGAATTCTGAAATCTTGGATACAAAATTTTGGCTTGAGCCCCTTTTTATAGAAAGAATTTAATTTCATAGTTTGTGTATGATTAGTCAAGAAATGAAGGAATTCCCATATCCCTTACAATTTCTAATTTATTTGCTCAGTATAAAATTGAATTAATGGGGCCTATGGAAAAACTTGTGCTCTATTTCTAACCACACCTTTTGTCCTGGTTGTCCTAGGTTTCCAGCTCGGCCTGGATCTCCAGTCTTTCCTTCACAACCTGGTGGCCCTCTGCCTCCTGCAAGCCCTTTATCTCCTGCAAAAGGAATTAAATGGCAGTACAGATGCTTTATTTTACAAAAGGGTCCTTGCATGTGTGCAGTTGTGAGCCTCTGACACTAATGCAGCATACGTGAACTGAAGGGAGGATCCTGATTTCAGAGCTAATGTGACAGACAGCATCTTGTTCCTTACATATTCACTCAAAATTGACTGAAACACTGCTTGTTAATTAACTGACTTGAAGCATGTCACCATTTTTTTTTCCAAGTGAAGTCATTCTGATGTTAGCTCCCTGCTGTTCTCTTTAGCAAGCAGCAAACAGTACAAGTTTCAGTATCTGAGTTTTTTTTTTTTTTTAACTCATGTCCTTACAGGAGACAATTTCCCAGTATTTCTAGGGTTCAGTGGGAGTTATAACTTTGCATGAGGAATGGCTAAATTTAAAGTATTGAAAATGCTTTCTATTACCTGCATATTAGGTCAAATATTGCATTGTACATAACCAAAATTGATTAAAAATAAAGTACTTTAACACTTATACAGCTCTGCCTCTGTAACACATATCCAGGTAAAGAGAATCCATCTGAATTAAGTATAGCACTCAGATGTGATAGCTGCACCTGTTTGGGCAGTGTGCCAGCAAGCATCAATGTCTTTAAAAATATTTCCCTACTGTCAGCTTTGATACTTCATACTCTGAAATACCTCTAAATATTTCAAACTTGCCATTTCTAAGACTTAAGGCAGTAAATTACAAGATTGCTAAACACGTATCTGTTTGTTCATTGATTTTCTTAACTTGCTAATTACTTTAAGGTGTACTTAAATTTTTTTTTGGTTTTGCTTTTTTTTAAGATCAAAAAGAGTATTTTACCTTTTGGACCTGGGTTCCCAGGAAACCCAAGCCCTGGAAAGCCGGTGTCACCAGTTGGTCCTGAATGTCCTGGATCACCTGGCTGACCTCTTGCTCCAACCCTACCTGCCCAAAGAAAATTAATAAACTGTGAATTATCTTACCACAGAACATCAGCTTGTAAGATTATGTGTGTTATAATTGATCATTATTAATAAGGATACTGCTGTAGATTATATTAGCATTTATTTCTCCACTGCAGGTTTTCACAGTTAAAAGTGCTAATTGCATTCACAATGTCAAATCATTTGAGTCTGTGAGTTAAGTTTTTATGCAATCTGGCCAAATTCCAGACTCCTAGAGACAGCTACATGCAGACATGAATCTTCCACTTCTTGAAAGGTTCCAAACACACTTTATAGGGGTGAGGCTTGAAACAGAAGCAACTACAAAAACAAACTACCATAAAACTGTAAAAAAACCTTCCTGTGCTGTTCAGGACTATTGTTCTACAAAGCCCAAGCAGAGATGCCTTACAGTTAACCAGTCTCTGATTTGAACTGTTTCACTGATTTAGTGCTGCACTCACCAGGCACTCCTGGGGGTCCGGGTAAACCATGTGGTCCCTGAGGTCCTGGCAATGCAGGTAACGGAGTTGCCCTACTGGTCTCTCCTTTCAGACCTACAGCAAATACATTATAAAATATTACAGAGGCATACAGTTTGGTAATCCCAAGCATTTAAAAATATGAGTGATCCATCTACTTGGCTAAAAATGTAGTCATCTACAGTTGGCATATTTCTGAAACTCCAACAGATTTTTGAAAAGCCTTCACATCTTGACTTCATTAAGTAAAATCATTTTATTGACCTGCAGTCTTCCTCTCAGCCCTCCTGCAGTCTATGGGAGATGCAGAAAAAGAAGCACAAAGCCACCAGGAAAGTGATACAACTGACAAGTGCTTAATTCTTCCACTCCATGTCATAAAGGCTCAATGGGCATTATCTTTAAGCAAACTCAGCCACTCAGCTGAGCTCTTCCACTGGTATGTTTCCAGCACTAAAAAATTATTATGCCCTTTACATTTAACCGGCCGACTTAGATACACTAATGGTGATGACTGGCTGGATACTTGATTAGTTATTGATTTCACAGAGAGGTCAGTCAAGCACTAGAACACATTGCCTAGAGATTATGTGCTGTCTCTGCCCTTTGAGGTTTTCGAGGACCAACTGGATAATGCCTTCAGTAAATTGGTCTGATCTCAGAGCTGTCCCTGTGCTGAGATGAACTTCAGAGTGCACAAAGTCCTTCAAATCTAAATTATCTTATCATCCCAAGAATTTTCTATGATAGTCAGGGGTCCCCAAAGTGGGGACAATATTCTACAAGTCCCATTGCAAGGAGTGGTTTCCCACAATGCACATTCAAAGCAGCCTCAGGCAAGGGCTGGTTCCAAGGAAGAAGCTGTAGAGGAAGCCATGTCTTGGCAGTTTTGTGCTGCCCTTGGGATGCCTTTCTCAGCTGCAGTGTGCCTGGAGCTCTGGGCTCCGTGGTTTTCAGAATGCTAACCCTAGGTGTAACCCTAACCCTAGGCATAAGCCTAACCCTAGGTAAGGGAGGAAGAGCTGTATGGGGGTGAGGCTGGTGGCAAGTTGAAACATGGGGAGGGAGGCAGGTTGTGGCAGGTCTTTGCTCCCCTTGGCATGTCTTTTTAGCTGCCATGTCTGGAGCTCTGCGTTTTTGTAGCTGTGTTCCCAAATTAGTACATTATTTCTTTGATTTCAATGTATCTATCTCTGCTGTTTAAATCAAGTTCTCCTTACCATAGGTAAAATGCAGTAAAATAGGTGTGTTGGCATGCCTTTTGTGTTCCAAAATTAGTAAATGATGTCTTAGAATTCAATCTATCTCTGCAATTTTAATAAAGTTCTCCTTAACACAGGTGTAACACAATAAAACAGCAAAGTTTCTAACCTGCTTCTCCAGGTAATCCAGGTGGTCCAGGTATTCCTTTAGAGCCTTTAAAACCTCTTACTCCTTGTGGTCCATAACCTGCCAGTCCAGGAAGCCCCATTTCTCCAGGAAGCCCAAGTCTACCAGGCAATCCAGGCAGTCCTCTATCTCCTTTTGATCCAGCCAATCCCTTAATGATTAGACATGCAAACCAAGAATTACTTGCTTTCCACACCAGCTTTCTTAACAAAATTCCCATTTCTCTGACTATAATCTTGTACTATTTTACTAACAGTGTAACTCTGATAATTTCAGAAAAAATTTTTGCTCTGATTTACTTGTGATAAAATGAATATAAATTTGAATATCAATGGTTACAAAGAGATGGCTATTAAGAGTGAAATACTACAACTAAATACAATTGCCTGACTTTTTTCCAATCACTATGTTGTTGCACTGTACACTTTTCTTCTGTTTTAAAACCCATTTAGCAAAAAAGCAAACCCACATTAGCTCTGACTCTCCTTGAATTCTGTGGATTCACGTTTAAAGACATTTATATCTGAATCATGTTAACAGTTTTTCAGCCAACCTAACACAACAAGAATTATTAGTTTTGTTTCTGCTGAGCTTTTTCCTAACAATTCTAGTTTTATGGTCAATTCTCACTGAAGATTAACCCATAAAGACTGAACAGGAAGTACTTGAATTATTAAGCATTTTAAGTAGTCAGGAAAATGCTTTCTAAAAAGATTTATCCATCATTGAAATCCAACAGAGTGCTCAAGTATCAATATCCAAACTAAAATCTCACTTGACTGCTGAGGTTTTTCAGCAATTTGTACCTATAACAGACTCATCTCTCTCTGGTATTATATCAGAATATTTCTCTCCTTCTTTCATGCATAGTGGTTGTTAGAGTTGAGGACAGTACCCTCAGCCAGATAGGAGATACTCAGCTGGATATCTGCTTAGATTAAACAGGTTGTTGTACAAGATAAAATACAGACTAAGGTTTCCATGACTTCCATATTAATTGCAAAAAGTGCATACCCACCTCTTCACCTTTAGAGCCTTTGGATCCTTTAGCACCAGGTCTTCCCAGAAATCCACTTGAACCTCTTCTTCCTTTTTCTCCCCTGGCTCCTGGATCTCCTTGCTCACCTTTTGGCCCTTCTGGATGTACATATCTTGGTTCACCTTTTGAGCCTTTACGTCCTTGATCTCCTCTAAAACCTGGAGGTCCCTAGGACAGAGTTATCAAAACAATTTCAGTGGTAGATATATGACATCTGTTTTCAAGTTTTCTTTTTTTTTTCTTTGAATTAAATACCTCAGAGAGGTTCTCCCAATTCTAATTTTTATTCTCTGTAATAGCATACTTCAATGAATAGGGTTTTGGGAATTTTTCTATTTTCTTTTTCTCCTGCTTTTACTTCTTTTGACAAGACTACCATTTCATTTATGCTACTACAAACAGGAATAATGTAGCACAATTTAATGAGTAAAACCATGGCACAAAAAGAAGGACTTTAAGACCTAGTTAGAGATTTCTATTCCACATTGGAATATTTCCCCAGGGACACTCTAAGTGCCATAGTTGGCTCTGCTCATAGTTAACTTCCCTCTTCCTTCTCTCCCCCACAGGTTACAATGCAGGTACACTATCTCAGCTGAAAGCACACTGATCTTGGGCTCATGAACTCTGAGGGGGTTCCTGGCAAAGCCTGTTAGCAGACTCATTCTACATCTGTACAGCAACCACCACAATGAACACTTGTGCATGATTTTTTTATTGGACAGCACTGGCTGTACTTTCCCATAAGTAATTACTACTACAGGCACAAATTAGCACAACTGAATGACATGTGTGGCAGCAAGTGGCAAACTTCCCTCTTCATAACATTTCCCTGAAGGGAGTGTCCTTTGCACCCCTGACGAGGGTATGATGAGAAGCAAGTTTCTCTACACAGCTGGGGCTTTAGCAGCTCCTGAGTATGCAGGAAACAAGAGAAGTAAGAAGTCTGACAAAGATCACAGCACACAAAAATCCATATATGCTTTATAGCCAGTGCCATGATTGAATTATATAAAGGAATAGAAGGTAACTATAGACTACCCATACCAGACAGAACAAGCAGCCTCAGCACTATGAAATGCAGCACAGGTTAATCACACAGGTATTTATTTAGCTGCCTCACTGCCTGGGCTCACTTGCTGCACTGACTAACCAGGCTCATGTAAAGCTGTGTGAGCCATACATCACATTCTCAGCCTTGCCTCCCATGCTGACACATTCATGACTACAGGAAAAAACCCTGTTGAGATCACCCAGTATGACACTGCACATAGCACTAACCATGAGGTTTCTCTGAAATAGTTCCTGTAGAATCTGAATGTTAATCTGAAAAACCAGTCTTACTTGAGCCCCTGGAAGCCCTGGTGTTCCTGGAGAACCTGGAGAACCTTTTGGACCTGTTGCTCCATCTCTACCTGCAAAAGTATCAGTATATTTTGTAAAGAAAAATGAGGCAAGGACATGGATTTTGACAAGCTCCAATAACTGCACCCAATATTCAATGTTCCTGTTGTTACATTGACTACTCATCGTAGACTGAGCTGACTTCAGGCTGCACCTAAAGCCTATCAGCACTCTGAGTTCCAATCTTTTAGGGCTGGTGCTCATGTCAGTAGAGCGAGCTGCCCCAGGCTCTCACACTCACCACCTCAGGGCTAGTTCAAGGACTGCAGGCTGCAGACATGCCCACACCTGATTCTCATGCTAAAAACAAAATCATGTGCACTCCTACTATCTTGTTAGGAACAAGATAATTTACCAGGCATGCCATCCTGACCACCAGGCCCAGGAGAACCAGGAAGACCAGGCATTCCCGGAATGTAGCTACAATCAGTACACACACGAGCATCATCACCTAGAATGAAAATAAATCATTAGATGCTCCACAGCAAGTCACTTTCAAGGTTAACTAATGTGCTACTTACTTTGTTATATCTAACACTTTTTGGCCAGGAGTGGTAGAATCATGGCCTTAATTTTGTTGGAAGACCACTTCTAACACAGTACTAAATTACCTGTGGTCAGAAAGTCAATCAGAACTGACTGCAATTAATTGAAGAGACAGAAACATTTGGTTTAAATTTCTTGATTTTTGCAAGTCAAGTTTTAGCAAACAATTTGGATACAGTCACTTTACTGATAAGCCAGATTCTAAGAGTATGTAAGGGACATATGCTTCCAAGTAACAGAGCTCTGCAACACTCAGGGTCATTCTAATAACAAGCAAAGGGCAAAGAGATTCAGCAGCTCCTCTGGGTGAAAGTTGCAGCATCTTTCAGAGATGAAATGTCAGCAAGAACATAAAAATGGAGTACAAAGCTCTACCAGTCTGTAGTAACTGCTTGTTCCAGTGAAGACAGTTCTGTACAACTGTTCAGCACCAGCACATCACTGCTCTTTCAGTTGATGTAAGGGGAGCAAGGCATCTCACTATCCCTAATGAATGTTCTTAAAAGTCTGAAGTCAGCAAATTATTTAAAAGGTAAATTTTAAAAGAATCTAATGAGGATCCATGAGGATTACTAGATTGTACCTACTTCTTCTTCTGAGTGACAGTTATCTGAAACTGACCTCTCATGCCAGTATCTCCTGGGGGTCCTGGAGGTCCTGTACACCCTGGCTCTCCAGGAAGTCCTGGCAGGCCAGCTCCAAATGTTATTCTACCTGTTAATGAAATGAGCATGGTACCATTACATCACAGATTATTCAGACAATTCTCTGCTTCCTAAGGGAGAAAAAAGTTGCAGGGATGAGCTGGAAACAGTATTCTGATCCCTATGGGTCCCTTGCAACTTGAGATATTAAACAATACATTTAAAAGAGAGAGCTACCTGGAAAAATCCAAAACACCTGCAACTAGAAGTACCTGGTTCTCCTGGGGGACCTGGCAATCCAACAGAACCAGGCCTGCCAGTAATACCAGGCAGTCCTGGAGGGCCTACTATACACAAGCCAGTTTGTCCTTTCTCTCCTTTTGTTCCTTTTGGCCCAGGAAATCCTGGGGGACCTCTCATACCAGGTCTTGACACACCTAACCAAAAGGGAAAAAATAAAAAAACAGTTAAAGAATAAATGGCATTTTAAAGCTGAGTACTCTATCGAATGAGTGACAGACAAACACACCAAGTTAATCTCACAAATATTTTTTATCTTGAAATATATTAATTGAAGTGAGAATCTACAAACATTTAAAAATGATCTTTACCTGAGCAATTGACCCACCAAAGCTCTTGAGTGACAATTTTTTATCACTTAGAGATATTTTTAAAGTCACCTAAAATTAATATTTGACCAAGTTGATTCAGTGCAACAGACAGGAAGAACAATGTATTTTATTATTGCAAATACCTGGTCTACCAGCAGCTCCGGGAGGACCCTGTGGCCCTGCAAAAGCAAGGTATTCAAAACTTGAGTTAAACCACTTTATACTCTACCAAGTCACTGTTCAATAGCATTGAATACAAACTTTAATCTTTTGCATTTTAAGCTTAAAATTTAAAATAAGAATCTGGTTTTGCCTGAGTAGGCATCTACCACTCATGTAACTATTGCATACTGGCAGTTATTTTTATGGGCAAATAATGCTAAAAATCAGTCTCAGGATACATTTCAAGTCAGCAATTACACGTGAGTGTAGGAAATATTCTTGTAAAAGCAGAAGGTTGCTGAAAATGTAGTCTGCAATAAGCTCTTTGAGTGGACTGTTTTTACTACAGGACTGTAATTTTGGTGTCCCACTCACCAGGCATGCCACGTTGCCCTTTTGGTCCTGGAGGTCCGGGGGGTCCTTCATCCCCTTTTTCACCAACCACATAATCGTAATACTCCGTCTCAAGAGAAAGGTGGTAAGAAAAGAAAGAGTTACAAGAGTTAAAAGAGAAGCACAGTACCTCACACTGAACACTTGATTAAAGCAATGTTTTGATCTCATTCATAATTTTGATGTTCTGACACCACAAAATCTTACTAATTACAAGCAACCAGAAACAAAATCAAAATTGTTATTAGCAGCAGTGTTTTTTTAGTACTCTGTCAATATCACAAACACTTCAGCTTTTTTAAAAGCTATTTCTTCTGAACAATTTAGGCAGAAGGATTCTATTAGGTGCATATGGGGCCTTTAGGAAAGCTAGTATGGAGACAGTATGACAAGGAAACAGTACTCATACCAATGTGCTTTTTTTAAGAAGTGTTCTTAGGATTTTAAAATTAAGGCCTCCTGTTCTGGAAGTGATTAGAAATCGATTTAAATATTAACTCCTGTGAGTTTTTGTAGCTGTTCTTTGACAGTCCAATCTCCTGTCAAAATTGCTGGATCCAGTTGAGGTCTAACAAGGCACAGGTACTGTATGCAATTCCATATGAAAGAAGATCTCATCTGTGTGAGAGTCACAGCAATATCAGTACTTTGAGAAAGCCATGCCTGATTAGAGTGTCACAGGACATCCATTATTGCCTCATGCAAACAATTTGGAATTTTTCTTATTATAAGGGTTTAGAAAAATGATATATATATGATACTTACTCGACCACAAGCTCCAGGTGGACCAGGGTTTCCTTTCATCCCCTTCATCAGAGAACAGAGATAGGTTTTTTTATTAAAAGCAATATCTGGAATCACATTTACCCACTGTTACTTGCTCAGTACATTGCTCAAAACTTTAAAGAAAAACAGCTGTTCCTGACCAGTTTGTCACCACCCTGTCTCTGTTCCTTACAAAACTATTCAGCTGCATACACCAAAACCTACAGGACTCATCAGCTGACATAGATGACACCAATTCAAACACATGGTTTGTTACAGCTGATCCATTTCCTATTCCATGAAACCCTTACTTGTCATCTCTTAGGCCAAGTGAGACATATTCTATGCACGGTGATAAAATAATAACCTCCAAACATACTTAACCTCATCCTCAAAAGCAATAACAAAACAATTGGACAATACCTTGGCTCCTTGCCTTCCAGCCAGTCCTGGCTTGCCCTGTTCACCCTTTTGTCCCTGCAGGTGACAGTACACAATTTTATAAGGATATAATCTTATACTTTTATAATCTTTTAGCACTGAGAACAGTAAGATCTAAAATGTAAAGCTTTAATCCTTCATGGTGATGGCAAAGTGAATGCAATTTGCTGAGGAGAAGAAACTGCAGTGAAAGACCCAGTTTGAGGTACAGCTCCACTTCTGTAGGAAAAGCTGCAAGTGTTCCATTCAAACCTGCATTTATTACAGCACACTAACAGTCCCAAGGGAAGCTGCTCTGCATGGCACAAGTGTAGGAGTCTCCAATCTGTTCTCCCTCTGCAAATTATTTCTGAAGGGGAGAAACTGAGCACATTCAACACCCTCCCCCAGAACTTGCTCAGTCTGCGGGATGGTGCTGATCTCAAGAGGTGTCAGCAGCAGCAGGAGGGAAAACAGTGCAGACTAAGGCTTTCTGCAAGTGAACACAGGCAAGCCTCCTTGGAGGCTCATGCAGTTGAATGAACTATTAGTGAGTAAAGCTGAAATAGGAACAGAGCAAGGACACAAAATTTTCTTTTTGTTAGCTGAGGCAGTAGAGCTTTGTGGTCTGTCAATCAGTTTTCTTTGTCAGACTGGAATGTGTTTAGACTGCCTGTGAAGGTCATTTTAGCATGACAAAGATGATGTTATAGTAAGATACATGTGCAATGGACTATTCTGGCAGTAAGAATTTTGGTAAGATATTTATAAGGTCACTGCGACTCTAACGATATTGTGAAAGTAGAGTTAAAGTAAAAAGAACTGATACTTAACCAATTGAATACAGTATTGTATTCAGACACATTTGCATTTAAATTAGTACACAAATTAGACTATTTTGCTTCTAAAATGGCATACTTTAAGAACTATATGTTGACAAAATTACAGTCTAATAGCTATCAGTAATTTTGTTCCCGGCCAAGACAGCCATGACCCTGACAATAACTTTTCTTCATAAAACAATGTCTCTGATCCTAGGTATTAAAAACTATTCATTTCTCTTCTCAATTTATGTTAAAGGAAAGGTATAACTCTTTTGCAAAAATTTCAATGTGACTAACCAGAAAAAACTCAGTAGAATTTTGCTTAACTTGGAGTGTGTCTCAAACTCATTAGACAGTCAGCAGCAAGCAACAGGTCTTTCTATTTGACATAGGAGCAATGACATCTATGAACAGAGCCTCTTTCCCCTGCACATAAATCTGTGAGGACATGGTGTGTTCCAAGGCCAGCTGCATGAAGGAGATGTTTCAATATATGCAAATCAACATTTTGAACCACATTCCACAATGAGAGAAAAGCTGTGACAGGGAGACAGAATTGTAATAAACAGATGACTATCACTTAGAAAACATTTAGAAAACTTCCTTCATTACCGGTAAGCCAGGTGGACCTGGGGCACCTTCTTTTCCAGGCTTCCCCTACAAAGGAAAAATGTAAAATAAACAATTTAAAGGTGAGGATATTGCATTCAAAGAGCATAGGAACTTGATGCCGTGTACATAACTGTAAACTGCAAACTGTAAAAATCCATTAAGGTTATTTTAAAGTATTCTTTAATCATGACTAAAGTTCACAAAACAGGTAGTAAGAGATTCCACTGACATTGCTTCTCCTGTGGAGGATTATTTGTGCCAGACTCCAGCAGTACAAGGTGCCAGGCAAGTGCAGAAAGCTTGGTGCAAAATCAGGTTCTTGCAGAAACAAGACAAACAATAAAACAGTACAGCAGCAAGCAGCCCTTCCCATGGTGAGCTTGGAAGGACACTGAAGGAAAACTCTCTGAACCCCATTTCCTGTATGGGACAACTTGAGGAGAAATTACTTAATGAAAAGGAATAGGGAGTGCACTTCAAAGGTATCTGAAGCAGGGCAGTAGATGGAAAAGTGAAAACAAAAGGAGGCAGCATGCCAGAGGTATCTGCTGCTTTCCACAGCCCATTTGGCAGCATCTGCTGGGGTCCTGTATCTTGTGTGGCGACAAGAAACAACTGTTTGAGCAATTCATAACAAAATAAGGAGACAAAGGGAAGGGAGGCAAAAAATACTGCATGGCAGGACAAGGCTTTTGCAAGCAGAAGAATGTGAAAGAAACACAGAAGATGGAGGATTAATAACACACATTGGATAGCAAGAACTTGTAGAACTTTACACTAGTAACTCAAATTGAAATTTTCATGATGTATAGGAATAATAAAAATAACAATCAAGTTTCTCTCTAACATCATCATTGTTATAGCACCATACAACTGAAGAAAGAACAATCCTCAGGTTGTACCAGGGTCTTGTCTTGCTATCTTTCCTTGTGGAAGAAAATGTATTGCAACCACAAAAAGTAGGAGAAAAATTTCAAAAATATATAAATTTGGACTGAATGAAATATTTAATTTGAAAATTATTTTTCTTAGTATTGCTTTCATAATGTATTCAAAATCTGTATTCAGAAAATGTCACAAAACATTTTTTTTTACTATTTTAGGGTTCTCCCCTGATTATTTATCATTAAGTTTTTATGAATTAGTAGTTTTAGTTACTCAGACCCTGTTTCTGTCATTGATTAGTTTTCATCTGAAAGTTTGAAAGGCATTTGAATTAAAGTAATAGCTTTCCTTTTATTATCTTAAAAAAAATATAATCAGGTAAATTGTATTTAATATGAATGTTTTTTTAATAGATATTTTTCATATACTATGTTGTTAAGGAAGTAACTCTTAGGCAACTTACTTCATATCTCCACATAGCTGCTGGTTGAACATACTAATTTAAGTCTGCTGCCTTAAGTAAACATGGTGTTTTCTCTTCTACTTATACCTTTGCATTACAAAGCCAGTACATGTCTAGCAGAGCACTCTTTTACAAAGTTTTAACAGCAGAACATTCATAGCAAAAAAAAAAAAAAAAAAAAAAAAAAAAAAAAAAAAAAAAAAGAAAAAAGAAGCATACTCACAATTAACTGACCTTCACTCCAAGTACTCATGTAAGTACAGTCACTTGACTTCTAGCTCTTGTCTAGTTTACTGCAGGAAAGAATCTTTTGAATCTAGGTAGATTTGCTCAGAGTAGCAGCGAGACAAAAACTGGACAGCAACAGAAGTTCAAAACTGTTTTTCAGAAAGGACTAACACATGTATTCAATGTTTGCACACACCTGTGCTCCTGGTTCTCCTCGGTCACCCTTTTCGCTTTGGGAATCACCAACTGGCCCCTGGAACAAAACTACACTGAGGATACACATATTCTGAAGTTCACATTTTCTAAGTTAAATATATATTTTATAATTTTTTATCTTTAAAAAATACAGTTGGAATGCTATTAATAGGTATTTTATTCAACTCATTAGTTCTATTCTTGTTACTAAAAGTTAAGGGATTTACTTTTGTTCACTTACTGTAAACCCCATTGGCCCTGGGAGTCCTCTTGATCCTTTTTCTCCTTTTTCTCCTTTCAAGTCCTATTACACAGAAAAGAAGGGCTTAGTGTGTTGTCTTGGATTTTTCCATGCTTTCCATTTCAGTCTGGTTCTACAGATAGGAAATCCTTCTGTCACCAGCAAGATTCTTCGAGCAGAGATGGTTCTACTCTCAGACGATTAAGAAGCAGAAACTTTGTATCAGGGTAAGTCTGATGTTTGAAAAAGAAACCATTTCTGCACATTTCAGAATAGAGCTAGGAAAAACAACCTACCTGTGATTGCATGCAAAAGGACTGCAGTAAACATCCCCACAAATGGCAACAAGAAACAAACCCAAATAAACCTTAGTCGCTTCGCTGGAGCTAGAGTTACTTCCAAACATAATTGTAGCGGCCATCTACAGCATCCTTATCTCTGTGGGTGCAAGATTAGATTATGCTACAGTGTAGCACCACTGGGCCACACCCTAAAGTCACTGTAAAGCCAAATTTCATTGTCTATTTATTACCTCCTTAGACTCATGTGCCAAACTATTTATGGAAGGAGTTTTGAGAAGTTTCTAAACAATAATGCCCGATGTTCCTGAAAATTTGCCATTATTTCATTATATACCACCACAGCTGTGACTGGAAAGTGCTCCAGGCGCTCTGTATTTGATCTAAACAGGTTTCAGTAAAAGTAATGAGAAAACAAACTACAAACGTGTTGTAAGCTTTTGTGAAACTCTGTGAGCTCAGAGTCTGACATTCTCAATGCCAAGGCCCAGAGGCCAACACAGCTGTGGCTTTGATAGCCATTCAGAACATCCATGTGGATTTGGTGCAGCAGAAGTGATTTACTCCTCATGCACCCAGGGATTCCCAGCAGTGGGGTCTGGTGAGCAAGAAGCATTGCCCTGGCATGGGCAGATGTGCACGTGAGCACCCAGGCTCAGCCGAGCTGGCTCCACACAGACACCCTAACAGAGCTTAGAATGGAATCAAACAAGTCTGGAAAACATTAGGATGGGTAAAAGGAAATGTTATCAGAGCAGTGAAGATGAAAATGTCCTCTCAAAGTAGAACCTAGTCAGATGGCTTATCTGGATGGGACGTTTAACAATTTCATTACCGTCATGTTGTCTGGTCCAGTTAACGTCACAATAACAGTTCCTGGGGGCCCAGGGGGTCCAGTTAACCCAGTGTCACCCTTGGAAGAAAAAGAAAAATAGAGCAAATTACAAGCAGGGTGTTTTTGTTATTTCAAATTACTACCACTATACTTTTGATATAATGAAAATTCTTCTGTCATTGCACTCAGCCAATAATTCAGTTAACACCTTTGTTTGCCATTTAAATTCCAGTAAAAAAGACATGTGGAAGATTTAACCTTCACCTAGCTGATTAATACAAAAATGAATATGCTGATATCTGTTAAAGTTTCTGGAAACAACTTAAATTTTTAATCCTATTTATTTGGTACAAAACTATTTTGAATCAAGCAAAAATAACTCCTTGATTACAATATTTATCTCTATTGAATTATGTCAACCAGTAAATTACATGAACTGTCTCTGGTGGCATCCCCCAACTTGCAGTCTGGGTATTCCAGGGAAATCACAGAATCATGGTGCTAACAGACAAAACAAGCTTTCATGTGTCCTTCATTACAACCTAAGTAGTGAAGTCCACCTTTTCATTAAGAATCTTTGAGAACTGGCAAAAAGTCCTCAGTGTGATCTTTCCTGTGGACCTCATCAAAACAATATCCACAATTTTCAGTGATTTTAAGCCAGGAATGCTTTTGTATGAATTTGCAGCAGAACAGCAAAGAATGTGTCAACTCCTTCCATGGTCACCTGAGCTACTGCTAATGAATAACCAGGTTTATAGGTTTTTTTTTCCCCCCAGGAAACTCCTAGCACATTCCTGATGGTTATTACAATGTTAAAACTGAACCTCTGCAGGTCAGTTAGCATAACTGTGAGATTTCCTAATCTCTTGCAAGAATATTCAGATTAACTGCAGTAGTCTTGCAATGGCAGACCGGGTGCTGAGAGACAATGTGAGCATTTGCAGTAATTCCTGGTTTAATGTCAATTACATGGAATACAAAGTAAGTACATGAAAGACAAGTTATCCAATTTTTATTCAAAACCTGGGGGTTTTGCTTGTATCACAAGGGCAGACACTGAAAATAAATTGGACAGAAGTTGTGATACTACAAATGCTACATATTTACCACTGTATCTGCTTAGATAAGCATTTAGGAACACTACACAAAGTACATATATTAATTTAATGGTATGTGCTAATAAATATTAATTACTGGCTTCTCTTCAGTGTCTAATCTTCTGTCTGGATGTTTATCTCATTGGCTCTTATGTGAAAACATTTTGACCTTAGAGAACGTTGCCGTGTTTCCATTTTTCAACAAAAGATTCCCACATATATACTGAAAATTTGCATTTTACAGGACTTACTTCCCCAAACATTCCTCCATAGCAAATCAGAAAATGCAGAAAACAGAAACAAAACTTATAAAATGTTTAAAACTTTTTATGAAATTACCTTCCTTCCTTTGGCTCCTATTACTTTCAGTCCCATAAGACCCTGAAAAAAATCCCCAAATGTTATTTTTTTAAAACTTTACAAACACTTAAACATGGGTTGATTCATGTTACACAACAGAAGTTCTCATTTTTTTTACCCATTTGAGACTACCTTAGGTCCAGGAGGTCCTGGTTTCCCTGGCATGCCCTACAAAACAGGAAAAAAAAAAAAAACCTCAGCTAAAAACTTACAATCTTGTTCTCTGATATAGGTGTTTTAAAGTACCCAACTTCCACAGAACTTATATCCCATTTTTACTCTTTCCTCCACCTTTACAACTGCAAGCCATTTTCGGTGGGTGACAGATTGTTTACACAGTATAGTTGCAAGCATATGCATCTCTCAATGTTATGCATATTAGTATTTAAAGTGAATTAATAGATAGTTATTTGAAAATTAAAATTTATGCCTACATGGACAAGGTATGCTTCTGCAAATATAGAAATTATCATGCATAAAAATAATCAAAAGAAACAAAAAAATCAGATGTGTGCAGAAAAACATAGTTTTTACACACACATGTGTCTAGACCTCAAATAAGTTTGAGAGAGTCAAGTACTTGCATCTGTGTAATTCCATAGGGTTTAGGGGAAATCAAAGGTCAAAGTAACAAGTGAAACAAATTCATACTAAAGGTCCTGGAGGGCCCTGTGGTCCAAGTTCCCCAGGATATCCTTGAGCACCCTGGGCACCCTGCATATTGAAAAAGAAACAGGAATAAATCTCCTGGCAAGATTATGAGCAAAATAATTCTTCCTCACTGCTTCATTATTTGGCATGTGTTTTGAAACACAAGAAAACATCTGTTCTAAAACTAAACTACTCAAGTGAGGATGTAAGTAAGTCTTCTGAGAAATGTGGACTTGTAATCCATATGGTTCTATTAATGTCTCTAATAAGCCTTCAATCCTTCAAGTATTCTATGCAATAAATACTATACTTTAAAGCTTTTTTTCAAAGAAATGGAAAATGAAACATTTTTGTTTTCTTTTTAATTTAATGCTCTCTGTTTATTCCAATAGTCAGAAGAAATGTCAGCCCTGCCTTCCTGTGTAAATGTTCATTCTTAAAATATGGACCATTCTTTCCTTTGTTAGTACTCCAGAAGTTGAGCTGGTCCATCCTGTCCAGTCTTAACTTTGAAGGGAATTTTAGCAGTTGGACTTGATGGCCATTATAGGTCCCTTCCAGCTGAACTATTCTATTCTATATGTCTAGGGGTAAACTCATAGATCTGTGACCAGTTTTTCTCCCTACATGAAGTACTGTTCTTCTGCAATCTGACTGGCCTGCAAACTGACTGATTTTGGTTTAGAAATCAGTGACACAATTGTAAAAAACACTGTATCTATATTAAGTAAATAATACACTTAATTCATGTAAAATACCAAACAATTTTTATACACACTTGTGTTATATAGAATGTGTTTATACATATAACTGTATATTTTTATACATATCTATCTCAGCAGCCCTTATTTTGAGTTACCTGGAGACCAGGCATTCCTGGTAATCCAGGATCACCTTTTGCACCATACTCTTGGCTATATCCCTCTGCAGGGTACCCCTGGAAAATTAGATAAAAAGAAACATAAAAAGTTATGCTGTAGAATTCTGTAGTGCAACAAATCTTCTAACATAGTTTGTAGGGAAATAAGCAACACCAGAACTGCATAATGATGGAAACTGTCTACTATGGATACTTCTACCTTTAAAAAAGATTTTATGAAACCAAATATATCTTTTGCAGGCCTTCCAGTTCTGTTAGGAGCAGTCTTCTTTTCAGATATACCTACACTACTCATGCACAATCCTCGCTTTCAATTTATTTTTGTTACTCTTTATTGCTATAAACACTCTCTGGTGCATCTGCAGATTTCCATATGAATTCATAAACTGTTTGGGGGAGGAGCTTAGTTTTCTATGTGCTTGAAAGTGTTAAATTTAATTACATGCAGTAATGGTAGTTTGAGGGAAAAAAAAATTATAGACCATTTTTCAACCTGAGGTGAATGCTACTAGGACAAAGGAAGGACCAAACTTGGTGGTTGCTTCTTCTGGAAGATAAACCTTCTGTTTCCCATGAATGAAGATGTAAAGAGCAACAAACATACACACAAATTGTTGATAACCAATAAATATTTCATGCAATATCTAGCAAAAAACTGACCTTCTCTCCTTTGATACCAGCAACTCCCTAGGAAGAAGAACAATCATATTGAAACAGAAAAATAAAAGAGTGCTGAAATAACACACTCTAAGTAGTATCTAAGCTTGATGCTCTTCAGGTGATTTATTTTCATGAAGAAGGTGCATAGCCAGGTTCATGTTTACTGGGTCAGACTTCAATTTAAGAAGAAAGGGCATATTGTTTAAAAATAGTTAATCTCAAAGGTGCAACTCTACAATTGAAGGCAGAACAGCTTTGAAACCTGATCTTAATAAATGAATAAACAAAATCAGCAAAGCTGGTAAAATAAAGATCATATTTATAAGCTGGATTTGAAGCCACTGGAACTTAAAAACAGCATTCCTTTTCCATTTGTTTAAAAGTATCTCTTTCAAACACATCTCTACAGTGAAAAAAAACCCAAATCCTGTGATCAAAGCAGTATACCCAGAGTGAGAAGTTGTGGGGTTAATTCCTGGCTCTTAATGACTTAATTAAGCCATTATTTCCTCAAAGATATTTAGGCATGAACTCAAACTGCAATCTATTAAATATATCTTGGACACTTTTAGGGGTAAGTGGTAAATTTTCATGAGTATCCCATGAGAGCTAACTCCAGTCAATGAATTTCATGCAGTCACTAGCTAAGAAGTTGAGGCCCAACATTCAGACAAGAAAGCATTACTTTTAACTTTGGTCTCTTTATCACACAGTTTTCATACTAATAAAATGGGGATACCTATATATTTCAACTGTTGTCAGTATGAGCTAACATGAGGCTTTACTCTCCTTCAGGGACTGGCTTCACATGGTGGGAATGCACACAATCATGAATTTCACACTTACTGGAAGGCCTTGAGGACCTCTTCGACCTGGAGGACCTGGAAATCCTTGGTCACCCTGAAAGTAGTAACCTGATTTTGTCAAATGATCACAGAAGTTTTCTGTGCTATCACACTAAATGTACTGTGAGATCATGACCACTGTATTTTGCTAGAAGAGGATTTTTCTTGTATTTTATGCAGCTTGATTTCTATCCTTGACTGTTCAGATTAGTTCACAGTTTCACTAGAAATTGATTTTCTGTAGTAGGGATTATTCTGACTCCTCCTTTCAGAATGCTCATAGACCAAAGAAAACCTGGTAAATCTGTTACTTAACATTGAGCCTTTTCACTTAATTACTTTCAGGATTTATGAATTGCCAACTGCAAGCTAGATACTGGCAAAATAAAATGGATTAACTATCTCCTTTATAACCCATTGCAACAAAAGTTGGACAAAACTGATTAGGTCTCCTGGATTTAATGAAAAAGGTATTATCTATCAAAATACCAAATGTTATTCTTATCTTTTAGCCAAGACCATTAGAATGTACTATTTAAGTATTTATTTTGCACAAAAAAGTAGCACTTTTCCTTTCTCTGGTCCCATGACACAAGTTTTTCTAGCTGATGAAGTCACAAAGCAAAACAAATCAAAGCTGTAGATTGGGGGAAATTTAGATCCCTTTTTGTCCATTCCCATGCACAGCCAAAAACACTCTCCAGAACACTCAGCTTGGTTTGTACCTTTGTGCCATTGCATCCTGGAACACCTGGGAGCCCAGGAGGACCAACACTCCCTGGTTCACCCTAAAAGAAGCACAAAATTGACACAAGCTTTGTTTTTTTGTACATTCATATTGCCTTACAGAAAGACTGAAAGAGTTTATGTTGGAGCAATGTTTCACAAGACTTGACAGATTACAATGTGTTCTTAAATCATTACAATGAATAAGAATTGCTGATGCCAAGATTTTTATCTCTAGGCCAATTGACAGAGACAATGCTGATGCTGAGACTAGAGTGAGCACATTGAGCTGAGGATAATTGTGCACTAAAGACTGAAGTAAGAGAGAAATGGTTAAATCAGTTTCATTTTTTACTTACAGGAAGGCCTGGAGGACCTGAAAATCCGGGTATTCCTGGGAGTCCCTGATGATATTAAACCAGATAAACAATATTACAAATACTAAAAAAAAAAAGCTCATTAGGCAATTTTTCTTTTATTACAGTCATATTAAGAATGAATGCAAGTATGATTCAATTAAAAGATCATTACTTCCTTAACTCTTCTGACTGTGAACCAAGCATAATGGTTGCATACAGGTAACACACACTGGTTTTGCCCACAGAGAAAAAACCCAAACAACTCTTTGTGGTATTCTAGTCTGACTTTTTCCACTGCAAACCCAAATATTAAATACATACAGCAACAACCTTGGATGTAAGGTGCAGCAAAAAGGGCAAAATTTTTAAAATTAATAATACTAGTGCATACACTGTGTCATAAATTTTAACCATACTTTGAAATCAGACATAATGTTTTGCTTTTATTTTGAACCAAGCTGGCAATTAGCATGACATTTAATACATGTAAGTTTAAAATACAAACACTTACTCGGATACCTTTGGGTCCAACTAAGCCTGTAAGCCCAGGAGAACCCTAGATCAAAAATGGAAAGTGATGTTTTTTGGTACATTTCAATTGAGAAAGAGCACATAAATGTCAACAGGACATGCAATATTTTCAATAGCAATACCAATATGTGCACACAAAACCAGCTATATCAATAAATAAATAAATAATTGGCCTATTAGAATCAATAAAGGAAACAAGAATTTCATACAACTTGCATAAATTGTGTCGTCTTTCCTTCCCTTTCAGTGTTTACAGGGGATGTATCACAGAATGCTTCAAGTAGGAAGGGACCTTAAAGATGATATAGTTCCAACCCCCTGACACGGGCAGGGATCCCTTTGACTGTCAAGCCCAGTAGTTTCTCTGGGTGTTTCTCTCTGTCTCACATACATACCTACCTTTGGTCCCTGTGGCCCTGGAGGCCCTTCTGGACCAGGAAAGCCTCTTTGACCAGGTGGACCGGGAACACCAGGAAAGCCTTTTTCACCCTGCAAACATTAAAATAATTAAGCTCTTCAAATATCCATGAATTCTCCTTTTGATAGCTTATTTCTGAGCCATTCATTACTTTCAGTACCCCTTGGCTTTCTGCTGCTGTGGCAGATCCACTGTCCTTGCCAACACTGACCTGTTTTTGTGCTCCATCTCTGGGCTGCCTCAGCCCCACATGCTTGTAAGGATGGCTGAATGATCAGAGCACAAGACAGTACTTGGGATTTTGTAGAGTATGGAAGTTAGCTGACAGCATGAAAAGTTTAAGAAAGCAGCTGATATGGTACTCCTTATTAATATTTCTGTATTATGTTTAGCAACACAAATTGAGAGACTTAATGGCTGTTTGTCACAGCACATGTAGCACTGACACAGCCACCACACACAGTGTATCATCTCACAACTTCAGAAAGTTCACAACTTCAACCCATACAGAGCAACACCTCACCACTTCAGAGGGCTTCAAGAGTCAGCCCTCCTTGTTCTTTACCCAGCCTTTTATCCCCTCCTGTCCATTCATTTCACCCTCTGTTCCCTTTGGTGTTGCTCAGTGTCCCTGGGCACTCCCTGGCTCGTTGCTGTCAGTGCTGCTCACCTGCTGCTCACAGCTGTGCCCATGGGGATGAGGATCCCAGAGCCCCATCCCAATCACCACAAACTGGGTGCCTACAGCTTCTGCTGTACAGCAAGATCACTTCCAAACCACCAATTTCTCTTCATGAAAACCAAGGAATAAAACAGTGGGAGTCAAATGCAACAAAACCATTCAGACAGACTAAAAACCCCTTGCTTTACATGACAAATATCTTAAATTTTTCTGAATCTCAGATATTAAGACACCAAATTACTTTTTCATGTGTTTTAAGATCAAATTCAAATAAATAAACTAAAAGAAACAAAATTGAAGGTACAGAAACAGAATACAGAAGGCATAGCTAGAGTGAAAGGGGCATTTTCAGTTTTTTAGTTAAATATAGATGATGCAAGCCTTAACTTAGTTTAAATTAAATGTTTCAAGCCTGGAAGCTCACGGAAAAGGTCTTTCAGCCCTTCAGACAGCAACAATTTAGCATGCTAATTTTTACATCAGTGAAGAGCTGCTGGTTCAAGACCTTTACATCACAGCATGACATGGGAGAGAAAGAATAGGATTATCAATTCTCTCAGAGCCAATTTTTCTATTGCTTTATACAAAGTTGTACAAATAAAGTATGTGAAATTTTGCTGTTACAAAGTTTGAGTGTCCTATTTGATGTACAAGACAGGAGCCAAGAGGTGTCTCTGGGAAGGCAAAATATTCTGGCTTTTCCCTGCACCAATTCTTACTTCTCAAAATCCCACAAACTCACTAGATTTTAAATAGCTTCTGAATAAAATAAAAAATTAAAAATAGATTTGTATCTCTCAAGATAGAATGTAATCCCATAATACTTTGACATATATAAAATAAGAATTTTATTATAAAGTGCGTGTGAGATCTGTATAATAAATCGGCATAGCTTTTTATAAAAAATGGTTTATTTCTATTGTATGTTCTGCAGCAGCATCCCAAGGCGGGAGGATGACTGCTATCCCAGGAAGAGCCGCTGGAGGGGGTTCGGTATCAGTGCCAGGAAAACCAAACTCCACCTGCCTGCCCGTGCCAGGAGCCAGGCGGTGCTGCCTGAATCCAGAGCAGCACTGCGCTCGCCTGACAACTTCACTGCCCTCTCTACAGAAAAGGCAATTTCAGCTACACCTTCTTCTTAGCAGATCAACAAGATCAGAGGATTTTCAGGTTGTAAAATTATAAACACTGAATCATGATCAAAACATGTTGATTAATGTCATTATCCTGATTATCTGCATGTAAAACTTCATCAGTCTAAACAATTATTTACTCTTAGCCTCAAATTGCTCTGTTATTTTCCATGGAACTGATAAAGACAAGTTGTGGGTGTCCATTCTTATTAATATTTCTCTTTTAGTGGGCAGCTTACTTTTTTCTAGGTTTTCAACTGGTTTCAATTTCACTGTTTAGGACAAACTCAGGTTAGACCAACTAGTAACATGAAAAATAAACAGGGAGATTTTACAAAAAAATATTAGTATTCTCCTTTCCCACTTATTAATGTATATTTTAATAATGATCATATTTACTTCTAGATAAATTTTCTCCAACTTCATAAAAGCAGATGGGACCAATCAGTGGGACTAATCATATTCCTAGATCTTTATAGATGTCTGAAGAAGTTGAGAAGGTTTAGTATGGCAAGTTCTGTATTCATGGCTCACCTGAACTGCAACCATGACTTCTCCAATAATGCCCCTTTCATTTGTGAATCAGTTGTTCTTCCAACTGTGAGCAGGAGTTCCAAAGAATTTTTGGCATTTGTGTAATTTAGGTTTGTCTAAAAGCCACTCAGAGCCTCTGCCAAGCTGCTATTGGCAACAGGCAGAGCTGTGGATCTGTTACTGCTGATGGATTTGCTGCTTCTTCAGTGCTGGCAAGGTGTTTGTGATTAGGACCCAGAAACTCATGCCCTGCTTGATCTGCAAGAAGTTTATCTGTTTGATGCCAGTGTGTGCAGCTTTCCTTCAGGAACTGGCAAAGGGGGGCAGGCAGGAAAGAGACGGAAAGAGGGAAGCACTGAACACGAGACTCCTGATGGCATTATGAAATTTATAACAGGAGAGCAGCTGCCAAGGTAATGGCATTTGTTAGGGGTTAGTGAAAGAGACCTGGTGGTTTTGGGCAGTTGTTCTGCTGGTGTCCAAACATCATACAGTGCTGTAAACATAATAGTGCAGAAAAAACCAAATCAGTTGAAAAGGCTTTGTTAAACAGTTTCCCCAAAGTTAACAGAACTTTGTAAGGTAATCACTCTGTGTAAACTCTGTTGGTAAAATACCATCATGCACTAAATTCACTCACTGTATCAACTGAAGTAATGTACCAACAATTTCCAAGTATATAAGCTAATATTCAAAAGGGAAAATGTATCTGTTCTCACCTTACTACCTTTTGTGCTATCACAAAAGCAGGGACTTTTACCTTTGCATACACAGCTCTGAAAAACAAAAATACAAATGTTATAATACAATTCTTTTTCTCATTGAATTGTTTGGAGAAAGGCAAGTAAGATCTCAGTGGGTTTAGTAAGTAATTATTTCACAAATAATATACAACTTAAAAAAAATGTTTGTGGAGAGGCAATTCACAACAGTGGCAAAGATGTCATTATTCCTCTGTATTGCCCGTTGAGAGAAATAAGGGCATTAGTGAGATCTTGCAGACAGAATTAACTTCCCCCTACAGTTTCTCACATTCCAGCATTCACAGTGTTTCAAATTTGTAACTTTTATGTTTCTTTTATGAAGGAGGAAAGACGCTGCAAGTAGCTGCTGCTCTCTATGGTCTTGACAATTCCTGACAGTTGCTGCTTGTCTTTTAGGTGGCTGAACTTAGGTGAGATGATGCCATCTATCAATTTAAAAACAGCTGCAGGGACCATTCCTCCAGTGAACAGATATTTAAACATTTATTTACAAAATAAAGCAGAAATTAGAATCAGTTGTCTATGAAAGATAAATCCTCAAGAAATTATTGTGTTTGCCTCTGATTTATAGACAGATTAATAGGTGGCTATCTGATGTCTCAAGCTAGATTTCTAAAGAAATGCAAACATTAAATAGTAAATTCTTTGTCATATTTAAAGAAGACTCGCTCCTACTGTGATCTGACAGCTAGAATTCAAGTGGTACTGCATCAGAAATTTGGAAAACAAAGGTATCATGTGAAACAGAAACCATCTAACTATGCTACCTTTACTATTATATTAATCAATATGATTATATCACCAGGGATACAAGGATAAGAACTAGTGCAGAATTAACAACAAACAGTATCCTGATTTCTCCTTGGTGAGATCAATCAGTCTGGTACTGGGTAATCTAAATTCATCAAGTCAGTTATATGACAGATATTTTAAGCCTTTAAGCATCAATACAAGAGGATAAAGTGATGTATATCTCAAAATAAATTTGGGATAGTTTATAAGACAACTGATTTTCTTGTTCCTTATTCAATTATAGTACCTTGCATCCCAAAGCATTCTCTTCAAAACTGATGATTATATAGAGGTCTGCTAAGCAATATAAAAAGGGCAGTTGCTCAAGATAAGATGTATACACAGATATATACCATTATAATTCTACAGACCTTCATGGAGTTGTACCTTATTCCTGACTGTGAAACCAAACTAGAAGCAGATCTTTCCAGCATCTGTATGCAAAGCACAGTTTTCAGGACATGTCGAGAAATCCAAAAATGAAATTACTCTCCCATAACAGGTATAATCTGCAGAAGATTTGATGTGTACAGATACAGAACAAACCCTTTTATCTTATAATCAAAGATGATCCAATGTGAAGAGGAATGCATGAACATGTAGAAAATTATGACACTATACAATTAATCTAAGTTAATAAACTATTGAAAGAAAGAGAGCCTTTGCTCTTCAAGAAGTCACAATGCTTAGAATGTGTTTAATTTGCCATTAGTAAGCTTTCAGATCTATTTAGGTCTTTTTGTGTACACATATCACTCTAAACTAAACTGAAAAGACCAATGATTTAACATTACACAGTCAGTTAGCTGGATAATACTAAATGTTTTGGCATATGATTTTTTATGTAAGATTAGATTACGCCTTCTGTACAGGAGCTTTGAACCAAAAAATCATTGCTCACTTATACTGCAGGATGCTTTCACATCCTTCCAAGATGCCTGCAGCTCCTTTATCAAAGGATCATAAAAACCCAATATGATGTTTCCAGGTTATAAGATAAGGAAAGTGAATACTAGGTATTAACAGTTTTTTCAAAATTCTCACAATAACATCTATACAAGCAAGGGTATTAATCAAAGCCACAGTTTTACTGCATGTTTTTTGGTTTTGTGATTTTCATAGTAATAATTTACATTTCTTTCAAATATTTAGATGAAGAATATTTTTGATCTGAAATCTAGGTCAAAGGATACAGTCAGATCATTATAGGATTACCAGATTAAATCAATTCACCAATGAACCAAAATTAAAACCCCACAGCACATAGAGTAATTTACAGAGGAGCTCTTCTCCAAATGTTTTTAGTGATAGTTACAGTGTTATATTAAACAGATACATAATTCCAGTAGTCCATGTTGAAGCACATTTACTGCACTGGTTAATTTTTGTTCAGTGGGTGCATCCTTATCTATAACACTGAATTGCCCTTCCTGTGCTATGGGGTTGGATTCTATGGGGCTCTGACCTCTTCCTGCTCCTGATTCAGGGAGCAACTTAACCAACTGCTTACAAAGTATTCCAGTCCTCTCCTTCACATAATTCCTCAAAGAAATGACACAGAAAGAAGAAAGAAATAACATACTGCAGACTATAGTGTCACCCATACAAAGGTTAATGTAGATTGAGCATGGCACTGCTACTCCAGCCACTGCAGTGGGGGCAACTTAATTTGGAGAGAATCTTACACAGTTCTCAGCACTTTGCCAGTAGCACTGGTTACATGCAGAATGTCAGAGAGTGTATTTAGAGATGTTATCGAACGTGAATATGCCAAATGATGTGACACAGTCTTAATGTAAGGAGAAGACCAAGCAATGCCAGCCTTCCTATTCTGTCACTAGCACTGGCTCTGAGTGCTGTCACTCACACTGGTGGGGCAACACAGTCCTACCAGGAATGGTTTAAAGGCAGGAAGGTAGAGTATAGAGGAACAGAGCCAAAGTGAGGATGAGCCTGTATTTCTCCACTGATCTATTTTTCTGTATTATATATACAATGACAGAACTGTCAGAGTATTTCTTTGTTCCTCCAGATCCAGAGAAGATCAGAGTAGCTCACCTAGAATCTCAAAATATATATTTGTGTTAAAAACACTGTCTCCAGGACAGAGAGGCAGCAAAATGTGTTGCTGCAAGAAACAAGCACCATATTCTTTAAGTATATTTCAGACCAAGAGCACACAGGATGAGTAATAAAGTTGAGATGAAATAAATTGTAATGTGTAGGAATATAGTAAAGTGGCTGAAGTGGGGCTTAAGTTTGCACTTTTGGCCTGACTGGTCTTTAATTTCATGGGTGAACTCCACTGATGTCCGAAGTAAATCCTGGTTAACATAAATCAAAGATGACTGTGCAACATGAGGTATTTAAAAATGAATTAAAAGCAGTGCAGGTGATATCCATTAATTGCTGTGGACAGTAAAAATAGCCCAGGTGTCTCTCAAATGGGTGATGAAGCTGTTGCTTTCCTTCCCTGGTTGCTCTAACTGCTGATCAGACTTATTTTTTAAAAGGCATAACTAATTTTTCATGTAAACTTGATACTTATCTCACTTATTCTGCCACTAGGTCTTTATCTCCTAACTTAAAGAATAGCTGAATTAGAACTCTATCACTATGTGGAACAAGACTTACTGGATAATATCTATTTTTCTGTGATGTCACTTTTTTATTCTTTTCCATCTTTCTGCTCATTAATGATATCCTGAGCAGCCTGAAAATATGCACATCATCACAGTGGTCCTAAGTGGAAGCTAATTTCAAGTTTTCTGTAATTTCTATTAAATGCCAATACTTATTAAAAAATATGTATCAGTGAGCCAGCTCCTTTAAGTCTTGATTATGAATTTTCAAGTGCTGCTGACATATGGAGATTTTTGAATTCTTCCTGGGCTGTCTCAGTGCAGAGCAATCACTTTACACATCCCAGCTGTGTCTGTAAATCACAACTGAGCTCATAGAATAACCCTGCTCCAACAGTTGATGTTAATGTAGTGCTTAAAGCCTCAAAGGCCCATTTCACTAATTCTCTACTACCTGTTTTCTATTGCATCCAATAAAGGTGGGAGTAATACATTGTGATTATGAGAAGTGGAAAGTTTTGCTCAATTATTCACACTGCAGATGTGTGTTGGGTAGGTATGTGCACATAGGGTAAATGTTGCACTTTCTGAAGAACATGATGGTGGTAGCTAGAGTTTCTAGCTTGGATACAGTTACAGTTTTGAAAATTTATCCTAACCTGCATAAGAGGATCTGGCAGCAGAGCTTTACAGAAAAAGGTTCCCACTGTGAGAAAAGCTGTATAAAGAAAATCTTTTTCTTCTGATGCACCTGTATTAAGACACTTATCTAGATTAGCACAGTCAGGAATTCTAGCTAGACAAGGTGGATACGTGACCCTGGCAGCATATTCCTCATGTTGCACAACTGCAAATCACCATGGAGCGTGCAAGGTCCTGGAGAATGAGCTCCCCTCACTCCAAAACATTGCTATCAAAACAAAATACCAGTCCCACAATTAGAATCTGTATACTAAAAGTTTTTCATGCATTCTAAGCATCAAACATGAATTCATTAAAATTATCAAAGACCACGAAGAACTTTATGTTTTTTTAGTGATTGCTGGACCAGTACAACAAAACCAAATTATTAAGCCTTCAATAAGTATGGACAACATAGAGCAGAAATAGGAGATGATGAGATGAAGGAAAATATGTCAGTTCCCAAACCCTGAAACATTGTGTAGTCACTTGTGAACTGGAAGGCAGCCAGACATTCCTACCTTAGAAGACTCCTGTTAACAGCCATGTACGCTATCACAATTCACAGCATTTTGCTTACCAGTTGAATACCTAGCACAGGATGAAAATTATTTCATTCAGACTTTCCATTATAAAGAAATACACCTGTAACTTAATTAATAGCACCCAACACAGAGAGCCTGGATCTAAAAGACACAGCAGGAGACAACTGTTATGCTGCAGGCAGTGCAGCTGTTGAACAAGCTCCAATAAACACCTGTAATGGGAACCCTGCTCAGGGAATAGCTATTGAATCAAAATGCCTTGTTGGTGACACAGGCCTTGTATTCCTGGTAATGTGCTGCTTTCAGTGTGAGGTGCAGGAGAGAAGTTCTGAACATTTGTGGTCATAGGAAAACATAAGACTTCACAGAAGCAGGACTTTGTGTTTAGTTTACAGATAAATGAGTCATGGTCACACGATGGTAACACACATTTTTATCTGAACTTGGTAAGAATCTCCTTACTTTAAATCCTTAATTTTAAACTGGTTTGAGCTCTTTAAGGAGGGATTTGCTCATTCATGTAATATAAAGATATATTTATAATGGTATTTCAAACCAACTAAGCTAAATGACATGTAGAGAGATGGAAGAAGCTTCTGTCTGCGAACATTTAAATAACTTTCTATTATGCCAAGGGGAACAGGTGTAGGAGCCCCTTTTTTCACTTCAGAGATTGAAAGCACTTTGAAAAAAATTGAAAAAAATCTTTGAAAAAGATTGACAAAAATCTCTTACTTTTACAGCAAAACCCTGTTGGTTAAGAACTTTGCACAACAAGATTTTTGTAGTGTTAGACAATCTCTCATAAGTATCCACACTTACCACAATAAAAAAGCAGTAACATAAACCTTAAACAGTATAAGTCAGATGGAAACAAAATTTTCAGAGAATTTCTAGTATCTCTTGCTTCTTTTCTTGTTGATATACTTACTGCACAGACTATCTTTTTTTTTTTTTTTTTTTTTTTTTTCTGTGAATAAGCCTGTTTGTACAAAAGTTCCAAGAAACCACTGTAATATAGCTGTTCATACAGGGAAACACACCACTGTGTCATTGGGAGTGTGTTCCACATACAACTCCCATGGTGCCAACCATACTCTTCTTCAAGCAGATACAGCACAATTAATTCTACTGAGCTTCTCCCTTCTCTCCAGTTCATTATCAGATAGGAAGTGTAGGGCTTAGCAATCTTCACTTTGCCCATGTCTTCATCATTGCCTTAGGATAAAACAGATAAAATGTTTTAATGCAGAACAAACCAAACACACTGAGTTTTCACAAACTCAAATGATTTGTGAGCTCTGTACCAATGGCCACTAAGGCCTATTTTGTAGACATTGCATAAAATTACTCAGTATCTATACAAGTAGAGCTGGTATTTTGTGTGCAGTTTTGAAAAGCTGTATGTTGAGGCTCTCAAATCTCCTGTTTTGGAGAGGGTGTGTGTGTGTGTGTGTGTGTGTGTAAATTACTTTTGGTCTATAAAGAGAAGATACAGAATTTCTCTCTCTTTAGACAAAGAAAATGATGCTTTTCCTTCTAAACCATAGAATATATTTACACTTATGTTTATAATGACCAATACCTTACTCTACAAATCATCTCACTGGGATTGAAGTTCCTGTGATAAGGACTATCAGAAATGGAACCAAACCGTTCCTGATATATACAGATGTGTAAAATCTACAAAGATGGAGCCATAAACTCCATCTCTGGGGTTGGTTTCTTCTCCTGACCTTGAAGAGGACATGCGGACAACAGAAATAAATATTTTCTTTTCCCCAAGGAAAAAAAGACTAAGCAATTCAGGCCACACAATTTTGTTTTGTGTAGCAAACTCTTAAGGGTGTTTAATCAGCTTATTCATCCGTGTTCTTCCTTCTTAACAATCACCTTAAAAGAGCAATCTAATAACAAAGAATACACACCATTTAACTAGTGAATTTTTGCTTACCTACCACAATATGGTTAGCATTAGGTCACAGACTTTGTATTTCTTCCCAGCTGTTGAGTGTGGGAATGATAGTCACTAAAATTTTCATCTCTTCAGGCCTGTATATTTGTATATTCATAAAATTCCTGGTGTGCATCCTCTGTTTAGTGGTGCAAGTAGCAATGAAAGCAACAGTAGCTTGTTCAGAGAAGGCTTATTGCACACGCTTTGGTTTTTCCTTATTTGAAAGGCTCTGTGATTTCACACATTAAAAAAAATTAAAGGTCACTTCTTCCTGCAGCTTCCTCCAAAATAGCCTGTGGAAAAATGCAGCACAAAGCCCCAGCTAAAAGGTCTTCACTAAGTCAGGCAAAATGAAAAACCTCTAGACCTGTAAGACTTGTACCCTGTCACAAAATGGGTAAGACAAATAATGGAAATGGACTAAAAATATATTAGGTGTGACAAAATAGAACTTTTTCAGTGTGTCTGTGAGAGACTGGGGCTGCAAACAGTTAAGGAAAAAGTCTTTTTTGCATTTCACCTTCCTCCTAGGCTCCTGTAATCCATGCCAACATACTTCTAGTATTACTTTGTTAGGCAGTAAGGTGAGAATGTGACAGTAAAACAGATGACCGGACATCCCATACTGGTCACACTTAATAGCAAAGTATTTTGTTTCAAAGATCTGTTATATCAAGTCAGCTCTAGGTATTGCAGAAGAGACTGCTAGCACAGATCATGAATAAAATGGTTTTATCTCTATGAAATGCAAAGCAGTGAAGAAAGAACCCGCCTACTCTAAGAATTTTAATGGCATTATTCAGCCAGCAAAACAACTTGAATTACAGATTTTGCTTATATGTGTATTTGTCTTGTAGGTTTTCTAGAAAAGGCATCAAGTGTCAACAGTTCAATTTTTACAGGTGTTTACTTAGGTCATCTAAGCAGGTTCATCTTTCTGTTGTAAGATGCAGCACTCACATAGGCACACTTCACATTTCTTGGCCATCAGAGCAATGTGCTGCAAACCAGCAGAAATCCATCAATTTTGATGCACAAACATCAGGGTAACTCTGCTAATTTATGCTGCCTCTGTTGGCCCTGTAGAAAAAGCCTTGCTCTGCAGTGCTGTGACATTGGACTGTTTCTCTGTGCAGGTGATGGCTGAATTACAAAAAAAGTAGAGGCAATCAGGAGCAGAAAAGTCTAGCAGAAGTTGGACCTAATTCTCAGAGTAGCACCCTCCTTGACTTTGGAGCTGGGATCACATTAACCAAATCAAAGAGGGCACTTCACAAAGGACTTGTTTTTCTAACATGCTCTGTGAACTCTCTTGTATATTCAGGTGCACATTTCCCTTCTCAGCTGCTTGTGCAACAAAGAACCTGGGTGCTTCCAAAGGCTATCAGACAAGGAACATTCTCACCAGGACACTTGGTGCCTCCAACACTTTCATTCCTGGTCAAAAAAAGCCTGTGTGCTCTTCCTACCAGCCTTGGAGATGGCCATGGGCTGAAGTAGAACATCATTTTTCCCTTCCAGAGGCATGTATTAAGATGCAATATAGGTTACATATAATTAAGAAAAAAAAAAGACTGCTATTAGGAAGCAAAGAAGATTCATTTAAAGTACTTGCATGCAAATTCTAAGATTTGTAAGAAATTAAATTAATTGTGAAATATGAACACTTGCATTAGTCACAGACAATATGAGTGAGGAAGAGGATGCAAAACAGATCTTCCCAAGTCTTGCAGTCACCAAGGTTGTCATGTCCCCTCCTTTGCCACCAGCTCATGTTGAAAAAAATTAAATGTCATGATGGAGGCAAAAACATAACAACAACAGAACCTAATTTAATCCTGTGAGCTAACAAACACTGCAACAGTATTTACAACACAAATTAAAAAGCAGTAGTAAGATGAGGTGCAGCTAACTTGCAAGCAAGTGATCTTGATGAAGTAGAAACTCTCTTTATCCGGTTCTGAAAAAATACTAACATGATGGCACATAAAAATGATCAATGCCACAATATCGATTGAGTAATAATGTACTTGACCAAGGTCTTTTTCCCATTAGGAAAAACTGTAACAAGATGTCATTTGAAACAACAAATTTCAGGGAATATTTTTAGATTAGTACTTAATTTGAAGATAGAAGTACATAAATGGTATCAAAAGACAGGACACTCTTAAGGGAATTAATTGAATTGTACATTTACATCAAGACACTATCAGTTCCAGGTGCTGTTAGACAAAATGAAGCAATGAAAAACCAAATCCATTTTTTTCTGAAAGAAAAAAAGATGAAGAATAGGAAGAATCTTGTACCCTGTGAAAACATATTATGATGATAATTCTAAAATATAAAAATGAACAGCAGAAAAATCTGAATAATTATACCACCACTATTTGAAGTCAAGGAAGAAGAAAGAAGCTGATCAAAGAAGCTGAAAGGCCTTTGACACGGGAAGATGCTACTTCTGCTGAGTTTTCAGAAGATGTGATTAGAGCATGCCAGTGGCCAAGAATGCAGACAATAATACTCCCTAGCAGGTGCCAGAAAGTTCAGCCTCCTAAGGGCAGAGAAGTCTGGACTCTGTGAAGAGCTACAAAGACTAAAATTGCTGTATAAACAGCAGCAGTCACAAATGACTGCTGTCTTCAGGAATAAACTACACCTAAAATTTTCTATGTTGAAACATTTTTAAATTGACGCAAACAGCAGAACTATTGCTTGCTGGTCAAACATCAATTTATTTTCATATGAAATTGTTGCATGATTTTAGAACATTAACTATACTAACTTGTTCTTTGCAATCAACAGTTTAGCCAAGATGCAACAATTTATTCATCAATTATCTCGTGACAATTACAGTAGCCACTAATACTTAATTAGGAGTTGAGATAAAACTGCCAGAAGAGAGGCTTAGAAAAAGTGTGTGTGCGTTGTGGGAGAAGGGGGGACATTCCTGGAACACAGCCTGTGCTTGCTAAAAACCGTCCAGAAGCCTACATGATGATATCCATCTCTTCAGAGCAACAAGGGCAATGGATGGCAGGTATCAGTAGAGGAAGAGGAGAAAGGAACAAAACCCAGCAAACTGGGCAGAAGAGAGAGACAGATCTTGACTTGTTAATTTTCTACATCTTTCACATCCAGCTCTGGATGGAGCCTGAAACAACTCTGCAGAAAACACATACTTTGCAAATAGATCTGGTACCTCTGTTCTACATAAGAACTAAGAGGTATTTTAATTCCATTACAAATAAAACAATTAGATCTTTGTTAAATGACTGAACTTGATTTCCAGTGGAGTTAGAGTGCCATGAAAAAACCCAACCTATTGGATGAGGAGCTTAAGCTATTTCCAGACACTTTACCCAGAATGGGCGAGTGAAAGAGCTGCATGAGTTTAGAAGAAACATTATTACTAAGTAGACTGCTTCAGATAATGGTAGCAGAATGTGGCTCTGCTTTAGCAACAACAAAGTATAAGATCACATTTCTTCCTTCTAAAGGTGAACTTTGACATGTTTTGAGAGGCAGTAAAGACTTTCATGTACGGTGTTAGAGCTTTACTCATATCTACTCATACAAGGAAAAATTAAGATTGTCAACTATTATGGGAGAAAGAACTTGAAATTTACTAAAACTGTCAGTTTTGTCTGCTTTATGTTTATCAGAAATTTTAAAACTGTCAGTTTCATGTGTTTGATGTCTACTAGAAATTCACTGAAACCGGCAGTTTTCTGTTTGGAAACTGACAGAAGTATTGAGAGCTACACAGACCATGTACCCTCACAGCTGCCTGCTCTTCTCCCAGCTGGGAATGTACAATCCAAATGTTATAACCAGACACTGGAGAAAGGCACAGAAAAGACTACAATATGATCTAGGAGAATTTACTGACCAAACGGTGATGGACACTTGCTATTAAGCGTGAAAGACAAGTCTGTTAAATGATTTTGTCATGAAGGTGGCACAGGTGGTTCAGACAGTAAGTGCCGATCCGGAGGTGTTTTCCTCAGGGCCATCCACTCCCTCACGGCATCCCCCGTGCCCGCAGGCCGGGCCTCCGCAGCCGCTTCCCGGGCTGGTGACGGGACGGAGCCCCCATGCCACCCCGCGCCGTCCCCGCAGCTGGAAGGGCGGGAAGCTCCTGAGCGCAGCGGGGACGCGGTGCCCCGGGCAGGGCCTTCTCTCCCGGCAGAGGTGTCCAGGGAGCGGTGCCCCGCAGCTGGGCGAGATGCGCCTCACCTCGCCTCACCTCGTCTCGCCCTGCCCGGCCGTGCATACGAGGCGCATCATTTGAAACACGCGCATTCACCTTTCCTTCCCCACCAGCGGCCAGCGCAGCGCGGTGGCAGCGGGGAGCGCGGGGCCGAGCCCGCTCTGCCCCAGGGCCCGCCGCAGCCGCCGCGGGACCCGGCGGCACCGGCCCGTCCCGGCGCTCACTCACCTCCGCCGCGGCGCGGCCCGGCCACAGCAGGGCGAGCAGCAGCACCGGCGCCAGACGGCCGGGGCAGCCCCCGCCGGCCATCCCCCCCTCGGCGCTGCCTGCGCGGCGTCCCGGGGCGCTTCGACTCTGCCCCCCTCCGCCCTGGGTTTTGGCCTGAGGGTTCCTCCGCACCCGCCTCGGCGCTCACGGGTCGCGGCCCCGCCCCGGCCACCCCTCTCGTCCACCCCCTCATCTCCCCCCGCGTGCCTTGGGCAGCGCTGGCAGCTGCCGCCCGCCCGTCCGTCCGTCCGTCCTCAGCGGGCATGGAGTGAGCGAGGTGCCGGGGGCTTTCCCACCTGAGAGCTGAGGTGAGCGCCGCGGACGGGCAGCCCCGGGCGGGGGCACCTGGCTCTCCTCGGGACGGGGCTGGGCAGCGCGCTGAGGGGCAGCCCCGTCCCGGGACAGCGGGAGGTGTCCCGGGCTGCCGGCTGGCTCCGTCCCCCTCCCGCGCCGCCGTGAGGGCGCAGGTGGCGGAGCCCCCGGAACCGCGGGGCTCGCGGCGGGAGCGGGGCCGGGGCCAGCCCCGGGCGCCGCCCGAACGAGGCGCGGGCTGCGCTCCCACGGAGCGGGGTCGGCTCTGGGTCCCGGCGGGGAGGAGGGCGCGGTGAGAACGGCCGAGAGCGAGGCGGTACCGGGAAAGCGGCGGCAGCAGCCGGGGCTCCCCGCGCCGTCCCGCCGCTGCCGGAGCGCTCCCGGGCACGGACCGGAGTTCCTTCAGCAACCCTTTCCGCTCCCTCGAGTGTTCTCTTTATAAGACAGAGGAAACTCCCAGAGGGGACAAAATGCTGCCCCACCGCATACATGGAAAACAGCGAGAAATGTTTCTCCCCTGAGTTTCAATGTAATATGATAAAAAGCTTTTGCGAACGGAATTGTGATTTGTAAAGTGTCGGCAATGTGTAACGTTTGTCACATTTCTGTTATTGACAGAAGTGCTGCATGCTCAAGGTAACCTTTCACCAAATAGAGTGCTGTTTTGAGAAGGTGCAAACTCAAAAAGCATACTGGCGGTGCCAGCTACAGCAGCCTTATCTTGTCTGTAGTGTTCATGGATGCTATACAGGAAATCCCATCTTACAGGTTTTATTTGCACTAAAAGTGATAGCAAAAGCAACTATATAATTGATGTATATAAATTTAGGAGTATTAATGAAATACAAAGCTAAAGGCTTTTGTGAGCAGAAAGCTAGCCACAGAGCTTTGTAAAACAGATTCTCTGACAGGCACAAGAGTAGAGCTGAATCTCTGCTCAGTAGACCATACACAACCTCTTATGAAAACTGCTGTGAAAGCTGGTTAGCAGAAGCTACTTTTCCAAAAAGTTTGGTAGTGCCAGTAAGAACATGCTTCAGGAGGAGGTGAGCATTATCTTCCGTACCAGAGATCTTGTACACAGGAATATAGTAAAACAACTTGACTCTAAAAGATTCAATATCTGTGAGAGCACGCTAGTATAGACAGCAAGGTACGGAGAGAAAAGGAAAGGATTCCCCTGGTTTCAGGCCAGATTGATGGTGACCATTTAGAAGAAATAGTATCCACTGCTGGAATTTAACATGAGAAGTACTGGTGTTAGAGAGAAGGCAGTAGACACTTTTTTATACAAAAGTGAAAATAAAAGGTGCATAAGTGTCTGTGAGACAATGCGGTCAGAGCAAGTGAGACTACAGTGGAAGAGAGTGATCAGTCCTCTGAAATGATGACAATTTCAATGCAAAATGCCCCAGCATGGCTCTCACTGTAAAGAACACTACTCAAAAGAGCTGTTGAATACTATGCCAATGAGTTATTGGAAGAAACAGATGAAGGCGGGCAGACCACTGTTAGGGGCAATGAAGGAACTCATGCAGAATACTGAGTGAATGAGACACTGCTATAATAAAGAGATACTGAGTCAATTTTCAAATTATGAAAACCCTGTGTGGAAGTTAAAAAAAAAAGTCAAGCTCAAAGCAAAAAATCAAGCTCAAAGCAAAAATGTGAAAGTGCTAACAAGGGGATGTATCAATAAGGCAAAATATTTTAAAAGAATCCTCTTCACTTGCAAAACCACCTCTTTCACTGACCTTGAGCAGCTGGCTGCTAAGTGGGTCAGCTGAATGAGAGTTTTGTGTGTTTATAGTTAGGAAACAGCAAGCAATGTTGCTGAGATTGTCACATAGAAACATACATGCCTTTCTGTGAGTCTCTAGGACAGATCCATGACTCCAAAGGAGCACTGAGCTGCTACAAAGGTAAGATCAGCTAGTGATGTTCTCCCACCCGCTCAGCATTGCCATCATTGGCAGTGTGCATCCACAGAATGCCTGTGGAACCTTGATGCACACTGTGCTGCTGATACTGCTGTAATCCATGATATTATCTGACAGCTACAAACTCAGACAATCTTTTATGTCTAAACAGCTGTCCAGCTTAGCATCAGTTGTGCCAAAATGTATACCTGCAGGTGCCTGTAGAGCTACTTTACAAAAATCCAACAAAAGCACCAGTACATGAACACAGGAGATCAACCTTAATCCTAGAAAGAAATTGAAAGATGCATCTAATTAAAGATTGTCTTTTTCTACAGTAACTGATACTTACTTACTTTAACTTTGGTTTTGTTTCCTTGGTTCTCTGTGGTAAAGAAAGGATAATACTATTTTCAGGAATATTTTTGTGGGAAACATTAAAGTGGCATGAATTTAGATTAAAGTGCAAAGTTTTATAGAACACTGTAAATGAAAAAACAGGACTTATTGCAAAGGATGGAGAGAGTACTGAATATGTCCACCACGAATGAGGCAGAAGTCCTATGGAAAGCAGCACATATGTTCACAGACGTCAAATGTCTGTCCTAATTATATGCAAAAAAGAAGCACGTTAAAGCTGAGCACACAACCTCATTTTTTATTTCACAGCCTCTTAATCCTTAACTTTGTAACTTGTGTGGTATTGTTGCACATGATGTTTCTTCCTTTGGATGTAATGAAAATACAGTTAGGACTGTTCTAATTCTTTTTAACTCAATAATTGTAGCTGTGTGTCTGCTCAAACTATGGCCCATGTCCCCTGTTCTTTAGCAGAGTTACTGAGAATGAAATGTCTTGCTTCTTGATTCCTGTCTAGAAAGTAAACATCTAGATGATGTTATACTGTCAGCTTTTCCCCTTCTGTTTTCTAAGATGAGGTTTGGTGATCTCATGTGAAACCTATTCCTTTGGTGGCAGTGAGTGTGCTATCCTGGGGATATTTTATTGAGGTAACTGTTGTGATTGCTTCAAAAATATAAAAAATGAGATCAATTTGACACATCAATTTAAACAAAACTTTGTATTCTTTCTGTTATTGTATTAGCTACTGAACAATTCAACTTGTTCGGAAAATGATGGGGTTTAGATAGCCATGAGAAAATAACAAGCAGAGGGTTGCAAGTCTTCCACTCATGCATTAAGTATTACTTCAAACTGTGTCAATGGGCTGGATCAAAATGGATTTTAATTTGAAAATAAAAGTTTCGCTGCTAATACAAAGCAAATGTACCAAATATAATTTTCTTTTTTATTTTCTTCTTAATTTTCAGAAGCTGTTTGGATAATTAAATAATGAGATGGATAGTGGGCAAAAGGAACACATTTCTGCAAAGTCTCAACACTTTATACTTGGATTTTCCATTTTGAGGCAATCAGTCCCTGCAATATTTTATTGCCTCACAATTTTGCTTATATTGTTTATATTGCTAATGTAAAAAATCAGTGAGGTAGGAATGCGGTTGGAATATTATTTTTTTTATTAGGGATGTTGTTATTTTTTTCTTTTCTTACACATGGGGAACTGGGGCACAGCAAGACTGTAAGAATTTGACAGATGAATGGAGTACTGTACAATACACGTAAAGAGTGATCTTGCAGCTTGGACTGGCTGCCTTTAGGCTATTTATTCATCAGTCAGGGCACAGCAGCTTCCAAAGTCTCCCCTTAGTACTGTGGGATTTGGATATGCAGTGCATACACACAGGAGTCAATATTATTTATAGATTAGTTCTGGTTAGAAAGATGCCACACTATCAAATAATTGAAAATAAAACAGTAATGTTTCAGGAACTGTACCCTCACGTGTTTAACAAACACATGGCTGCTGCCTGAACAGCTATCAGAGAGCAGCCAGTTTGCTGCACTTCACCTCCTTACTCCCTGCTCAGGAACTGTGTGTCTTTGCTCCTCAGGACACTTCTCCAAAGGAAGCAAACCCTTGTCAATTCACTCTAGTCAGTGTTCAGTTTCCTCAAAATTATTTCCCACATTTGGAACACTAGAGTGCTAAAAAGCAGAAGCCTGTGATAATCTGTGCTAACCTGGGAGAAGCCCAGCCCTTAAACCCTCAGTTTGAAATAACCCTCAGTGTGACTCATTTGCCAGACATGCCTTATTACAAAGGATTGCAGCTTCTTTTTAATTTGGAGCATAAGGGAGTTGGCACATGACCTAGCCCTGCCTCTGGATTTGTGAAGCTCAAGTTTCCAAAAAGGTTGGAGCAGCACATAAAACTGTTGGACCTAAGTCGTAGGTCAGGGATGCACTATGTATGCAAACTATGTATTATGTATGCAATTTATGTATGCAAAATTTGACTGTGTGGGACTGTGGAAGCCACTGGTCAGTCCTGCACACAGAGCTTCCAGCTTCCTAAATCCTGGCAAAAGCTGTAGAAAAAAATGTTCTAAAAATAAAGATGAAAAACTCCAGGCGATGTCCAATGATTGTCACCCATCCATGCATATGGGTAGAACCCTTAGCTGAAATGTATATGTTTTATTCTGCATTCAGAGTGGTCTTCCTTTGCTCAGATGCTGGCACAGACTGGTTCAGCCCAGTTTGCAAAAGATGCTGCTGCTCAGTTTGGTCTTAAAACTATAATAAATACTTCCTTGACTTTTTTTTTTTAAAGTTCATTAGGTTTTTTTACTATATATGGTATTGCATCCTTTGCCTTTAACTGAAATGGTGGCTATGAAAACTTTTAAAGAAATAATTATGCAAGATTCTCTAAAGAAATAATTATGCAAGATTCTCTTTGTTCATTATTTTAAATACAGAATGAGGACTATCTTTACTAGTCTGAAATCTTGAACCCCTTTTTATGTGAATCAGCAGCTTCATCATAGTTGCCTTGAAATAATTGGATTGCTGATAAAATAAAATGTGGCTTGAATAGGAAGAATATAATGTAGTGCCAACACAAAGCTGTGCAGTGTAACACATACAAATGGTTAAGACTTATTTTTGTTTTTCCAGTAATTATTCACGTGTACATTGGATGTATATTTTAATGGAAACAGGTTCAGAGGGGAAAACAACACCAGTATGGAAGAGTGTTTATAGACCATCCACAAACAGAAGGAAAGAGAAGACCTGCCATTTAAAGAAAAAAGAAGTGCTGCATATACAAATACTCCATCAGCAGGAATGGCATTAACAAAGGATTCATTTGAACGGATTAAGTGGCTTATCACAGCTGCCTGGTGAGTTTTACAGATCACTACATTTTTTAACCAGATTCACTGAGATATATTCTTAGCTATTAATTTAACAGTAATAAGAAATACCTAGATATTTGCAAAGTTGAAGTAATTTTTAAATAGGCTTCACTGTATCCTGTAGAATAGTACACAGCAGTCTGTATGCTATGGCTGTACCTAATTTATCTTTTCAAATAACTAGTAGACACCTTAGTTCTTAGTAAAAATAATATTAGCATTAATAATAATTTAAAATAATGTTTATTTTCTGTATTGCTGCAGAAATTTTGAAATTAATTTTTATTTTAGGATTTTGGTTTTTTTTGTAAACTTTGCAAGCCATCACTAGCAGTGGTTGGCATGGAGCTGGGCTTCCCTAGCAGCTGCTCTGGAATCATGTGTGTATTCTGAATGTGGCTTTCCTCTCCACTTTCTCTTGCCCTCTTTCTCTGAACAAAACAAAACAGCACCAGCTAACTGATTTCAGGGTAGATGCAGATCATTCCTGTCTCTACTCAGTCTTCACCTCATGGTTCTCATGGGGAAATCTGTCTGGAATGGGTCCCCTCTGGCCCTTTGTAATTGTGGGACTGGAAATAGGTTACAAGGGGGAGTTTTAATGACTTTTACATAGTCTTGTTCATGCCTCACAAATCCACAAAGACAAATATTTACAGCATGAGAGGCCATTTCTTGATGGTGTGCACCCCTTATAAGAACACCATGTAGTCACCCCAAACAGGATTGAATCATGTGTACACTTGATCACTTCTCACTTTCTACAGGCTAAATTTTTGTAAAGGTTTGAAGTTGTGAGGGTAGTTTTAATTCAGTTTTCTTCTTTTAAATCAGGTGGCTTCTGACTGTTTTTTCAACTCAAGGAATTGATGGGGTAAGTGACATTGATATTTACTTTAGGCAGGTGAGGAATAGAATGGCAGAGTTTAAACAAGTAGCACCACATGCACCAAAATGACCAATAGTTCTGGGGGAAAACTGTAATGTTCTTTTCTGTATTTCTGCGGTTCTGACTTTCCTTTCTGCTACTCAGCTTATCTAATTTGCAATTTCATGCTCTGGATTTTCCTAGGTTCTAATTCTGGCTTCTTGAGGTGCATTTGGAAAGCTTGATGTAGAAAACCCTCCCTTGCTCCCTGAGTCTATCTCCTTCCTCATAAAGTCTCTTCAATGGTTCTGCATTATGGCACATGTCAATTCTAGCTTTCCATTCTGCTCTGTATGTTAACCTAGATCTTAACCTGGCTTCTGTGGACAGTCCTATCTCTCTGAAGCCAAATTTTCACATATAATATAATTTCAATATCTACTTTTTATCCTGTCTGTACTGGCCTTCATATTACCCTTATGTTTGCAATGCCCTTGTCTTCTTTCAAGTCCATCCTCTTTGTATTCTTTCAAATATTTACAAGCTCTTTTTTTGTAGAGTTTATTTTTTATCCCCCAAATTCATCCTTTTTTCTTTGAGCTGTTGAAGATAGAATTATTTTTTTAAAATAACTCTTCAATTAGAAGAAAGGATAATAGTTCTGTTATTGGAAGCTTGTATTCCATTGACATTCCAGGAGAGGGAAGATTCTAACAGCTATGTGAGAGACTAGTGCAGAGTAGATTAGTAATTTCATGGGAAATGCAGTGTGTGAAAGACAAGTAGTGTGTGAGAAAGATCATCATACCCTCCTGTTCTGAGGTTTGGGAATTCCAGATATTCTAAAAATGGTATAGATAGAAAGAACAGAATTTTTCCTCCTTATCTAACATTTGTCAGAGTTTTCTCCTTGAAACACTGAAGTATGAACCTATAGTGTTCTTTTGGGTATTAAAACCAGTAACAAAACAATCTTGACCTTGATAATAATGAAAACCCACACTGGGGAAATATTTGTTTTATCACCATTTACTTGTTTATCTACATTATTCTTAAATATTTTACCTTCTTGTTAAAATTCTTTTTAAAATGTCTTTGATAATTTACACAATTTTACTCAAAAAAATGCTATTTAGTAGGCTTTCCAACTTAGTTGGAATATAAGTGCATATAAGTGCATATGATGTACTTTTATAATTTCATTTGGAGAAATAGAAAAGAACAGTGAAATCATGTTCATTTACCACACACAACATCTACTAAATTTACATTTTGTTGTGTTTTCTTGAATAATATTTTTTTCTCATTGCAATTTGATGAAAAAAGCAGTCATTTCTTTGCTATTAAAAGGACAATAACAGAATTTTTAATACAAGAAGTAAGTAAATTAATAGTAGGCAATGCATAATTCTACCATGCATATATTTAGCTTCATTTAATAGACAAGAATTAAATTCAAGGTTTTATCTCTGAGTGAATGTCTTGCTCCTTCACCTTGTTTTGTCTTTAATCATTTCATTGTAGTTGAACACTCTCCAAAAATAATGTGATGGATTACAAATTTTACATTATTGCAAATTAAATTCTGGTTCTGTTAAAATCTATTTCAGGTGCAGCTGGTTTCCTAAGTTATATTTGGCTGTAATATTTAGTGTTATGTACCATAACTTGTAGTTAAGGTCTTCCACCTTTCACAGCAACAAGTAATAAGCTTTTACTTATTGCTTCTACCTTGCCAGTATGTTTATGTTGATGAGAGATCTTTTGCCTTGAAAATCATCTAATTAGCTAATATGTCCAGATGACAAGATTTGATGATGTAATTGTTGTCTGTTGTGCATTGATAAATCCATAACCTTTCCATTTTTAGGGAGGATATGCATATATTGATCCATGTGGGGGACAGGATTGTTCAGTTTGTCGGTGCTTTCCAGAAAAAGGATCAAGGGTAAGTTGTGATTAGAGATAACAATAATTACTGCTGCAAATACTGTTCATTTGGTGCACAATACTGTTCCTGAAAATCAACATGGTTGATAAATCAAGAAATCAATATTCAGACATAAACACATCTGACAAACTGTATAATTCTGTCACTGGTATCAAGTACAGCTGTCACTGAAGAAACCTAAGTTTATAAAGAATTCTGTTTCTAATTGGGTTTGTACTAATCATGGTACCTTTCTTGTATTAAGGATTCTTTTAAATCAGTCTAGGAATTAGACTGATGTAATTCCTAATACAAGTAAAGTATAGAAATCTATACTTGCCTTCTACTAAGTGGCTGGTTGAAAGAGAATGTCCATGCCATTCTCCAGTTTTATGAGAACTTAGTTATTTCTTATTTGGATTGGGTGACTCCAAAAATGTTTGCAGACTTTTTATCTTACTCACTTAAGATACTAACTTTAAAAAAAAGTTGAATTTTCTTTGTCTTATGAATAATTATAAAACAGCTCTCTCTAAGGCATTTTCACATTACATGCTAAAATTAGTAACTGTGCATGTTGCTAATTGCTAATTGAAATATGTCCAGTGATGACTAGTTTATCTTGGCTGCTCTTTCTCAGAACACATCTCTATGTAGAGATAGCCAATAATTTAAACATTGTGAGGAAAAAACTTAGATATATACAAAATTTGTATATATATGTACTGATTGGTGGCCAACTAAAAAATTGTCAGTGATGAAAATTCTTTTCTACCAAAATACTATGTTTAAGTTTAAGTTTAGGAAGATTGAATACGGTGGATCAATTTTGGAAGAGCCACATGCCCCATTTCTTTGAGTACAACCTGAGTTGCCAGAACAGCAAGAAACACCTTTTTCTTCCTGTGCTTCTGCAGTTAGCTGCACGCTTTGCTGTGTCATGATCACTGCCCTGGTGTCCTTGGATCCTATCCTAATCCTCCAGGATTATGTCTATGTGAAAGTCCCCCATGCTGTAGGATTTTCATAATAGAGGTCTAGGATGCGTATATCTCTGTAACACTGTGCTAACAAAAGGGCATCCCAGGAAAAGTATTTTGACTGGTACCTCTGCAGTGTCTCTCAGTGCTACTGAACAGACTGTTTTGGATACCAAAAGCCTGATCTGAGGTGCCATTTAAAAACAACTAACTTTCAAATGAGGGCGAATTTCCCTGACTTGGGTTCTCCCTCAGTTGCCTGGAAGTTCTGAATTACATGCTCATAATCAGTCAATAAATAATAAATACCTCCTGCAGTTGTTCTAGTTCTTTCCTAGGCTGTCCTCATGACATGTAAACTGTACTATGATTCATGCATTTGCAGGTAGTTTTCTAAATAATTCCAAGGAAGTGGACCTAAGTGCCAAATAGAAATGTAATAAACATTTCAAAATTAATTGAATGTTGTTATGCAACTGTAAGTCTGAGAAATGTACCATTTTCTGAAAAAGCTCTGAAATAAGCATGTACATGTACCCTGATGGACTATGGATACAGTATCTCCAATGTAATATTAATCTATATTTCATGCAGTCATTTATATTAATCAATATACTAGAAACAGAAGTACTCTTCAGACCCATGAAACATGGCTTTACTAAACACTGCCTCACATAGATTACTGCACATGTTTTGTATACTAATGTATGGTGATGAAGAATTTTCTATAGGATTATTTAATCTTTTCTTTCAAACTACAATTCTTCTGGTTTTTAAACTTTGCTGTATTCTGCTTTTACACTCTGACACACTAAATTTGCTCTCCAAGCTTTTGTGGAGACTACCCATTACAAAATAAAAGATTGGTTTATCTTATTGTTTGCTTTCTAGAATGCAAAACATCTGCTTTATCTGCTTTTCTGTCTGAATCCTGCTCTGAGGCTGGTTCCTCAGTTTTACATCTTCCTCAATCTTCTCTTGAAATTGTAAAAAATTAAATGGTTATTAAAAGCCTCTGGCATTGCATAGTACACAAGCCTAAATATCCAGAACTTTTGGTAGTAAGACTTTGCCTTCTATTTGCCCATTTGGAAATATTTAAAATTTCAACATCAAAAGCCTTTGTAAGTAGACAAGATAGTGACAATTAAGGTTTAGCTAGAGAAAAGCCGACCATGGGAATAAGAAAATGAAACTGCCATGGCCATACTTGAATGTATTGATAGTGCGCAAATTGAAAGGAAAGTAGAAGCAAATAGCTGAACTTTAATTTATTATTTAAATAAAGCCATTATAGCTATGCATCAGTTGCTCTATTGGATTTTAGAAGAGCTTGTGTACCTGTCATTTTTAATTCTCTCAACCATGTATAACTTTGTGCAAGAAATAGATTTGCACTCCTATTCATTAGCTAGAAATCACTGAAAAAACATTTTAGTCACTACTGCTAGTAGTATATCATTACAATTGTTCACATCACAATGAAATTTTGACTTCTGTTCACTTGGGATTGCAGTCTTGTTGGAGTTAGTCTCTCATGATACTGTTTATCATATGTCACAACTCAAAAGGACTCTCTCTTCCATAGAACACCATTAAAATGTGCTGCTAAGTCTCTTTGTCCATGCTGTGTGCTGTTATACCAGGACATTTCAGAACTGTAGAACAGCTAAATGAGGCAAAACATCATTAGTGAAAGTATATATGGCAGTAAGTGTTCCACCTGACTTCTTAGATTCTTTTTCCCCCTCTTCCTTTTTGGTAAAAGGAATCACATGAAGTCTGTGATTTCAATTTTCATTAAAGACATAGTAAAACCTTTCCACCATTTCATCCTCTTTTTTTACATTGGAAAGCTGTTTCCTGGAAAACTGCAGTGTTGTATCACCAGCTTCCAAAATTGCTGGCTGCTCTAATAGAATTTAGATAGCTAAAAAAATGTTTGCAGTTAGCACTGACCGATTGTAAACCTGTCCTGTGCTGACCCCGGAGTTTGATCCTATTCAATTCCGTTGGCTTTGTTTTTAGTTAAGTAGATTTGGGAAGCAAGCATCTATTCATGAGCCAACCTGATCTGGCTTCTATGGGGTCATGTGAAATGCCTGGATCAAAGTGAATAATAAATATAACTCAGCAGGACCAATGTTCGTTCTTTTGCAGATAAAGCAAGAGGTTTATTTTTATCCTAGTGTAGGGGAGAATGCAGCAAACAGAAATCTAAGAGGAGGGTTTTACACTTTCTGACACTTCAGATGTAAGGCGTAAGCATTCACAAGAGATGCTGAGTCACTTGGGTGTCACAGGTAAGTTAGGAAGTCAGCTGGTATCAGTCACTGCAGGGCAAGAATGCACTGCCTTGGGGTAAGAATGAGCAAAGTTACCTGTGAGTAAGTCAACATTCTGGCACTGCTTCTTTTGTAACATCTCAGTACATCTTGTGAGTTGCCAAATTTCCTTATGAGGTTCCATGGGTTATTTGAGTTCAATTTACAGCACAGTGTAAACATATTTAAAATGCACTAACTCTGGTTAGTTTCGGTTCCCCTGTCCTACTACACTGAAAATGGTATTTTTTCTCAGTTGCTGCAGATGGCCAAGCTTTTCTACATCAAGCAAGATAAAACTCTACAAAACCATTCTTTTTCACAGGTTTGAATCAACCAAAAATTGTCAACAGTGACTTCAATAAAATAGTACAGAGCAAAACTCAATTTTATTAGCTAAGCTGATGTTAATTATTTGTGGTCTATTTCTAAAATATCTATGCTCTATTTGTAGCTCTCTATTTGTACCTTTCAGCCATTAGTAGTTAAGAGTTTCAGTGCTGAAGTATGATTTGTTGAGTTTGTTTAACACAATAGTGACACCCACTGGCTTATTGGATAGTTTTTCTTTTCATAGTCCCACAGGGTTAAAACACAAATCTAGAGTATACATTGTGAATGATGTTTTCAGCACTTCACTGTGATTTCTCATGCTTCTGTGAAGTATCACTGTGAATACTAAACTGCATCATCAGGGGTTTTGTTCTTGTAGCATATTATATCATTGAAAAATATAATAAAGTTGCCAAATATGATAAGTTGCCAAATTTTCCAGTAGTTTAGAGCATGGTTCAGATCTTCTTTACAAGCAAGGGCCCGTAGTAACAGAACAAGGGGTAGTGGCTTCAAGCTGAAAGACAATTTAGATTAGATATGAGGAAGAAATTCTTCACTGTGAGGGTGGTGAGGCCCTGACACAAGCTGCCCAGGGAAATTGTGGATGCCTCATCCTTGGAAGTGTTCAAGGCTAGGTTTTGAATGACCTGGTCTAGTGGAAGGCCATCCCAACCATTAAAGGGGATTTGGAACTACTTGATCTTTAAGATCCCTTCTATCTCAAACTATTCTATGAAATTCTATTATTCTCAAGCTCTAAGTATTATTATTGCATTTACTTGGTTAAAAATCTGTGAAAAAAATTTATTAATCTAATCTATTAAGGACAAGAGACTGGATTTAATGCCAAATTATGTGACTTCTCAGATTTATCTCACCTTAATCAGGTTTATATTTAGAAGAGGGTTTGTTCTGGGTTTTTTTGAGCCTTGACTTACAGTAAAAATTAGTTTGGTTCTAGTCTTACACAGTGAGGAGTAGAACCTTCCCAGAATGGACACCCCTCCAAACCCTGGAAGCTGTGGCTTTGCTGTGTAATTGACCAGCTCTTCCAAAAGGGGAGAGGACATGGGTGGAGCTTAGAGCAGCAGCAGATGCCCCCACCTCACTAAGCAAATTACAAAATAAAACATCTCTCCAAATGCCTTTGTGAGCACTCCTCTCTTGCCCAGAGACTGCTTTCCTTTCCTTCTTGCTCTGTCCTGCTCCTGGTGAAATGAGAAAGACTGGTTACAAGCCAGAGTCCAGTGCACAGTGGAATGGGCTGCTGTATTATTTGCCTACAATCTGTGTGGAATGGCTGGGAATTTTCACTTTTGTTCTTATGAACAGAAGGTAAGTGCATTTCACAAATCACTGGTACATCTCCATAGCCTGTAACACAGAGTACTGTCCTCACTGAAGGTGATAACTGGGCTTCTTTTGACTTTTCTGATAACGAGAAGCAAGACAATTCACTTGAGTAGCGTGACTTTTTTTATTTTCAGTTAAGACTCCTTTAAAACATTGTGCTTGAAACATCTAAGTGCTCAAGACATTCTCAAAATCAGATGCTCTTCAGTCTCATGCATCAAAAAAAAAAAAAAAATCCAGTTAACCTTGGCCATTGCCTTTTCCAAACAGCATTAAATGTTTTGCTGCATGATTCTGAAGTACTTTCAGTCTTAGTCTTAGGAAGCATAGTTAATTAAAAAAAAATATAGCCTTGTTTTTCTTAAAGTCAATTTCTTACTGCAGGTCAAGCCCAGGATATGCTAAAATAACAGACCATAGTCTTGGCATAGTAGCTCCTGACCTAGACAATTAACAAGGCACTGAAAACCTAGAGGAATTTATTGGCATCAGATGGCAGAGTGGGCATAATATTCTGTTCATTTTATCTGAGCTAATTTGTCATTTCCACATGAGCATGACTACCTTCATCCTCTTTATTTTTACAGCTGTCCTGAGACTGTAATGCTGTGGTAGTCACATTGGATGGGCACAAATAATAGATGTGATAATAGATATTATGGCATGGTATCAGTTTGGTCTTAACAAAGCTCCAGTCATTATCAGTCTTTGAGCTGAAAGAAAGAGAGAGAATCCATCAGCTTCACATGGCATGCTAAAGTTGTATCAGCTGCCAAACCCATTGTGAATTCTGAATTCAGTGACTCTGTTCTATGACTTCACTACCTTCTACTGAAGACCATAAAGTCAAATAAATTCACAGTGTAGCAGGAAATGAAGACATTTTACCAACCTAAAGGACTACATGTCCTGGAAGGGTTTATTTTTTAATTATAATAGCTACCATAGAATACCTACAGTGTTTCAGCTTTTTTTTTCTGAGTGCAATAAAAATCATGTTTTTTAACTGTCCAAAGGATATAACATGTTTTGAAAATTTTCTCTTTCAACTCTTGAATTCAGAGCATATACACTATTAATGTAAAATACTGAAGTTGGTGCAGAAACCTGTTGTCAAAAAAATGCACAAAAAGACAAATGCATTAAAAAATTATTGCAGAACATCTTATGCTTTTCTTTTCCTGTTGATGAATGATGCATTTTGCAAGGTAATAGGTAGCTTAGAGAACTAAAAAGCCATGCCACTTCCAGTAAAGTTAATGGTTCAATGAGTTGTATTCTATTATACTATTAGTCTGATTCATTTCTGTTGTACTCAAAATGATGCTTTAATTAAAATGGTTGTTCAATTACCTTTTTCAATCAAGTATTTAAAGGGCATAATAGCTACCTTAGAAGTACTTCAATTAATAAATTCATTCTAACATAGAATGAGCAAGGCTCTGTGAGTAGACAGGCTGCAACTGCTCATGCAAGCAAACACTCAACACCCAGAATCCCAACTGTCCATTCACTGTTAACAAGGATGCAGAATCATCAGCTTTTAATACCAGTAGCACTTAATTTGCACAATATTTTACACTGCTGAAAATCTGGTATCACAAAAAATGTAACTGTTGGAGAAGACAACATGCTGAGTCTGCCCTGGAATTTTTGGCAGGGACTTCTCTGGAAGCAGGATCAAGGCTGAAGTGAAAGGAGCAAGTAAAGATAAATGGAATATGACTCATATGAGGATTCTTTTTTTCAGGTGGTCCTTATTTCTAAGTGTAGGACTTATTTTCCCAGCCTCTGGACTAAGTTCTTGTTCATAGTTCATCCAGCCCTACTTCCACAGTGGAAGGAACCTATAATATGTTCCTGTTCAAACATGTATTAAATTAACTTCTCTGTTGTTTTGTTGATTTGATTGAATGATACATACCATACATTTTTTCACTTCTTTTTACTGTCAAATCACACTGATTTTAAAAAGACAATAAGAAAATAAATAAAAAGTAAAAGAAGCTTAAGTCCCTGGTTGTAATTCACAAGATTTTGTCCAGACAGGCTGCTGAAATGTTTACACTGAGAAGCATTCAGTTCTTTTGCTTCCTGAAGCTACATATCTTTCAATCATCTTTCATTTCCATCTTTTTTTTTCTTCCTTCAATCCATTCATAAAAGTAAAGATATAGTCCTTTATTTCTGTGAATACTGAAATATCTTTTACTGCCCTCAAGTGACCTTAAGCCATATCGTTTTCTCAGGAATGTGTGGGGTTCCCTTTTGCTCTCTTCTAAAATACAGGATTATAATTAATTATAATAATTAATTCTATTCTATAATAAATTATTGATTGAGTATACATACTGTGTAACTAATATAATTAATTATAATTATAATAATTTAGTATAATTAATGGATGAAGTCTTGGAAGCAAAAAAGTCTTCAGTTTGGAAACAGAGCAAGTTATAAGTAAACAAGGATAATGATATAAAATTAAAAAGATACATAAGCAAAATAAAGACCTGCAAATACATAGATTTTTGTAGGGGGGGAAGTGTAGACTCACATGTGAAGCCTGATTAGAAAGCTTGCTTCATTCAGCACTTTAAATCTATGATTGCATAGTTGTTGAGCAGCACAGAACAAAAACTGCAACACATCTGAAACAACTGCACACCAGTGTTATAGACTGAAAAGTCCAGTTGGCATGGGGAGCAATTTTGCTTTAGGAGAACATATATTGCCTTGGAAAAGTTAATAGAAATCTATGGAGATTGTATGGTAATGAAGGTACAAATACTCAGTTTAGAGCCATTTATAGATAAATTATGTTCTTCAACCTCCCAAACTATTTTAACACAATCTATTAAAATTGATACTTTCTGTAAATATGTTAGCTATTATATAGCTATATGTAAACTATTATTTTTTTTTCTCCAGGAACTTCACAAGTTTTATATGAGGCACTAAGATATGAGAGTGATTATGAAAAATGTGAGCTAGAAAAACTTAATTGGCACATTATGACTTGAAAGAGGGAACTTGCTAGGTTGTTCTAATTGTGTACAAAGTCCCTTTGTCTAAAAGGACTCCTCATGTTTCTGTTGGGAAAACACAATGCTCATTGAAGTCCAAGGCTTGCAAAAGGTGATACTTAAAATTGCTGGACCCAGGAAGACTTGGAGGTTATCCCAAGCCTCTCAGAGAGGTGGTCTTGGAGACCTGATAAAGGTGAAAAGAAATTATGACCTTCAGCAAATTGTTCAATTTGAAGGTCCCACAGCACCTAATCCGTGAGACAGTTTTGCAGGCCGTCCAGCAGCTGTTTTGAATTGTGAATATTTATACATTGTAAGCCTTCTTTTATGCACAGGGTCATCTCTGAATTGCTGTGGAGGTTACAGCAGTAGTCATTCACTTCTTTGGACTCTTTTCAGGGTCAGCCTGGTGAGCTGGGAGCTCAAGGTCCAATTGGGTCCTTGGGATTTACAGGACCAGCTGGTCTGCCAGGGGAGAAAGGACAGAGAGGTGAGAATGGGAAGCCTGGGCCAGCTGGAGAAAAAGGTGATAAGGTAGGAAACATCACAGACAGGTCTTTTAGGTATAAGTGTGTAATGTTAAATGTTGAGTGTGTAATGTTAAGTGTGTAATGTTAAATGTTAAATAGTGAAACAGAACATGAATGATCAAAAAGCATTTGCCAAACTATACCCTTGCTCACATAAAATTCTCACAGAAGTTAATTACAGATAATTAATTCTTGAAAAAATATTTCAGATTTTTTGCTGTGGACTGCAGAATTGGAATTGTCAGAAGATGTAAAGTATGGTGAACAGACAGACTCTGATTGTCACATACCACATCATCCTCCTTAATCTCAAAGAATGTGTAGAAATGTGGAGCTGGAGGGAGCAGTATGGTGCTTTTAAAAATGCTGCACTAAACAGAATTTTATTACCACTTAGAGAGTATAAATTTCCGTTCAGATTCATATCTTTCATATCTGTACGATCCCTGGCCCTTGGTACTTCATATTAGCTTTAGTAGTCTAATTTAACTGATCTCACAGTGAAATCACTAATGTCAGTATCTAGCACACCTGAAATGTAAATGCTGTAACAAAAATGAAAATGCTGTAACAAAAATTTTAGAAAAACAGGAGTAGGATTGTGAAATTATGTACAGAAACATTTTATAAATTAGAGATAATCTCCTGTTCTGTCATTTGATAATCTTTGGAGTGTGAATTGAGTATTAGGTGTTAATACCACCTGTTACATGGGTAACTGTTGGCACTAGTCTTCTGCTAGGCCTGTAGAAGTTTTTTCAGATACTTAATTTCTGAAATTATGGCTTTTGATTCATATTTTAAACAAGACTGTTTGTTTCTTGCTATATAGTAGCACATATTCTTGTTTTTCATTCTTTTAAAGTAATGACCTCATCAGCTTTGTTTTTTCATATCACCTGTTTTTAGGGCCCAACCGGAGTCCCAGGATTTCCTGGTTTAGATGGTGTTCCTGTACGTATTAAACAAATATTTCTTTATAAAAAATTACAGGTCCCATAAATTCATAGCAAGTCCTCTAACATTTCTCTCAGAGAGTTACATGTTTTGAAAAATGTAAAATAACTAGGTTAACTTCAACTGTGTTTCCTGTTGATAACAAACACCACCAAATCCTAAAGAGGTAAGTACAGAATTTTCATGCAGGAGTGGGGCAGTGAAGGCAGAGACTACCACTAGGCTTAAAAGCAGAGTATTTCTTCTCTCACGTTCTATAGCACACTGTAGTTTGCTTGGTTCATTCTTAACATCTCTGAAAATATCTCAAACAATGCCCTGTTTTTTGTTCAAACATTCTGATTTTTGCTTGTAGTCCTTTTGCAGGAAGAAACCCAACCATTGAGTCCAGTAATAGTAACCTGAATAGGGACTGAATAAACAAAGTGGGCCCTAAATATGTCTTTATAAGCATGTGACAATGTATTTGTGAAAATTGGTGAAATAGTATCTTAGATAATGCAGTTTTCAAAATGCTCTGCTAGAACTGAATTCTTGTGATGCTACCACTTTCATGTGGATCAAATAAAGTTAAAATGTTGAGTTTTGAAAGTAAAAACAGAACCAAAAGCTGAGTGGGTGTTGTAGCATCTGCTTGTCAGCTGTCCACATTTGACAATGGGACTGTTGCCAAAATGTCTGGATAGTGCAGAGGTCACAAGCCCAAAATTTGGCAGAAAAAAAGGAAGTGTTCCCAAGAAATGTATATTCTTTTTGCAAAGAATGTTAATTTAAAAACAGTCTCCACAAATTAGACTGAAGTATTTACAGACAAGAAAAAGGTAGAACTGACAGAAGTGTTTCAGGTAAATCTCAGGATACTCTCTTGACAATTTTTCAGACTTCCACCCCCCCAAAAAAAAATTTGTGTCAAAATTAATATTTTGTCATTACAAAAATCTTTAGTTTGGTGAAAAATAGGTTTCCTCTTCCAACAGGAAGATCATTCCAAGAAAAATCTCATTGTTTCATTGCCCAATTCCTAACTTTTAGTTGAACTAATCCTCATCTAGACACTGGTTAGTTATTACTAGGTTAGAAAAACTACAATCTCTGTAATTACTGTGTGCCTGGATCAAGCTGTCCTTTTTTTACTTGTTTTTTCCTAATAATTAAAAAGCATGAGGCTGTTTAATTTTTTTTTTTTTTCATTTTGGGGTTTTTTTGGTGGGTTTTTTCAGCTTTATAGCTGTAGTGGGTCTAGTGCTGGCCATATCGCCAGTGCACCCAGTAGAATTATTTACTCGTTGACTGCTCTGAGATATGGATTAGGAGGAGGGCAAAACTTTTAAGGGTATAGAGAAATCTTTATTAACAGAATTAAAGGAAAAATAAACAAAAGACTTACCTCATTTGTTCTACCCCACAAAAAAATCTATTCAGAATAGAAGACATTTCTAATGCAAAAGAATATGAAACCAGCACCACTGTGAGAGGTCATCTCATTCACATCTGAGATATATTTGTTTCTGAACTGTTCTGTTAATTTAAAAAGTAATTTCCCATTAATCATGGTGTATTAAACTGTCTTTCAGGGCCTCCCAGGCAGGGAAGGACCCAGAGGCAAGCACGGTTTGGACGGCTGCAATGGCTCGAGGGGAGACCCAGGATTCCCAGGAGAAAACGGTTATATGGGACTAAGAGGTCCTTATGTATGTGAAAGGCATCCCCACTGTGAAGTGCATTTCCCCTCCAAGCTAACAGCTCTTCAAATGACTCTTAGACTGTGGCATCAGCTTTACAGTGCTGCACAGGGAATTCCCAGGAATTCTTACTCAGGTTATTGGGAGTAAAAGACTGCCTTAACAGATTAACCTTGAAAGTGAAATAAGCTTCTATATCCTTGAAGCACATATGGCTGCCTTGAAAGTCAAATTCTGTATTGTTTCCCCAGAATTGCCACTCCTGCTGAAAAGGAGTAGCTTGAAACCCTCTTACCATTCATTAGTACTTGAAATTTCTTAAAAGCATGACTAAGGGATATACATGAGATGACTTAGAAATAAGAGGAAGGTTCAACAAGGCTAAGTCCTGTTTCACTCTAAGATGTGCTACCACTTTTTTACACATATGCGCTCTGTGAACTCCTAGTCTTGCCTAGACATGTATCTATATTTGCAGAGATCGTTCCACAGTTAAAATGTTTGAAATTAGTACTTTAATTTTTTTACTTTTACTGGTTTACTTTTTCTGGTAGAATGGAAGGCTCTTTAAAATTGTTTAAGTAGCTGTGTTAGCAGTACTCAACTATTGAAGATAAAAGGATTCTTGTTATTAAGGGAAATAAATTACTGTAGCTCCAAAGAAATTTTGCTGAACAGTTCTAGTCACCAGTCTTTGATTTATTGTGGAAACAAGTTTTAGTTCTGAATGAATAAGAGCTGATTAGTTGATCTAACAGCTTCCCTGAATTTTTTTAAGTAACACAATAAAAACAACTGCACTTCACATGAAAAATCAAATGTGTTTAGTGAGAGCTAAATAAAATGCTGAATTCAGCCATTAGAAAAATGTGGAGAGGGTGCAAGAGTGTAATGATGTTATAAAAGATAGTAACAATTAGAATAAAATACAGTTTCATGCTATGAAAGACACAACATTATAAACTTACTCATAACCTCCTTTGTAATACCTCTGCAAGCAACTTGTTATTTCTGCTGAAACACTAATTTCACCTGTATTTTCTTACATACTATGGTCTTTAAAATAGAGTTTTACTTTTTGTAATTAGACAAGTGGCATAAAGGAAAAACAGAACATGGGACAGCATAAATCCAAACAATTTCGGGAATGTGCTCTTTGGAAGGCCTAGAAAAGTATTTGCAACCTACAAGAATAGGGAGACACAATAGGCATGTAGCCTTGGATTGCATGCTAAAATTCCAGTGCAAATTCATTTGGCTACCCAGAAAAACAACATAGAGAAACCATATTTGCTTTTGTGCAAGAATGCTCTTCCAACCTCTCTATGCAGATTGCCTATTTTTAAATTGAATTCTTGCACCAGGTACTAACTTGACTGCATTTTTATCTAATTCTTATTTATAACATTGTACTGTATTGTTTTATTTAACACCATGTACATATACATTGGCTTTACTTCATTGACCTTGTTAGAAAATAAAGTAATTTCTATCTGTAAGGCCTTACCTAAGTCATATAGAAGATAACAAACTGAATCTAACCAAAATGTTTTATTATACAAGAGACCACATGTAAAATAACTAAAGATAAAAACAACTTTTGATTTGTTTAATGTGTTCCCTAGCAGCTGTTGTTTACCTGTAATCAGTGTCGAATCTACTGTAGCTATATCCAGCTGCAGACAGCTGTAATTCTTCCTTTTATTGTACCATTCCAGGGAGAAATACCTTCCCTGTTTCATTTTGACTGCAGGATTTGGACAGACAGTTTATGATGATATGAACACTGTACCAGTACAGTTTTCAAGTGGTTGACAGTGTCCCATTTTATTGAACTCAGTATTCAGGTGGTTAGCTTAGTTAAATTATATCCACTGTATTTGGATTTCAAATAGAAAAACTCAGAAATGACAATTCAACATTCAAAATATTGAATACTATGCATCTAATACAGTCCATACTTGTATTTTTTTATCTGTATGCAGTATCACTTTAAATTCTTCTGAGTCACACAATGAACTTTCATGAAAGGCAGAGTGCTAGTACTTAAAGTCACTGCCTCCCTGAAAGAAAAAGAAGGCATATTGATACTAAGGGCAAGATTTGTGAAGATTGTAGAATATTGAAGGACTCGAGTGCTAAGGAGCCCCTTAACAGAGCAGGAGTCCAGAAGCTGTGGGAACCCAGTTTGCTCAACTGTACAGAAGGTTTTGTTAGATAAAATAATAGTTTGTGACCCTAGTGGATTACCTTGTGATATAGGGGCACCAGAAAGTCACAGCCTGGGAAGTTATTGTACATTCTCCATGGAAATGTAGGATATCAGTAAGTGGATCATGTTTTAAAAAACTCTTTTTCTTTAAAGGGAATTCCAGGGCAAAAAGGAGAAAAAGGAAATTCAGTGTATATTTTACATTTTGGAAAAGGACTTCCAGTAAGTATCTGATTGTGAAAAAATCATCTATTTGTAGGAAAACATGTATGGTAAAAGTAATTGTTCCATTACTCCTCGCTAGCTATAAAATTTAGTGGAAAAAAATTTAAAAACACATATGCAACTCTAACAGCTACTTTATGATCTTAATATCTGCAAAGTTAGAAAATACCCACAAGAAAGCTTAAACTTTTGCCAATGATTGTCATTACAGGGAGACAGAGGTGATCCTGGACCCCCTGGCATGCCTGTAAGTACAGTCAGTGGGTTCTATAACTGCTTTTTGTCTTGAAGATCTTCAATTTTTTTCTCCTTTCTATGGTAAGAAATATTGGGGTTTCTCTCTGCCTGCCTTAAATAGCAAAATTCCAGAATAAAGTCTCAGAAATATCAAGTCTATATAGTCTGTTCCCTAGTTCATGTTGGCTGAAAGTGAGTAGAAACAGACTGTCCTCACCTGCATTAGCTGTGTGTGGAGCAGCTGTTGCCCTGGTATTCAGAGTATTTTCTCTGTGAAATTCAAGATGTGAAATCTTCTTTTACAGTATCTGATGGGTCTCCCAAGAATAAGTAGCACTATATGGTATTCCAGCCATAAGAATATGAAAGAAGAAGAGTTTAATTTTGTTGCTGAATCACATTCTTGATGTCTTGGGATTCCTCTTGTTATACCCTTCAAAAAGGCATTCACTGATGAATTGTATCAAGTCCCTGCAGCATAGCACAATTGCTGACAAAGTGAACTCTCAGTGCGTTAGCAACTTAGAAGTGTGCCTTGTCCAGTATTACCCAGAAGCTTGTGTTGGGCTGCTCTAGTCACAGGGAGATTTCAGGCATAGTGTAAGCTTTGGGCTGTGGGTGGAATACAGTGGCCAGTAGGCTGAGTCCAAGGTGCTTAGAGGGGCTGGGTTTGTGTGGAAAAGGGCAAGTTCTTTCTGTGTTCACAAAAAAATCCTTTTCAATCTTTTCCAGGGACCTAGGGGGTCAAGAGGTACAACGGGCCCATCTGGATACCCAGGCCATCCAGGCTTGCCTGTAAGATCCCCACAGTTATACAGCCCTGCCTTAGGATATGTATTCATTCTTGTCTACCCATTTTAGAACTTGCCTCAATGTGAATCAAAGCCTTAAAGTAATTTTTGAGGCAGGTAATAAGATAGATTTTTACTTTACCTTATGAGTTTGGAAGTTGAGGAATATGTTGTTCCTTCCCATATCTGCATGAACATGTTTCATCCTGGCAGTCTGTGATCATGGAGAAATGCTCCTAGTGCTCTCTCCTTAACCCCTTTTCCCAAGACCACCTGTGGGAGACAGAAAAGGGGGAAACCAGAGGTCAGCTCTCCTGAAAGCAGTGACCAAGTGAAATAAATTGCACTTTGGAATAGGTACACCCCAAGAGAAAATTCTGCCTCTAGGTCCTAAGAGCAAGAGGAAATAATTTTCAAAACCTGTCTCTAAATCAGACATATTAACTTGTCTTCATTCTCTTTTAAAGGGTGTCCCAGGTTACCCTGGTTTGCCAGGTGAACAGGTAGGTAATAACTTCTGAAGCTGTGAAATAATAATTTATACAAGTATTTGAAATGTTCCTTTTGTTTATTTGTTATCAAGTTTTTCAAAAGAGTTACTTGATCAAACTCTAATGTTCATATTTTCTGACCATGCTGAAACTGTGTACATTCTTTATTAATTAGGGAAATCCAGGGATTGGAGTGGATGGACAAAAGGGGGAGCCGGTAAGAAAACAAACAATATTAAATATGTTATTGCTGTAGAGTTAGAAGAATAATAGAGTCTTGTTGAGTTCCCTGGAACCCATTCATTTGTGGCTTTGTGTCCTGCTAATCATGTTAGAACAGAAGAAGTTATTGAATCAATTAATTCTGAGCAGAAGGAATTCCTTCAGTGAGCTGCATTCAGAAATTTGTGCTTAAAGACTTTGGTCTAGAACATGAGAGACTGTATGTACATACAAGAGGTTTGACAGTCCTGTAACTGCTATCTCCACAGCAGATGTGGAGCAGGAGCCAGGCATTCTCACTTATTTCCTTAACTGTAACACCATTTTTAATGAGTCAGGAGAATAGGAGATTAGATTGCCAACCTTACTCATCTGGGCAGATGGTAAAGAGGCTTACAGATCTCAGTGCAAACCTTTATCTGCAGGTAATTAGTACCTTTTCAGTGAGTACAGAAATATGTAGTGCTATGGTACAACAGGAAAACAAGCTGAGTGTCACTGAAATACTGCATGGAACATCTCTGCTGTTGCTTTGGCTTTCACAGGGCGACATTGGACTGCCTGGGCCACCTGGGTCACCACTGTTAGTTGGACCTCCTGGAGCTCAGCTGTTCAAAGGACAAAAGGTGTTAATTTGTCATCATATTTAACAGTGCTCAACCTGGCCAGTACAATCCTGTGATGCAATTTTTGCAAGGATGGCATAAGATGCACCTACATTTCTGTAAGAAACCACCAGCTGCCGCAGAATCCTGTGTTCAGCGCCCTTCCTACAAGCTTTCAGGAGAGGACACCCCATGTGTCCTTTAGCTCATATTATGGAGAGAAGACTGTCTTGATTCAGAAAGGAGATACTGCCCTTGCTTTGGTTTTCTTCAATTTTTGTCATTAGCAAATCATATTTCAGGCATCTTGGCAAATTTGAAAACTGGGATATTGAATCCCTTTGTGGCTCTTCACTAGTACTTTACTTATTTAATACAATATAAGTTTTGCATATCCCTGGCAACTGCACTCCAATCTACAGTTTTGAACTAACCCTAGCCCTTCTAGGGTGCTCTTTTTAATATAAAAATCAAGTGGGATTTTGTTGTCAGTTTTTATTGCAAGTTTTATCACAGAATCATAGAATGATTTGGGTTGGAAGAGTCCTTAAATATCAGCTAGTCCCAAACCCCTGCCATAGGCAGGGACACCTTCCACTAGATCAGATTGCTCAAAGCCTCATCCAAACTGGCCTTCAACATTTCCAAGAATGGGTCATCCACAACTTTCCTGAACAACTTGTACTTCTTCAAGATCACACCTACCATAGCTACAGCTGAGTGGCTTGGAACATTAGAATGTTTGTAACCCATGTTTTTTTTTGAACAAAAACTGTATTGCAGAGCCCTATATTGTTACAGAGTCCTCTGCATCCTCAAGTCTGAAGTCCTCAAATACACAAGTGAAAAGGTGAAGTTGGCATTGCCAGCTCCTTTCAGTCTCAGCTCAGGGAAACAGTAGATTTCACATGTTGGACCTTGGGCTTTGATCGTGCAAACAGCTGCTATACAGGCATAGGAAAAGAGGGAAAGGACCAAAAGAACCTCCATAAACTCCCCGCTTTCTTGGGAAGTGGGACATTTGCTGCTCTACAACATGACACAATCATGGCCATATAAGCAGCCATTCAGATTGGGGCTGTGCTCAAAAGTGCAGATTTATGCTTGTGTATACTTGCCTCAAACCAAGAAGAGCAGCAAATTAAAAAAAACTACTGTCATGCATGTTTGTAGGAACAAAGCCCTGACTTGTAGATCCTTGGAGGTGAAAAGATACATATATCTCCCTCCACAGTCATTATGCTGGTTTGAGAGCATTAACAGAAATAAAGATAAGTACATAAATGTTTTTCTTGCTTTTCTTGTGTCTAGGACACCTAAAGAAGTACACCCAGTGCTTAAAAACATACCGTTTAACACTTCTAATTCAGAGTAAGACTTGAAAAAAGTTAAGCAGCACATAGGCATATCCTGCATATTAATATACACAAAAACTTTCCTTTTATATGTAGGGCCAAAAAGGATTACCTGGGGTAACAGGATACAGAGGGCCACGTGGACCCAAAGTAAGTAATGGGACTTTTTTTCCCCATGGTGCTGGCAAAGTCCTTGTGTGGTTATTATGTTAAACTTCTAAAGCACAGCATTTTTTGCTGTGAAATTTAATCACTGCCTAAATCAGTGTGAAAGCAAAAATATTTAAAATCCTTTGGAAAATCTTTCTGAGTCTGTTTTATACATACCTATTGAGTGTTGCCTGGTAGCAAAAAGTCAGTGTTGTTGCCAGTTGGGCTGTTGACATAATGGATTGGAACTATGAAGAAAATACAAGTACAGATTATTTTTCCTTGGGAAGAGAAACAGAGAGGATCTGAATGTGTTCTTAGTGGGGCATGTTCTATATTTACCAAAGAAGGTTGAGGAAAGACTTCAACTTGACTTTGTGGATATCCCCAAGGGAAGAGAAGGCAGAGTCACCTGTTTGGAGAGAGGGTTCCTTTTTACTGTCTATTCTACATTTGCTTTTCTTTCTGTCAACAAGATCAATTTAAGTATTTTGACTGCTCTAGGGCATACTTGGGAGAGGAGAAAAAGGTGAAAAAGGCCTTCCTGGTTTCCCTGGATTGCGGGTAAGAAAGTTGCACAATAAACTATATCACAAATACACTATAATTATGCAGTTCAAGTTTGCAATTTCAAGAAAGACTTTAAGGATTTTTTAAACTAATCTATCATGCTTCCTGTATAGAATATTTAGAAGACTTGCCCTGGGATTTACCCTGTCTCAGACTTAAACAGAGGCTCATACAGACTTTCCTTGGAAAGAAAGTAAATCTGTAGGGTTATCCTCTAAATATTTGGACCAGCACTAAGTTGCTCTGGAACAGCACAGTACTAACACAGTAATTTTAATGTTCTCCATACGTGTTGATGGCAGTTTTTTACAGCAACTTTACTTGTGCTGGATTTGCCTAACAGTGCTGAAGTGGAGCAGCATTCCACTACTGTGCTTGATGCAATATGGTAAAAAAATTAATTGAAAACTTGACTGGCTTGGTTTGGTCTACAGTTCTAATTCTTGCTCATTTCTCAAAGAAACTATTTGCAAAAGATTTTCAAAGTTTTTGGAAGATATCCCAAGTAATATTTATCTATGTAACATTAACTATCAGTAGTTCTGAATAGGTTTAATTTTAAATAAGTTTTTACTGTTTTAGCTTACAGTCTACTTGCTTTTATTAGGGCCATCCTGGTTCTTATGGACCTGCAGGTTTTCCTGGAATGAAGGTATGAAGGCAAAAAATATAAGCAGCTCCCTGAACAGTGGGATCAATGAGATTTTGTTTTCTGTGGATTTGTGCAGATTTGGAATTTCCACCTACTTCACAGATCAGATTGCATTCCTTCTTTTCTGTTCTGCTACCTTTTGCCACAGAAGCTGCATGAACTCTGTGTCTTTGAATTTCTGCCACTCTGAAATTTGGCTGAAATTTGCTAATGGAATCTGAAGTTGCAAGGAGGAGGAAAAGTCAGTGGGACACACATACAGCATAATAGAAAAGTTTTGCAGTGTGTCAACTTTGTTTTTTATGGTGACATTGTTTGTGTAATTTTGTGGTGCATGCATGTTTTGTTCATGTTTCTGGCTTGAGAAATTCCAGTGATGCTAAGCCTGCTAAATTTTATTATGAACTTACAGCATCTTACTGGAATAAAGAACAAAAATGTATGCATATAGATCTGTATCTTGCCCAACTCTAGTTAAGATAGTGATCATGCTGTTCATAAATCACATTAATGTATAAATATTTTCCTCTAGAGTTATGTTCCAGGTGACAGTTTTATCTGCAAAAATACTTTTCACTTAGTTTTTCACTCTTGCCTACCTAAAGAGTTTGAGTACTGGCTGGATGAGTATATTAGAAAATCATAAAAAGAGAAGAGGGCTCATGTGCGGCTGCTTTCTATGCAGTAGTTTGAGAGTATCATTCAGCAAGCAGCAAACCAATTTCAGCTATATTAAGCAGACAGTCTATCAGAGTCTGCTGGTATGTATTCCAGCTAATTCTGTGACCCAGCTTCACTGAATCTGCTGAGCACTGTCTGAATAACCTGGCAATACATGCTGTGAATTTTCCAACACAGGAGTCTCTGTGAAACACCATCTCCTGTACCCAGTGAACTCTCTGGATACAACTATAACATGACAGTACTGTATAACTGCCTTACTGGGTTTTACTCAATTACTTATGTCTTAACAGATTAATCAAATTGTATTTATGTGATCCTTTCCAGGGTGAAACAGGATTTGCTGGTTTTCCTGGACAACCTGGCTATCCAGGCATTCAGGTAAAAAATGTGACACAAACACACCCCACTCCCCTCTGTGCCAATATTTCCTCCCACATGTACCCACTTATCAGGAAAAAATACTAGTTTTACTTTTTCTTTCCTGCCACACAGAAGGCTCTTCTGTGTCATTAGGGAAGACAAATTTATGTTCCTGTTTAAAAGAACCAAAGATGACACAAGGATATTTTTTCATTCTGCAAGATACAGTCAAAGGAAACAGGCCAGGGATCAAGAGGGCAGCAGTCAGTGACAGAACTGTCTAACTACCGTAGAGACACCATTAAAAAAAAACAAAGTAGGAGGCAGAGATGTGGGGAGATGGAATGTAAGAAAATAGTGCAGCAGGTAATCTCACACCTGAGGAGTTGCTGCAGAGCCAATTACTAAAGATTAGAAACAGGCCCAGCTCTTAACAAGCCATACCTGTATCCAATAAGAGCAAGTGCTACAAAAGAGCAGGTTGGCTAGCTGTGGAGAGAGGTGGTGGTTCTTGGCTGTGCTGAGAAGAGAGATGGCATTTGTTGGCTGCACTGTGACGCGAGATGGATATGTTGGCTGTGAGGAAGAGGAGTCAGATGACTGCTGCAAGGACCAGGGACAGGCAGTACATATAGGAGCTGTGTTGTGAAAGAATTTCAAGGAGGTATGAGGCCCTGGAGGTATAAAATCCCTTGCACTATAATGACCCTAGAAGTTGTGCTAAGATGACACAGAGAGGCCTTGTTTTCACTTGTGTAAGAATGAGTATCCAGTTCTCCTTGTCTGTGTCCTAAAAGGCCTGGGGTCCAGTCTGGGAATGCAGCCTCACTACGCAGTTCCCACATTGACACTTTTGTTTTCTTAGGTCCCATTTGCTGAAAAAGGAGAGTGGATTTCTAATCTACAAAGCAAGAGGTCTAATACAATTTGCCACATAAAAGACTTCCCTAAAATCCACTTTACTTGCAATTCTAAGTAGCAAAATCCAAGTTAATTTAGAAAACCTCCAAGCAGAAGTGATTTTCCTCACCATTAGTAAACACTTTCATGTTTCTCTAATGCAGATGTTTTAAACTTCATGTAAGAGCTTTGAGTATCTCTTACCATTGATAATAGCTGTTAGACAGTGAAACTTTCTTTATGCTCATCTGTCATAGAAGTAATTTCCTAATCCTGATACAGAATTTTTGTAATTTTTAATTACAGATTGGTTGTTAAATCAAAATTTCTCAATTAAATAGATACTCATTTACTGTAGTTGAGTCATATTTACAATAAATGAATGAACTCAAATACAGTAGTTGCATGTTCTGAAGAGTCAAATAGATATGTGGGATGGCTATATTACTGTTTAGCTACTGGTATCCTGAAAGATAATGACTATTTTAAATCTTTTTGCTTGGTTTTATATGCTGCAAAGTGTGAAAATCAAGTTTCCTGGGTGGTGTGTGTCACACCCTTATATATCTCCCCACTGTTGAAATATTCAGTTACATTCTAGTACACCATATATTTATATATAAAAAATTTATTGTTGGACTCTTACAGGGGGATCCGGGAGAAAAAGGCCCCCCAGGTCCTCCTGGAGCTGTTGGAACTCCACTGCTTCCTATAAAAGGTTATATCTATTTTTGACTAGTGTTTGTGCTGTATAAAGTGCAGAACTTGTTTTGCTAAAGGTGTGTGAAAGCAGTCACTAGGGGTGCAGGGGACAGGACCCTAAAACACTCCCAGCGGCCACAGGCTGTGTTTGTGGGTTTGGCCACGTTTTGTGTTTGTTTGTCTTGCTGATCTTCCTGGAACTATGTTAAACATACAAGTGTTGCATTAAATGTTTGTTTGTGTGGAAGATCTTTGTGCATACAGTCACAACTACATCTGAAGGACTCTCTCATTCTGGGACCTAAGCATAGCTACAAAAAAATCAATGAAAAATAAGCCTGTGCTGGTTAATGGACAGCAAATAAGAACAGCTTCCTTCCCGTTATCATTTAGGATTCCTGTTTTCAGTATTGCCACAACACACAGATTTTAGACTACAAGTAAGCTTCCTGTTTGCAGGGGGAAAATCCTGGGACTAGTACTCCCAACAGAATACCTGTCTATTTATTACCTTCCTCCCTAAACCTCAGGCTGTGTTTTAATGTCCCAGCTCCCTTTATTCCCTTCTTACTCATGTAATGGGTGAAAAGATGTGTCGAAATTCTTATTTCATAGCAGGAAGCAGTGGGGAACAGCCAGGTCTGCTTCCTACAAGGTTGTGCTTTTGCATCTAATACTTGGATGGTTTGTCTTGTAAGACTATTTCAACAGAGAGCTCATAATAAATTGTATTTCTAGTACAACACTAGAAATTTCTTGTGATCACAGAAGTAAGTTACAACAAAACCCCAGTTCAGCACAACCTTCCCATTATATAGGGGCCTTATCCTAAAATAAATTAAATTTTTTCCACAGACTACCATGGTTTCCAGCCCATACAACAAACAGCCCCATGCTTAATATCTCAAGTAACACTCAGTCATGTACATGGTGTGTGAGTGGATACAATCTTCAGAGAAAGAGGCCTTTGGAACAACAGAGAACAGAACTGCTGCCAATACTTTATTTTTCCAATTTAATGAAGCTATTTGCATCTGATTGAGATTTTCTTTGTCAGAATGTAATTGCAATTTTAAATTTTATTTTTTGTAGCAATTTTGAAAACATACTTCTAAACATCTGAATAATTTCAACTAAGGTGATGCTGAAATTGCCTCCCTGTGTGTACTGCCAAAGCATATAACATGAAATCCTTATTTAAGTGCTACGCGTGTTTATTTTAGCCAAACATTTCTCTCAGCATTTTGTAATACATAGCACAAAGATACTTCTACAAAGTGATGAAGAGTTAAAAATGTGCTTGTGAAATGGGCTGGAATCCATAGAAAAGTAACCAAATCCTCCCACCTTAAAATTAAATTGTTACACATTTTAAAATGCTTCTTAAGTTATTTTACTCTTGTGCAGTTTCCAAATTATGATTTTGGTTGCAGCTTAATTTAGATTTAAGCTGTCAATTCCATAAGGTGTTCGACTCACATGTTCTGTACTTCTCTGTAGGTCAACGCGGAGATCCTGGATTCCCAGGTCCTGTTGGTGAAATGGGGTCAGTTGGACCAATTGGTCCTTCAGGCCTTCCAGGAAGACCAGGATATGATGGAACAAGTAAGAGAAGTAGAGGATAAGTGTGAACTATACACCAGAAGGAAAGAAAGCAGCTGAAAGAAAACTGTTCTTTGGTCTTGCTTGATGCAAGTCACCAACTGTAAAGACTGTTCAGTAAAAATATTAACTCAGCACTTAATAGCCAGAAAAAGAAACAAAATTATCCAAGCAGAACATTAGGAATGACTATAAAAGGAACAGAAGACAAAGGAGAACACTACCATGGTAAATCCGTGGTATAACTGTGTCTGGAGTGCTGTGCTTAAAATGTCTGCTCTCCATCTCAAAAAGATACAAAGGGATGTGCTGAGGATGGCTTTGCTCTGTATGAGGAACTGGAGTAACTGGGATGTCTGCAAAAGAGATAATGGAGGGAACGAGAAAAAGAAGCATTTAAGGTCTACAGCAGGAGCATCTTTTCTTGTGGATCCTGAAAAACCTAAGGATTTGCATTCAAGCATTAGTTATATAGAAGCTATTTTTCAGGGCAGTCCTGGATTGTCTGCAGTTTCCTCCTTGATATCTCACATTAATGCTGTGTGGGCTGTTAACCTTTCTTTTTTTTCAGGTCTTCCTGGCCTGCCAGGAGTAAGTGGGGCTCCAGGACCTCAAGGCTTTCAAGGTGACCCTGGTTTGCCTGGAACAGGTGAATTAATCCCAGGAAGACCGGGATTTCCTGGACCACCAGGCCTACCAGGGCAGCCAGGAAGACAAGGCTTACCTGGACTACCTAGTAGGTTCAATAGCAATTCATATAACAAGAAGAGAATTCTGCAGATTAACAGATCCATTGCTTTTGTTGGTGCTACAAATACAGAGAAGTGAAAAGTGCATTTTGACAGCTATTGCAAAGTTTTCATGGGATGTTGAAACCATATTTTTCCTATTAGCTTTTGATCAGCGAATTTCAAGCTTTTCATAGTTTTCTGGGTGATTTAAACCCACAAAAGTAACACACATATTAAAATTTAAAAGTGCTTTGGTCTAATAGACTATTTTTTAACTGTTTAAGTTAAAAATACTGAGGAGGAAATCCAAATCTGCATCCTTTAGTAAAGAAAAGTTCTAAGTAGAAAAAAATAGCAGTGGCAATGAAAAGCAATGTGTCAACATCAACTCTAGCCATACTGTCTGTTGCAGTATAATCTATAAGCAACAACTTGTAAAGCATTAATTAATATCACTAACTTTTTATGTGACAATAACAAGAGAAGGGAGAGGAGGACACATGACCTAAGCTGGGGAAACCCCAGCTTGTGTCAGTAAACCTGACTTACACTGGCGGGAATATTTGTTTTTTCAAAGGTGTAATCTGTACTGACAGAGGGATCCCTGGAGAACCTGGACCAAAAGGTCAGATTGGCCTTCCAGGAAGAAAAGGGGCAAAAGGAGAAAAGGGTAAGTTGGCCTGGATAACAATAATTTGAGTATAAAACCTGTGCCAGGAGTGTCAAATCTAAATGTGCAAGAAGCTCATGGTAACTTGGAGGTTTAGGCCCATCAAATACAGAGTTACTGAAGGCATTGGGGCTTCTGAGTCAGCAGAGTCCTGTTCGTGCAGAGTTACTCAGCACTGTAAAGGGAGACTGATAATCCTCTCCAGGTGAGATAACATGAGATAAATTGGTCTAAATGTGGTGCACTACTCACACAGAAAAGAAAAAGGACAGCATTATTTTTTGTGTAATAATTTTTGAGCTGTTTCAATGTAATATTGACACTTTCATGTAGGAAGTCAAGGCCTCTGCTCATGTGGTGCTGGTCCTCCTGGTCCCCGTGGTGTGCAAGGACCTCCAGGTACTCCAGGAAGGAAAGGACAAATGGGATACCCTGGAAGACACGGAGAAAAGGGCGACCCAGGCTTATCTGGGGCAGTGGGATCACCAGGGCTCCCTGTGAGTGCTTTTCATGAGCTTCAGTAAATAACATCAAGCTACCTCTCAACTCAGGAGGAATTTAAGAAGAATGGTAGAGAAAGTGCCCTGGAAAATTATTTGGAACTTCTATCTACTTTAGCTTAAAACAGTCTAGTGAAAGAAGCTTTTGCTTTTGGGAGTAGACTTATTTTCTTTAATGTGCTTCATATAGTTTATCTTAGTCCCCAGAGTGAGCAGTAATTCAAAACACCGCTTAATTTAACTGCTTTAGGAATACAGTATATGATAATTTATTGGTCTTGCTGTGATTTTGTTCTGCTTCTTCTGGTCTGATATATGGAATGTACATCCAGGATGCTGCATGCCAAAATAATGCCAAATAGAAGGTATTTCTTATACATTTTCTTGTGTGTGAGAGGTTTTTCTTTGAATATATAGGTAGATATGCCCTGCTTTATAACCATTGCATTATGGTTAGGTTTTTGGGTTGTTTTGAGGGGCATGTTGGAGGGGGTTTTGTGCCTTTTTTTTTTTTTTTTTTTTTTGTTCTTGGTTGGTTTTTGTTTTATTTTTTTGAGATTTGGGTTTGTTTTAATAGCAGAACTGTTTGCTCACATAAGGAATTACTTAAAAGTTTCCAGAACATGTTCTTTCAAAAGGAAAAAAAGCAAACAAATCCATTGTGAGTCTGAGAGAAGGAGGTGGAAAGGCTCTCATTCAAGTTCCAATAGTTTTATTAGAAGACTTACATTTACTCTTTTTTTTTTCCTTAAAACCCTATAACCTGAGTGGTGTATGTGAGATTCTGATGTTTTTGTTACTTTTGAGAGTATGTTTTAGCCCTTGTGGCTCTGAAGTAAGGCTTGAAGCCTTGAAGCCTTGTCCTGAATTTTGCTGTTCTTAGGTTACTTAATTGAGAAACAAGGACAAAGTAATCACTTCAGAAGGAAATAATTCACTTCAGTACAGAAGTGCTTTGGTCTAATGGACCATTTTCCACCATTTTTCTACTCTCTTTTCTTCCAAATATTTCATTTTCTTTTCAGACACTAACAACTCATCACTGCCTACTTGAAGATCTAGACATTGTAACAAATAGTCACTTCTAGTTTCAGATACACATTTTTCAGAAGTCTGCGGTCTGATTTAAAATTGTCAATCACATTATAGACTGGTTTTGCTCCAATCATTTTTAAGGGAAAGATTTTGGGTAACAGAGGAAGTTGCCTAAATCATACCCCAGTTTTTGTACCTTAGTGGCCTTTTACTTCTGTGTAAATTTCACATTGTTGTCTTGATCCACATATACTGTTGCAAGATCAGACCTTGACCAAAGATGATATGAATAGTACACCCTGCTTGGACAGCTGAAAACAAAAAATCAGCATAAAAAAATAGAATAGTATTTATTTTGCCCTCTAAACCTCTCAAGCCATATATTCATCTAAGAATATAATGTATCTAACTAGATTATATTTTTTATTAGTGGCTTTGTGAGTTTTCATTCAGAAAAAAAGCATCACTTACTTCCTGCTCTGTTCACTTCTGGGAGGACAGCCTCATCCAGCAGTCACCACTCTCCAGAGCATCCCTTCCTCAGTGGGTTGGGGGTTGAAGTCTGCAGAGGAAAGAGTTAATGAATCATTTGTCTCTTGATATTCTTACATTTGCAGTCCCACATCTGTGCAGCTGTGGGCCCAGTGCTCTGGCATTACAATTTCTTTCAGTTGTTGTAGTGGTTTTGGTTTGCCAATTTGAGATTTCCCGGGGTTTGTTCATTTTTAACATGTGTGTTCACAGAGGCATGTTCAGCTTTCTAGTGGTTTAGTAAAGTGTCAATACTCAAAATGAGTCCGTGATTGTTGTTATTAGACATGGAGGAAGGTCTCAGCAGCTCCTCTCAGAAAAATAATTTCTGTGGGTGGCTTCTTCCCTCCTCAATTAATGCAAAACCAGCACAGTTGTGTATTTGTGCACGAGGCAGAGTCAGCCTGAAAAGACCACATGCCATTCACACTCCTCTTTTTGACCATCAAAAGAGACCAGTGCATCCTTTTGGTTACTTTAATTGGCCTTTTTTGAAGAAACCATGCAAGAGATAGATATCTAATTTTCCCTTCAATTCCCACTTTGATTCCATGCTGGAGATAACTGACAACTCTTTTCTTTGTCAATAAGGGGACTCCTGGTTCTGCTGGACAGCATGGGGAAAAAGGAGAGAAGGGTGATCCAGGAAGAGTTAGAATAAAAGGTAAACACACATTTTACTGTTAACCTTTTTGTCTTCCTATACAATGTCTAGGCAATAGTGTAAGAAAAACATTAATTTACTATGTACTAAATCCATTAGCTCAATAAGTTACTGAAACTTAGAGGCCATATATATCCAAACTGCTCTCTTGGTATCATCTCTTCTTGCTAAACACAAGATCAACACAGTGTTTTATGGTTTTTTCTCTACAGTTGAGCCATAAAACAGTTTTAACAGCATTTGATAATTGGGGTTTTTCAGAGGTCTGGACAGCAAAGACTAAGCAGAATACAAATACTGTGAAATAATGAAGAAATATTATTGAACAGAAGCCACCTCCTGAATTGTCATATACCAATATCATAGCTGTTTTCTCATATTAGGCCACCAACATCCTTCTTGGGAAAACTTCAGTGTCAATGACTATTCAGATTCCTCTCCTATTTCTAAAAATTACTCTTGACCAGGCATTGAAGAGAAACAATAGGCCACCAGTTGCACAACTGGAATTCTTGTAATTAAATAGATCGAAACCTCTCCACAGTTATGGTTATGATTTGCAAAAGCAAAAGAAAAAGAGAACAATAAACTACAGCAATCTGATGGCAAAGCCTAGTCAGAAAGGCTAAAATAGTTATTCACAGAAGATTGTCCTTCTTATTGTTTATAAAAAGTTAGCTTAGCTTTGGATGCCTGTGGGTTTTTTACAGATGTTGGAACAGGGGAAAACATTTGCTTTTATTTGCAAAGGATTTCTTGACACAGCAGAATGAATCTTTGTGTTAGAATAGTTTTACTGTCCTTGATGCAAAAGTTACCTTCTCATAAATACTGGTGCAAGAAAATGCATGGGGGCAAAAAACCAAAAACCTTTGAGGAATATTGATGCAAACATTCTGTATCATTTAGCACTGCTATAGCCTGACTTCACTGAAATCAAGAATAAATCTGTGATGTGTTTCAATAGTGAAATATTTTAACTCTATGTATAGCATAGACAAAAGCCACATTCCTGTGGTGCCTGTGAACATCTCTCTTACAGAGAGACCAAGATGTTTCATCAGGCATCCAACTACAAACTGCCTACCTTAGCCTAAAATGCCTTGTTAAGGAACAGGAATTCAAGGACTGGGAATTATCATGGATAAAGGATCAACAGTTACCCAGAATTTCTTTAAGCCCTAAAATTACAGCAAGTATTAATTTTTTCCCAAAAAAATATTTTAAGGATTAAAAGGTGAAAGAGGACCTACTGGACTTCCAGGACTTCCAGGCCAAAGAGGTCTTGATGGCAGAGATGGGGAACAAGGATTGCCAGGGGAAAAAGGAGCTGAGGTATGTTTGACTTCTGCAGACTTTTTCCATTTCAATTAACATATTATCTTATGAAAGATTATGAAAGTTTTTATGCATTAAAAAATTAGTGTCTTGTAAGTATTACCATTTATTTTGGTACTCCTGAGGATAATCTCTGCATATACTGTGTGCCAATATTACAGGGTCAGGAAACAAAAAATACACAAACCCCTTGTTCCTATTGCCTTTGAATATTTAAAAATACTAATGTCATCCATGTAGTCTTTCCATTGTGAAAGTGTTTCTCCAGATAATTCTCTAATCTGCTTTTTCATAATCAAAGAAAGGAGAGAAATTAGCTCTTGTTACTTACTGAGAATTTGTATTTCAGGGCGATTCTGGAGTAGCAATTCCAGGTGATAAAGGATTCCCTGGGCTCCCGGGACCTCCTGGGGTAAAAGGCCAGATGGGATTGCCTGGTTTGGGGCTTCCTGGGTCTCCAGGAGCCAGAGGTAGCCCTGGAGACTTTGGTGATATGGGAAATGTTGGGCCACCTGGTCCAAAAGGCCAGAAAGGTAATTTTGAATGTTTATGTTAAGAATGAAATAGCAAAATACATGTTTGGATGTTTGGTAGCATCCATCATGGTTTAATATGTATTATGTTTTATATTAATGTGTCATTCTAAATGCATGTCTATATGTATACATATAGTGCTATTCACTTAGAGTTAAAATAATTTATAGGAAAACACAATTTATACTTAAAGCTTGGCCTGGTTTTTTGTTATAAAAAATGCTTAGCAAAATAAGTCAGTGATAGCTGTAGATAGAATTGAAATGAAAGTATTATTTCTTTCTTGCAATAGAGAGTATTGTAAAACAAATTGCCATGACAATTAAAAAACCCTTTGCATTTAAAAAATAAAACCATATTACAACAATTTGAAATATTACCAATGTACCATAGAAAGTATAAAGAGAAATATATTTTAAGATTTCCCATCAAAACTTCAGTAATATGGAAATAACAATGTGCAAAAGCAGTCACTGCACATTTGCACATGTGGTTGGGTAGTTCCCCAGAAATATTACAGAAGTGCTCAGACTCCAGTTAATCTAAAGTCAATAGGCCAGTTTCTTCTCCCTCTTGCTTCAGGTGAAACTGTCTGCATTACATCACCATATCCTGGAAATCCAGGTCCCCCGGGTTTTAAAGGTGTTCAAGGTATGTTTATGTATTGAATAATTTTTGATTTATACTGAAATGGAGTTTTAAGTTGCTAATTAAAGAAAAGAGGCTATCCTAAAAAGCTACACTATTCTAGTTTTTCAACAAAGTACGTGTTTCAAAATGTAAAACTGCAAATACACAGGAATGTAGTCTCCAATAGAATCAAGGGCCAAACAGGTGTGCAGGCAGCCTCCATGGAAATAATTAAATCAAGGTAGCTTCAAACTCCCTGCCTCAATGAAAATGCATGAGAGAGTCTGTAAAATATGGCTGGACTTGGCTAAGGCCTAGAGTATGTACATCTCCATACCAGGAGAAAGAGATGTGCAAGGCAAAGGTAGGCTGCAAGTCTGTAATTTCTAAAACTGTATTGCTCATGGCAATTTGCAATTGAGCCCTAAAATCTCAATACTTATCATCATTACTTCAACTTATTTAAATTCAAAGAACTCACCCAGGAACTGGCAAAGTGTTGCTTGTGATCCCCTCTGAGACATTTGAAATATTCAAGCAAATTAGAAGAAATGGAAAGAGTGGATTTTCAAGCTGTGTAACATGGTATTCCACAGCTCCCTGACATCAGTGTTGTGGGTGGGAACAAAAATTTATACAGACATGAGTGTACTGAGCTCATCTGCACCATTCCAGAAGCAGGACATAGCACAGAAGAGTAAAAGAACTTGACACCTGTCATTCACTAGGTTAATACTGTTCATGGCCTGTAACATGAAAATGTTGTAGGAAATACTTTTTTCCTAATTGACATGGGTGATTTGCAGTCTGCTGTTAATGGAATAGGGAACATGTTCATTTAGAAAAACAGCAACCATGCATTTTTTTATGACTTGGGTAGTGGCCCTTGCCCAAAGTGTTAGAAGCAGATTAAATCAGCTTCTTTTCAAGGTATATGAATTTGCATGGAATAAAGATAAAATCCTCAGATCACATATTTTAGTGCTCTGACAGCCTTTTTATGTATTTCATTTTGATTTCCAGGACAAAAGGGTTTAAAAGGACTCCCTGGGCATCCTGGACCAAATGGCTTTGATGGGCAGAAAGGCCATCGAGGAAGGCCAGGGGCAGGAATCCCTGGGCCAGAAGGTGAATTCTGCTGTCCCTAATTTGGGAGAGCTGCTGGGCAAGTTGCAATACAGGGAAAGGTAGGGTAGGGTAAAGCAGAATTGAATTGAAATGAATAGTTCAGTGTCCAGAGAGCACTGAACCAGACAAGCATGACAGTACTCAAGACAGATGCTGCCCCAAAGAAAACCCCTGTCACTTCCCATAGGAATTACCTCCTTCAATCCTCATGTATCATTAGCTATAAATAAGAAATGTGAAATTTAATTTATGATGTTATTTTTCTTTGCAAGGTGATAACTTAAATCTGACTAAATTTGGACTACAATATTCCACATTTGGGAGAGGTGGGGAAACAAAACAAAAAACCCTGAACAACTCTTGAATTAAGCTCTATTTGAATTTAAAAATCATATCAACAGGATTTCGAGGCACAGCTGGTGATCCTGGTGATGAAGGTGAAAGAGGATCTACAATTGATGGCAAAAATGGCCTTCCAGGTCCACCTGGCACAGATGGTCAGAAAGGTCTTCCAGGTGACACCACATATGGCCCTCCAGGAATCCCAGGCAACAGGGGGCTGCCAGGACCCCCTGGTGCACAGGGAGCAAGGGGTAATCCAGGCATTCCTGGACTTCAAGGTATGAGCCAGCTTCTGTGAAACACTTCTACATGTTCAAAGGACAAAATCTGAGCAAAGGTGCTCCTGGTTCGGAGAAAACCTCCTCTCACTCAGATCCATAGTGGTGACTGTTAACAGTACTCCCTGTTTTTACATTTTGCTGTTTGCTGCAGTGATTGTCTCCACAGCACCATGTCCTCCCCCCCCCCATAGAGGATATTGCTGTTTCCTTTTACAGGTGTTCCTTCTGCCTGGCCCTAAGCAGTTACACCCATCCTTCAGTGCAGGGAATACCTGTAGAACTGAGCCAGTGCTGTGCACCTGGTGCAGGCCAGTGAGCTACTCCCATTCTGCTCCTACACATCAGAAATTCTCTTCTGTACATATAGATGAGGGTTTAATTTGTATTTGTTCCTTAAAGGAAGAAATTCTCCACAACAGCCAATTCTAAATTGCGGAAAAGCATCACTTTTCACAAACTATGCAAAAACTAGAGGATAAATAAGATACTATATTAACCTCCCATGTGCATTTCAAAATTAAAATTAGGAATTTTGAGGGACAGTGAGCAATGGAATTAACAATTTTTTTTTTTCCAGGACAACCTGGTACCCCAGGATTTCCAGGTGCCAAAGGTTTTAGAGGCCCAGAAGGTGATGTAGGAGCACCAGGCTGTCCGGGCTTCCCTGGCTCACCATGTGTCCCAGGCTTACCAGGACCACCTGGACTCAGAGGTGTCATGGGCCTGCCAGGACCTCAAGGTACACAAGAGCCATCAGGTTGCCTCACAGCCCTAAGCTTTGCACATATTTTCTGCCAGATTTCATCATATGATTTTTGTGGCTGGCATGACAAAGGTTGCCATGGAGGCTGCTCATTACTGGAGGTGTACATTATGTTTTGCACAGTTCTTTAAACTCAGGGAATGTAGACTGTGCATCTCAGGTGTATCCCAGCTTCCCTTTCCATGCTGTTCCTTAACTGGCCAAATCACAGTGAGTTCACTATAAGTAATAAACAAAGAGTTGTCTCATCTCTGTTATCCTGAGTAACTTAACTGAGCTCCTGTCACTACTGTGATGCTTTTATCTTCCTTATTCTTCAATGGAAGTGTTATTTAGGAAGAGCTAGGAGAATATCTATCAAAAGTATTTACAAATTAGTAGGGGTTTTTCCACAGTGCTCTTCTATTGTCTGTCACTAAAGAAATACAAGAAAACAAACATTCCATTGAAAAATCTAGGCAGGGCGAGAACTCCAACATAGTAAAAAAAAGGTTTCAACTTTTGCCATGTTTGATGATCTTCAAATTTATACCAAATCCATCACTTTCTACTTTTTATATGCAATTGTGTAACTTTTGCCTGCTTTTACATACATAGATTAAAGTTGTTTTTCTCAGGCTTACCAGGCTTTAAAGGTCAGAGGGGAGACAGGGGCCTGGCTGGGCCCCCTGGAATCAAAGGTCTCAAAGGCTCTCTGGGCTCACGAGGTCTCCCAGGTCCTCCAGGCTCACGAGGTCCCCCAGGACTTCCAGGAAATAAAGGACCTGTTGGCTTCCCAGGAGAAACAGGTATGTTGAATATCCTGCAGACCACCTCTCCTGTAAGTTCTCTTGTAGAGGGAGCCCTTTCTACTGATGTTAAGGTTAGCAAGTAGTTTGCACCCACCTCCCTTTCCAGCTTCAAGGATAAGACTGAGCAGGGTAAAGTCAATAACCATAGAAGCATCCCTTGTTCTCCCTCATATGATAAAAACAAAGGGATGAATACAGATGCATCTTGGTGCATCCTGGTGCTTTAGTTGTTTTACAACGCTGACGTATTTCTATACATTATTCCCTGACTATTTGTAATGGGTTGTAATATGCAATAATAAGAGGAGTATGTTTAGGGTTAACAGAAAAAGGCTGAGGTACTTAATGCCTTCTTTGCCATGGTCTTTAATTGCAAGCTCAACTGTTCTCTGGGTACCAGCCTCCTGAGCTGGAGGGCAAGCACAGGGAGCAGAACAAAGCCCCCATAATCCAGTAGCCACATGCAAGATCTGGTGGTGTGTTGGGGAGAACTGCTTTAGGAGTAAGGGTAGCCTAAATCAGCAGGGGCTGACTGCAGGTAGGGCGAGGCAATTTGCTTCAGTAGAATCAGGGTTTCAAGAGAAGTCAGACCTTGGCATGAAGCCATGCTCCAACTAATGGTTCTCAAGTTCTGCTGATTTCCTAATGAATCCTTCTAAGCATCCTGGTTTTGCTTTTTACTATTCCTCAGAATATGACACTAGCAGTATAAGCAGACTTAACATGTAAATAAAGCATTTTGTATTACCAGGAAGCAAAGGCATTCAAGGACCCCAGGGATTCCCGGGACTCCCAGGAATACAAGGCCCAATGGGAATCTTTGGTGTAAAAGGTGAAGAAGGAAAAATGGGTCTACCTGGGCCTAGTGGAGAATGTGGAGATATGGGAATAAAAGGTTTGTAAAAATCCACTTCACTCTGTAGTTATATTGCTACTATGTTTAGTTTTGTTACTACTGTGTTTAAAATCTGTTTAATTTTTTGTAGGAAAGAGAGTAATCATCTGCAAGATGCAATCACAGGCAGCCCAAAATTGCTGTCTTTCATAATTACACAATCTTTCCTAATTCTTCTGATTTAATAACACCTGGGTTATGACTGAATAAACAAAAAATCAAGGGAAGGATTGCAAATTCTGTCAGCAGTGAGCCTGCTGAGAAAACTGAGAATCACATTAGTATTTGAAGACTTTCTCTATTAGGAAAGTCACCACTCAAACTGATTTTCAGGACATGTCACTTGTGGGGATATATTTACATTACATATGTTACTTCCAAGGTGAGAGGGGGCCTCCAGGAGACAGTGGCTGCGTTAACCTCCGTCTTGAGAAGGGCCAAAGGGGGGACCCAGGGTTTCCTGGGGAGCACGGACTGAGAGGTGAAAGAGGTAAGTTCATGAAAGCCCTGCATACACACACATTCCTCTTAAATCACTGGTGGTTTTCACAGTATGGCCTTAGGGCTGCAGTAACATCCAGCCACCATGCTGTGTTTACAGGTCCCTAAACTGGCTGTATAGTTTCTTTGGGTTTTCACTAAGGCAATACACCATAAGTGAAAGCATTGCCATATTGAAAATCAGCACAGACACTGGGGCTTGACTTGATTGGTCATTATCTTGTTCTGCAATCAACTGCAGGTGAAAAAGGCAATACTGGCTTCAGAGGCACACGAGGATTTCCAGGAAAGAATGGTGTTCCAGGACTACCAGGTGACCAAGGTGACACCGGAGTGATGGGGTTTCCAGGATCACAGGGTTTGCCTGGACCAAAGGGACTTCGAGGAATGACAGGTTTTCAAGGAGAACCAGGTGACCAGGTAAACAGAGTGGTAGTGAAGTATCCTGGACTTTGCAGTTATCTCCTGCCTCTAAGAAATATGAAGAAGGGTGCTTGTACTGTACTCACCCATTAGGTGTTCCCTCTGAGAAGAGACAGCCAGTGTAGTAGGAGCTGTAAATTCCTTAATGAAACACCTCTCTGCCTTGGTTACATTTTAACAGGAACTGTGGTGGGAGTTAGGAAAGGACCTCTCCTAGCTGCCTGTCCTGATGTAGTGCTTTGCCACGTGGTTGAATTCCTGGCTCCACTACACTTAATAGGGGGGCAAAAACAGATGCACAATCAAGTTTTTAACATTATTCTTAAGAACAGACTGACAAACCGCTTACCACAGAGATCATAACATAGCAGCAGCACAATTGTACAGTTAAGATGGAGCTGCTTCTTCATATCCTGCTGTGTGAAGTGACCAAGGCAACAGTCAAGACAAAGCAAGTCATCTTTGCCCCAAGCAGAACCCAGGCAAGCAGTGTTGCTCAAGAACAAATACACAAAACCACACAAACATTTCATGCAAGGTATAATTCTTCACTTCTTGTATGCTGGCTAGGTAGACAGTGAGATTACATAAAGGAAAAGGCACAGTTATTTTCTTGGTAAAGGGAAATACTTTTGCTTAGCTTGTTTAATTAAATTTCTTTGTTGATTAAAGTTCATTATTCAAAAAGAAAAATAGGGAAATCTACATTTTTATTGTGACATCACAATATTTCTGGTTAATGTTTATAGTAAATTCTGGGTAACGTACAACAATATTTGATATATATTTTATGGTACCTTTTAAATCAAATTATTTAAGCCATCTATGGGGAAATTAAGCTGTTTGAGCCACGAATGAGAATAACTTATATAAGTACAAATTCAAAATTATTAGCAAGTCTAACCTACAATTTCTTGTTGTTGGCCAGTGTTGGACATGCAACAAAGACAAGATTTTTTTTGTTGAGCTTAAGATATAGTTTTGCTAAGAGAACCAAATGCTCCTGCAGATTATTCCTGCTACACATATCCTATGTCAAAATTTTTTATTTTATTTTTTAATTAGGGTGATGTTGGCTTACCAGGAAACCCTGGTTATCCAGGACTGACTGGCTCCAAAGGATGTAAAGGTAATGAGTTTATATAGACATGCTGTGACTAGAGCAATATTGTTAGGATATATGTGGAATAGATTGTGAAGACTCACTAGTAAATTATTTTCACTTCTGTCCTATTTTCCTATAAAACATGGGTGTAATTAGAAACAAGTCTTACTTACCTGAAGGCAAAAGTTGCATTTCAGTATATTCTTTAACAGCTTATTCCTTTAAAATAGGTATTGCTAATTTAGAAGATAAATTCCTGTCAAATTTCATAGAACTTAAAAATTCCATCAAAACCATGTACAAATGCATTCTTATGGATATGGAAAATTTTTCAAATCAAATAAGACAAAATGCAAACATAGTGAACTGTCATAATTTGCATGTGCCAAAGCAATTCTCATTTTGGGTTCTCTTAGCCCCTTCTGTAGCTGTTTATATCTGTTAATGACTTTCCTGATCTTACAAAAGTGTCCAGCTTTGGTTTTGTGGAAGGAAAGGATGCTTGTATAAAATGGAATTAATTGTACCTCAACAGGCAAGAGAGGTGACCCAACTCCTCTGCTTGGTACACAAGGTCAGAAAGGGCCTCTGGGAGATCCAGGATTGCCAGGTACCTCTGTTTGACTGAAGACAAAACTGGACTTTAAAATTAATTTTCTCTAAGTTTTGTTAGAGGGAGCTCTGCTCCCTGTCCATTTTGAGCCATTCTGTAGCAATTGCTGCTGCTTTTTTTTTTTTTTTTTTCTTTAAGGACTTCGTGGATTTCCAGGAGAGAAGGGTTTACCAGGTATCCAAGGACAGCCTGGAAGACCAGGCTCCAAGGGTGACCCAGGAGATCCAGGGCCACCTGGATTACCAGGTAATGCCAGAGTTTAAAAAATAGTGCCATGGAATAGCTTGAAAGATATATGGAACAGGAGAAGGCACGTGAGGAGGCTGGAGAAATCACAGGTCATACAAAGGGGGGCATTGAAAGTTATTTCTGTACTATAGCAGCAATTGTCTGCTCCATCTCAGAGAGCAAGACCCATCAATTTTTCCTGCATCCCCAAACACGTGCAGGTACTGCTGTTAACACAGCTGTGCTGCATAGCATGGGGGGGAAAAGAAAAATCAACAGTTTAATAGAATTACATATTCACAGGGGTTTCTTTCACTCTCAGGAGCTACAGGTCCTCAAGGATTGCCAGGAGAACCTGGAGAAAAGGGGAAACCTGGAATTTTGGGACATCCAGGATTGCAAGGGTTACCTGGAACCCAAGGCAGAAAAGGTAAAAATATAAGAATAAGAACATAAGAATAAAAGAAAAGGTAAACAGAATATACAGTGCCATTCTAGTGGTAATGTGACAGTACCAGACATAAATACTCTCTTAGTAGTGAAAATGGAAAAGGCCTAACTGTGACTGTGATTTGGATTCTGTGGTCTCAAACTGCTTAGACTTAGGCCAGTTCCCGTTACCTTTGATAAGTAACAGATATGCTACTTTGGAACATTGGGCTACAATCTAAAATGAGTAAGGAGGAAGGTAGAAATAGAGTCTGGCTTAGCTGATGTAACCAAGAGCAGAACTTTAGGTAAGAAAAAGGAGTTTGCAGTAATTCAGTTGTTTCACTTCAGTTATACTGTGTTCTACATTTTCACCATGGAGTGCCACTGTTACTCTGTAAACCCAGCAGGCTGCTATGACAGCTTTGTTTTTCAAATTTGTTTTAACAAATTGTGATAACTTGAGTTGCATTCATTTTATTGTTGGTTTTCTTGTTGCTTGTCTGATTTTGGAGTATTTAGCACAGAAGTGTTTCTTTCAAATCCTAATTTACATTTCTTGCCATGATTGTTGTGTTTATATTGAATATCAGTTCATCCATACAATTGTTTTTGTTGGGGAACATTATTAACTTTTACTATGCTTAGAATTCAAATGGTAAGTTGAAATTGTAAGTTATTAATACTCCATAGAGAAAGTTAGCAGCTCTATATCCTGTGTGTGTTATAGTGAGCCTCATAACCAGCTCCCAAACAGGAAGAAGATCAGTGACCCGTATGCAGAAACCACAGTAAAGAAACACTTGGGGCTATAGAAAATGGTTAGAAAGGACAATAGATCTACTTTTTCAAATTCGGCTTAAGGACAAATTGAGAAGGTTTCTTACAAGTTACTGAAAATCCAAATGAAAAATGGAAACAATTTATGATTGCTTGCAGTAAATAAGCAGTGCTGATTTAAACTGTCATGACAGATTCCCTGCTGGTACATAATGTGCAAGAGAACATTTCAGTGTTGCAAGCAATATTTGCTGTAACAAAAGCAGAGATCTGCAGTGGCAGGGATGTCTGAAAGGGGTCAAAAAAAGAAAAAAAAGCATTCTTCTGCTGCAAACTTCTTCATAATTGATGGGCTCTTTCCTTGTTGCCATAAGACACTTCTTTACTATATTGTGCAGAAGTTATCCCAAGTCCTGCACAGGAGCATGACATTAACACATGTCCTGCAGAGGAAAACGTTTAGTCCCAAGTGACAATTCATTAGAGAGCAAGTTGCCTGCTAAGCTGAGGATTCTGTGTATTGCCAGCATAGCTGAAAAGAAGGTTAACACCTTTGAAACTATACTCAGTAATAAAAACTAACTGGTATTTGTATTCTAATTCAACTGGATATAATAGATCTTGGTGCTGGTTTTCAACAAGTGCTGGTGCAAGCATTAGAAATGAAATTAATAATTCAGAGCTAAGTACATGGCCTCGTTAGTCTCATTGGTTCTCAGTTACATTGAAGGTCTTGTGCCTGAACTTCTAGATTTTAAAGAACTTCTAGATTAAAAAAAAAATAATAAATTAAACATCATCTATTAAAGCATAACCCCGTTTTCTTTATTACAGTTGTTTTACTAGTTAAGGGCTTAGCCTGGCAAGCCTTACTTGTGTGAGTAATCCTTGATGGAGCAAGTAATACTCAGACCATCACCAGGAGGACTTGTGTGAATAGGAGCTGAATTGGGCTGTACAACACAGAAACTGTGGTTCATTCTCAGGTCAGCCAATTCAGCTGTACCTAGAAATATGGGACCATAGCAATCCAAAAATCTAGAAGTTAGAAGTGCTGATATTATAATGGATTGTTGGCAAATGTGTCAGAAATTCCCTGGAAAGCAAGTAAAACCAAGCCATCAATCTTGCCAGAATGAGCCAAAGATCAAAAAAAGTTTTAAATGGTGACCTTGGGGCCAAAATTAGTTAGGAGTTCTTAATAATTTTAAAATACCACTGTTAAATTCCCCAAAAGCAACTCTTACATAAATTTTAAAATGGGAACATGTCCAAAGCACAGGAAGGCTACAGAAAGCAGGAATGAAAATTAGAATGTCATGAAAAGTTAAAGAACAGTTAATTAAGGTCATAGAAGATATTACAGGTTGGATTACTAGTATCCCATGTTATAAAGTGGATTACACAGAGAGTATATTATCAATGTTTTGCATTTCTGGATTTAAGTTTTTTTCACACTGGTGTTTGCTACACACTGGAATTATTGTTTGCAATTCATCCTTTGTTAAATTTTAACTAAAATAATTCTACAGTTTCTCAGAACAAAGCTATATGATTATAATTTTTGGTATGCCTGTTGGCGAACTCTAGGGCTTTTTTATTTTTCATTCTCAGATGACCCATCTGAACTAGGGACACTAAATTTTGCAGGTGAAGCAGTTGATGAAGGGTATTTTTGTTGCTGCTCCTACAACAATTTGTCTTTGCCAAATTTGACCAGTTTATAAACTTTAAAAAATATATCCATTCTTATGTGCTTAAGTAGAGCAATAAATTGTCCCAAGATGCCTGCTCTGGATTCATGGCAGATTGGTGAGCTGCAGGACATGCTGGGATGAGCACAGGCACCCAACAGAGAACCTACATCTTCTGTGCCAGGAAGGAGCCAGAGGAAAGGAGACACAGATAATTCAGACTTGTGGGAGAAACCCACTGCAAGTGGACTGGGAATCCTGCAGAGCAGGGACAGGAATTGATGGGGAAGGAAAGAAGGCAGAGATGAGCAGCAGAAGTTGGACAGGAGCAGGCACTGACAGTATCATTCAGCTCCCTGATGATCAGTGTCCCTCTCGGGAGCAGGAGGCATCCCAAGTCTGTTCCTATCTCTGAAACCTCTTTGAAACCTGCCACAAATAACCCATCAGTTTTGCCAGACGTGTTGCTATCACCAGGAGACAGACTGCTGTCTGCACTGAGGAAGTGTTCTCACATTTGATAGTTTATCTATACAACCAAGGAACTAAAAAGCACTGATGACATGGAGATATTTTTTACCCTCAACTGCAAACAACAAACACAACCTTAGATTAGTTCAACTTTCTTAAAAATGGATTAAAAAGTGCCATCTATTGTTTTATTTATCGTGTTTTAGCAATTTTCAAAAAAGCACAAGTAATAAAGCAAAAGCTATGCCTGACTACCACAAACACTCAGCCAGTGCTAGTAGTGAACATCACTAGTGACAGAGCTGCTCTATATACTACCATGTGTCACCAGAGGTTTCAATTATAGATTTGTTGTCTTCAAAGATTTTGTGCTGTTCAGATCAAAGAGCTTTTGTAATAGAGTGATGCAAAAAAGCATAGTTTTCTGTGTGAAATCTGCAGGACCAGAGAAAAGAAGCCAAGTGGAAAGCCTCTTTTTGCTGCAGCTGGGTAAATTGCACTTCTATTTGAACAGAAGCTGTAAAGAAGTTCCAGCTTTACAGCTATCTTAGGTAGTGTCTGTATTCCCATCAGTGGCCATGAAGTGGTAGCACAGTGAACTTGGGAGTATCAACCACATGTAGCAGTAGCAGTCCAGCCACTGACACAAGGTTCTCTGTAGATTAGCCCATAAACTGCTAGCTGCAGGATGGAAGTATCTAAAGGATTAAAAATTGTCTTTTCTGATTGCTTTGATGTGAAACTCTATTATGACTGCAATTTTTAAACTTTTCACTTTTGCCTTTCCAAAAAGACTGCACTGCAATGTGATCTCATCTGCAGTTGCCAGCAATCGAATTCAGCCAATACCCCATCTTGATGTTGTCAGATTAAAAAAAGGCTTGGTTTTTAATTGTGACTGTAAAGGACTGCTGGTCAGTCATACCTGTGTAACACCTCTCAGGTCTTCCTGGACTGCCTGGACTGGATGGCTTGGATGGACTAAAAGGTCAAAAGGGTTCTGCAGGAGCTCCAGGTAAAGATGAGAAATAACTGGAACAGAAAATCTTCTATATGACTGTGCAAGGAAAGGTGCATATTATTTTGGTGTTTGCCTTGCCCAGAAGATATCATTAAGGCTCAGACCAAACTTTCAAACAGAATCTAAAGTATGCTTAATGGCACACCTGCAGTTATTTGTGGGGAAAATGTTCAAACTTCCATTATTCACATAATTTTGTTGGAATGTTTCAGAGCTGTTTATAAAATTAAAAAGTTCAGTGCAGATGATTCAAAGGAGAGCCAAGTCTCGTTTTTTTAAAAAAATGCAAAAGATAAAACTAACAAATTAAAAGGAGACTTATGAAATCTCAGCTCCATTTAAAGTCCATGGTAGTTATGCCTCAAACTTAAGAGGAACATGGATTTCACTCATGCTGATGTATTCACAACTTTAAAAAGGTGCTTTTGAAGCACTGTTAAAAAACAATGCTTATAATCTATCTAAAGATTGCACATATGTGCTGATAGAAAATTAAATTTCAAACCATGCAATCAATTTACATTTCAAGTTACAATAATTACACCATATATAATAACCTCTGAAGAAGAGCATTCAAGCAAAAAGATTACTTTTTTTGAAAATGATGAATTAGGGCCAGATTCAACAAAACTCTATCCAGCTTCCAAGAGAGAACCAGAAAAACAGCACTAGGCAACCCTTGCAAGGAGGAACATCTGCAACTGGTATTTCTGTTCTGCACATCTGTATTTGCACTCTCTGTGAGCTTTATGTACATAATTGTTTTCTTATAAAGGTCAGAGTGAGACAGGGCCCCCAGGATACCCAGGAGAAATTGGACCAAAAGGAGACAGAGGTGAACCTGGATGGCCTGGTATTGCTATTCCAGGCCCCCCTGGAGAAAGGGGATTCCCAGGATTTCCAGGTAAGAAAAGGTTTTCTCCAAAGCGCTGCTCTGCAGTGTCAAAATTAAGCTCATACTTAATTTCTTTTTCTAAAGGCTCCAACTCTGGTTAATATGAACATTACTCAGAAGATTCTTTCCCTAAAACCACTTCTGCTGTAACATGCTGATGTTTCCTGGGTAGAGATACAGGGACTCCATAATTTCTGGTTTATGTTATAGGAAAGAATGAAAATAGAAAATTATGGACTTGAATATACTCAGGAACTGCTAGGTAGGGTTGCCACTTGGGAAGAAATTCCTGAAGAAAAAGACTGCAGAAGGTCTGGCAGTCCCAGAACTATAGTGAATCTATCAACTGTTCTGATGTAATTGCAAGATAGAATTGCTTCACAAGATTGCAGTGGTTATTTTAGAGTTTGGTGATATAGGAACTGCACAGAAATGGGAATACACAAGTGTTTGAGAAAGGGTCACTGAGCAAGTGAAGAGACTGCAGAGAGAGGGGGAATTGCTTTGGCTCCAGAACAGAAGGCCCAGGGGGAGTTTATTAATGTGTGTAAATACCTGATGGGATGGACCTGGAGACAGTTCCTTCATAGTGATATCCAGTGAGAGGACAAGAGGGAATGGGCACAAATTGACATACAGGACATTCTACTTAAATATAAGGAAAAGTTTTATTTTCCCTGTGAAGGGAATTGAATATAGGAACAAGTTGCCTGGAAAAGTTATGAAGTGTCTGTCATTGGAGATACTCAAACCCCAGCTGGACAGAGCCTGAGGCAACCTGCTCTAGCTGATCCTGCTTTGAAGGCAGGGCTGGTCTAGGAAGTCTCCAGAGGCCCACTCAAGCCTCAGCAATTCTGTGATTAGAAGTGACATCGGCTTTATGCTGCCAGACCTTGCCACAGTCAGATAACACACGGAAGAAAAATAGCAGGAGGTGAAATCTGGTGAGATGAATTATTGTAAGATGAAGACACAATCATTTTTCTTAGTTTGGTTACTAGTTTGTGAACTGGAGGAGTCAACAAAACTGTGCTGTTGAGGAAAAAAGAGCAGGTTTAATTCTGAGATGAATTAACACTGCCTGACATAGGATAGATGAGGTCTCCAATAGTTGTGACCAGCTTTGACAAATAAGAGAAAACTCACCAGAAAGTAAATGGAAGGATGGGGTCAAAAGAAGACTGAAAAAACTAGATTTGTTTTTTTTGTAGAAAAGAGAAGGCAACAGAATGCAACCCACATGTTAACAAGCTGCAACTGTTCAAAAGTGTTGTGCAGAGAACTCTGCCTGTCACAAGTAAGGGGCATAAATGCTTTATTGTGGAAAAATCTAGATTAAAGTTTAGGAAAAAAATGCATTTAAGGCTAGTAAATTCATCGTGTTCACTGAGGTTTCTAGGATTAAGTGCAACTCCCTTTTGCTAGGAACAATCTGTGAATACTTATCCTGCCCCAGGCAGAATTTCTCAGTCCCCACTCACCTTACATTGTTACCATTTCTCCCCTTGCTGGAATTCAGGAAAACATGGCTCTCCATGGTAATGTGCCAACATGGGATGATGTATTATTCAGGTTACATAGATTTTATGGGAAGAATTAAAAATTTAAAAAGATAATTAATATTTTCACTTTGACAGGATGGCCTCATTAGCCTGGGGACTGGTATGTTTGGTATACAAGTGTGACCATACATTACCTCCATAACTTCTCATGTCAGCATTCTTTTACTTACTAACTTCTGTCTGTAATGTAAAAAGAAGAACCTCAGATTTTATTTTTTTTTTATGTGATCCCTTAGGTAGAAGAGGACCTGTTGGACCCATGGGACCTATCGGAAGATCTCCTGATAGTGCCTCCCCTGGTCCTCTGGGTGATCAAGGATTACCTGGTTTAGATGGCATTAGAGGTATTAAAACTAAAAATACCAACTTTTATCATGTAAAAAACCCCTGTGACTACTATGAATAACAGGGTTACTGTGTGTGAAACAATGTATAGAAGTGCATAGGAATAAAGAAACCCATCACTACCTCAGTGAACACACAGAGAAGTGAACACTAGGTAGATAACCAACCAAGGACAAAATGCAGATCTCCAGATTAGGCAACACAGTAATAAAGCTATAAGATACAAATGTAGAGAAACAGTATTACAATGAATGTACCAGTAACTTGCTGCCTCTTGTGCTTGCACAGAAGTTATTTAACTTTGGGAACTATTCCTGTCATTGTCTTCCTTGGACAAAGGCTAACACTAGTATTTCCAGAAATATGCAAGGGGTGTCCTATATCCTACACAAAAAAAAACCCAACAAACAAACAAAAACAAAACACGCTAGAGGAAAATAAAAAAAACCCACCAGCAGAACATGGCTATTTTTAGATGTTTCTACTTTGTGCATACATTAAGAATAAAGTTCTTTTCCCATAGGTGATCCTGGGAATCCTGGTCCTCCTGGAGAGACTATCTTTGTGCGAGGAGATCCAGGTGATAGCGGCGTTCGAGGGGCACCAGGTAATCCTGGGCCACGAGGACAACAGGGAGCCAGAGGCCCTCCAGGGAGCCAAGGAAGAGAAGGCCCAAAGGGTATGGTCATAGATGTTTTTAAGTTCTGTGCGCACTTATTCCCAGCCCCTGTGACTGAGCCTTGTGCCCAGGGGTGGCCACTGGAGATGGAGCTGGGCAGAAGGGGTGGAGGCTGGACATTCCACAACTCTTCCTGGTTACCTACAGATACAATGGGGTTGGGGTAGAAGGTGAGAGTAGAGACAGAGAGAGAGTATAGACATGCACTGCTTCACAACAGCTTGTTGGAAGACACTTCTGCCACTCTGAGAATAAGACAGTAAAACATTTGAGTTTGCCAAATAAGCAAACCATGGCTCCCTTTTCAACGGTCTTGAGAAACTATGGAAAATGCAGATGAGTTTGAACTAACAGAGTCTGACATGTGCCCCATATCAATAACTTGGGGCTTTCAACAGATTCTTTAGTTTGAAAACAGAAATCTACACTATGACTTCTTAGTTAGATACTCTGCTTTTTTCACATACTGTAGAGAAATCCTGTCTACGCCAATCACTTCCAATCTCTACCAAAAGAAATCATAAGTCAGATCCAGACCAGAGAAAGAAGAAGAAATGTGTATTTTTTTCTGTGGCACAACAGAGTTGAGGATTCCCAAGCATCCAGACTGCATTTTATTTTTGTTTGGTTTTATTTCCAGGTCCTATGGGGGTCCATGGCCCACAGGGTCCACCTGGTGCTTTAGGACAACCAGGAGACCAAGGTTTTCCAGGAAGACCTGGTCCCAGAGGTCCCACAGGTACTTATGAACCTGTTGCTTAGTGTCATTCAACTGTAACTGTGATCCTTCAATTCATATATAATCATACTAATGTTAACATGCATGCAAATAATTTAAACAATCTCAGAAAGAAAGACCCCTGCAGTTGCCAACTTAAATGATTTCTCATTTGATTAAAAATTTCTGAACTATTTGTTTCTAATGTCACCTCATGTAAGTGATTTCAGTTCTCATTCCATTCTTTACTCTAATTTACATGCCTGAAACTTGCTTCCACCTGCATCTCAATGGCCACAATCTGCTTTCCATTTTTCAAATCCTTCAGGTTTCATAGGTAAGTTCATGACTTTTGATTATTGTTCTTTTCATGGGAGCTCCCTTATATATAGAAACATTCAGCTCTTATTAGAAGGTATCCTTGGTATGGTTTCTAGGAATAGTAGGTACTTCTAGCAGGACATAACTCTAATACATATTTCACATAAACAGCACCAATGTAATGAGAATGCTCTGCTGAGAACTCTCATGATAGGATGTCAATTAGACTTGTGAAACATTTGTTTCTAGTTCTTATTTGGTTTTTTTTTTTGGTTTCACACAAGATGCTTTCTAACCAAAATCATAGCAAAAGCTTGACTCCTAACACTGGATTGCTACAAACACTGAACTTTCCATCAGACTAAATGTTGATCCAAAATGCAAACAGGCAAAAGCTGCCAGTAACTTTCAATATATAAAATGTGACCATTCATTATTATGATTATTATTACTTCAAATGGCTGTAATGGGCTAGCCTTTTTGGCCTGCCTATTGATGGCTTTGCAGAAACAAAATAGGCAAAATACTGCAAAATGTTCGGTGTGCTAAGGTGTTTGCACTGAAGCTTGGGTAGGTAGACTTTAGGCTTTAACTCAAATCAGTTTGGGGTGCATTAAGACTGAAGCTGTATACCAAATATGTGAAATGTAGAATCATTGAATTAAGCTGGAAAAAAGCTTCAACATATCAAATCCCACCATTAACCCAGCACTGCCAAGGCCACCCCTACAGTATGTCCCCAAGTGCCACATCTATATGTCTTTTCAATGCCTCCAGGGTTGGTGACACCACCACTTCCCTGGGTAGCCTGTTCCAGGGCTTGACAGCCCTTCCCATGAAGACATATTTCTTAATATCCAATATAAGTCTCCCTTGATGAAACTTAAAGCCATTTCCTCCTATTTCTTGGGAGTAGAGACTCTCTACAAGCTCCTTTCAAGTAACTGTGATAGAGCAGTAAGGTCTCTCCTTACCCTCCCCCAGACTAAATACCCTCAGTTCCCTCAGCTGCTCCTCACCAGATTTGTGCTTCAGACTCTTCCCAGCTCCATTGCTTCTCTCTAAACACACTCCAACACCTCAATGTTTTTCTTGTAGTGAGAAGTCCAAAAACTGAATACTGGATTCAAGGTGCAGCCTCACCAGTGCTGAGCACAGGGGAACAGTCACTGCCTGGTCCTGCTGGCCACAGGCCAGGATGCCACTGACCTTCTTGCCCACCTGGGCAAAGATCACAGACCAGCTAACATACACTTGCTAACACTGGCTTGCTACACTGTTAGTACTGTGTTAAAAGACTAAGAGTAAAATTAAAACAGTAGGACTCAGTTATTCAAGATTTTTAAAATACTTAAAGAACACTCTTGAAAAGCCAAATCAGCTACCATTTATGTTGACTTATTGCATGGGAACCATTAGCCAGTCTTGCAATTCACTTTCCCATTACACATTCCAGGTGACCCTGGTGAACCAGGGAAAGTGGATGATTCATGCCCTACAATCCCAGGGCCTCCTGGGGAAGCAGGGCAAAGAGGAGAGGATGGCTCTGCAGGATTACCAGGGCCAATAGGCCACCCTGGACCCCAAGGTAAGCTCGTCTTTTGAAAGCTTGGATGTTCTTCTCAGCCATTTAGACAACAAGTTGAAAAGGGTCAGAATGTCAGTTACTTCTCTGCATTTTACCCTCTCTCTTCTCCTTAAACACTTAGTAACAGTCTCCAGATGCACATAGTGGGCTGGTTAATGTTGAGGATGATGGATAAATGTAGCTGAACCAGGCTGTTTGAACCTGCCTGAACTACATTGCCATTTCCTAGGCCAGGCAGGGCAAAAGAATAAGACACTCTTGAGAAAAAATTCTTTAAGTATTATTTTTCCTTTTTCCCCAACCAAGTTATAAAGCAATGCCTCAAACCAGCCCTGTGGTCTAGACCTATTTGGAGGATGTTTAAAATGTACATGCTTTAAAATCTAGCAATAATTAATCCAAAGCTCTGCTAACCAAAGTCCTAAGAGGACACTGAAGTCAGAGAAGTGGTTACAATAGAGGTGTTTATCTGTTAGAACATGAAAAAGTTACCACCAAAGGAAACTGACCAAAGAGATCTTAAAAGGAAATGATGAAATACTGAAATGTTCTTCTGACAGATGAAAAGAAAACAAGGGTGATGCTGGTACTGGTGATCCCAAAAAAAGAGGCCAGCATAGGCTGTATTGCAGAGTCTTCAGTTTAGATGGTGGAATCCCTTGTGATTGTCCCCAGGAGAGTCCCTGCAGCAGTCATTCCCATCATGAAAGGAAACAATGCAGTTTTCAGTGAACTCTCTAGTTCTAGCTATCTTAGTTGATTTGCCAGCTAAAAGGTGTTTCTGGGGTTACACAGCTGTGTTTCCATTATATACATCATTAAGCGTTTTTGTAAAACCAGGTGACGCAGTGATACACATATTTGCACTGGTTTTATGAAAGAAATAAAGAAATAGTAATGCTTTTTCCTTCATTAGATGGGAGAATCCATTTTTTTCCTGGCTTGGAAGGCAAATTGTAAGTTTTATTGGCAAAAGCAATGGATTTTATGAAAATCCCTCAATGTGCTTAAGCTTTGGAAGAATAACTCTGCAACCAACATAGAAAAGCTGTTAATTTTTTTTTACTTATTCAGACTTTCTTAGTAAAAAGTAATAAAGGGAAGTTTGAATGCTGTAAGACAACCTTGAATTACTCAGTCTGCAGGTTAAATAGCAAAGTCTGCAAGCAATGGAACACCATTACTGAGAAACAACTGTGGTGGGTGCTAGAGAAACACCCTCATCTGAAAACTGGTTTTTATCAAAAGGGGAAAACCACTTCTAAGTGCAACAATACCTGATAAGTGTTACTTTGTTCAATTCAGATTGTTTTAGGTAGCCAGTGAACAGGCCCATCATTATCTGCACACTACATGAGATGTATCTTTTACTGTCACGGCCACACCTTCCTCCCTAATGTATAAAGTTCATGGGCATGTGAGAAATAAAAAATGAGGCCATCAGGAGCCTAAAAATGTCCAGTTCTGCAGTCCCTCTCTGTTCTCTAAGTACTCCAATACCTCCCTTACTTCAAAGGGAGTTCACTATGTGTTCTAAGACTTTGCTAAATGGGGTTCTCCAACTGACAGCTTGGCTTGCCTCAGGAGGAGTTACAGCTCATTCCATGGTGCAGATCCTGATGGCAGTTCTGCACAAGGCTTGCATGCTAATGTTTGTTAGGAAGTGCTTTGATTTCAACTGTAAATCACACAAGATCTCTGGAGAGGATGGAAAACTTTATCAGGAGCTGCTGTTCCTAAGTCATACCTCTGAGTACTGCTGTGGTCACAGGCTGAATAAGTGGTGAAGAGAATTCCCAACAGAAGCAGTTCTGCACCTCCCTGTCCTGGTGTCTATTTTGCTGACTGGCCCTTTGTGTTTGGACAATGCAGAACCTTAAATGCAGCCCTAATGAATGAAAAGCATATACTTTGTATTTATCTAGGCATGAAAGGTGAAGAAGGATCATATGGCCTGCCAGGTCAAGATGGGTTACCTGGGGCACCTGGACCACCAGGTGACCAAGGGAGCCGAGGAGAGCAAGGATATGCTGGGCCACAAGGTAAGAATGGAGCGTGACTTTGGTGGGGGGACATGTGTGAGATGATGCACAGACTCGGTTTTCTCTCTGCTCCCCCAGTTCCCACATGGATACATCCACCTCTAGCCTGAGATTCCATGACACCTCTTGCTCCTTCTCAGTTCAAGGACTGATCGTGACATTCGTGAATGATTTCATAGCAAGACCCATTGGAAGAAAATTTATCTTGGCATCCATTATTAAGCAGAAAGGCAATTAAGCACCCGTGCTCAGACAGAATATATCAATAGACATGCACCTGTGAGCCAGGGCTAATGGGGCAACTGTCTGGGAGTAATTAAAGTTGTATTTTACCTGTGACTACTCTCTAATAAATTAAGGGTTTAATACATATGCAAGCAAGGGGCATTGACTGTTACTGCAAGGATTCAAATTCATTCCAAACATTCTGTTCATCCTAGTGAGTAAGTCTGGGAAATCATTGCCCACTTCAATTCATTTCCTAATCTATACAGCACAAGACAGAGGCACAATAGAAAAGCCAAGTGCCAAGCATTCAGTGGCAATCTAGTTCATTTCTCTCCCAGAAGAAGGATTACAGAAGTCTGCTTGTATCTATATTGCCAATGACAGCCTTGAAGTTGTATTATATTCAGTTGGGAACTTCTTATTGAACATTTACACACAGAAGGCGTGAACTATGTATTTTATACAAGTAAATTTCTTTTAATTTTCTCCAAGGTCCACCTGGCCAGACTGGTGTCCCAGGACAACCAGGCCCCCAAATTAGATCTGCAAGTGGATTCTTGCTTGTCCTTCACAGTCAGTCAGACAGAGAACCACTCTGCCCACAGGGGATGCCAAAGTTATGGACTGGCTATAGTCTGCTGTACCTGGAGGGACAAGAAAAAGCCCATAATCAAGATCTTGGTATGTATTGTACATAATTGCTCTCCAGCTAAGGGATAATAGGGTGTTATCTACACAAGGAAAGACAAGTCACATGGAACAAGCTATAAAACTGTCAGCTACTTATTTTCTACACTAATTCACACTGATGATAATGAATTTGGTTATCCTGCCCTATTGTCACCCATTTAAAATGGCTTTCTGCTGCTCTGCAATTGAATGCAAAAGTATTTCTAAATAATTTTGACTTCAAGTTGGAGAGATGAGGGGTTTATTTCACTTATCCCAGCTCACTTTAGGCTGTCTTTGAAGTCACTGGAGAGATTTTCCTAGGTCAGAAATCTTATTTGGCCACTCTGAAACAACTCCCTGGAGGATCTCCTCCCTTTTTACTGTAGACACAACTTGGGAAAGAGCTGGTTAAGTTGGGTAAGTACAGTTGGGCAGTATAAGTAAGCTTTACAAGTAAATTATGCATCATGTGTACAGCAGAATCCTGTGCTTTTCAGAGTCAGAAGTTAATATTTTTTGGAAAAGCCAAAGCCATACTCCTTCCAGAGATAGCTCCTTTTGGTGCCTTGGGTCACTTCTTCCCTGTCTTATACCATTCTGACTAAAATTAAATGTCTAAATAAGCTGCCTGACTTGCAGCCTGAGGAACTGATTGGTGGCAATTTGCACAGAAAAAGTTTCCTAAATTCTTGTTGACTTGTTATACAAGAGTCAGAGAAGTCTCTGAGGAGGAAAGATCAAGGACCTAATCAGCTGAATAAAAAAAGAAGTGTTTAAATGAGCAATAAAAAGAGCTATTTTTAGAATAGCAGTGATGTTTTAGAATTTTTTCACTATTGTGTGTTTGGCATTTCCCAGGAGAGCCAGTTGCTAACAGAATGCCTCATAGCAGCAGTGAAATAAGATTCAAAGAAAATCCTGTGTGATTTTGCAGCCGTTTTCCCTACTCAGGCTGCTCTAGATCCTTCATTAGTACTGGAATGAAATATTATCAGTGATGAACAAAACTGGCTTCTGTACAGAAATATCACATGTCTTAATGAAGGTGTTTGGGTTCGGAGACATTACAGAAATAACACTTCAAATACCAAGTTCAAGGCAGAACTTTGTGCAGTGATTATTGCTAACTCAATAGGCCATCATGAAACTGTTCTAAATTCAGTTCGGGAAGAAGTTCATCACAGAAGTATGCACTGGTCACTTCTTGGTTCCCACTGATATCTGCCTGTTGAGAATTTTGCAGGATTGGCTCTGCAAAATCCATCAATCCTTTTATTTCACTCTGGGAGTCTGTGAAACCTTTCTGGAAGGCAGTAGGACAGCTACTGGGTTTTCAGCTTCATGGACTGCTAGCAACGGCTTGTCATACTTCACAAAAATGTTTCTATTTCTCAGCATTGTCACTTGGTTTCTCACTGCTCCTAATGAGTTTGTAAATAGCTGATCTCCTTTTAAACCAGCCACCACCTCTTGCCTAATTTATTTTTCAGTGTTGGCACAGCTAAGAAATTTGTTATCATAACTGTTTCTCATGGTGATAAACGACATCATGTTTGAATATCAGATTGACACAATTAAATATTATTGGTCAAAGGAAGATACTGGTAATAGGTTTCTGTTTTTCACGTAGACATTTTGGTAAAGGGCTTGGGAGGTTTAACATCTGTGCATTACCTAAATCCCGCTGAAATACCTAGTTTTGCAGCAACATTGGCCAGAATACAATTTTCAGCTGACCTAGGAAGTGAAATAATTGGCATCCCTTGCTGTTATTTTCAGGTCTGGCAGGGTCCTGCCTGCCTGTGTTTAGTACCATGCCATTTGCCTACTGCAACATCAACCAGGTGTGTTACTACGCCAGCCGCAATGACAAGTCCTACTGGCTGTCCAGCGCCGCCCCGCTGCCCATGGCGCCACTGTCCGAGGAGGAGATCCAGCCCTACATCAGCAGATGCGCCGTGTGCGAGGCCCCTGCACAGGCCGTGGCATTGCACAGCCAGGACCAGTCCATTCCCCCCTGCCCACCCAACTGGAGGAGCCTTTGGATAGGATACTCTTTTTTGATGGTAGGAAAGTGGGTGCATGATTATATAGATATGTTTCTTTCATCCAGCTGTTGTATTCTAAAGGTTCAAAGATTTTTAGCTCTGAAAAGTAAATTATTCAATGTCCAGCAAACATTAAAGAGGAAAATTCACAAGAAACAAGACATAGATCAGTTCCAAATTGCAGAACCTAGCTGTAGCTACATATACTGTACTCAGAGACTTAAGATACATTTCTTAAAATAACAAAGGTTTTGCCTCCTTGTCTATAATAAACAGTGGGATTTTCATGTACAAAGACACAATTTTCAGAATTAGAGCTCCAGTCTTTTTAATGCCATCCTCAAGTTACATTTGCAGCAGTTTGGATAGTGGCATCATTCTGAATCAACCCAGACTACTCCTTCCTTCAGTTTGATAAATCCCTGAAAGTTAAGTGAGCTGGCTCTAGACTTTGGGATTAATTTATTACAGAGCAAATTAAAATTTTCTCCAGCAAGAGAATCTTACTCCAATATAAGATTACAAAAAACATCACATTTAAAAAAGCAAGTAGGGAAAAAGACAGATGAACATAATTTACCTATTTTTCATGCACTCCTACCAAGTTGTCTCTTTGTTCTTTCCAGCACACTGGATCTGGTGACCAGGGTGGTGGACAGTCCCTTATGTCACCCGGAAGCTGCCTGGAAGACTTCAGATCAGCACCATTCATCGAGTGCCAGGGCCAGCGGGGAACGTGCCAGTTCTTCGCTAATGAATACAGTTTCTGGCTGACCACCGTGATGCCTGAGCTGCAGTTCGCATCAGCCCCCCTGTCAGGGACTCTTAAAGAAGGACAAGAGCAGAGGAAAAAAATCAGTAGATGCCAGGTATGCCTGAAGCATGGCTAAGAAGCAAAGCAAAAGCAGGCAGCTACAGAGGGAGGCTTAGGGGAGGATGAGCTATGTGCTAAAGGTTTAAACAGGAGCTGTGTTTCAATCTGTGTCAAAGTGTGTAGCACTGTTCTTTGTTGGAATGGAAAAATGAGACACAGATGAGGGATGTGCTGAGCCTCATCCACCCATGTACACAGGTCCACAGGCAGTAAAATCTCGTGTAAAATAATTAAGAAAAGACAAAACTCTGTGCCATTAGAGTCCACTGCTGTAAAGTACAGGGAACAAGGTGAGCTTGGAGGATTTAGTCAAGTTGGGAAGACCAAGGACACCATACCTGTTGTGTAAGAGAATGGATTTCCTGTCAGAAATGGCATTTACAGCAGGAAGAGTATGTGCATTTACATGGCATATTATAAATATTTATCCATACAGATAGAAATGAGCGAAGATATAAACGTCAAAGCCCTGTAGCTGAATTTCCCAAGCTAAGGAAACTTTGCACTTGCTGTTTCTGAGGGAAGGGAAAAATGTAATTGTTAAAAAATAATCTAATAATAAACAACAATGAAGATCAAAGTCTTTTACCACTGCAGTACTGAACAGGACTGAAAGAACTGTTAATTGGGCTTTCATAAACAACAAAAAGCTGCAAATCCATTTAACAGGAGATTATGTAAGAAAATAAAATTAGCTGCGATAAATCCTTAAAAACCTGTATTTATATTTACAATTAATTTCTAAGAGCAGTTACATTAAATTATTAAACTCTAATCCAAGTTTCCAAAGAAAGAAATCAATTTCTAATATTAATTGAAAAGAAACAGTGACATGGTGATAAAATGGGTGAACTTATTGGAGTGATGAATACAAGAAGTGTTAGGACAATAAACTGCATTCATTCTTTGCTTCTTTGTTTGTAAATACACCATGAAAAAAAAGAATCATCACCATTAAGATCCTTATGGAATGACAGCTCTGAAGATCCTTTTTATTTTTTAAAGCACTGATTGTAAAAAAGTTCATATCCTAAAGCACTAATCACCTTTTGAAAAAATGAAAACACATTTGGACCTCCTTCATTCATCTGTAAAATCAGAACTATGCAATGGTTCTATACCATGGGGAAACATCTGAAAACACCGATTGCAAGTAGAGAATCCATCATGCGCAGAAGGGCCACAAATGACCCTTTTACCACTTAAATAAGCTACATTTTACTAGAATGGAATCAAATGCTTTTTCCAGCACTTTTCATTTCCATTTGTGTTCACTGAGGCGCCCCCAGCAAAAAGATTTTCAAGGAAACTGAATCCTCATCCAAGGGTCCTAATTCAAAGTAAACTCCCTCTGAAGCCATCACGAGTACAACAGGCTGATCAGCCAATTTAAAAGCTGGATACACAAACTCAAAGAGCAGGAAAGACAGACATTCCAGGCTCAGTCAGAGGATAAGTTCAGTCGAGTGTAAATACATCTGACTGTGCAACTTCCTCCTGACACAACCAACCAAATGTGCTCTCCAATGTGCTGTGCTTACATGGTGGCCAACTGACTCTGCCCTTTCACCTGGGCAAGGGCCAGAAGCCCTCCTGGGGCATGTGCCATTCCCACCTGTGCCAGGGAACATTTCCCTCTGCTCCTGTGCCTGCTGGGACAGGGCACACCTTGGGTCACTCCTGGGTGATTCTGACTGCACCTGGCATATCTGACACTGGAGCAGGGGCCAATCCCTGCCACTGACCTGTATGCAGGAATTCCATCCCCTCCTGATTCAGACAACATCCTACAAGCAGGGCAGAGCAGCTCTCCAGTCTGACATAAACCCCAAAGGCTTGGCCCTGTGAGGTGCTGAGCAGCTCAGGAGCTTCCTGCAGGAAGAAAGCAGTGGGTGCAGAGGAGCACCAGTGCTTAGGCCACCCGTTCTCCAAGGTGTGCAAGCTGTGCTTCCAGAAAGGCCTCAGCTAAAGCCCCTCAGGGCAGGGAGCTGCAGCTGCTGCTCACAGTGACAGGAACAAATAGCCAGTGGCTCAGGTGATGGCCCCATTTCCTGAGTGGATTCAGCTGATTCCACACCGAGGTCTCATTTATGAGCCTCGCCTGACAGTGTTCACCAGCTCCTGTCACTCATCTGCAGCCTCGTTTCTGGTGAGAAACTCTGGAGAGGGGCTGGGGCTTTCCTGGAAAGCAAAGTGGGGCTTTTGGTATAAACTGCACTGAAAGAAGCAACAATCAAAACCTTATGCACTCTGTTACTGCAAACTGGGTCATAGGGGCAAGGTGAAAATAAAGGAATAAAAAGGGTTTTTCGAATTGCATCTGTGTTCACCTAACTTGAACAAATGCACCAAAAAATCTTTAAAACATCAGCAAAAAGCCTCACCAGTAATTTAAATAGGCTATTTCACAGCACTTTACCATGTTGCTCTTTTGTTTGCTTTAAAAGCATCACACAACCCCCCCACCATATTTTTGTATAATTTTTATGCAGAGTTTTTGCAACTGTGCCAGTTCCATTTTACTATGGTCTGTAAGAACATATACAGGAAATGTATTTTAAGCTACTACTGATAGGTCACATATTTCATAAGTGTGCAAATTCCTGTTCCATGCTCAGCTAACTCCATAAGGCATTTGTCAGAAATATTGTACTAATCCAAAATTAAATTGCAGATAAATTGCTTAATATTACACAGCAAGTACAACAGATCAAAGTATAAAGCAGCAGATGCTTTAACTCTGCAATCATTTGTCCCATGACTAAAAGCAGAAAAATAATTGGTAAATTATTCATAGGGATCCTATTTATGAAATTAAGTATGAAAAGGCAGAGCTGAAACTGTTAAGAGTACAAACACTCCAAAAAGCAATGGCCTTGTGCTGGCCCTTGCAAATTCCCATTACTGTAGCATTTCAGAGTTTGGATCTTGTGCAGGCCCAGTCAAGAAGTGAATTTTATCCTCAACAGCAGGCAGGATATTAAGAGCAACACAAAAAATGATCCTGGCTGCACTTGGAGGTCACTGAAATTACCATTTGGGGTAAACTGCCCTGGAATTAAATTCAGATCCAGTGATTTCTAATGAAATTTGCTTGCCTATCACCCTGGCAAACCATGGCCAGGACATAGGGAAGGTCTTGGTTCTAACTCAAGGCAAATCCTCAGGGCAGGTGGCAGATTCTTGTCCCTCACATCCCTGTGCATCAGGATTTCTAGAAGATAACAAATGGAAGGAAAACACTGCATGGCCTGAAACCTGATCTTCTCACAAGAAGTGTGGCCATTTTTACTTCATTTGATGTTTTTCATTACAAGGAAGGAGATGCACAAGCCAATACTGAAAACATCTCTTGAATGTCATTTTGGTGTATACAGAGCATGTCAAAAGGAGAGACTAAAGCAAAACTTTAGTTTAGAGTCCACAATCCACATTCTGATACCTGCATGGAACAGGTATCAGAATGAGAGGACAGCAGACAGCTGCAGACAGAGGTGGTGCTTGGCTGGGGCCTGTGAGCTGACACAGCCTCCTACAGAAGCAGTGCAGGGGCCATGGCCAGGCCTTGCTGCCCCAGGTCCCTGCTTGTCATGTGCTGTGAGCTGTCATGGTGGGGAGCTGGCCCTGGCTGGCAGCCACACACCTGCCCAGCTGCTTCACCCCCCAACAGGACAGGAAAGAAAACAGGAGGACAAAGAGCAAGAAAACTCATTGGTTGCTCTTTCTGGCATATAGATGGGGAAATCACTTACCAAGTACTGTTGAGGGCTAAACAGACTCAGCTCAGGGAATTGAATTTATTATTTTGGGGGAAAAGTTGACAAACCTTAACATACCTCTCCTCCAAGTTTCCCAGGTCCAACTCACTCCAGGCCCTGCTCTGCTCCCTTGTTACCACAGCAAGTGCCATCAGACCCTTCAGTGAGGCAGGGGGCAGCCAGAAGCTTCTTGGGACAGGTGTTGTTCCAGGTACAAAGTGGCTTCTCTGTGCTGTACCTTCCTTCTCACTCTCTTCCTGTGCTCTGACATTGTTCCTGTAGGCTGCAGCCCTTCTGTGGCAGTACCTGCACTGGCATGGGTCATTCCCAGAACCACATTATTATGTGCAGCAAGTTTAAGCAAAACTGGTCCAGGGATTCTTTCAGGGTAAACTCTTAACCAAAAAAATCTCTTTCCTAGTTTGGCTGGTTCATGAGCACCAGAGGAAAACAAAAGTAGTATCACAACAGTCAAACCCCAGAATTCCTACAGTCCATACAGTTTTTGCCTGTATTTAAGGCAAAGTAAGCAAACCTTTTATCCATTAACCATTTAAGCAAAGCATTTATCCATTAACCCAGGCAGCTCACTTGTTTGGAAAGGATCCCCCTAAAGCTTTAAAGCACACTCTGGAGCAGACTGAATGTGCTCTGCACCACACCTGCTCTGGACACACAGGGCCAGCCTGCAGGGACTGTGCCAGCCCTCCAGCACAGCACGTGGGACCACACCAGCAGCCCTCAGCAATGCTCTGACCTGTACCTTCATCCAGATTCAGGGCACAAACCACAGCCATCTGGGAGTTTGTTTCTGTTATTCCACATGGCCACCTCTCACTGACATCCCAGACTGACTTCCAGGCCTTCCAAGCAATCCTTAAGTAACTTGTAACTCCACTCAGCAGCCATCCACAGACAAATGCTGCACAGATGAGGACTTCTGTTCTAAGGCTTGACTTGCATTAGAACTGTCTGAGCAAGACAGAAAACAACCAACCAAGGCCATGGGGAGGAGCTATAATGGGGAACAATTGTTTGCAAGAAAAAGGATCTCTGCAAAGCCAGCTGTGAGAAGGAGCAGTCAAGCAAGGACAGAGCCCATCAGTCTTCAAAACAATAAAAAAATTCAGTCATCTCTGGTAAGAACTTTCCAGCAGGTGAAGCAATTGCTTCATCAAACTGGGGATCTATTTCATGACTGGATCTGATTTCAGAAATCAGCATTTTAAACTGACCAAACAACAAAAACAGCTGCTGAAATTCTGCCCACCTGAACCATCTGGAAAACTAGCCAGGTGGAGAAAAAAATCCCCATCAGCACTCCAACAGATGCTGCTCCATATTCATATTTAACAGCTTTCCCCTTTCCTAGTCACTTCATCCAGATGTTCCAGAAGGTACTGGAAGTTCAATTAGAGGTGACATTTTGTAAGTGCAAAGTAAAAACAATTCCATATTTATCATTCTGGAGTGAACCTGTCCAACAAAGACAGTTCCTCCATGTAAGGCAGCTCACACACCTCACAACACAGCTCACCTTGTGCTTGATCACACACTGCCCCACTGCTTCACAAAAGACAGGCTTGAGCTTCGTGGGATTTTTGTATATGTGTATATGTATATTTTGAATATGTGGGAAATTCCACATATTTAAATGTTTTCCACAGATTCACTGAATTAGAAATGCAAAACATGTGAGACAAAGTCCCAACCAAGTACTAATGGAAGACCCACAGTAAGGTACCACCCTACAGACTCTCTGCTGTGTCCCTGTGTGTTACTCCTGATTGGTTTCTAGCAAGATTTGGAATGAAGCACTCAAGTCCCAAACTGACATCAAGTTCAGCTTGGCAAAACAAAGTTTCAGTACCCAGGAAAACAAGAACTTTTCCAGAATTTAGTCTTCCATGCATACGGCAAACACCACTACAAAGGGGTATTTTCATTGAAGTAGAGATTAAACTTTCTCATGGGCAGAAATCAATTAAATTCTGATGGGAAGTAAAAAAATTTAAAATGGCTACTCTGAGGCAGATGTAGCTGTAGTCTGCTTGACTCTGCACATCTGCATTTTAAAAACTACAAAACAAATTAGTATTTTAGAATGCTGTGATTCTATTATGCTTAAATGTTTAAGATGCATGTAAGAAAGTGAAATAGATGCAATAAATGGTACCAGATGTTACAGAAGTTTTGGCTATAGACAGGTTGTATCTCTGCTTAAATGATGTCACAACAGCCTTCTCAGCTGCAGGACTTCATACGTAAATACTTTTTAATTTTTAAGGCAGCAAAGAGGTCATTTCACACTCACTAATATTGGATGGATTTGGGGGCTATTCTTTCAATTGCTCCAGGCATAAGGAAGGAAAACAGGCAATCACAGAATCCAGTGGCTGCACACCAATCTCTCTTAAATGATCCCTGGAAAGAATGGTTTGGTGAAGGAGCAGACCTAAACCAACATTCTGCACCAATGCAAGTTCATTTACTGCTGACCTGCCCAACAACCTTGAAGGGGTACCTGTTAAACCTGCTCCAAAGAGACAGAAGAAGGAAATTCTGGAATATCTCTAGCTTTTTTGTAAAGTTCACTACCTACATGTTTAGAAATCTTTTGCTTGCACTACTTTTGCTGCAAATTAGGCCAATTTCTGCTGGTAAATAGAAAGAGCTGAGCTTACTGCTGTTCTCCTGCAGCAGAAGAATGCTGTCATACATATCCCTGATCTGCTCTTTCACTAACCCAATTGCTTTACCCATGCCAGCAGATCATACAAACAAAAATGCCCAAACCATATTAGAGTTTTGTGAAAAACTGTCTGAGTTTCTCCAGTTTTCCCAGCTCCTGAAAGAGTAAATGGGTATCAGAATTTATTGTAAGACTTTTTAGAAAGCTTGACACTCCTTCAGAAGCAGCTCCTACGACTGAAAGCTCAGAAGTGTTAGTATTTTCTTGCCTTCTGAAATCTGGTAACAAGTAAGAAATAACCAATTTTTTTTTATATAGGGAACAATAAGAAGTTTATTATAAACCCATGCAATGATTCTGTCCTTCATGTCTGCACACTCCAGAAGCCACAGCACAAACGCCAGGATCTGCTCGCCAGCTGTTGTGTGGAAGCATGATCCACATTCCCTCAGTGCTGAACCAAAAGGGGCACAATTCCCCAGCCATGGAATCAGAGGGGAAAATGAGAGCCATCCCCAATCCCATGCCCTCCCAGCAGCAGGGAGGGCAGCTGGATCCAAACTGTTCACTCCTTCATACTGGGCCATCTCCACCCTCACACCTCTGGAGAGCACCAGCAGCTTCAAAGGTTCAGCAGCTCTCTGTTATTGTATAACAGCACATATATGCTTGGCACACAGGGGTATCATAATTAAACAGAGCAAGGGATGGCCAGAGAAAGTTACTTTAGTCCTGCAGAAAAAAAAAAAAAAAGGCAAAATTCCTGGCCTAAAATGGCCAGTCCCTTCACTATCTCCTACTACACCCTATATGTCTATATAAATACTGTTTTCTTGGTATTTTAAGGGGCATTTTTTTTCCCTTTAGAAGTGGTACTGCCAGGGAAATCAGCACGCTGACACAAAACCTCAGAATTTGCCTGTGCTTAAAGACAAGATGGAAGAGGGAAAAGAATTTTAAAAGCTAAACACAGTTCTTTCATCACATCTTAATTCTGGGCTGTGAGAAACCCTCACTTATTAACAGTAATATGTTAGGTGATTCAACCATTAAATTTCAAGAATGTGCCCATTAACAAGTCTGCTGATTAGGATTAATTAGGGAGCGGAATTTCTTACATGGTACCTGAACACAGAGTTTAGAGGAAGTACAAACAATTCACAAGAAATCACAGCTCCTACAACAAAGGAATCAAACTGCAGATGCTGAAATATTTTATACAAAGCTACGTTTGCTCCAAGAGCCCTTGAGACAGTCAGGCAAAGACCAGGGCCAGAGAAGAAGCAAAGACCAACACTTACCTGGGTAACTGCCCTTAATTTTTGTCCCTGAAGAGACCAAGTGCAACAAGCACACTGGGGATTCATCTGCCACATCTGCCCACAGCACTACTCTGAAAACTGATTGATGGGGGCTTTCATGGCAAAAGTCCTGCTAAGGACTCACAGAATAGTTTTGGTTGGATGGGGCCTTCAAAGGCCATCCAGTCCAACCCACCTGCAATGTGCAGGTGTTAATAAACCTTCCAAATACTGTACGTACCAGAACTTTTCAGTAATCTAACTCCAAAGCTTTCCCTAAATTAAAAAGAAACAAAGTTAGTCCCAATACAATCAATCTACCCCCTTGGTATCACAAGTCTTCATTTCTAACAACATAGCAGCAGTTATGTCATTTAAAATATACACATTATTAATTACTATAATTAAAACCAAACAGCTTTAAATGTTAAAAAAATATTTATTTCAATTCTGTATACAAAGAAATGTCAAAACAACTGAACATTTATTAGTACTGAAAAATTTTGTGAATATTTAATGGCATGTATGTCTAAGCTCACTTTACAAAACCAAGTGCTTATAGAATTGTAATCGGGTTTTTGATTTTCCTTAAGTATCTTTTTTACCTGACTAGCAGCACATCCTGTGCTTTTAAATAAGAAAATATCAGAGTTTAGCACACACAGTATGTTACACTGCAATTTTTGACCAGAGCATTAAAGGATTTCTGAGGAACCAATGCTACATCCTTCTCATTTACATCTGATTATTACCTGCTGAGAAAAGTATACAGGTTTTTGAGACTTATTTTTAGAACATAAAAAAGTTGGCCTTCTATAAAAGTGTCTGCTGTTTTATTCTATGGCTACTGCATATATACAAAATCAGCCAAGCCCAAGAACACACCAGAAATCAGCATTCAGTCTGTACCTGGAGTCCCACTGCAGTTGTGCCTGTTGTGTCTCAAAACCCTGAGCCCAAAGTCTTCATCCTGATATTGTGCTTTTCCCAGCAAACAAGAGCTTCCCTTACATACATCAGCTACAAACAGAAAGGGCAGGTACTATTTATTTAAAGAACACAGTAAAAAATTTCCTTTCCAGGTATTTTTCTGTATGAAATATACAGCACTGTTTTTTATATTCAAAAAATAACCTCAAAGAAAAGTAGATTTCATAAAGCACAGGTTGGTGAAACCCTTAAACTGCTTATCCTAATCCTCCACTCCATCAGTGCTGATGAGGAGAATCCAACAGGTCTGTGTCAAAAGCCAATAGCCAAATTATTTTCTGCAATCACACCTGTCTGCAATAGTTTTAGAGGAACATCCCCAAGTTCTTTCACTCTGAGGATAAAATGCCTGGACAAGGAGTGATTTTCAGGACAATACTGGAACCAAAGCCCTTGGGGTTCATCAGTTAACATTAAGAGGCAGCAGTGCCATAGGCAGGAGAGACTTGTGTGGAGGGTGTGCCCAGTGGGACAATTGAGCTCTGAGGTCTCCTGTCAACTCCTCTGGTTGGGTAAGGAAATTCTCAAAAATGAAGAATTCAAGGTAGCCTGTGTTTAGGTATGATCTCCACAAGTCTACAAACTCTCAGCTCTGAGACTGGTCTTCAAACAAGATAAATATTGAGAAATAGTGGAATTTTTAAAGCTGCATCAACAGCATATACAAAAGAAAATTTCCAAGCCTTCTTAGAAAGGGAAACGGACACTTCAAAAAAAGTATATTAGTAAATAAATATATGCTTTGTATGGCAAAGCCACCTACCTTTACACAAAACTCCGAACAAATTATTTTAGCTCTGTAAAGGGCAGCAGGTTTTGATTTAAAGCATAAATATTAAGAAAGGCTTTAGGAAAACATAAGTAGTAACAACTCAGTTTTACCTCATCCAAGCTCTAGATAATATGGTGTGAGGAAGACTGCAAGACTGAAGTTTGTATTAAATAATTCCTTGGTAAGGACAGCAGGGGAAGAAGGATAGCTGTAACTATTTGTCTGCTCAAGAGCTTAAGGCTAGATTCACATAACCCAGCTACTGTTATCAAACCAATCTTTTCAAGTGTCATTTTACATGGTAATCCCAAAAAATGAACTGGTCATCACAGATAACTGAGAAAGGTTTGTAAGGAAAAATTGCATAGTTTGAAAGTTACATAGAAAATGTAACACTTCAGTTGCAAAGGATGAAGAAAACCTGTTGTCTGAGAACATCAGCAGGCAAGAAGCCAAGGAATTCTTAAAGCTATACAAAATAATTTAAGGAAAAAAAGACAGTTTGGAAAAACCATCAGTCTTCTTCCATTTAAGGTGCATTAAGATGGAGATGGCCAAAGATCACATATTTATTCTTATCTCACATTTTTTTATTCAAGTTCCAACTTTGAGTCTGAACTCACAAAATCCTATGCAGTTTTGCAACAAGTAGTAAAAATAATGGAAAAATATTATAAATTATTCTGTAAATTACAGATTACAAATAAATCTGTAAATATTTTGGTAAGTCTGAATAACATTTTACATCAACACCTGCCAACTTCATCATCTGTCAAACCTACGAAGCCTTCGCCTTCTCATGTCCTCTTCTGAGTTCTCAGGTGGGAACCAAAACCCATAAGGTCGCTGCCCATAACTGTGTGTTCCTCCACCAAAATCTACAAGACACAATGAAAAACAACTGCTATTTTGGTCTGTAATAGGAGAAAAATGCACATATATCCTGTAAGCCAAAGGAGACAGGGAATTGAATGTTTTCAATTCTGATGGTTTCAGGGCAGTTACAACATCCAGAAACTACTCTGAAAGACAGTCAAATAAAAAGAAAAACCAAAACCAGAAAACTCCCCCAAACAATAAAGCTACCACCACCCAAAAAACCACCCCAACCCAACAACAAAACCAAACCAAACAACAAACCACAACAAAAAGAACATCTAACAAGTATTAACCCATTAAGAATAACAAGTATTAACAAGTATTCACATTTTTCACGATCCCTGCTTTATACAGTAAACTCCAGAATGTTAAACTATTTCAGTGCCCTCAGCAGTTTTTTCTGGTAAAAGCAGCTTTTGTGTTTGCTTTTAGTACCGAGTCCAACATGTGCAGACCCACAGCAGATGCACACACAGCTCCCACCCCCAGCTGGCAGCAGTTTCACAAGGGAAGGACACGTGGCAGCCCAACCATTCCAAGTGTAAGCACAATAATCTGAGCAGCAGGAGGACACCCAGCCCCTCTGGGCCCCGGCACCCCGAGGAGCCTGGACTGGCCCTGCAGGCAGCTCCCCAGAATTCACATCAAGGCACATGGCAAAGGAACAACGCAAGAGTTGGTAACACACAGCAGCTCAGCTGAGGGGCTCTGGGAAACAACATCACAGTCTGCCTTCTGAGCAGAATTACAGTGTAAAGAACAAGCAAATTTGCTTTAAAGGTAATAAAACCTTTGTAACAGTCAGCATTTCTTAAGCTTTCACCTGGCCACATAGGGTTAAAACTGCATCGTAATGCTGTAGCTTAATAACTGATTTTTAAATCATCATAATTAAACTACTTGCATTTTTTAAAAAATTCTTTCCAGTAGTGAAATTGTCAACTAAATAACAAAATTTCTTATAAAAACCTTTATTTTTTTATACAGCATCCCAGGTTAATTTTTATTTAAGAAAACAGATACTCCTCACACAGTTAAGACAATTCTTTGCATAGTCCCCATAAAATATGCTCAACACTTCAAATATACGTGTGCTTTAATAATCACTAGTAATAGAATGAGGTGTTATAAAAAAGATGAAAAATGCTCTTTTATATATTGACCCAAAAATAGAAGGCTAGACTATATATTTTGACAAGCTTTAGGCTGCAGAAAACATCTTTTTTTACATCAAACAATATGGTGAACAGCAAAGTCTGGATGTTTTAAATAAATGTATTAGTATCTGCATGTAGATATTTAAATTATGCTGTTACCTAAAATAGTTCCCTGACACCTTTTTTCTTTTAATTACTGCAGAAATATTAATGAAATAACACCTTCATCTTATCAAAATATTTATAAGCCACAGGGTTCAGAAATGGTAATTAGGCTACTGCTACTATTGAATCACCACCTGACATCTGTGTAAGAAACCAACACAGGCTTTTCAACACATCAGCAAAAATAAATTAAAGACTAATAGAATCTAAGACTGCATTCAAAGGACATGGAAAACTGCAACAACACTGGGTGATAGACAAAACCAAAGGATATACTACAACAAACTTAGAACAAAACATTAACCCTTCCATGGCATATTTTATAAATTTATTGTGAACTAGAACCACATTCTGTGAACAAAGAAGGCTGAGACCCCCATCCCTATCCTGTCACTCTGTGTAGGAGCTTCTTTTGTTCCTTAAGTTCACAATTAAAGCACTTTGGAGTTGAAGAAAATCACTGTAATAGCAACAGATGTAACTATACCTGTATTAAAGCAATGCCACAGAAGTGTTACATCTCACTTGATTTTTCCTCTTCTCCAAAGTTATGTCCTTATTTTTAGGTTAGATAGTAGAATTTGCAAGACAGTTTCTTTAAGACTCAGGAGGAATGTATCAAGCTACCAAACTGTTAAAATCTTATTAGTAGAAATATGTAATTAGGTCTGGTAAGAGGAGTGTAGCAATTAAATAGAGATATCACAAAGCAGTATGTCTGTATTTCTTTTTCATGCCAACTTTAGTTGTGTTAAAGAACAATCTAGAACATTTCGGTCGAACAGCTTACCGTTTTCAGTATCACCATTTGTCCTGGCACTACTGAATGTGGTATCCATAGCCAAACCATACAAACACTTAAATACCCATACCAACAACATACACTTCTCATTTCTACAAATCTCTAACTTCTGGAGAGGCTTTGCTGTAGAAGATAATCACAGACAGAAGTAATCTCTTTTGAACCCAGCAAGGACCACACAGCTAACCAAAACAGAGAGCTCTGATCTGGATATCTGATCAAATGTCATAACAACAACTAACACTTGCTTGGCTTTCATTTATACCAGTTTTATATAAATTATCTCTTCCATAAATAGTATAGCCCTGCTTGCTATGTTATAACCATAGAATATAATTAAAGTTTACTAACCAGCTCTTGGGTGTGCTACAGAACCCCTTGTCAGGCAGACTCTGGCACTGAGTGCCACATCCAGCCTTTTCTTAAACACCTCCAGGGGCAGTGACTCCACAACCTCCCTGCACAGCTCATTCCAAGGTATTTTTGATGCATTTGGAGGTAGAAGCAGCAAACTGGAGGACAGCAAGAAGCCAGAGTCAAAAGCCCAGTGTTGCTTTACTCATTTCATCTCTTCCAGCCAATAAACAGTCAAGCCTTTAGGTCTAATCAAACTCACTTATGATTTACCGAGCTATACAGGGAATTTTAAGGAAAGGCAGTGGAGGCATTTTTCCTCCTTTTATACTTTAGCAGGACTAGGAGGCTTCCAGAAAGAGCTGAGCCACATAAAACATAGCAACCTTTTCACTGTTTTGTGTTTCACTAGAAGTCAGATAGAAACTACAATTGAATAAAAAATATAAAATGGCAAAACTGCTTTTATTCTTTCCTGTCTTCCCCTCTGCAAAGTGCAGACATGCTGTACAGTCCGAGAGCTTTGGCTTTTAGTATTTATCACTGCCCCATTTTTTCCTGCTCAGCTCCAAGAAGACCACATTCATTAGTCTTTGCTATTGTTTATAACACAGCCCTTTCAGTTTGTCAATGTATGAAAAGAATTTTGTCATGCTATGAAGCAAACTATTCTTCTGGGTGCTGATGTCAATATGTCTCATCTACAGACTTGAACATAAACTGGTGAAGAAGACTGATGGAATGAACTACTGTTTCTGTGCTATGCTTTGGAACAGCTAACAAATGAAAAATCAAATTAGCAGGGAAGTAGCTGAGGGTAATGAGTTTAGAAGGAAAGTAACATACAATGAATCCAGACATAGCTGGATTGTTACAAGAGCAAGCCAGAACAATCTTGAACAGTCTCTGTCTCTCTTGTTTTTAAAAGGAGATGGTAAAATTGAGAAATACACAAAACCATTCCCTCCCCAAAAGTCTGGTAATTTGTTTTGGTTAGGAGAGGAGATGGCTAAAGACTTAATCCTTAATCCCTTCATACTCAAGGATTTTTATATTTATTTTCATCATGCTTCAAAATCTCATCTTTCAGTATCAGTATCACCAAAATAAACTCTTTTTGAAGTAACAATTTGTTAAAAGCACACTGGTAACATTTTTAGAAAGCATCAATCGCCGCCTTATAAGCCAAAAATCTTACTGCACACTCAGATCATCCATTTGCTACAAATAATCAATGCTACAATGCAGAAGTAAGAGGATAGAGACCACTGCTGGACTTGATGCTCTTCTGCAAAGAATTATGGGGATTAGTTTTACAGCTACCATTTAGCTGGATACTGAAATATCTAGCTGGATACTCCAGGAGAGATGGCATAAAATAATATCACTGCATTTCCCAACCATTTAATAATTTTCCAGATGTTAATTCACCTAAAACAAGGCTAAACTCATTATTAACAGAAAATGGTTGAGACATTAAATTAATTATGTCTTTCTTTCCCGAGTATTGAAAGGAATTTACTAATCAACTCAAAAAACCCTACATAAACATGTCAGCCCCTAGGCTAAGACAGACTGACAGTTATTCCTCTCCTGAGTAGTAAGAAAGCTATGAATAACTTATGTTAGAAGAATAATTTCAGGTGGGCTGTATATTTATCATAATGTAGTAGAAGTATTCTGTTCAGCTGCAAATAGCAAGGTATGCTTTTCCTTAGAAAATGACTAATTTATTCAGTCAGGCATAAAAAAAAAAGAGTTCAGAACATAATTTTTTAAATAGTCCCAATGAAAAAAAAGTAAGCTATATACATAATCTATAGAATTAATCCACTGATAAACTAAAGTTAAAATAGTAAATTATGAATAAATCTAAAATTAGTACTATTCACTGACCTTAGTTTACCAGTAAAAATTCCCAGACTAAGTTTGTTAACATTTGCAAGAATCTTACAACATAAAAAACCACTTTGCTTTCCCGGTACTGCATTTCTGCTTGTGTAACAAAGACCCACAGCAACAAAGGAACTCTGAACAATATCCCTGTGCCAGTGCCAAGCCTGAGACACCCAGATGGATGGAGGGAGATACCAATACACACCACTGGAGCCACTCCCCAGCAGCTCCCACTTTCTCCAAGGGTAAGGGATGCTTTTGTGCAGCCCACACACAGCTCCTGCTAATGATGCCCACAGCTGGGAAGCAGAAGTGCTGTTCTCCAGCAAGGTGACCCTGCCAAACCCACTGTGAAAGGAACAACTTTTGTTCCTTTATGAACAAGTTGCTGAGGGAAATAAATATTTCCAGAGATGACTGAAATCAGATAAAAGAGTCCCATTTGTATCACTGGGTCTTGGATCAAAACACCAAGAGGTCTCCACCTCCATATGCAAACCATGCTGTTAAAATGGGTGTAATGTGTATATGAATGCAAACCATCTCTAGCAACATCCAAGTTTAAACACTTTTTAGCATTTTCCTCCTATTTTAATTGTCTTCAGCAGTTGCAAGAAGCAATTGCAAGAAGGAAAAATCCAAAAGAATTGGGAGTACTTGCAAGTTAGGAACTCCCAGAAAAAAACACTCAACATTCTGTATACATTTCAGCAAGAAAATGTGAATAAATTCTTATCTCAAAATCCATTGTAGCAATAGCAAGAATCTATGTCACCAGCTATGTCACTGTAAACTTATTGCCTAAAGAGCCAAGGAAGCCAACCCTTTAGGCAGTATTTCCAAAAAAATCCTTGCTTTGCAGAACTGGTTTTTACCCCACAGTATTTCAAAGGTGCAAACTGGTTGTGGTATTGGTTTGAAAGAGAAACCCATGGTGAAAGGCTCAGTAGTTCATTTAACTCTTATGGTGAACTTTGATCACTGTTGTAAAGAGAATCAAGAGTTTTTTGGTCCTAATTTTTAGCAAAACTCTTATCCTCCATCAACCACTGTATTTATGAAGAGACAAATGGAAGAAAATTCATTAAATATTTCTAAAATCATTCTGACTATTCTTCTTGTTGCAAGTGGTCTGCTTCTTACACTGGTACCAGAACCTTCTGTGTGGAAATGATGAAAATTCATTGATTCATTTTCCCAGAAATTTGCTTAAGAAAGTGCTGCTGATCAGATGGTAGAGCATGGCTGCGGTTTTAGAAAGACATTTAGAACATGAGGTCTGCTCAATGGGTTTTCCAAGAAGTGTGTTGGGTACCATAGCATGAATTCCAAAAAAAAATAAAACCAGAAGGAAATCCATCACAAAAGTTGCATCTAATACTCAAAGCCTAAATCCTAGCATATGATTTCAAGAAATATATTTTAATCTGAAACAATGCACTGCATATTTGAGCACATAATCTGCTTTAAGGTATTTCTACAGAAAACCACCCTATTCAAGTGTAATGACTGGCATTTCTATAATTGCTGAAAGAACAGATAACACTGGAAATAAAATACACAGCATTTCACCAGTTTCCTCACATAAATTCCATTCTTATACTACAGTCTTCCATGGGCTGGCAAATTACAAAGACTCCAGTAAAACATCCTGTCTCAGTAGCAACAAACAGATTGTGGGAGCCCTTCCAGGGAACAGGTAAGCCAGATGCCCAGGTATTTCCTAACTGCTCCAAATGACTTTGACTCACCAATACCTGGCCATCTAAAAGCATTTGAGTGGAGAGGTTTTTACTGGTTTAGTTTTAAATCAAAAGCAATGAAATGCATAAACAGTTCATGATAAAATGTAAGAGGAATGTCTATACCTGATACTTGTAGGTATTTCTCTTCAAACACAAACTATAAAGATTATCACCTCCATGTTTAAAAAGCTTAGTCTTTTGTGGAGAAACACCAGCTTGCAAAGGAGTCTTAACATTATGGACATTGAAAGTCAGTCACTTAAAAGTTCAACTCACAAAAAATCCCAACACCCACCACAACAAAAATCCAAACACACATCCCATACTGATCAAGATATTTCTTCTGAGCACAACAGCAAGCACACAATAGACAGAGACTTGATTATACTGGGGTTACATTAAGGGTGGCTGGTAAAACCAGTATTCAACAAAACCGTCAGCCATATATTTGAACCTTCACAGTAAAAGGAGTGTAAATATCAAAGGCTATGACTTTTTTAAATCCAAAATTATTTTTCTAAGTGAAAGAAGAATTATTGAAATTTGAAACAAATATAAAATTATGAGATTAACAATAAAATTTAAAAAAACAACCCCAAATCAAATGAAACCAACAAACTCCGGAGAGAAAACCAATTAATGCTGCTTAAATGGTTTCTTGTTTGAGGCAACAACATAACTACAACTGAGAACAGAACAAACATAAGTAGCAATTCCTTTCAGCAAAGAGACCTAAATCACTAAAATAGTTTGGTAGTCTTAAACTGATGCCTCCACAGATCTCAAACAAGCCTAGCAATTTCTTTTCTTGCATTAGACTCTAATTACTATTATTATAGCAATTTTCAGGATATTGCATAAAAATAGATTTGCAGTTCAGGAATGACTGAATGTGGAATAAACAGAAATGCTGTATCTTTAGGGTGGGTTTAGATAACCCATATATGAGTTTAGAGAACAGCCTCTACTGAGCTTAACTTCAATGCATGGCTTAATAAAAAGTTGTGGACAACAGCTGATACCAGCAAATTCTGTATTATGTCATTAATTCTTCTATTAGCTTAGCAGGATACTATCAATTTACAGGGGTGGATCAACATTCTATATCCATAATGGCACATTTTGTGGCCTAGAAGCCATAATAAATGTACTTGTCCAAATAAGGATGAAAAAGATATTATTAATCAATTGAAATTATTGGAGTACTTTGTTGTCCAAGTTACAGAACAGCTGTGATGCTTTAAATGTCATAGTTGGGGAAAAAATAATAAGAGAGCCCGAAATTGATTGTGGTCCCTGCTATTACAACCTATTTCAAATTATTTAATGTAATTTTTTGTCATGTTAAGTACCTGTTTCATCATCCATGTAATTGCAAGAATCTCTGAATGTTCATGCTTTAGGGAAAACGCATAGTGTTCAAAGGATAGTGCTCATTCAAGCTAATTATTTTTCAAACCAACTGACAGGGAAGAATATCCTAATTGTCCATTAGCAAAGTAAATTTCATCTCTTCCTTTGTGTCCCTGAAACAGGTGTGATCAGTGACATGCTCTGTATCATGTTCTTCGTGAAACAAGACATCTGCCTATGGGCAAACTGAACCTCGACACAGCTTGTTTAAGGAAGTATTTTAAGAGCTCAAATCTTAGGTCTTGCTTGTCCAAACTAAAGTGTTCCAGCAGGCAGGAGAAAGAGGTGTAAAATAAAGCAAGATCCCTACATATGTGATCACACCAAATTCTACTGGAAACAATATATGATGGTACCTTTTCCTGCGTCACTTGCCTGTGAGGCTTAAAAACTGTAACCAGCATTGAAACCAGGCACTACCAGAGTAGTAAGAAATGCTGCTTTTGGCAAGAAGTTTAAACTGAATTTTGGTTTGCCACAGCAATCTACTAGTGAGGTAGTAGTGAAATTCATTCTGGTCTTTCATCAAAGGACATTCTCCAAAAGACACATTCCCTCTTATAGCACAAAACTTACCTTTGTTCAAAAACACAAGCAGATAAAAAATACATCTTACCTGGAGTGTTGGAGATTATTTAAGGCTACAAATGAAAGTTGCAGATGTTTCACAGTGATATATGTAAGTTTTTAAAGTGCATACTGTCTACTTATTTATATTATAATCTCACCACTTATTCATATTCTGTTTTCTTGATAGTCTCAAAAAACTCCACAAAAATGGTTCATTCTTTCAAGTAACATCTCAAAATCCTTAGTATTAAAGCTTGAAGGATTTTTTTCTCAAACTCAATGTTAAAACTTATGCAAAATATCATCCTAAACAGACAGTAAAATAGACAATACCCCTTACAATAAAGCTCATTTTATATCAATTCCTTCCAAAATTGCAATATATGTCCAAAAATAAGTCATGAGGAATACATCTTATTTCCCTCTCAAGTCCCTTACAGTATGAATCATAACTTAAGAGATAAAAATGCAATAAAATTCCTACCTCTTTCATTAAGACTGTTTAGCACTGCCCTTTCAAGCTGTTCTTCTTCAGTGAGCCCACCTGTATAATCAAAGTAGCTCCTTGGAGTTCTGTATTGATAATCTGGATAATAGCCATAATACTCTGTAAAATGAATCAAAAAATAAAATAAATTGCTGCTACTCAGCAAGTGTGAAATCAGATATTATCTTCTTGCTATCTTTCTTCCACAAATTGTTTTAATTTGGGAAAGAAAAAAATTATTAGGGTTCAATTACTTATACAATATATGCCATGAATTAACTTCTAATTTATAAAGCCACAGCATAGAGAAATAAGATGGACTAAACATCTCAGTTTTTTATAACTGCTAAAAGTAAGTGTCATAGAATTGCTATTACTAAGAAATTTCACGCAGAAATTGAAAAACAGTTTTCCTCATCTCCTTTTAACATTTAGTTGTCAATATTTGGAGACTGTACTGCTATACCAGAACACAAACCAGGTACTGTTCAGGCTTTTTCTCCCCACCTCTCTTCCCCTTTCCCCTAGGGCCCATAAAACAATGTCATCATAAATTCCAGTCATCTTTGGACCTAGAAGAAGTCCCAGGAAAAGATTCCTGCAAATTCCTGCAGTGCTGTACAGAGCTCATGTTGTGCTCTGGCACAGCTAAACCTGCCCTGCAAAAAGCCAGCACAGCACCGATCTCATCAGTGTCCTACCCACTGTTGCTGCTGCTGCACTGCTGACAAACCTCTCTGGCCTTTGCTCAGCTGGCCAAAACCAAGCATAGGCCACCACCCACCCAAACACACGGGATTCAAAAGGAAAAAATTACTTGGCCAGAGAATTGAGCAACACTCTCTTCCTGCTAACAACACAATCTGATCTTGACTGAGCACAGAAAACCTAAGCTAAAAAAAATTATGGAAAAAAAGTCACACTTTTCAACTGAGGAAAACTATTGAAAAAAGTTCAATTTTTCTATTCCATTTCTCTATTTTCAAAATACAAAGCTTTTGTGTGTTCATTTCCAGAGATGTGCTCATTTCCAGAGACCTGAACAAGGGATTTTGAAGTACCAAAGTACAGAAAGGTTGCCAGTTTCTTCCAACTGAGAGAAAATTATACAATTTTTAAATGAGAAAAGTGGAAATATTTTTGTATTAAACAAGTACAGCAGGCCATTTCCTTTTTCTTCAGATGATTAGCATCAATGATAGTCTTGTGTTCTCTCATTGGTTTTATCAATTCCAGGTCAAACTTGTGAAGTTTCTGTTGTTAATAACAAATAGAGATGACTAAGTGAGGACAAATAAATAATTTCTATTTTAGAATTATCTTGCTAAAGAAAAACATCCCAAGCTCTAGAATCTTTAGTCAAATAAAACCAGCAATATTCTGTCTTGAAAGTTATACAGAAAAAGTAGGAAAAACTGAATAGAATGACTGCACAAAGTTCTACACAGAATTATATACATTCCTCTGTACTTGCAAATATCCCTACATTGACTTTATATACACATGTAAACATACACCGTATACACACACATTCTGTCTTTTTCCAGTTCTTTCTTGTCTTGGAACATAACTGACATTGGAAGATTTTTCCTACACCTGCAGTGAAATCTGACTGAGGGACAGCATTTAGCTGTTATGTCTGTGCACTCCCCTCATTCTCCACTGCTTTATGGTAATCTGAATGAACATTTTCTCAGCTATAAATTTATTTTCTGGAGGCTTCAAAACTACATGCATGAAGAGTGTAAAAATCCTGCTACTAAAAGCATGAAATTATCTGATGAAAGCAAAAGGATGCTGTATTTTAGGTTTGTTCTATTGCTGTAGTTTTTTCTATGTTTTATGTTTCACACAGCCAGCAAGCTGTAAGTGCTCAGAAAGCTGTCATATTTTATTTTAAAATGAGACACAGTTTGGTAACATTGACATGTTCAAGGTGTTCCTATTAATCAAAATAAATGTCCTAATACTTTATTCATGAACTGCACTTAGAGAAAACGTAATTCAGCTACTAAATACTAAATGTGCTAAAATTACACTTAAAACCTTTTTTCTTTCAAAGCTGTTTCCTTGTGCTGTTTCATAAAATCTGCTCTGACCATAGCTTCATCTATTTTTCTACTTATATTGGTATTTAAAGGCAAATAGTAATAAATCAGCAATGCCAGAAAGTGAAAAGCTAATCAAGATATGCATCATTAGCCTATGACACTAGAGAGAGTTTTCTTCATTCACAGATGGCCAAATTTATTCCATATATCATACACCAAGAAAAAGGTTAAATCTTCCATTAAGACTTCTGCAAATAGGATGAAAGACAATTACAAAGTATGTGAACAGGGAATGCACATAACAAATATATATTTTCTTAACTGCAGTTGTAAGTCATTTTAGACAAATGAATTCAGTACAAAGAAAAATTTAAATCTTAAAATCTTATAAAAATTTGCCTTTATATCTAAAGGCAAATTTGGAAGACAGGATAATTCAGGTTAACTCTCTCCATCTCCCCTTTGTCCAAAAGAACTCAAAGTAACAGCATTTGAGGACTGCTCAAAACACACAAAAAAATCCCAGACTTCCTTGCTGTCAGCATACTACAGCATTTCTTCCCCTCTCAATCATGGCAGATCTACTACATGAAATCTCTTCCATTTTCCCTACTTGAAAAGAGTTGGAAAAGCAAACAGAAAGGGCTGTTGAGAATCTCTCTGCTGCTCCTCCACAAGGGTGGTCTCATACACCCACCCAAGCTCCCAGCAGCTGGTGTTTGTACAGGGGCTGTAATAGAGCAGAGAGTTTAAATGTCAAGTACAAATTCTTATCTTCATTAGCTATTAAAGGACTTTTTCCAATATAAATCTTTTGAGTTTCCGTCCACCCTGCTGTTCTGGGATACTGGAGGAAGGTTCAGTATCTGTGAGCTGCTGGGCTGGGCAGCACCTGTACCTGGATGAGCACCTTCCCCTGGGCTGGGACTGCCAGCCATGGGAACAGGTCACTTGTGCTTGCTGCACACGCTCCCTTCACCTCTCATTCCACTTCACAGTACTAATTGTTTTATTTCTTTACTGGCCTTTAGATCAAATGTTTTGCGACCTGAGAGTAAATGAGAGTAATGAAAATCCTGGGTAAATATACTTTTTAAGTTGGAACAATCCCTGCTGCTGAAGAAAGCAGGCTAAGATCTTTTGTTTAGGAATTACAAAACAGATGTTTCAAAAATACTTAAGGGCCCAGAATCCTTCTTGTGGGAACTATTTAATGTAATAATAAAATTGGAGATAGATCATGGAAGGCAAAGTCCATCAGGGAGAATAAAAGTAGCTATAAACTTGGCTCAAAGTAAGCACATCTCAATTATAAAAGACTACACAAAATAAAAAACCCTGCCTGACAAAACATCAGAGAACAGTAAGAATGATCAAACGTGTGAAATAGTTTCCTTGTAAGCAACCAGACAGACTCCAACTTTCTCAGTGGAGGGAAAAGACAGCCATTGTGAGTACAGGACTGAAGTCTAAAAAAGCACTAAGGAAAGAAGTACATAAAGAATGAAGGTTAAGTCTCCCTTCCCAAAGAAGAATTAACTTGCATCAAATGAAATTAGCAGTTAGCAAGTTTAAGCCAAACCAAAAAACGACAGATTCTAAAGCAGGAAAGAGAGTCTTTTCTGATGATGTAGGTGTTAAAAGTGTTCATGTTGATTCAAAGAGCTTTTGACAAATTGATGGAAGAAGGATCTACCACAGGCTATTAAAGACAAAATCCTCCTATAAACTTTCTGCTGAGAACATCTTTAAGCCACTGCACACGGGCAGATATTTGAGACAGTGATCACTATGCATTATCCTGTTCTTCCAGCAGATGCCTAGGAAAGAGCATAAATCACTGCAGGAGGTAAGAGATGCCAGGATATGCCTTCATTAGCTCAGATCCAACACCCAGAGCCCTTCTCCCAGCCTCTCCTGGCCCTCACAGACAAGGACTCCACCTATTATTTCTGTACACTCCACAGGCAATGATTCAATGCTCTGCAGGAGAGGTCCACTCAGTGTGCCAGCATTCCAACCATCCATCTATAAACTGAAGATGGCCTAAATTCAGTCTGCTGAGGACAGGCTTTCTGCACATAAATTACTTCATTTACAGAGAGGGTTCAAAGGAAGAAGATCCTTGTTAGAAGGGAAAAACTACCCCAGAATGGAAAAGATAAATTTGCCAGATGAGGGCATATTCCAAGGTCCAAAAGGCTGCTTTCAGTAGACAAAATTTCCCCACTGCTATACCTTGTGCAAAAGGGATGATATTTCCCTTTTCCCTAATAAGTTTTTGATTAAGTGGACAAGAGTATTTACCTGAATAGTAGTTCCTTGGTCTGTCAGGCTCAGTGAAGAAAGAAATGCCAGCTAAATAAAAGAATAATGCATATACTCTTAGATTAATCATATTTTCTTTATAATATACAAAATTCAAATTTAAAGTACCCTTTAAGAGTTTGTTTCATAAGATACAGGCAGGAAATCAGTCATGGGCATCTGTGGATTGTTTTGCCATCAGTGAGAGAATATACTATTGCAAGCTTGTATGTTGTTCCAGATTTTATAGTAGAGTGCCATGCTCAAGCAACAGATTCATGTAGACTAGAAAAAAAGCAAACCAACCTATAATGTTCTCCAGAACACATAATGAACAACTTCTCTACTGAGAGTATTCATTAGAAACAATGTTTAATGCACAGAAAACTGAGGACTGGAGCAACACTGCATTATTCCTGCTTTGCTACACAGGAGAAAAAAAATGCTCATGAACTGAATGCTTCCTGCAGCTGTCAGTCACACAGAACCTGCACAGCAGCCAGGGCAGGTTTCACTAACACTACTGTGGGGTTATCACTGAATCCCAGAGAAACTCATTGGAAGGGACCTCAGGAGATCCCCAGTCCAACTCCAACTGGAGCAGGTTACCCAGGCAGGGCTGCATCTTGCCCAGTCCAAGGCTGGAGACCGCAAAGCTGCCCTGGCAGCTGAGCTGATGCCTGCCTGTTCCATAGTGATCAGGTAGATCAGGTAGCTCCCCTGTGGTGCAGCATCATGCAAGGTTAACCTTTAACTAATGGGACACCTGATGTCTGTTCCTCCAGCAAGGCAGGGAAGCTGATGCCCTGGTGTCCTTCTTTCCCTTCCAGCTGCTGAACATACATGACCTACAGACTATCCCCAAACTGTGATCAAAGGCCCAGTGAGAGCACACACATTTGAACAATTAATTCCCCACTGTACAAACACCATATCCATGTTCAATTTGATGGAACAGTCATGAATAAAGTACTCAACCTATCAAGTAGTCAGACAAAAAAAGCCAAACATTCTGCCAACCAACCCCAGCACAGCTGCTGTGCTGGGGCTTAGACTTCCAATTAAAACACTGACATTTATAGGAGTGTTCATTTAAAAGTTTGAGGGGCTGTATTTAAAACAATTGTTAAGACTAAAGATGTCTAAAGCTATTATCTTTTTTAGAAAATAATTATTACTGCAATACGAAAAGCTGTAATAACGCATTGTTAGACAGCTCAAGAAATCCAGCAACCATTTCTAAAGCATCCCACCACCTTTTTCAAACCAGAGACTTCCATTAGAATCAACAGTAGAAATCAAGATGGAAACTTTTGGTTCTGACATATGTTTATGGCTTCACCATACTTGAAGTGACATTTTCATTGAAAGATTACATAAATACTTAAAAAGGAGAGTAAAAGTTATTCCTCTATGCAAAAATATCTGAAAGTCACATTTATTCCTAATTGTTCTTATCCATATTTAAGAAAAAATTGAATTTTTCTTCTTCACCCACTTGAATAAAATAAGCACATCTTTAGTTGTCTAAAAACTTGCCGGAATGGGCTAAATTTCTATATGCAAGGCTTATTGAATTTAAAAAAAAAAAAGTGTTCTTTATGCAGATTTTGTAAATTCAACAAAATTATATACCTGCACAGGCTTGCATGATCTTTTTCAGAGGTCCCATAGTGTACATCAATCCAACAAGAATCCCTGACAGATGACCAGCGAAAGAAGTCCTAGAAAATAAAAAATTCTTGTGAGTAGTGGAAAGGGAGACTTTTTCTGGTAGGGATACAAAACGGAGAGTGTAGAACTAGTGGTAAGGATAAAGTCTCTGAGACTTCCCAGAGAACGCCCCTGAGCAACACCAAGCACAGAGACATTACCGGCCTGCAAGGTTATAATGACAAGTTTTCTTTCTTTGTAACTACCCTAAATTGGGAGTTACAAAGTTACAGAGCAATATTTAACAAATATCCTGAGAAAGATAATCGGAGAGATCATTTTAGTTGCTAGAGAATATCATTCCCTAAAAGCATTAAAAGACTTACCAACGGAGTAAACTGGTTTTAAGCTTTAGAAAAGTAACTTACACTGTAATGTCTGGGTAGATCTTACCAAAACCATGCACATTTCTGAGTGAAAGCACAAACACAATACTTTCTACTGCACTATACATGCAATCCTACAATTAGTCTGAAAGAAGCATGAATGCAGATCCAGTGCAATCTTTGCAATGCACTTTCTTCAAAATGAAAAGAACAATTGAAATGCTGAGATCCAAATTCTTTTCTATGCATACCAACAATTTCTTCTAAAAATATCATTACCATTTGTATACAGAAGGAAAAGGCTCTGGAGTCTTTTGAGAAATCAAACCAGAAGCACATGTTTACAGTAAATCAGGGGATTTGCTCCAGTTACTGACATGACTATGGGGTACTCTATAAATTCAAAAATCAATTTTCAGCATTCAAGTTAAGAGTTAAACTCTTTTGTGTTTAAACATATTCAATCAGGTGTAAATATTAGATGCAAATTTTTCACCTCTATTACCAAGTTACAGGAGCCAATACACTAAACATTAAAATTTCCTTGTATGTGCAATTAGAAATAACTCATTTATACTGATTGTCAAAAAATTTAAATAATATGAGTTAAAATGAGCTTTTTTTCCTTTATAAAGTAGAAATGAAACCTCTGTTTAATGTACCAAGTGTAATTTTTGCATCAATTTTTACATTCAGGTCAGTGATCTACAGGATCACAGATGATGGCACAAGCACTCAAGCCAAGACACCTTCCAGGCATCAGTAGTAAAAGAAGACAGAAAAATGCACGTGTCACTAGAGGGAGGTAAAGATCAAGTCTAAATTCACTCTTTTGCCACCTACTTAACCTCAAACTTGTATCCTACCATGGAGAGCTGCAGTTCTCTCTTGCTGATAACCAACAACTCTCTAGAGAGTAACACATAAATGCTGATGTGAAAATTTATAGATAAAATGTAGTTACCAAAATAAAGTATCTATAAGGAACTAATTTTCCAAACAGATTTTCTGAAACAGATTTTCCAAATTTATGAAAAATGCATGCCTGACTTGGAAAATGTCTGACCTCAGAAAATAAAAAATACTTTAAAATCACCTACTCTAGAAATCACTAACATGATATTGGTTCACCTTAGACTTAAGATATCTGCTCAGTTCTGGAAGAGGCACAGATTAAATGGAAAGTAACTTTTTACATGTCTATTCTTCTATTAAACAAATAATCCCAAAGACCACTAAGCAAAGCCCACATCTCAGTATCCTTTCTGGAAGATGAAGATTAGGAAGATACAGAATGCACTTTAAAATTTTTCCAAAACAAAAACATTAATGAGAACGAAAATAAGATGTCAGTAAACTCCTAAATCCTCTCCCAGCACACAAAGGCGGGTCCAAATGTATTGTACAACCTGGGCAGAATTCTGCCCCAATTACTGACCTCTTATTTATTCAAAATTAAATTATGCAATTTGGTGGGCAGAATTCTGCCCCAATTACTGACCTCTTATTTATTCAAAATTAAATTATGCAATTTGGTTTACAAAAGGAACCTGTTAAACATAGACTTCAAATATTATAACCTGCCCTGAGCACACAGATGAGCATGTAATAGCAATGCCGTGAGAGATAGAATTGCTATGGCTCATTGCAAGGCAGTAGGCAGTTACTAATTAAACATGTGTTCTAGGATATGAACTTCTGGAGATCACTACTTGTTTTCTGTAGCCCCCATTATAATTTAAGTGCTGTGAAATTGCCCTCTGTAGAGGTCACTGTAGAGGTTTAGATGAGGCAGCAATCTAAACTTCCATGAAATTATGAAATGTTTTTTTATATTATTTCTGGTCTTTCTATCCACTTTCTACCCAAAGACATTTCTACAGTAAAGAAACTGAAAAAGAACAGCACACAATGTCTGAAATCACGTTTTTCCTTTACCATAAACAGTAGGATGTGGTTTTACTTCATACATAATGCCCCTTCCACTATTTAATTAAAAACAGTACTGTTAAACATATCACCAAATAAAACCTATGTTCAGCTAAAACAACAGTTCATGGTTTTCAGAAAAATGTTTTTAATGCACTGAAAGCTTTACTTTTATATTTGTAGCAATGCCATGCAGCTCACAAACAAAATTGCATTTGGGCAGAGCACTCTTCTGTGTTTAATCCTCACTGCAGTTAACTGAGCAGCCAGGCATAAAGCTATAAAACCAGTGCTTAACCTAAGCAGTATCTGAATTCTCATTCTGCACTAGAAAATGTTCTATCAGTTATATCATAGTATCTGACAAGGAATATCTCAGTACTGCTGAGCTCTTTTTTCTTAAATCTTTCTGAAAAAGAGAAATTGTACATAAATTGTGATTTGATAGTTCATAGGTTTTGTGTATGTACTTTGCATATATTCAGCAATGTGATTCACAGTTACAAAATATTACATAGGAAAATTACTCATTCGCAAACAGGACTACAAAAATCAACTGCCAAAGAAGAGCAGGGTTCTCCCAGAGGGAGGGGCAGATGAACTGTGCTGGCACAGATCACACAGGGAAACTGAGGGAGACGACCGGCAGCACTGCAGGACACCGACAGTGACAAAACTGGCAGAATACTGTATGATAGTCTGATCATAAATCAGAGGAGTGACTGAGCCAGACCGGGCTAGGACAGAAATGGCAAGCAAACAGTGGAATGCCGCTCAGCTAATGAAGCCCTTGGCACTATGGTGGAGCAGTTTAGCGACCTCGCTGAAAGGCACAGCCCTTTTCCTTGTCCATCAACTTTTGTTATCTTCCCTCAAATACTCAATTACACCTGCTAGGAACAGTATTTCAGGTTTTTGATTTGAGATGTACTCAAAACAGAGGGTTTTAAGGAAAAAGCAGACTGCAGGCCCAACACTGCACTGGGATACCAGCTAACACTACTCACACTTCAAGAGATATTTCAAACTACTCAAGAGAGCCCAAATCGCTTCTTCTTTCCTTGCAATACTAAATGCACTTACCCTGGGGAGATGAAATGAATAGCCACCAGCTCCACCCAACAAGCATATTTACTGGATATGGGCAATCCAAAGATACTGCTCACTCTTCCTGGGTTGTAATGGTTGTTCAGAACTTTCAAAGCAAACAAGACTCCTGCAACAAGAAGAAATCACATGAAGAGAGAAATACTTGTGCACAAATAATAAAGAAATGTAAACAATCAATTTGAAGTACCATACAGTTTCAAAGCATCATGAAGCATACTGCTGCAAGCCAGAACAGTTCTGTTCTTTCAGGGATACTTTTCAGTGACTTAAAAAAAAATATCCAAAACCTGCATATTTGTATAACAGCCAAATCTAAGCTGCTTTTTAATGGGTCTGCTTGCTGTAGCTATTCAGGTATTCAAAACATAATTTAAAATGGGAGTTTTAGTTGAAATAATTGACAAAATTAGTGAACTCAAAAAAAAGTTCTGTGACTTGAGAAAAGCCACTACTGAAAACAAGACAAATTCGTGTAAAGCTCAACCGTAGGTTCAAACTCTGAATTAATGGAAAATCATCTTACACATACTCCAGAATCACTTGTTTCTGAAAAAAAAAGTAGATAAATCACCTTTAATCACAGCAAATAGTATTAATTTCTAACTGACTGCAATTGTTTTATCATGACGCAGCCAGCTAATACAATGGAATGAATTCGGAGAACTTACTGGAAGTGTTTATGAAACATAAAGTCTCTCTCAAGAGAAAGCTCACAATGGTCTAAGCAACTTTCTTAAAGGCTGAAAAAGAAGGCTTGCCTTCTAAAGTTAGGTCTCAAGGACAGCAAGGAAATCCCCTACTAACCTAGAAATGCAGGGTTACTTTTCTACTTGACTACAGATTTTTTAAAGAGAAGGAGTTTATTGACTTGAAAATGATCTGCTAAAGGAGGAGACAAGACCATTACTGGAAGGAAGATGACCAATCAGGTGTTTGTAAGTTTGGGCGTCTCTCCAAAGACAGGCACGAGTAATTTTAAACTGACAGGATTTTCGAGAAACCACCTAAGGAGCATCACTGAAATGCTTACTGAAAATTAAGAGTTCAGACTTCAATTAACTAGCAATATTACACAGGAAACACAATTCTACCAGGATGATGATATTTTCATGTTCCCAGGTAAAGTCCCTGCTGGTCATAAGAACATGAACTGAATTACTTTATGTTCATGCCCATAGTACATGCTTTATATTTAAAAACAGGATAAGCATACTAATGTGACACTCATACATATACACAGATGTACAACTATGCTCTTTCTGCAATTAACAGTTATTATTATAAAGCAAAAATACAGATTTATTTTACAGATGTAAATTAGACCAACACTGTGTCTTACCTGAAAAACCTACACCACAATTCATTTCATAGGAAGGATCATCCAGAATTATCACAAGCAGGACTTCCAGCACCATGTAAACTACTCCAATCAGTACTGAAAATACTGCAATTATGTAGGCAAACCATATGCTCTTCAGCTTTCTTTCCAGCATTATGCCTTTCCAAAGCATGGAAATCATGTTATAATACAAATGCCAATCATCTGCATGGTGGAAAGGAGCAAGCAGCAAACGCTGCCAGTTCTTTCTGTGGACAGCTTCATTTACACTGAGACACACTTCAGTCAGTGGCCTCAAAGGATTCAGAAAGAGAAAAATATTCAGTACAAGTACCCCAAGGGTAACAGAAGGAATATTCTGGAGTCCAACTTGAGAAATTTGATAAAGCAGCAAAAGCAGTCCAGCACTGACTCCTCTTTGCCTTCGTTCCATAGTTACTTCTTATTCAAAGAAATGTGAAGATTATTTCAATTTCCAGTCTTTTGTTCAATTTCAAAACCATACAAGTTTTGGAAATTCTAAAAGAAAAAAGATAACTTGTTATACACACATTGCAGTGTTTCGAAGCTTGTCACTGTTTTTTTGAGCTTTCAAACACAAAAAAATATAATACAGGTAATCAGCTGAGTCCTTTTGTATACCAGAATGAAAATTCAAGTGAGGGAAAAAAAAAAATCATAATTTGTAAACTGATACAAAACACAAATAAAAGAGATTTATACAGGTAATCCAGACAAGCATTGAGAGAAAAAGCAGTCTGCAACCTCTGTTTCACATCCTTCAACAGGCTGTACTTAATCCATTAAAATACTTAGGTATTCTGGACATGTTTTCATTAATTCTGATTTGTCAGAATAATTAGGATTTCAGGAAAGAAAACAATTCAAAATTCTTTTCTAGAATGTCAGTTTCCAGGATTCCTATCTTAGTTACGTATTTAATTTTTTAATGACCATTTTTCCAACTTTTACAAATATTCAAAACAAAGGTTGAAAACTAAAAGTTACAATTTTTACAAAAGGAACAGAGATACAGCTAAGTACTCTTAGTTGCAATTTGAAAATTGTTACTGCTTTCCTAGGGATGAGAATAAAGAGTTTAGTTTAGAAGTAAGCGATGGAGAAAAGAAAACTATAGGGGGAAATCATATACAAAACCAGCATAAAAAAATTTAAGAGCTGTAACAAAATTTTCATCTTTGCCTTATTTATGCCAGAAGAGGGCTACAGAAACAGGTCTGGCTAGAAACAGATTTACTCTGACAGGAACTGACAAGAGAGGAGGGAGGAAGCTGCACTGGATAACACAGCACAGGGACTGTGAGTGTGGAACCACCTGTGGAAGACAGGAAGAATCCCAGGATTTCAAGCTGGTTGCGAGGGCTACCCCAGCTTGGCCAGTCCTGCTTCACCTCCGAAAACTCTAAAAGGTGACCCAACCACAGCACAGCCTCTCCTCCCCTCCAGGGGGTCCCTTCCTTGCAGTGCTACTGAAGACACACAACACATTATTCCACGGGAAAGTATCAGTTATGTAGAACCAGCAAAATACAATTCCTCTCCAAAACTCTGCCACCAGGTTTCAAATGAAACCACCTGAAATAATGAGATATATAAGAAATTCTCATTTCAACACCCCATTAACCTTCTTTTTTAGTATATATAATTAAAGTTAATATACTAATTTTTTATTTAAATGCCTTTCCAATTAATACAAAATTCTTCTTCAACATTTTCATTAGATAAACAAGCAACAATCCAACTCTTCTAGAGGACAGGAAGAAAAATGGCACATTTATAAAGGACAGCTCAAGTTGCAAAATTTAACCTTCCCCATTATGTCTGTTAGGATTTACTAATTTCACATTTCTACAGACCATTGCCATGCCTGCAAACACTTTACTAAATATGTTTATTCAGATATTCAGAGTATTCTTAATAATTTGTTTGGGTTGCATCCCACAAAGTGAGTGAGCAGATGGAAAAGAAAAAGCACCTCTGATGATATCCTGTAACAGCAAAAGGAGCTGGGAGACCTGCACAGGGTGGAACATCAAGGACAACCAGCTAGGGGCCAGGCTACCTTCTCTGCTTACCTGAAGCAAGGGAAGCACACAGTTCCATGCTAGTTCACACACAGAATTAATCAATGCCACTTCTTATAATTAAGTATTTTTTTAGCCTCTGTATTTCTGTTTAAATCACATTTATACTTATTAAAGCAATTTAAGAGAAGAAAAACCAAATTTTTTGTGGTTTTTTATCCCTAAAACAACTGCAGTAAACCAGAATGCATGTTTAAAATGTATTTGCTACATTACAATGAAATTGACTACAACTTCCCCCCATCATTATCTTGGAAATGCTACATAATGGCTGAGCCTTGTCCAAAACAGAGTGAAAACAACAGAAACATGCTTTATACCAGGCCTCTTGAACGTGTAGCTACCTACACTGGTGCCTTCTAAAACCAGTGTCTAATGATCACAATTTAACTGCAGAGACTACAGCTGTAGCCCTCACAAAGCTCAAATGAACAAACCTGTTAAAGCGCAAATTGGTCATTGAAGATAATTACCTTGTCAGTCTTTGACTTTAAAGTCAACATTACAAAAAAAAATAGTTATTCTAAAGTTTAATCAATGTCATTCTCTTTTTCCACTCTAGCTCTGATATCAGGTACACCAACACCTCCCAATATTCTCATAATCCTCTGCCTAGACCTCTGGCTTTTTTTGCACCACATGCACAGTTACATCTTTTTCATCACAAAACAGTGGACACAAAAACTGTTAGAATTTAAAACTGAACATCTTTTAAATGTAAGTTACGAGGAAACATCAAAATCTTTCCATACCACATTGTTCAAATTGTCAGTCCTATGTTTTAAAGTTCCCATCTCTGCTTCTGATACCCTTAAATTCCCATTTTAAGTACTTTCAACACCCGTGCACCTAAGAAAAGAAACCCTCATCCAGCACATAGCCTGACAATAATCATGGAACAGGACTGGGAATGTTTTCCATCATGATTTCAGCAGTGCTAGTTATCATAAACCATTCTCATTACTGGGAGCAACCAAAAATGTCAGCCAAAACACATTTGTGTTGGAGTCAAAGGGAAAAAGATCCCAGAAAGAGAACAGTAGTTATTTGAGAGCCTCCTTAATGCAAGTCCCTTAAAACATATAGAGCTTTCAACTGTTTGAACATTCCTCTTCAGCCTCTACTCTGTTTATTAAAAGTCTAATGAGGCTTGAAACAAGGAAGCACTTTTTTCCTTTTTTTTTTTGAAAACATGCCACCTACTTCAAAATGTACAAATTTCCAGAACAGACTTGAAACAGACATTTGTCTTGCATCCAGGCTGCCACGTGTCTGCATTTTTGTCACCTACTCAAGATAAATGTCTGAGCTAAATATTCTTGGAATTTGTTTGTTTGTTTCATACTAAGCAAGTAAAAGCATTTAAACTTATTTTTACTGTGACAAACCCCCTCACTCACTTGGCAACCATAAAATATTATGACTTCACATTACTAAAAAATAATGTAATAAAGTAAATATTTTAGTAAATATCAGTTAAAATGAAATGTTCTACTGTCTTTCCTAGAGCTGTAATTTGAATTTAGAAGAAAAGAAACTCCCTGTGACCTTACTCCTCCTAAAACAGACATAACTACCCTGAAATTTTGATTTATGTTTCTGCAAAACCAAGTACACTCTGGAAAAAAAATGCGTGTATTCGGCCTACATGGTCAGATTAGAGCTAGACCAATGTCAAAACCACTTGAAACAGGAAGGCTGAGTATCAGATCCCAAGCACAAAGCATTCCACAATAAAGATAAGCCTCAACAGGCCCACACCACTTGTCTGTGAAGATACAGTCTCAGGATACAAAGGCTTCTCCAGGTAAAGCACAAACAGTGCTTTTAGGGCAAAGGAGGAGGGCAAAGGAAGCAGGAGCCAGCTGTAAACACTTTGACTGTGGCCCTCAAACTTTGGAAAGAGGTGGGGAAAATGCCTAACAGAAAAAACAACCAATGCAAGGAAAAATAAACTAAAAATTTGAAACATAATGAATCATCCTGTTTCTATTTAATAAGTATGCAAAGAGAAGGTCAGCCACAAGCTGTCAGCTACAATAAGCTTTGAAATGTCCAGTCAACTACATAGTTCATAGCATAGACAAGGTTCTGATTTAATTATAAACCTAATTACTTCATAAAGAACAATTTCTGAATTCATCAGATGTGCCTTTAAAGGGCTTTCCTTCACAAAGGAATGCTGAATGGTGAACTCAAAAGACACAGCATTTCAGAATTTGGTGAGAGAAGTCACACATCTGTAATAAAAATGTTTTAGAACAATTTAAACTCCCTTACTGAGACAATTCAAAGTTAAATATCAACGTTCAATGACTTCATAAATGGCTATATCACAGTCCTTTTTTATTATGCAACATTTTAACTTTCATTTTGTGAGAAGTTTTCTGTGAGAATAAAGAAGTTCTTCTACCTCTTATATCTGCTTCAGCATGAAAATTGAAAATCTTTTATAGATTTTTAATCCTCTTAGGTACCACTAAACGAGGAAGTCCTTTAGTGCTTCAAAATAAGCTTTTAAACTAAAAACTTCACCTTAAAACTGAAAATTGTGTTCTGAAGGCTGTAACAATTACTGTTCACAAGAAAACATACACATGTTAAACAATACTTGCCAAGAATCATTTTAGCCACCTTATCCCAAAATAAATGAGACAGCTTTCACAGGAAAGAACCCAAGGGACTAGGTCAAATCTCTCTCATAACAGACAGTAATTAGTAACTGCCTTTCAAAACACCAGGATACATCTACACTAATTGAAGTTGGAGAAGTGAAATAGTCATAAATATTTAATATCACTGTACTTATAAAGGTGAGAGGATGTCACAGCTTAAAATAAAAATACATCAAAACAACAGTGAACTTCAGATTAGGCCACAGCTGAGTTTTAACTCCACAGATGTTTTACTCAGGGTCAGGGATTTGGGGTTTATTGTTGGGTTTTCTTTTTCCCCACTCAATTGTAATTGTTATATGTGTACAATGTTATAACTGGGTAATCATACTAGAAGAGCATCCTCCTTTATCTGAAGAACTTTTTAATAATATGAAAAATTAAACCATCAAAGATTGCCTGACCCCACTTCAGAAATGTGGAGCACAAGAGCTCTCACAATTTTAGCATTCCTTGGTAGCTTTGAGGGAAAATTTGTCTGCAGTGTGTAAGAGAAAGGAAGAACAGGAAACACACTTTCTGAAGAAATCAATTTCAAATAATACTGGTTAAATAAACGATTCAGAAACACATGCTTTCTAGTATTAGCATTATTCTACTGTTGTCAACACCTTCAATCTATGTCAATAAAAACCAGTTTCAGGAAATCAAACCAGCTCACGTATTGTTAATTATATTTTACAGACACCTGAATTACTCAAACTCAGTGTTTAACAACTATAAAGAAGGCTTACCAAATGCAGACAAGATACACTTGCCTTTGCTTCTTCTTCGATAGAGCAGCAAGTTATTTGCAGTTTTTGGGGGTAGTTTTTTTTGTTTTGTAGTATTAACAAAGAAAGGGATAAAGTTGTGGAGAGTTATTGATTTTTTTTTTTAAGAAGTTGTTTTTAGTTTATAAAAGTCCTAGTTTATAATTTATAAAAAACACCACTGTGGAAAACGGGGTGAACGAAAGCAGTGAGCCCAGGCAGGGGCGGCTCTGAGGAGCACAGCTCATGTGCAGCTGTGGCTGCGGATAAGCCCCGCAGGCTCCCGACACCCGGCTCCTCCTGCGCCCCACAGCGCTCCCGGGAACCGAGTCCACAGGCACGACGCCGGGTGTGTGTATAAAGATAATGGCTGTGAAACCGTGAAATACGGGCGATTCGACTTCTCAGGCCGCTTCACCTCCGTGATTCCCACCACCATTCCTTGCAGCGGCGGGAAGGAGGGAAGCGAGGCGGAGAGAACCTCCTACAGAGCGCAGCTTGAGGGCAGCTTACCCAGCCCAGGCCCCGCTTGTCGGGGCTCGCACCGGGCACCCCCCTCTGCAGGGCGGGGCTCCCCGGGTGTGGGCCGCGCCCCTCACGGCCGGGGGGCCGCTCTCTGCCGGGAGGCGGCGGCAAAGGCAAGACAGGAGGAGGGCAGGAAGGCAGAATAGGAGAGCACGGCAGGAGGAGCCGGGCAGGGATGAGGAGGAGATGGCGACGCCGGCTCCAGCATCCCCCCGCCCCTGCACTCACGTTCTCCGGCGGCGGCAGCACCCGGAACCTCGCGCCGCCCCGCGTGACCCGCGGCCGCCACTCCGCGGCGAGGGGCGCGGCCCCGGCCCCGGCCCCGCCCGGGGGACGCACCGCGCATGCGCCGGGGCCGCCCCTCCGCCAGGGGCGCTGCGCGCGGGCGGGCTGAGGGCGGAGGCGGGAAAGCTGAGGCGGCGGCTCGGGGCGGGTATTGGCCGCTGGCACTGCCCACTATTAAAATACATAATCGAGTTTTCTTTGAGAGCATTTTACTGCACATGCAAAACAGTAACTGGTTCTGTAAGTTTAAGAGTTCGAGGACTTCTTTTTTTTCCCATGCGTTAAAAGTAATTAGATGAAGACATTGCAGAATCACAGAATCAACAAGGTTGGAAAAGACCGCTGAGATCATTAAATTCAACGTAGGACTAAATACTACCGTGTTAAACGGAGCATGGCCTCAGTGCCACGTCCAGTCTTTTCTTAAACACCTCCAGGGGCGATGACTCCACCTGGGCAGCCCATTCCACTGTCTAATCACCCTTTCTGTGAAGAATTTCATCCTAATGTCTAACATAAACCTCCCCTGGTGCAGATCAAGACGGCATTAGTTTCACTTTTGTAGAGTACTAGTCACTGGTGTCACTGTATTATTCCCCAGATTTGACACAGATATCCAGACTATGAGCTTTTTTATTAATATTCAGTAGGGAATACACTGGGCAAATTATAAGTGCCTGAAATAATAGGTTCTCATATAAATGTTGGCGAGCTGATGTTGCTCAATATGCGACTAGAAATGAATCATACAAACCCCATAGCCAAAGCTACATGTAAGCAGCCTGATTTTGCTGTCATTTATGTGGCACTCAGGTTTCATAGAACATTTTGGCAACTCGTACAAGTATGTCATACAATTTATAAGAAAATTGCATTCTGCCCTTCCAAAAACAGCACACAGCTCAGCAGACTGGCAGGCATGAAAGGGGCTGAATTCCTAGAAACAGGGTGGAGATCAAGTTAAAGGAGCAGGCTTTGCCAAAACAAGCAACTTCAGCATAGTCCTCGCTTCCAAGAACGAACGGAAGCCAAAAGAGGCGGGCAAGGCTCAGTGCGTGCCACCATTTAGACACATTACCTTAAGCTCCTTACTTTTGGCACATTTAGATCTGTTACCTCAATTAATGCTAATCATAATAATTCATCGAAATCACAGGATGTGGGAGTTAAAAGTGCCTGAACTGATGGATTTTTTTTTTATCATACACCAGGTTTTCTACAACTGGCACCATTTCCTGTAACAGCGTACTCCATTTTCAGGCAACAATAACTTCAGTCCATAATTCTTAAAGATGCCATATTTCTTGCCTCAATACAGGCCCAGATCTTATTACTGGATGTGCAAGTCCTGAGGTTGTGGCTCCTTTCTGGGACCTAGAAGATTGTAGTTCCCTTTGTGGGTCAATCTGAGCAATTGTATATTACTGTTCTCTCTTTAGATCCTTAATGATATAGCAGAGCAAAAATAAAAAAAAGATTAAAAAGTCACAGAAACAATAGGAGGCTAAGGAAATGAATAATGTGTTCTAATGCTCTAATTAATGGGCCACATATGTAGCTAGGTTTTAAAAAAAACCACCATTGTTCTTATACTCTTTACCCAAGTGTGGGACTTTATACCCATTAAAATCTTAAAAGTTGACATTTTTTTTCCTTGCTCTACACAAATTTTACTAATATCCCACCAGATCTTCTGGTTAGTTTATACTTTTATAAATAGCTGGTTAGAAGAAAAAAAACCACCTTCTGCTCTCTTTCTTTAATCTCACACCACCATTTACCTCACGGATTTCTTTTAATTTTTGGCTGAATGTTAATTTTTCTTGCCAATAAAATTGAATGAAATAAGAAACACTGTTCACATATTACAACTTTTTTTTTTTTACAAATTCTACATTTAATATACTTGAGCCATAGAAGCTGTAACTCAGCCTTCCTCAACATGAATAATGTTATTGAGTAAGAATAACTGAAGGGTTTCCATATAAAAGGTTGGTTGAATTAATTTAAGACAATATCCCTTTCCATTTAATAACTAATTACAGTATAGGTTCTGTTTCCTGGTTATGTGTGGCCTGATTAGAAAGAGAATTCCACTCTTGGAAGGAAAATAAAGAATAAAAAACCAAAAGCATCATTTTCCTAACGCATGTACTCCTGGTACAGGAGTGACGCATATGGTCAGCAGTGCTTACGCCTTCCTGCTAACTATATAATCCATGTAAATATTTATCATACAGCTATTATCAGTGTAAACATACAGCTTAGTCATATGTTGACCCCTAACGAAAAAGTGACATTGAGATCTTTGCTTAATAGCAGAAAGTTTAAACATGTTTTAGAAGCAATAGAGCAGATCTCAGAATACTCACTTTTTCGGAGGGTTATACGGGGGCTTTTCAGCATGTAACAATTGCAAAGAAACATCCTGCAATGAATGCATGGATGCAAATTAAATCCATATCTGAAGGTTATTTTTCTAATTAATGCTGGGAATCTGATAGCAGCACATTTGAAACACTGTTTATGTTAATCTTGAAGGAACTAGTTAGGACTAGCCTGCAAATGTAAGAAGAATGCTGGAGTGTAGTTATGGTAAAGGAGCTGTGGCTTTCCCAGACTGTCAGTACGTGACAGTGTTTACAAAAAGCAGAAGAAGAGAAAAGCGGTAACCCAGAATTTGATACACCGAATATTATGAGTCTGTCAGAAAATTAACAAAATACAGATGATCAAAGCATCAGTTTAAACATGTTATTAGTTTATATACACTGCTACTATTCTTGTTTTGAAAACAACATAATGCCTTGGAAACTGTGGAGGCAAGCCCTTCTGAGAGACAGATGGAAGTAAGATCTGATAGTGAATGTTTTGGATGAATTCAGGGCTTACTCTTCCAGAGTCTTTGATCTAACATTAACTCTGCTTTTACTACTTTACTAACCTCTTCCTTGCTGGCAGGTTACTTTCTCCAGTTCAGCTGCCAGCATCACTACACAGTAACTTTATAATACAATATGGACAAATGGAGGGAAAAATAGAGATGCTTTCTCTCCAGCTTACAGAGATAGAATATATCCTGGAGGTTCTTGATTTGTTCTTATAGACTCCCAGGAGACATAGATGAAACAACAGCTGGAAACTAAAGGAGTGTCTTGGTCTTAATGTGGGCTGGAAGAAACGGACCAACATCAGAAAGGTTTCCCAACACTTACACAAAGGCATGTGATCAGATGATCAGTCATCTCCTGCTTATCTGGATACTTCCATGCTGCAATGAGACACTTCAGTTAAGCCAAAGCATTTTGAAAAAGCTCAAAAGCCTGAGCTGCTGTATGAAAGCAGAGGAGAAGGGAGTAGACCAAAGGGTAGTGTTAAGGAAATGAATGTGTGAACTATGCCAAGAAGATGGTACCAGGCAATCCCTCTGTGCAACTGAAGAGCTTTCTAAAAAAGGTGTCAAAAGCAAAGAGAGTGGGATGTGACATCACTGATGATAACAAACTATAATGTGAAAAGTTATTTGATATGAAGTAACAAAAGAGTAACCTGCAGTCATCTAAAACCAATTTTAAAAGCTGCATACGCAAACTTTTATCTCCCTTGATCTCAGGAATAACAGTCAAGAAGTTGTTACTTGTAATAATACTGTAGGCAGAAAATATTCTGTTGAATACAGTTGTTCGGGTTTTTTTCAGTGGCAGCACAATTTACATCTTATCATTCACAGTTTATAAAAATCATGAAGTATATTCTGCTGCTGGCAGGGAATTTTTCTTAATACTCTAGCTGTGAAAATTTTGTGATTATTTCCCATTTCTATAAAGCATTCATGTAATGTTTTCTGTTACGGAAACATGGGTTTTGATCCAATTTTTTATGAAATTTGAACTACTTTATAACAAGGATGTGTCAGTATTCTGGTGACATTTGTGTGCTCCACTGGCCTGCAAGATGCCAGGACAGTGGAAGCAATAGCCTTCCCAAGGGAGATGAAATGTCGATTTGCTGTTCTCCCAGGTTCCCAGCTCTCAAAGTTGGGCTAATCCAAAGACAATACCAGAGGGCTTTATCTGGCACTCCTTGTAAAGAAGGATTTGTCAAAGATAGCACAGTAATTTCACCAGAAATTACATTTAAGCCCCTTCTTGGAAGTCTTTTCTTACTCTGTATTTTCTTCTGGATATATGAGCAGAATTCATGCTCTGCATGTCTTTTTGTCTTGTATGCTAACCTTGGTCCTACATCGTATATGCTCACTAGCCTGACTCCTGTTCCCTGCAGAGAGGCTGAGAGGCAGAGGCAGGGGTGAGGAAGCATTTGGAAGAGGGGCTGATACCAGCAGAAGACCACTTCAAAAATTTTACTTCATAATTTGATCCTTTTATTTCTGTTTTCATTCAAAGAGGGAAGCTTTATTTCCCTTGCAAGTTTGAATCCTGGAAGTTGTGAGGAGATATAGTATGCCATAATATCCATAATATTGAAATGGGCATTATCATTTGTTTGGGGGGTTTGTTTGTTTGGTTGGTTGGTTTCCAATTCCTAAAGCTGTCTTTAACATATTTTTATTTAACAAAACTAAGCCTAATGAAGGCATCTATCACAGCTCAGAGTGCATTGGTCTGCCTTAATTAGGCCTTAATAGTGGCTGACCAGCCTCATCTGGGTCCCCCAGCCACACCCCCTGCTTGTGGGCTCAGAGCCCCATTTTAGGTCAGTATGAGGCCCTCACTCCTTCTCTAAGCAGACCTGGACTAGGGTTGGTCTCCAGCTGTCCCCAGCCTTGTCCTGGCCTTTGGTTGAGGCTCTGTCTCCAAACAGCTCGGTACAGGGGCAATGCCTGCTTTTGGCTTCCTGCCATTGTCTTTGCCCTGCCTTGGCCTCGTGGGCTGCCTTGTGTTTTTGGATTCTTGGCTGAACCAGCTGCTATCCCTGGACCTTTCCTGCCCCTTGCTCAGGTACCTTGGTGCTGCATCCCCTTCACAGAGGGTGTTCCAGAGTAAGGAAGGGGTGAGTACAATATTCAAGGCAGTGAATCTGATAGTGACAATTCAAATCTGTTAAGCTCTTTTGAAGCATTGTTTCACCTTTTTCATTAATGGTTTTTACAATATTCAGCAGAAATTACAAGACTGCTGTAAAAAGCAGTAAAGTAAATGAAGATCAGATTGGGATTTTGAAGCACTTAAGTATTTTTTAGCATAGAAAGTAATGTTTGAGTCATAATCAAACTACATTAAACTATTGACTATCACCAAACCCGAGAGCTTATATTTTGTACCAGAGTGCTACTTGGGTTCAGCTCAGGAGAAATTGCACTCTAACCTGATAAAGGAGAATTTTCTGGCAAATGCAATATATTGTATTTGGTTTGCTAGTATAGATGGGACAAGCAGACAAGCTTTCAGGAGCACAATGCTTTGTTCAGATCTGAATAGAAACAATGGTCTTCAAAGCTCAATAAAAATTGATGTGTATTTTTTTAAACTGCCTTCAGTGCACTGGAGACTACTGATAGCAGCTGGTGGAAATCACTGGTGAGCCTGCTGGGGATGATGCTTCTTGCAGTGCATGTAGAGCAAATAAACCTCAGTCTTTACCTTGGTTTCAAATAGCAGCTTTCACACTCATTTTTGTGGTAGTGCTGCTGTGGCCACAGTGATTGCCTAAAGACACAGACAGATGTGCTGTTTCTTGTCAGACCAAGAAAAGCAGGTGGAAACCTTCCTTCAGACCTGGAGCAGCAGCAGGAGGTGGCTCCGTGCTGTCCTCCCGTGACTGCTTGTCGTGACACGCAGCAGAGTGATGCTCTCAGGTGGTGCACTCGCTGAGCAAACAGCTACAACAGGTTGCTGTCTTACTACTCCAGTTTATTTTTCACTCGGCTGAAGATGATTGCCTGTCAGTCCTCTGCTGATAGTGCTCTCTAATCTTTAAAAAAAAAATCGAGGTGCTTGGGATGGGCTTGAGGCTGTATCCCGGGCTCGGGTGGGGCTGGAGCAGGCTGGACTCACATCGCGTTCTGCATGTGCTGAGAGGCGGCACAGCTCCCAGCTAGAACAAGTAACAGCTCCGGGCTGTCCTGTCCCACAAGCCATCTCCAGTGCGGGAATCACCCACTTCGAAGGCCACCCCTGGAAACAGAGCAGAGGTCAGGGCAGAGGGCTTGCGATTGAGGCAAGGAATGAGCCCCGGCAAGGGCACAAAGACAGCGCTCAGCCATCTGCAGGGGTGTTTATGCAAACTTTCTAGGACTTGTTCAGGTTTCTGGGGATGTTCCAGCTTTCTAGGTAGAAGGGCAAGTTTTTCAACCATTAGTTAGATGAACCCTCCCACTTCCCAGAGTCAAAGAATTCCCATGGGGATTGCCCTGGGGACCTCTTTCTCCTCCTCTAAAAACTTGTGAGAGTCTATTTGAAGCTTTTTCTTTCAGCGGCTCACTAATGTGTATTTCTGCTATCTGTCACATTTATTTTGATTATTCATTCTGTGTTTGAATTTGGTCCATGTCCAATGAGCTTGAGAAGTATTTTTTAAAATTACTTTCCTTGTTCTCTTTACTGGCTTTCCATCTGTAATATAATGGTCCCTGGCAGCTTTCTGGCTTTTGGCACTGCAGAGTACCTAGATCAGTTACAACAAGGTAACTTGGCGTTCTGCGCAGCCGCCTGTGAGGATTTCAGCCAGGCCTTTGCTTGATTAATGAGCACTGGCCTATTCTTGAGATAAATTCATGCTGGATTTTGCCCAAGGGCTACAGAGTGGGCTCTCCAGGGAGTTTAGTGGAAGAAATCTGTACTTGAAATGACTTTTTGTTGAGATCTGTTTACTTAATGATTGCTTGCATGAAGGTAATACCACTGATAAAGAGGAAAAGGCAGTCAAAATTGTCAAGAGAAGTACATTCATTAGATTTTTTTTTTTCCTCCTACTTGTGTATTACAGCCAGTTCCCTCTTGCAGGAAAGATTAAATGGCCCATCCTATGCTGGGCCAAGTCCCTGAGATAGGTGGGAGCTCACAGGGTGTTCGCTTGCATCTGCATGGTGCCTGTCAGCAGTGCCATTTGTACATCAGGGGCTTGGCACTGAGCAGTAATCCCCCTCCTGCCCCTCCCAGAGCTACTTTCCTTCATGATGACTGGCATGTCCCTGTTGATACCAATCAACAATCAGGTGTATTAGCATGTTTTAGTTCATTTCCTAAAAACCAACAGGTGACAATTCTACCTGCATGCTGCTCTCCCAGTAACTTTGGAATCAACTGACCAGTTTCAGTCTCCTCTGCCAGAAGTATGCGTTGCTGGTGGGCTGCAGCCCCACACCTCTTGCAGCTGCCATGCATGGTCACCCTGCCTGGTGAGGGGAGCTGCTCTTTGCCACTGATGGGAATGGCCAGGGTGTGCCTGCCAGTCTCAGGGCTGAGCCCCAGTTCTGGAGACGTGGCAGGATACCAGTTTGTTCTAAAGGGCCTGGCCAGCACTGCTCATCTGTAGCTGTGCCCCCTCTTCAGCTGGGCCCGTGCAGTGGGTTTGTGAGGAAACTCATTAGCTTTACCTGGCCTGCCATGTGCTGGTTCTTTTCTAAACAGCAGGTCAAATAGGGCTGGGTGGGAGACTTCAGGGAGACTTGAAACCCTTGGGTTGAAAGTGGGAAGCAGGGAACCTGAGGGGTAAACAAGCAGTGTATAGGGAGTGTGCCAGGCAGCTGACAGTACTGTGATTAAACCTGACATTCAGACCAGGGAATCTGGGTTAATTTTTCTGCTATTCACGACTTCTACGTCTATAAGGAGTTGGACAACTGTTTTGATGCACCATTGAGGGATGGGTGTTGAAATATTTAGCAAAAAAATCTACCGAGAGTATAAACTATGCAATATTTGAGTGCTTCTGTTGCTGTATCAAAGTGTTTCTCTGAAGGAATCATATGTGATTCTGCAAATCCCAGGTTCATTTAAAGAAGGAGAAGAAATAAATGGATATGTGCAAAAAAGTCAATGCACTGAAATGAAAAAGCAACAGAAGGCAAAACACAATATGTGTGTTTTTAGAGTATCTGTCAATCTAAAATAATAAATAAGTAAACAGAACCTTTTTAATTCGTTCAAGTGAATCCCTTTCAGGGCTGAATTAACTAAAGCCTATCCCTATGAAATAACCCTCATTATATAAATCAGTATGCCGATGGATTACTGATTTTGCAGCCAAATAACCTCACCACCATAGGTGTGAAGTTTCCTGATCATCTAATAAATTGATAACTTTGAAGCCTAGTTGTGACAATTTAAATGTCATCACTATTAAACAAGTTGCCAAAATGCAAACAACCATCCTAAGTCATTAAAATGTAATTATAAAGGACAGCTGGGTCTACTATCAATCTGGGCTGTGGGGACTCATAATGGGGAAAAATATGAAACTTTCACACAAACAGAATGAGATTGCTGCATGTGCCAACCCCAGCCTGCTCGGGCAGCAGGGGAAACGTGTGTTCAGTGCGTGCACAGTTACTGGTGCTCATGGAGGGCTTGCATTGCTGAGATGGACACAGGAGTCAGAGGCAGCCTGACATCCATCAGATGTCTTCCCTGTCTCTTTGCATATATGAGGAGTCCTTTTGCTTATTACCAGGGTCTGCCTTGCTAATGAGAGCAGTTAGGCTGGGTGGCAGCTACAGCCTAGCAGAAATGCCAGTGAAGTGGGACTAAATTTGCTCTAGAGTGGAATGGCAGTGCAGGTGGTGTAATTGCTGTTTGGAAAACCAGGTGGGCTCTAAGTGATAATGAAAGTTTGCTTTTTGGCTGCGAGGAATAAAGGAAAAGGTGACTATTAGGCTTTGCAGGTATAGACCTGATATGTTTATGAAAGCTGTGTTTAGTTATACTGATAACGAAGTTATTGAACTTTATTTTTTATGTTTATTATTTTCCTGATACTTTGATAAGGCCATGATGTGGGCAATGAGCCAGTCCCTGCTATGTGTGGTGTAGCTCTAAATTCCCATTGGCTTCAGCTCCATCCCAGTAGGTTCTGTCTTTAATTCAGCGATGCAGCATGCAGTCCATGAGATTTACTGCTGATATGCACCCTGGAAAGGGTGGAAGGAGCTAGAACTGTGATACTGCTTCATTAAAATAGTAACCCCAAAAGGAGGCCCTGCAGTCTTTTGGTGTTTTATTTATATGCATTATGGAGCTACAACAGCTGCTGGCTTCCATAATTAAGCCCCATTTTCCCTAAATGTGGTGGAAAGGGTAAAATAAGTGAGAAATGCTGATCACTGGTAAAATTCTAAAGGAAATCTTTTATACGTCTTGATGCATGTAACAACTCAAGTATTGGATAGCTTCTTTTTTTGAAGCTTTTATAAACCTGAATAGATTAAAAAATATGTATGAATGCTTGTGTATCATTTGAAATAGTGGAATTATTTTTTCCTAAATGTCAGCTTATAGCATATTCTTCTCAAAATGAAGTTGCAAATAATTGCAAGGTGTCTTCTAACTGATTGGTGTTCCTAAAATATTTCGGTATCAAATTAATGTATCTTTTTTTACACCTATGAAGTAAATTCTTGTGGTGCCGTGGGGCATTCATTGTACTGAAAAACTTTTCCTTTATTCTCACTGAGAAACGTCTGCTATTGCATATGGGTGTTCACAAACCATTCATTTCCTTCCTTTTGTGTACTTGAAAATGATCTAATAGCTGAGTGTTCTGCTGTAATTATCTACCTTTCACTTTTGTAAATTGTAATTTTTGTTTGTTTTGAAATGAGAATCAGTTGGTATGGAGCTTAGAAAAACATTTAAGATTATGAACTGTTTCTAATGAACAGATTGTTTTCTGATGCAAATGGAAAGCCAAGTTGAGAGAGGTTTCTCTTTTTTATGCAGAAGGATGCAGCCTCTCAACAGGCTTTGTCCTTATTTTTTGGCAGAATGACTGCCCTACTCAAAAGTATAAACAAGCCTCAGCCAATCAACAACAGAAATGGGACACCAACCTGCCAAATATAGGGGAATGAATAAATGGAAGAACAATAAAAGTCAGTAAAGTAGGAAATCTCATGTGGTGTGAATGATTTCCTATATAGCGTAAGCAACTTTTTTCTGCTGTTGGTTTCACACAGCTACACTAAGGATGAATAAATTTTTGTCACCAGTGCTGTTATGAAAAGCATGCAAATTTGAGAGATCACACTGGCTAATGGACAGAATGGTTACTTTGGAAAGAAAAATAAGCTTTCCTACAATTTTCATTCACTATCTCCCAATGTGAGATACCATTTACTGCAGTTTTAGGAAATTAAATGTTAGTTTTCCGTGTGTACTGAAGAGATTTGGAAAATAACTTAGCAAAGGTGAAGATACATGGTATTTCTCAGTGCACAGTGAGAGTTGGCAAGATGACATTGTAAAATATCCTTAGTAATAGGCAGTTAGAAAGTCTGCAGGGGATGAGGTCAAAGAAGGGTTAGCAGCTGACATCAAATCAGAAGGCAGATGTGCTGACCCTTAATCATAGGCTTTTGCAGGCTTTTTTTGTACTGCAATTCAGCATAACATTATTGAATTCACCTTTAGATTAAGCTGGTCTGCTTTGACATATACAAGCCCATATGCAAGTTAATGGCTGTGCCATCCACTTCATTATGCAAGCTTTGATAACAGACCAGTGAGGTGACCTCTGCAAGGAGTGCCACTTCTCAAGGTCCTTAGCCATTTGCATTTTTGGTGAACAGAAAGTGGCACTCCCCATTTAGGTCATGTTGGATGATTAGTTTTGCATATACAAATTAAAACTGGGAATAGTAATCTGTCACATCTTTTTTTTCCTTCGTGCAAAATTACTTTAAACTATTTAATTCAGCACTCTCACAAAAGTTCCCTGCTTCTGTGCCAGTGCAAAATTTTTGGCTGTGCAAAGGTTGAGTTCTTAAGAGACAGTAGTTCCTGTAAAGGCATAGGTGTTAGTAGACTAAAACTAAACATGGTCAGAAATTTTTAAAGAACTAAAAAATAAAATTAAGTTCTGGAAAAAACAAGGTTAAAAATGTGCATGCAAACCCTAACTGTTCCATGTTGCTTTTATATGGTTCTGCAGTCTTAGATCGTGAGATTATTCTGCAGGGTATTTCTGCATTAGAACTGGAGTGAAAGGGGGCTTCCCGTGGCACAGTTCCTGCTAGTTTAACAAATACTTTTGGGTTGCTAATATAAGCTTAAAATAACACAATATTGATGTAATGTTATCTTTATTCAGAGGCTGTGCTTCTGACTTGCTCACTTACACAGTGCTTACTCAACAAACCACACAGTAATTGGTAGTATTAAGGTCAATGGCAACAGATCTGTCTCTCACACTGTGCACTAGAGACAACATTTACTGAATATTGCACCAGTAAACTCATTGCTGATTCCCCTGAAGCTACTTACCTTTCATGCAGCTGTGGGAAAGGATTTAGCCAGGAGCTGGCCAGTGGGCTTATGACCTTTGTAGTCCTCAATGTGCAACTCACATCTTGAATAAGGCAAGTATGCAAGAGAGAGGGCTTGTTTCTTACACTGAATAATATCTGACCTTCTGGTGAGGTGTCTTCAGTGGGAATTGTGTGTTCCTTCAGTGGATGACTCTGATGGCATCCTTAATGACCTGGAAATCCACATAAAATATTATCATCTCAGCTATTAGGATAATATCCCAGTACTCAGATACTGAAACTGCAGCACACAATGATCTGATGTCTCCTGCTCACAAGGCAAGGGGAGGCACATGTATAGGCCAGACTTTTCCATGCCTGTTTTTAGGCTACTTTCTGAATTTCTTAGCTCCTATTTCACTCTTATTTTTATATTCTATCCTTTATTCCTATAAACTGTTGCTGTGGGAAAACACAATTCAATTACTTTAGCACTTCTATCTGAGTTTGTGGTCCTTATTTCTAGTGTATGAGGAGTTTCAAGCAAGTAGGGTAGGGTGATTTTGTCTTTTCACAGGAGTTTCACCCATGAGTTTGGTCACTTCATTTCTGAGGAATGCAGCTGTTGAGGAAGTTTGTCATCACAGATTAAAAGAAAATGGCTCTTTAATGCTGCTTTCACAGAGACAGCTTCTAGTTGCCTGAGAAGCCTCTACCTTCTGCCTCTAAACAGATATATTTCACTTGCAAGTCTTAAGTCTTCAAAGTATAAACTTTATATGCTTTCTCTTTGAGGCTTGATTTGCAAAGGTCATGGATATAAAATACAGGATTTAGAAACCATGGGAAAGGCATCTGTATTGTGCCACTACTCTGCTGGGACAAGAAGCACAGCATCAATCTCCAGCTGCTCAGAAGGGGGAGACATTGTAATCTATCAGCTGTATTCCTCATGAAAAAGACACCAAAAAAGTAACTGCTGGTTTATTTTCTGAAGTGACTGATGCCAGGATCAGTCAGCAGGCTCAGCTGAGAAGGAGGGCCTGATGTACCTTTTCACACCTTGGTTTTAAAGTTCCTTCTGCCACTAAAAGAAAGGGAGGGGAATTCCAGCCAAACCCAGAGCACGACTGTGCTGGTTGGTGATGCAGTGCTCTGCTGTAGCACACACCTGCAGGACCTTAGTGAGTGTGTGTTTAGGATGTTAATGCAATTTTGCAAACTGGATCCATGTTTTAAACCAAATTTGCTACAGAACTCTAATGCACCAGAAGAAATTGGGTATTCTACAGTAGCTTAATTAATGTTAAGACATTTGAAGTTAGTTAAATATGAAACTGTTTCATAATGAGAATGAATTCCTTTGAGACACTATTTTTTATTAGTTTTTCTACTGCATGGCCAGCTTTGGACTGGAGGTTAAGAACAAAAGCTGGATGCTTCTGCTGGAATTCTCCATCTAGAAATAATTACTGAGGGCAGTGCTGTAACTTATCTTTCCATTCCAGATGCGACCTTTCAGGTGATTAGGGGGGAGCAGACCTCTCCATTAAATTTTTTCAGGTTGTTCTGCAGACTCAGGAAGACATTTATACTCTCTTCATGTATTTAAGTTGATCTTTGTCATTCTGTGGCCTGAAACATCTGTTTTAAACTACAAAAGCAGGGATTATTAATCACTATCCTATAGGAAGGATTTAATTCAGTAACAAACTGCATAGCTATAGAATCCTCCAATAACAGGAGCCTTGCTGGTAGCACGGATAAATTGAGGTTTTCATTGTATTGAGATGTCAGTCTTGCATCTCTCATCACTGCTAAATAATTTTTAAAGGCTTAGAAAGCCCAAGAGGTATCCTGTCCCTGGATGAAATACCAAATTCATTTGTTCCTATCTCCCAGGTGCTATTTTTGGAAATAGCAGTAAAACCAGACAAATCATTCTAGTAACTATATTCATATTTATAGCTTAATCCTATGAAAGGGGGATAAGTAAGGTAATTGTAGCAATCTGTAGGAACCAGAATATGCTTAGTAGCATGTTGACATTTTCTTTTTGATGGAAATATTAAAATTGGAAAGTTGTGTGATCCTTAATGATTTCTCTCTGAGAGGCAGAGGAGTTGCAAATGGGCACAGAAGGGGTTTCTGGAAGCAGTCCCTGTATGCTGAGAGAAACATGGAAATGAGAGAGTGCAAAACATACCAAATAAAGTAAATTTTTTTACTTCATGTTATTTACACTAGTTTTGTACTTGTGACACGAAGCAATAAATACAGAAGTGATCCAAACAGCTGGATAAACCTAACTGCTGCAAACCTGGGGAGATTTTGGGTGTGAAAATGAGCTTTGTGCTCTGCGGCTCAGCCCTTGAGTTTTGGGCCTTTAGGTCTGGATTTCTGCAAGTACAGGATGGGAAGTCAAGAGTGTGGCCCTGCCAGTATGTGCAGCAGGCTGTGCAGCACATCTCCTAATCACACTGTGGTTACATGAAGGGAAACCCTGAAACTCAAACAAATATAAGTGATTTATTTTACCACTTTCTCTCTTCCCTTTCAGGAAGACCATCCTGATTTTCCCAGATTTTACAGTTGGGCTTTATTGGTTCTTTTCAGTCTACCTAAATCCACCAATTGATAAATGTTTTCTTCCAGTCTATATCAGAAAAACAAATGTATATGTTATCCATTGTGAGGTCCTCCTCTGCACAGCTGGGCTCTGTCTTGGGTAAAAACAGCTGCCTGCTGTACTTTGAGTGTGAACACCAGCATGTCAGTTGTACAGGGAGACCATGGAAACAGGCTGGTTGTCAACTCTGTTTTTCTGGACTCTATGGCAAGGACATACTGAATCTGCCGGCTGCAAATATGCCCCAGTAATGCTTTGTAAAAAATGCATGTAGGAGGGGAGGATGTATTTATGTAAATCAACTAAAGCATCCTCAAGAATTAATGTGTTAAAGTGGTTAGGAAAGCCAGCAGTGAATAATAGGTGTGGAGACCTGTTTGTCAGCAGAGACTGGGAAATGGCTGAAGCTGATGTAGCTCTGTGCATGCCAAGTAGATACAAAATAATTGTCAGCACTAGAAAAACACTTGATAGCAGTAACTCGAGTAATATGTTGTATTTAATTCAAAAGTATGAATATCATTAGTACTTGTGTGTGCTGGCATGTAAGTACATAGCAAAATAAATTATTTTATTAATGAATATTAGCATTTTCATGGGCAATCTTTCTGGAAAAAAACTTTATTTTCTATGAAGTTGAAGAGAATTAGACATCTGTAGTTCTTTTAAAGTCTGGCTTTTGATCTCCAAAATTGACAAAAAAATGCTATTTTAAGACAATGAAATTGTGGTAGATAATTTTTTAAATTTCAATTTATTGGAGCAGTCTGAAAGAGGTAGTAATCCTGCTTTGTTTCTATTACCTGTGTCATGCTGTGTGCAGTATTGGAGCAGCAAATAGTTTTTTCTAATATTAGCATACACATGAAGGAGACCAGATGTCATGTAGTTTCCATAATTTGGCTTAATTTTAGAGAGAAGTGGCTACAGTATAGTTGACAATGCTAACAGCTAGTTAGATTTTTTTTTTTATTTGTAGCTGTAGGGTGTGTAAAGGTGCAGGTCTTGGGGTGGGTACAGATCCTGGCTGAGGAGCAGAAGAGCCTGGGGACTCCCCCACAGAGCAGAGCCCTTGATCTGTGTTATGTAACTTCAGAGGCTCTGTCAATTGGACATGACATGGTCCATGTCTTCTAAAGGAGCTATCAGAATCGAAAAAATTCAACTCCTGGGTGAATGTTTCATTTGTAATGTTTATTCTCAGTTAGTGGCTTTTGTCTCATTTGCTTAATGAGATTTTCCTTAATTCAACTGAAGCAGCTTTTCTGTAGAAACATATGTGCATACATTACTATTTCCTTTTCTTTCTGGTGGATATTTTCACTGTAAACAGGAACAGTTTACCTTAGCCCTGGAATTAACAGTATCTTGGACCTCAGTTTCCTAATGAAACAGAGTTTTAACTGATATTATTAAAAAAAAAAATTAAAAATTAGCTGAAATAACTGTTTTGTGGCCAGATCAACATTGTACTGAAATCATAGACTGTTTCCTATCTCCTTGTTTCTCATATAAAGAAAGGACATATTTCTCTACTAAGTTCACAAAAATCTCAACAGGAAACTTTTGGAATGAAGGTCCAGTGTCTGTTAAAGAGCATTTTTTCAAAGTACTCACTAGAAACAAATTATCTAACAGCCCTGTGACAGATTTATTTAGGGATAAACACACATACTGGTTTGGTAAACAGCTTTTAGTTGCTTACATTCAAGTTGTTTGCTTTGCTCCTAAAAGACAAAAATTGGACCTTTTTATGGCAGTCCTAAAGTAATTTCTAATTCAAACCACATCAGATGGAGGAAAGAAGATGAAAACCAAACCCCATTATTTTTATCTCAGTCTTTTTTTGAGCCTGGCACATGTTAGACATATAATAAGAAACCAAACTCTGAGTATTTCAGTAATTTAATCTATGTAAAATTTGACACTAATTGAAAAAAAAAAAAATTGCAAACTAACAAACCCCATAACCAAATTATTTCTTACAGGGCAAAACCACTGGCTTTCTGGGACCAGAGTCTTGCTCAATTCTAAGCTAACAAACATATTAAAAATAGACAATAATGTTTTAAAGAGGCAAAAAAGCTTAAGATTTCTTCATGTGGTGTTTTCTTCCTTATTGCTTTTTGAAGTTGCTATTATCATTACTAAATCCTCCATTGAAAAGAGCAGATCCCCATTGGTTTCAGCCCCACTGATGCATATGTTTATGGAAATATGATCCACGTTGTTTGGCCTTCCTGATCTTCAAAACATTAAACCCCATTGCTTAATACAGAATCACCTATTCTGTTCCTTGAATCAAGTTAGTATTTCTAATCTGAGAAATCAGTGTTTTCTAACCAGCTCTTTGGAGTGACCAAGACATTCCAATGTTATGGGGCAGGTGGGCATTTCTGGGTGGCTACTGCCCTTTGAGGCACCCCACACACCTGAAGGGTTTGCACAGGACTGGTGGGAAGCATCCCCAGTCCATGCAGGACCTCCCTCCTTCTGCTGGTTTGCACCTTCAACTGAATCTATAAAATATTTGCAGGAGCCAGGATCAGGCATTTTAAAGAATATTCTTGCTCATGACTTACTAATTAAATGTCATCTTATTTAAGCAATAATACTAATGATGTTCTGGGTAAGTAGCAGTTATTAACTTCCATTAGGCTGAAAACAATTTCTTCAGCAATGTCCCTAAAAATGACTGTTCTAATTTGGCATGTGTTGTTTGAGTAGTAATTACTGTGGTAGCATTTTAAATGCATTGGGTGCCTTTCATTTTGAATAGCAAACCTGCAGTAAGTAGAGGCAGAAGTTGAGAGAAATTAATGGATTTTGACTAGACTATTCAGAACAGGCTAGAATAGGAAAAAATTGAATAGTGTTAAAAAAAGAAATGTAGTTTGGGTTGCTCTTTCATGCAGACAGAACTCAAAACAATTGATAGGATTTTGTCTAAGATTTGATAAATTTGCTTTTTGTCTGACATCAGTCAAGAAAATCTTGAGTCCTGAAAGTATGAAGAAAATTGAATAAAATGAAAATGGGGTGTAAATTCTTTTAGTGCCTTCCTTTGCATGTCCAAATGCACAAACTTGCAGGTATACTTATTCATCAGTGGGCATATATGAAAATAAATATCTTTAGTGTTTTATATACACTGCCCTGCCATCCACCCTGCAAATCCTCCCCAAATGCAGATAAAACCTCCTGACATAAAGCACAGTAATTAACATGCATATGTGTGCTTATGCCCTATTTTTATATTTAAAATTCAAGGGAAGGCTTGCTGAAAACCTCCATGTGATGACCTGCACTTGAATCAGCTGCAGGTGCATCTAGAAATCAAGGGAAAACAGGCTTTGCCTAAAACCTGCCCCTGAGTACTTTATCATACACCTTCATCCCTGATGTAAGGCCTTCTCATGGGGGTAGTGGTTAAAAATGTTCAGCTGAAATCTGCAAAATGTAAGTGATGACATAAGAAGACTGGTAACAACTACTTCCAGTTCAGGTGATTTGAAGATGAGACCAGTTTAGACCATCTTCTTGCTACGCAAGATGTGCCAATTACCTTTTCTGGGAGATTTATTCCAATATGCAAAGGCATTTTGTGTGAAAGGTGTAATGAAAACCAGTGTATAAATAGTGAAATTACTACCCAGTGCTGCTTGCATCACATGAGCATATGGATATTTTCTGGGTGTTGTCCCAGAAACTGTTGAGATATTATGGTTTAGGAGAGGTGTGCGATTCTAAGCAAGTCATTGAATCTTTCTCTGTCCAACAGCCTTTTTTTAAAACAGATCATTGAAATTCTTACTGCAGTAACTGAATAGGATATTTGGCAGGTGCCTCAATGTTCCTGTTTAAATAATGCAGAATTAACATCACTATTTAGGAAACCCTGAGTGTTTCTTAAATAGAATAGCCCAGGCTATGGATTCAAACACAGAAAGAGTGGACAGTTATCAAAGAACCCTTACAGGACCAAGTAAAATTAAAAGCATAAGCATGGTGTGCTGCATCATACTAAGGTCCATCTAGGTGCTCTTCGGTGACAAAGACATGTACAGGAGTAAGATCCATAAACAGTGGCCCTTCCCTAAGCATTCTCCCAGCTTCTGTATCTGCTGCAGTCCTGGAGCTGGCTGTCGTGTCTTTCTATTGCATGGACAGACTTTCCCAAGTACCTATCCACTGATTTGTCAAGTAACACCATTCTGTGGCAATGATTTCACAGGTTCATTCACATTAAAGAAGTAACTTTGTTTTGAACTTCCTAGTTTTAGTCCATGTTCTTTATCTTTTGTATTGGAACAATCAATCCTTTTCACCTTCTCTGTGCCAGGAATGATATTTCTACGTATCTGTCACATCTCTTCTCAGACACTCTTTATCCAGTCTGAAAAATCTCAGTCTGCTAGCTCAGTTTTTACTATCTTTAATCATGTACTGTTATCTTTTTCCAATTCTTTATTATTGTTTTCAAGTCCAGAAAGTAGAATTTTTCCACAGTAGGCAAGGGCAAGATGCCCAATAGTTAGCGCATGTTAAAAAAAAAGTCTCTATTTTTTTTCTCTCCTTTACATGATAATTTCTCATCTTCTATTTGCTTTTTGACTGCAAAAGTGTTGAGCTGATGTTTTTAAAGAGCTAACTCTTACAATTCCAAGGCCATCCTCAAAAGTAGCTGTAACTAACTTGGAGCATGTCACTAAATATGTAAAGTCAGAATGGCTTTCACCTGCATGCATTTAAGCTCACTGTTTTATTGCCCAATACCACATAGAGCAACTCTTTGAACCTTCAGTAATTCTTTGAAAGAGCAGAGACCAAGGAAGTAGGTTCCATTTACAATCAGCAGGTCATGATTAAGCTTGATGATATCACACAAGGGAAAGCTCAAGGAATTTTGAATCACAGCTGGAGCCTGCAAAATGAGTCCATGTCTTCTCAGGTTGATAAAAATCAATAAATTTTGCCCACTATCACTGGACATAAGTCAGGTCTTTAGATAAGCTCAACTGTTAAACTCCTTGAAGAAAACCAGAGTAAATCTCCTTTTTCTCTAGAAACCATTGCTGAGTCTTTTGCTGTTATCCCATTTTTCAGTCTCCCCGTTCCTGACAAACACAACTGAGGAATCATTCATGTTCAAACACCCACAGCACATCCTGCTTAGAAGTAACCAGCCCTGAGGCCAGGCTGAGTGCAAGGCCAGCAGCAAAGGCAGCTGGTGACAGCAGTGTCCCGGTGGCCAGGGCAGGGCTCTGGCTCCAGACCACGGGAGCTCTGAGCCCAGCTAACCCACCTCAATGGCCTGGGCTGGAGCAGGGGCTCAGCACAGCCCTGCTCCCTTCACTCCTCTCCAACAAAGCAAGGTTCCTGGTTCTTGCCTCAGAGGGATCTCCCCTGTAGGATCCTGCAGGGATGAACCTCTTTTCTCCTTTTCCTCCTGTAGCTGTTAAATGGCACCGTGGGCAGCAGCAGGCACATTACCTTCTGCTTTATCTAGCATTCAGGGTTAAACACTGACACCTCAAAGATGAAATAAAGCTGACTGAGCAAGACTGAGACTGCTGTTGTCACCAAGTAACCATGGAAAAACCCTTCTATTTGGCTTTAATTTTCATACCTCTGTGGACTTGGCCACAGTGGTAAAAAAACCCAAACCAAGCCCCTGTGGACCTATGAAACTCCTTTGCTCAGTCAAAAACTGCTTGAGACCATTGCTTTAAGCTATGCACAGACAAAACTTATTATAAATTAGATAGAAGATTCTGTAACTTGCCCTTTGAAATTCATGCTCCAGGCAATTTTGTCTGTGGTGAAGGAGACAGAATTAAAGCACAAAAAAAAAAAAAAAAATCTGTGAAGCATCACTACTGTAATAAGTTTTTGAACTTATTACAGCAAGGAAATATAAAGATAATAGATGCAGAGCTGAAGCTTGATCAGTGTAGCTTGGGAATTATCCAAAAGTCTTACTAAGCTTGCTGTTAGTTTAGTGATACTTCAGTTGGGATATCCATATTCCCCATGGAAAACCTAGGAATGATGTTTTATCTTTTCTGCCTTCTCTAAACAAAGACACATGAAGCTGTATAGGGAGGTACTAATGTACAAAAAATATCATCTGTATGAATTAATTTTGATCACTAGAGCATAAATATTTCATATCAATAATGTACTCTAAATGCTGCTATGAGTAACAGTGTTTTACATGTGAAGTAGAGAATATATGATAGAAAAATTCCTAATAAGTGAAGTATAGAAAAGATGCCTTGAACTTTTCTAGTCCTTGTTATTCTGATGCAGTGGGATACAGCTGGCAGCATAACAATCTAGATTCTTGAAAGATACTTGAAGATTCTAATTAGTCATTCCATGTGTGTTCTTGATTTGATTCAAAGAGATGATGGTAGAAGTCATTGATACAAAATATATAATCATGGTACTACTGCCATTTCTTTAACAGAGAAATTAAACATCTTGTTTACTTAAGTAATGATTTCACTAGTTTAGCGATGGCCACACTATTTTTGAAGGAGGAGTTATGCAAATTTCATCTGATAACCAGATAAGAACTATCAGATTTTATTTTATCTGCAAAACCAGCTATTATTCAAGAGAATGTTCCCAGGATGAATGGAGCACATTTAAATATACTGTCTGCACACAAGCTGTGGCTAGGACATGGTATGAACTGAACGAAACTGTTAGGGGAAGTTGATTGGACATTAGGAAAAGGTTCTTCACTGAGAGGTGATCAGTCACTGGAACATGATCCCCAGGGAAGTGGTCAGAACACCAAGTCTGTCAGAGTTCAAGGAGAGTCTGGACAATGCCCTTTGTCAAATGGTTTAGTTTTGGCTAGTCCTGTGAAGAGCAGGGCCTTGGCCTTGATCATCTGTATGAATATCTTCCAACTCAAGAAATTCTATGATTATAGGACTGTCTCCTTTTACTTTCAAATCCATTTTCCCTGGTGTGACACAATACAAGTCAGCTGGTAGTTTTTCTCCATCAAGAGATCATTCCACTTACATGTGCACATCAGTGGAACATCTGCCAAGAGAAAGAATGGGGCAGAGCAAATAAAAGTTATTATATAATATTAATAACCTGACTACTATGTACAAATTGTTTAATTAAAAAAAGTAGCCCATATATTCTGGGCACAAACATGCTTGTGAAGGGACAGGGAGAGGAGGTTTAGGAGCTATTCTCCTGCCACAGGACCTTTTAGCTGTGGATGTATGGGGATGGTGCCCTCTTCTCACAAATATACCTTGTCATTAATGACAGCCACGATAGCTGATCTTAATATGCCTTGGGGCTGCAATTCTATCCCACAGCTCCATGGTGTGGGCTGGGGGAGCAACTTCCTGTCCTACTTGTTGGAGGATAGAAATACACTTGGTTTGTAATAATCTTTATCTCTGGGTATGTGTAACAGATTTATTTTCAATACAAATATCTGGGTTTGTCATGATGAGCTATGGTGTGGAGGAAAGAATGAGGTGATGATATAGGTTATTGTTACTGCATGAATTGTCTTTTTTTCCTCATTCCTTACCAGCTAGACTCTCCTCTTGCATTAGAAATTGTCATGTTGTGTTTGGCAAACACCTTTAGACAGTTCTGTGCTTTATGGTGTTTTCTACAGGATGATATGCAAGGGTGGTTTGAGCTGCTGCCTGTTGTCCTTTCTGGGTTGTCCATGAGTTTTAGCTGTTTCAGTGGGATTTTTCACCTTTTGACCAAGCAACTGCTCCTCTCATATAATTGTACGGCCACGATCGGTGCAGCAGCAAACTTTGTAGTGCAGATGCATTAGAAAAGCCTCCAACTTATTTATCCCGTATTTGGACCTACACAAATCCAAAGGAGAGTATACTTTGGTATTTAATTTTAACCTGAAGAGTAGATGAGAGCACTGCTGTGGCGCCTTCACCTCCGACCAGCTGCAGTCAGTCTGCTCGGGTAGGGCAGTGCCAGCTCAGGGCGATTAGAGCCCCGCTTCCCTCCCTGCTGTCCAGGGTGACCCATCCTAAGTGGCACCAGGGAACGCCACAAGCACCCCAAAGCCCCAGCCCGCCCGCCGAAGGCACAGCCCGCAACCCGCCCGGGCGCTGTCCCGCAGAGGGCAGCATTGAGCAGCGGATGCGGCCGCAGCGCTCCCGCACTTGTTCCCGGGGCAGAGTTGCGGGCGCGGCACGGCCCCGGCACGGCCGCTCCCGCTGCACGCTCGGTTTAATCTAGCACGGAGCGACGCGGGGAGACAAGGGACCCGCTGCACAGCCGGTGGCGGGAGCGCTGCTGGGGCCCGGCCTCGCCCGCCATGGAGGCAGCGCCGTGCCGAGTCCTCCCTCCCGCCAGGCGCCTGCAGGGGACCGGCCGCGCTGGCAGCGCCGGGGCCGCGTCTGAGCCCGAGGAGCGGAACGAGCCCCGGGCAGGGCGGGCGCGGCCCCACGGCCGCAGCCACAGCGCCTCCGCTGCCCTCCCCTCCCTACGAGGCCGGCGGCAAGGGCTGCGGGCGGGCGGGAGCATCTCCCCTCCCGGCCGGGCCCAGGAGCCGCCACACTGCAGAGGCCGCCGGCGGCTGGTATAAAAAACACGGCGCTGAATGGCGTCTACGCCTCTTTACTACGCGCCGCGCCCCAGCCCGGCCGGGCGCCGCCGCAGCCGTGACGGACGGGCGGCGGCACCAATGGGGGCGCGGCGGCGGCGGCCCCGCGGCCGCGCTGAATGAGGGCAGGGCGGAGGGCGGAGCGGCGGCGCTGGCCGGGAGCCCGGCGGCGGCTCCGGGGATGGTCCACGCACTGGCGCCGTCACGTGTTGTTCTCCTTGGAGTGAGCCTGAGCCGCGGCGGCGGGCGGAGGGGGCTGGACTGCCGAGCGCGGCCCCCGCCGCCTGTTTTGGTGCGGGGCGCCGGGAAACTCCGAGGAGAAGGCGGCGGAGAAGGAGCCGCCGCTGCGGTGCTCGCTCCCCCGGCGGGCTGGGGCACGGGAGGGGGCCGCGCCGCCGGCCGCTGAGGCGCTGCCGCCTGGAATGAAGAGGAGGAGGAAGAGAGGATGTTCCTTCGGCACTCGGGCTTGCCTCCCCTCCCGCCTCTGCCGGGCTGCGCCGCGTGTGGAAATGGCACTTTCTCTGCCTAACGAGATGGGACTGAATGGGGTCGCCAGCCTCCTCCGCACTCACGAGCGGGAGCAGCAGCCTCGGCGCTGATATTTGGGGAAGGGGGGTTGTATTGTGGGCGGCATTTTTTTTTTAATTTGCTCTTTTTTGGGAGGAGAGGAGAGAGGGGAGAGCAGCGTGTATTTTTGGGTGCAAACCCCGGACTTTGCAAAACAATCTCCGCCCCCGAGAGGATATTTAATCTGCAACAGAGATCGCTGCTCGCGGAGGCAAACTTGAGCCGGGGAAGGGGTGCAGGGAGCGGAGGAAAGGGACCCGCGCCCCGCCACCGGCCCCGCCGGAGCCCGACCCTTGCAAGGGAAGATGCGTTTTTCATTCCCGGCTGCTCATTTTGGGACGAGACTTTCGTCTGGACTGATCGGGACTGGACTTTTTAAGGACGAGCTTACGCGTCTAAGCGCGATTTGGGCATAAACAGCAACACAAACTCTGATTTGGTGCTGGAAGCTGCCTCTGCCACTGAACAGCTGCTCTCACCCTGCTTCTGTCCCTCCCCCGTCCCGTTCTCAAAAGAGGATCCTGAGCTATTTTGCCTTTTTTCTTTTTTTTTATTTCTTTTTTTTTTTAATTGTTGTTGCATGAATTTTATTTTAGGTGGTTGCCTTTCCTGGCTGGCTTGGCTGTTTTGGGGTCTTGCAGACTGCGAGCTGCAGTAACAATTCCACCACCTCTCATCATGGCCAGCCCCACGGATAATAACGAGGGCTTCTTCTCAGATGTCAGAAAGGTGGGTTACTTGCGCAAACCCAAGAGCATGCATAAACGATTTTTCGTGCTGAGGGCAGCCAGTGAGTCTGGACCCGCCCGGCTGGAGTATTATGAGAATGAGAAGAAATGGAGACACAAGTCAGGGGCCCCCAAGCGCTCCATCCCACTAGAAAGCTGCTTCAACATCAACAAACGGGCTGACTCCAAGAACAAGCACCTGGTGGCCCTCTACACCAAGGACGAGCACTTTGCCATTGCAGCTGACAGCGAACCTGAGCAGGAGAGCTGGTACCAAGCACTGCTGCAGTTGCACAACAGGGCCAAGGGCCACCATCACCTCCATCACCATCATCACCACCACCACAGTGATGTCACTTTTGGAGGCAGCAGCACAGGACTGGGGGAAGCAGGTGAGGACAGCTATGGTGAGATAGCCCCTGGTCCAGCTTTTAAGGAAGTTTGGCAAGTAATTCTGAAGCCTAAGGGCCTAGGCCAGACAAAGAACCTGATTGGCATCTACCGCCTGTGCCTGACTAACAAGACCATCAGCTTTGTAAAGCTGAATTCAGATGCGGCTGCTGTGGTGCTGCAGCTGCTCAATATCCGCCGCTGTGGCCACTCTGAGAACTTCTTCTTCATTGAGGTGGGACGTTCAGCTGTTACTGGACCTGGTGAGTTCTGGATGCAAGTGGATGACTCAGTGGTGGCACAGAACATGCATGAGACTATCCTGGAGGCCATGCGAGCCATGAGTGAGGAGTTCCGGCCCCGTAGCAAGAGCCAGTCCTCCTCAAACTGTTCCAACCCGATCTCTGTGCCCCTTCGCAGGCACCATGTCAACAACCCTCCACCGAGCCAAGTGGGGCTCAGTCGGCGGTCCAGGACTGAGAGTGTCACGGCCACTTCTCCTGCCGGTGGTGGAGGTACAGGTGGCAAACCCAGCTCTTTCCGGGTTCGAGCATCGAGTGATGGGGAAGGCACAATGTCAAGACCTGCCTCTGTGGATGGTAGCCCAGTTAGTCCCAGTGCTAACCGGACTCATTCACACAGACACCGTGGCAACTCCAGGCTCCATCCTCCACTCAACCACAGCCGGTCCATCCCAATGCCTTCCTCGCGCTGCTCTCCTTCAGCCACCAGTCCAGTCAGCCTGTCATCCAGCAGCACTAGTGGCCACGGCTCCACCTCAGACTGCCTCTTCCCACGAAGGTCTAGTGCTTCAGTTTCTGGCTCTCCTAGTGATGGTGGATTTATTTCTTCTGATGAGTATGGTTCAAGCCCGTGTGACTTTCGCAGCTCTTTTCGCAGTGTAACCCCTGATTCATTGGGACACACCCCCCCTGCCCGGGGTGATGAAGACCTCAACTACATCTGCATGGGAGGGAAGGCCACCTCTTCTTGCTGCAGCCTGGCAGCGCCCAATGGCCATTTCATCCCACGCACCTGCCACCCTCAGCAGCAGCCCCGCTATCCTAGTACACCCTGCTGTCCTCGAAGTGGTAGTGAGGAGGTTGCCGACTTGGAGAAGGCATTCAGAAAGCGGACTCACTCTGCAGGCACTTCGCCCACCATCTCCCACCAGAAAACACCCTCACAGTCTTCAGTGGCCTCCATTGAGGAGTACACGGAGATGCTGCCTTCTTACCCCTGTGGCAGCAGCAGGCTGCCCTCCTACCGCCACTCAGCCTTTGTGCCCACTCACTCCTACCCAGAGGAGTGCCTGGAGATGCACCACATGGACAGTGGCCATCATCGGACCAACTCTGCCCCGCACACGGATGACGGCTACATGCCCATGTCGCCTGGTGTAGCCCCTGTGCCCAGTGGTGGGGGGCCTCCCAAGGGTGGTGACTATATGCCCATGAGTCCCAAGAGTGTGTCAGCCCCGCAGCAGATCATCAACCCTGGCAGGGGTGGCCGCCACCCTCCAGCCACAGTGGACTCTAATGGCTACATGATGATGTCTCCCAGTGGCAGCTACTCCCCCGACAGCAGCTCTGCGGGCTACGGCAAGATCTGGACAAATGGTGCCGGCCCCCACCCAAAACTCTCAGTGGAGAGCAACGAAGGGAAGCTCCCCTGCGGCGGCAGCGACTATATCAACATGTCCCCAGCCAGCGGCTCCACCACCAGCACTCCGCCCGACTGCTATTTCGGGGCTGCGGGGCAGCCGGGGGTCGAGGAGGCGGCTACCGTCGAGCACCACAAACCCATCTACTCGTACTTCTCTCTGCCCCGCTCCTTCAAGCACGTGCACCGGCGGGGCGGCAGCAGGCCGGCAGGGACAGCCGAGGAGGGCAGCCCTCAGCCCCGCATCGCTCTCGGCTCCAGCCGCCTCCTTTACGCGGCCGAGGACTCGTCCTCCTCCACCAGCAGCGACAGCCTGGGCGGCGGTGGCGGCCCCGAGGGCGGCCCTCCGCCTCAAGCGCAGCCCCCGCGCAAGGTGGACACGGCCGTGCAGACCAAGGGCCGCCTGGCGCGACCCACGCGGCTGTCGCTGGGGGGCCCTAAGGCCAGCACCCTGCCACGGGCCCGGGAGCAGCCCCCGGTGCTGCTGCCCCCGGAGCCCAAGAGCCCGGGCGAGTACGTGAACATCGAGTTCATCGCCGGCGAGAAGCCACCCTTCCCTTCGGCTGCCCTGAGCATGGCCCTGCCGCCGCCGGGCAGCGAGGCCGCCGAGGAGTACATGAACATGGAGCCGGGGCCGCCGCGGGCCCCCTGCCCGCCCGGCTTCGCCACCGCGCGGGCGGCCCGGCTCGGCCGGGACTACGTGGCGATGCAGCGGGGGGGCGCCGCGGCCGCCGGGGGCTCCTGCTCGGACTACGCGGACAGCCCGTCCCCCGGCTCGCCCGCCCGCCTGATCAGCTACGCCGAGGTGCGGGGGGGCCGCGCCGGCCCCGAAAAGCCCCCGCCGGCGGCCGCCACCGCTGCGTCCCCGGAGCTGCCGCGGCCGCCGGCAGAGCTGTCGGCGGCGCCGCCGCGCTCCTCCTCCCTGCTGGGGGGCCTGGGCGCGGGCAGCGCGTTCACCCGCGTCAGCCTCAGCCCCGGCCGCAACCAGAGCGCCAAGGTGATCCGCGCCGACCCGCAGGGCGGCCGGCGGCGGCACAGCTCCGAAACCTTCTCCTCCACGCCGAGCGCCGCCCGGGGAGCGGCGGGCGGGCTCGGGGCACCCTTCCCGTGCGGCGGCGCGGGGGGCGCCGAGGAGGTGAAGCGGCACAGCTCGGCCTCCTTCGAGAACGTGTGGCTGCGGCCCGGCGCGGGGGAGGCGGCCGCCCGCCGGGACCCGGGGGTCGCGCCCGCCCTGGAGAACGGGCTCAACTACATCGACCTGGACTTGGTGAGGGACTGCGGCCACCGCCGCCACCACCACCCACACGCCTCCGCCGAGGCGAAGCAGCCGCTGCCTCCGAAGCCCCCGGGCCAGCAGCGCGGGAGTAGCCACTGTGGCGAGGATCTGAGCGCGTACGCCAGCATCAGCTTCCAGAAGCGGGAGGAGATGTAGGAGCCGGGCGCCCGCCGGGGAAGGTGAGCCGGGACGGGGCGCGGCTCCGCTCGGGGACTGGAACGACCGCGGGGAGGGGGCTGGGGCGGGGGTCGAGGCTGCTCGTGGCGGTGCCTTCCTGCGGGCTGGGAGTGGCCGGCATCGTCCCCCGGGGCAGCCATGGGTTGGGTTGGTTTCGTTGAGCCTTTTGGCCTCACTGCAGCATGTTTAGTGGCAGAAGTGTCCCGGAGTGCGGCATCCCTGCGGGTGTCTCGCCGTTGGCCCGCACCTGCAGGGCTGGGGAGTGCTTCCAAAGCAGCTTTGGACCCTCCTGTTTAGCCGGGGGTACACTACTCTGCTTACCGTGTTACCACGTTTTTTTACTTTTCGAAATTAGCAGTGCTTCAAAAGTCTGGGAGAGGGGTGTGAAAGCGAGTTGCTTCTAGTATTGGACTGGAAGCAGGAAACTCCCAGTCTAATCCTCCTTTGGTCAGTGATTGTGGCCCAGAGTAGAGCAGTAAGCCCTGCTAACACGTGCATGGCTAAGGGCATCTACCTCACAGGGCTGTGACCAGTGTTCATTCAGTTTCGTTGGAAGGAGTTGTGAATTTGGAAACAGACTTCAAAGCCTTTAGAACATTGTATCTATCACTTGTGTTAGGGTTGATGTCTGTGTGGCTGTCCCTCACCTGCCAGTGTTACAAACTGCAGGAGAAGTGAGCCCTATGAACTGTGGTTTTAGCATTGACTAATGTGTTCTGCTTCTTCCTGAAGCTTTTAATTTTTAATTCGGGAAAAACTTCTGCCAGGTTGTTGCACGTTCATTACAGACGTGTAAGATGAGTAGGAGCATTGTTGGAAGCAGTGTGATGTTTCTGTTGAGTGGGAACTTCATGCAGCACAGAACAATGTCTCTTGTTAAGAGCTTATAAAGTACAGCACACCTGTGTCCTTTCATGAAAGATGAAGAGTGCTTTGTTTTGGTGCAGGAGAGTACTGGCAGATAGTTATCTAGTAAATTTTGTCATTCAATTTTAATAGTTTCCTACATACCTGAGCAGCAGCAATCACAGTGCTTAAAGCAGTTATAATGACTAAATGGGGGGTGAATTAGGGGGTGAATCTCATACCACTGTTTACATTATCTCAGTATTTCTGTCACCTGTTGGCTGTGCTGAAGGGAACATTGAGGGCTGGTGTTGGTGTGATGCCTGGGATCACATACTTTTCATTTCTAGATGTTTTACATCCTTATAAACTGAAAAAAAGCAAAACAGTCTCTTCACATTTGCTGCTTGGCATTGCTGCTGTTGCCCATTAGAGCAAAGTAATATTAAGTCTTTGTCTTACATGACCTATGAATATTAGGTTAATTTGGAAGTTTGAGGTGGGACTTAGGATCAGTGCAAATATTGCCAGTCTGGTTCAAGTGGTAACTGGTAGGAAATGGTAACTTTTGTGGCTGACAGGACTGTGCTGAGTGTTGCCATACATTATTTGTGACTAAATGTACTCAAATTTACACAGCCACACCTTTTCTCAGTTCGGGCATGTGCTTGCAAGAGTCCTCTTTTTGAAGATGCCTCTTGTTACCCTGGGAATCCATATCTGCTTAGGACAGCATTGGTGTTGTGAATTCTTCAGGAGCGGACTTTTGCCGGAGGATGCAGCATGTTCTGTACTTAAGTCACTTTGCTGGGAGCATCACTGTTCCCTCCCACCTGTGCAGTGTTGACACTGGAGAGTAAGTGTGAGAGAAGATCCTTGGTCAGTGTGTGGGTAAATAAAGACTATATGAAGGGTATGAGAAGGCAGGTCTGGGGGAGCAGTGTCATAACTGCTTACACAGTTTTTTTCCAAATGCACTGCTTTCCTTTTGCTGTGGATAACTTGTTTAATTGAACTATGTGTCATCTTTAATATAAAAGCAGTGGCAATGCTCTCCATGGTGGTGTTAGGTAGATACCTGTTGTGATTACGGTGTTCAGTGAAAGATTAGGATGTGGAAGACCTGATAAAAGAACTCACTGAAAAATACTATGCAGATGCTTTTAAGGGCAGCATTGTGTAAAATAGAGTGTAATAGAGTAATTGTTATTTGAAGTTGGTTCTTATTTCCCAAAATTTGGATTGGATTGAGGAGGCACAGCTTCTGTGAGGCAAGGGAAGAATCAGGTTGTAATTATATGGGGAGTTTGAGCCATAGCTGTTCCTTCTCCCTTCCCACTGTAAAGCTTTGTTGGTTGCTTGTAGCCTTCTCAGACATTAACTGTTAGGACTCTTGTTTCCCAGGTTAGATTTCTTCCTGTCGACTGAAACTGCTCTTGTAAAATTCAGCCTGACTAGCTCATCTCTTGAGTGTGCTAAGGAAAGAAACCCAACAATGTTTTTTTCACACTAAACCGTTTTTATAGTTATTTTTTGACATGTGCTTGTACCTTTTTTGCTTTGGAGGTAAAACTTAGGTTTGGCAGGAGACTTGTTCTGGGTAGGTTGTACCTTATGCCATTCCTAAGAAAACATGCCTGGAGCTGAATGATTTATGGGACTACTTGCACATTCCTGAAAAAGTTGTTGAGCGCCTTCAGCCAAACCATTCACCTGAAAACTCCACAGTTCCCCAAAGCTTTGCCTGCCTTTCCCAGCAAGCAGCAGAGCAGCCTGTGCCTCCTTGGCCAGCTTCTCCTGTGCTCCTTGTGGCAGCTGAGGCTGTTCAGGCTGCAGCTGAGAGCAGGGAGATTGTGGTTGTGGTTTCTCCTGTTGGTGTCTGAGCAAGTGAAAGAAGGAAAAGCTACTTGGTGTGTTTGCAGGTACAGTAGAGAGGAGAAAACATCTAGAGCTGGGAAGGGAAAGGTGAAGCTGCAGGTTTCAGGGCAAGCGCTGGGGAAGGCTGCACAAAGTACTCTTAGTTACTCTTTCTCTTTCCTCTCCCTCTCTTTCATGGGTTATTATTTACACTTTTAATCTTAGAAGTGGCAAAGGGACTGTACATGTTGGTTTTCTTTTTCCCTCCATAGAACAATCTTCCACCCCATCCCAAAGGCCAAAACTATCTGGATAGTGCTTGTTTTATCTGTTCTGGAATTTTCTGTTGTTGCCATCTACAAGACAATGACCCCAAATGTTGGCTATTCATCTCCTAACAGTAAAATGACTGATGCTGCTGCTTTGATGCAAACTACCTGACTCCTGTCCTTTTCCCTGCTCCCCTGTCTTTCTCTGCCAGCTGCCTCCAAGTTGTTCAGCATGAGATTCTGAAGTATTTTTAGTCTCTTTCAAGTGTAATTATTTCTCCTAACATTAAGGATCCTGGCTGAAATAATCATGTTGTTTCCCAAACTTCATTGAAAAACATTTCTCTCTCACCCACAGAATTCCTCTGCACTCTCCAATCCCATTGCCTTCCCTGTCATATATTCTTGGCTGTTTCCCAACAGCTGGCCCTGCCCTAGCTCTCTTCTTTTTTCCTGTTAGAAGTGCTGTAGTTTCAGTGCAGTTCTGTGTGCTCTCCTGCCCAAACCTTTACCTCTGCTTTAGAGAACTGGGTACTGTTGTGTGTGTCTAGCCTAGCTGGTGACTCTTGGATCCTCTGATGAGTGGCCTTTTATGCTGTAGCTGGAAGGCTTCGTTGCTGCAATTGCCAAGTTGTGCTGGGAAACACCAGCCCATGACATGGAAAAATTGAGGGGAGAGAGCAGTGTAGCCCGAAGGCGTTTTCCTCCTGCTTAGAGTTTTGCATGCACAGATGTGGTGGGCTGGTCCTGGCTAGACACCAAGTGTCCACCAGAGCCGCTCTATCCTTCTCCTCCTCAGCTGGACGGGTGAGAAAAAGATACAACAAAAGGCTCATGAGATAAGGGCAAGGAGAGATCACTCCTCAGTTACTGTCCTGGGCAAAACAGGCTCAACTTGGGCAAATTAGTTTCATTTATTACCAATCAAATCAGAGTAGGATAATAGGAAATAAAAATTAAATCTTAAAACACTTGTCCTCCATCCCTCCCTTCTTCCTAGCTGGAGGGAGCTTTACTCCCCATTTCTCTGCCTCTTCCTCACAGCAGCGCAAGGGTATGAGAATGGGGATTTTGGCCAGTTCACTGCATGTTGTCTTTGCTGCTACTTCCTCTGCAGAGCAGTTTCCTGTATCCACAGTGGTCTCAGATGTCCTCACTCCTCTCTCTGGCTGCAGTTGTGCAGTTTTTTCCTGTTCCTAAGTACATAATCTCAGAGGTACTGCCACTGTCAGTGGCACTGCTTAGCCTTGACCAGCAGCAGGTGAATCTTGGAGCTGACTGACAATGGCTCTGTCACACATGGGGGCAGCTTCCAGCAGCTTCTTGGAAGAACCACCCCTGTAGCCCCCCGCTGTCAAAACCCTGCGCGCAAACCCAAGAAAAGAGGTGAGCAGATGTTGTGGATATGCTGTGGATCCTGCTTTTGGAGTGGCTGTGAGAAGGCTCCTCAAATGAGCAGGGGTTTTGAAGATGAACTGCTGATGACTTGTGTTCTGAGTATATAGTCAAAAAATATTCCAGAAAGGAAACCATTAGATGTTGGCTCTGGAGGAACAGGAAATGCAGTAGCAGGACAGTAGAATGAATTCAGGTATCTTGCTTTGATCTCCCAAGCTTCAAAGCTTCATTTCCATTTTGTTGATGACTCTGAGAACTCCTGAATGTAAGTGCTAATAACACAGAACAGAATATGTGTAGTGTAAGCAAGTGGTAACTTGGCTCACTCTAGCTTTGATGCTGACTGTTTCACCTACTGCATGGGTGGTTTGGGATTTTTTGGTGATGTAAGAAAATGGAAAACAGTACAATGGGAATTTAGCACAAGGACATCTATAGGGTTGTTAGACTTTTGCCTGTATCCACTTCAAGCAAAACGCTTCTAAGGGTGGAACTAAATTTTCATGTGGTTCTCATGAAAATACACATGATAGGAAATAGAAAATTGCTCGTCATTCTTCTACTATATACTTGGGTTTTTTGGGGTTTTTTTGGGAGACTGCTTGCTTTTTTATTCCTTCATAGTTTTCAATAGTTGTGTTCTTTTTCTCAAGTTAAAAACTTAAGGTGGAACAACAGCAATTCATAAAATCATAGGATATCCTGGGTTGGAAGAGACCCACAAGGGTGCCAAAACAAGACTTGTGCAGTTGAATTAAATTTCTAGGGGCACGTTGTTTCCCAAACTGAAGAACAGAAGTTTCTGTAGTTTTGGGTCAGCACCAATGTAAATATCAGCATGTTATGAAAGTTTTTCATGCTTTTTGGGTATTACTGTAGACAAAACAGTGCATTTCTTACTGTATGCACACACCAGTTTTTCCCCACACCTAATTATTTGCCAAAATTGAGCCTGTGTCTCAACATACTTGCATATTTGCAGTTCTCCTGTTTAACAAGACCACAAGCTTATAATTAATGGCTTTAGGTGTTTCTCTTTTGTTTTCCTGGCTTGAAAACTGAAACAGAATGATTTATAAACAAATTCATATGATTATGAGGTACTACCTGGACATCTTTAGCACATGGTTTTCACTTTTAGTTAATATTTAAGCTGTTTTTTGAATGTGGTTTAAATTTGAAAATGAAACAGGACATTGAAGGGTGAGCATGATGCTGATTTTTAATAGCAACTGTAGGGAGATCATAAATTTTCTTAGATAACACTTGTAAATAGAGAATTACAGCTTGTTAATAAAATGCAGCAAGCAACTGTGGAATGGTAATGTAATTTGACCAATATCTTCAGTATGGTGCATCGTCTCAGGACAACTTTATGATAGCTAAAATTTTATATTCATTGTGACTGTACAGTTTTCATGACTTTCTAAATACATGAGTGCAAGTATTGAAAGTAAATTTACTTGAATAGTCTTTTGAACAAGTAAGTGTATAATAGCTTGTTTGTAAAGAAAGTGGGGTTTTTTTTCCCAGTTTGTTGAAGCTCTGAAAGTTAATCTGTTCAGTACTGATTATTACATGAGTAAAGTCACATAAGCTTTAAAAATAATTTTGGTGTCCAATGATATGGGAGAGAAATAAATATTATTTTAAAAAACTAATTTGACTTTAGGTTAAATTTCTGTGCCAAGTTTCAATGAAAACTAATTATTGTGTTTGATTGAGAATTATGAAATACTCTTAAAGACAAGAGGAAAAAGGAGGGGAAAGCTGTTCATGGGACCTGTGCTGTGACCAGGAGAGACTGAGGGTTTCTGGCATAACATAATGGGGAACTTGAGGTGAAGGCTGGGGAGCACTTAGAGAAACTGGTATGGGAAAGAGGTGGAAATGAGAGAGAAATTACTTGGGAGACACACAAACTATGGCAGGATGATGTAGATAGAGAGAATTGCAAGGTGTTTGTGATCTCAGGGGAACTGGGATGGTGATATTTGAAAGTTGGAGGATGAGTATAAAGAAATGTGGAGAGCCTGGATATACACAAAGAGTTTGTTTTAGAGGTGCTTATTTTGCATGGTACTTCACTTTTCTGAAGGTGTTTTTCCTTCTGTATTTTTTTCTATATCTTTATTGCAGGGATGAACACTCTGCTTAGGAAGCACATGTAGTCCTTATTTGTTATTGGATTTTTAAATTTTTTTTTTAGTATTTGGTTATCTTGCTGACCTTAACAGGATGATTTGCTTAGTAAGGCAAGCAGAATTTACCTCCAGCTCTCCTTTCCTGAATTCTTTGTCTTGCAATATCCCTGTCACAACCACAGCAGTAAACCACAGATAAAAATCTGAATAAAGTACAAGATAAATAAGAATGAGGGAATTTTAACATTAAAACTCCTTGATTTTATAAAATACAGTAGAGATGTATTTTATAGGACTATATTCACACAGGTTTTTTTAACTGCAGCATTTTCTTCTTTACAGTCTACTACTTGGACAGTTACAAATTTGATTGGGGTTCATTCGTTTAATAATTTGTCTTATGGATTAGTAAGTATAGATTCTCTTACTTTTTAAAATTTAAATAATATATTGTAAAAGAAAACTTCAAATGACAAAGCTATTCTGGCTTGTTACAGCAGATGTGGTTTTCATTTTGTAGTAAGAGCTGCAACACAAATATATTAATACTGACAAATGTGTCTGAATTCCCAACTTGTCAGAATGGTAAAAGCTGGCTTTTGGTCATCTGTACATGATCTGATGTGTTACAGTACCAGTTCATAAAAGTGAGTAGCATTATTCTATTTTTACATAATTCTGAGGCTTTGATAAGTGGTGATTATTATTTTGACTACATGAAATAGAGATAGCGAAGGAGAGACATTGGTAACTTGAAAAAAAAAGATTCACAAGTTTAACAGCTTTACTCTCCACTTACAGAAATGATGTGAAATTTAACAAAAGCCAAGGTGTGAACAGATAAAGGAGATTTAAATAAGCCTGGCACTCTTAACTAACTAAAGGATGTCTTGATATATATCTCTCTGATCATGCTTGACATATCTAGGTCATGTTCTCTGAAGACTATTATTAGAGATTTAACCTTGGGTAATTGTGAAGTGTATTTTCTTCAGAGTAATTTTTGATCAGGTCGATGAGACAGTGGAAGTCTGTGTGTGTTCAAGTGCTTGTAATAATTTGGGAGTCTAGTTGGAAGACCTGGTTTCAGCCACCTGAGCTGGAAGGTGAAATGTACTGTTCCGTGGTCTATCACAGAAGATTTACCTGTGTACATTTTGTCAATTGTTGTAAAATTCTATTGTTTTGGAAGCTGGGAATGTGGAAGAAATGACCTGTTAAATTTTCAAATAAGATATGCTTCAGGAGGATGTTGTGCACCTCACAGCTAGAAGCTGTTGAAGTGTACTTGCACATTTGAACTCTCTGATGATATGTGTTATATAAGGGAGGAATGTAGAGTCTGGGAACATCTACAGCTTTAATTGACTGTGTTTCTTCTTCTTCTGCCTCAGCCCATCCCCTCCAGCCTGTGTAGGATTTAGACATTTTTAACCACTAGGGCACATAAGGATTGCACATGCTTGCTTTGAAATACAGAATCTGTGTGAATAGGAAAAGTGGGAATTAACTAGCAGCCTTGGTTCCTGTCTAGTTTCAGCGGTCTGGCTTTCAGTGTGGTGCACAAATATTTGTTAAGACATAACTATAGGGTAGAAACTCCATAAGCTGGATTTGCCAGTCAATAAAATACTTAACTAGTTTGTGCACTGGAGTCTTCCTTCAGTGGCACAGTTCCCTGAAGGAATAAAGACCTTGAAGCTGGAGTGGAGGAAACTAAGCCAGTCTGATTGTATGGGTTCTGTCTGCCCTTACTTCACTGAATTATGGGATTCAAACCAAACCAAAACAAACTCTCCCATCATTCTCCTAACCAGATCCTGCATGTCTGTACATCACCAGTAACATTCATGTAAATGCTGTGCTGAGAGTTGTCTGTCTTCACTGAGAGAGTAAAAGAACCTGAAGAGCTGTACACGGGAGGTAGAAGATTGAGTTTGTCTCGCCTCTTACAGCACATCTCAGCTGGGGTCTTCTGTTTATCAGTTTGTAAATGACTGCAAAGGAATGGAAGGGAGGTGGGGAGCTTGAAACACCATGGCTGGAGCTGTGACTTGTTGCAGGTCTGACCTGAACTTCCCGTGCCCTGTGCTATGCGAGCGATGCAAAGACACCTCAAGTGACAGCTGATGTGTGCCAGTGAGGGAATCTTTTAGACTAAAACACTGGATGGTAATTAATCTTCAGCCAGCTGGTCTTCATTTTGAAGAGAAGATTGCTGTGTTGGAAAAGAGAATTTTAACCCCTAGAGAGCAGGAAATGAGTGACAGGGGAGGCGTTTTGGCTTTAGAGACAGACTCGGAGCTCGGAATCCTCCTGGATGTGCTGCAGGGGAGTGCTGGTGTCCCAGTAAGTGATGCTTAGGCACTTTGCTGAAATACCTTGGAAACTGCTAGAGCAAGGAGACTGGTCTTCCAGTAATTCCCAGTTTGGTTTGAAGGTTCCTGTGCAAGTGATTGACAGGGTGTTTGGGAGTCACTGTCAGCTGTGATGCTAGAGCCTTCACATAGATATTAACATAGGAGGAAAACAGAAGCTCTTCTCTTTGCTGGAGAAGGCACAGATGTAACAGAATGTCCTTTGCTGAACCTGCTGTGTCATAGGGCTGGTAAAGTCTGCAGCCTTCCCTGCGTGGTACAGTGTGGTTTTTCATGGTACTTGGTCTCTGTGGTGATACCCAGAGAAATAAAGGTTGGGTACTTTGATGAAATGATGGTGGCTGTTCCGTTTCTGACTCATGCAGGCACTGTAGGTAAGTGATGGTGACGTTGGCTGAGTGGTCTCTGAAAAATGGGATTAATTTTCATTTCCTCAGAAGAGTTTGTGCTGTGGTAATTAGTGATTCCTCTCCTGCAATTCCTGATCACAATTTCTGAATTACTTGTTACTTCAAAATAGCAAATGGTGCATTTATGGAGCAGAATGTTATATAATAATGAAGGCATAAACTAACAAGCTGTTTACTTAGTTGAGGCTAAGACAATGTTATCTTACTTTTTTTCCCATTTTGGAATTTATCCACAGAGATTTTCATTTCAGAGTACACTTGTATTTCCTGGAAATGACCAACAGTAGGTAGCTCAGCTTGAAAGTGCAGTCCTTGAAAGAGGTAGTGCAGCTCAGCTTGCCACGGGATTCAGAATGGCTCTTAGATGTCAGTAAGGTAATATATTCCTTATTTTGATGGGAATGAAGATCTGTACTATGGCTACATGAAGGGAAAAATGAGCAGTACTTGGCTTTTTGTAGTGATGGTAAATTCAAACGGAACCATTTGCATTTGGGGAATTGAAAGTGACTAACTGAAATGTTTAGGAGGACAAAAATATATTTTAGGTGGAAACAGCATTGTTAAAATTGAAAAAATTGCCTCTCTTTAACCTGTTACATTTACCCTGTTTCTCTTTTTGACTTCCTTGCTTGCAAAGCATAGGCACACTGTACTTTGCTATGTTACAGTATTTTTAGCATTTGGTCCATTTTTCTGTGTTGCAGATCACAGTTGATGTTTTTTTTCTTAATAGCATCAACTAAACTACAAAATTTAAAAATATATGTTTCTCTTTAAAAGAAAGGGAAATTCAGGAGTACTAAATAATTAATTGCTTGATTGCAGATAAAAAATGAAATACAGGTAAGGAAACCTTAGTTTAGGTGTACTGAAAATTATTGCAAACAAAGGAAACTTTTTATCTCCCATGTGTGGTTCGGGAATCCCAAAAAGCAGGCTGGCTGGCACATCTGGGGCAGGGTCCTGCAGGAGCTTTAGGCAGGTGTTACCAGCTTGCCTTCCTGCAAGCTGGGCTTCCTTCCTGCTCACCTGGGCTGCCTTCACTCCCATCTGCCTGCTCCACTGTTTCTGTGGGCTGGTTCCATTCCGTGAAATGGTAACTGCAGTTAGGCTAGCCTATTCTGTAGTAATTGTTTATATTTCCTAATTTTACGCATAATGGCATTCAGATTTCTGAGAAACAGCAAAATAACAATTAATTAAGTCTATTTAGGAAGCTGTATGTTGAAAACTGTAAGCATTTTTTTCTTGTTGAAAGTTAATATTTGTTCTCGTGTCAGTGTTTTGGAAATAGTCTTGTATTCTGTTGCCTTTATCATCATCTTGTGAACACGATGCATAATGTTCTTGAATGCCTTGGATGTCTTAATATGGGTGGATAGCCATGTCTGATTTACATCTATCTTACCAGTTTGAGATCCAAACGGAGGCAGATGAAACTAAATAGAAGAGCAGTGATGGAAGCCAAACAGCTCCAGATCATCCCTTGTCCTTTTCCAGCTGCTGTGCCCACTCCCTCCTCAACAGCTGCTTCTTGGGAGCAGGAGTTAAAGAAGGGTGCGCTGTGCATGAACACTGGAGTTCTTAAAAGTGAAACAAAACTCAAATGTATTTAATTCTTTTCTGTATGAAACTTCTTTATCTAGCAAGCTCTGCTAGAAGGGGAAAGCCCTGCTGAAGGTGTGCAGGCATGTAGCTAGGGCATGTTTTTTCAGGCCTTTGAACTAGGTTAGGAATGTGTCTCAAGATGGAAGAATGAGTAGTTACTTGGTGCTTTTAGCCTCCGGGCTTGAAACTCGCAAGAGGAATGTTATTGTGTCTTCAAAGCCTGTTTCACACAAGCCTTTGTGGAGCGGGAACTTGGAGAGTCTTTGTATTATCATGCACACAACAAAAAGAGCCAGCCACCCAATTTGATCTAATTGGGCGGCAATGGTGAGATGCTTCTTCAGTAGGAAGGCTCTCGAAAATGGGGTGCATATTTTTAATTAGGAAATACCCTTTAGAGTGAAGGGATTGCCTACACAGACGTTTACCAGCTTGCTAAAACTCTCTAATTATACTGATGCAATTCCCCATATGCACATCCCTTCTTTTTCACCTCTTCCCTATGTAGTGCTTTCCCAGGAAGAAAGCAAATATTTACATTTCTTTTAAATTCTGTTTTGACCCTGAGGTGGTGGTAGCACATCCCTGGAGAAGGCAAGCTGAGGTTGAGAAAGTGGGGTGGTTCAGGTTGAAGTAATTTTTGTCTTGTTTTCTCCAAAATAAATCTGTATTCAGGACTAAATATGCTCTAATATATTAATACTACCTAAATTAAGACAGAACTTTCACTCAGTGTAACTACCAAATGTTTAGAGGAAATAAACCCATTGCTCTAGTGAACATGAGTGGAGTTTGAAGTGCTAAAACCTCATTACCTCATTTCTGAGAACAGCAGCTGCTTGAGTAGATACCCAGAGAAATTTATTTTCATTTTAGTGTGAGTAGCCTAATGTTTATTCAAAACTGAATGAGATCAACAGAAAAGATGGGAAAATAGCTTTATTTTCTTAAGTTTTTTAGTAAAAAAGCCCTAAGAACTCTGCAAAATCAGAAATTTTGAATTCCACAGTAGCCAGGGTCACTCAGTTTCACCTACTAAAGAGATGAGGCTTAAAAATAAGAAAAAAAAAAAAGTCTTTAAATGCAACGTTTATTTTGTTAAGTAAGTTCATTAGGTGTTCAGGGATTTTGTTAGTTTTCATCCTGTTTTTCATTCAAACAGAGGTTGAAAAGTCATTATATAAAATTTAAACAGCTGCTAAATAGTGACCTGTGTTGTCGTTAATTTCATGTCAAGAATCTGCATAAATGTACACTAATAGTATTGTCTAACTAGGGACTATATTAAACGCTAAATAAAAAGGTAAGATTGCAGATCATCATGATTTAGTGGTTATTGGTGTTTGAGAATGACCATTAAGAACATTAAAAAAATAAGTTTTCTCATTTGCTAATCTAAATGTGATTATTTTAATCACTTTAATTTGAATTAATCCACCGTGAAGCTAAGTGTCAGTATGTACATGATAATTAAATGTATTTGAACCAATATAATCATGCAGAAATGAAGGGTAGGCAGAAAGGACCTGGATACAGGATGTTGCCTGGATGCAGAGGAGCAGGAGCAGACAATCCATGAAATGATAGGAAGCTGAGTGGGGGAGAGGTGAGGGCAAAACCACAAGTACAGAAAAGTGGTGGTTAAATGTATTGAAGGGTAAGAGTGACAGACATGCTGTGTAAATTGGCCAGCTCCTGGGTCTTCTGTAAGAGAAATTTCACAAGGTTAGAGAAGGGAAGGTTGTGTAGGAAGGGGCACAGGGGCTGAGTGAGCAGAAAGAGAAATTGGAATAATGCTGGGAAGCTCAGATTTCAGTTGATGTAATTGGACTTTAATGGCTTGAATGATTCATAATCTCTTAGCTTGATAGGCTGTTATAAAATTTTAAACATAGGTATGAATGAAGCCTTGTACTGATAACATTGTGGGATTGCAGCAGTGGAAAGCGTTGATGTGCCAAGAATTGTTAGAGGAAGAAAATTCCTCTAACATACAATGTGTTCGTAAATTTTGTGTAGGCATATTTTGGAGGAAGGTTTGAATGATCCTTCTGCATGAATGGGCTATGAATTATTTTTCACCTAGGTGTGGAAGGAGCAGAATCTCCAATTAATGTAAATTACTGTACCTACTTGAGGTTGGTGGGACTAGGGCAGCATGCCTCAATTTAGGATGTGTCCCTTTAACAGTTTTTCTTTCTTTTTCTGGAATGTGTTACTACACTGTTCTGTTTGAATTAATAGTGAGTCCCTATTAATTTTAATTAGCTATAGTAATGAGTTAGCTCTAAAGGGCTACAAAATTATTTGTAATTCAATGTCTAGTTTATCTTCTACCTTGGTTATTTCATCTTTTCCAAAACTACTACTCCTGAAGATTGGTGAGGTGTTTGATCTGTCTTGATTCAAGCTTGTTTACTTCTTTGTTTCTTAGAGTAGCTCGTCAGCTTTTATTCCTTTATCAAATAACTCCTGTGATGTTAATCACAGATTTGGGTCACATTTCAGCATTTGCATTTGGGTTGAAAGAACCGGTAAAAGCAGAAGATTATTAGCAGGATTGCTTTATATATAGAAGAAAAGAGGACTACAGAACATGTAATGGTAGCCTTTACAGGACTCCTGTTATTTGTAGGACTTTCCAATCTGTTTGTTCTTTTAACTGATGAACTCTTGTAGTAGCATCTTACTGTTCTTCACTGTAACTTTTTGAAAGGTTTTGCTTTGGTTTTATAAAGTCAAGAGTGATATAAGTCTTGAATCTGTCTGGAATCTGTTTCCCTGGCTTTATCTGCATATCCGTGGTTGAATCTTGCAGCTTTTACCATTGTGACTTTCTCTGTTCTGATTCCTTAGGCTCAGTTCATGCAGGTACATCTGAACTAAGCCAGGGAGAGCCCCAGTAAGTGCAGGCAATCACTGCACTTCAGAAGCAGAATGCAGGACACAGGTTTACCATCAGCCTAAAGAAGTGGAAGGCCACACTGTTGTTTCTATCTTCTTGAACATGTATTCCTCTAGAGGGTTTTTTGGCATCCCCTGAAGAGCACTTGGGAATGTATTTAGGAGGAAATCCGGAACCATTTCTCTAGACATCAGCTAGCTCCTAGTTTGGTTAAAACCAACTGTGAAACCCCATCTGTTATATTCTTTCAGGCAGCAAATCTTCAAGTGGAATACCTGATGTGATTAGTGCCTTACACTGCCCTTGAAACCACACTTGTCTTGGCATACACTGCTGCTACTTCTGCCTCTGCAGAAGCTGTCTGAGATTGTCTGCAGGGTTGCTGTGAAACTGTGCCATTAGTGAATTGTGATCCTGACCAGCTTCAGCACCAGTCACTCAGCCCAGGGAGTCTTTGCAGGTGTGCTGGGTGAGAATCTGAGAGGGTTTATCAAAGTGAGTTTGCTTCTTCACTCACCCTGAAGGTGCTACTTTGAGGTAGGAATGCAGTGTAAGTGTATTTATACTATTAGAAAAAACCCCACTTCTCAATTACGGCTTGTTTTGGTTTAGGTGGTCCGTATCTGAGAAGACATCTTTTACTGCCAAACTTGTGCTTGCTGCTTTAGTATTCATGCTAGTTTAGCTGTCTGTGTTAGTCATCTTCTCAAGCAAATATTTTCTGCCGAAACCCAAATCCACACTGACAAATTAGCCTTTCTAGTTTAGATAAGGTCATATATATGTGGAAAATATTTTCAGGTGAAAATGAAAACATATATGTAATGGCTTCAGACAGCTGTCTTACCGACCTTCTGCTATAGTTACTCAAGATGTCATATGAGAAACAGGCAGGGTTCCCACCTTTCTGTCCCCAATTCTCCATCAAATTTAGTGATTCGTGGAGGATTCAGTTAGAAACTGACTCCAGTATTCAATAAGTAACTGGCTGTGATAGAAGGAAACATCAGTTTCCCTAAAACATTTCCTACTGGTCTCACAGCAATTCAGATGAGTCTGTGGAAGAAAACTTTTGTTCTTTTATTTAAAAATCTCTTGCATGTTTGTCCCCAGTGGTGTATTACAAAACTGGATGTCTGTTGTCTGGCACATGTGTGATTGTACAAACAAAACTTTCTTTTAACTATTTGTTGAACTTCTGGCATTATGATCTACATTAAGAAGTAACCTCTTAAAGACAACTCTGCCTTTCTGCTGCTCTATGCAATGTTTCCAGATGTATTTGGGTACAGTTAGAACATTAAAGTACTCCAAGCTTTGGTTTTTCCCTTTGCTTCAGTTTTCTAACACTTTCTGTTTTAAGCCTTATTTATTAATAAGTGTTACTGCATTCTGCTTATTTTTTTAAACTACTGTGTCATTTATTTGGCAAGAGAGGAGGAAGATTAAAGTTCTCTTTACCTCTTCCCCTTCTCTCCAGTGAAATTTTTGATTGTTCTGTTTAATGAGTCATTTTCTCTACAGCTGAAGTTAATTTAGTGGCTAATCCAAGCAGTGAGTATCTTCTGAGTGAGGAAGTGAGAGAACTTTAATTCTTTCCCCTCTTTTCAAATACAAAGGTATATCTTGGGTGTTTCAAAAAAAAAAAAAGAAACCCATGTAAGCGAGCAGTGCCTGTTGGAGGTATTTTATCATTTAACAATAGGTAACAAAACATCCATTGACTTCACTGGAGTGAAGTAAGTACTACAAGGGGTGTAGGTAGGGTTTGCAGTGGTGTACAGCTGCTGTATGTGCAGAAATGCTCTTTTTCAAGGGTTCTTTATCTGTATGTAAAAGCTGATAGTGAATGCCATTGAACTCTTAGTTGCTCTAATTCTTTCTTTCCTGCCAAAGTGTATGTGTGCATTAGAGGGAGTTGTGTGCTCTGGGCTGTTGAAGGCAATCTGGTCAAGAGCATTGTTTTCCAGAGAAAAAGGATAATCAAAAATTTGAAATTAAAATCACTTGTGAAATACTTCTGACGTGTATGTCATAGATTTGTAAAATCTGTTTCATATACTTCTGTTTGCTCAACATGGGGTGTTCTGATTTGGCTGAATAGTACCAAGTTACTGTGTGGCAATGTCCTCACACACAAGGCTTTGATTAAACATGAAAAAAATATTAAAGGCTGGCCTACATACAAGCTTACACAGAGAAACAAAAAGTGTGAATTAAGGAAGATAGCATTTTTATACAAGTGTTTCAATACCATGCATAGTAGTGGCTTGTCTGAGCAAATGAAAGGGACAGCATAGAGTGAAAGATTCATTTAGACCTTTGGGGAAGACACAGAGACATTTCATACCAGATCAGGGTTATTTGAGTTTTGGTTGTTTTTTTTTTTTACAACTAGGTATAATTTTAACCAGGGTAAGTTCAGTGACTTTGTTTGCTCATGTGGACCACAGGTATGCATGGCTATTCAAGGTTCAGTCATCAGCTCAACTTCCAATTGATTAAAGCAGAATTCCCCCTTGCCCTGAGCCCCTGTGCCTTTGGTTGCCGTGTATGACACTGTATTCCTGTGTTCAGTCAGCTTGCTGAGCTGAAGTTGCTGTCTGATTTGGGCCTCCTCTTCCCTGGAAGAAGAAGGGGGGGGATACTGGGGTGGGTGTGGTTAGAGTCCTGTCTCTGAACAGCCTGTGGACAAGGGAGAGTTTGTGCTCTGTCAGTTCAGAGCATGAATGGGACTTGTACAGGAGGAGCTGCACGAGGGAAGCTCTGGGCATGCTTTCACGGCTGCTTTTTACACTGTCATTTTGTAGAAGGATTCTTACCTCAGCTCCCATGCTGACTCCTCCTTTGCCTCAATATATGCATTCCTGTAGCTGAGCCAGGCAGCTACCTCAGGAACTAATCCAGGCTAAAAGTAACCAGGCTTAGGGAGGGCAGAAATCAGAACTCAGATTCATTTCACTTCATTGCTACAGACCCTAGTGCCAGGGCAAAGGAGGGGATGGTGTGTGTGGTGGGAACATTTACAGCAACAAGGAGACAGGCTTGTACAGGCTTCAGGTAGACATGAAACAGTGATCATCATCTCCTTGCAACATTTTCATTCATTTTCCAGAGTGGTTATTTCATTGGGCCAGAGCAGTAATAATGGTGTGAAGCAGAAGGGGCTTGTTTTTTTCCTGCATTAGGATCATAAAAACTTTCTAACTCTAATGGCTGGAAGTGAGCCTTATGCACAAAGGTTCTTTTGTTTTGTTTTTGTATAAACCCATTTGACGTTAAGCAGCCAAATCTCATCCTTTATGGTTGGTCTAATGCGTTTTTTAGAAGCTACTGTGCTTCTTGTTTAACTTCCCCAGCTCCAGAAGGCTACATCTCCTTACATGGTCTTGTCTCTTACCTGCTAAGTCAGGGATACCAAACCAGCACTAAACACCTCTGGTTAGAAGTCTGAATTGCTTCTTAGGAGTGATAATTACAACAATAATTTTTCTGTCATTCAACTATGGAGAGTTCTCTGGGTTTTTTAAAAAGAGATTTCCAGTTCTTAATAGAAATGGGAGTGATTGTGCTGAATTTTTTGAATTGTGTAGTAAGGTGAGGGGATTGTTGTTGTTTTGGTTTGTTTACTCTTGAATAGCTTTCCTGAAAGGCTTTCTGTCTGTTCTCTCTGTGCTTAAGGAACCATACAAGCTCTTGCTCCTTGGGAAATGTGTCACTGTGCGCTCTCTGTAGCAGATAGGCAAGAGAAAAACCCCAGTGAATGAGGCTTATAGTGTAAGCTTGTCAGAGTACCAAGAGCAGGTGAACTGATAGTTTACCTTACCTGCTATTTGATTTGGAAGTGCAGGCCAGAGATCAGTAGTTTACTGAGCTGTTAGGTGCTAGAAGGGGATGCAATTTGTGCCATAAGGTAGATTCTAGGTTTTGTTCCTCAGATCTGCAAGCAAGTATTTTGATTTGAAATCTTTGCCATCTTACTGTGTATTTGAAAATTAGGAGCAGATGCAGGCTTAATTTTTTTTTTTGCAACAAAGATTAAATGATTAAAGCTTAAGACATTTTTCCAAAGAAGGAGAAATATTTTGTTTTCCCGTCATATTTTAGGACTAGAAAGATAAAGGAGAGGGAAAATAATGAACTTCAAAAAAATCTTTCTGGATCTTTTCATGAAATGCCAAATAAAAAGCAGAACCCAAAGACCAAAATTAGTTAAGGAAATTTTTAATTAAAAAGAAGGAACCTAAAAATTCATGCATGGAATACCTGATGGGTAGCCTTTGCTGTGGGCTCAGTGGGCTGAGTTTGGAAACAATAAACTTGTAATCTGAGGCCTCTGACCATGAAGGAATTGATAGAAGCCACAGCACTCTAGCCTGCTGCTCATCTTCTCGCCATCCAAATGATAATGCAGTGAGGATGTATTTCTAAAGCTTGAGATGAACAGCAGGAATGAAAATATCCAAGCACAACTCCAAACACTCTCTCTGTTAATGTTGAGTGTCCTGCACTGCTAAAGGTAAGAAGTCTCACCCTTTGGATGGAAGTTCTCAGATGTGGGCATTGGAAGGATGTTGAATAGTTGAAGGATGTGAATAGTGCAATTGCAGCCATATGTTCATTAATTAATGAGAAGTGGCCTGTGTGTGGCCTTTGGTGAGTTGTACATGAGTCTCACAGCATGTTGAGAAACACTCTGATGTCATTTCCCTGTGCTCTGATGTATCTGCTGGTCTCTTTTTTCCTTCCCTGTAGGTGTGTTGGGGCAGAGACTGTCATTTTCCTGTTTTTGCAGCAGCCAGGCCTTGAGCTGTCACAGTGCAAACAATGCCCATGATCATTATCACTGGTTCGCACTCCTTATCACTCCTTATCCCTGCACTTCTCTACAGCACTGGCTGAGCCCTGGCTGAATGTGTGTCGACATTCAAAGTCTCCATAAACCCCAAATCAATAATCCTCATCTTGTTCAAAGAACTTGAGTTGTTAAGCTTTCTCCCTGCCTCCGTCCTGGTAGCTGTTTCTGCCAAAACTTGTCCAGAAGTGCAGCAAGATGTTTTTCAAGCCTGTCTCATTAAGGTTGTAACCTTAATGGTTACAACCTTATTGAATTTGGTGTGTACACCAGCTTCCTTTCCTCTGTTTTTAACATTAAGTCTTGTGTGTGATTGCTTTCATTTTTCTGTAATCTGTCTTGCTGATTGGTTTTTAGGAATAATGGCAATCTTAAAAGGCACATCTTGTATTATTTAATAAGAATTGGATCCTTTTTTAGCATCAAGTGATACTTTGTCACAAAACAAATGACAGGTGATCTGTCTTTTTTCCTGCCCACGGTTGTTGGGCAGCTTGTGAGGAAGGCTCTGTGTACCTGAAGTGAGCTGCAGTGCAGCAGAGGTGAGACCAACAGGTTCACTCCCTGTGAAACAGCTTGGAACTGGAGCACTATGGAGAGGAGAGAAACAGCTTCTAATTCTTTAATTTTATGACCACTGTCATCTAAATTTAAATCTTCTGTGATTTCAGGGATGATGAAACCAGATAGCTTGGGAGGATCCTCCTTTGGGGCACATGAGAGAAAGCACCAGCCAGACAACCGGTACAGACAAGCAAGAGGCATTGAAACACACAGTGATCACTCGAGCTGTGCAGGAGGGAGAGCTATATTTACCAGATACAAGTGCTAATAATGAGACTTCAAAGAGAGCACACCCTTTTATTCCACAGCTGTGCTCTGCCATGCAGAAGAGATAGGGTAGTTTTCCAGTGGAAGTTTGCCGCATGTCTTTGCCTTGGGGAAGAAGTTCAGAGAGTAGAATTAGCATAGAATTTCAGAAAGGAATTGATCTACCAGTAAAACCATTATCAATTACCTAAGAGATACTCCCAAAGGATTTGCAGAATGGTGGAGTTTGGTCTTGCTAAAAATTCTTGAATGAAACTCTTTTTAAGTTTCTTCCTCTGTACTGTGTCCATTACCTTGTAGTCAAGCCTGACCAATTCAGAGAGGATGCAAGATAACAGATAATCATTTTAAGATGCACTAACCTGTCATCATCATGTGCTTCATCTTCCTCAGCTGGATATCTTATTAGATGAAAGTCCCAGTCCAGGGAACCTCAATAATAATTGGTCAAAGGGAATAGAGCCCATATGAAAGTGAAAACACATAAACACTACTAGTCAGCTGAGGGTAAATAAACCTTCCATTCTGATGTTTGGTCTGTGATTTGAAACTAGTCTGACTAGACACACATTAAGGGGGAAGACAGTGCAAGTAGAATTGAATTAATTTGCACTCTGGAATCTGGGAGTTAGTAGAGTTCTTTTTTGGGGGGCAGTGAGTTACAGCATTTTTTCAATAAGTATGATATGCTAATTGTTACTTGCAATATATAATCATCTTTGCAGATGAAAAATACCAAATGAATGTGACATTTATATTTGTTAAGGAGCAGTCTGTGTCCACAAACCTGCAACAGAGTCCCAGATCTAGTAGGTATGGCTAAAAGAATTAGCTTTCTGTTGTAAAGTTACTGTCTAGACAACAAAATCTAATGAAACTAATACTTAAAATTGGGGATTTTTTGTCTGAAATTATTTGATACTTAAGAGAACAGAATTTGCTGATCCCTTGACTGCCAAAAAGGGGAATGAAGCTTTGATAGTTAATTTAAATTAACTGTTGAGTTTAAATAAAGGTATTGTGCGTTTCTTTTTTTCCTTTTCTTTCACAGAGGAAACTCCAATCATATCCAAAAATGGAAATTATCAGGTTTTTTTAAACTTTTGATCCAATACTTTTACCACATGAAGTTTCTGTAGTACATTTTAGGGGATAGCCCTTGGCAATTCTGCACATGATAAATGATGATTTCTGTGGTGTTTTAACAGTGATCAGGAAGCAGCAGAGAGCCAAAATGTTTATTTTCTTAAGATCTTGCATTAATCAGAAAAGTTCTTAAGGCATTTGTTTACAGTTGCTGGTTAATTTTCTTGTGTGATAAGCTGCTGTAGCCTTCTAATTTTGGTAAGTTTTTATAAAATTTCTGTTGGTGCTGTGGTGATCCATCCTGCCCAAAACCAGAATGCTTTAGCAGAAGAATTTTTCTTCAGTATGTTTTTTAATTTGATTTTTTTTTCCTCCAACGTTACTTGGATTTTACATTAACTCCTTAAAAAGTAGTTTTGAAGATTCTTCTTGACAGTCATTTTTCATTGTAAGGTAAAAGTGAGGACTGATAGCTGACAGATACAAAATGACATTAGGAAGCCTGATGTCTGTCTGTCATGCTAGAGTATCACCAGAATTGCTGTTACAAGATCTAATTTCTTCCACAGTAGTGTTCAAGTAGCTCCATCCATGGATAGTCTACAATTTCATGGACAATCCATTGCAGGTTTTGTTTGCTGTCATCAGCTGTGGAGGTGTGATGTGTGGGTTTGAGGTTTTTTTCAGTTTTGTTGTTTTGCACCCAATTTCTGTCCTGTTTAATAAATCTCCTGTATCTGGTAATTTTCCCACAATGATAAAACTAGCTCTGGTGGTCTTGATTGATCTCACTTGCCTTCCCTGTGGCTCCTAGACATCACTCAAACCAACAGCTCGATTTGTTACATTGCACCAGCCCCAGAATAATTCCAGTTTTGATGAAAAATAGTAGTACTGTTACTTTTGGGTAGCTAGATGCTGTCTAAGTGCAGAGGAATTCCAGAAGACCATCACATAACTTCAGTGGGCAAGAATGTGGTAGACTAATGTCAGCATAGGTAAACATAGGTTTTTAAACAGAATTTTTTTCCAGTTAGGAAAAAATTATTCTAAGCCATGCATTGCTGAACTCATGGTTCAGCCAAGAACTGATGGTTGCAACTTGGAAAAGAGGCTTTGTGGTTGTCATTGACAGTTTTCCAGGACTATTGTCAGCAACGTGGAGTAGCAGCAGCCAAAAAAATTGAGAAAAACCTGAGCTGTGTGTGCCTCTTGTATCATCAGGAAAAGGTACTGAGGACAGGAAAATATCTTTTGTTGGTATTTAAAACACTGGTGTGCTCACCACATTTTGAGCACAGAGTCTGGTTTTTGTGCTGACATCTAAAGAAAGTGGAGTTAGTGCCTTTAGCTTAGGGAAGGTACAGGGGAGGGCAGCCCTCAGTCCAGGGGGGTGGTATTGCTGCCTTGTGTGGAGTTGCATCATTTAAAAGGTTTGATTTGGAAGGTGGGCCACTGAGAAGGGCAGTGGGTTCAAGGTTTACAAAATCATGAGCTGGTGGAAGGGTGAACTCCAAGCTCTTGTTGACAGAAACCCTGCAGCACCAGGACACTTGGTGAAACTGGTTGGGAATCAGTTTAAGACAGATGAAAGAAGAAAGTGTTTGTTTACATAGCAGGTACTGAATTTATGCAACTTGCAGCCAGAGGATGTTTTGAAAACAGGCTGAGTAGGCAGGTTCAAAACATGGTTAGGAGAGTTCATGGTCAGCAGGGAGAATGTGAGGGGAGTGGACCACAGGACATGGGCTATTGGTTCTCTCTAAATAGCACCTTTTCTGCCTTGTTGGAGATGAATTCTGGATGAGATGAACCATCAGTCTGACCCAGCTGGGTGTTTCTTACATTCCTGAGCTCTCAGGCTTAGTGGGATCTTTTTGTCATTCACTTAAAATTACGGGGCTTTTTATGGCAGGGTTAGATGGAAGGCAGGAAGCCTCTCTTTTCTTTTTTTTTTTTGTATGTTCAGTAAGCTGCACCTCTTGGATCTAATTATTAAATTCATCAGTGCTGCAAGCTGATATGGCTATTACTTCTTAATAAGCTGGAAGAAGTTTCCTTCTTTCTAGCCAGGAAAAAGTACTGGGAAGTCCATCTGGGAATGTGATTCATTCAGGTCACAGTCATAATTTTCCACTCAGATTCCAAGGAGAGGTTTGGGATAGTGCTCAGATACTAGTGATAAGATTTTATTTAGATGTAGCTTTCAGTTGTAGTGGTGAGCAGCTACACTGTTGTTTATGCAACAAGACTCCAAACACACTTTTTATTATTACTTCATCAGTGGGACACACTCCTTGGTATTTGGTTATGTCCCAGTGAGCTCAGAGAATTCGAAGTTATTCAGCCCCTGCCTTGTCTGACAGTTACCAATGCTCAGGAGCAAGAGTAAAACCCACAGCTAGAAGTTATTGAATCTGAAGGATGTGAGTAATTCTTTTGCTAGAGAGTAGGATAGAGTATTACAATATTTTCAAGTATTTTTTTTTTAATCCTCCTTAACAAAGTTAAGTTCAGTATAGCAGTGCCTTGTAGGGTAGTAACCATTGGTAACTGGAAAGACAGTGAGCCTGGGCTTACTATCCATATTTTTAGATTTAATTGGGGAACGCTTAACATAAAAGAGGTTAATAAGAGAATTTGGAGGTTTTTGCATAATGTTAAGACAGGAGAGACTGCAAAGCTGAAAAATAGTGAGGGCATTCCTTTCAAAGGTGGTGACATTTTGTTTTACTTTTACCATCAGTGTCTTACAACAGGGAAATAAATGCCCCATTTTTATTGTAATGTTCTACAATTATTTTTATCCTGGAGGAAAACTTAATTAATGGAAAGGGCTAGGTTATGTCTAATTTGGACACTGTTGAGCTTTATCATAGCCTAATGTCAAGCTGCTGTAGAATCCCTCACTATGAAAGCTGAGCTAGCAGGAGTTATTATTCATGTGGATATATACATCTGACTTTTCCTTGCTGGGGCACAGTTGTCTTAGAAGCTTGTCTTAGAGCTTGTCCTGCTTTCTTCCTCCTTTCTTCTTTGTCCCTGCTTTGTCTTTCCACAATTGCAGTAAAATTTGATAGCTCAAAGTGTAAATTAATCCTAAACTATAGAAGTCCTCCCTTGAAAGAGACTGTAAATCTCAGCAATACACTTTGTAGAACACAGAGAAGGAGCCTCATTTATGGAAAGAAGGAGACTTATTTATATTTTTTTATAAATACTGAATAGAAGTGTATAAAGTAAAGCTTCCTCAGAACCAACCAACCAAAAATCTCCCCCCTTTTCTTCTTTGACCAAGAGAATGCTTTCTCACTGTTATGAAATATATCAAAAGTGTCAATATTTACTATTGCGTGAACAGTCTTAAATATTTACTATTTGAAGCAGCTCTGTACCTTTTTTCCAGTTTTGAGAGTGCCTAGTGTTTCTACTCAATACACTGAAAATATTAGATGTTAACATTGTAGTTAGTTATCAAAATAATCTTCTAATTTGAATTAAATGAGTTTGGTGAGGTGATATAAAAGGCATTCTTGGTGGGTGGAAAAAAAGCACTAGAAGAATATGGAAAGAGTGGTTGTTTACATGATGAGCACTGACACTGCAGACCCGAGCTTGGAAGCATTAGGATCTTGGTTGGTTTGGTTCCAGTCACATTGTGCAACAGGGGAAAACAAATGGAGAAAACCTCCTTTGCTTTTTGTCCCTTTCGTGGTTGTACCTGCCTGAGTGACTGTATGTCAGTCAAAGTACTCACAAACATGGAAAAATGAATCATATTAAACAATGGAACCTCTTGCTGTTCTGAAGAGATGGCAAGTTCAGAAAGCCCTTTTCATTGGGGTGTAACTTGGCTCGCTCAATCTCTTATCAGTCTCTCATCAGTCTCTCCTGTGCTGGAAATGTCGCAGCCCAGGCCCCGATGGGCCACATCTGTGAGCTCCTGGTGTTTTTCTGGGTTTTCATTCCAGATCATGGCCAGTCAGCTCCAAGAAAAATAAAAGCCACAGTCTGGGCAACTTCTCTGCCTCAGCTAGCTAAAAAAACTAGTGAAAGCAAAGGAGAGCTTTCTATCCATGCTGCAGACAGCACAGTCTGTGAGAAGGATACGGGGGGCAAGTACAGGTTCTGATAAAAAACTGTGCACTTCTTTTTCCCTCCCTTCACTCTTGGAATCAGTGTTAAAGGTGCAAAACTTAATATCCAGCATGAACAGAACAGAAAATTGGGGATACAAGCATCATAAAGTCACCCTAGGACACTGTAGAAATTGATCTTCCCACTTCCTAACCATCTTAGTGCTCTAATCGTAGGGGAGGAGGAGGAAGATGGTGACTTCTTTTGCTTCCTATAAGTCATCAGCTGTAAAGACTGAAGAAAGTGGCAGATAAGGATGTCTGCCTCAAACCTGCTTGGTTGTTTCATGCAAAAGTCACAGTGTAAAAAGCTCCATTTGCTGATCCATTGGTAGTCCTCCACTCCTTGAAATATTAAATTGCTGCAACTTGGTGTATGCAAGGATGGGGTACTGATGCCAGCTGGCCAAACTCTGAGGGAGGCATGGAGCCACCTCTAGCACAGGGAAGTGTGCAGGGGCCACCTGATGCACTATTTGTGTACAAGTACTCAGGGATGAACATCAACATCTCTTTTGATAAGTGTGCCTGAGTCTGCTGAGAGAGCATTTAACAAATGCAGCATAAGAGGAGCTGTGAGATGCTGAGGTTCCCTCTGTGGCTGAGTAAAGCTGTGAGCTGCATACCAGCAGTGGCAAATTTGATGCTCTCAGTGTCTATTTAAGTGGCCTTGCTCCTTAAAGTATACATGGTTCTGTTCTGCAGATGGATGAGTAGGGATAACATCACAGCCTGATGGCTATTGAAGGAGGAGAGATGTAGCACAGCCTAGAAAACTGTCACAACTTTGTTCAATTTCTCTGTTTCTATGGAAGTTGTTTTTTTCCACAACTATACTTGTAGAGCAGAAGCTGAAATTCAATCCAACTTCCTATTATATATGTATTTCTTTTGGCAGCTGTTGGCTATTTAGCTTTGAGAGGTTGACAAAGGCTGTCTGAAATACTCTTCTCTGATGATGAGGTAACTGACCATATCACAGCATGTGGGAAAAGCTTCCTGGGCAGCTAGAGATGGAGGAGAGGCAGTGGAAAACACTCAGGTCCAAATCAGCTGGAAAGAGGGGACAGCTGCACTGTGTTACTATGAACAGAAAAGATGCAGTTTGGTTGTATCAAATGGAGGAGCAGCCTCCCGAAGAAGGGAGAAGACATATGATAAGCTGTCAAATAAGCCAGGCCCTGAGTTCTGGCTAGTGCAGGGATGGCAGCCTACCTGTACATTGGAGGTGAGAATGGAGGAATTATTTTAATAAAAAGATGAAGTTCTGAAGGCTCCAGGTCCTCATCTAGGCTGGATCCCTGTTTTCTCCCTGTTGCAGAATATCAAATATCGTGGTGTTCCCATGACAGCCTCACTAATCTAGCTACTGCTGTTAGGAGTGACTGTAGCCTGATCACATGTGGAGATTACTGGAGCTACAAACGAAAGTATGGCCATTGATATTTTGCACAGTCAAGTTCTCATCTCTGAAGCTCTGTGAGCAGAAAAATTCCATCTGTTACTCTTGGAGAAATATGCAAAGTATCCACATAATCTCTTCAGCCTCTCTGTTCCCACAAATCACGGGTTGCTCTGACGGACGTGGTTGCCATGTTCGTTATGAGAAGGCTGAAGTCTTGTTGCATAGTTTCAAAGTTAACTTTAACACCTTCCTGGATGTTATCTCAAACTGTGAAATTTGTGGGGTTTTATATTTAGCTCAAATTGTCTGCTATAATTGGCTTTGAGGCTGCTTATAGAAGGGTAGCTGACTGCTCAGGAAGCATGCCTGCATTTCATGTTACTTAAAAACATGTGTCTGTCTTTTTGTCATCTCAGAATCTGCTTTGCAGAGTAAGATTTTTTGGCATAACTCTTCAATTTACTTCCTTTATTTCCTTATTTCTGTGAGAATGGTATGAAGCTGCTTCTTCTGGCATCTTCTCACTTGGCCACAGACTTGTCTTGACACCCCAGCCCACCCTCGATGATGCTCAGCTTGGCTCTAACTTTAGTTTCACACAGCCAGGCAGCAGTGAAACCTGGAGGTGGTGGCTCCCCTGGGAGTTCTGCTGAGAGGGACTCACACAACTGTGCTGAAGAACACACCCATTCCTGTGCTGTGGCCACAGCCTGCCTTGGGGTCATCTACTCCCCATATATTGTACCTTCTCATTATAGAAGAAAGCACTGTAATGACATAGTTGCTTGCCTTGGACTTTTTGAGTAAAATGAAAATATATCTCTATGGCTGTGATGTTTTATACTGATAGCTGTTCTTAGTGCCTTGCTAGAACCCTTGGGTGATAAAGAAAGAAAAGTAAAGTTGAATTCCTTCAAAACATTCTGTGAACAAAATATTATGTAAGTCAGAATTATCTGTCTTTTTTACCCCCAAACAAATGGGTTTTTTTATTAATTTGCAGTTCAGTTGCATTCTCTCAAGGGTAGCTGCAGTCATTCCAAAATTACAAAAGTAAATCCATCTAGATTGATGGTTCCCAACTGATGTGCAGGGGCATGCAGAAGAGCCAGCAGGCTGTTAGATATGCTTTGAAATCTGAAGTAATTATAGCATTCTCTCTGAAGTGTTGCATTCAGGTTATAAGCACACTTATGCAAGGACTTTGGCACATGCAGGTATATCATGGAACAGTTAATGGATGCAGGAGGATTCTGGGAAGAAGGGCCTCCTCAGGAGAGTTAACATACCTGGGTATCAGGTACTTACCTGGTGTGGATCTTACTTAATGCTTTGTTTCATAGTGAGGTAAACATTTTTTCTTAGTGGAACTCAGAGCTCTTATTGCACTTCATGCAAATGTTTGCATATTTGTGGTAACCAGAAAAATTGCAGCATAGTGATTATATTAGAGACTTGTATGACATACTCTTGCTTGTTCTTATTACATGTGGGTACTATGAATATCTCACAGTACATGAAACAGAATGAACACCATCTTTTCACTTTTAAAAGAACCTACCTACATTTCATTATGACACACTGTATTAGAAACCTCAGTGCTATGGATTTCTATTATTGATGTAATTCTTTCTTTGGAAAAGCTGTCGGGCTTAGCTGCACTCCCTTACATGATATTTGTTCAGTTGGAGTGTAGAAATACTTGTTAGTGCATAGCAAACCATGCAGGAGGTGCAGCAAGGTTTGAGAATTGGCTGTGCTGCAGCTGCTGTGCAGGGGTTGGAGTGTCTAGCTGTTTCCCAGCTGCTGGAATCTGTGCCAGGCACACCCACCCCCTTCAGCCTGGTATTGTAGCCTGGGGCTTGACCCTGAGGATCTGCTTTTGCTAAAAGAAAGGTATGTATGAAATGACAGAAAAAAACTGTGAGATACAGGGCCTGTTAGAGATGCTCTGCACTGTGAATAGAAAGTGCTTAGTAATGGCTTTTCAAAATTATAGTATTTTCCATAAATGATAATATAACTCAAAATTAAACAGTCTATTCCTATGCTTTTGCCTTCCTGCCATCCAGCTGATAGGATTCAAAATGAAGTATCAGCTGCAGAAGGAGCTGCACGTTGTGAGGCAACACACAGTTAGTTTCCTGAGCTGAAAAGGGGCCAAATCCACAGGTGAAGAGGGGCTGGGGGAGGCCTCTCTGCTGTAACTTAATCTGAAGAACAGATAAATTATTTTCTACGTCCAAGCAAGTAAAGAGTTCCCTCTTGGTGAACCAGTGATATACTGATTTATAAGTGACTGCTGTTTTCATGTTGGTTTTATAGCCTGTAAGATGGAGGGGCTTAAAGCTTTGGGGGGTATTTAGGTGTGTAGACACTAGATTAATTTGTGTTTTATTTTATGTGGGCATATATGGGTGCTAATATTCTATTTGATTTTCACAGAAACAACCACCACCAAGTGCAGAGAGTGGTTTAAAACGATAGGAAGGCTAAATATTGCTTGTTAAGGTAGTTTGATTTCTGTACTGTATATATCAGAGCCTCTTATAAGCTTTTTTCTGATAAATGTTCAAATCACCGAAAATAAAAGTCAGGGTGTATTCTCTCAAGACACCTGAGCCTCTCTGTAAGCTGTTTCCCCTCTTAGCTCCTTGCCTAGCCTAGCTTCTTTTGGTTACAGCTATAATGCAGGTTACAAAGGTACTTGAACTGCTTTGTTGCAGGTGAAGGCAAAAAGTAGTGCTTTAAAATACTTCCAGCTCAAAGCACTGAAACGCTGTTGCTCACCCAAAGGCTGTCCCTTAAGTGTTGAGTGAGTCCACTGTCCCTGTTTTACCTCTCAAAAGCTGAACCTGCAGGCAGCTTCAGGACAAAGAATGATGTGACCTTTGCAAGCTTCTGGGTCATGTTTTGAGCTCATAGTTTTCTAGCAATTGATAAATCTGCACATAATTTTTACCTGGAGCTGGACCATAGCAGATATTGTAGACATTTGAAGGAAATGCTGAAATAAATTTTGCTTTATGGCTGCCTGTATCAACAAACTAAGGGTGCCTGAATGTGCTGTGTGCATATATGCATATACTTGTGTGTAGCAGTCTGTATGTACCTGTGTGTGTCAAGGGAGGGGGAGATAAAACCCGTTTGTGACAAATGGAGGCAAAAAAGTGGGATAGGTCACATGAAAACACATCTGAATGATTGCAATATCAAGGCTGGTGTAAGGGGTTGTGTGCAGTAAAGTAAAATGTCCATTTTTTGTCCCAGCTACCTGGCAGCAGAAGCTCTGTAGTTGCTGCACCCTTTGGAGTACCCTGTCACTTGGGCTTCAGTTTGCAAAATATTACAGGGAATGTAGTGTTTTAAAGCTACTGTTGTTTTGTCCTTCATTAAGGCACAACATGTTTTGATTTGTATGGAGAATATCTTAAAGACTGGATGCTTTGGCAATGTAAACAATTGGAAAAGGAAAATGCATCTGTTTTCTATTACAATCTAATATTATGCTCATCTGTGGCTTCTAAGTAATGGGAACTTGTTTACATATTACAGAATATAGTTTATAATTTTATAAACATAGTTTATAGTTGCATATTGGTTTCCTAAATAAAAGAAAGAAAAGCAATCGTGGCTTATGGTAATGCTTGCACTGAGACAGTCCTGGAAGTCCAAAGAAGCAGCTGGTATCTAAGGGTGGGAATGAAAAGCTTCTGCTTTCTGCACTGCCTTTCCCATAGCTCAAATACTGCCTCTCTTTATGCTCAAATCTGTTTGGTACTACTAATGACTTCTGCTTACTAAATTTAGGATTTGTTGTAAATGAAGATTATAGCATTGTTTTCCTGTAACTGAATCTGATTTGTAAACCCTTAAGTGGAAGAGAAAGTCTTTTTCTTTAAGTGTTTTAAAGCAAAATGTCAGTAGACGTCTGTGTACTTCCTTGGTTTAATCCCTACATCTAAATTGCAGCTGTGGGATATTTCCAAACCCCTGTTTTCCTTTCTTACATTTCCATTAATTTTCAATGAAGCATGGCTTTGTTGAATGAATTGGGTTATTATTTTCTGAATCTCAAATACATCACGTAACTGTAGTGGCCAGTTCAACATTTAGACTCCACAGCTTTGAAATGTTACACATCAGTATTATTACTGTTTGTTGATGTAAGATTGCTCTGACTGAAAGAACAATGTAGAAAAATTTGGTTATTTAGTCCTCTCTTGAATGGCTAAGCTTACAGTACACTTCAAGCAGCAGTAAAGGAGTCATCTGAGCACAGAAGAGAAAATAAAGAGTATGGAAGCATGTGTAGATACATGCCTAAGCCCAGAAGAAGAAACCTGGCAAATAAAAAAGTAGAAAAAGATGAGAGATTCATGGGTCTTTTTATTAAAAATTTGTGATTACAATTATGCAAGAATCTGAAGATGAGTTAAATTTAAAATAATTGTTTCATTTGCCCTATAAGGAAGTTCAGGGTATTTTAGCTACCTTTCTTATTCTTTTGAAAATGTATATTACAAGAAGATTTTTCACTTAAAAAGTCATATGAATGTCTGTATTGTCTATATTTTGCATGGTAAAATAGCAAAACATCTAATTTGTTCCTATTTTTGACAACTTTTCAGTGCTTAAGGCAGAAATTTCCCATGCTTGTTACCGGTCTCCCTCCGGTTGAAATTCACTGGAAAACTTTAGGTGAAAGAATTTAACCATCTTCAGTGATATGAGAACACCATTCCTTTTTCATCTCTTCCAAGCACAGCTTCAGACAGTGCTGGTGTTTTGCAGATTTTGAAGTGACCTTGAAGTTTGGAAGGAAGCAATTGCTCCATTTCAGGGGGTGTATTTGCCTGAAAGCCACACTTTGTTATGTCAATACTCTGAGTAACTGAGAAATGCCAAGTTGCATTTACAGTAGAACCTGCTACACCTTCAGGTATTATTTGAAAAAGCTGTGGCTCCCACTGTGTGAGCTTCACAGACCCTGATGGCACTTTTCTCTTAGCAACCAGGACTGCAAGCTGGGAGAGAATCACAGACAAAAATGAAAGTCTGAGAGGCAGTTTTTTCTTGCTGAAATACCAGGACTTTGAAAGAAAAAGTTCCTGTGTTTGTATTTCATCATATTGTCTCTGTAGAACAAAATGCCTACAGATGCTATAGAAACTCCTGACTTCCAGTTTTCATGATTCTTAGTTCAAATTAAATGTTGCATTAAACCTTATGCATAGCTGGTAAGTGGAGAGAGATGAATATTTAATTATTGACACTGGAGTACATATAATAGAAAAACAGTAATTACTAATATAGGATGTATTTATCTGTAGAAAATAACTGTAGCTAGTTTTCGCCTTCTCCTTCTATGATGACTCTTATTTCTAACAATCCTCAGAATTTGAACTGGGAATCATAAATTTTGTCTGACAATATGGAGGTTTGGGGGGAGGGTGTTTGTTTTTGAGGCAGGGAACTGTCCTGGTTTTGGAGAGCTTTTTTGTCCAGTAATGCAATTGAACTACTTTTTTCATGCTACTATAGCCTATTTTAGGTCCTTTTTGTATATACACACACTTATAGGCAGTGGTATTACACTCTTAACTGTTGTATATGCGATAAGTAGAAAATGCGTGTTACAGAGCAATGTGATAGGCAATACACCTTCTGATAAATTCTAAACTGAAAAATATATATTTTTGTATGATAACACATTTGCAGAGTTTTCTTTTGTTCCTTAAGTGATTTGAAATGGTGAAACATATCTTCAGAAAAGCTTTAATAATATGAAAAATCTGCTGTTGCTGGAAAACAGATGTACAAATTAACATTGACTCTTTAGTTGCTGTGCTGTGTACTTTTTTTACCCCAAAAGACCATGAAAATTGAAGTTTTATAGCAAAAATACTAGCTTTATCTTAATTAAAACCTTCATTTAAGAAAACCGGATTTAAATTAGAATATTTTTGGGTCTGGCATGAAGATACAGATTGAAAGTAGAAATTGGGATACTCTTCCACCCTTCATATGTCCTCTTTACTATAGCTTGGCCATTCAGAATACTGGAGGTACAGGGAGTTTCCAAATGGATACAAAACCTAAAAAAACAGTGCAATATTCTGTTGGATAAGGGGAGAGCACAGGAAGAATTTAGAGATAGCTTCTGAAAGCAGAAATTGTTTTAAAAGGGACTGAGCGGTAAAACTTCTTGAAAATGCCACTGCTGCTTGTCACAACCACTGATTATTTTTAAATTATATTTAAAATTTTATTTTGTATTTTCCCTCTATGTTTCAGGCTGCCTTCTTCTATCTCAAGCATATCTTTGATCTGCACTTGCTCCTTGAAGAATAATGCAAGCTTCTGTTTTTTAACTTACATCTATAAGGCTGAATGGAACATTACCCTCCTTGTTTGACCTCCCACATGCGATGCACAATCCATTAAATCTCATGTAATATTTAAGAATTTAATACATTCTTTGCATAACATAACAGTAATAATACTGACAAAACACTGCTCCAAGCAAAACTGCTTATACAAACAGCTGATCTGTGAGCAGTGGAGCTAATGAAGCTGTGTTTCCTATAGATTTCTCCCATATATTAACTGGCCCCTTCCCCTCTGCAGCTTCTCTGGAGTATCTGACCAGCAGTGCGGGGCTGATGAGGGAATGGATGCAGGGCTTGAACATGGGTGCTGACCACCCTGCTCTCCACTTCCTTTTGGGGAGAGCTTCAAATGTATCATCAGGTACTTTTGTAATCACTGAGACTATCAGCAGGCCAAGTTAGGTACAGATTCTTCTCTTGGTTGAGATGACTGGGTGGCCAGTGGTACAAGTTTGTGTGGTAGGTTATGAGAACAGAGAACTTTCCATTTTGTGAGATTATGAAGTGCAGTGATACAGCATGATAAGGCTGGATTTTCATATATTTTGTCAAGGTTAATGTCTGGAGGATGTTTCCAGTCACTGATTAACCAAGACATCTTAATAATATGTGATATTGTGTGCACACCCTGTAGTGTGTATGCTAAGCCTTTAATCTGTGCTGCTATATGCTTTTAATTTTCAATTGACTTGTACTAATAGCTTCTAAAGGGTTATCCTTAATGCTGGAGTTGACAACTCATGGAAGATTTATGTGTGACAATAAGTGTCTATTATCATCTAGTGAGATTCTTAGTGATACTCTTGTGAACAACTTTCATTATATGGAAAGAATTTCATGTGCCATGTGTTTTTTAAAAGTTTAAAATATCTGACGGAGAATTCTGAGATGAGAAAAACTTTCACCTAGTTTGACTTTTGCTTATGTAATTATAGAGTTTCACAATGCTAGATTGGTGTTGCAATTAAATAGCTAATGTGACTGTTGATTAGTTTCCCTTTTGAAATCATGGCAACTGAACAAGGGAAGGTTAGTCCATTTAGGCTGTTAGTAACTTTAGAATATAATATTGGCAGTCATTCAGGCTTTTAAGATTTGCTGAATGAAACTCAAAAGAAGCAGCAGTAAAATACTTGATTTGTCTAATTGGTCTTTATAATTTGGATTTAATTCACAGCTGTATCCAAATAGGGCTCCCCCCTCCCCAAGTGCCTGCCAGGTGCTGCCTCCTCTGCTCTTCAAACTTGAGATAGCTTCATTGTTTTGAATGAGATTGTATTTCCTTTGTGCCCTATATTTACTAGTTTCTTGTTACTATGGTTTCTGGAAATAAATTAGATGACAGTTGTTTTAAAAACCTAATCTATATACAAACAAGTTTTTCAGTGTTGAAATAGTGCAATGAAGAGTTTAGCATGGACTATCTCAGAGCTTATTAAAGTGCTCAGCGTGGTTATTGAGGTTAATCCCATAGCAGTCTGGGGGTACTTTGATTGCTAATTCAGTAGGAGGAGAAGGGTAGAGCTCTTGCTTTACCAGTGAAGGCTTATATTCTGATGTTGGAATTTCGTTGTCTTGTTTGGTTTTTTTCTCCAGCTAAAAATTCTATTGCATGTAGAGTTTACTTAATTTTATAAATCTGTTTTAATGGGGAATAATGCTTGCTGTATGTAGTCACACTCAAATGTTATTTATTTTTGTAAGCATTGATAATTTTGCCTCCCACCCTTGTGCATATGGGTTGTTGTAGTTTCAGACCATGCGGCACAAAACGTACATTTCCCACATGGAATGTATCCTTCAGTTTGTAGGAGTGATCCAGGAATGAGGCATTTTTTCAGTACTTTTTATTCTCAGCAGTGTGTGGCTGCCCAATGTTTTATTTATAGCACCTTGTCCAGATGCTGCCCTGCGTCTGTCTTCATGTGGGCACTGTCAAGACATTACCACCCTGCTGTGTGCCCCTGGCACAGTCTGAACTCTGCTGGCAGGTAGCAGTTCTCAGCTCACGGGCAAGGCACTGAGATGCAGGAAGGTTAGGGCAGAAAAATTATGCCCTAGATATTATAGTGACTGTGCATGTTTGAGATTTCACAACGTCCTCCTCCTCACTATAAAATTTCTTGTAGAAAATAGATGGGGCTTTATCTTTTCCTTGAGACTAAGTAAGTTGAATAAAACTACAGAGCAAATCAAACCAAGGGCAGAATTAGATTTCAGGTCTTTCTTGCATGTGGCTGTGTGCTTGTCCAACTGGCTGTAGGTTGTATGCCCCAACCACAGCACTTTACTGTTGGCAGCTTTTGAGTATGGCTGATGCTTTGAATTTCAGTTATCAGCTTAAGTGTCAAAGGAGTCTGAACACCAGGTTTGAAGTGCTGGGAAGAGGAAGATGCCATGTGAGTCTTAGAGAAGTTTTGCAATTTACGGCAGAGAGGGAAGGTAAAAAGGTCAGGTCAAATGAGTGCAAATTACTAGAAATAAATTGTGAATGTCTGTGGATGTACATGAAAATGCATTCATACAGAAAGAAATTATCTTGTATGTCAGTAGTTTTCTAGGATTTCTTGTCTTGGTCTACAAAGCAGAAAACAATGTGTCAAAGCAGTTAATGTAATTAATTTCATGTCAGACTGATACCTCAGTGGTACCTCAGTGAAAAACTAAATCTGTGGTTAAACCATTGTTTTCTAGTCCAGCTTCAAGATGTAACAAGCTTGGCTGCTGCTTTTTGCTTTTTACCAAAGGCCTTCTCCTTTCCCTTTATTAAAGCATTACCTCTGATTTGTTTCCAGCTGTTTCTGCTGTATGGTAGTTTTTATACTACAGAGTAGCAGACGGTTTCAAAATAATGGATTCTTTCCTTCTACCTTGGCTTTCCAAACTTCTTGGTACAATTCTGTCAACTTTATGATATTTCATTTGTTCTTATCCCTTCCCTGCTTTGTTTTCTTGGCATGCTTTTCACAATGTGTTTTCCAGTATGTCCTTATTAACCTTTTTTGATACTTAATGCGCTGTTGTTTTGAATTGAGGAAGTGTTTCATCCAAAATCACTGCAGAACTTCCTTCCCACGCTGCTGCCCAGACGTGCTGCAGACTAGCTGCTTAATTTGCACTGGCAAAATTTCAAAGTGAAGGTCAGCTGGCCAGGTTATCCCCCCACGGGGCTTCTGTATCCCTTCCTAAAGGCCATTTTTCTTCTGTTTGTTCTGTGTTTCCCCCTTATTTGTCCATTGGGAGGAAAATGGCTCTAGAAAAGTTGAATGGTGTGATTCCTTCCTTGCTTAAGCTGTAACTCTCACAATTTAGCATGTATCATGGAAACAGTTTCAAGGCAGTTTAGACTATTTATTTAGGTTTTTTAACATGTCAGAGAGAAGTAAATCTGTCAGTAAATGAGCATTATAAAGTTGGGTCAGAAAAGCACAAGAGAAAGTGGTAAGGTTTGGCTTCTGGAATGGGGAACCAGCCCAGAGTGCCAGAAGAGCATGTGAAATACAGATTCACAGAAAGATAAGGATATTCAGCAGCTGAAATATATTCTGATTATTTGGTAGCTACACTGGGTGTTATGTGTTGCTAAGCTCCACTGCTGATGTAATTTACTTGATATAATATGAGCACAGCTTCAGTGCACTCAATTTTGATCAAAATTAATTGTGTATATTTAAATTGCTGACAAGCTGAAGGGGTGTGAGTGCATCTAAAGGCACCCAGGTCATCTGCTTCCCTATAGTCAGAGCAGTTGTAATTATTATCAGCATTGGTGAGTTTGTTTGAATTCTAAGCTACCATTAAAGTAATTTAATTTGAAAAATAAAACTCCTAAGAAAGCTCCTTTGAAGAACAAATTGCATAATGATGTTGTTTCTGGGTTTCCCTTATTAATAGTGTCGATATTTGGTTGTATGTTTACTAAAGGTAGAAACTGAGCAGTGTTTTCTCTTGAAGGATACAGCCATACAAAGTGTAGTTCACCAGTGCTTACTTGAACTGGGTGTGGATTATTGGTCATCATGAGAGGTGTGAATGCCACAAATTCTTCAGGGTTAGACTCTGCAGATTCGAGAGCTGAACAGTACAAATTCCAAAATAATGAATGATCCCAGTTGTAGAATTTGCAATTCTGTTTGAATCTTAAAGACACAAGCAGTGTTGCCCTGTGAGGACTAAAGCTATTAATGAGGTGGTGCACATTTAGGGTTTGATATTGCTCTCATTATTGCAGTCTGGGGACGAGAGAAGACCTTGGGCCAGCAGTGGGTTTATCTGAAGGATATCAAACACAAACAGTGCTGCCAAGTGTATTAGAGGAGCCTTATGAGAAGATTTGGGATGAACTTGGAGTATTGATCTCATGAGATCCCTGGCTTTGTAGTAACATCGTTATTTTCAGTCCTGAAACAAAAGGATTTTCTCTCTGTTGTAAGCCAGACTCAACCTTTAGCTGATTACTCAAATAGACTATTATTAAAGGAAGGGAAAGATTGAGACCTTCAGTCCTTACAAAGTTGGAAGACACAAACATGAGAATCCCATTTATAGCATTACACCTTTTAATGAGAAAGACTCTGCTCATATTTTTCATTTCATAGAAACCAACCAACCACAAACCTACAGGCTGCATCTTGGATTTTTGTTACTTGCAGCTGCTGGACACTTATTTTGTTTTATGGCTTGCTTAGCTGTGCCGCCGCAAGAAAAGTTGTAGAATTTCTTTACAAAACATGCTATCAAATTTAAGCTCTTTCTTTCTAAACTTAATTGTATTTTGTTTCTTTTAGTCTCCCAAAACCCCAAAAATTTGATAACTTCTTTTTCCAAAAATGAAAAGATGAAATATTTAATCAGAAATTCAGTATTTGGGCCATTAGTCTTGTTCAAACCCCAAACTGCTACTGATTTTGTCTAATAGAGCGGGATATCCCTTCCGTATTTTTTCTGCATAGAAACTTTGTGATTTCCTTTTTCCAGTGTGTTTTATGCAGAGAGCTGGCTGGTGTCCTCTTTTTGGTGGAACCAGGCAAACCTGACCTCCAGCAGCTTCCCTCTCTCCCGTGGCAGGTGCTAGGGGCAGGCAGCCCTTGGCTTTGTGTCTGTGGCAGCAGCCTTTCTTGCTGACCTCAGTGATGGGTTGAGTTTTCTCTTGAATGAGTTTAAATCAGGTTGACATGCTGTAAAGTTAAAATCAAACATAGGAATTCTTTGCTGGGCAGAAGCTCATCCAAAGAATGTGTGTGGTTTAGTTTGCGCTTTCCCACTGTACTTACATCTCAGGAAATGGGTTCGGAAATATAAAAACGTAGTTCTGCTCATCATCTTATTTTTAAAGTCTCATAGTTGTTGTTTTTTCCCACCTTCTCTTTCTGGGAAAAAGAGGAAAATTTTCTGTAGTGTTTTTTTTCCAGGGCTGTGCATGAACTGTGTCTGAACCAATAGCAGAAAGCTGGTATCATCTGTAAGTGGTCTTTGGGCTCCTTGTTTCAGCCATGAATGACCTCTATAAAAGACAAAACCGGGTGGCAACACCAGATTCAGTTATTCTGCCTTGTAGGAAAGGAATTGGTGATCCCCAATCTTCAGTAATTCTCCATTTAAGACGTTCACGGGAAAGCTGAAATAGGCATTTTGGGGTACAAGGAAGAAAAGCTAATCTATTAAATGAAGATTACAGCCTGACAAGTTAAATAGCAATGTTGTAATTACTTTGTTTGGTTCTGTTTGGAATTGCTTTTGTTCGACCGGGGCTGCAATTAACGCACTGGAGGAGCCATTGTTCCTGCCTGCATTCCTTGGCTCTTTCGCGTCGCTGGGAGTGGGGAAGCGCTGCAGCTTATTTGCATCTCTTTGAAAAGGAGTTACTTGAGCTAGCTTAAATTTTGGTCGATGTTTTTAATTTATCCGAAGGAGATGCTTCCCGTGCATGTGTGCACTTTAGTAATGCCGGGAAAAATGTAAATATGCGCTGCTTGTGCTCATCCGTGTGGGGAGCGCGGCAACGGGGCTGCATTCGGTTCGTGGGTAGGTGCGCACCGTTTGCTTATCATTAGTGATGACTCAGGGAGATGTCACCAAGACGAGCTGTATAAGAGTTCTTCAAGACTTTTTAAGGTGTTTACTTTGTATCGGATGTTTAAAGACACCAGGCAAAGAGTGCGGCAGGCTGCACGGAGAGCTCGGCTGGTGGAATCCTATGTGAGAGTCCTCCCGAGGATGTTCACAGTGGCCCTCCTTTTGTTCCGAGCTTGTGTTTGTATGTTTGTTCCATGCTTTTTATTTTTTATGAACTAGATCTGTTCATTATGTGGGAAGCCGTGACACACAGAATAAGGTGATATATGTGATCCTAAATTAAACTACTAATGAACTTCTAAAACCTTTTGTTTATAACTCGAACTATGACAGGAAGTCTTCAACTAGTCCTTGCTCGTGGTTTCAAATGAGGTGTTGATGTGATAGGTACAGTTCTGGAAAATGTGTTTGGATTAACAAGGTTAATGGCAGAGCTGCAAAATATCCTCATTTGGTAGATTGAGAAAAAAAATCTACATTTTCTTCTGTCAAGAACTATCTTTTCATTGACCTGGCTCTGTCACCTGTGGAGTTGTTTCCTAAACAGATGGCAGCTGACGCGGGGAAGGTGTCACAGTGTGCTGAGCAGGTCTGATGTTTGGGAGCTGTGTTTTGCCCTGCTGTGTTAATCAGTGACCAAGTAGTTGCATTTATTTGCTGACATGATGGTGGAACTTCAACAGCAGCTTCATGTTATTGGACTGTTTAGAAATTAAATGACTCTTTGGAAGGGCATTTCTATTGGCGTTTTAGGGACAAGACACATTATTGGCTCTTAATAGCAAATGGAAGTTTAAGTTGGCTACTGGAAAGCCTTTTGCTGGAACATTGCTTGAGTTTTCACTTTTGTTAGTTTTATTTTTTCCTCCTTGGTTACTTTCAAAGAAAATTGAGAGTAAGGAAGGAGTAAGGATTACACTTTAAGTGTAGTTTAGCAACACATCTATGTTATGTATGAAAATTTTGTTTAATTTCAGGAAAGATATATTAAACTGTCTAGACACTCTGCTCTTAGTTCAAAATTTAAGTGCTCTTCTTCTCCAGTTTCCCAATAATGGAAATAAAATGAAATATCACCTTATTTTTAGTTACTGGATTTAAGAATGGGATTTCAGCTGTAATAGGAACTGCGGCTAGCTGTGCTGTATCCATCCTGGACTAAGAGATTTGAGAAGGAAGCTTTGCCAGCTGGAACGTACCTCAGTGTTATCTGCATGTGTGTTGTAACAGATGTTGAGCAGAGACTACTTGTCAGAGGTACCTTGTAGGAACTTTTAAAGATGCTTTTTTGTTTCAGTACATTTTTTTTGCATCACTAACTTTTTCCATAAAGTCAACCACAAACTGTATTATTGGGGACTCCAGCTGAAACTTGTGGTGAATAGGAAATAGATTAAACACAGGTTTTCCCTTTTCTCTGGCTGCCAGCAGTGATGTCAGTAGTTTTAATGATCCTTACCTCAGCTCGCTGCTGTCCTCACACTCTCTATTAAAACACTTGTCTTCTGCACTGTTTTGTGTGTTGTTAAGGAAATGCTGATGGCTGGAGGTATCCAGCAGATTACTTCATTTCCAAATAAGGTTCTTTCACCTTAAAGCACACTGCAATAGCTCACTGAGGAGAGAGGAGATTCAGATTGTTTTGTCAAAATTTCAGGGAATACTCTTTTGAAGTCCAGCAAAGAACATTTGTGTGCTAAAACTGTGGATAGTGCTTTTGGCTGTGCATGAAGCACAAGTAATGGATCCAAGGTTTATAGGATGTGTATTTCCAGTTACTTCAGAGGAGCAGCTTTGCTCTCAGATTGTCTGTTTCCTACACATCTTTGTGCATTCAGGCAGAACAAGCACCACTGGACTGTAGCAAGTAGTGTGGGTTGTCATTCTCGTGTTGGTTGTCATTCTCATACCAACTCAGAGGAGTTAGGTATGAAAGCCACTAATTGCAGTCGTTTCAGATGGTCCTTAGCAAAGATCCTAGCTGATTTTTTTCTTCTTCATCCCAAAATTAAAAGAAAACAAAAGCTACCAATACATCTTTAGGAAAGGGTGACAGACAGATTTGCATGTTGTGCTGCTGAGGATCTGGAAGTGTAAGTACAAGCTTGAAACTGCTCCATGCTCCTGTGTCCTGTCATGCCTGCAGCTAAGAATTGTATGAAATTCAGCCTGTACCAGGTCATGTCCTACATGATTCTGGCTCTTCATCCTGTCTCCAACTCTTGGATATTTCAGGCTTCTGTGATTTTTCACTCCTTTTACACATGTGCATGACTATAATATACAAGTGTTTGTAACTGTGGGCTTCTTCCGTTTTCTTTTCTTAGTGAATTCCTCTAGGAAGTGTTTTGTTTTTCCAATAGACTTGTTACTTTCTTTCTTCCTCTGCTCTTCTGACTTCAGAATCCAGGAATAAATGCCCTCCAGTAGTGGTTGAGATGACTTCTTGGCTGTATTGATGGAATTGGTGAGGAATTGGATGGGACAGGCAGTTTTGTTCAATACATGATGTATTTGAGTTTAGATGACCTCGTTTAGATGAATACTGGTGAAGAGGCATAGAACTTGGACCTGATGCTGCAAATCATGTATTATTTATGCTCTTAAAATCTCTTAGCAGAATCAAGTTTGGCCATGTAGAAAAGCTGTTTCTTGCTGTCTTTCCATTTGCCCTGTTTGTACAGGGCAGGTTGGACCTTTGGTCCTTGCTGGGGGCACCCAGCAGTTCCTCTGGCCCTGCTGGATGGGAGCTGGACGTGGAACACCCACCTTGGATATGCAGCACACACATCACGCACACTTTGCCCCTCCATTTAAACAAGTAATTTCTCTTTTGTTGCTTGTCTTTATTAATAAAGTATGGCATTACTGGCTAATTTTAGGTCAAATGTACTTGAAAGCTGACAGCTATGTGAAGCTGTGTATAGATATTTGGGTAGGAACATTCCAGTAGATCGCAATGTGAGTGCAGAGGAAAGTTGAAAGTAAATAAGAGATCTGTGAGATAATTCTCCAGGGAGTTTTCACAGCATACCGCACATCATTTGCAGGGATAGGCTTTCCTTTCACTTGAAGGACCACACAAAGTAAATTTTGTTTCTTGTGCAATTAAAGAATATAGGACAGGAGGTTTTTTCAGTTTTTTCAGTTCAACGTGTCTATGGGAAGCCTTTATTTGTACTGAGGAAAATGCAGTGTTTACCTGTCTTTTCAAGAACACAGTTAATATTGAACAAAGAAATAGACACACTTTTATGTAAAATATGAGTCTTGCTTCAGCAGATTTTAGCAAAACTATTGAAATGTAAATGCTGGTAGTGCTCTGACCCCAGTTAAAAGACAAGTTGTATTCATTTCAGTGCTGCGTGGTTCGGTTCCCAGTGGGTCTGGCTTGCATGTCAGTGGTGTGCAGAGAGGAACTGGGACTGTGGTGTGGGAGGCCCAGGGCTGCTGGGCAGTGGGGGACACCAGGGCTGTGTGTGTGGCCAGCCAGTGCCACGGGGCCTCAGGAGCTGGTCACATGCTGAGGCACCACATGCCCTGGTGCCTCAGCACGTGACCTCAGCTCTGTGTCCCCCAGCAGGGACCGTGCTCCCCACAGGGGCTGGAGCAGCTGCCAGCAGGACACAAGGCCATCCAGCCCCGAGTGCATCCTGCTGGGCACTGCCTTGCTCCTCATCAGGGCTGGGACTGACAGCCTGCCTGGGGAGAACCAGCAGAAAGGCAGAGTCCAGAGGACTTGCTGACCCAGACTGGTGCACTGTGCACTGGGTCAGGGGCTGCAGCAGACAAGGAGAACTGGGGGGGCAGGGTCAGAGGCAGCTTCTGGTATTCATTCCCCTCTAAACCTGTGCTGTGCATTATCAGGGCTGCAGGACCTTGTTATTCACCTAGCCCTCTCTCAGAGGGAAGCAGAATGCAGATAATTTTTGGCTTTACCAGGATTTTCTATATACAATTTTTTTTTTAGAACTTGTATATCAAATGGGAGTGGTAATGCTGCACCCTGAATGCTCCATTCCTTGGTCGTCCTTCCCAGGCTAGCCTGGTGTTTGCAGGTGGCCAGGAAAGCCTCTTGTAGAGCCTGACATGCAGTGAATCTTTCTTGTAGCTGGTAAAAATGCCAACAGCAGGCCGGTGTTTGGAGCTTTCCTTTCTCTTGTTACAGGAGCTTGTCAGAGTTAATCAGTATGGACACTTAAATTGTTTCTGCTTAGGTGAATCTCTTGCAAGTTTTAAATGTGTTTCTGACTGCTTTGAATTTTATTGCCAACATCTGTTTTAAATGCTTTTGGGATTCACATGCTTGAGTACAATTCAACTGTGTATGCCATAATTTTTCAAGGTGCTAACTCTTTCACTTTGAATGATAACTCTTTTAAAGAGAAGAAAAAAAAAAGGAGGGGCAGGGAAATAATTGCAGAAAAGTTTTAAAGTGCTCATGATGCTAATTTTCTTTCTCTTTCAATTCCAGAATGATGACCTACACAACCTCAACAAATCCTTCTTTTAAACTCATGGGTATCAAGACTATAAATGTTTCATGCTATCACAACTAGGACCTCACCTCCTCCTCCTCTTCCTCTGTAAATGGGTACGATGCATCCAGTTCAGTTTGTTTACTTTACACAAACCTCAGGAGTTGTTGACTGAGCTGCACATCCTGTGTTGTGCCAAGCAGAAGCACTGTGACACCTGGACAACAAGTCTCTCTTACTTCATCCTCTACCATAAGGACTTAGCTGGCCACATGAACTGATGTGCCCACCACTACATCATGGTGAGAATGGGTATTTTACTAGCACATTTACACAACTTCATTTGCTGCTGAAAACCTGTATGACAAATCATCATTGTAAATTATTACATACAAGACATAATGTTGGTTGAAGAGTATTAAATATTTAACATAGGTTTTGATTTATACATGTACTTTTTTAATTAAAATGTAACTTTTCCTACAGCACATCTTTTTTGATGTGGAACTGAGGTATACTATATTCTGTTGTAAACAGAGTGGGGAACCTGCTTAAAACAAGGCTTCTAAGAATAGAGTAGGGTACTATTCTTGTTTTAAGATTGTAATTCAGAAAATAATATAATACGAGTCATTGGTCCCTGGGCCTTGATTGTACAGTCATATTTACTGATACTATCAGTTGTAAGATAACCCTGATGTTGAGCTGAATTCTTTCCAAAAGAAAAATAATTTTGTACTCCTTGTAAAATAATAGTCTGTATTAACTGCAATGAAGACAAACATTACTGTACATGGTTATTTACAAGTGTCAACTTGAATTCATCAATTGCACAGTAACTGACAAAAAATCAGAAAAAAGAAATCAAAGTCTTCCATTGTATATATTGTAAAGAAGAAAAACAAGCAAACAAAAAACCCCCAACCAACAGGAAGCCACAAAGCAAAATGGAGACAAAAAAGGGTGAACTTTTTAAATTGACTCTTTCCCTGGAATGAAAATATGGGTGTTTGTAAATTCTGGAAATCTCTTTCTATATGTAATAAACTAGATACTGTTTTATCTGCTGTAGTGGGTTTTGGGTCTTTTTTATTTTCTTGGTAAGCTGTCTCAAATATCTGAAATTGTCCCACCAGGTTTTTGTGATGTTGCCATGGTTTGCCACTGAGAATGGCTGTGGACCACTGTAGCTTAAGAACAAAGTGAAGTGTAATTTGGTGGAGTAGGGAGTATCTTTCCTTGCATTATTTCACTAAAGCCCTTGTTTCAGTTTTCTGGAGATGCAGCTCTCCTTCCACTGAAATCAGGGGAAGGGTTCACAGAATGTAAAATCACTTGGAAGCCATAGCAAGACTTCAGCATAAAATTTAAAAAGCACAAATCAGATGATTGTCTGGAAATCAGTGCAAGAGGCATGACAAGGAAGAATTCTTCTGTGACTCTCCTCTGCTTTACACTGATTCTATGCAGATGAAAATTTTTCTGTGCATAGCACTTGCAGAGTCTTAACTCTTTTGGGGACTGGAAAAATACTGAGATCATGGATTTTCAAGTAAAATGTTGTTGAAGTGATAATTGAATTTGAAGCCATGTCAGGTCCCCATTGGTCCCTCATGCTTCCATGAAGCAGCTCCATGGGCTAGTGCACATTCAAAAGAATTCTTCTTATCAGGAAAAAGCAGGCAGGCACAGCAACAGCTCTACCTGCAGGAAGGCTGTCAGCCCTCAAAGAAGGAGTTTCTTCCCCTTGAGATGTTTATGATGTCTGGGATTAGGCTGTGATTAGTGCAGCGTCCACTTCTGACTGCAGTATAGATGAAGGGGCCATTGCACAGCTGCTCTTCACCTCTCCTTTTGCTGGAGGCTTACCAGTCCCTTTGCTCTGCTGGTATTACTGCACATATAAAACCACTTTGACCCTGTCAAGTCAGAATATTCACTTAAGAAAGGACTTGCAGCTAAGGAATGCTTAAATCATTCCAGATTCACTGGGAAGAACAGCAGCAGTGGTGATGCTGGCAGAGTGAGGGTGCTGCTGTGTGGGAAGGCTGCAGCCTGAGAAGGACCTGTGCTCGCCCAAGTGCTGCCTTGGAAATCTTGGCCTTTGCTGACAGAGCAGTCTCCTCCCAAAGGTTCTGACACCAAACAGTAGCAGACAAGAGGCTTTACTGCTGTCTTATGTAGAAAGTGGCAAGGGGATCTGGAGTAGCTCACCTTTTAGCCTTGATAAGCAGTGATGTGGATTTTTCCAAAGAACCATTAATACCTAATAAGGCAGCACTTGCTTTAAAAAGAAAGCCACGTGCATCAGACCAGTATTTAAATTTCCAAGTTACCCATTTTCATTTTATCTTAAACCTTGGTTTTTTCATTCTTTTTTTTAAAATGGGGTTTATTTGCAATGAAAGCTTGCATATATTCTGAAGTAAAGACATAAGAACAACTCACCCTCAACTCCTTTGCCCAGTCTTCTCCATCTTAGTGAATTAAATTAAATGTTCACTGTGTTGATTTGGTTGCTAAATGTTAGCCTGTGTTGATGTTTAAGTGCCTTGCATAGAAAAGTATTTAATGTCCATTGTGCTTTGTATTGTTCCAGGTAATTTGCAGAATCTGGCAATTACTAAATTCACAAGTTTGGAGGTGCTGGAAGCTACTGTTAAGGTTTAAAAGGCACCAGTGATTTCATTTATTTTTGGTAGGAGTACATCACAGTTGTACCTCTGTGAGCAAATTTTGTTCATAAAACAAAATTAATTCTACAAAAGTGTAGGAATTGACAGTGGTCATTAGGGATGGCAGGGGGAATGGTGCTGATCTGGTGGTTTCCTTTCATCTTAACGATGGTACATGGCCAGAGAAGAAGCTTGTTAAAGATGTTAATGTGCATAGGGCTTATGTTAATCATTATTTTTTCCTAAGTTCAAGATGCCTGTTCAGGAAATGTTTTGAAAAGACTTTTGCAACAAAGTGCATTCATAACCAAATCTAAAACTCTTGATTATTGCATAGATTTTTATTCTTATGTATTACAAACTTTAATAAATAGATGATTATGAACTAAACCCTTTTAAATTAAAGTATAAATACCTCAAAAATACAGTGCTATACTATCTTTTATGAATTCTTTTGCACTGTCTGCCACAGAACAGATTGTCATTTCTCTAAGTTTGAAAATGAGCACATGGGATCAGTCCTAGATCAGCTGGTAAAACTCAGATGCTCGGGAGTTTATTTTGCTTTTAATTTTTTTCAAGTGGAAGTTTCTGGTTATTATTTGAGTTTCTTTCTGGTTCCATTACTGGCACAGCTTCAGTGTTCAAAAACTGTGTATTGAATGGATTTATTAGTACTATTGGTTGAAAATGAGTGGGGTTGGAAAAACCATTTGAAGCAGTCTCCAGGAGCACAAGGAGCATTTACACGCTTGGGTTTTGGCAAAGATTGCTGTTCAAGCTCAGTTTGATTGAGTTGATGTGTATGTTGTGGAACTCTAAATAAATTTTTTGGCCTTCTAGTACTTGATACTAACCTCTTTACTTAGTATTTAAAATATCATGTCTTCCAAGTGTTGTTTTGGGTTTTTTTCAGTAAAAGTACAAATTCAGAAAGCAAAAAGAGAACTCAGGCCATGTTTATACTCATGTTCTGGTGCTGTAGCCGTACTTTGTGCATATTTAAGAACCAAGCACTGTGTCCATCTTGCTCCCAGCTGACTTTCAGCTGGAGCTGTTTGGTGCCCTGTGTTTCACTTGCAGGGCTGGGTGATGAGCAGGGTGTGAGCAGCTCCCAGCCATGCTGCTTGGAGCTGTGTGGCTGGCAGAGCAGAGCAGCCTCACGGGACTCCTGCAAGGCTGAGCTGACCCCAGTGCTTGGAGCAGCTGGAGTACAGCATTCAGTGCCCTTTGAATCCATCTGGGGACATGCTGCAGCTCTTGTTCTGCAGCTTCATTCAAACTAGTTCAGTTTAAAGAAACAATACTGAAAATAAAGAAGTTTTGGCAAATTTTTGCCCATTTTCTGTGTGGCCTCCAAGCCATCTTTGGGTGCAGATGATTTTGGGAGTTTTTTGGGGTTGTTTTTTTTGTTTGTCTGATTTTTTCAGCCTGCAAACTTAGAGACTAGTTCAGTGGTGTCAGGGAAGTGTAAATACTGTGAAGTGACAGTATTCACCCTTGTCCATTTCACCTTGTATTTATCTGCCTGTCAGTATTTCCACTGAGATGTGACTTTGAAGAGACTGTAAGTAACTTGTTTGTGAAATTAACAGATCCCCATTAAAAAAAAAAAAAAAGAGTGGAAATGGAAAAAAGTTCAGGACTTTCAGTTTAGAGAAAAACTTTTATTTTGTCTTTCCATCTTTAAGGTGATACTGTTCTCAAAAAAGATGAAATGAGGAATCTGTGATTTCCAGATGTTTACTGAAAGAACATTTACACGTCATAGGAGAAGGTGGAGGCCAGTCAAGGACTCCTTGAGGAAGCAGGTGTTATGGTGACTTCTATATTTAAATATTTTCAGATTGGAAGCTTTTGTTCTACATTTGGAATAGCATTAACAGGATAATTGAATATTAATGTGTGCCTGCAGTGGCTGGGCTTGGATGTCACAGAAAACAGCCCAAGAACTCTGCACGTCTGCTGTGAGACAGAGTAAGGCTGGGTGCGAGGCCTCAAGAGGGAAGGATGGAGGGAGAACTCAAACACTCAGTGCCTTGTGATGCTTGCTGGGGACAGGTTTTTTTGGTAAAAGGTTCTGTGCCATTCTGGATTCCTGATCTGAATTAGTGGATGGTTTGGAAACTGGAACTTGACTTTACTGAAGGGGCATGGAAAAGAAACTGCTGGAAAGTCCCCCTAACACTCCACAACCTATGGAAAGGCTCTGCTCAGTTGGATCCCCAAAGCTCCTATTTCTGCTGTCCTATTAGGACACTTGACAATTGTGTTTGGAGATGGACACAAATAAAAAATAAAATAAAATAAAACCAGTCTGCCTTCTGTAGATGTTGAATATCTCTCAGAGAAATCAGTGTCTGTAGGCAGATAAACTGCATTGAATCAGAACAGCAGAAGTGGATCTGTGCTGTGTCATGGCTTGGTAAAATGGTTCTGCTTTTTCAACCAGTCTTGGACTCTATTCTGTCTATAGAAATTGAAGTGATGGTTAATTTGAGGAAAATGCCCTGACTGGAGAACTTGCCAACAGTGTTTGTAGAGGATAGAGCCTTGCAAGAAAAAGCCATTAGAGCAGCAATGCTGCTACAGAATTGATAAAAAATTAAAACAACCAGGTAATGTCTTTGATACTTATACCAGTAGTTTTTGAAGAGGAAAAGTTGTGACTTACAGCTCTGCTCCTGTCTGTCCATCCAAAGGCTTGTGGGTGGCATTGTATATGGCTGTCACAATCTGTGCCTTTCTTTTTTACTTTATTGCTTTTAGCTTCAAAATCAGTCTGGCACCATTTGGCTGTTGGATGTCATGGCTGAACCCTCCTGGAATGTCAGCGGGGAGAAAGTCCCTCCTGCTGCACATGGCTCTGCTCATGGGGCCTCTCCCAGGGTCCATCTCTCAGACTGAGAAGTGAGAAGTCTTTCTCCTCTTGTTTGCCTGTGTTTGGTTTTTTAAATTGTAATAGCCAGTGATTAATTAGATTGAATAAAATGCCCATTTTGTTGTGAATTATTTGCTGTCAATAAAGTGCAAAAAAGTTGAAATGTCAGGGGCTTTCTCAGGTTATTGTGGACGTGGCTACTGTCCTGCTCAGTTTCACCATTGCAGTGGTAGTGCTTTGTTTTTCCACCTTTTTGAAGATGGACTGAATGAAGAAATTATAATTTTAACAATCTATCAATTTACTGTTTCACCTTCAGCTTGTGACCTTAAAACAGGAGTTCATTTTTCTTTAGCCACTGTAGAAATTTGATTAAGGCAGATTTAGGAAAAAGAATTTCAGCTTTTTGGTTTTTTCAGGCAGGAGTTTGGGAGCAAAACAAGCCCCATATTTCTGGCAAGTCCTGATTCTGCAGCCAGCTGAGCTGGGTGCAAGGCAAACGTGTCACTGTTTCTTCCCCAGGCTGTATCTTTTGAAGTCAAGGCCAGGTTGGCTTTTGTTTTTAAAAGGTTGATGAAAATAAGGTGAGTTCTAGTTCCTGTGGTTGTGGTCTCAGTCCAAAACGTGCATTTGAGCCCATGCAGGGCCATTATTTGTCCTTTAAATTACTAACTTCAGAGAAAAAACTCTTGTCTTCTTGCACAACAGTGGTGTCTTCAGAGAGCCCCGTGGTTTCAGCAGGGTTTGGTTATGGCTCCCCAGAGCCCCAAGGCCTCTGCGCCGCCCCTGGGTGCTCGGCCTCCTCTTCCTCAGCACTCACCCCCTGCCCAGCCACCCTTTTCCCACAAGCTCTGCCTTTCCTCAGCCACCTGGCAGAGATGTGGCTCCTCCTGACAGCCTGCCCTTATCAGTAGCGTGTTTTGCATTAATTTCAGCCTCTTCTTGGCGGGCCTGCCGCTGTGGGAACGCGGCCTGCTCCTGGAGAGCGCCCGTCTCCCTCAGCCACGCGTCGGTGCCGCCTCAGCGGGAGCAGGGAAAGGTAAGCTGAAATTCTTTTTCCTAAATCTGCCAGGAGGCAATTTGCCTGGATTTCTTCCCTGTTAGGCTGTGTGAAGTGGCCTGGTAATCTGTTGGCTCATCACCAGTCTCCAGTCATGTGGGTAATCCTGAGGGTTGTCATCTGAGGTGAAAGATAAGGCGAAGGGCCTGAACGTGACACATGGATGTGAAAGATCAAGAGACTTCTGCCTGCTGTGTTATTTTTAAAATTACAGCTAACAATGAGACACGAGTGAGCTGTTTAGTTTTGTCTCTTTCAAAGCATTACATGGATGTGAATAAATAATTTGGTATTGCATTAGTTTTGTGTATGCAAAGCAAAACTGATTTTTACCTTCATTGAGGTGTTAGGAGGATGGAGTAATGAGTAAGAAGTACATAACTGCTGCAGTGTTGGGTAAAGAAATGCTGCTAAGGAAGCTGTAAACCGTGTCCTTGCAGAACAGTAGTACTGTCCAGCCCTTTTTCTCCAGATTTCAGTGTCCTCTTCAGATCTGTTTAATTGCCATCTCACTCAAAAAACTCAGTTGCTGGAAAGTTTCCGTGTTTAGTCCTTTCCACTCCTGAGTTTTGTTCTTACTGTTGCACAGCCAAGGTGCTCTCACCAGAAGATGAGCAGTTCAAGCCCAGTCTGCAGTTCTCAACCCCCTTCTTTGTAATCTCTTTGTGGAAGTTTTCCCTGACTTAGGAGGGTGCTGCTATTCAGGAAGACAAGTTCAATGCCCGCTAAAGGTTCATCAAAGTGATCTCTACTAAACAAAGCCTGTAAACTATGCATAGAAGCTTAAAGCAAGTGTGTCCTTAAATTAAGAATGGCTCTACAGGCACATAAGTTCTTTGGGGAGCCTGTGTTTGTTATTCCAGCAGTCTCATTGTGAAAGCTGGAGCTCTATGAAATGCAGACCTTCAAAGCTTCCTTGAAGATATGATGCCTGTGATTCTCCCTGTCAAAACAGAAGTCTCTTTTAAGGTCACAGCAAGTTTTCTTCCTCCTAATACCTCTTCCCTTGGATGCTTCAAGAAGGGAACTTCTTATTGTTGAGCTCCTCACCTCTTCACCTTACCAGTGAGCTTCTGGTGTCTTTCTGAACTTTTTCTTTCCTCTTTTCTGTGAAGCACTTTTAGCACACGAATGTTCTTTGCCATATGCTGACTCTGGGGACAGTGCTGCCTTAGTGAAACAACAAGCCAACAGAACTTTCTGGAGACATCCTGTAAGCGGCACTGGCTTGGACTTAAATGACCCAAGAACAGGGGAAAGTGTGAAATCCTTAACTTGAAATTGCCATAGTAGGCAGTGTGTCCTGAAACCACAGGCTCTTCAGTTTTACTGTGAGTAAATGGGCTTATAGCATAAATATGGGGGGGGGGGGATAAAGGAAGGGGAAATAAGATTGTTTTTCCATATAACACAATTATTTTGATTTTAAAAGATTTGATCTTCTATGGTATCTTCAGAAATGAAGGCCTGATGGAATACTGGGAGGGTTTTACCTGCTTGAGTAATTTTGTTCCTGACTAGATATGTGGAATAACTTCACTTGAAATAAAAAGTTAACTCACTGTTTGTTTGGGGTTTTTTTTAAACATCATTAAATAAACACAATTTAGAATATGGGTACACAGGTAATAACATTACTCTAAAGGCAGAACTTTCCAGTATGAGATAGCATCCTATTAAATTTTTCCTGGTTTTAGAATAAGAGAAACAAGAAACCAGAAGATCAACAGCTCAGAGAACATGTGAATTTCTTTTTGATGGGATCCCAGATGAACTTGGTGTACAGATTGGAGTCTCTTTCCCACAGTATGTGTTGCACACCTTGCTGTATGGCAGTGCAGTCAAGTGTTTCCTAATGATACTTCCACCACTGTAAAATAATTGCATATACTTGCTAAGCAAATAATGTCATAACTGTGATGTGGGTTTGTCAGTCCATTTGCTTAACAGCCTAGTTATTTAAGCAGGATGTTTGGCATATATAACAGTAATATAAATTGATGTTGAATAGGTGAGATTTTGTGAGAAGAGTTGTGCTCAATCCTATAAGAATTTAATGGCTTTTTAAGGTATTTTTTCTTTGTTTTCTTGAGGTTTTTTTTACTGCTTATTAGGTTTGTGTGTGTGCAGTGGAAGTGACTTTCAGTAGCTTGTCAGTGAAAAATCAATGACTGATTGTGTCGTAACAGACATTTGGATAGGTGCTCTCTGATGAATTTATATTTGATCTTTGTGTAGACATTGCAAGTGTCACTTTCCAGCAGGCAGCAGCTCTTCTAGCTCCAGTCATCACCAACTGTTATTTTGGGAAGTTACAGGAAGTACATGCTTAGTCTGAAAATAGTTAAGGCCAATTCTTAAAAACAGGAGTTAAGCCATCTATGACTTACAATTGACATAGATAACTGTCATTATATTATAATTATTCCCTAAAAATATTTCAGAAGCTATAATTAGAAGGAAACAAGAAGTGAAACTCAAAGGAAACAAATTACAAGTCCAATGTGCTTAAATTCTCCCTTTGTCATCTTTGCATATTTTGTTGTTTTCAGTATTTCCACATATTTATTCAAAGCAAACCTTACCCAGGAAACGAGTCGGATTGCTCATCCCTAACATTTGCATTCCATGGTTTCTTCTCTGTTGTTCTTGAAGGTTGACAAAGATAAATTTATATTGACTTTGCTTGGTTGAATAGCCTTGGTGTTTTAGCCTAATTCCACCTGTAGTGTAGTAGCTGTTTGGTGTCATTGCAGTACTGTAGTTTCTCTAGGTATAATATTGAATTCATTTTCATTTATTATGAGGGAAAATAATTCAAAAACAAACTTGTGAGAACTCCTGAGGTAGTGCCTGCAGAAACAGGTTTTACCTCCTGTGCTCCTTCACAGGAAATGAAAGGTCAGGAGAGTTAAACAGGAGTGCTGATTTTGCTGCAGGAAAATGCAATGCCTCTGTATGATCATGATTTTAAATTACTTCTCCAGCTTTGTCACTGCCAGAATTAATCAGGGTAATGTATGGCAGAGTGAACTGAAATACACAATAAGGTACCCTGACTTCCTAAGACAAGGAAAGAAAGCATTAATTTCTGAGAGATGGCTGAATTAACAAGATAATTCTTTACCATATGAAGCAGTCCATAAGATATTAGTGTGTTGTTTTGTGCAGTGCTTTGTTTTAATGGTGAGACTTAAAATGAGGCTGCTTAAAGGAAGTTCATTATCATAAGGATTCTTTTGGGGGTGAGGGGAAAAATTTTGTGATACCCTGCCAGGTTTTTTGTCTGAAAATGGGGTTGGTGTGAGAATATGCTGTGCACAGGCTTCCTTAAACCAATGTCCTGAGGCACACAGCAAAGAAACACACTTGAGGTTGTAATTATTGTTTAGTTGATGCCCTGTTTTAGATCCAGTTTAGAGAGCAGAGAATAGATGTCACCCTTCCACCAGCAGAATTTGAAGGAGGTGAAAGCTGGGTGCTAGGCTCAAGCTTGGACACGTGTTTAGGGAGGGATGCAGTGGGGTAAAACCGGACAAGGATTGGGAAAAGCCTAACAAAGTCCACGACTGTGATCTTTGCCCAGGGAAATGGGATGATCCAAGTGGGGCTTGGATACTGAATTTAACTTTGCTCATGTGGTTCTGGCCTTGCCTGGTGTCTGCTAAGCAGAAGTGACCTCAGAGGAGGGCTCAGCCAGGGGTCAGTGCTGTCCTGCCCCTGCCCATGGCCCTGCTCCTGGAGCAGGAGTGTTTGCAAGGGCGATGCCACAGCTCTGCCCGGCCCAGGCAGTGGCTGCACCCAGCCCAGCTTGGTGGGAAATCCCAGTGCTGATGATCACTCGTCCCTGACACACCAAGTTCAGAGCCACTGTTCAGGTGCACTGTGGTTATGGACCCCAATAAAAAAGTGGGAATTAGGCTGGTCACAGAGCAGTCAGAACATATCATGGTGAAGTAATTTCCTTGCAGTCCACACAGTCGAAGTGGTCCTCCTTCACTTTTATAATTTATGAATATGTTCCTAGGAATAAACACAGGACGTGTGTGCTCGAGGCAATTTTTTAAAGTTCTATCTTGTTCTTTTTCACTGCATAACAAAATCCTCATCACAGATGTAGCAGTCAGGCCAGAGACAAAGCTTATACTGAACTGATGCTAATTTGTTTTTTCCTAAAACATACCGTTAGATTTTTGTAAACATTTCTTGGTTAGTACCTTCTTAAGTACAGAGTATCCCCACCTGCGTGGAGAGTCTGCCACTGCTACGAGAATGACTTGACCTAGATTTTAAAACAAAAACTGAACCTGGGAGGTTTTCAGCTGTAAGCTTACATTTTCACTGGAACTGAACTTTCCCAAAAGTACATTGGCCTTGATCAAGGTCTGGAACGGGTGGGCCGAGAAGGGAATTCTTGCAACTCAACCCTGACTTTCTGATCCAGCCAGCATAATTATAGTTTAGCTACCGGCCAGTAGCACTGCTCTGGATAGCATCAAAGCATTCTTGTGAAGCGTTTTGAACTACTCCCAATGACCACTTTTGTGGTCGCTGTGCGGCAGCTTCTGAGCACACCCGAGCCGCTCCGTGCCCAGGGACCGCAGCTACTGCACACAGAGCCCAGCTCGGGGCGGTGTGGATGGCTCATCTACCAAAGGCTCCTCGGAAAGGCCGATAATTTGCCTGCTCGGGCATTGTGGCATCCATTGCATAACTGCACTTCAAACGCTGTCTGGAGTCCGTGGCATCTTCCCAAGCAGGATCTATCGCGTGGGATAATGCATCCGGAATGGGCTCTATCAAAAGCTTTAGCAAATCAATGCCTACAGAAATGTAATTTGTCTTTAATTAATTGCATTGTTAAGAGTAAAAGAGGAAATCTTAGATAAAACATTTAGGAATACAGAAAGGAAAAATTTAATTTGTAGGAAGCTAATTAATTTGTTTTTGAATGTGTTTTTCCAGTCGTTTGCTGGAGTGCAACTTGTTGAAGGAAACTGATGTGCTGGAAGGAAAAGACAGTGTCCATAGCAGTGTGTTTGTCTGTGTAGAAAGTAGTGCAAATTATTTGTGTTTGTTTCTTCTTTCTTGAAAGACTTAAATCACACTATCGTATAGATGTGCTCTAATTCAAGAGAAAAAGAAGGAAAAAGGGAATTAGGTGAAACTGTAGAAGATAAGGAAAAAGGAAATGGGGAAAGCATCAGAATGACTGTCTGAGAAGGTCTGTGTGTATGAAGGTATATGTGTAAAACCAGTAAATGCTCCAACAGCACCAACTGCACCTTAACCAAAGGTCACTAGTTGCCCTTGAAAACTCGGTTCTATTTTTATCCCACAACAGCGTTAACATCTGTATTTCCTAGGTATTTATTCATTAGTGCATTACATGATATGATGGGTTTTGTGTGGGCTTCAGGTTATGATTTTATTTTTGTTAAGATGCACATGTCCTGTGGGATGTGTTTAAAGCTGGATATTCACCCACTGGAGGAAATGTTGAACTGCTTGTGTTTTCAGAGGATGTTGAATATTCCCAGGTCTTAATAGCCCACACCTGTGAGGTGGGCTACAGTTCAACAGTTTCTGTTGGACCAAGGTAACTTTGGAGTTGCTTTCCTGCAGGTGAAAGCTCAACTGGGCCTCTATCCATGTGAGAGAGGTCTGTGCATGGTTCTTGCTTCTGTAGCAGGCTGCTCAGGAAATTAGATAATCCTCTCCTATTGCTGTTTAATTTGAGGGATGCCCTCTGGGAAAGACAAATATATATAAATCTGCCTACCTGTTTAGATGATATCTGAAGAATATCTGTGAAATTTAGAGGCCATGTATTTACATTTAACTGTAATTGTGTCATACTCCCTGTTCCATGTGCAGTGAAAAAAATTAAATAATGATATTTCCTATAGATGTATCTAAGATTAGCTGTCAGTCTGCCTGTCCTGATAATGCTGTGAATCCAAGCATTAATTTTCAAATGCTCTCCTTTTCCCAGTTTTCTATCAGCTTGCTGGTGCTATTCTTAACTCCTGAGCAGTCAGCATTTGGGCTGGGGGAATATGGCAAGTTGGGATTTCGTGTTTGTATTTCTTACTGAGGACAGCTTAAAGCTGGAGAGGTGAATCTGAACATTTGTGGGGAAGAGCTGTGTGAACAGAAATTGGAGCTAAGCACTATGAATTTTTTCTATTTATTGTTTTGAAAGCAAGTGAGATTTTTATAAAGTTATTGGAAATTACTTTAATGGGGCAGACACAGGAAGTATCTTTATTTACAGCTTTTGGACTTGCCCTGATTTCCACAAGTGCAAGGCACTGATAGATGCTGTCTTTTACATTGGGCTCTTAAGTTATGGCACATTTCTGAGAACCAAACCATTCTTAAGGTATTCAGGTCTGTAAAAAGGGATTTATATAATATGCAAATTTGTGAATTATTTGAAAAATGAGTTGTATTTGAAAGAAAAGCATTGCAATTGTTACAGCACTGTTAAGGAACAGCAAGCCTATCAAGAACACCACAAGGAAAGCCTGTTTACATGAACTATCATGCATTATTTCAGGATTTAAATATCTTCTTTTTGTTTTATTGCCATTTGCAGTGTTTTTTCTGTTTTGTTCTGTTGAAGTGAGATGGTGCTGATAAAGAAGCAAATCTCTCCTCCTTGTGCTTGATGTGAACTCTCACCTTTGCATTAATCCACAGATTTAAAAGTGTGTGTCTGTGCATATACATGTGCAGGCACATAAATAACAATTTACACAGAGAGAGTAGGGGAATGCTGTGACAACTGCCTCAGTAACTTCATGAACTTAAGTGCTGACTGCTCTTCAGAGTTATGATCCTTCTGTTCTAGGGTGAGCATTGCTGGAGGGTCATATTACTATTCTGTGTGCTGTATATATTTCCTTGACTTCTTGCAATGAAAAGAACCCCTGCTTTTTCTGTAAGCAGTTCTAATTTGTAACAGATCAGCAACCCAGTGTTGTTTCTTTGGCAGGGTGAGGCCATCAAGACCTGTCCTTTTTATGGGTCTTTCCAGGTGATTTACTAGCTATGACTTTCCCTTCATATCACACTTGAAGTTTCATCAAAATAATTTGGAATGTACTGGGATCAAATAAATGGCATAGGCTAAAGCATCTGTTTGCCAAGATAACCACACTACAACTTGCCAAACCAAACATTATTGTTAGAAACATGGCTTGACCATAATGCCTATCTCTGAACTGGAGTGGGAATGGTTTCATGGGAAAAAGTTTACTCAACAATATATGGGCTCATAGAGCCTGTGTTGGAAAAGAGACAGCATACTTTAGTTTAAATAAGTTGAAACTGCAGCCAGTACTATGCCTTGTGGCTGATCTTTATTATGTGCTATGTTTTCAAATTCTACTTTTTTTGTTTTTAAAATGTTATCTCAAAATAATTCCTTTTTTTAACCTTGCTTCCCCCATTGCTGTTTTTGATGACTCATTAGAGAAAGCAAACTGGATCCTCAAAGATTCTTCTTTCATCTTGCTTTTGAATTTTGTGACTGTTCTGCCTCAAGGAAAACGCAGCTGATTCTTGACTTTGCAGCGTTTTGGTGCTTTGGCTTGAAACTTTATTGCAGCATTGGAAGTTAGGAAAACATAAAGGTTTCATGATGAGATTATTGGAAAGGAAGTGGAAGGAGATGTACTGGATGTTGGACTTACCAGCTTTGCGTTTAGTACTGGTGGGAGATTCCCAAATTTAGTAGCATCACCTAAGAATGGCTCATTTCTCTGACATAGCTCTGACAGGGCTAAGGCTCTGAAAGGCAGTTTCAACATTTCATACCTGAAGTCATACAGTTATGGCACTTGTGGATGGGAACAACAGAGCAGGATAGATTCCTCAGCACCCAAACCTTGCCAGCCCTGCAGAGAAAAACCAGCTCCATTGATGGAGCCAGCTGCAAATTTAGTTGAAAAGACTTTTCCCTTGATTTTTGTGTATGACTAACTCAGGTGAGGCAGTGCTGCGAGGACAGCGCAGCAGCAAAGCCATGTGAACTGTTCCTCACCCAGGGGCTGGACTGAACTAGTGCAGGGGCAGAGCACCAGATTAACAGGATGAAAGGGGATTAAGTAATCAGGGTAAATTCTTTTTCCTGGAAAACTTGGAAACTTGGCTGTTGTTTCTCCTTGCTCTTTAGTGAGGAGACCCATGGCTGAGCAGCAATGCTGAGATTGTTTCTTGCCTGTACAGAGTTTGTTTCAGTAGATTCTGAAGAGGGAGTGGAGACGATGGGCACTAGACTGCTGTGCTTTCAGCTGGCCTTTCCCTTTCCCTTTCCCTTTCCCTTTCCCTTTCCCTTTCCCTTTCCCTTTCCCTTTCCCTTTCCCTTTCCCTTTCCCTTTCCCTTTCCCTTTCCCTTTCCCTTTCTCTTTCCATTTCCCTTAGAAAGCTTTTCTATCGAGGATCATCCATGTGCCATCTTGTGAATGTGTCTAGTGTTTCATTTTGACCTTGGTTCAAATTCTCAAGTGGTTTGAGTTTTGTTTTTCCAAGCACCAATGCAGCTCATGTTTTGTTCTTCCCATATTTTCCATCACACTTTGACAAATTTCGACTAATCCTTTCAGCAGCTTTATTGTCACTTGTCTTTGTGTTACTGTTTCTCAGCTTGTCATTTAATAACTGAAATACTAGGACATATAAGAACATGGGAAATGCCATATATCACCCAGTTGTCATGTTTGGAATTGCAGCAGCTCTGGTGCACATGATACAGTTATAAATTAAAATTTTCCATTGACCTGGAGCTTAGAAAGATATTTTCAGTGCAGTATTTACTTAGTTTTGCTGATCTTGATATATTTATATCCATTTATCTTTTATGTATCTATTTGTATTTCTTCTTATGTTCCTATTTCTTATTTCATTTTGCTATTCCTAGTAAGAGTCCATTTCTCTGGCATGCCCTTGTCTCTATTGAGGTGAGGTTTGCAACCATTCCTGAGATGGAGTGAAAGTTTTTGATTGTAAATGGATTGGCAAAAATATACAAAATCCTGCATATTCTATCTATGCAGGGAACTAGGGAAAGTTGAATTTTCTTAATATCAAAGGAGAAAGGAGAAAATGATGTCTTTCAAAGATGGCTATCTCTGAAATAAGTCAGAATAGGAAGGTTTTATGAGACCTGTCTTTATAAATTCTGGAATTGATCCATTTGTCTCTTTAAAATTTAACTGCATTCAAGAGAAAAATTAAAGATTATGTCGTTTTGATAATGTAGTGCAAAGCTATTTTTGGTAACTAAAAGAACTTGTTGAAAGCACTTGTTTTCCACCACGACTAGCATGTTGAAGCCAACATGGGACTTGAATCCAACCCACTTTTGAATCATGACAGGCCCAAGACATCTTTAAAATGTTGAGACTGCAAATGCTGTCTGATTTGAGACTTTACAGGTAAGTTCTGCCTTGGCACAAAGTTGTCAAGTTCCCGATATGTTGGTGGTACTTTGCAGGAGCTGGGGCTGTGTCACAGTCGGCTCTGGGAGGGAAGGCTGTTGCCGCAGGTCCCTGCACAGAGGCCATTGTCTCCTCAGGATAAAGTGAGAGGTATTTCCGAAGTGCTTTGAAGCCGTGCCAGCCTCCTCACAGGGCTGTGAAACCTGATACCTCCGCTTTTGAGCGGTTGGGGAAAGTACAAACTGTAGTACTTGTGGAATTCATTCACTGACTTCCAACTTCGAGTCTGGCCTGGGAATGGAAGAAAGAGTTTAAAAAGAAGGTGGAAAAAAAGACTTCAGTAGTATGTGGCAGTTAACTGTCAAGTTTGGCATCGTTTCAGATTTGCAGCTTCATGCTTTCTAGAGATAAACTGTGACTTTTGCTAAGGACTGGAGGATTTCATTTTCCTTCCCACTGAAGCTGCCTAGGATTGTATGACTGTAGGAGCTATGTGAAGTGCAGAACTACCAGCGAGATGCCTGCCATGCTCTTAGGTAGTTAATTTCAGGTTACAGAACGTTTCTTGCAGCTCATTCCTATTTACATTAGTTTCTCAGTATTTTCCACTTGTAAAGCAGATCAGTAGGGTCCTTTTGGCTGTATTACTATGCCTTGTCGTGTTTCATCTGGGTTTCTCTGAAACCTTTTGTCTCAATAAGAGGTGGATTGAAGATTTTCTGTGGGCTCAGAAGCACATTCCTGTGCACCCTGTGTGACAAAGGAACTAGTGTAAGAGCAGGGAAGGAGCAATCAAATCTTCAAAGAGTCAAACTTTGTTACTCTTTTTGTTCTCAGTGGAGCTCAAATGCGAGCGGGCGGCGAGGCCTCTGTTTCTGCTGCGTCTCCTGTTGCTTTTGTTTCATTTTGGCAGAGTTGAAGAGAAGCATTCACTTACGTCTCTGCCGGTGCTCTCTGGGCTGCCCTGGCCATGCCGGACCCCTAAGGTGTCGGCTCTGCTCGGAAAGCAGCAGCCTTTCAGCTGGGACTGGTGCTGCTTGCCCCGGAGCGAGCGGTCAGGCCGGCCGGGCTGGGGCCGGCGCGGTTTGGCCGCTGCCAGCGCGGGCTCCGTGCGGTAACACAACCCCCGGGTGCCATGCCGGGGCACAGCTGCTCTCGGCTAGCGGTCCCAGAGAGGGGACAGCGTGAGACATGAGCGTGCCTTATTGCACTGAGCGGGGCGGGCAAAGATGGCAAAGGTGTGCTTCTCCTCTGGGGACTGCTACGACGGATTTCAGAGACGTGTAAGGGAGAGCTGGAAAGCTCAGGCTGAAACTGAACTGGAACTACTGAAGAAGGAAGAATAGCAAGAAAATATTAAAGTAACAAAAGTGGAGGAAAGTAGAAGTTTATTGCTTAATATGGAAATGAGCAAATAATAGGTCGCCTCTTTGATGTCTTTCTCCTTTCAACCACCACATTATGACCAGATGCTTAAATCAGTTAATTTTAATAAAAACAGGACTAAAAAGGAACAGGTCAGGTGTACTTGAGAGATAAGAATGATTATGCAAGTCAGCAGGACTTGATACAATATCCTATAATATGAAAAATTTGCAAATGCTTACTTATCTGCCATTCTCTGTAAGAAATGTGGAGTCTCCTGATGATGTCAAGAAGACAAATGCATGACGTTTGAAAATGCAAGGGCAGATGAGAGGGAGGAAGGTATGGAGAATTTAGAGAACCTCAATGCTTATTTAGTATTAAAAATGAATAATGGCATAAAGCATTAGATGATACTTTAAAAATCTTTCTTGTCCTTACAAATGTGATAAATAATTATCATGATGCCACTCTGTACGTGTGCGTAGTAGATTTGGTAGAACCTTCTTGCAAAGACATGCTAGGACACCATCCCACATGACATTCTTGAAGGCAAACTGTGCTGAGTTTATGTGGTAAGGTAGGCGCTCAACTGACTGAGGCAGTTGTGGGTAAATGGGTATTTGGGATTTAGATTTTTTTCCTGTGGAGATGGCCCAGGGAGGTCATGATGACTTTGCTGCTGGAGTATTTCAAAAACACTGTAGATATTTTGGACTTGATGGTGCCTCAGAGGTGGGATATGGATGAGATGATTTCCTGTGATTCCCTTCAGTTCTCTGTTCCTGGGACTCTGACATGAGGCTGACTGGGGAGGTACTAACTCAAGTGCAAATAACTCAAGTTAACTGTGCACCGAAGACACAACCCTCAGCTTAATAGATGTAATTTTAAAACCTGTCTGGGAAAACGTGGTTTCATATGTGGTAATAATGTCCCAGGAGGACATCCCAAGGTGGTTGGTAGATTTGAGAATGATGTGGGCTGCTTGGAGAGGTTCCAAAGTGGGAATGATCAAACAAATAGGAAACAAACCTAGAAGGCAGCCTGAAACAATTGGGATTGTGTAGGGAATCAAAGACCAGAAGAAAAATTACAAAAGTCTTCAAATACAGAAAAGGCTGCTGTAAAGAAGAGCAGAAGATGGAACAGGAATTAGTGAACTAAATTGCAGCAAAAAATATCAAAAGAATGCATTAAAGTAAAGGGGGAAAAAACCAAAACAACAACTATCCAAAACAGGGATAGCAAGTACTGGAAAAGATTGCTTGGGTGATTATGACATATGATGATGTTAAAGGGCAGGGGTGAGTGAAATACCTCTCAGAAACGACATGGAGATGGTTGTTCTTACTTTGGGACCTTTCAATGTCCCTATCTGATTTCTTCAAAGATTTTTTTTTCCTGAGAAGGAATGCTTTTCCCTAATAGTTGAGGGTTAAATTTATTCATTTACTGCTCAAAATAGAATTGCTACTCTCTGTTCCTACAAAAACTGTCTGCCTAGCAAGTAGGGCAAATAGCCAGCCCTGCATCTGAGGTTTTCACCTTTCTGTTCCCTTTTGCCTGTAACAAGGAATCCGTGGGAGCTAACCTTTGCCCTAGTGCAGCTTGTGGATGGGGATACAGAGATGCTGTTTCTTTACAGGAGATGCTAGGGCTCTTCACAGAGAGGCCACACTGAATATCCAAACATGCCAGTGAAACTGCTGTGTGCAGTTCTGAATGCAGCTTCCTAATTAGTGTTTGCAATGGTCCTTCAAACAGCACTTACACCTGTGTTCATTGCACATATTTGAATTTTGTTTCAAGTAAAATCCTCACACTAGAGTTTATGTCTAAATTGTCTTTGTCTTTTGGGTATTAAGGTGGAGAATGTGCTGTAAGTTAAGAACAACCCTGGATGCAAAAGGTAGCTCCTATCTAGGCAGTGTCAGATGGGTTTTCTGAGACTAGATTTGTTAAAAAACTACAAACAGATCTGTCATTTCTGGTTAGAAGTTCAGAAGGAGGCAGACAGTTTGGATCAGGCAACAGTCTGCAGTGATGTGTCCAAAACAAGAGCTTTTGTTCCAAGCGGGGCTGATGCAGGCCACCAAATATGCCAGGAATGCGGGGCCGTTTGTGGTGCTGCACAGATACCATCACCGGCGAGCTAAGCACCCACATTCCTGCTCGAATAACAGCTCTTGGGATGGAGGCAGCTGAAACAAGGGAAACCCAGAGCAGAAGGTTGCCACTGCCTACTGGTACACTAATGTCAGAGATAAAACGATCTCTGTTTTTCTTTGAAATCCGTTTTCAGACCCCTCCCTCAAAGAGGCAATTAGCTGTTAAACCTCTCAGGGTCAAACGGTCAAGGTTAGTTACAAGAAGGGGGTTAAGAATTTTTAAATCAGCTGCTGTGATTTCAGTGAAAAATCTATGAAGTCTGAGCCCATTACATCAGGAAATGATGTTTCTCCAGTTGACATAATTGCCAAAATCAAGTAAATATGTGAAAGCTCTGTGTGTAAACATGTGTGAATTGGAGGAGTTCTTGCACTCCCTGGTTTATGAAAAGGCTCTACAAATTGCTCTAAGCAATTTTCATACCCATTTCAGTGGTATTTTTGTAATGCCATGACAATTAACTGCTAAGGTTGTATTCATATTTTTAAAGTGGGGGTTATTTCTTGTTATTAGATATGGAAATACTATTTGAAATAACAAAAATAATCAGGATCCTTAGGGAAAAGCTTTATTTTTCTGTAATGGAAATGTACTATATCCTTTGGTAATTCAAAGAAGTTTTAAAAAGTGGTCTTTGAATTTTACAAGTTCTGTGTAACAATTGAACTATCAGGACATCATAGTGGTTGAAGCTTTAGTGAGGCATTGATTACAATCCACTCCAACAGCTTGTCTATCTTGAACCATGACACCTTGTTAATAGTGGCTAAGGAAGCTAAAGAATTAAAAAACCCCAAACCCGTAGTGCTCCAAATCTGCCATATGGCACATCTGAACTCTGACATTGCCAGTTTTGGAATTAGCTCCTTTGAGCACCTGGTAGAGTTCATCTTTACTAAAGCAAATATTTTGCAGCAGCAAGTTTACTTTCACCCCAGGATGTGGGGTGCAGCAGGAAGCTGTGCTTTGCAGGACCATGCCTCTAAGAGGTTGCTCTGTGTCAGGTTCACTATCTCCTGATGTGTAGTGTGCTGCAGGGGAGGTATTTTCATCCTCCACAGGGGTGAGCCGAAGTAAATCTGACTGCTGTGGGTAACCCTTAATCAGCCCAGCTAAGCACATCTGGAGAACAGGTGTTCAAAGCCATGAAACACCATGGCCTCAGCTGGTTAAAAGCTTTCCTCCTGCTGCAGGGAGGCTGGAGAGGCCCTTGGCCTCACCAGAGCTGGCTCTTCTGATGCTGGAAATCAGAGTGTTAGGAGTCTGCATGCCTGGAGGTTACCTCTGTGGGTGTAGCAGAAAAATTGGCTTGGAAAATACTGATTAATAAGTAAAACCAGGCTGCTACTGCAGCTGACACCAGTGGTGAAATGGGAAGCAAAGCAGATTAAATTCCCTCTGGAAAGATCAGTTGGTGAAGGCAATGATTTGGATCCCAACCTGCCAATTAACCCATCTAGAGGAGTCACTGTGAAGGATTCCCCCAGCCAGTGTTTTGATGAAGTAGTTGAGTGATATAAAATCACAAATCCAACACAACTGGTATTTTACTCTCTTTCATTACAACAATTTTTCAATTATGTTTCTTTTCATTAAGTTCACAATGCAGGCTAACAGATTTCCCTGCCTTTTTAAAGGAAAACTGTGTGGTGATACTAAGTAAAAAATTTAGGGAAGAGGGACAACTGATTTTCAGTATCTTTATCTTCTGTCAATAACAAGATGGATAATCAAATCTTCTCTGTCTTTGCAGAGTGGAGTTTATGTTAAAATGGGTGGGTCTAGTCAAAGCTAAAAGGAAATATCACAATAGATTTTTTGTAGAGAAGACTCCCAATGCTAATGAGCAGCCAAATCTGTCTCGGGGAAACAGTTTGATACTAAAAATAAATTGCAGCCTAACTGTAACTAAAATCAGATTGCAGAAAGCAAGCTAGTCTGATTCCTGATTTCTGCTACAGAAGGAGATGAATCTATTACAAACAGCTCTTATTATTATATATTTTTAAATGTGCCAACTGAACCCTGTTTTGAAATTAATCCACTTGTGAGCTTCTATCAAATGCTTACAGCATTCTCCAGAGATTTTTCTTCGGACTCTGCAAAGCCAGTGAGGAACCAGTTCATAGTTATGAGGCCAAAAGGAAAAACAGTGCACTTGAGCTATTTATAGAATATGAAGCAAAACAGTGTGATAAAGGGCAAATGAAAGATGTCAACGAGAGGCTTTGCGTTCCCAGTCACATGGTCTTTACATGCAATTTCTTTTTTACTATACAATTTAGAAGGGAAATTAAATCACTTGACAGCAGCCTTTTTCTGCTTAGGAAAGAACTGTTCAGTGCTCCTTTACCATTTATAATATGCTCACTTGTGGCTGTTGCTGTTTGAGAGGGTTTGTTTGCAGAAGTTTCTGCAGGGCCAATACTTTCCTGGCAGGTGGAAGCAGAAATGGTGGCCAGAGGTTGCCCTGGGAAGGTTTCAGTGTGGAGCATGGAAAACCACCCTGTTGCCGAGCACAACATGCAGAGTTCTTAATCATGAGTCCCAGATATCCGGGAAAACAGGACAAGGATCCCCCTCCTCTGAAACTCTAAGTTTTAGGAGTAGAAGCAAGCAAAGGTAAATCCAACCTTTCTAATTGCTTTTGTGTCCCATCACCCCCTGTATATAAATGTCCTTGTTGTGTTCATGCCTTTTTGTTCTTATTGCAAAGAGCAAAGGACATTTCTGTCCTGGGAGTTTATCAACCAGCTCATTCATTTTGAATATATTTCTTTCAGATTAGTTTGTTCAAGTCAAGTATCTGTGCTCCATCTCTGGGGGCTGTCTTTTAAGCAATTCTGATCTTGAAAAAAACCCCAACTTGACCTGGGTGCCAGATTGTGACTTAGCCTAACACCGTATTCGACTCTTTCAGAAACACAGGAGTTGCCAATTTTTTGACAATTACTAAAATTAGATATTTTACTGCCTAAGTGTGATGATTCCAAGAAGGGGAATGGTGCAGAAAAGAAATTGCATGAACTCTATCCTAGAGGTCCAGGCTGATAAAAATAAATGGCTTCTCTGATAGATTTCTTTTTGTTATCTTTCATTTTCTTTGTTTCTGTGATAAAGTTTGAGGGAGGCTAAAGAAACTGGATAGTTTATCTCTCAAATATAGAGGCTGATGCTGTCATTTCAGAATATTTTCACAGAGAAGGTGATTTATGGCAGCAGCCTCTTCTCCTTGGACATGAGCAGCATGTCTGCAGGTTCGCAGTGTGTTCGCTACCTGAGCTTCTCACCATGCAGGCCATCATCCAGTCTGTCTTGTCTCATCTGTGCCAGATTCCTCCTTAGTCCTGGGAGCACCTGTGTTATACTAATACTTCACAGACTCATTCTGCATTGTGACAGGTGAATGAGTGGATGAAATGCTGAGGCTTTAGCAGCAGTGGTGCCGTATGGGAGCTGAGTGCTGCAGCTAGGGGGCTGGGGAGCAAGGACCAATGAATGTAATACATCTATCTGTAGTCAGTCAGTCCCTCAGACAATTTTACAGATTTGCTATTGGGAACAAGGCTTTTTAGTGAAGCTTCTCCAGGCCCTTACAAAGATATGAATGTACTCCAGAACCCTGATGAATGATGAACAGAAACACTGAGAGACAAATTTCCATTGCTGCTTCTCAGACACATGAACTCCTTCAGAAGTCAGGAGTTACACTGAATTTAAAGGAATTAATGTTGGCTTCCTCCCAGGATGTAAACTCTTTTTAAGAGCTCTGTTTTATGTGTCTGTGTGTATGTGTGTATATACATACATAATGTTGTTTTCAAATACCCAGTGGAAATTTAATGGAGTTGCAGGAACAGCAGGATGGAGGAGAACTAAGTCTATATCCAGCACATAACCCAAACAGGGCTGCTGAATTGATCCCCAAGAGGAAGGCAGAGCAGTAGTGCAAAACTGGAGTTGAGAGGTTTGTGGCTGCTCAGTCCCATTGAACAGCAAGAAAAATCCCCACCTTTTCTGCTCCTCTAGTGTTCCTGCTGGACACTAAAACCAGGCTAAAAATAAAACCAAGCAAAACTGAAAGAAAAAAAAAGGTATTGGAAAGAGTGGAAGGAAAAAAAGTTATTTTCAGCAATGTATTCTGTGCAAGCTTTACTTTGCTGGGAGACAATTAAAATGGCAATTTTGAGCCATGATGGCTCATTGTAGTTGTTCAGAAACGTGGCACTCCCATTTCTCTCTACACCTGGAACTTGCTGGTCAGACTGGCAGTGTCTCTGGGGACACTGCCTTCCCAACAACTGCACAGGGCTGAGGCAGAGGAGTGAGGAGGTGCTGTCACCCTGCCGTGTGAGCTGGGGGGTGTCCCCTCTCTGTCACATCCTGTGCAGAAGCAGTAGGGCCCAGGCAGTGCAGCTGCAAGGGGTGGTGACAGGAGTGTGGAGAGCAGGGCTTTGGAGCTGCCTGAGCCTGGCTTTGCTTCCCTCAGGTGTTTCCGGGTGCATGATAAGGCCTCAGCTCATCAGTTCCTATCTACTGTGGCATCACTGATATTTATTCACTTGTAGTCACTTGTGTGTGAAGCCAGCACAGGCCTCTCTTAGACTGCGACCAGAACTACAGTCAGTAGATTTAGGCTGGAAACCAAGACAAACCTCACATGCAAGTTCACTTATCAATGACCTGGAGCAAGGGTGAGTCTGAGAGAAGGGCCGTAAAGCCATGGTGGTGTTGGAGCAAAACTGGACACAAATCCTCTTCTCTGCACTGCCTCTCCCAGCCTGAGGCTCAGCTCCTGCAAGTGAGAAACAGGCTGATCCCATTCATTACTGTCACCTTCAAATATAAACCTGCTGGAAAAGGGAGCTCTTCTCAAAGCCATCCCATACTCTCTGTGCTAACAAACGAGATCATGCTTGTAAGAAGAGCACACCATGAAGTGACATAGTGTTCTTTTTTAATTTTTTTTTTAAGCTGATCAAGAGGAACAAGAGACACAGGAGAGTGGCTTTGGGGTATTCAGATCACAAGACTTGCTGATGAAGAGAACATGCAGCTGGCTGTATATGCTATTCCAGAAAAATAAACACCACTTTTAAATATCCAGCCCTCTTGCCATCTCTGAAGAATTTCTGCCAGCTGATGTAAATAGCTGAGGAAGAGGTTAGAAAGCTGTCACCCTTCTGTGTTGGCAGGGTGAAACAAGCAGCCTGCAAAATCTGGGACAAGCAAAGATAAGCAGAAGGACTGTCCAACCCCTGGTTTTGCTGGATTGGGTGTTGTGAGCCTGGCATTCTGCTGAAGCACACACGAGAAGAGTATGCACTGCAATTTACACTGAAGGCTCAAAGGGGAAATCTTGCTGGGCACAAGCCTGTTTTAAGGAGTTGCTGAAATGGCTTCTCAAAGCATGGGACTACATCACATGCTCTTGTGTGCTCTCAGCTGTCTAAAGCTGGCTTTTATCCTGCCACTCCAGATGCAGGGAAGTCCTTTGGCAGAGATGGGATCCTCTGGCATTGCTGAGGGGGCTGAGTGCAGGCAGAGCAGGGGCTTGGCTGGAAGGGCACCCAGCCACAGATACTGAGCTGAACTTTCAGCCCTAGGAATTCTGCATGGGCTATGAAATGAAGCAGCCCTTACTCAGAGCGACTTTTCTGGCACAAAGGCAGTACTGAAGCAAGATCTCCCATGTTTTGAAGGAAGCATTGATTTGTTAAGTATCATGTAAAGTGATAGGTCTTCTTCCTGGAGAGTGGCTGAAGCTTCAGAAAAAAACATTGTGCCTTTTATATATTTCTCTTTTCTTTGCTGTTACAGTTTGCCTCTACACCGTTATAGACGCTACTGCAATAAGTTTTAATTTTGGTATAAGAATTCATCTCCTTCTGCCCCTCTTTCCTCATATAAAGTCAATGAAGTGAAAGTTCAGGTAGTATCTGGGTGTGCTCACTCAATTTCAACAGTTAAAGTTTCCAAAATTTGGACTCTAGCCCAGAGACACAAGTGATTTTGATACAACATGTCTGATTCCCTGCATTGTTACCTCCTCTTTCAGCAATAGGATTAAATTAACTTTATTATGAGTCATACACGAGCATACATGCAGGTCTGTATGTACATAGAAACAGGGAGAAGGGAAATACACTAGGATATTTAGAGTGTTTAGTATCTATATATTTGCATAACAAAATCCAGCCTATTCTGTTTCCATTTTTACACAGATTTGTCTGATTACTTAATCCAAAGCCGCATCCTCCACTCCATGGCTGCCAAAGTGAGCCATAGGCAAGAGGTCAGTTGGTCAGTCCCCATGCAAGTTGCTCTTTCATTATTTTCATTATTTTCTTCTCCTGCTCTGTGGTTTGCTTGCTCTTCCTTTTTTGCTTGGTTCCCCCCTCCCCCCATTTTTGGTTTGTTTTGGGGTTTTTTTTGGTCATCATTTTACGTATGATCCTCTTGGTTTGGGATGTTCTTTACCTATGTGTTTACATTGCACCTAATCACATTGGGCTGTGATCCCAAATTTGGGTCTCTCTGCTACCGGAATAGAAATAATAATGTCTTGTTGCTTTTCTATGCAGTCAGGTTGGAATCTGCAACTCTACTCTGCTTGTGGGCACTACCCCTTGCAAGACTGCTTTCTAAATTTTTGCCTGACTGTGTGTAGTACGAATCCCCCTGGCACAGCAAAATAATGAACAGCAGCAGCCTAGTAAAAATTTCAGCTGTGCCAATGGTGAAAGCATTTTCTTGCAGGAGTGAAATTGTGCTGTAAGAACTTGTTGGTTTGTTATAAATCTTGGAATGTGTAAATATAACTGATCCCATCTAGGTTATCATTAAGGGAGTTTATTGGCAAGTCTGAGGTTAAAAAGCCCCTAAAGCTCAAAGGATAAGGGAAACAGGTGCTTTCCCAGAGCCTTGGAAGTTATGTTACAATCAGTTTTTTCCTTCCCTTTGGGCTTAATAGTATACTAAAGTTGATATGCTATAGCTATGGTAACATTTATAATAAGAAAATATGCAAATACAGCAGCAACATAATTTTTCCAGACTGCTTAGCAAGTAAATGGTTGTGTACAGAATAGCCCTCAATCCTGTGAGCATCTTTCTGTCAGAGGCAGCTCCTGTTATTTATGATAGCAATAAAACTACTGATTATTATTGGACAAATTTCTCAGACATGAAAAAAAATCTTCAGACATTTTACTTCCAAATCTTTCAGTATGTAACAAAAGGTTTGAGGTTTCAGAAGTTTAGTCCCTGAGGATAAACAAATAAAGTTGTAAAGAGCACACCTTGCTAATATGATTGTTCCTTATTAGCATAATAGTTTTCAAATAAACAACCTGCTAATGTCTCTAATAAGCAATTACTCTATGATGAAAACTGCAAATGGGGCCCACTGGTGGGTAACAGATAACAGTAAAATCTGTCAATAAAACAAACATTGTTCTGCCTGAACAGCTCTCTTCTTCACTCCAAGAGAAGAACAGACCTGCCTGGGTATTTTTATAGGCAGATACTTGACAGCCAGATATGTTACAACACTGCTCCTCTGATGCTTTGTTGTGATATTACGTGGAGTCTTTACTCTTTATGGTGTTAGTGTTACAACAAAATAAGACAGAGGTCTTTACTTCCTTGGAGCTACCTATTCTTGAGTCCAGTAAAACCACAGTAGGGTGAATGCTTGCCCAGGAATAGGGATTTGACAGATTAATAGAGTTTGCTTTCTTTCATAAAAGGAAGATGATAATTAAAAATTTGGAGTCCATCCTATCTCTGAAACATGCAAATGAATGGAAGTAGCATCTCAGCACTCTTTTCTTCTTGCTATTCTAAATCATTTGCAGTGGCAAAAAGGTGTTAAATGCATGCAATAATCTCACTTTTTTCAAACACTGAAAAGTGTGAAAAAAAGTCTTAATTTTTCAAGCATGGTTGACAAACTATTTTCAAAACATTTGCAGTGTAATTGACACACTTGCCTAGTTGCTCTACCATTGATTACAAAGCTGTGTTGTGCATGCTGTGGTCCCTGTACTTCTGCACTCATTTTTCCAAAATAATTTTGCATTTAGTTTTCAAGAAATAAGGGTATGGAATATGAGAAAATCACAAATCCCCAAGCCTGGTCCTTTCCAAATTCCGTGGTGAGTATGAGGGTTTTATTTTATATATAGCTTTGTAGAAACAGGATCATTTGAAGGAAAATCTTGAGCAATTCTTATCTTTGTTCCATTCTGGACTGACATCATGGTACAAAAACGCAAGGAATGTACAGTAAAGCCTGGTGTGGGAAGAAGATCTTGACAGAAGGATGATTAATGGTGTCTGAAAGAGGGAAAACAGTTATGTAAGAAATACAGCCCATGAGGTTGAAACTGAAGAAACCATCACAGGTGCAGGCTGTAAACAGGCCCCAGAAGGAAGAATATTGGTCTTTTAAAGGTGGACTCTGTAAACAAACAGACGAGGCATAGGAAATATCCTTCCATATAAATTTTTATGGTACAAATAAGTACATGGAGCACATAAGCACTGTAAGTGTTTATAAACTCAAAGAACATCCATATTGCAGTAAAGCTGCACAAATAGTACCACAGTGTAAATTTATATAGCGTGAGGCAGATGTGTGGTCTGATGGCTTAGTTTGTTTTTCTGACTTTAGCAAATGACATGATTTCTGTGTCTCTGGTTTTGTTTTGTTCCATTTAGCTGCTCTCAGCTTCATAATTGTTCTTTCAGCTTGTAAATATTATGGTCAACCTCCAGCAAAGTTTAGATGAGGCCAATCAAATGTAAACAAGTGTGTCTGCACCAATGATGTGAGTAAGCAAAGTCATCTCTTGTGATGTTTCCTCCCCCTTTTCTTACTCCTCTGGGACTGCAAGAGCTTTGTGGAGCCCGCTGTGGTACTGCACAGCCTGGGGTTCAGTTTAACTGCCTGTCTGGGATTGTTTTTTCTTTTTTTTCCTCGCTATTTGGGGCTGAATTTATCCAGTGAAATGAGAATGGACCAGGATCCCCTCTGGGGAGCATCTCACATCTGTCCTTGCTTCTGCCCCTGCTCTAGGGGTGGCTGCCTGAAATCTCAGCACACAGTTAATACAGGTGTGAGGTGCAGTGCAGGGGCCCAGCAGGGCTGAGGATGAGCAGAGCCTCCTGAGGAGCTGCAGTCTGATGCAGGGCAGTGACACAGAGGGGTGGCAGTGCTGCTGGCAGACCCTCTGTGCAGTTCCCAGCAGCACTCAGCCCCTGGACTGCTGTGCCCTGCAGCAGGGGCTGCCAGCAGCACAGGGCTCTGGCCTGGTGGCTCTAGCAGAGCTCTTTCTGTGCCAGGGCCCCAGGTGCTGCAGTCACCAAACCCTCTGGGTGAAAGCCTTTACATTGAAAGGGTGCAATTGGACCAATTTTTATCCTTGAATGTGATCTTTAGGGTTTCACTCCACATTGCTCTACTGTCACTGTGCAGCCCCAAACCTGCAGGACATATTGGCAACACAGTGAATGCATCCCATGGGCTTTCTGCTGCAAACACAAGCAAGCAGGTTGGTTTTCCCTGTATGCAACCTCCTCCCCTTGCTTTGGAGCCTCTCACTGTTGAGCACTAAACACAGGCCCTGCCTGCTCCCCTGCATCCAATCTTTACCTGTCTCCCAGCTCAGTTTTTTGTCACCAAGTACCCAAATCCTGTTGTAGCTTTTTGCAGCTGTAGCAGTTCAACACTACTGGCAGCCTGGCATTCCACACCTCATGCTCCCATAAGCAGTGAACTGTTGGGTCACAATTTTTGGTTAGATATGAATTAACCTTTAAGGAAAAAAACCCACCAAAGTAATGACTGCAATGCTATTGATCTCCTGGGAATGGAGCCTGGGAGGTGTCTGACATTTTACATTGTTATCTATGGGAGAGGAAGGAGCTGGGCTGTTTTTCCCACAAGAAATGGATCTATTTTTGAGAGCAAAGTACTTGCTTTGCCATGGGACCCAAAACAGTTTTCATTCACTGACTCACAGTCTCTGGAGGCCTTTTCCCTGAGCTTAGGAGGGAAAGGCTTAGTGGTTTGCAGATGGAAAAGTGACAGCCCAATTAGCTAAAGCTGTTAATTTAAAGGTAAAGATGTTACCCATTTACAGCTATCTTGGCTTTGAGAACCAAACAGTCTCCACCAGCCTCATTCCTCTGTTTTTACATCCAGAGTTGCTGTAGGTTTGGTCATAATAACTATTGGGTGAGAATCTGAAAGCAGTGTATCAACAGCATATGATTTATTCTGTGGCTCTTGTGCAGAAAGCCAGACTATGATTTCATGCTTTCCTGTTTCTCTTTTTGTCTTCTTATGGTATGAAAATCATTATTAGTTATTTGCTATTAAATTTTTCCAATAGCCTACTTGCTTAATTATGGATTAATGTTTATTGATGAATTTTTCCTTCCCAAGAGACAATCTCACCAAGACCTAGGTGGAAACAACAGGAAATGCATTTGGACAGCATTCACCTTGTATCTGTTCTTGTGGTGTATGGCAGAGCCACCGTGGGTCAGCTTAGCTGCTCCTGGCCTCAGACTGATCCACAGGATGCTTCCATGTGTGGTGCTATTTATTCTTTGAATTATGAGGAATGTCTGTAACAGCATTCATGGTCCAAGCAGCTGAAAACTCTCTGCTACATCTCTGCGGGGTCTGAGGGTGGATCCCCATCTGCCTTGTCCACATGGAAGGCCAGGACTTGGTGGTAAATTTACTCTGGGAGCTGCCAGTGTCCACACAGGCTGGAAGTTTAGGTAGGCATGGGACACTGGCAGTTGGGACCAGACATCTAAACATGCTTTTCTCTTTCATTCAGAGATTGCATAGGGACTGTTTAACCTTTAGACAAAGCCTTTCCAAATAAAATGCTTTACCAAAGGAACAAAATATCAAGGAAAGAGGTATAACAATATTTAGAATTCTTCCACATTGCAAAATCTGTGTGAGGAACTTCAGAAGAGCTACTACCAAATGTCCCCAGCAGCATTTCTTAATATTTGTAGTTGTTCTTAAATGTATATACCTAATCAGCTCTTTAATCTGTGCTCCAGGCATAGTGAAGTAAAAAAAAAATTTTTAAAAATTGCCTGAAGGGATGAAGTCTCGGTATTTATGGTAAATGCACTGCTTTGCTCTTGTTAGGAGCTTTCATTAGTTTGAGCTGTCTGTCTTAATGCAGCTTGTAAATTACTCACAGTAAAGGAGATTCCAAAATGGCATGTGTTACCATGGAATGCATTTACTGTTAATATATAATAAAGAGGTAACACTTATATATCCTGAAGTCAAAAGGAACTTTGGGTTTCTTATTTAGAAGATGATATCTTAATTGAGCTCACCTGAGAGATTACTGGGTGACGTTCATGTGATGTTTTTGCTTAAGGGATGTCTGTCAGGTGCAGTTGGTTGTTTTGAAAAACATAGCAAAGAATTTTAGTGCAGTGAAACGTCTGCTCACCACAGGTCATGTTTTCTGTTGGCTTTCTGGAGCCTGGTGTGACTGAGGCTGTGCCCCAGTAGTGCAGAGGGTCTGTGAGCTTCCATATCTCAAGGCACAGAGGCAGCAGAGCTACAGGACAACACGCTGGAGTGGGATCCTGGCTGGGTTGTAACCTACCTTATCTAACAACTGAGAGCTCCTTGCACTACATTTTTGATGCTGGTGGGCAGGCTATGGATATGCAATGTGCTGAAGGTGTGGACAGGACTGGCAGTCAGTACCTTGTGTCTTTGGAGAAGGATTCCAGTCTGTAAAGGACCTGCTGTAGCTGATTTTGTGCTTTTTCTTCCTACTCTTTTGAATCAGCCTCATGTTCAGAATGTCTGCTCAAAATCCTTCTTACTGATGTTTCATGGTCTCCGATTTCCATTATTTGACAATTACTAAAAGGAGGTCTTGTAACTGATGCAGCATTAAGAGCAGATCTTATAAAAATCAGTAGTTTCAGCAGCTCTTTCTATTCTCCCTGCTTTTGTGGCTTATTATAAAAGTGTCAATCTCTCACTGCTATCTAACAAACAAACTTCTGCCCTGGATCCATTTCCTCTTGGGCAGTTTGCCAGGAATAACAAATTAAACTCCAGCTCTCAGTTTAAGAAGTTTCACTTCACTGAGTAGAGTTCAAGTACAGTCTATTATCCTGACTAAGTGATAGAGGAGCCCTTTGATGTTTGCTTCTTGAGTGGTTTATACAAGCCAGGGCTTCCTGTAGGAAAAAGAGCTGCAGCTGAAGGAAATACTTGATTGATCAGGTAACCTCTTCCTCTCACTCTTTCTTGAGAGTGTCTGAGTGCCCAATGACAGAATCATGCAGAGATACAAAGAGAGACCCAGTATAGTCTCCACCAGAAGTCACACAGTTTGATGATGTTTCTCAATTTTTCAGGTGACAGGGACCAATCCTGCTTCTTCCACCTTCCTGTTCCCCACTTTTTCCCCAGAGCAGCTCTGGTGGTCCACCATGGCTTGTTCAACTGACTTAATTTGTAAGACTTCACAAACAAAATTAAGTGTTAAGGGGACAGGGGACAGAGGAATAACATTATGTCAGAACAGAAGTCCTCCCTCTGCACCTGCCAGCCAGCAGGTCAGCCTGACTGTGTCACATAGCCATGCACTCAGGGCTCCTCCAGAGCCCTCTGACCTTCAGCTGGGTCCCACTCTGAACTCTTTCTGCAAGATGCTGGTTTTCTCCTTTGATCACCAGGGACTGTGTTCATTTCATCACATAAAATGGTTCAGTGCTATGTTTTTTCTCTCTATAAGAAGGTACAGTGATGCTCCCCTCCCAGTAATTCTGGCCCGGAAGTTTGAGGGAAAAGCAGAAGTTGGCTAGAATATATTGAGGAAAAACAGGGAGTGTGCAGTGCAACCTGGTCAGAGCATAGGGCTCAGCTAAGAACAAAAAGAAAAGGAAAGAGCTACCAGAAAACCTTACATTGTCTGAGTTGTTTCAAGATATCCACTGTTCAGTGGTCAGTGGTAGTGAACTGCTATGCATGATTTCTGAATCTGAGTATTTAAAAACTCCCTGTGTTAGCTTGTTACTCCCAGATAATTGGGGTATTTTTTTCTGTGCCAATAAATGTTCATGAATACTTTGCTTCTCCCTGATCCTTTAGAGGCATGGCCACAAGATGTGGTGGGTGCAGCATTGATTTCCTGTCCACCTTGGAGCACCTGGGCACAGAAGTGACTGGCAGAACTCTTGCCTCTAGCCAAGGGGACAGCTGAACAGCTCGTGAGCAGCACTCCAGTGCCAGAAGCAGCTGTGCTAATACTTCAGTGTTACAGGGGAGGTCTTGCTCCCCTTCTAAGCTCCTGGCCTTGCAATTCTGCTGCTTTCCTTGACTTGGGTGTTGGGTGCCTGTCAGATGACTACTGAGCTGATTCAACTCACTAACTCTCAAGAAAATCATCTCCATGTAACATTGTCACCATTGGCTGGAAGGAGAGCATGAGGAGATTTGGAGGCAAACAGCCTTTATTTTGCAATTAGATGTTGCAATACCTGTGGATATTGCATGCTCCAACAGTGTTGCAAGAGTCCCTTGAACAGAACTCATTGAATTTGGTTTGTAAAAATTTGTCTAAAGTATGGGTATTGGAAGTTGTGAAATTACCTGTTATTCAGTGCATGCAAAGCAATCCTATATTATTTTATTACAACTTATTTTGGATTGTGTAGAAGCAGTTTTTCCTTCAGCTATAGCTTTTCCTTTCAGCTATATCCATGTCTGAAGCCCTTTCAATCCCAAACACCCAGACTCTCTTGATCTCCTTTGTTATATAGAGAAGCATTTAGTAGGGTCTAATTACTGTAGAAATGCACACATTGGACACCTCAGTGTTTCCTTGCTTTGGAACCTGATGTAACAGGCGGTTTGAGAGTACCCTCTGAATGCCTGAATAAACCTGGGAGTTGTCTTTTTCCCACAAGTTATTTGCTGTTGCTATCCACTTTTCAAGATCTGGACTCCCATCCCAGAGAACTTTGGAAACCTTTTTGCATGGAGCCCCAGGAGTTTGTCTCATGTAATGGACACTGATGTTTTCCAATCAGCAATGTTATTTTTAAGCTCTGCCATGTCACGTTATCTTATTGCTTCACAGACCCTGTGACTGCTTGTGCCTGCAGACAAATCTAGCACAGGCCAGGGGGAGGGTAATTCTTCCTTTTTGGTCTGCTCCCTCCCCTCTACATCCCAGAGGTCTATTTCTATCTGGGAGTGGTGGCTGGGAGGTCAGTTGTCCATATGTGACTTTATGTGACAGTGCCTCTGTGAATCCAGGCAGCCTGGCTGCCTTCTCTGAACCTCTCCTGTAACCCACGGTGCTTCTTCTTCCCCTAGGGAGACTTTTGCCTGTAAACACCTGTAAGTTTTTTTGGAAATAATTTCTAAAGCAGTTATAATTTTCCTGTTGTACACCCAAAATGTGTACACCTTTTCAAAGAAACCCAAATGTTTCTTTGAAACCCTCCTCTCCCTGCCTTCCCATAGAAATGCTGCTCATCAGCTACTTCAGCATTTGTGCATTCCTTTTCTTTCCTAGAGCTCAATGTTACTCTTTTCTCAGTCTGAGGATGGATAAAGGATGGTTCCTCACTAAATGGAAGCATATTTTTCCTCTCAAGAGATTTGCTTTTATCCAAGTTGATTCTTGAAGAGAGACAAAAATGCCAGAAAGAGAGATGTGAGCTGAAGCAATTTGTTTGTCTGCCTGCAGGCTCACCCTTACATCAAATTCCTGTGGAACTGTGTGGTCAGATTGTCAGGTGTGTGTCCTGAGTGTGAGGAAATGAAGTTTACAATAACTACAAAGGGATAAGCTTTTAGAAAGTTGAATTGGCCAAGTCTCAGTCACCCTTCTTTTGGTTCCACTCATTAAAAGACATGTTCTTATTTTCTCATGGACTTTCTTCTGGATGGAGCATTAGAAACAGTTCCATTATGCTCATCCCATGCAGGTAGTATATCCTCTGGAAAAAGCAAGTGATAAAATTCTGCTATCTTTGCCAAGATTCTCATTTTTGCATTCAATGAAACACATTCCAAGGTGGATGTAAAACAGAGTTGTAGATCATTTTATTTTTGGTGTTTTTTAATTTGGTTTTGCATTTCAATTTTTAGGATCATCAGCTTTTAAATGGTAATCCAGGCTGGATCCAGATTCTGACTTGCAGAAGGTTTGGAATAAGGTGTTTCAAATAAATAGCATTTTCTTTGGATAAATTCTGATTATTTGAAATGCCTAATACTTCATACTGCTGGTCAATTTGATTTGTTGAGCAGAAGAACCAGACTCTGTCCTAGTTGCTCAAACCCCTCAGATTGTCCCTGGGTGTGCTCATGGAGACACAAGAGCAGGCACCTCAGCATTCCCTCCTGAAAGTCTCCTCTGTGCAGGGCCTGGTATCTCCCCTTGCAGCTGCAAGGCTGGAACTGCAGCTTCTGTGACTGACTGCAGCTCTGATGGTAAACATAAACTAGAAGTACACTGACTATTTGCACTGAGAGACAAAGCAGCCCTATGGCAATAGGACTCCTGACTGCCAGCATTTCTTGCCTGCCAATTTACTTCTCTAGTAACTGGGATAAGGCCTTAGGGGAAAAAAAACATGACAACGAACATGGCAAAATATGAAGCTCCTTTTCTTAAGTAGCAACTGCTCTCTTCCCAAAGCTGGCGGTGAGGGAGAAGACAAGAAAAGAGCCTGAAGCTTCTTTTTACCCAGTGTGTATCTTTGTCACTGATTTCTACCGCTAGCAAAGGACATGTGAGAAATGCCTGCCCCAACAGATGGTTCCTGTCACAGGGTTTTGAGCTGGCATGTCACAGAGCCAGGACAGACTGCCCCACAAGCAGCTGCACCTGTGTCCCTGGCATGGTGAGCTGCTGTGGAGTAGCCATGAGCATAAAGACACACTCACAGCACACCTTGGGCAGCCAGTGCAGCCCAAGGGAAGGGACCCTTCCCACCTGCTGGCCAAGCAGCAGCATGTGCTCTGTTGCTCTTGTTCATTGTTTTTGCAGGTGATTGCAGTTGGAATGCTGAAGGGTTGGATGCTTCTCTTTATTGAGAGGAAGAAAGACTGTGACATAATCATTTGATTGAAAAATATGCAAGGAGGGACAGAGTGAAGAGAAACAAAGCCTTGACATCTCTGCAGCAAGAATGGAAGAGGAAGGTGATGATAGGTCCTTTTTAGGAAAGCTTTGCTGCTTCCTTACGAGTCACTCCCAGTTGGAGGACCTTGTGTTGTCTCTTGCCCAGCATGGGAATACCAAAGCATCTCCCACAGAAATTTTAGGAGTCACAAGTGAATGTCCATTGAGTTCAGCTTGGGGAACTTCAAGTTTGTTGTGCCAGAGGCTCAGTGTGCCTCTCTCTGTATGTGCTACTGGTAAAGGCATTCATTGGTTTTCAGGCTTTTTGGCTTTCACTTTTGTGGCAAAACACCCCTCCTCAAACTTTGGGGAAAGGTTGGGAGAAAAGGAAAACTGCGTGCAACTGACATTTTTATATTACTATTGAACTATTTTGATGAGAGAGAATCCTGGAAGTTTTTTAGTGATTTGAAACATTTCCATTTCTTTGGAAAAGTCTTTGCAGAAGCAGATTCTGGGATTTTGGCTGGCATTTCCCAGCAGCTGTTGCCAGCTTTCCTACAGGTCTGCTATAAAGTGCATAGACTCTGGTGTGCTGTGAGACTGTGTGTTCCTGGATGTTGTGTCTCTGTGACAGTCCCCAGTCATCATTTCAAATTTTAGAAGTCTGCACAAGGATAAAGGCTTGAGCATCACACTGCGCAAGTGCAAATGGAAACTGCCTTTGCTTGACCCCCTAAGGCCCACCGTCTTTGCTAATAAAGATTCACTGTGTAACTCCCCATTAAAAGTGGCAGTTGGAGGCCAGGAAAAAATCAGTTATCCAATGTTTGAAATATCCGTTTAGCTGCTGGGAGCCACCATTTGATCTTAAGCAGGATACTTAGATGTGTTCATTTTTAAGTGTCAGGTAGTTCAATGACTTCACTCAGCATTTGCATTTTATGGGGGTACATGTAACCTGAGGAACGAAAGGAAAGTTTGCTATTTCCTGTAAACATTTTTATATAAAAGTGTCACATGAAAGGCTCTTGAATGAAAAAATTACTGTATTGTGGAGTGCCTGGAAAAAATCACTTAGGCATTATTTTAATCCTTGGCAGTAACTATTCCAATGTATATTGTGTGTTCAAGAAACCTAGAACACTGTTCCTAAAATGACTTTCTTACGACTCTGGGTACAGAGCCAAGTGCAGGGAATCTGTGTTTGGGTGAGCAGATAGAGGCTGTCCCCTTTGGGACAGTCAGACCATGTAAGGATGCAGAAGGATTCTGACTGTTTTACCTGGAATTTAACTCAGACCACATTGGCTTAGCAGTGGGATAAGCCTGTAAACAAAGCAAGTAAGCCTCAAGGTTGGCAGTCATTAGGTGATTTTCCTTATACCCCAACAAAAGCATTGATAATGAGTTCTCTCTCTTTGTCTTCTCAGGTTCTTTTGATTGGTTGAAAGGTGTTAAACACGCCACTCTTTGAGGGCTTTCATCTTTATGGCAACAGTGTTAAGTTGCTCTCCTTGCATAATTACAGGATAAAAAAGAACAGTGAACCTGGAAAAGCCTGAAAGTACCTAAATGAGACAAGCGGAAAACACATTTTGTGACCATGAGGTGTAAATCAAAGATTCAACAGGAAATTTTGTCCTTTCAAGTGGCAAAAGTATTTTGGTGATTAATTTTATGTTTAATCCTGTGTCCCACCACAGAAATCTAAGTTTAAAGAGTGGTCTAGTGACTGACAACAGAAATAGATCAAGAATTTCAAGCCTTGATACGTCTCCAGGAGAAAACAAGTGCCAGTAAGAAACAAAACCATTCCTTTAATAGAGAAATTGGTGGCACAGGTGACCACCTACTTTGACAAGTCCTTTTGTCTTGTGTCATTTGTTGGTTTTGCTGTTATCTGTAGGAATGATCAAGGAGACTGATATATCATTGGAGAGCAGGAGAGAGGTCACACATGAAACTCGTCTCCTGTACTGTCTTTAATTGAACTTTCCCTGCTGTTTCTCCAGACTGGTGGCTTTTCTGCACAGATTTAGCTGCAAGCAGTGCCTTCATAGAAGCCAGGTAAATGTGACAGCTTGGCCAGAGCAAAAGTCTTGAAAGATTGCAGGAGAACTGCAAACATTGATGGAGGATGAATTTTTGGTAATGGTAGATGGCAAACATATGCATACAAATAGAGGAAGGCAACTGTAAAAGGTCAGGAAAATGCAAATGGAGGAGGACAGGACACAGTCTTTCAATGTTTAAAGGACCTTTATACGTGTGGCAGTTCTGGACACATGAGCTGGTCTCATGCAGTCAGATACTTTTCCCAGGAAACCTTGATGTAATTTCAATGATTCATATTTATTTTTTTGGTGCTTAGGCAGCATGTGAGTGATGGTATTGAGGAAATATGAAGTGTTTGACAAAATTGCTAAACAGCAAACTGTATTGTGTTTATCAGGACCTAACCTGTCCAGCTCTGGTTTTAATTTAAGAATATTTAGTTACCATTTGCTATAGTGAAGACACACATATCTCAGGAGGAAACAGCCTCTTTCCTACCTGCTGGTGTCATTGTCCCTGAGGGAGGAGGGAGAGAATACAGAGGTCCTAATTTGAAAGATCCCTCTTCTGGGGGAATCTTCTCCAAGAATTTTAAAGTCCCAATCATTCTGTGCTCTTTGTTCTACCTGAATGGAGGTTTCTCTAGGAAGTCTTTAGAGGCTGTTTGTCTGTCATACCAGAGGAGTTGGGGAAAGAGCTTCCTCACCCCTTCTCTACTGCTCATCAGAAGTAGCCACTTGATATTTTGCAAATTGTGGTCTCTTTGGAGGCAGGTCAGGTACATGTTGTCCTCATAAATTTGCAGATAAAAGTGGTGCTGAAAAAAGTGAACATGTTTAAGAGGTGAATTGGCCCCAGGAGATACTTCCTCCATTGTACTTAAATGCTGTAAATAAAATGACACGGGATGCTTTGGGACACATTTAATATATGGGAAAGGTTATATGATTTGAAGTTTTGTGCTCTTGAATTGAATTTAAAGACTTTTCTCTTTGCTCTCTGTGTATTTGTGTATTTCCAGCATGTTTGGTTGTGGGGTTTTTTTTGTTTTGTTTTGTTTTCATCCCGGAGGGTGTCTTCTGTTTTTTTCCAGGCTTGCTTCTTTGCTTTCCTGGTTTGTCCCTGAGCCTTCAGGAGGGATAAGAAGCAGTCCTTCTTCAGCTCTTTATTCATAAAAGTAGCAAACCAAAAGTGGTCTTAACTATGCAGAACAAAACCATTCCTATGTTTGATATTTAATTTTAGGTAACCAGGAAAAGAAAACGCTTGTCTGGGTAGAACTCATGGAGAAGGTAAATATAAAATGGTACTGAAATCAGAAAAATGGCTGGGTTGTCAGAGACTACAAAGTATACATATTTATTATATATACTGTTACAGCATATGGGATAGGTGCTTTTTGAAAAGTAAGTTTTAAACTTGTTTAAACCTTACTAACTTGCTCAATGGAAGCTTGAGCCCTGTTATGGCCCCATGCCCTGCTGCAGTGTAACTTGCAATACTTCCCTCTGAATTGCAGAGCTGCCCTTCTCAGTCCCTTGTCAGACAAGGGAAAGGAGGAACCCTTAGTGCCAGCCATAGGAAAAGCCACAGAGGTTTCAAGCCAGGTTACTTTTTCTCCTGGTGTTGCATTTTGTGCTGTACCTGCTTCAAAGTCATGGAGGCAGGTAGGTGAAAAGCAGTTCTAGGCTTTTCCCTGTTGTAGCAACTTGCCAGGGAATCTCCAATAGCTGTTTTCATTCTTGCATTGGTTGAGTGAGAGCCATTTGATTCAAAACTGCTGCCCTGAGATTTGAACCTTTCAGGCAGACTGTTCTGGCAGTATCTTATTTTTCTGTTGGAAAAGGAGGGGAAAAAATCATTGACATATAATTAATGGAGCCAGATAGAATCTGAAATCTGAATGACACCCATTATTGAATAATGAGATATAAATTCTTTGTTATAAGTCATTATAACATCACAATGGCATGGGAGGATTCAGAGAAGAGGGTGACTTGTTTTGCTTAAGCACTGATCTTGTACACATAGAAATGCTCATGAGAATTGTTCTGTTAAAGACAAATCTTTACAGGGCAAACAGAACCATGGACCAAAATGGCAAAATGGAGCACATAGAAAAGGTGGAAAAAAGGCAGAAGGAGATCAAGATCTTACTTGGCACTTTTCAACCTGATGAGTCCCTGTCTAATTTTTAGAATCAGGACTGTAGAGTTCTAGAGAGGTGAACTCTGTCTTACATCTACTTTTCTGAGGTATCCATCCACAAATGTGTTTCTGTCTGTATAACTGTTGTCTCTCAGAATCCAAAATATTACTAATGCTTACCTTCTAATTGATTACTAAGCTATAATTAATTGTTCTTTTTAACCAAGAGGGAGATTCAATGCTTTAAGATCTCCTAATTTTGAAAGTAATTAATTGCAGATTAAATTAGAATTCACTTGTTAGGTTTAACAAAACCAAATTCACATTTGAAAAAAATGGCTTTATGCTGTAAGGAGTAAGTGTTACATAGAGCAAACGGTTATAATTATGATTTGAATTATCTTTTTATTGGTCTCAAAGTATAAATTATCTGTACTACATGAAACTTAGATAAGTTTTGGAGGCATATTATATAGTGCTGTGGGATTCTGCAGATGCAGGTAGAGGTGTCAAACTGACACTGGATAGAAGCAAATGTAGGTTAGCTGAAATTCTAGGGCACCTCAGAGATGCTTTAAGAAAGTGTGAATCTACTGTGTTTTTAAGAAGACAAGAGAGAAAAAAACCAAACAAATGTTTACCGGTTTTAATAATATAGTCTGCAAAGATTTTGACATCTGTTTTTAGTGGTAACTGAAAGCTGAGAGAATTGGGGAAATTGAGCTGTCTGTGTGGGTAGAATCAGAGAAATGTTCTTTAATGCCACACCCCAGGATGTGAGCTGACAAAGTTGCTTTCTATGTAAAATGCATAAGATACAGGCTTTTTTCTGCCATATGTAAAAGATAACTAAACCACTGGCAAATGTTCCAAAAGTTCAACATTTGCTCCCTGCAATTAGGCCATTTAAGCTCCCTGCAATTCATATTTTTTTTGTTGTCTCTGGACAAATCCCCTTGCCTGAATGCAGGCCTGCCCCATGCTCTCTTGCCTTGGCTCATTTCTGATCTGAATCAGCTCCACTCAAGCTCTGTACTGCTTGGAGGATCTCTGTCTGTCTGGCCTGGCAGGCTGCTGCCATGGATCAGGCACACTCATGTACTTTCCTCAGGATTAGAAAGGTGCAAAATCTGTTAATGCCTCTCCCTGTGAGGAAGCCCATCAGCAAGGAAGATCTGGACACAACCCAGGTAAGCATTATTGAGTCTGCTGAGATACAACTGCATGTTCCAAAAAGCATCAGCAAAGGGATCCCCTCACACCTTTTGGAAAGGAAACGGCTGGGTGATTTTATGCTGATATATATCCAGGAGGACCTGGCTCTGGAAAACGTGATTTGGTTTATGCTGTTGAGAAAAGTCAGGTTCCAAGACATCTTTATCAGTGCAAAGAGCAGAGGGGTGATTCTCTTTATCAGTAAAGAGCATCACCCCTGGCATAATCTACCTACTCTTCCTCCTACATCTTGTTTTTACAGTTACACTGGAGACCAAGAGATTGGAGCCTAACTCAACATAGTAGGACATAACACAATGCACTGAGCTAGTGCCACAGAAATCTGAGTATCCCACATGTCCTGGGGACAGATCAATACCAAGCTGGTTGGAGAAGCCCTTGCATGCCTCAACTCGTGCAGTAGGTGTCAGCTCAGGTGAGAGGCAAAGGAAAGCAGCTACAATGTACAAGTTAACTTGCTGGAACCATTTCTGGAAGAGTCAAACAGTAAGAACTTCTAATGAAGTCTTGCTTTAATACCTGACAAATTAAAAATGCTCCTTCTTTTACAGATGCTTTTTATATGTGTGTACTTTCCAACTGAAATGTTTTTATATCTGATGCATAGGAATAGGATTTCTTCTAAAACAAGACCAGGCAAAAATGTCTACAATAATGCCTTTATTAATGTTTTGTCACTTAATTAGTGGTTAAAACATTGACCAGTAGCTCCATATACTTCTTGCAATTGCAAATGGTGTGTGCCCATGCTAATACTGCAAATGTTTTGGGTAGTACAGATTAAGAAGTGTGTCACCAATGAAATGTACATTAGACAGTTGTTTTGTGTTGTGTTGTGACATTAGACCACTTCAGTTTAATTCTGTTATCTGGTCAGTTGTAGTATTCTGATGGAACTGGGGAAGATAAGGTTGCAGGAAGAGGCTGATATGAGAAAAACCTCATCTGCTGCATTAGATTGAGTGGGTCAAATGCATGGCGTTGTATATAGATAAAGAAGTCTGTTCTTGTTGGTTAGCAGCTTCTATTATGGAGCAGAGGAAAAGATAGTGCTGTTTCATCCCCGTTTCAATCCAGTAGGAGTCTATTCCTCATCTGAGCTTTAGTGATTGTGACATGATGTCTTTGGGAAGAGTGACATAAAAGAGAGGAAATGACGTTTGGAGAGGAAAATGCCACTTGACCTCAGAGGCTTGTCCACCCTTAAGTTTTTCTTAACCCCCACTTTTCTGTTTTGTCACTAGATCCTTTAATCCCTTCTCTCTCCATAAAAGTGCCAAGATGTCTCCAAGCCACTTAGACTGCAGTGTTTCCATGTTCTTAGTTGGCAACTAATTTCATGAGTTCATTATTCTGACCCTGAGTGAAATAGTTTGAATTTCCGGTATACACAATTATTTTAGGTTACGACTTCTGACTTTTGAACCCCTCACCAGAATGCACCATTTAAATCTCTTCATCAGCTCTGAGTGCTGTCACTGGGTCAACTCAGTGTCAATATTCCTCTAACAGCATTATACTACTCAGAATTTCTTCCTATTTCTGCTCTTGGAACAAGTTCAGCAAAATCTGCAAGCTTCTGTTCAGAAGGCGTGATTCTTTCACTATTATTCATGTTCTCCAGGCGTCATGGGATTGTTTACAGCATATGGGACAGCTAGGTGCTTTTTGAAAAGTAAACTGGAGTCAGTAACTGATAGTCCTTGCTGTGCATTTCATGCTCTCTGCAGCTGTGCTGGGCTGCATTCTGGCCTCATCTGCAGCAATACAGGCAGCAAGCAGCACAAGCAATTTTAGTACATGATCTGAGTGCAAAAAGAGGTATAACTTCACAAAGCTGATCTGCAGACATTCCTCTGTGTAGTAAATATATTCTACATGCATTTTGTTTTCAGTTTAAAACATCTTCATTTTCAAAAATATAATTAAAAATCAGCAGATATTAAATACGCAGTCACTGCACATGGAAAAAGATCCTCTGATTTATCATACTGTTTCTTTCACATATTTTGCTCTGTAGCTGCAGGAAGTAATATGATATTAAAGAGCAATTTTCCATCCAGTTGCTTCATCCATTTATTGTATTGATACTGTCAAGTGCTCCTGTAAAATAAACTAGCAGCCCAGACTCACTTAATTCAGCCAAATACTAATCTACCAAGATATATCTTTAGTGAAGCCCGATTTGGTGGAAGGGAGTTCAATTGAGGGTGCAAAATGGACATACAGATGGATTCCCAGATGGAACTGTTTTGAAGTTTGTGTAAAAGCAGATAATAATCTCCTGAAATGCACTCTCAGCCAAAAAAGAGCATAAAAGGACTTACACCACTGAAGTGGTATTTACTATTTTTTATTTCCTTCCTTAGGTTGCTATCAGCCATGGGAATTTACAAGCTTTCCAACAAGACTGAAGAAATCCAGGAAACCACAATGACAGATCCACTTGAAACAACCATTTCATGTGAGTGAGTTGAAGAAATACAAAATATTTTTTATCAGTGGCTGAAGATGTCTATTGGGAACATCACTAGTACTACAAAGTTCAGTGTAATTAAGAGTGTTTCTCATGCACAGCTGGCAGGGATTTGTTGGCATCAGTGTTTTTTTAAGTGAAGGCCACTGTAAGCAATATGTAAGCAGAAATTAGGGTAAGATTATAAGTTTTGGGCACTTTCTTTAAATATGGGACTTGTTTTTCTTTTTAAACATTAATTTGTAAACAAGAGATCTGCTAAGAAAATAAAACCTCGCTTCCACAGGACATACACCTTTTTTTTTCAATAGTCCAGTATCCTATCTTTGTATCGTAAATTTGCTGAAACTCAAGATGGTGACATTTCTACTACTTATTAATTCTATAGGAAGTGTTCAGAGCCTGGCTTTTAGAAACAGTGGGGTATTCACTACTCCTCCATTATAAAATTCTGGGCAGAGAACCTGTCAGTGCCTTTATTTGTCCCACAAACTGTGGGTTGAAATGGAGAAAGCAGTTTGTCAGAGTGAATCTCAGATCCCAAGCCAAGCTTCCAAAGCAAGCAAAATAAAATAAATTGAATACAACTTACATTCAAATCAGTAAGATACAAGCAGTGTGGAATCTCAAATGGGAGGGAATCTCAAACGGGTGGGAATAGGCAAACTACTGTAGCTAGTGAGGTACCACTGTATATCTGAGCATGTGGGTTTAAGATTGCTTTTGGAAAATACTCTTTGTCTCTTTGTCCTCTTTTTTTTTTTTTTTTTTTTTTTTTTTTTTTTTTTTTTTTAATGCTTTGTTGAGTGTTCTGCTTAGTCTACTTTAGGTCCCATGAGTGGAAGTTTCCTTGACTGCAGTCTGCAGGTGATAACAGTATCACACAAAGCTGACACATTTTGGTGCAAACAAAGGCATGTAGGCTCACACTCTCTGGCTTTTCCAAGAGGCTTTTTTGCTGGTTTCCACACCATGGTTTGAATATGCTTACCACGAAGAGCTAATTCAGTAGGACTGAGATTGTTTTCCATAACATAGTGCTCCATTGCTGCTTTGTTAAAAATGATCATGTGGGTTTTTTGTAGGTTACAAGCAGTCCTTGGAATTTTTTAATTTCATTGGAAGATGCCTACAATTACCAATTAACTTCAGGCTTAATTGGCTTATTAGCTTGTCTTGTAACTCTGCCTTCCCTTTAAATTTTCAGCTTTTTTCCCAGATGTTGCTCAGCAGATTGTCATTTTGTACTTATTTCAATTTTGTGGATGCTTGGTGAAAAATTCTGCTTGGTTTTGAATCTAGTTTAAATAACTATGCCTATATAGAACCTAGTTTGCCCTGTATAAAATTTTGTACTGGCACCAATGTAAACAGAGCTGAAATGGCTAGCAGGCCACAGGATAATAAATCAGAATGATTAGTCAGCCTCCTGGGACCCAGATGAGTCAGCTCAGGTCAAGACACTTCTGGGAAAACTAGATAGCTGGTAAATGTATTACCAGCTGACTATCAAAGTCCCTGTGCCATACCAGGAAATATCCCTGCCTTGGGCAATTCTTCCTCTCCTGCAATGTCAGAAGCAAACAGTTGTTAAGAATGCTCTCCTTCTTTCTATTCCTTGCTACCTACTCTGGCAAGTCAAACAAATTGTTTCTCCATGCTGTCCTCTGTATTTGTGGAATAACAACACAGCAGTTATTAGATGCAGTACTATTTGCACTGTAGCATGTAGCCTTTTTATCTTCTGGTAGACAAGAGGTAGAGTTACCTCACGATCTCTTAAAATTTGTCTAGTTAATGATCTTTTCCTCTTCTATCAAATGGGGTCCAGACTGTTATTTCAGAATAATGCAGGGATATCCTCCTTTACTGCATCACATTCTGCTGTGATGTACAGAATTAAAGCCTGTGCTCCCACCTGAGTAAGGATTATATAGTTTGCTTCATAACAGGATGCGAAACTAGCCCCCCATCTGTTCTCATCGTTATCTCTTCCTTTTCATATTGGTGATTAAAGGGCACTTAAAAATGCCCTGTTGAGGCTAAACATTGATGCCTCAAGGTAAAGATGTTTCTTAAACTCATCTGGAAACACCCACAGCTCCTTTTTAATTTGACAGGCAGAGCTGATCAGCAGATCCACAAGGCCCTTTGCCTGTTTATTTTGTTTTTATAAGTAACTACCTCTCCAAATAAAATATAAACTCTTTCTATCTTAGCCTTTTCCATATAATCTTATTTTAGATGTCTCTAGATACGCCACAAACAGGGAGGGCCTTGGTAATTTCTCCATGACCTCACCAGGGATGAATTTACTAAGGAGTCTGTTAGTTACCTCTGCTCCCTCCCTTCCCTTTGCTTTTGTCTATTATCATTTCCTAGCAGAACCTGTCAGCCAGGACCTGTTGAACATCATAGGTGGATCCAAGCCTGATCTAATCATCTGCATCCATTTTTTATGCCCCTGAAGCTTTGGATAGTAACCTCATTCCAACATGCTCTCTTTATCTCATGTGTACCTGTGTAGCACCATCCAGAGATTCGGGACAAGTGGAGCTGATGGGAGGGGAACTGTCTGGAAACGTTCCAGTGATGCCAAGGTCTGCAAACACAGATCTGTTGAGGTAGAAATATTTGGAATTACATGCGTTTTTCCTGAATTGCTGCAGCCTTGCTAGAGAATATAATCTTGCATCTGGCATATGGCTGCCTTGGGAACATGATCCCAATGCCTCTTGGAGTCTCAGATCTCAGGCTGACCGATAGTGGCCTGCCCTGCATCAGGAGGCTTATGAGAACCCCACAGAGGAGCAGCCCACCCAGGCAATGTGTTCTGGAAAGGGTTTCTTGTGTTTGGTGTTCTTTCCAACTCTGGAGACATATATCTCAGAATCCAGAGACTCAGCCTCATGTGTGACTATATTCTTTGTCAGAGTCCTAAACAAGGAACTGGACACATTTCTATGCCTACAGGGTGTTACCTTTGTGTGTGCTTCTTCAGATTCAACCAGAAAAGACATTTATATAAAGAATAATTGTGACCTGCAATTTTACCAGTGAATTTCAGAATTTGTGTTCTCTGAACCATATGAGTTGTAATGTTTGCTTTTGAATGAATGAAAGGCTTGTTTAATTTAACGATCCAATGTGAGTGCACCTACTGTCTCACAGTGAAGAAGCTGCAGCTGAAGATATATATGTGATAATAATTTTGACTTTTTACTGTTTGAAATGTAGGCCTATAAGGTCTTTCATGATACATCTGAGAATTCTGCAGTGTGTGGACAATGGCAAACACAGGAAAAAAAGGTTAAATGATTTGGTTAGAGCCAATTTGTACATGCCAGTGATGTCCAGCTAATAAATAACTTAGTGCAAATAGATAAAATTATCTACAAAGCAATATATTTGTGTATTTAGCCCCTCATTGCTGTTTTGGTCACTTATCTGCCTTGGCCAGAACCACACTTTCTAAACCTATGAAAAACTTGAATTTGTTTCAGAAGAGAAAAGAAGGTTTTATTACAAGAGAGTTTGTTTATTTCACTCTGGTAGACATCATGAAGGATTTGATATTGCTGGATCAGATAAGTGTGATTCTTAGGTTTTTCTGACTAATCTTTTTTGAAGCTCAGTATTCAGAGAGCTTGGCAGTGGGTATTTAACAAACCTTAAGGTAAGAGAAATGTCCGGTAGCCTGCCCAAGGTTCTGTTTCTTAGGCTTCAGACAGATAAATCATGTATATGGCCCCTGGGAGATTCAGATGTTAAATGGATCCTCTCCTGATGATAAAGCTCAGTTAAGTATCCCCTAAAGATTTTTAAATGGAGGCCTCAGTCCTACAGGATAAGGCACATCTATTCACTGCTTCTGCTAAGGATTTACTTGAAAACAGGTGTCCCAGAGTGTGTAAACAGGGCAGGTTTAAAACAGATTCCACCTTATTTTGGTTTCTGGGAAGCTTTTACCAGATAGTATGGAAAACTGGTGTTATAGCCATATGGATACTATTCTTAATGGCATAAAATCCCAGTGGTCTACAGAAATGGAACCTGACTGGTACTTTCATGTGACTGAACAGACCTAGTTATCACCTACCATTATTGGGTTTTTTCTTCTATTGCTGCAGTTGTGAATGGGACTTAAAAATACAGGCATTAATGTCAATGTCACAGAATATGTGCCTGAAATTGAAATGCTCTCTTGATCCTGTGGATTTTAATTTGTAACCTGGATCTTAACTATTAAAAATCCAGGTAGAAGTATCCTTCTGACTTCACACATCTCTTTTGGACTTATTTCTTGCAAACAGAACTGCTCTGTTAGAAGTCCCTTCCACAGAGAACTCTTTGTAGGATTAGGACTGTAAGCAAGCTGTGACAGAAATGCCAGCTGTGACACAGGATTGTGTGTCAGTGCTGTGGGAAGATGGCAGAAGAGCCTAGTTCCTGTGCAGCACTTCTCATTCGTAGATTCTTTAAGTGTCATTTTACAGTAATATCCCAAGGTCACTCAGCAGAAATTGACACAGCTGGAAATGAAGTCCAGGTGTCCTGAGCCCTAGACCACTGCTCCATCCATGCCGCTTCCAAAGAAGCAATGCTTGCAAAGAGCTGTAGGAAATGCCCAATTTCCTTGTGTTTCACCCTGGCAAAGGAATGTTAGGTCAGCAGTATTTATTTTATTATCTTGATCTCACTAATTTTTACTTTTTAAAGAGCTCTCTCTGTAAAGGAACTTCCTGCAACCTCAAAACATGTTGGCAGAGCTTGGAAAATTTCTTGCAAGTTATTGATGCTTGTAAAATGGTGATTCCCAAACTTTGGAAAATGGTAGTGGGAGGAAGTGATCTCCTGGCAGTATGTAAGCTGTGGTCCCATGTCCTGTTCTGATCCCACAGATGACTGGATTTGAGAGTAAAGCATGGCTGGTCCTGTCTCTGCCCTGTGTTGGATTTCACCCTCTGCTCTGAAGGGAACAGGGTTAGAGGTATGAACTCACTCTCTGTTTCTTGGTCTGGAGCTGAACAGATTGCTGGACCTAAAAGCCCCACCACTCATTGCTACAAATCTATTAAACATCTCCAGTTAACCATACAGCCTCCTGCTTCAGCAGCTGAGCATGTAAATTCCTGTGACCAAATAACTGCACAGTTAACTGCTTTCACATGTGCTCCCAACGTGCCCATCTCAAAAGGTGAAATCCTAGCCTAGCTTTGCCCCATGGGCAGCTGGACGGTGACCAGGACACGGCTCTTTGGGAGGCTGGATGGGGCACCCTGCATCCTTACAAGTGCCTGTGTATGACATAGGGAGTGTGGGCAAGGGCAGCCTGGTGACAGCGGCACCTCTGGCTGTCCCTCATCCTCCTCTCCCCCACTGTGTAAGAGCCAGTGGCTGCTGTGGGAGGCTTTTCCAGGATCTGATCCTGATGGAGCTGGGCAATAGGGCTCGTTGTGGCTCCCCTGGCGTGGCACGGTGTGTTCTGGGGTGCTCCCCCCATAGCCTCACACACCTGTGCGAGAGGAAACCGCTTTTATTTTTCTACTCCGAGGCTGCGGGCAGATTTAGTTCCAAGCGGTACAACGCTCTAAGGGGCGAGGAGCTCCGCGGGGCTGGCCCTGCCCGGGCCGGCACGCAGGGGCCGTGAGGAGCCGGCCGCGCTCGGCACAAAAGGGCCGCGTCCCCCCGGGCCGGGACCCCGCGGCTGCGGCGGCGCAGGCGGAGCGTGTTTGCTTCGGCCGCCGCCGCCAGCGGGCCGCTGGCCGCCGGCCAGCTCCTGATGTTTCCTCTCGCCCTTGTTCGCAAAGGCATTCAGGAAAACAATCGGCAGCGATGAGGGCTTTCCCGTTCCGGCGGCGCCGGCCAGCGCAGCCCGGCCCGGAGACCGGCCACCAGCCACCTCCGCGCTGGGGCTGCGGAACGGGTGCTGTTCAGGGGATTACTTTGAGATTAAAAGCCCTGGTGCGATGGGTATAAAGTCTGTGCGTGAAGCAGGCCGCAGGCTGCCCAAGATGTCAGCTGTACCGAGGAAATCCTATAGAACAGAAACTAAGAAGGACAGAAATGCTCAAATTACCTGCCGTTTGCATTACCCGGGGCACGGCAGCAATAAACGTGAACACAAGGAAACCTGGCAAGTCCCTCCTTGTACAGATACAACCACACCAATTGTAATGGAGCCAGCCAGGTGCTGGGAATGCCCCTTCACGGCTCTGGGACTGCCTGAGACCTTGCAGGGTCCTGATTTCCCTTGCAGATCTGAGCCTGCGGGCCGAGCCGGGCACACACAGGCAGTGACATGTTCCTGATGCCGTGTGAGCAGGACAGACTGCAGAGTTCACCAGCCCTCGCTAATGGCGCTGAGGGAGAGGTGCGCACCTTGAGTCACTGCAGCCCAGAGAAGCTGGGCAGCTGAGAAAGAAGCAGCTGCCAGGGCTGGTATATAACAGGAAAAACAAAGTCAGAAACTTGGCTGCAGAGTGTTTGCTGGCCTCTTGCTTCTTCCCCACACCACAGCTTGTACCTGCTCTGCCGCTCTCAGGAAAGAGCTGCTTGTTGGGTGAAGCCTTTTATGTGCAGATGAGGCGCTTTCAATACTGCAGCTTGAGTTCTTAAGTTTTAGGGTCAAATTTAAAGGTGTTTCCTTGTTCAGGAGGCAGGAATGCTAAAACTAATGTTGAATCTTTAAGTGCTGTGTATCATCAGAAGCCTGTTCAAAACGACCATCGTTACTAGAATAAGCTTTTTCTTTTCAAGTAAAGATCCCCTGACATCTAACTACAGGAACCTGTTTTGGAAGAACTATAAGCCTTAAGGGCAGGTGCACTGGTTATGCAGGAGCACATCCATTTTTCCACTGTATGTGTGAAAGCCTTTGACATATTACAGCCTAAACAATTTTTTTTATTTTAATGACATTTGAAAAGCACCTGAATTGTTTTTAAATGGGTTTCTTTCTAAAATAGTCTCAAGAGCACAAGCTGCAATTTTCAGCTGCACTCTTCTTCTTCCGCATCAGAAAAGAGTTGCAGGTAGAAGCTACCTTGAGCTAAAACATTGCACAGTTCTTGTTGCTGTTCAGCTGGAGAGGGATGAATTGCATGTTTCTCTTTAGGGCTGAACAGCTGTATCTCACATCCAGTAATACCAACAGGGAGTTTTAAAAAGCAGTCTACCCTGAGTGTCATGCCTTTTCATGCTTGAAGAAACACTAGGAACTCTGTCTCAGTTCCAGTGAGTTTGTAACATTCCTTTATCTATGTGAAGTCTTACATTTTTCTAGAAATTGTGGCAGCCCATGAAATGGACTTTATTTTGGAATTATAAACTCTGAATTCAAATTTTATCACTTCTTGGAGCTTAACAGAGCACTAGGTTTGTGATTTTATTCACAAAGCTATGGATCATTGCAAATTGCTTCCTACTATTTGACAGCTTCCTTTTTAGAAATTTCAACACTCCAGCTATCTGCCTTCAGCAGAGTATGATTCTAATCACTGATATGATTTCATAATCCTTTAATTCAGCAAACATTCCAGATTATCAACATATGCAATTTGTATTTTGGGAGAGCACAGTGCAGAAAAATTGTCCTGTTGTCAGGCTTTGTAGCTGAAGTGCACACATTGTTAACCAGGGGTAATTTCTTAGATGGAGTTTATAAATATGTGTAACTATTTTGGGTTGTAGAGATGACATTCCCTTCAATGAATGTAAGACATAAAGCTGCAGAGTTTAAAGCCAAATTCAGCAGGAAGAAAGAAAATTACTTCCATATATCTTCTGTATGTCATTAAATGGAAAATGAGATAATTCTCCTGTACATCTGAAGACTAAATAAAACAGTCTATTCTCCTCAGTTTCTGTGGATAACTTCAGCTAATTTTTGTGGCAGTTATGCACATTGATAGGAGAAAAGATGCCTCAAGTAGGATGATACGGTACACATATATTACTAAATAAAATACTCATTTTACTTAGGATAATCCTTCTTTGTTCCAGATATATGTAGGCATTCTTCTTAAAGCAAGTGTTTCAGTTGTCAGGATGACTTGATACATTTGTTCTTTGATGTCAAATTCAGTTGCATCACTGTGGAATGGTTGCTACAGAAACCCCAGCACAGTTTTTAAATGTATTGAGTTCACTCCTTATTAGAAAAGCTGGATTTGATTTCTTTCCTGTAAAAAAGTTCATAATAAAATGGGTGAAACCTCTAAAACTGAAGCAATAAGCATGGAAAAAGTACTCAGATAGTAAGATCAGAGACAATAGGAAAAAAAAAGCAATTTAGAGTCTCACAAACAAAATCTATCTCTTGATAAAATGCTCCCAGTTGTAATTGAAACCAGAACTAAATTAGATCAATACCAAAATATTAAAGTGTGCCAAACCTGTTTTCTGTAGGCCTTGCTATAATTGGATTCTGATGCAAGAGATAGCTTAAGTAGGCAAAGTCTGTTGACTGAAGACCATGATTATCCATAGAAAAAGAGCTTCCTACTAAGGTACATTTATCTGGTGTTTCTTGAAGAATTAATACATTTCTATCCCACCCTTCAATGCTGCTGCATTTGAAGTCTGGCTCTTGCCTACAGTAAATCTCTGTCTTGCTTAACAAGAAACTATTTCACTGTATAAGCGAGGCATATTGACAACAGATTTAACCCAGACAACTCAGCTTTATTCAGTCAGAAGAATGCTGGCCTGGTTTCAGGTTTCTGGGATACAGGCACAAATGGACATGCCCCAAGTAGAATCCATTTGTTTTCCCATGAATGCACCTAGTAGGAGGTCAAATAAAAATAAATATTTTGGCTCTTCAGAGCAAGATAGATTTCTGGACTATTTGTGATTCACACTGGAAATGTGATTACAACAGGCAGAGGTAGCATCTGAAATATGTTCAGTTGAGAGTAAAAAAAAGCATTGTTTTCTCTTTCTCTCTCTCTCTCTCTCTCTGTTTTAAGCTGTGGTTATGCCTTGTCTTCACTAATCAGGTTTATGAGAATAACAACATATATCTTTATGTTGCTCAGCTCTTTGTAGAAGCTCAGGAGTTAAGGAAAAATAGCCATTTTTGTAGTCTTTTAGGATTTTTTTTAATGTTGGTATAACTTAAGCAAAGGAGTAGTTTATTGACTTCCCCTGTGATAGTAAGAATAAATCAATTTAGATCCAGTATACTAGGGGCCTCAGATTCTCTGTGGAGTTCCACCAAACAATGGAATAAATTGTGCAAGGGCAATTTGTCCCTAATGTTTTTGGCTATTTGATTTTGTTGAGGTTTTGCCGGTATTATTTAGATATTCACTGTAATTTATACTGCCGTGTAAAAAAAAACCTGCATATTTGCCTGCAGGGGAGTGAGTACTCTCTGAAACAGTCCTTTGAACATAATAAAAGTGAAATCCCCAGGTAATAAAAAAAATCCCTGGCTTTTATGAATAATGCATTTGTGGAACAGGGGGGAGAGGAAGTGCTTTTTAGATTTATTCCCCCTCTCTGCTCCCCACTCAACCTGTTGGCAGAAATAAAGTCTAGGTTGGGAGTGGGTTCCTACATTGTGAATGTGCTCTCAGGCACTTTTTAAAGTCCTGGCCTAAATGCTGCAACACAAACAGACACTAAATACTGGTAATTCTGATTTATTTGTTTGTTTGTTTTTAAAGTCTGTGGGTGTCTTCCCCTGTGTATTGACCATCTGGTTGTGGGTTAGGCTGTTTGGGATATGCCTGGCATGCTGAAAAGCAACACAAAATTGCAAAGTGATTGGAAGCCCATTGAGGATGGTTTGTTTGGGGTCCTCAGTGAGCTTTGACAGAGAGCAGGTGTTGTGATGATAAATTCAGAATGGGGTTGAGGATTTTTCTCTTCAGCTGGTAAGTGTGTGGGAAATGCTGGAGGCGCGCTGTAAAAATAAATTATTCTTATTCAGGAGATACTGAAATGGAAACACTTTTGTGTCACAATCCCAGTGGAAAAGCTGTTGGAGGATTTTAATGGATTTCACCCCATAGCAGTGGTTTGGGTTTAGCACAGGAGGGTGCAAACTCAGAGCTGAATTATGGGTGTTGAGCCTAAGTGAGACTTATAAAGTATTCGTAGGGTTCCCATGAACAAGTGTTCCAGCCATGAACATTGCCACAATATCTATTGCTGTATCTTTGGTTTTTGAAATAAAGCTGGCAGTTTCCAAAGAGAAGATATTGAGGAAATTTTCATTAGGTGTGAGGGGTGTACACCAGGCAATAGAGAATCAGTTCTCTCTGGTTTCTGAGTGTTTCAGTGGATGTGATGCTTATACAGCCTGTTAAACTTTGAATAATCTTTTCAGGAATAAAATATATTTTCTGTGACTGTGATTGTGCCAAATCATTTTAACTTGCCAAAAAGCTGCTTTGGAAGGACTTGAGGAAACCACAGCTGGGAATTGTGTCACAGATATAAAATGAGATTTATTTACTCTTCTACATCCAACACTGAAATAATAAGGAAGTCAGGAACAGATGAAAGAAACACTTGCTTTCTGGAGATTTTTTTTAAAATTTGATTTACTTTTTATAGAGTTTCTGTAGCAAATCTGCATTTTCAACAGGGACTTAACGCTCTTCTCAATGAGGTCATTGGCCAAATGAATACTAAGAATGAGTCTGTTTTGGGGATAGGGAGTAGAGTGCATGTGCTTCATGCCTCGGCAGCATCTAGAGGATTTCAAAACACCATGCTCAGTGTGCAGAGCCTGTTCCCAGGCCCATGTTCACTGATACTCTTCTCTGCATGCTTGTTTCACCAGTGGACCCTGCTTATCTTACTGCTCAACATCAGAATTCAAGTGGTACCCATGGACTGACTTATACTTCCACAAATAAAGCATTTTATCACTATGATTTTTAAATGCTATAAAATGCTTCTGCATTTTGTGGGTTACAAGGATCCTTGCTTGTGCTAGGAACATTTGTGAACTGCTTCTATTTCAACATTTTCTCTTGGACAGTGTGTGGGAACTGTAGTCATATAGAAAACTTGCAGGACATATATATACAAATATAGACTGACCCCTGCAGATCTGTCTTCATGAGCCCTATTTTTTTCAGCCTAAATTAAAAAAGAGGCCTGCCAATGATAATTCTTCTGAAGTCTTTACTTTTTGGTGTTACTTGTATTTGCATAACTGATCAAGTTACAGAGTGAGGGGTAAATGTTATGCTCTCTTCTGCTTTTCCTTATCTAATCTACTGAGAGATGCATTAGCAAGAAATCTGTCTTCTACCCTGGTGCAGACATGAACTTTCTTGTATCAGAGATGATAAGGACTATTGTAATAATGGGAATCTGAAAATACAATACAGCTGAGTGTGTGTGTATGGACAACTTACTTCATTGTATTTGAGCTTCTAAAAGTATTAGGCCAGTAAATTTTGTGTTCTGTTGGTATGAATTATTTATTAAAATGCTCTTGCTTTGCTTCAAATGAAAAATGTTAGCATGCAATGCTTTTTTCCCCTCAAATGAATGCCCATTAAAAAAATAGCACTTAATTGTTTTTGAGTAACTGTTTTAATCATTGGACAGGTATCTACTTTATAAGCAGCAACTGGCAGGGGGGGTAAAGAATGAGCAGAGAGAAGCAGAAACTGCTAATTGTTGCAGGTTCCACACTATTGGCAGAGGAGTAGAGAGAGCAGTTTTCTACCAGAATGTAGAGGGAGCAGTAGCATGGTAAAGAAGCTGGGATTTGAGGAAAGGTATTTTAAACAATGAAAACATTTTTAAGGATTCCTTAAGAAGCAGTAGAATTCTTGAAGCATATAGCATGGAGTCCTTAGCAGGGTCAAGCCCTTAGGATTGTATAGTTTGAAATACTGAGATTTGGATTTGAAGAACATAATTCTTACCAAAAAGGTCTGTTTGTATTCTACAGGTATTAAAAATGCCTAAACCTGACAAATTGGAGAGGAAGGAGGCAAAATTAAGCAGAGGAAGATTGGCATGATTGAAATGAAATTATCTAGTTCACCTTGTATCTTTACAACCCATTCAAATGTTTATGGTAGGATTTGTGTGAGCAAATATATAAACCCTGAGGTATAATGTGCTGTCAGTGCTGTGTAAGATGCACTTGCCACCATTTCATTTAAGCTCCATCTGCTTCTGCTTGGGGTGATTTTGTACTGTTTTATGGACAGCTATTCCAGCAGTTCTGAATGAGCTTTTTGGGGATGTAGGTGGTGTTACCAACATTTTTATTGAACATTTTTAAGAAAAAAAATTAAATAAATTCACTGACAGTAGAGCACTTTTTTCATGTTACTGTGCTGCAGGCTCACATGTTTTCAAGGCTCAACTGTCCAGTCCATCTTCCTGAAATGGATGCATCTTTACTCCAGTTCAGCTGATCCTCTCACATGGGAAATGTGTGTATGTAACCTCTACTTCAGAAAAGCAAAAGCAAATAAATCTGCAGTTTTAATTCATACTGCATGTACAGCACCTTTAGGCACTGCAGGATTGGGACTCTCACTGAGCATTTCCACTGAGTGTAATTAGGTCAACTTCTCCTTGGTTTTGCACAACTTTGAATGTAACTGAGCTTCAGCATTATTGGGAGGTGGATGAAGTACTTTCTATCAAAGTTGTTTTTCAACCAAATATCAGTTCTTAAAATATGGGGTTTTTTTAGCACCTGATCCTCATGGATGGTCTTGCTTTAGCTTTGGAAAACAGAACTTTAGAAAACTAGAGACTAAACTATGATGATGCTCTTCTGGGAAAAAGGGCCATTGTTTCCTAAGAAGGTTGACTACAAGGCCAGATTTTTTGTTTGCAATCCCTGCCTTATGCCCACTGTTACAAAATGCCTTGTATTTTCTCAGAGAGAAATGAAGGTAAAAGGAGAAATACCTGTCTGCCTTGCAACATATTCAGAAGGGGTTTGGATAGTTTCTTATCCCATTGAAGATTCAGCCTTACTCAGAGGCCCAAAACGGTCAGTGTCCCAAAAGATAACATTGTGCAGGAATGAGCAACAGTGCTCGTGATGATGTGAAGAGAAACTGTCTTGGAGAGTGAAAAAACTGGCAGAAAAATTGTGATTTCTGAGCTATGGAAGCCTGCTTATTGTAAAGTTGCTTGCAAAGGAAATGCTGTCGTTTAAAACAAAGAATTCCCAATGAAGCTTAATTTGAAATTTTGTAAATCAGCTGTACAACTGTATTTATGTTAAGTATTTATTCAAGTATACAAACTGTGGAATACTCTGATATGTTGTTATTTTGTTTGGGTGAGAGATCATGGCTAGCAGTTTTCAGGGGTTTTCCTCTGTCGCCGTGGAGTCTGTTTGCTTAAAGGGTAGGAAAATGTGCAGAATACACTGCAAATATCTTCAAAAAACACCTAATTAAACTTGTTCTTAAGGGTCTTTTCCAACCGAAATGGTTCTGTGATTCACTACCAACACAGAAGCTGTACTCTGCTCTTCCTGAGGCCGTTCTGTGCTGTTATCTGTGGAGGTGCCATCCTCCCATCCTTAGTTTGCAGTAGCAGCTTTTGCCAAGGTCTCTGTTGGTCTGCACTTCTCAGTGGCCAGAGGGTGCTTTCCACTCCACTTGCTGGCACACAGCTGCTCTGAGACTGCAGTGAGGTAGCCAGCAAAACAATTAAGGGTCACAAAGGGTGGGATGTGTCAGTTCTGAAACTGCAGCTTACAGCACAAATTCATGGAGGAAGTGTGCCAGAGGTGTGGAGGCCTTTGTCCTGGGATGCTGTTCCCCATCTCTGTAGTGCTGACATCAGGAGCTTTTCTCACTGTTCTCAAGCTGCAACAACATTGTGCCTTTTCACTGGAAACTGTGCCAAAGTGTTGGTGATTTTTTTGGGCTTTTTTTGCCAAACTTAAGTGATTTGCATAATTTTAACAGAAGTAAAATCCTGGTTGTAAATGGCCACTATGACCTGAGGAGGCCTCTTGACTGAGAGGACCATTAGGGCAGAGTCGCAGCTAGCAAAGGCTCTCTCTCTCTCTCTAGTGTCCTAAATTTGACCCAGTCTGCCCCTTTGGCTCTCAGGGAAAGTGAGCCTGAAAGCTTGTCAATGGTATAACAGCCCAGTGAGAGGTTAGGCAGTGTCCCAAGTGGACAAAGTTGTGCCCAGACTAACACAGGGTGTTTTATATAGAAATGTGAATGGAGAAATGTTCTCTTTCATATGGTAGCAAAAGTCAAAAGGCACATAGTTTGAAAGGGGAATTCCTCTGTGTGTTGTACTTAGAGGGACAGGGAAACCCAGAGCTTGGATACTCTGGAATACAACAGGAGCAACGCTGTGTTCCAGGGAGGAGGGAGACTTCTGGATGGAGGGACAAGGAGAGACAGAAGCTGGGGTGGGGGTTAAGGAAGGTGCAAGTTGGTTAGTGAGGGATTCTGGAAATATCCAGTGTGGGAGGGCTTAGGAGAGGGATATAAATGGATGGAGAAGGAAATCACAATAGAATGAGGAAGAGGTGCATGCACAACGGTTTGTGTTGATTACAACTTCAGCACATATTTTCAATGTTTCAGCTTTGTTTCTCTGAATTAAAAACTGTTTGTGGTCTGATTTCTGGCCTGTTCCGCAATTTTTTTCTTGCAAGCAAGGGAGAAATTACAGATGTGACTGTAGAATGCTATGGAACTACTTGAGCTTCCTAAATGCTAGCTTACTCAAGTCCTGGAAGCAATCTTTCCATCTTGAGTTTGAAGATCAATCCAGTTCAATATATTTAGCAGGCAGGTCATTAGTGTTTTGCAGTCTTGGTGTAAGTGCTGCTGTGGGCAGCCAACCAAACTGGGTGGTTGGCTTTAACTGCCTAACAGTCATGGCTTTGCAGAAGTGTCTTGAGTGGAGTATCTTGTGCAGAGCCAGATTTTATGCAAGGGAATGAAGACCTGCTTTGGCAGTAAGACTGAAGAACTTGGGGAACAGAGGAGTAAGATTTCCAAAAATATCTATGGAGTTGAACAGATTTCAAGGAATCTTCTTGGCCAGCATTAATACATTATGGCAACCCCAAGTCCTAAGCAGGGACATCCTCATTCTGGGTTTTGGTACAATGTCTGGCATCAAGAGCTTTGTATTTCATCGAGCCTTTGCATCAATTTAAGAAAATCATGATGACTTGTAGCTTAATATTCAGGCTGACTTTCCAGACTACCAGCTGCTGCTTGTTGAATGACTGTGGTAGGTGGTTGATACATGCTCTGTTTAGGCAGCGGGAGAAGGTGAAATACTCCCTTCCCCTGCCACCTCTGAGAAGGCTCAAGTATAGAAAGAATCCTTGGGAAACTCTGCAGTGGCAGTAGGGAATTACAAACCGTCGGAAAATGAAGTCATGCTGGGGAATACTTGTGCTGCCATCATCTGTGGTTCCCTGGCACGCCTGGTGCAGGTCAGCACCCTGGCCAGCCCTCCTCTGCCCTGGCCCCACCGGCCAGGGCTCTACTGGGGAGGAGGCCGTAGTCCCAGCAAGGGGCTGGGATGCCCTGTTCTGTCTGGCACAGGTGTGTGAGTGTGTGGAATGTGGTGGGAAGGTGGAGATGGAAGGTGCTCATCTTGGTATTCCCTCTTCCTTGTGTGAGTGTAGAGCCTGTTAATTCTTACACCTGATAAAACTCCGCAGGGATCAGCTGATTGTAGTTGCAAACGTGGAATTTACAGTAAGTACTGAGCTTACTTAACCAAGCAGGAAACAACTGGCTCATAAGGGTGCACAGTACACTGGTTATAGGAGAGCTGGAAAATCTTGGTTGTGGAAAATCTGCATAATTCTAAATAAATAGTGAGACTGGTGAATTCCTGTGCTCCTGCAGAACCTAGGCTCTATAGAAAATTTGTACCTGAGGTTTCCCATTTACTTCTGCATCTGACTGACCTATCTGATCTTGCTTTTTTTCCTCCCATTGTGCAGCTGTTAATGTGGCTCCCAGCTCCCAAAAGAGTGCACAAAGGGCACTTCTCTTTTTGTGCACTCAGCTTTCTTGGTGCATGCTTTACAACATGAACACCTGTGTAAATCGAGGTGCTGTCTTCCCTCTCCTGCAAGCACAGATGTCATGCTCAGAAAGTGCACTTGCTGACTTTGTGCTGTAGAACAGCGTGGAACCAAATGAAGGCAGCTTTTGAGAAGCTTGATGCAAGAGTATCTCCCTGCAGCTCTGACGTGCCTTGGAAAGTGGATGGAGTTCTTCACTTTATTGCTGAGGACCCATTGTGCCCAACATGATGAAATCATGGGCAGTTTTTTGCTGACCTTTACCAGACTGGATGTCTTTCTTGCTCCTATCCCTCACTTTAGTCTTTCTGTAACTGGGAGATAGCCAAGGTCCTGTGTGTGATGTCATGTGAGTGCCTGTTGCAGCTACTGTTTATGCCAACATTGTGTCTACCCATCAGAATTCTGTGAAACAGATAACACAAAACTGCTCCCACATTTCCAGAACATGTGGAAGTGCAAAGTAAGGCCCTGCTCTTCAGAAGATGTCTCTTGTCTCCATGTTAGAAATAGGAGGTTATTTTTCAGACCTCTGCTTTTCTGGCAAAGTTGGTTAAAATTGGCCAATGGCTTCAGAAGTTATTGGAGGAGAGGGAATTTATAATCAGACACAGACAAGCTGGCTTTATGTGACTGTGTGAGCCTCATTTTTTAGGAAACCATGGTAAAATATGTGGATAAAGTTGCAGTAATATTAAGGTTAGAGTTCATGCTGGCCTGTATTTCTCTCTCAATTTTTCTAGCATGATGGTGTTAGTCAGCCTGAGCTTTTGAAACTTTTTATTCCATAAGCTGAAAGTTTTTGAACTTAGATTCTCTATCTTCTCTCATTTTTCCTTGCTGAGTTTAATCATTAGGTGGGAAAGTGACCTCTTTAAAAATAGAGGAGCCAGTGTAGAAATGTTGCTGGCTAGATTTATTTGTTGTCTTTTCTAAAAAACTCAATGTTGGCAGAACATTTTGATTCATTATGGTGCTAAACCAGCATTAAAGCCTTCTGGCTAGATAGATTCCCTTGCGGCCTGCCAGGAGTCCCAATCACCAGGATGATCTTACTTGCGAAAGAAAACATGCTCTACATCTGGGAGCAGGGCTGTGTCCTGTTAAGCATCGTCAGGGAGAGTGTTAACTGTGTTCTCTCAATCTTATTTCTTAAACCCAGTCTGTTGAATTATAAGGTGACTATAAGATCTATAAAGACTTAAGCATAAGAGAGAGAGACATGGAAGTATTTAAAGGTGGAGCATTGCCTGAGATCAATGGATTTTCTTTGCGAGGCTGGAAAAGGCAGAACTGCCCACATAGGAATCAACTCCCAGATTTTTGCTTGCCACAGCATATCAGATAAGTACAGAAGGGATGAATGGAGAGGTACCTATCTGGTCATGATTTTCTCATCAGGTTCAGGGTGTGTGGGAAAAGGCAATCCTGTTGTGTGAAGTGTAACCTTTAGCAGCCTATTGAATAAGGGGATGATAGCAGATGTGGCAGGAGACATTCAGGCTTATTTGCTCCTACAAATGAAACAGCTCTAGCAGGGAAAAAAAAACCCTTAAGAGAATTAGCTAAAACAAATGTGTCAGACAAAATTGTGCTTTGAATGCATTATAAATGCTTACTCTCTTGCAGTGAGAAAAGACAGTCAGGTGTTGATAGCATGTAGGAGGCAAGAGCTGTTATTAGTGAGTGGGAAGAAACACATTGAGTGTGGTGTGGGAGTAGGGCAGATGGGAATGAATCTAGAGGCTCTTTTGGAATCACTCATTCTGAATCATTTTACTCTCAAAGCTTCCAGTGCAGAACACCATCATCCTCCAAGGTCCCACAGCACCACTGCTGAGCGTGGAATTGAGAGTGATGTTGAGTCAGCTCTGTGTGCAGTTGTAGTAGGAGATGTTCAGTGAGGAGTTTAGGTAACTACTTCAGCCAAGTAGATTGTGACTACAATACAGAGGTGGGATGCATATTCATTTATTCAAGTCCTCTGTGAGATGAAAAACTGGTACTATATTGTTTTTGAGGTATTGTATTGAGGTGTGTCTGTGCAGAGCTTTTAATGAAACAATTTCCATGCTCATTCACTTGTGAATGCAAGGGCTTTGTGGCCAAGAGCCTGGCTCTGCAGGATACTTGGTGGGAACCATAAGAGCATGTCCAAATGGCCTAAGAGGAGCCTGAAAATGTCTAACGAGAGAGCTCTTCCTTGGACTTGACATCCATGCTATGTGCTCTGACAGGAGACATATGGTGATGGTGCTAGAAATCTGGTCCTGGCCCTGCAGACCACGGTGTTGCCTACACAGTATTTTGAGAGGCACTACAAGCTGTCTGTCCAGGCTCCCAACAGCCACAAAATGAAGGAGGAAACAACAGATGGACTCAGTCCAGCAAGTTTGGTACTGGAGGTGTGGATATCCCTACAGTGACACAAATGGGAGCTTGCCACAGTCTGGAAGTGAGTGCCCTGTGAAAAGTGGCAGAGCTGTGACACAAAGGCTTGTGCCTCCAACCATTTGGTGACAATTTCATGGTTCAGCAGCTTGGAAAAAGCAGGAGCAGTAGGACTTCCCCAGGACTCTCTAACCTCCAGGCCTGTGCTGGGTGTTTTTACATCTGGCAGTCTGTCACTGAGGTACAGGGTCCTGTGACATGAGGACCTCTTGGATTTCTGCTCTGGCAGTACCTTTTACCAGCTGCCACCTTAACGTGCCCCCCCACAACACAGAGGTTGCAGAAGGGAACTTATTTAGACACAGGTCTGTAGAGCACGTAGAGACTTTCACCAATTACACTGTGATTTGTATGCTCAGCTGTGTCTTAAGACATGCCTTGCAATGAGGAGAAAACAGTAAAAGCCGTGAGAGGGGGTTTCCTTTCTCTTTTCCTGGCCTCTTAAGGAAGAGCACGAAGAGTTGCTGGGTTAGTGCCTGACTTCTGTCTCTGCATTGAGGCTGCACTGGGCCAGCTAGAGTCTCCCTTTGGATATTGAAGGTAGGCACATTCTTGGAGAATAGAAAATACCAGCAGAAGCAGATTGATAGAGAGCTTAACACAATGAAGCCTGTTCTCTGGGATTGTCAAAAATCCATTAACTTATTCCCTAATGGATTTTAATTCTGAAATTTTTGCTTATATTTGAAAAATAAAAACCCAACATAATTTTACCAGACTGTTGTTTGCAACATGCATGCGCCTTCCTGTTTGTTGCCTTTATTTGTTGCTGAATGTGCTTGTAGCTGTATTTTTACTTCTCCTCCTTTTGTCTGCTAATCTAGTTTACTCCCGAAGGACAAAAGATTTATTTTACAAATTTACACTTGCACTTCCTAGCACTAAGTGGTGGTTTTGCTCTCAGGTTTCAGGAGTGGTGATGAAAGGTATTTCCCACAACACTTGTGAAATTTAAATGAAAATGAGTCCCTACATTAAATTTTTATTATACTTCAAATGTATTATTACAATAATTGGATACTCTTTCTGAGGCTTATTATGGTGGGATTATGTGGTATTTCTTGACCTTCGTAATTAATTTTGCCTCAGATTAATACATTTATTTAATGTTTATCTGTATACGTGGATGGGTAGCTAGCTAGCTAAATATTAATATATCTATAGTTTGTTTCTGGACAATTGTTGTCTTATCTGAATAGTAGTCATGAAAAAAAAAAAAGAAAGAAAGATAACAGGAAATATATTTTCAATTCCAAGCTATCATGTGCGTGAAAAGTGGGGACAGGAGGCAGAAAGGAAGGAAGGAAGGAATCAGTAAATAGTCATAACAGAGAGGTGAAAACAGACATATTAAAAAAATCAGTAAAAGCTGTAGATTCCTTCTGTGTTTTTCTGAGGCCTTGAAACAATTTAAAATATGAAAAACTTAGACTAACTGAGAACATTGTATTGATTGGCCCTGATTTCCTTTCTTTCTTTGTTTTCAATCCAGCCTCTCTCATTATAGCCTCTTAAAATAAATAAATAAAAACTCTTTCTATAAATATCTGAAAGAGTCATTCTTATATAATAGCCCTTTCTTGCAGCAAAATTTATCATTATAACAATACTGTAGTAGTTTTGCTGGCAGAATCACAGCCAATCAAAGCTATTACAATAATGGAACATTTCATGGTTTGGAAAATTAAATGTGTAACCATGGAACTGAAATGTCTCTTAAATCATATTTGGAGATGTATTTTTCACCAAGTGATTTGCACATTATCTCATTCCATCTGAATTTTATTTTCATCAATATTTCACCATTGACTTTTTTCCTTTTTTGTTTCTGCAGTAATTTTGCAATAGAACTTTCCATCTGCTTTCACTTTTTGCAAGCTTGATCATATTTGCTCAGGAAGCAAATCTAAACCTTCTTTTATCACAAGGCATAATTTAACAGCTGACTAATGGTCAAGCTGTAAATTGTGCTGTAAATAACTAGCATGCTCAGTTTCAGGAGTGAGTAATACTGTTCTCAAAATTAGTAGCTCTTTTCGTTTCTATACATAAGAAAGTGGCTGATGCAGTCATTGTTCCAAGACCTGAAATCAGCTCAGGGCACATGAATCCTCAGAAATTTAACCTATTGGAGAATCATGGGAGCCAGGCACTTTTGAGTAACTAAGATAAAAATCTGCAAGTGTTTGTTTTCTGTACATTCACCAAATATTTCCTGAGGTGTTTGTATGCACCTGGAGCCATTTTTGGAACTGAACTAACATGCAGTATCCTTTTTCCTAGGGACAGTGTCTGTCCTCTCTGCGCAGGAACTTCATAAGGTTAGTAGAACTCCCTGGGCAACTGGAAGGAAACAAAATAAAAATTGAAAAACATAGAGAAAGTAAAAATATGCAGAGAAGATAAAAACATATCTGTGGCATGGCCATGGACTACATTTTAACTTGTACAGCTCAGATGGAACATCTTTCCACTGGAGAACAGAGAATTAGTATAATCAGTGACTGCGTTCACGTGAATATATGGGTCTGAACAAAATGTTGAATGAGGAAAGGAAGTAAAACCTCATCTTGGTTTACTTTTTCAGTCATGAGAAAATGTTTTCTTCAGCTTTATAATTTTTGTTTATATGGATTTGAATGAAATTTTTGTGGATAAGGGAATATATGAGTATAATTTGCATTTTAGTTACATTTCAAAATGAAGTGACAAAATTTGAACAAAACTGTTAGTGATATTAAGATGTATGGATTTTTCTGGATCTATAGATTACCCATGACAACGGCAGTGGCTTGAGTGGGATTTGGGTAGCGACACACTCAAGGTAGTTCCTCCTGAAGGTGCAGAGACACTAGACAGGGTTGGTGAGATTCTTTTTTGTGAAAGTGATCCAGCTACATCAGAAGAGCAGGTGGGGTTATTAATTTGGGTGCAGAATGAAGCTCTCTGGGCTGGTGCATGCACAGACTGCTGTGTGAGGTCAGGTAGACTCACTGTCCAGGGTCACTGCCAGCCTGGAATTCCCTCACCTTTGGTGCAGGGATTGCAGTGGTATTCCAGGGCACTGGCCTAGTGACAGGGCTGTTGGCTGCTCTTGGGACGTGATTTCTCTGATCAGAAATGCCATCTTGTACCCAAGAAAATGTTCCAGACAAACTTAGTGTGTATATTCCTGCCAAAAGCTTTGGTTTCAAGTAATTGACATTTTCTTTTGAAAAACAACTTAGAAAATGACCAACAAGTTCTGGTTTCACACCCTCTGATCTGACCTGCTTAATGAAATCAGGGTTCCAGTAGTTCTTGCTGCTGGGCTTTTAAAAATCTTTTAAACTGCCTTCTGTTTTTGTCTACATTTCTCTCTTACTTGATTCATCTGCAGCTATTTTCCTCTCCTTAGGGAGAACCCTGATCCTGTTTAAGTCTCTTTTACAAAGACTGCCTGCTGGTTTGCTGGCTTTTCCCTATGCCCTTTTTCCCCCCCAGAAGTGTCCATAACTAACATGTAATGGGAAAAGAATCATCCCAGCCTATTTGCAAACTTGAATTAGGATTATGCTAATATTTAGCAGAGGTTCAGATCATGTTTTCGTGTGAGATCTGGATATGAGTCCTAAATCCTGCATCCTCTGTCTGGTTGGTTCTTGCAGTACTGTACTCACAAGCAGCTCTAGCAAGCAAGCCATTCATTAATCTGATTGATCATAGGCTAAGATTTTGTACCTTGTGGTCCCTACTACTCTTTATTTTTGAGGGGCTAACTTATCTTGGTTTTAAACTTAATAAAAAATTAGTAACTTTTGCCCTGGTTGTCACAGCATCCTATTCCCACAAATAACCAGAATGTATTCTAGACTTTGGTGTTTATAGCTGCCAAAGATAATTTCTTTATACAGTATTTCATGCTGAAAAGGAATAACACCACATGACGGGGAAGGGAAGTACAGGGGTAATTCTGGATGTGTTGTGCTTCAGTGAACAAAAGCATTTGCAAATCTCCTTGCTGTGATATAGTAGATTGCAGGAATGCTTTACACATATCTTTCTCAATGTGCCCATAAGTTACACAGGGTAAAAAAACCTCCTCTAAATAAAACTGGCAAGTGTTCAGAAACCACAACTATTCAGTGTATTGCCTGGCCATTTTTAAAATGTATTTTGCACTTTTGGTAGATGTTGTAATGCATTCAGCACAGTGTGAAGTCTTGGCATAGATGCTGGATTCTAAAATAAGATGAGCTCTGCCTTTTAAAAAAGAAATGTTTGCCTGTAAAATACCTTTGCTATTAAGGGTTTTTTGGGAAGAGGCATAGGAAATGATTATGATGCTGTTACCACTGAGAAAACAGATTTATTTTGAATTTTGATAAATAATCAAAGCAATGGACAAAGCCCTTCTCAGTGAACACTGGGTGGGCAGAATTTTATTGTCTTTATATGTTAGTCTCCTTCCCGAAAAACCTCTTAGTCAAATGTGCTCTTGTATTGTGCATGTGAAGGTGGTATGTGATTTGGTAGAATGGGCAGAGGTCTGTCCCACAACACACTGTTTCTGAGATTGTTTCCTCCTCTGCAAATTGCACATCAGCAGCTCTGTTCATGGGGCGTGGTTTAGCCACTGACTGAGGACAGCCTTCAGAAATGCTGATGGGTTGGTTGAGTCTATCAGACTCCTTTCAGTGAGCACAGGCCTAGATAAAGATGCAGAGCATGAGAAGCTATGGCTGACAGTGGCAGAATTTGCTCACCTCCAGCAGGGCTGCAGCCTTGGAGTGGTGTAGGAATGTGGGCAGTGTGGTTGTTGTGGGGGTGACACACCTGAGAGGTGCATTGCAGTGTGCTGAGCTCCTGTCCTTAGTGTCTGCACAGAATATAAAGGCTATGCAGATGCTAAACTTTTGATAAAGTTGGGAAGGTTTTAGGACTAGAAAGGAAAGAGGGGGATTAAGTGTGCCCATGCAAAACCTGTAATGAGCTCCATACAGGTGAAATTCCTGCTGTGGCATTATGAAGAAAATACGTGAATACAACTGAAGAGGACTGAGCAATTCGCCGTACAGATGGAAACTTTCCAACTTGTGTCAAGCTGGAGATCTATTGCTCCCTCCCAGGTTGTCCTGTGATGTGTTTTGTACTTTAGGTTTAGTTGTCTTTGAAAGTTCCTGTGGAACATCCCCATCCTCTCTAGAGGAATGAACAGTGGAACAGGGTTTTTATGAAAGCCCTGGGGTGGCTGCCCTCCAGGCTCTGCCAATGCTGCAGTGCAGGAGGAACTGGTGGGCATTTTATAGCTGTGGTGTGAGGTGCTGGTTCCTGCTGGTATACACTGCAGTGACTGTTACAGGACTTCTTCTCCCAAGGAAAAGTGTATGCTAGCCCTGAAGTGTTCCTGAAGTATTCTCATGAGAAAGAGAAAGGATCTGGAGAGTAGCTGTAGCCTCTTCTGCAAGAGAGACTAGTTGCACCAAGTAACTCGGCCTCAGCCACTTTATGGTGCTGAGAATAATGTGGTTAATGAAATCAGTGTTAAAATTAGGGCAGAGGTACAAGGTGTCTTTATTCTCTCACTGTCAGCACTGACTCTAAGATCCTCTTCTAGGCTTATAGTATCTCTGTTATGTGCCATGAAAATAAAACAAATGAGAAAATACAATCAATGGCATAAAATATTGTAGCCCTTTCTACCTTTTCCTTTATTTTTCCCCATATTTTGGTTTCTAAGTGAGGTTGGAGCTGATTGGTGTAAGAAATCTTTCTCCTCCTGAGAGCTGATCACATTTGTACTTTGACTAGAGTGCTTCTGGTGGTCCTGAAGGGCCTCGGGAGGCAGCGGGGCTCGCTGCAGCAGGCGCTGGCGCTGGCTGGCTCTGCCTGGGGAGCAGGTGTCATGGGGAGGAAGTGGCCCTGGGCAGTGCCATGTTCTGTGTGCCCCTGCCAAGGGCAGACCTTGTTGCTGTGCTGCAGGGTGGTCTCCTCATTAACATGGTTTCACCCCGTTACCCGCGTTGTTCGTTTCCATATATGATCCCTCACACGTGCTTCATCATGATTACGAGTGCAGGGCTGGCTCTGGGACCCAGGGAGCTTTGCAGAGCACCTTTGTCACTGCAACCAAGCTGTGGTGAGAGGGGGGTGTCCCCCGGCGCCGAGCCCCTTTGGCTGCTGTCAGCCCTGCAGTGTGCTGCCGCTTCTGCAGCTGCGCCGTGGAGCAGAATAAACCTAAATTGGTTTGTTTATGAGGGCTCCAGGGAGCCGTTTTGCAGCCCTGGAAGCTCCTCTCGTGTGTTTCCCTTGCAAGCGCCGTCCCTGTCTCACAGGGTATGCCTCTGAAGTGCTTCCAGCTGCTGGCTGCACCTCTGAAGTGTCCTGCTGGGAACCTGCAGCCCATCCCTGGGCGGCACGGCGGGCAGCAGCCGCTGCTGCTCCGGGAGCCCAGGTTATTGTCCTCGCTTGGCACTGCCCGTCTGGCTCTGCCGCGGCTCGCTGTCTGTGCCTGGAGGCAGGACTGGCTCTGGAGATGTAGGCGGCTGCCTGCAGCATGCAGGGATGGGAGCGCTTCCGAGGGGATGGACTGTGGCCCTTGCATGTGCTAAGCGCTGCAGGGCGGGTGGAGGTGCCCTGCCGCAGCGCCGTGCCATAGAGCGACATTTGCCCCCGCTGCCATCCCGCCCCTGGAGGAGGGAGAGCGAACAGGAGCCCCTGGCGCGGCTGGGAGCTGCTGCCCGGGCTGCCAGAGCTCCAGGCACTCCCCTGGGCACTTAGCTGAGGCTGGCCCCTGCCCAGGTGTGGTGGGGAGGGGAAGAGGATTCCATCTGGCCTCCTCTTTGTCTGGTGCACCTCTGGGAAAGGAAAGCATGATTTAGCTCCCAAGCATTAAACAAAAAACCCCTGAAAGGATATCCCTCCAGAATGGTCTGAACCTTTATGGCTTAATATAAGCATGCCTGAGGATTGATGAGGAAAGGATGTTGCTCGTGTTGGTAATTACAAGTTTGCTCCTTTCAGTGTTTTTTTAATTCTGATTGTTCCATTTCAGCATTTAGCCTTTATCGTAGGTGTGTGCAAATGCATTCTGCTGTGTCAGGAGCTTTATTTAGCTATTCGTGTGCTCATACCCTTGGTAAGATACTTATCCTTTCAGGCAGATCAAAGACATATGTTTGGTTGTTTGGAATAGGTGAGCATGAAGAAAGAAATCTCTTAAGAGTGATGACATGGTATAACTGCTAAGTAACAAATACAGTTACATACATATATGTGCACGTCCTTCTAATCATTACTGTTGCCCATGACACAGAAATACATTGCAGTTGAAATCTTATAGTTAATTGCAATGTCTGTCAGTCAGCCTGTCTTACCAATGATGATTTTTTCTATTTCAATGATCTTCTCTTTTCTAGTCAAGAGACAGGCATCTGCCAACAGAGAGAGAAAATGTAAGTTTTGCTTTAAGAAGCAATGTTTAGAACCTGGGTGATGAGACTAAAATGCAGAATTCTTCCCTCTCCACACAAAACTAAAGGCAAAAGAGCTAACAGATGATTACTGGGATTCATTTTAAACTCCATGTTTCAGTCACAAGATAAGCACGTGATGTAGTCAGTGTTGAATAGGAAATGTGGTGAGATGCAGGTGCTCTGTTTATTTGTAGATTGCAATGTGTGGATAGATAAATAAGTTTCAGTTTAGGAACAGACATTTTTGCATACTGAGTGTTTAGAATTCAGACAGCCATAGCACTCAGACAGCAGTGGGTCTGCAAGAGCAGGCCTGTGATGTGTGGAACAGATAAGATTCAGCAGTGCAGAGACAAGCGAGCTCTGTGCAGTGAGGGGCTGCCTGGGCTGCAGAGGAGCTCATTCTGGATCAAAGCAGTATAATGCAGAGCTAGCCTGAGCTCATTAGCCTGGGCGTAATGCCATGCTAATATATCTATACTGCTCCCAGGACCCAGGCTAATGGCTCAGCATGGTGCTATGCTGGGCACTCCCACCAGCTGGTGCAGGGATTTCTACATTGTATAGTGTAGACATACCATAAGGTTTTCACACCAGCTCTGTAAGCAAAGAGAAATGGATTAAGGGAAAGATATAGCCCAAGACTTTAAAGAGCAGACATGTTTAAATTTGGTTTCTTGAATCCTTGTTCATGAGGAATCCAGTGTAAATGTTATGGAAGTCAGGGACAGTCTTTGGATCAAACTCAAGAACTCCAAAGTCCAAAGTACCTAGTAATTCCTACTGATGTGATTTTTCAACATAATTTAATTGTATCTCTGGAAAACAGGCTTGTTGAGCTAGTCAGTCAGATGCTGTGCTGCCTTTTGGATTTATCAGGAGTGAAAAGTGACTGAAAGCTTCCGCCCTTGTTCAGGGAACATTTATATGAAATGTAAAAATAATACCCTGTTGTCTCTCCCTCAAAAACAAGTGGTACACAAAAAAGAAGTGATTGGACTAGCCGATATTAGTTAATAATGGTCTAACTGCCCATTTCTGGCTGAAGATTTTTTTTTGTTTACAGAAAGTAAAAAAAAGCACTAATTTGAATTATATTTTTATTACTATTTTCACTGATTTGATTACCTGCACCAAACGTGTAATTAGTAAGGCTGTAACTCTAGGTGTTAAAGAATCCCCCCAAAACAAACTCAAACTAGAAAAGAGATAGTTCATTATATAATTGTGGCCCAGATGCACTTAGGAAGTATAGGAAATTACAGAACTGAACCTGCTGTCATACCCAGTCAAGCCTTAGATTGCTCAGTGAAGGGCTTAGGCCCAGCAGACTCAGTGCACTATTAATTCCCAACATGGGAGCTGGTATCAACCAAGTGATGTACAGAGGAAATGCAAAATCTTCTAGCGGAAGTTCTGCCCAGGAAACTACAAGTTCTGGCCTCAAAAGAGCAGAAGGTAGACAGTTCATGTCTGAAAAGAAGTTTTATATTATTTTAGAAAATGCCATACAGACACTAGAACTCCAGCACAAGAGATTGTTGTCACCCAGTGACAATAATAAAATGTTTATAATGTCCACTTGAAATATAAACTATTCTAAAATGTAATCTGGCGGGATTTCAGTGAATGAGTAAGGAGACAGAAGTGTGAGGGTCAGAACTGGGTAGAGCTATGTGTTAGGGAGAAAGCAATTAAATAGTTTTTCTTTGCTAAGGCTCATCTCATTTCCCTTTTTTTAGCATTACTGAACACATTCTGGAGCTAGATAAGAAATTAAATACCTATTTTGCCAACTTCACAGCTGAGGAAACTGAGGGAGAGAGATAAAATGTTGGATTTTCCATGTAAGTAACCTGTGTCCCACAGAAAGTCTAACCTGGGATTGTTTTGTCTGTAGTAATGCCCAAGAACTGTTCTTCTCTGTCATCAAGGTCATTGATACTGCAGTGATAAAAACCCCACTAAAAGTCAAGGCTGATGTGTTTCTGATTCTCACTCTTCTCACTCCAGCAGTCATAGACTTGGCTTTAATACCTGCTTTTTTGATTCCTTGGGTGCTTTTCTGTTCCTTGAAGATTACTGCATATGCTTGTGCTTTGAACTAAGTGAAAACATATAGTACTATAATAACTATAACTGACATCTTAAATACACTGATTTAAAATTGACAATTATATCTTCCAGTAGCATTTCTATGATTTTGTAAACATCACAAGGTAAATTTCACTTAGAAAAGTCAGTTCTGTAACACTGTTCACAACTGAAGCAGGATGTGTGGAAATGGTACCTGCTGCAGAATGTCAGGAGGTCCTGAGGTCAAATACCTCTTGGGAAATGGTAATAAATCGTAGCTCAGCTGCTGTGTTCTGAAAATATTTGTCATATAAAACTGTTGCCTATCCAAGAAAGATTAGAATCTTCTGTGGCACAGATGGGAGCATGCAACTGTCTGATCAAACATGTGATTAAGTATGTGCCAGTACCCAGAAAGCTGTGGGCTTAAAATGCAGCTCATGCAGCATCAACAAAATTGTATTTGCAGTCTAAATAGGGAGCTATAAAGTGGTAACAGTGGTAAATGCTTGTGCTCTAGTGTGCCCCAAAGGTTGTCAGGATGTGTGCTAGGGGACTGTAAAAAGGATTAGAGAACATGGAAAGATGTTTTTGTCAAAACAGGATTCATAATAAATATTAATCTTCCATGTGATTCTCAACTGCATTTCTGGCAGAATCTTGATGATGTCTCTCTGGTGCTTTGGAGCTCAGAAGAAGTACTTATTGAGAGTAGTATTTTTTAAAAGTCCCTGGCTGCTTGGAAAACGTCTTTGTATTCCTTCCAGGTCACCTGTCTTTGTTTCCACCCTCTGTAGGGTTCCTTTTTGTGTTTGAGTGTTTGACTTTGGGTTGAGTGTGTTTGAGTTTGTCCAGGAGTTCTTTTTCATCCACACTGACCTAGCATTTTAACCTGACTTTTTCTTTGTTGGGATAACTTCCTCTTTGTTGTGATACCTCCCTCCTGAGTTTGGAAGAGGTGATTCTTGAATATTAACCAACTTTCTTGGGCTTCACTTCCCTTCAAAGCTTTTTTCCATGGCACTCTTCAGATCCCTGAAGATTGCAAAGTTTGATGTCCTGAAGTCCAGGACAGGGAGCTTGTGTGCCCTCCTCACTTCCCCAGGGATCTTGAATTCCACCACTTAAGGTCTCTTTAATTTTTTTTAAATTTAAACTTTTCAATATAATTTAATTTCCTTAATCCTTTGTTTAGTTTTCCACTCGCTAGAATTTGTGGTGTGACTTGTGGGGAAAGGCAACTCCTGCATCAATTTTCTTTCACAGCTTTGAAAGTCGTTTAGTGTTGTTTCTCATGGGGCAACAAAGCTCTGGAGTTGTGTTTAAAATCAGCCTCTTTTTGCCATTGAGCAGGCCTGTTAGAAGGTGTGTTGAGGGCAGAGCAAAACTCTTTGTTGGCTTCTTTGGAAAAAGCAGTTAAAGGAATGAATTTGCAACTTTTCCAGTTGCAGCACACAGTCTTGAAATGTCCTTTTCCTCAAATTTCCTGTATTTTGTGTGTGTTAACTGATGACCCTGTGCTTTCTGACAGCAAGCATGGGTTCTAGAGTTCATTGTGTGCTCAGTCTACCCACGCTAAAGCCCTTTTGTAACACAAAATGACACTTGGTAAAGCCAAGAATATTAGAGGGTGCTGCTGCTGCCCTTCTGAGCAGCACCATTGCCTCATTGCTTCCAGAGTCTGAGGGGTTGTGAGCAGCAGGCTGAGATGGCCAAAGGGTTGTGTTGTTCAAGTGCTTCAGGCAAAGCTGAGTCCCATTAGTCAGTCCTGGCACTGTGGACAGACTCCTTGGGGGCAGAGCAGTCCTTCAGTGTCCTGGAAAGCCACATGCAGTGACCTCCTTTCATCTGCCATACAGCAGAGACCTGTGGGCTTGGCTAGCAAAGGGCAGGAAGAGCAGGATCTCTTTCTGGGAAAGGGGCAATGGCATCTTTTTGCCTCATGCTTCTACCTCTTTCCTGAGAGGTATGTATGCTGCTCTTCAGTAGCTTTGTTTAATATTTAAGAGCATTGTTTACTGCTAACAGAAGGTGTCCTTTGGAAAGGACACGTGCCTCCTTCTCCTTTGTTTGATTCTAAACAACATGGAGAAAAAAGAGGTTTTGTACCACGTTTTGCTGACTCAGTGTGTTCACGCTCACAGAATTAGCGTCACTGCTGTTTCTGCTTGTGAAAAATTTGCTGAGGTTTGGGAGAAGGTAAGCAGGGGAGTGGTGAGAACAGGGGATGCAAATATTTTTCTTCCTTTCAGTCATGGCTTTTCATTTAAAAATTACTAAGCAGCAAGTAGTTTGGCATTTCCTTTATTTTGCTTCTTAGCATATGAGTCTCAACAGTCATGGACCAATCCTGTGAGAAGATCTCTCATAAGTATCTAGGATGAGCTATACTGCATGATGTACTCCAAAGAGCAATGGGTCTTAGGGGCAATGGCTTTTAACTGCTGTTTAGGTAACTAGCTTAGAAATAATAATTTAAAAAAGACTGCATCTGAATCATTTTGACTCCACAATGACTGATTTCAGAATGGCTTTAGAAGCATAATAAGAATGGTAAAAAAGGGATCCCCTTGGATGGCCCACCTAAAAAGCAGCAGTGAAGGGATGAGATGCAAAAGAAAAAACAAAAGCTGTTGGTGTTCTGAGGGATGCCAGCAAATTAGCCTGTGGCAGATGTATGTGGGATTTTCACAGAGTGAGAGCAGTGGTGTCTTCCCCTAAGTATTATGCAATTTCTGAACTGCATATTTCTTCTGCTAGCAGGACATCATGTAAACCATGATCAAGCCTTGATAATTCCTGCGCTTTTAGCTGGTGTACCTTGTCCCCCTGGCAACAAAAAGAATGAACTTAATGAGCAACACTGTAAAAACACACCACTTAAAAAAATTAATATTTCATTTTTCTTCTAAAAGACAAGAAATTCCTTAAATAACATAAAGCTTGATACTCATATCAGAGCAGTGATTTTCCTGGCACTGAAAAAAGAGTTTTTGGGGTCATATCATCAGAAACAATGCTCACGGTTTGGAGATGATGGCACTAGTTAATGTTTTTCTTTTGCCATGGGGAACTGTACTGTAGGGGAAGCTGGCAACTATATTTTGTTTCCTATCCATTCTGCTGGATCACATCTATTCAACCTCAGCTGTATTTGTGTAAATATGTATATATACATTTGCATACATTTGAATCTCTTTATCTCGCATGCTATTCTTGGATGTCTGAATGAATTAAAGAGAAAGAACTAATACAGAAGGAGTTTTAAGATTGTTTTCTATGTATATATTTAAACCATGAAGAATTTCTTACTTAGACATATCCAGGTCTAAGGTGTGCAGGGATTATTGTAAGCTATGGATGTGTCTCTGCTGGTATAACAATATAGAGGAGGCAACACGTGATGAGGGGCATTAAAAGAATTTATAGCACAAGTAGCATTATAAAATATTCTTTGAAGGACTGAAGATCTTAAATGAGAAAAAAGGGGTCTGGTTTTCATACTCTAAACTTCCTAACTTCTTTACTGATAGTTTTAATGTCTGATATTTTTTTTTTAAGTTTAACATATTTGAAGATTTTATGAATGTGATTCCTGCTCCTCCCTAGTGTTGTCATGTGTTCAAAATGATTTTTTTTTTTATGCCCACAACAAATTAGTAACAGAATCTGGAGACTTAAGTTCCAGTTTCATAGTTCTCAGTGAGAATGGGCAATGGTAATTTGAAAAAAAAAAAAAAAAAGAGTCAAGTATTTTTAGTTTGGGTGCTTGGAAAATCATTAGCATTGTGGCAGTACTGAAGGATTATATACTGGCTGAACTTTCACTGAAATTTCCTTTATATGTCCAAAATACTTACAATGAATGTGTCTGCATATGAGTTAACCCCAAAATGTTTCTATTTTGGCATTTTTGCAGATGGAGTTTGGTGATTTCCACATTTTTCAGCCCTTGAATATTTCAGCTACATTCACTTGAACTGCAAAAACTTTATTTCTATGTACCTCAGATAAAGGCACCCTTTGTCTTAACAGTTTTCTTCTCACTTCCTTAAATGCCATAATGAGAAATTTTTATACCTACTTGTAGATCTGCTGAGATCCTGTATGAATATGAGAAATCGAATCCTCAAAGGCAGAGACTTGTGCAAATTCTGGACCTTCACTTTTCTCTCAGCAGGGGGGCCCTGCTGCTATAGCAGGATCTGCTCTTATTAAAGAAAAGACAAGTGGATGTGGTTTGTGCTCAGCTCACTAAAGGAAGGATCTAGAGCTGGAAATAAAATATGTCTTTTTTTCTGAGCTTGAAGTTTTGGGTTATTTGGATTCAAAGGGCTTGGCATGGTGCTTCCAGGCTTTATAAACAGTATTAGCATCTCTGTTTGGTTGCTTCCCCAGAGGCCACTGATAGCCTCAAAAGGAGAATTAGCAGAGGCAGCAATTGCTATTTTGGCAGTAGTTAGTGGTCAGCAGGCTACTTTACCTGTGCTTAAAATGTAAAGTTTATGCTGGGGATTTTGGAGGGGTCTAAATGAGTTAGGCAATAAATGAAATTTGATGAGAGCTTTGTGCCAATGGTCCTTACGCTTCCTTGAAAGTTCCAGATTAGTTTACATCATTCTGGCCTCCTGGGCCAGCATGGTGATGAATCACTGTGAGAAACCAGACAGAGTTGCTGATAGGATTGCCACAGCAACCCATATTGAGGAAATATATGCATAGTTTATTGGCCAGCCCTCTCTGTGGCTATGTTGCCCACTTCTTAGGAAGAAAAAAATCTGGGGTACATTTCTCCTTGATAGTGAACATGTGCTGGCAGGGTTGGAGATGTTTTTATATCTATGATGCTAAATAAAGATGTTTACTTGAGCATTTTGTTTTGGCTGAGTCTGCCCTTTCAGGATCCATGTGCAACCTCTTTGTGAATTACTGAAATAAAGGAATTGCCTAATGCAAAAGAGAAATTCCGCAAATATGAAACCCTTGGAATGTTTTCTACATCAGCCATTTCCTTTTTCACTTGTGCAGTGTGTCTGGATTGTCAGCATGATGTGGTGTGTGGTAACCAATGTGTGCAGGAGGCTATTAATCTTCTTCTTACAGTCCTGTGTTCATGTACGATTCAGGAGAAGTAGAATTCTGATCAGACACTCTCAGCTTGTACTTATCTGCCCGTATGGATCCTTTGCATGCTCTCACAAATGTGAATCTGCTTTCTGTATGTATCAGCATGTTCATCCTTCCCTTACACTCTGGGTAATCAGTCAGCTCATGGATCTTTATAGGATTTATTGATCTATTCCCTTTGTTGGTAAGGGGATTCATATTGTCCTGAGTGTGCTCAGGGTAAAGAGTATGGTGGAAACAATTAGGTCTGACCTACCACCTATGGGATTTAAATGCCTGAGGCCATGTGCTGTACTTTCAGATATGTAGATTTTGAGTTAATTTATAGATCAAGATTTCATTCTCTAACAACTTGCCAGACAGTGAAGCTTCCAGATTTGTTATACTGCAGTTGAAGTTTAAATAAGGGCTTAGCTGAAAAGGAGAGCGCTCTTAAAGGCAAAAACATTGAAGGAAAAGTGATTTATTAAATTTTTTATTTCCACTGTCTTTGCAATTATAAACTATCATATTGTATAGAGTTTTCTTCCCTACAATGCTAATACTCCCTCTGGTATATGTAGGGTATTTTTTTTTCTATGGTGTTTAAAGTCTGAGGCTTTTAGCAGTTTAATCCAAACCAAAGCATCTATATCATGGGACTTGCCTTTAATTCTCTCTTAGATGCTTTTTTCCTGTATGCAAAATTAGATATCATTCTGAAGGCATTCTTAATTAACATTTTTTTAATCAATGGCTGGATTCTCTGGAGGATTTTTTTTTCTATGCATCATTATTTTTCTCTTTCCACAGCAACTTCACAAGCAAATTAAGTAAACAGAAAGAAACACTTTGTGGATTTTTCTTGTGACAGCCTGTAAACCTGTGAACTTTTTTTTTTATTTTTAAGTTGAAGCTGCTAATTGTAGAACTGTATAATTAATGCATTATCCACGACAACAAGGTTACACGGTTTGTGTTTAGCAAACATGCTTTTTCTGGAGGGTGGAAAAATACATAGTGAAAACTTATGGAAATACTAGGCTGTTTTTTACCACTTTGCATGACAGCCAGTCTCTCAGCCATCATTAGAGCTGTGTGCCTAATCAGACTCTGAAAAGATACCCTGAAAATTGGCTGGGGCCCTGGTGTCACTGTCTGAGTCCACAGCTCCAACCTGGTGTTTTCACCTTCCAAGATAGGCCATTGCAGGCAGATAGTCTCAGAACTGGAATGTTTGCTCTGCTAATTGGCACATTCCTACTTAGATTTGGTAGGACATGCTGATTTGTAACATGACTCAAGAATTTACTTCTTAGTGGATAATTGCCTCATATTTCCTTAATCTTTCTGTTTACCAGCCTCTTTTCTATATTGTGCCTCTCTAGTGCTTTCAGCATTTGTAATCTTCTTTTATTAGCTAGATATCCTTCTGATTATTTCACATGTTTTTCACTGGTTTGAGAATTTCTTTGCTCCCTGGCCTTTTCATAAATCAACTATGCATTGGTGTGCACTGGAAGTGATGGAAGGATTTCCTTAAAGCTTGCAGGAAGTGATGTTGCATCAATGCTGACTTTGTTACTGCAGTTGTAGAAACATTTTAAACATTTAAATTGGATGATCTGTATTCAGAATTGAAATGCAGTGTGCTGAGGGACTTCTCTGTGAACTGAATGCTTGAGAGCCCCAGAAATACCATGACCTCTTCCACTGTGAAAATTAGAAGCTTACTCGTGACTTACACAAGTCTTAATGCATTCCCCAGTTCAAAAAATTCGTGTAAATACCATAGATTTCACTGATTTGGTCTTTTGGGCAATTTCTGTTCATGTAATTTTTCCCCCTTTACTCCTGATCATTTTAATTCTCTTGATTTTAAGATTGTAGTGAAAGGAAAACCATATTGCAATTCTTGAATGAATTTCATGATTATTGCCATTGTCCTTACATGGTTATTGATGACTGAGTGTTTCTTGGTGAAACACTTTTATCACATTCCAGATTGAAATACCTGCAGGAAAACACTTCTCCTCTCAAGCAAAGGTTACACTGGGTTTGGTCTTTCCATGCCTCTGCGAAAGTGCTGAAAGTTCTACAGATGGCTTTGAGAGATATTTTTTTTCTTGTTATGACAATTTTCTAATACTTAATTTGGTTGGCTTTTCCCAGGATGACTTACCTGGTGTGTCTATGTTCATCAGCACTCAGAGTGTGTGCAGGGAGCCACTGAGCAGCACTGTGGGAGAAAGGAAAGCTTGCTCTGCTCTCTGCATAAGATTGTGTCTGTAATTTATTGCCTTTGAAAACTGTCTTATCACAGCATCGACTCCTTAGCACTTTAATACAGGATAAGCTTATTAGAGATAATCTGTTTACTGAATGTCCTTAGCACAAAGCAATCTAGTTAACAGCATCTTTTGAAGCTTTGTCTTCTGGATATATCTTTTAAACTCATCCCTGATTATTTATCTATATCTGTATCTTTAGATCCTTTTCTTTAGACTTGTATTTGCTTTGGCATGAAATTACAGTGTCTGGTGAATACGCTGATAAACTTATTACTCTTGTGGGGAAATAAGGCAAACCAAGACCAAAATGAGCTAGTCAGGGCAAATAGTTCGGTCTGTTCATGTTTCTTTAGGCTTCAAAATAATTTTTCTTCTTAAAAGATCTACACTGCTACCAGACATTACCACAATCTCCACAGTGCTCCTCACACAGCAGCTTGTATGTCCACATGATTCCCACCCAAGATGCTGTCCTCCTTAAAGGCTGGACCACTGTTTAATATGTACAAAAGAGGAAAGGAAACCTGGCAATTCATCCTCAAATGACTAGGTATTTTTGGAAGATACAAGTCATTGTATTAAAAAAGACAAGATGAGGAAAGAACATTACTAAAGAAGTGCTGGAGAATGTAAAGTGAGAAATGTAATGTAGTGAGCCCCTTTTACCTTTGGATCTTCCTGACCATTGGAAACTGCTCAATAAAATTCTGCCTTGATTGTTCAGAATACTTTACATGTCTCTCCTGACACAAGAGCAACTGCACCAGTTACTGATGAAGGCAATGTTAATGTGAATAGTGCATGTCTCTCTGTTCTCCCTCTTTTCTCATGAAGTTTAGCTGTTTTGACCAGAATTACAAATGATCAAGCAGCCTTTTCCCTTCATAGGAAAGAGAATCACAAACTTACCAATAAAAACAGTGCCTGAGAATCATAAGAAATTGTTTTCTCCAAAAGGCCCAAGTTTGAGACATAAAGATAACTGATGGAAGTTTTCCTGTGATGAATTTTTAAAGTGAAGTGACTGTTTAAAAACCTGTATTTTGCACTCTGTACCTCTTGCTTAACTGATCCTTTAATTGCTGAGGAGGCCTGGATGCCAAGGATGTAACCAACCTGTCTGAAACCTCCTGAGGCAATCACAGATTTTTATGCAGCACTCAGGCTAATTTTGCTTTGGTGATTACTGTATCTGGTCAGGTCATAGCATGTGATAAGCAATAAAAGTGCTGCAGTTGGAGGGAATTGCATCTCAGGTGCAAGGCATACTAGATAATGCAAACTTGATTAGTGTCTTGTAGGCAAAAAATCTTAGTGTCTTGACAAGGCAAAACAAGCACCTTGTCATAGACAGTTTTTATTTTGGATCTTCCTTAGTCTTTCCTTTTTCTTGGCATTATTGGGTACAGGCACAAAAGCAGGTGCAAGAGAGATTAGGCTGGAGTTGATACTTGTGTACCAAGGTGGTGTTGTTTTAGATAGTGTTCAAAATCTGAACAGTAAAAGCTTTCAGTAGGAGAGATTTGGTAACATCATAGGCAAATTCTACAAAGTTCATTGTTTGTAGTGGAAAATATAATCATTGCAAGGGTGCAAAAGCTTTTGTGTACATCAAGAGGAAAAGGAAAAAAAATCCACTTTCTTGCCAATGTTTTTAGAAATGTAATACCCATTCTTGCTGGTGTGGACTGAACATTGCTACCCCATTTAGAATACGGTTGCTACATGCTGCAGGAAAGTGGAGAAATGTTTCCTTGCAAGCACTTTAAAGCTACTATTGAATTTCTGTAAGTCCAGAGAAATCTAGTACCTCCAGCCTGTAAAACAAGCTTCTCTATTTGGCCTCATTAATGTTTAGTCTGTTTTTTCTTGGCAAAATTACTTCAGTGACAGTCTCCACCAGATTGACACTAAAGTGTTTTCTTTACTTGCCATCTGTCTGGACTGATTGGAAAAAGTAAAGTGGGGCTTGTTTAGAAAAATATATAAGCAGTTCATTTGGCACCAAGTTTGTTATAGATGTATGAAAAGCAGCTGGGTCCAGCTCAGGAGGTTAAAAAAAATGTTTTATTGCAGAGGGATGACTTTTTATGTACAAGTTCATGCACTAGATGTGTTCTTTTGTTTAGCTTGCAAGAAGTGACTAAATAAATTAGCTAAGGCATTTAATTAGTTCTGTTTGTGTTTTACCAGGTGACTTATAATATTATGGGTGAATAGGGATATGATGTTTCAAATGCCAGTCAGTTGCAAGTACAACATTTAAAAGTAGCAGAATAGAGCTGAAAGCTTCATAAGCACTTTTTCCCATCTTAATTCTGCAAAGCACTCAAATACATCAAAGTTAGCTCTTTTACTGGATTGATTCATTGATTCTGTTTTCTTACAGGTTACTCTGACAGATTTGCAGCTTCTTGGCTGTTTTTTTTTTTTTAACATTGAGAAAATTTGGCTAAAGATGGCTTAGACCAGTAATGAGATCCTGTTCAAATGAATGCTTTCTCTGAAGATGTTGGGATGTGTGCCTATAAGTACCTGTATGTGGAGAGAGCATAAGCATGGTCACATGGTGCTGTTTTCCCCAGCTGTGTGTATTGCTTAGCTTCCCCCTTTCTAGTATTCAAAATCCATTATGGTTAGAGGTCAGAATCAGTCCTTAAACCAACCATGTTTGTCCCAGCCTTTTTTCCCTCTCCTTCTCTGAGCCATCCATAGCTGTATTTTGCTGTGTTCTTACTCTGAGACTCTCTATATTTATTGGCTGAGCCTCTGCCATGATGAATGTAAAGCTGAGCAAAAGCCACTTTTCTATGGTTTCTGAACAAGAGAGGAAGGCTGAATTCTAATAGGAGAAAAAATAAGAAATAAAAATTTCTTTCTGCTTTTTGAGGAACAATAATTCCTGGTAGGAATTGTCTACCATGTATATTTTGCTTCTGCTTGATTGCAACTCTCTCATTATTATTTCTTGTAAAAATTAATCAGTTTTAGAAAGGAAATTATTTTTCAGGCTCTCAGGTAGGAGGGGTCAGACCTCAGTATTCTGTATTTCTGTTTGTGGGGACTTTGTTGTTTGTAGTTTAGGGTGCATGATCATTACAGCAGAATTGTCAAAATGAAAATTTATTTCCCTCAGGTTTAAATTCTAGTGCTACACCAGTGCTAAAGGTTAGTCCAATTTCTGGTTCCAGAAACAAAAGAAACTGAGTTAGCCCTGATGAACTACAATTTTGTTTTCTCATAGACAACATATCTGAATGTGTTTTTAAATTTCAGACCCTCTGAAATTTCATATTTATATATGCACTTGTTAACATCTTTAGCTGAACTGGGAATATTTTGCACACTTCTAATGCTTTTCTCTTCTGAGATTCCATTTTTGGAGGCATTACTCATGTTGAGTGGTAATTCCTGACCTAAATACATACTACTCAGGCCTCATGGATTAGGTCTCATCTATTACTGGACAAGAATTTTCCCTTGGTTGTGCATGTTTAACATTGCTAACCTCTTCTAACACTTGAAGATTGAAGACTGACTGTGGTCTAGGCAGCTAACTTTGGTTTTCCTAATTTGGAAGTATAGAGTAGTAAGGTGAGGTTCACCAGTCCCCTTCTGATGCAAAGATTGGCAGAAATTATGTACCTGGAAATTATTTATGAATAGGTGAATGTTTTCATCCATGAATTCAGATACTCAACTGTGTTAGACACTATCAGTCAGCAAGGTAGAGATATCTGTACAGGATTTATTTGTATAGGTTGTCCCTGCATCTCCTCCATGGCTGGATTGGCAGGTGGGGTTTTTGCAAATTCTGTTGTTCAAAGCCAGATGCAGCTGTTTTGATGCTTGCCAATATATTGATTTTTTTTTTCTCTTGAGACTTTGATTAACATATAATTATTTTTGCTGTTTTGCTTGTTTTGCAGCATCTGTTCTACATGACATGCTTACTTTGTCTCATCTTGGTCTCTGTGGCATGTTCCCACTCAGTATTTTTCAAATATTTTCTGTTGAGTTGGATGATTCATGTTTTTGCTGGACTTTATTGGCTCGATTTACTGCTTTTACTACTGTTTGTTTTCAGTTCTAATGTAAAGGCTTATTCCTCCTTTCTTCATTAAAATTATTACTTTCAGTACATAATGTCTTTATGGATGAGTCAGTTATCTTGTCTAGATGGAGAGGCTAATTTTCTTTGAAATCTCATATGTCCATATGGCACTTGATTTGTCTTTGTTATGCTTGTTTTATGCTGTCATAGTTCTACTAATGGCAGTAGAAATATATTTATATAAAATTTATATAGTAGCCTTTAGTCCTGATGGCACATATGACATCTTTTATGCATATAGTAGGACAGGGTATAAGTATATATACTTACATACATATTCTATATATATAAGTATATAGAAAACTTATGGCCTATTCTGTGTGCCAAGAATCCCCCATACTATGAACTGGAATAATTTCAGCAAACTCTCTGACTTACCACTTCAGAAGATCTAACCACTGTAGTTTCATGTTTGTAAATCTAGCTACTTTCATGGAGGAATTAGGAGAAATCTGCACCTTTTTCACTCAGTGTTCCTGGTCACTGAGCAGTAATAACATTCCTGCCTCTTTACACAAGGTATTGATTGTTTTGTGTGTTGATGAACTGGTTTTGACTACACATAGGAGCCTGAATTCTTTATAATAAAAAGAATATCATGCAAACACAAATCACACCAAACTAGATAAACACAAGAGGCATGATTGATTAGACTGGTAATCATGTGTGCTTTCATTTTAGAGCAGAGATAAATGAGTTTCTTCCTACACATAACTTTGAAGAACGAACTCAGTTTCCTGTTGTAAATCTACCAAAAAGTTGAGGGGTACTCTGTATGGGCTTAGAAAAGATTGTCTGAACCAAAACTATTTGGAAGCTGAGGCAGTCTAGGAAAAATTCTCTCTTCTGAAATACTTTTTCAAGCAAGGACCATCTCCTTTGGGTGGTAAATATGCCTTACTCAGTTCTGGCATGGAGTTCTCGGTTCCTGAAAACTGTTTTGGCACCTATGTTCAGCTGTGAACAGCCAGGAGCAGAAACTCAAGGAGCAGACGGGAGGCAATGGATGGTATGGCCCTGTGCCTTTATCTCATAAGGTTCATCTTGGTCAACTAGTTTCTATTCTAGTTTTTTAGCCCTAGAAAATAGAGAGTGGAGCAATCTCCCTCTGGCTTACAGAAAGTTGTTCTGGTTTTCTTCCCATGCAGCTTTGAAAATCCAGCTGCAATTTCTTGCAGTTCATCCAGATCTCACTGTGTAATTTGTGTCAGAACGAAAGCCCTGCAGCTGGTTTTGTGCACTGATGCCAACCGAGGTGGTTGGTAGAGACCCTGCCTGTAGTGAGGGATGAATGAGTAGGGATGGGTGCTGCAAACTCAGTCCAAAATTTACCCTGCGGGTTTTTTTTTCTGGTGAGGTTTGTGGCTGGAGATGTTTAGTCATCAGGGAAACTAAATGCTGGTTCTCATCTCCTCTAAACCAGTCTGTTGGTGTCATACCTAGCCTAGCACAGTGGTGCTGAAATTTGCACCAAGAATGATTCCAAATGAGGTCCCCCACTCACAGCTCAGCTACCACTTAAATCAGTGCTTTTGTGCTGGATGGAGAGAAAGGTAACAGTCCACTTTATCATTTGCCAGGTTTTAATTCTCATATTTACTTCCCATTCCAGCACTTCCCTACAGACTTCAGACAGACTTTCTTCTGTGAGTTTGGGAAGTGTTTTGCTTCTTTCTCATCAAGTGAGAATGATGACATTTTTAATTCCTTCAGTGTTTGAATTGCATATGTGATGCATGAGCAGATGCTCTTAGGGCTCAAGGCATTTTGGACTTTCTGGTATCCTTTTTCTCGCAAAATTTTGCTTGCCTCGTGGTTGAAATCTGAGACTCATAAGAAAGACTAAGAAGAAGAAAAAGAAGCCAAATTCCCATAAATACATTTGATAGATAGGGAAAGAAAGGCGCAGGAGACCACACAGTAGTTTCATGTCCAAGCCAGGAGAAGCTTCAGATGATCCAACTCGTGCTTTAGTTATGAGAAAACACTGTCTTCCTCCCCAATTCCTTAGCTGGTTAAAGCTCATTCTCTATCCTGGAGTGAGATTTCCACGTACAGAGCTTCTGAGAATCACCACTCTGGGGATTGCTGTTAACTCCAAAATGTGTTATTTGCACATTGAAGTACTTAACTAAGGAGCTTTTCTTTTTCCAGTTGCAGTCACTGGAGGCTTGATGGTAATAGAGCAGTCTTCTGCTCTCTGCCAAGTTTATTTTCCAAAAGAAATATCTGAAGGAGGAAACAATGACTTAAGAGGATATGTGAACTGTCTAGCATACTCCAAAGGTCCACATATGAAGAAGAGAGAGGACTTTTGGATGGCTGAAGGATGCATTATTATGACTAAATTAATCCTTTGTGAAATTGAGAAAAAAAAAAGAAAAAAAGAAATTGTCTATCAGGAAACACTTTGAGAAGGGATTTGTTGAAAGTCTAATAACCTAAGTGGTTGCAAAGGACAGAAAATCTCGGGAATAACTCTCCATTGATGTGGGGTGTACTTTATAACAAAAGAGGTATTTTCCATCTTCCCATTTTTTTAAACTGATTCTGTGTTCAGCATCAAATTCATGTGTTAGTGTCAGGCTTAAAACAATGCCTTCAAAATTGGGCATAATTGCAAGGTTGTTGGAAAAAAGAGGGAAAAAATGTTTTAAAAGAGGGTGGTTGGAAGCTCTGAGGGAATAGCTGAAGGTGGGGCTCAGCCCATGTTTCACACCTGCTTTCTTAAGTCCCACTAACAGTTTGCAAAAGGTAGGACCTGAGAGCCTTGATTGCCCTGATGAGCTCCACCTGGGGCTCAACCTGTTTAAACCTCAGAGCCTTGATTGCCTTGATGAGCCCCACCTGGGACTCACCCTATTTAAACCCAGCACAGAGCTCTCTTTCTCTCCCCACAGTGCTTCTGCAGTGCCTTGCCTGCTCCATTCCTGGGCTGGTTTCTGTTGCTGGGGCAGGAAACAACTTTTTTGTCGGGAGAATGTTAAAGGTGAGTCAGTTTTAGTTCTATTTTCATATCCTACTTTTAAATTGAAACTTTTTTGGTGTTTTTCTTTCTGTAATTTATCTTGTCAAATCAGTTAAGGTCTATAGAGCAGAAGTGATCTTTAGGCCAAATTGTCTGAATGCTCAGGAAGAAAATGGGATACCTCACAGAGGAGAAAAAAGAAACTTGTATTATCTGCCAAGTTTCAGGCTCAGATGGGAGTTAAAATGTCAGCCAACTGGGCCGAACTACAACCTGTGATAAACTCTGGCCTTCCATGGAGGTTGCTCTGTTTTGTTTAGTTTGGTATGGAATCACCTTGCAGTATCTTGGAGTTAAGCTCTCATCTCTTCTCCTTTTCCTTTGTGCAATGCTTACTGCACCTTGAGACTTGGAAGTTTTTGTTTTGCTAGAACAATATGCAGAGTGAAAAATAGCCTTCTAAAGTAAAGGTCCTTCCTTGTTCAGTCAAGAGCCTGTTCCCAGTCCTTAGTACTTTAACAGCCATGTCTGGGACCAGTGGCACTGTTTGAGACCCACACAAGTTGTAAGGTTTGAAATAGTTCTGCTATAGTGCCTCAAGCTCCACCTGTGTAGTAATTTGGGGTTTGAAAGCAGCTGTGAGAGCTGGTCAGGTGTGCTGCAACCAGGGGGGCTGGAAGAGGTTGAATCTAAGAGCTGCTTTCAAAACTCTGCTGGAGTTTGGGCATTGCTTTACAAGGTAGCAAATTTTCCTTTGTCAAATTACACTAAACATTGTATTGTAGGTGACTGTACTGTACATAAATACACACTTTTCTAACAGCACTGGTAGAGGTGCTGAAACATTTGTTGGGATTTTGGTTTGTTATTCAGAGATATCATTGGTTAATTTAATAGCCTTTACAAGCTTTCAAAGTCAGTTTGAAGATTCTCATGTTTCCATGAGATTTTTCTGTCAATAAAGGTACCAGAACTTGGTCCTTGGCCAATATTTTACAAGGATTAGAGTGGTAAAAATGAAAGGAATCCTGTTAATCTGCCTAAACAGTTACTGTGAACATTTGAGTTGTGGGGAATAGAGGTGGATTTATTTGTTGTTTGTGAGAGAGAAATAGTTGAAAAAAGGCAGTTTTGCATTCTATGCAGCTTGTTGCAAGTCTTGATTATATAATAATCCTGCACTAAACCAGTAACAAAATATTGTTAGAATATACTTACAATTTCCAGTGGAGAATTTCACTGGCCACAGGAAGAATGACTATTATAACACATAAGAGGAAGATTGAGAAATGGAATAAATTAGTGCAAACATGGCCTTGTAATGTTTTTGGGAGAGGCAGTAGCTTAAGTGCATCATACAAAGGGGGCCACATGCAACTGCAAGCCCCAGGAAATTAATGGAGTCTTACCAGGTCAAGACCCACCTTGTACAAATGCATTTGAAGTCTTTGAACACACAAGGTTTTTTTCTGCCATCTTAACTATTTCTTCTGTTAGTATCAGCATAACTGGAATTCCTCATAGTACTTGTTCAGTGCTCATTTCATCCTTTAATAAAAGGATCTGTCTTTCTAAAGATAAGCTTATTTTTCCACCCCAAAGAGAAAAGCAAGAAGGCTTGACAGCTCCTTTCTTTCTTTCCTCTACTCACTATGCAGCAAATAATCAATCTTGGCTGAATGACATTTTAGAGAAATTACAGTCGTAAATGTGTCAGTACTTAAGAAAAGTGTAAAATGTCCCTTGCAGTTGCATGGGTGGGAAATCAGAATTTAGCTAAATATACATGTGTCTGAAGAAAGCATAGAAATAAAAATGATATTGTAACAGGAAAATTACAAGGCAGCTTTTTGAAGAAAATTGCATGAATGGTCACCACTGTGAATATTTAAATGGGTGGCTCCCAAATAAATCCTTGAGAAGAGTGAGGTGCCTAATTCTGATGGTGCTGAGTGTCCTTGGCATCAGACCCTTCTTAGAAAAGGTTCTTCTTGTGCTCTCTTTGTTGCTACAAGATGAGACATCACATACTAAATGTAATTCCTCTTTTGTGGGCTGGTCTGCAATTGTTTGTCTCTTCCTTTCTCCCAGGTTTTTGGTACAATGTATTTACCATTATTTCAATAATAATGTAATAACATGCATCGATCCTTTAAACACATACAGTTTAAAGCTTTTTCCCAGTGGCACCTCGGCAGGCTTTGCAAACAGTGATCAATCAATAACCTTCACAAAGCCCTCTGCAACCCTCTCTTAGTTACACAGTTAGGGAACTGAAGGATAAGGGTGTTGAAAGACTTGGCCAAGGTCACACAAGGAGTTGGTAGCTGACTTTTTAAATCTCAGACTCCTATTTCAGACTTCAGACCACACGTCCTGCACATAAGCATGTTTATATTTTGGGCAGGGTATAGGGAACAGTCTTGCCACAGTGACTTTCCAGGTCAGTGATTATTCCTTTACAACTTCTAAGCATTCCAAAGCCAAATGTCTGAAAAGGAAAAATATGAGGGATGCTTCAAGAGTGAGAAAGTGAGAAATCTACATCCTTGCAACATCAGCTAAGGGAAACCACTGAAGTGTTCCAACATAATTTGGTTTGCCACCAACCAACAGGCTGGTGACACTGTCTTGCAGTCAGCCTGTGCAAGGTGTTGGTTAATGTTGCTACAACAGATATTCATTATAACCTACAGTTACCCACAGTTTACTCTGTTTATGCAACCATTTAGTGGTTATTCATTAAAAATAAAATTTATGTATGGTTATTGGATGTGTATTTTGGCAGGGAAGTGACCTTGGCAGAAACCTGTCTGGATCAACACTCAGCTAGCAGTCACTCTTTATGTTGTCATATAAAACCTTGTTAAATAATATTTTGTTTCTATCTTCAACTGCTGTTATATAAGACCAGTAATGAAAGTCTCCCAAAGGGTTGGTAAATGGAGTGAGTTTTTCTGTACATTTTCTCTATAAAATAAAGAGCTAGGCCAATGAGTATCAACATTATTGCCTAGTTGATGTGCTTGCTATAAATTCTGATAGTAAATTGTTTACTTTTAGATTTTTTCAGGTTTAAAAGTTCTCCACATTTAAATACAATTTGAATGGCTTTTGAGAACTAAGAATAATTCATATTCAGAAAGCATTTAACTTTCATTTCAATGAAACTGCTCACATGCTTAGAGTTAAGTGGTTGGTTGAATTGTTTAATGCTCAGAAAAGACACTAAAAATAAAGCCAGGGAGAATCTCTGGCTTCCGGCACCAAAACTGATTGTAGCTGTGATATTTTAAAAAGATACCTTAATGTCAAGGTGCAATGTCATTGTGTTTTACTAATTTTCATTTACTTGATGTCATTTCAATACAGCTTCAATTTCACAATGTTTTTCCCTGGCTTTTGTGATGTATTTTTGACCCTTTAAAACAAAACCTTTGCATGAAAATCACTGGATGGAAAGCTGCTATAAAACTAAGAAGGAATGTTGATTCCTGCATGGATTATATTTAAATGTATTGGTACAAGTTATTGGCAGCTTGAGGATAGAGGAAGGCTAATTGTGATGTCAGTTTATCAATGTTATCCAGAGTAGCTAGGACTAAGGTCTGAGGGGTGCATTTGTGCTTCTGTTACATGGACAGAAAGAAATGGTTTGTCAGCTTATGGACTGCTGAAAGTAGGCAGTAGGTGCAGAGACCTCCTGTTCTTTGTTGGCTGTGATCACAGGACAGGGGCAGGAGAGCTGCAGTCCTATGGCTGCAAGAACTCTCTGGGGAGCACCTAGAAAGCTTCCTCTTGTACCTAAGTGTTTGGATAGTAGGTGGGGTGAAGAACAGACAAGAAGGGGTCCCTACTACTGCTAGCTACTCTGACAAATGAGGGTAAATTCTATTCTCAAGTGTTTTCCCAAACCGGGGGATATCTCCCTCTGGGGCACACCTGAAGCTCTCTCTCTTCACTGAGATAAATAAGTAGTTTGTTTCTTGAGTCAAGAAAATCTGCCATAGAGCTTTGGTTGTCAGGAGAATGGAAAATGAACCTGCACTTGGCTTCCAGAACAAAAGAAGTGCAGTCCCTAGTTTTCAGGGGAAAACAAATAAATCAAGAGAAATCTCAGGTTCTTGCTTTGGGGTAAAAAAAAAAACCAAGAAATGTCTTTGCTCTGGGCTGCCTGTGGTAGGTACCTTTTGGAAAAGTTAGACCTCACCCACACTTAACACATGGCAAGAATTATTTTCCCTATGTCCACATCTGTCTGTGAGGTGGGAAGCTGCTACGTGGTGACTTCTGAATTGTGACCAGCACTGCTGTGTGTGCCTCAGCCCAGCATAGGCTATGGCCCTTTCTGATTGATTGGTGTTAGGAGGCCAGGGCAGATTCAGTTTTTCCCTCCTGGGGGGGACAAAAATAGAAAAGGAGGAATGCAAGACTGTGTTTTAATGATGTTTCTTTTGAGAGAGATTGACTGGCTTTTGCAGGACTCTGTATTTTTTAGACTGTAGACCTCACCTACCTGAGTGGGCTAGTAACACCTGTTTCCATGATAAATTTGCTCAATCCCCTGTCTTGGAGCTGAGATCATCTTTCTCACTGTTAAATTGTGCCGAGATGGTGAACAGAACAGTTTATGTAGTCCTAACAGAAATTCAAAAATGACTATTGCCTCCTGGCCCCTCAGCACTCCCCAGGATGTTCTGCCTCGGAGTCCTTGCTCAGGGCTCTCCCTGGCACTGCTGGTGTGGGCACTGTGGCAGGAGGGTCTGGCTGCCTGGCCTCAAGCTGTTGTAGCACCTGGTTGTGTGTGTGTGCTGGAAGGCAGCACTGTTCAATGTGGCATTTAATCTTCCCACAGTGGCAGCACATCTACCCCTACCCCATCTTTTCTCTTTGCAAGGGAGAAGCATCTTTGTCCCTCAGAACAACTGTACTGGGGGGTGTTTCTGAGTGGTTCAGTGTGTGAGAAGGACTCCTGATCACTTCTGTTGCTTTCCCTATCACAGCATTTTTGTAAGAATCCATCATATTTCCAGTGGCTCTGTAAGAATGTCTTGGGAAAATCTTGCAGCATTGTAATGCAAAGGAATCATCAATACCAGTAAAGGATATAATGCAGTGAGGAGAAAGTCTATAGTTTGATAACTTTGAGAGCTGGAATTTGAAGCCTTTCAGAAAGCTCTTACAGAATTGCTGTTGCTTTTGTATTTATAGCTGTTTTTTTTTGTGATGTGTTTTCTCTGTACCTCATGTGATGTTGTACAGGATGTTTCTTATATTGAAGGAGAGGACTATATGCCATGCAATGGAGAGGTGAAATGGCCTTTATGCACAGGCCATCAGGAGCCATCGAGTGAGAACTGATCTTCACAGCCAAACAAGGCATGCAGTTAGGAGAGAGAGTCCAGAGCCACACTTCTCATTTGTTCAGCTTCTAGGGATCCTAAAGATCCCCTGAATATGAGAAAAGAATATATCAGTCTAAATACTAGAGGGGAAAAAAATGGATAATGATAAAAGGGTCATTTCATATGACTAGACATGGTTTCTCTTGCACTATATGTGGTTTCTCCTGCACAAACATGGCTCTATTTTTGTATCTGGGTGTTTATCTGCCACAGCCTATACATGCACTTCTCCCACCCTTTCATTTTTTTTTCTCTACTATAGAACAACTTAGGAACTGAGTAAGCTATATTCTGGAAAAACACATTGCAGGAAATAGTATTTACCCCCTTTGATCTTTAGATCCTTCCTCTGCTGTGATGTACAGTAACTTGTTTTGTCTTTACTCAGGGAACAGACTTTCTCCATTTAGATTTATGGCAATGGCTCATTGCTGTTAGAGGAGGCTTTACTGCCTTTCATAAAATAAGGGAAGAAAGGCCATGTTTTCCACTTATTTTACAACTTTCCATACTGTCTGGAAACCAAGGAATTTTGAATTATATATTTGTTTGATTGCAAGATATTCATTGCACTGGATTGGCAGCTACTGTTCTGACTTTGAAGTGTCACTCCATGCACAGCCCCATTGAACTCAAAAGAAGCCTTTGTAGAGTGACTTGGCTAAATCAAAGTAAGGGTTTGCAGCACTTATTCCAGAATAGAGTATTTATATACCCAGTTAAATGCTTGGAGAGCAATGTAGTATCCATTGAGGCTGCATATTCACCTCCAGGTGAATATGAATTCTGAATATTGAGTTCTTTGTATTGACATAGCCAGGGATGCTATTCAGTATCAGCAAGGGAATCAGAATCTGGACTGCATATATTATTGCATGATGATAAAGGGGAAAAGCTGAAACCAGTGTGGGGAGTTGATACATGCCTCTAGCACATGCTTGAAGCCTTTCTATTTAACTGTAAGAGAGGACCACTTCCCATTTATCTTTCTACATTTCACTGAATCCTTCTGGGATGCTGCCAGGATAGGATTTGCTTTCTCTGCCTTTGCTCTCTTTTTCTTTAACTCCACCTGCCTTTTGTTATGTTGGAGGCTTGCACTGTTTGAGTTACAACTTCAGTCTCCTCCTGGCAGGGTCCAAATTCTATTCCAAACTGCCTTTGTTGCCTTGGAAATGCCAGATCAGTATGCTGAGGTACTTGATTGTAGGCAGTGGCCTTATGGATGCCAAAGCTGTCTCTCTGTAATGTCTATCTGATGGGTTAGTGCTCAAAACACCTCCCAGCACTGTGAGCACCTCCCAGGTACTCAAGGGACAAGGACCTTCAACAGTAAAGTGGGAATTGGTAGGGCAAGCATAATTTGCTTTCAGCCCTCACTAACAACTTAAAATTAACAGAAAAGTGAAATTCCAGGGTGTAAAACTGCAGAAGGAGAAATAAAAAGTTGACTGAAGTTTGTGGAAAAGTTCTATAACTTCCATCTGCATACAGTTATAAGCCTTTGTATTTGCTATATTTAAGGACTTTTGGACACTTTTACCATGGTAGTGTTTTTGGAATATTAAGGATATAATAATGAAGGGAACACTGACAAGATGCAGAGGTAGTTTTTTTCCCCCCAAACTGACTGTTATAAAAACTGTAGGCAAGCATATGTTTGAGGATTTTGTACTGGTTTACTATTTTATATTGCTACTTAAAAATACAATGGATAAAATTTTATTTCTGATCCAGAATTACATTCATATGTAAAGATAACTGTTTTCAGAAAGAAACAAGTAACAAATCAGTTAAAATATCTCTTTATATAAATTTTCCATGTTTTGATTGCTTTATGTACTAGCCCTGATGATCTTTAATCTCAAAGATCTACAGTCATGCAACTGCTTTCTTTTTTAATAACTTACACTTGAATTTTTCTAAGAAAAGAAACTCTTTATGCAGCTGTATGCTTTCATGAGGAATTAATGACTTGATAAACATTAGACTGCTATTGTTTATTCAAATGCAGTCAGCTCCCTGAAAAGAAGGCCAGGTCACATAGTGTGTGCATGATTTAGTGCAAGAAAGGGAAAACATGTTTTTTGTAGCAAAACAAAGAGTAGGATCCGCAGCATAAACACCAGTAATTTCATACATGGAAAAATTCTCCACTCTTAGAGAACTCCCTGCTCCTCAATCACAGTTCTCTTTTCTCTAGGCAAAGAATGGCAAATAACAAAGTCCAAGTAGTTGAGTCAAGCTTTCTGTAGCTGTTCATGGGTCTCTAATCAATGAACAAACTATGTCTATTAAAAGATGCTGAAATAACACTAAAGGCTAATAGAAATGCCTTGGCTACTGAAGTTACTTTTGTTTTAAAGATTATGCCTGATAGTCACCATTTATTTTGTGTGGGGATCTTGAGAAGGCCAGGAAGAAGAGTTTTAGCCATGAGACAGTAAAGCACTTAATGTGCAACAATTTTGTTGATTGCCTGTGGAAGGACAGATAATAGAGCTCTTTTTTTTCCCCCTAAGAGTTCAGAAGATGATTCTGAAATTCACATTTTCAGGAATGTCTTTATGAGGAGTCATGATAGAAGCAAATGACAGCCAAGGATTGCAAATATATTCCTTGAGGTTGTTTGTGAAAACCTCCACCAGGGCCCCAGTTTTTGGTATAGGTTTTATTTATGTGGGCTGCTGTCTGGGGACATGGTATGCAGTATTCTGTGCCCTACAAATTACTACTTCTTTCCAAGTTTCAAATGTTGCTGTTTTAGCTCTAAATGCCTAAGCCTTTGGGTAACAGATGTGTGCATTTTAACATTTTGCACCCAGTAGTTAACATACACCTGGGAAACGGCTGACTCCCGGCTGCTGGAGGCTGCATGGGGTGTATTGCCCCAAGAATGCAATTTTTCTAAGGGTCAAAACCTGTCAGTTCTATGTGACCTGGTAAAACTAGGGAAGAGCTGTGGTCTGGGGGGACAATGGGAATATAGGGGTAGGGGGAATATGGAGCCTTTGGGATCCCTCAGCCTGGTTTACTGCTGCAAAATCTCCCAGGGCAGAAGCAGGAGGATGAGGATGGAAGCAGGCACAGAGCAATAACATCAGCAGCCTCTTTGCTTCTTATCACACAGGGATGTTTTCTGTTGCTATTGCTACTTTGCCAGCCCCAGGAAGCCACTGTCTGCTTTGTGGCTACAGCTAGCCATAGCTGATGTCAGGAGATGCTGCTATGTCAGTCTGGGAATTACAGTTTTTAGAGAGCCAGAACTGGGGTTATCCCAGAATGGGATGGGTTGGAAAGGACCATAGCAGGTCACCTGGTCCTGCTCAGGCAGGGCTATCCTTGAGCCCACAGCATAGGATTTCATCCAGACCTGGAATATGTCCAGTGAGTGAGACTCTATACCCTGTTCCAGTCTTTGGACCTCTGTTCCTCTTTATGCAAGCCTTGCAATAGTAATTATCCTATAATGAGCTGAGTTACTAAATGAGTCTAGCATCAGTTATTGTAGTAATTATTGGGCCTAACTGGAGTGGATAATTCTGTTGTATATTATAGAAATGGAGTAGGTTGGTCTGCAGTCTTCTAACAGCAGAAGTATTTAAACTTTGATCTAGGACAGGTTGTCAGGGCTTGACTCTAAAATGTAACACAAAGCTCACCCCAACTGCAAGCTGGCTGATGACTTCAGTGGTCAGTGGGTCTTGCCAAATAGATCCATATCTTCTTCTTTCACTGGTGCCAGTGACAGAGTTTCCATTGCGTGGGAGAAAGCCAGCGTGGTCCTCCAGCATGAATAATGCTTTAGCAATAGGGACATTAATTTAGTCATGCTTTTTTTTTGGCTGTGTGAGAGTAAAACTTCTTGTCAGACAATTCCAGTTATTGTTGTCATCTTCTGCTTTGAAAATAAGCAACATATGAAACACCTTGAAGTGTCAAATAGACATAGGAATGTTGTTTCCCAAGAAAGCAGCCTGAAGTTTTGATTATGGATGTAACTGAGGAGCAGTATGGTTTAAAAATCAAACTTATAATTTTGAGAGGGGAGGGGTCCCAGGGTATGTGATTTATTTATTTTTTTATCATAGTCATGGTTGGCAGTGTTGATAACTGGCATAGATCTATGTTGTTTTATGGAATTTTTTCTTTTGGAGTGCAGGGTCAAGCACCATACAATGATGCAGAATGTTAAATTTAAACTTTTGACCAATCTGAATACTAATAAATATGTTAATAGGTAGGAACTGATGTGAAGGAATATACAGTTTTATATGTGGCCATGGCCATTTTGATTTAAAAGATCACAGAGTAGAGAAGCTTGCACTAGACAGTTACAGGGCAATTGTTGAGTGTTTTCTGCTTGTCATATTGAATTTACATGTAGTGTTTTATGGAGTAGTCCCTCTTTAGGCCTCCTAACCGAGAATAATATTTTACTGAAATTAAATATTCTGTGGTAGATGTATGTCTAACAATAAATAATCACCGACAGCCTGAAGTATTTACTGAGGTATAGCTGTGAAATGTCAACAAGATGTTGTAAGTACACTTGCCAGAAATTATGCATGAGAAGTGTCTTAAATCCTGGTTTTGAAGAGGGGATCTAAATTTAAAAAAAGGCACAAGCAAAAAAGCCCTATCTCTCATGTCTTTTGTTTTTTATGTGATTTTTACATTTTCTTGCCTATGCTCCATAAATAATATGAGGTTTGAGGTTGTGCTTCCATTGTATCAAAGTTGGACACCTAAAATGCTTCCTACTGATCCATGTTTCTTAAACTCAGCATATTTATGGCTGGATTCCACCAATTTTAGCTGAGGTGCCAGAAAATGTCCAGTCACAGCAGGACTGAGTTTAGCACTGGCAAATTTTCCTGGCCTCCTGGCCGCTCGTTAATTTACTCTGGGCATGAACTCTGTGCTAAAGCTCACACTGATGAATTTCTGCAGCTATCCTTGATCATGCACAGTGAAATATTGCTATGATATCCTGCACTACAATGATGCCATTGTAAGGATACAAGCATCAGAATAGTTATACAATTTCAGACTAAAGGTTCACTTTGCCTACTTATTGTCTGCAGCAGTGACCAGAAGTGGATGGCTAAAGAATTTACAAATAGGGCAGGTACATGGGAATACTTTGCCCAAGCACTCTTGATAGGTTTTCAATCACTTACAGCTCAGAGACAAAGTGAGATGGCTCCTACTATTTAATTACCTTTTGGGGTTTCTCTTTCATTAAGTTGTACAGTCTCTCCTCAAACTTACATAAACTTAGGTATCTGCTGCATCCTTTGTCAGAGTACTCACATTTTGGGTCCTCGTGAGTCTAAGACATTACTAATGTGGCTTTAGATGGAAAAAAACTGGGTATGGAGTCAACTCATGCTTAGCATTGCTTTGTACATTTTTGGTCTCATCAATTATGGTTTCTTTGCACGTTAATTATAGCTGTGATCCATTAATGATGTTCAAATACATTTGATACATTCATAAATGTGTTTTTTTCTTCCTGTTCAACTGCAGCCTATTGGCCGATGTCAGCACTGGAAAGCAATAAATAGAAGACAAATGCAATTAAATTTGCCTAGTTGTTATTTAATCTCTTGATACATGGTGGTAAGAATGTTTTCACTTTTCTGTTTAGGAGGGAAATTATGGCTAATATTTTAAATGACATTTCAAAAAAATTTGAAAGATTTGTAATTGCTGAATGAAAGTATCTCAAGTCCTGTCTGCTAATTGGAGTGATGTAATGGGAGAGAGGAGAGTTTTGTGCCTAAGCATAGTTCAAATAAGCTTGAGCAAGCTGATTTTTTTTTTCCACATCTGAGAGTGGGACTGTTATTCTGGTTGTAAATCATGGGAGAAAGCCAAGAAACCTATTGCTACTGTCAAAACCAATTGTGTGTGTTATTGTGGCCACTGTATTGGCAAAATAAATATGTTTATACATATAATGAAGAATATGATTGTGAGTTAGCATCAGGAGAACTATGTCAAGAATTTCTCAGCACAACTTTTTATTCAGTGCTTTTTTGTTGGTATTTGTGGCAGTTTCCCATTAGTCTGGCTCGACCTTATTTTTTTGCATGCCTACCATTATGATTCTAGCTGTAATCAGTGTGAAAATTATTCAATAATCAAATAACAGTTCTGTGCTTCTGATGAAAAAAGTTGTGATCAAAATGTTCACAGGCCAGTTTCTTTATTGCATTCACAGTTTATTCCTGACTATATTCCTCAAAGCTGTTGAGGAATCAGAGCACAGAATTCCAACTGCACACAAGAAACTGTCCTGAAGAGTAATGACTTTTATAACTTTGCAGATATGATGAAAGGAGCTGGGTTGTGTCCCACATCTCTCTCTTTTTCATTTTTAATTCCAGAATGAATGTGTAAATGTAAAAACAATTAAAATAGAAGAATGTTCTCTAGGTTTTATTTTGCAACAATTAGTTCATACCTGGCTAAGCATTGGAGCATGGAATCACAGAATGGTTTGTGTTGGAAGGAGCCTTAAAGACCATGTGGCTTCAATCCCCCTGCCATTCAATCCCCATGCCATGGGACATTTCACAAGGACAGGTTGCTCAAAGCCCCATCCAACCCAGCCTTGGCTGTAATAGTGAGGTGGTATTAAAGGATTTCTGGAATCTATTTAAATTTCTCTCTCCAGATACATTTTCTATGAGCAATTAATCCATAACTATTTTGAGATTCTTCTAGAACTCTAAGAATATTTCTAGAATAGCTGAAAATTACTGCTCTGATGGGATGGTCTGGCTTGTTTTTCTGCTATTGGATGCCTTTTTTATCCTGTTCCCTTATGAGTTCCTTCACGTTGAGCTGTGTAGAAGAGTTGCAGCAAATTTTGGGATGCAAAGTGTAGTGAAATGGAAGATACTTTTGCAGTGACTCCATTACGTGTTTGTCTGTGTGCCCAAAGCTTGGCTGGCTCTGTGGGCTTGAGCTATCAACTCCATGAGAAATGAAAGCTGGGGAAGAAACAAAAATCATAAAAAATATTGTATGTTGGGTGAAGAACAACAGGTAACTGGCTTATCTGTCATATCACAGCACTTTATATTTTGAATGTCATCTGAATTAGTCTTGTGGAGTACTGAGCATTATGAAATCTGAAGGGATTTTCTTCTGGGATACCAGAAGTACAAAGGTCATCTTGAGTGCACATCACCTTGATTGTGTAGAGAGTGGCATAACATGAGCCAAGTACTTAAATATGCAAATTGCTAAGAAAAGCTCAGTTGATGTGCTGTTTTCCAGGTGCAGTTCAGGTCGACAGGATGTCTCCTTGGGTGGGTGTGAGATTGTGGTTGAGATTTTCCACTTTATTCCCTTTAGGCTTGGGAAAGGGTAAGGGACATCAATAAAGGGGCCACAGACACCTAAAGTCTGATTAGGGAAGGATTTTTCTAGTACCAACAGTGTGAAATGCCTGTTTAAACATTCATAGGACAGCTTCTCTGCAGACATTGGAGCATTCATCTGAAAGATGTAGATTCAAATCTATTCAGGCAGTAGAGGTTGTTCCACAGATGGGTTCAAGACTCTGACTAATGTGCAACCTCATGAGAAAGATGAAGGAAGTAACAATATCGTGACAATATGGCTGCTATTTCCAAAAACTTGCTGAAAAAGAAATTCTCAGAAGTCTGTCCCTATATATGTATATGGTGTCTCCAAGACTAATTTCTATTTTACTTGAGTATTGAATTTAGTTTGCTACACTTAAATACCCTATTAAGTAATGTATAGAAATAAAATCTTTAAAAAAATTTAATTCAAATTCCCACCATTCTCTTTCCTCTGCTATGTGTCAAAGAAGGTCTCTGTTTGAAAGGTGAATATCAATCAGGGAGCAGAACAAATATTAGCTTCCTTTGCTTTGTTTTTGCATGCTGGAAGGAAATGCCTTCCAAACTGCAGCATATAAATATGGTAGAGATGACTGTTCCCCAGGGATTCAATATAATATAGAATATATAAAAACAGATAATACATAACACACTGTGCATGGGCTGGTTTTGCACTTGTGGACTTCAGGCTTTGCTAAACGATGGAAGGTGCCAAGAGTGCTCAGACTGCTGTGATATTCACACAAGGTGCTTTTCCAAATTGGCTGCTTCACTAGACTGGTAGACGGAGACTAACAAGGATTTTTTTAATCTAGTAAGAACATCTATAATTGAAACGTCTCTCCCATTCCTCTACAGCCACTATGTCATAGTAGCCTCCATGTAAGTCATTATAAAAAGAAATTGTATATTCAAATGTTGTTTAGTAAAATCTTTGTTGGCTCAAAGACATGGTACCAAAACAGTTGCTGCAGATGTATTAGGTGACTGAAGCTGTAATTCATTTACAGTATTATGTCCCTTCACTTCTCTGTGTGGCCTTGGAAATGAGCCCACTCCATTTCGAGGGGTGCCCTTGGTAAATTCTTCACTTATTCTGTTTTTACATATGCACTCAGATCTATTATGAGAGGGAATTGAAAGTAATGTAGCCATTTAAGGGATGAAACATAACATGGAATTTACTGATTAGACCCCTGTAATTACAGTTTATGCAGGAAGAAGCACTCCCAGGAGATTCCTGCAGATAAGCAGCAGAAATGATGGTGCCTTTCTACTGCATTGCTGAAATGTGGCTTTCCCCAGATGCTTCTAGGGTTCAGATTAAGAATCTGGAGGCTGCTTGTACCACCTGCACTGGCTACTGCAGGGCAGCTCCAAGGGGCTCCCATCATCTCTCCTGTTAGCAACTCTTTCCTTTGCTACAGTTCCCAAAGCTCTGTTCCTGATGCAGGGGCCCTCCTCTCATGGTGGGCTGCAGTTTGGCATTTCCCAAGGGACTGTTTGGTCCCATAACTTTGTGTGGTTGGTCTTGATTTTTAGCACTTGGACATAAGAATGACTCAGGTGAATTTAAAACAGGTGAATCAATGCCCATGTGCAGACCAGCTAATGTACAACTTAACAGAAAATTACTGAGCTCATTACTCTGAAGTGTGGTGTGCCAATCTCAGCTGGAGAAAATGTCTTTAGTCAGTTTTCTGTCTTTATAACTAACCCTGAAATCTGTGAAAAATTGAAGGGTGAAATGAAATCAGAGAAATCAGAAATTAAATCCTACGTTGTGTTAATTTTTCCAGTAGTACATCAGCTGTGAATGGGAACTTACACTGTAACAATGACCTGCCTGCCAGTGAGTAGGGGCTTCTCTGCTTAACCTCCTCACAGGGAGGAAGAGAGGGGGACAATGCAAAATCCAAAGTCATTACACCTTCACATAGGTCTTGATTAATTTTTAAAAATTTCCATAATGAATTTTTTGCAGTTAGGTTATCTGTTGTTGGGATAAATCATTTTGCTGCTTACTCTGGGTTGAGGGTGCGAAGGATCCAAAAGTGGAAAATGCAAGAGTATTCCAGAATCTTTTTTGCTTGTGCTTAATCCCTAGGTTTGATCTTCCTGACAAAATTGTGGCATTTGAGATATAAAAAGAGTAATTTTGTTTGGGGTTGTTATCAGATTCCTGTTCATCTTTCCCTGTATGATAATGCTCTCCAAGGATTCTTTTCCCCATCATTTTTTGAGACTTTAATTTGACAGAGACAGGCAACTATTGTGCCACCCTGTCCATATTACAGCTGCTAGTTAAATCTTCCCTTCCCCCCCCTTACCTAATGAACATTTTTTGTGTTCTGCCATCACAAAATCAATTACTTGCTGTTGCTTTGCAAGAAAAGATTTAATTTGTGAACTGATCTTTCACTGAACCAAAGGGAAAACAGCTGGGCTTATTTAATTTGGAATGATGTGCATATTGAGGGTAGTGGGCTGTAGCTCTTCACCTGTAAGTGCTGTTTGGCTTGCAGTAGCTTGCAGAAGCTGGAAGCCTTGTCCAAAATCAGTGCTCATGCTGCAGTAATTAGACCATCCAGCTATTCTGTAGCTGTGATTTTTTTCCCCCTCCTTCCAGGAAATTGAAAATTTGTGTTGTAAAGGCTTGAATTTGCAAGCTTGGGTCTTTAACTGAAGCAGCTGAAGTATATTTACTTACTGGCATGGTCAGTGCAGTGTTTTGTTCTAATTTTTGCCTATTAGAGACACTCAGTTTACTTAGCTGTGTGTTTGTGTTAGGCCTTGAAGCTGGAGTAGGACTTCAGAAACAGTGTTAGCTCCTTTGTTCCTGATGTTCCCAGCAGCTTTTCTGATGAGGATAAAAGTATTGGAATACAGAACCTTTGTGCTGCTGCTAATGTCTGTCTATGCCCTGGTGTTATTTGTGGAAAGTAAGAATAAAACCCCTTCTGAGTATGACTAGCATGTTCAGCCTCTGTTAAGAATGAGTTTTCAGTTATCTGAAAGGAAAGATGAATTAGGCTATAAAGGAAGCTTCCAGTGATGTAGATGTTAAATATAATCTCTGTCTATATGAACATCTTAATCTGTCCATTGAATTAAGCTAGATCCATTCCTGTGAACAGCCTGGATGTGGATCTGGTTGTGAGGAGCATGGCAGATGAATCAAAGCTGCTGGCACAGGTGCCTGAGGTGTAATGTGTGAGGAAGCATATGCTACTTCTGATGTGGATCTGTTCTCACCTTCTCACCTGTTTGGGTTCCCTGGGTGTGCTAATGGGAGTGGAGTCAATGAAAGTTTCATTATTTGTGCCTTCGTTTGAAAAGTGGAGATTTGTTTCGACAGTTGGTGAGGGAACCTTGCTTGCAACACTGCTTCACTGGAAATGAGGGTTTTCTTTGTGAGGAATCCACTCTTCTGGAATCAGACAAATGGAAAGGAAACTCTGGCTGTTCACAGCTTATTTTAATTGAACTTTACTACATAACCACACTGTGAACAAAAGTAGAAATTGTGAACTAATTTTGAACTTAATTTTTTTTCGTTCTTGAGGAATATATGTATAGACTTGGAGGTTGTTATTCAGTGCACCATTACATGGAATTTCAGCTGTAGTGAAGTCCTGTCTATATCCAGGATATAGATTTTCTGTTCTGGTAAGTTTCTGGTTTTCTTTTTTTTGTGTGGTTTTATGCTGGGTATTTTTCTTCTATTCTGTTCTATTCTGTGTTTTTAAGTGCAATATTTTGCCCTTGAAAAATGCAATTTTTAAACATCTTATGCTCAAACAGCATTCTGCCTAACATGATTGTTGAAAAGTAACATCAGTCTGCAGCGTTTCCACTACTGCTGTGTCTGGGACCCCAGCAGGCAAATATTGTACAACTTCAGACCACTGTACATTTTGGGTTAATTTGAGAGCCTCTGTGTGTTAATGTGGTTTTGTAAGGAGAGGATTAAAATGCCTCTCAATTGCCTTTGAGTCACTCAGTATGTGTCACTAGAAAAGGATTTCCCTCCTCTGTTTATTGTCACTTGACTGCTGCTTTGGGAGCCTTAGCTCCGTGTACAGCACCTCTCTAGAGACCTTCAGAGGTGGTAAAATGTGGAGTTGTGGTGAGTGTGGGTGATTGACCAGAGCAGACTGAATTGGAAAATCTATCAGAGGAGCATTGAGAGGGAGTGTGGTGTCTGTGCTAGGAAACCTGTTAGGACTAGAGAAAAGGGGGTTTTCTACTGGGAAATGCAACATTTGTCAGGCATTTGAAAGATAAGGATATTTGTAGTGGATGAGCAACTAGAATTCAGATGCTAGATGCTATCCCATAGGGAAAGGTGTTTAATCTTAGCTTATATTTTGTTACTCAAAGACCTATTTGCTACCAATAATAACAAAGGGAAGAAATCATGTTTAGGCTTATTCTGACTTTATAAAAAGCAGGTTTGGTGAACCCTTAGACCCCTTAGTTAGGGGACTGGAATCTGTCTACACTGTTCCCTTCTGTCTTACACTCCAGCCAGGGATAGAAGATATTTAATTATACATGGGATTTAAAAAATCTGGCACTGAATGGCTTTGAAATGTTGCCAATAATGATATTCCTAAATAATATTCTTACTGCTTCAGAGATGAAAAGTACTGGAGTGCCAGCAGATACCTTTTCATTTCTCTGTGACAGGCAGAAGCTGTTTTAAATAGGTAGAATGTAGTCAGAAATCAGTGTGCTGCATCTAAAATGCTTTTTTGACCTGAATAGCATTCTGTTGGTAAACAACAAAACATTGTGTCTGGAATTGCCTGTGGTACTTCAAGTAGCCACAATCAGCTTCTGTTGGTATTGTTGTGCATCCCCCAGGTCCTGGAGTGCTCCTTGGGGGTGGTGATACAGTAGCACTGGCGTAGTATTTCTTTTAGTGAGCGGCTCTCCAGGCACAGAGGAGCCAGGTGCAAGCAGAATTTTGGTACCTGATACAGAGGGAAGGTGTCTTGTGTGAGCAAGTTCCTTGAATGCTTCCCTGTTCAGTTGCACACTCATGGTTGGTATGGTCTATTCTATCCTAAAATCTCTTATCCATAGAAGAAATCCTCTGTTATTCCCCTAATGCTGCTTCTGAAGTTGTGCCCATCAGTTTTATAGAATTACAGCTTTAGTTTCATACTAGGTGATTTTCCCCCCCCCCCCCTTAATGTATTCACTAAAAATCAGTTGTTTCACATGAAATTATCCTTAGACTGTTCTAATCCCGGAAGTGGTTGCAGTTGAAGAAAAACAAGTCAGGACTGGAGTGCTGATTAGAGAGCCAGCTCAGAGGGTGTGAGATACTGCTAATGCATCCTTCCATCCTTAGGAATTGTAGACTCCTGGATGCAATACTGGAATATGATATAGGATACTTGGGCTCAGATTGTTCTGTGCCTGCTTGAGCTTAGGAATGTGAACTTGGATTTCCTGTGACAACTGTGACGATTCCAACCAGTGGCAAATTGGTTTTTTTTGAAGAATTTAGTTCTTTAGCTTTTATTAAAAATCCCCTGACTGCTGTAATTTCCATCATCTGTCCCTTCCTCCAATCCAACAAAAACCCCTAATCCCAAACCAAACAACTTTTTATGTAGGAAAAGGGGTAGGGGCACTTGAGCTGAAACAAATGTTTTCATCTTGCATGACATCTAGGATAAATGAAGTTTTGGGGCTGATGTGAAATACTTCTGGTTCTTCATCCGGTGAGCCATGAAATCAATTATTCACACAGGGGTTTTTAATTTCTGCTGTGTTAGAAGGCAGGCATTTTATGGGAAGTTTTATGTTAACTTTTGGCTTCTGAGAACTGTGGACAAGCATGGGGTCTACCTGATCTCTCTGGCAGAGGCAAGGAGTAATTTATACACAGTAAAAAAGCCATAAGAGGGGTAAGTGCCTCCCCTTCCCAATGTGTTTCTGCTGTGCCTGCCTGCCTGCCTGTAGATATTGGTATGGATTGACTGAGGTTTCAGTGGGGAAGGGGGTCTGTCTTCTATGTCTTCTATGTCTCTGCTCAAGAGAGCAGAGAACAGCCCTGTACCAAGTAGGTGCTTTAGAAGATGTAATTGGCTCCTAGGAATGGTAGTTGTGCATCCATCAAGTTCCCAGGGTGAAAGTAGGGAAGGAGCGGGAAACACTGGAAAATCTTGGCAGTTGCAGCAGTCAGAGGGCAGCTGAGCCTTATTCCTTGAAGTGTATTTAAATTGTATCCAGCAAGCCCTTCCCTCACCTCCTTATCTGGAGGAAAATTTGCTCATGTTTTAATCAACTTCAGACTCCCTTTTATGTCGTTAGAAAGCTGATGTATGGTTTCAGACCAACTAAAAGTTTAAATATTTTCTTTAATATGTGTGTGGGGGATTAATTATGTGAATTTCAGATTTTTCTCTGGTTCTGAATATAACAGTTATCCAGAACTCAGTGTAGTCAGGTGGCAAGTCCTACTGCTCATGCAGTTTTCCTTGCTGAATCCCTATGTCCTATCATATGTACAGAAGAGGCAGGACCTCTGCCTCTGTGTTTTATAAACCTTTCTTGTTCAACTCTTCAGGCTGTCTAGCAAAGTGCCTGTTAATACAGTGATGTGATTCCCATGCCTCCTTACCTCAGTACATTTCCAGCAGCTCTGCAGCAAGCAGGAAACTTCAGCTGTGTACAGCCTTCCTGTCAAGGGGCCACTGTGGGGGGATGCCAAAGACATTTGCTCTGCTTTCCATGTGAATGCAGGGTCTCTTACTGAATTCCACAGCAGTCCTGTGTGTTATTCTCCATGAAATTGCTGAATTACAGGTCTGACAAAACAGACTTCCATCTGTGACTGTGTGTTGAGAAGCTGGATGACGTACTGGATACTGTAACATAGGAAACACCATATAAATGGGCTTACTGATAGGGTGAGAACATAGCAAACACTGCCTTTTTTTTTTTTTTATGTTTAACAGTTAACTTTTCCATTCTAGATGCAGTTTTTTATCTAATCCACAGAAGTTGGCTGGAATACATTTAAGTTGAATGTTTGTGATAGGTTTCTCAGTGATCAGCCCTGCTGAATTTTCCATGATAAATATGGATTTTTATGCTATTCCCATTAATAATTTTCAAGTTAGCATGTATTTTTGTTGTGTCTATTTGCGTGTGGAAAGTTATGCATAATTTTTATTTGTTATACTAAGAGAAATAAGCTTAGTAGGCTTTGAAAAAGGGTTAAGCATTTATAAGTGTAATAAGATAACCTAGAGTTAAGTTAGAAAGGATTAAAACCATGAGATATAAATCCCTATGCCTCAGGGTATAATTGATGGAGTTTAAAGAAGAATTTCCCTGATGGGTAAATTAGTCTATAATTGCCCCCTTAGGGACTCCCTCCTTAAACATCTGATGCTGGTGTCAGTCAATACCATGCTTGATGGTCCTTCAAACTAATTCAGGATGGCAACTCTCATAGTAACTGACACAGTGCTGTGGTGTATATCATGTTCCTTCCTGGCAGTGTAAACCAATATTAACTGTTTAGCAGTAGTGTGTTTTACTAATATGTTACATCTTGTGTGATATATTACAGTATGTAATAAATAGTAAATGTAATTGCTGGTACTATGTATTGGCTCTTTGATTTGAGCTTTACAAGAAGTGATGTTTCTCCCCTACAGTGGAATTAAGTGACATATTTCAGAATCAAGCTTTCTATTTCAGAGTTTTAAGCAGTAGTAAAGGGGCTCTGAGTCCTAACCACCTGTGGAGACCATAAAAAGACAAACTAAGGACAGTATTCCTCTTGTTCCCACTCTGACTCACATGATGCTTTCCATGGGTTTTGTGACAGAAAGGCCCTTAGGCAGAACAGCAAGTTAAATGTGTAGGTAGGCAGGGGCTGAACACCTCACTCACCTCTGAGGCATTTTGGATGTGTTGGAGAAGGGGGATCATAGGTCTGAGGCTCCATGGATTAGACCCAAGCCACTTCTCAGGAGACTTGTGTAACTCCAGGAGAGTGACAGTGGCAGCTGAGTAAAATATTTAGACAAGAGAAGAGGTTTTTCCCTTTGTGTTCAGTGATCTAAGAAGTCATCTGCTAGATACTTTTCTGGCTGCTCTTGAGAAATGAATGTCAGTGTGGAAAAACTGTTGCCCTTTGAATGTGCGGTATTCTTAGTGAGAGTTATGGTACTGCACATGAGCTACTCTTAAGTAATAAATCCTCAGTTTTGATGTCCATTAACGATAAACCAACACTACCACTATAAAACCACAAACCAACCAACCACACACACCAACAGCAATAACAAAAAAATCATTCAAACTTTCTCTGCCTACAGATTTGGTTCCCCATACAGTACATGGAGTCATTGTACTGTTGGGGTTTTGACTAATTCTCATGCTGATTGTGTATTGCTCATTTGGGTGTCAAATTCTCTCTGAGGGCTGAGAACTCTGTTAAATGTGAACCTGCAGGAGCTGTGTGTGAGGCCCTGCTTCACAGCCCCTCTGCTGTGTCCTGGCAACAGACCATGCTTTAGAACATTTACCCTCTTTTGTCAATGATGTCAAGTCCATACCTTGAGAATTTTCTACTTTTAATTTAGCTACATCTAATATTCTTAAGAAGTGGACTTAGTTAATTCCCATGTATGTGATCACTCTAGGCATGACAGTCAGCTAGAATTGTGCTCTGTGACCTTTAATTACAGGCTAGATGGAATTTTGAGCTGCTGGACTAAATATTCATGCCCAGATTCAACGATGATGTAAAAAATAAGAGTAGAACACTTGCCCTAGTAAAAGTCTGGGTTGAGGCAGGTAAGTACAAACACTGTTTCTAAAATGTTCAGATTTCACACTAAATAGTTCTCATTGCTCTGAGGGAGTAATTCAAGAGACCTTTGGATTCATTCCTCAAAAGAGATTAGTTATATTAAGAGAAGCCCTATAGTGGAATGAAAAAGTACTTCAGGACCAGCACTAGCTATTGTTTGAACCATGTCAGTGTGTGGTGGCAGGACACACACCTCTATTGCCCTGCTGAGCAAATACCAGATGGGTCAAGTAGGAGACTGTCACTGCCTTGGATGGTGGCGCCCCAGCCAGGTGGTGCAAGAAGCTTGAAGGTAAAAAGAGACAAAGAGAATGAGGAATAGGCATGAGGGGATGGGTGAGGAGCTTGGCTGGAGGGTGAAAGAACCTTGGAGACATGGAAGGTCAGAACATAATCAGAACAAAACATGCATGTTCCTTAAAAACAGTGGCTTTTTTATCCTTTTATTTTCAGTATTTGTGGTTCCTGTTTCATTTAATATTTACATAATAATGTTTGCTTTTTCATTCACTTAATAAAGGGTTGTCCTATGGGAATTTTGTATATGAATTTTCTCTTTCCAATTATCAAACCACACAATGGATTTGCTCCTCAAGTTTTTGGATAAAAATATGATAGAACTATCTCTGAAAGTTCTCACAAGTGCATTTTCTCATTCACACATGAATTTATGGAAGTGTGAAATGTGTGCTGCTGAGTTTTTGCTACAGACATGAGAAACAAAAGCCAGGTTTGAGTGGCCTACAAGGGTTCATAAGCTTTTTTTATGCTGTGAGTTGCCTTTGTCAGCCAACAGCCTGCAAAGGGACTGCAATCAAGTCAGGTCTTGCTGAATGCTGGCTGTACCTGGCTCAAAACACAAACTCTACTCAGGGCCACAGGGAAACTCAGTGGTGGTGTCAGGTGAGTTTTGTTTCTGGACATGAATTCTTATGAATATAGAATTATGAGCAGCAGAAAAAGCAGTCTTGTTTTTACTTAAAGTTATGGATCTGACAGCTGGAAGGACCATGTAGAGCTGGTTAGAATGCAGAGAATGGGTGTATCTACAGCTGGTCTGGTGCCTTCTACTTTTGCTGTTTCCTCCATTTCACTGCTTCCATCAATCATGACTGTTTTATGTAAGATAATTTGTTGAAGATGAACTTCAAAATTAGTACACCTAGGCTGCTCCTACTAATGAGCATTTGGTATTTGACAAGGAAGAACAGGCAGCTGCACAACAAGCTGGGTGGCTACATCTCCCCTATAAAGGCACATTCATCTGGTAGCAATGCCAGAGTTATGGTTCTCTCTAGGTTCCACTTTCTGCATAGAACTGACATCGCCCAAGCAAAACTATAGAATTGATGTAGCATCTAAAATTTGGGTAATAGTGGTGAAAGAAGAGTTTTTTGGAGAGTGTCCTTGATTATCTTGTCCTTGAATATCTGCCAGATCTTGGCAATATGGGAAAAGAACGGAGCCCCCTCTCAAGTGCTCATTGCCCATCTTGCCTAGCCTGCAGGTCTAGCAAATGAGATCAGGCCTCTACACAGCTAATCTTGCCACAGTAAATAATTCAATGTATTAGAATGCAACAAGGATATAAACATCTGTTGACAGATAGAAGGAAGATCACTTTCTGCAGGGAAAGCCAAGAAATTTGGAGCGTCTCTAGGTAAACTTTCTTGAAAAAAAAAGTTTGTGTTAGCCTTCCCCTTTGCCCCCATGCATTAGAAAATAATAAATTATGAAAGGTGCTACGGGTTATTGAGCACTCTGGGTTTTAGTAATTTACCACAGGTGTTGCTGTAATTGTGATGCATGGGGTGAAGCCAGACTGTTCAATGACCATCAGGCTCTGGCTTTGTGGAAGTGAGGGTCTTGTGCTACTGCTCTGGGTACCAACATAAATCATATTGGTTGACTTAGATATGTTGTGTTTTTCTCTTGTATTGCTCTGGGCTCACTTTTGGTTTTGACTGTACTTGCATCTTTCCAGTTTTGATTTTTAGACACTTGTGTGTTCATGCTGGGCAGTGACAGTATGGTGCAGCTCAGAAGCCATGGGGAAGTTTGTCACAGTTTGTCACTGCCTGTGAGGACTGGAGCACCTACAGGTGTCAGTGGCTTGGGAGGAGGGAGGGTGGGGGAAAGGATGTGTGGGCTTGTGTATTCTGTCTGCCATGGGATGTATGGATTGTGTTGATTAAGACTGGAAGAACTGACCTGTGTTATAGTTGAGTGGTGCTGGTTTCTCAGGCTACTCTGCTCATCAACTTGTCAGCATGACAAACTGTGTCTGCCAGATTCACTTCTGAATTGTTCTGGACTTGCTATTCTCTTCAAATTTCTGTACCTAGGCAAGACCGCTTGAATTGGTCTGGTTGTCTTGAAATGAGAAAAATTTCCCACTGATTCCATTGGTAAAACAGAACCAAACTTTATTTTTGTAACTCTTGGCTGAAGTGTTAATTAAGTCTTTAAGAAGTAAATGTACGTAGCTCTACTGGCATGTCTGGGGCAAGAAAAAGTTGAAAATAAGCTCAATTATTTAGTGTCTGGTAGCTTTCACATCTGGCACCTAAACAGCTCCTTTGGCTCCAGTCATGTTTTCAGTAGATACAAAAGCTGTCTCTGACGTAGTCAGTGATTTTGAGCAGATTATTTAGGGTTTGACATGGTAACAGTGGTGTCAGGCAGAACTTTAATCTTATTTCTGATACAAAAATCCCCCAGTGGCCTCTCTAGTAAGCACCAATGAAAAGGCTATCATTTTCTTCTGCTTCAGTGTTATCTTAAATACTTTCACTGTGATCATCCGATGACCTTGCCAAGTATTTGAGAATTCCTACTTACAATATTTCACTAGAGGGAAAAAAAACCCTAAACCAAAACAAAATCAGCTTTTAGCATGTAGCTTCTCAAAACTGTGTGTTTCTCAGTGTAGCATATTAGCCTGTGGGTTGTTTTCTACAGGTCAGAATGTCTTTTGAGAGATCTTTTTGCTTCTAAGTTATGATTGGTTTAAATCCTCTACCCACCTGGTTTTAATCCTTTTAGAAAAGTCTTTGTTGCAGGTTATTTATTCTGAATCCTATATTGTTTTATGATAGATAAGCAGGAGATTGATCTTTCTAATTGGTGTAGGAATATCTGTGAGTTCTCTGTAGGAACACCAGTGTAAGTGCTATAGTAGAAGCCCAGAATAAATTAATCACCCATGCCACCTGTAGCCTCCAGAGATTGGTCAGCCATTTACCAATTTACATTTTTCTTTAGTTTCCTTACAACAACCTTCACTACTTAGGCCATTTTTTAAAAATTTGATGAACGTTTTATAGGATAAGTGTACCTTTGATAATACAGTGTTGGATGTGTGTAGAAATGTGTACAGCTTGAATGGGATTCACTTCTGTGCCCTGACATTGCCACAACTCTCCATATGTTTGAATGCCTCTCTCCCCTCAAATATTAAGGAAATACTCTTGGTGACACAAAGGTTTCCTGTAATAATGGCCAGATAATTGTCTGCCCCATTTCACCCTTTCAAGGCTTGCTTTATAACTTTTAGGTTCACCACCTCATAGACTTTTTTATTTACTAAGAAAATAATGTTTTCTCTATTCTAGCTTGTGTTTTTTGCATACAAGTTTAGTGGTCATTTTTTAAAGCCATACTTGTGTGTGTGTTCTTTTCTTTGTGTCTTTAATTTTCCATAGTTGCTTATCCCCTTTGTCATCCAGCATGCATAATTCCAGAGCCACAGGGAACAGCCTTCCCTAGGCCTGTGCATTCCCCTTGTCTGGGACATTACATGAGCACAAGTGAAGGGTGAATTCGGCACCTGATGTGGGCGAGTTGTGCTTGACTCAATAAGTATCTAGGTGGGAGTTTATGCAACATCAAACCAGCTGTGCTCTTGAGTAAGTAAATCAAAGAGTTTTCTAGTTAGGACAGTCTGGCCTAGAGCCTTATAAAGAAAGATGTGATAAGGTTCCAGTATTTACTTTTCACAGGATAAATTAGTATTTTTTAAAGTAGGCTACTTTACCAATATAATAAAGGAAACTCAAACACAGACTGCTAGGTCTTGATGAGAATGTAAATTGACTTGTTCTGCTTGGTGGAAAAGCCCCCTGACCCAAAACATGTCATTCCATCTGTCACCATGTAGGCACCAGAGGAAAAGTAAAATGCATGCTGTAGTTTTAGAGGAGTTACTTTTGGAATTGTTTATATAGCACCTAATCTGTACCTTGGTTTAAAAGATGAACAGTTTTTTACTTTACATCAGAGGCAAATCATTTCTTAAGTCAAAGGTAGGTAAATAAAACTTTATGGAAAACTCTGCCTTGATTCTATTTTTACTTCTGTTAATCATCAAAGAAAGGCAGAATAACAAAATGGTATTGCACTTTGGTTCATCATACTCCATTGTCTTGCATGTCTTACATCTTTCAATGGAACTGATGTGGAGCAGCTTTATGCTGCCCTTTCCAGTGTCTTGCTGATGGTTTTCAGTGTTGTTTACCTGATGCATCCTACCTTTTGTTCAAACATTTCATTTCCTTTTAAATAAAGGCATGAAATAAATAATAAAAAAAGGCCATTTAGGAAATACCTCAAATATATTCTACTGCACTTAGCAAAAACATTGAACAAACACTAGGATAAAATACTGCCTTTATCATGAAGAATTCGTTTTTACAGAAATTAGATAATTTAAATTTATTATTTCTAAAATGTATAAATAACATTTTTCTTGCTTTTTTTTGGTGACAAACTTCCACAAAAGAGAGAAATGTGTTCATTTCTGGTGTGATTCTCAAAACAGCTGAATCTCAATGTGCATGATTTCCTCTGTTAATTCCTGTTATTACACAAAAATTGCAATTCAAAATGGTTTTACTTAACCACTTTGTACAAACATTTATCTTGGTGAGATTTTGTCCTGCAGGTTATGTAATATCCCAGGCATTCATGGCTGTTTACAGGACAAGCATGCTGTCATTCTATCCTTGGAGGCTAAACCCCAATATTTACATGAACTGTGCTGGAATAATGAACAAAGGTATAGCTCATTTTTGAGGAGGTTGGCATACCAGCTGTGGCCTTGAGATTTTCAGCCTAATCCTGCCATCTTCTTGCAGTTGAACTCCAGTTTAAAACAAAGTATATCTTCTAAATGGTTGTTTGGAAGGAGATTCAGGCTTGAATTATCAAGCTACAAGCTTAGAACTATGTTCGTGAGTAAATTGTGGAGGTTATTTTAGCATGTGTTCAGCACTAGACAAAAATACTCAAACAGTCATTTTGCAGCCTTGGCAGAGCTTTTGTTTGGCCTGCAGCTACCTAGAACTCTGTCAGGTTTTATCTTACAAGACCTACAGGATGCATCTTCAGATATACTTCAGGATAGCACTTCAGTGTGGAGGTTTTGTTTACAAACTTCTTTGGTTTTTGGCAGTTCTTTAGTGGCTTATAATAAAGCATTGGTGCTTCCTTGCACTTTTCTTAATTCAGTATCACAATTTTAGCCTCACCTTGCAGAGAAATATTATGAAAACAGAGTTCAAGGGAGGAAGTGTAACTGCTGGTTTAACAGGTGGTTTAAAGGGGTCTGAAAAAAACTTTTATTCCAGAGCTTTTTAAACAGTTATAGGAGGTTCTCTTATGCTTCTTTCAAAGACTTCACTCATCTCATCTTACTCCAAGGGATAATTCACCATTCACCAACATCCCTTTATAAATGAGTAAAAAAGTTAACCAGATGTGTGTGGAAAATATTATAGTGTAGAAGGCTTTGTGGTCAGTTCTAATATTCCTTTAGTTCTTCTCTTAAGGCATCAAGCTTGCAGAATTTCTGAAATACAAATACCTGCTTTTCTGAAGAACTGTTTCTAGTACCTGATTGCATTTAAGTATGTCCATATGAATGTATGAGCATTCATTGAAAATCTTACACCCTCATATTGCTAAGACTCCTTTCCTCCAATAAATAACTTCAGAATTTTCCTGGATAACTTCACAGGTTATATTCAGGGAACTTTGATTTAAAATCTAAGACTAAGCCAGGAATTTGAAAGCAATTTGTGCAGTAGCAATGCTTCTCTTGCTGCGTGCTTACATTTACTTTTTCTGTCACTTGTGCAGGTCTTTGCTATTCAGTGAAGCATGTTGAGCATGCTAAAGGTTAACCCCAGGAATAAATGTGTTGCTGAATAAGGGAGATGATCTGAACTGCTGCCAGAACTTTGTAATTTGCAAATCCACCCTTTACCTGTGGTACTGATTTTATCATAGGATAGAACTAAAAATATCTCTCTCAGAAGGGAATAGCCACTCTTTCATCTGCTCCAATGTAATTGCTTCAAGAACAAGTACTACTTTCTGCAAGTTGATGACCATCCCATCAGTAATGAATTGATAGTGACTTCAATCCCTACTGGGCACCTAAGGCTTCCACACAAGTACCACAGAATATTCTAATGGACACCCAGAGGGCACTATTCACTGGGCACTAAAAAGAAACTCTGAAATGGTTTGATCCTTTCTCTCCATGTTTTTAGGCAGCTTGTGATATTGTGCTCCTTTTGTGGGCAAGTAGAATTTCTTGTCATTCGAGTTTGGAGTTTAAAACTGTTATTAAAAGGATGGGAAAGAAAACATGACTTCTAAGGCCATAGTTGTTCCCTGTCCATCACAGCAAACTAATTAGTGTATTTTCATCCCCTTTGGAATGTGCTATTCAGGTGATTTTTCTTTTTTTGCCTTGTAAAATAATTGCTTTCATGAATATGCAAGGTTTGGTCTTTAACTGCTGAGGCCCCATTACAAAGTTCAGATATTTTTCACTCTAAATATCCATTTTGCTTATCAACATCTCGTAGGCAGTTTGTCAGTTCATATTATTCATCAACCAAATTTGCATATGATATTAGTTTAAAAAGCCCACAACAAGAAGTCCCCTAGGATTCTTACATGAACGTTAAAGCAAATGTGATGCATCTGAGAAGATGGTAAAGTCTAATTTTAATCACAGTGAGAGTGTATCCTGATATTTTTCCCCACTTGGACTTGATACGTATTTATAAAATGTGAAATAAAAGGTTTAAATTAGGCACACAGGTTTTTACCTTCACAAAGTGTAGTTTTTCCATGTGTGTGGATGCTCCTATTTTCTTCCTTGTGCTCTGAAATTGTCTTAAATGATTTCTGATATGTGCTGGGAAATCTTCTCTGAAGATGGAGCAGAACCAGATGTGCCTTGGTGACCCAGCAACAGTTTAAGACAATGGAAAGAGCCTATCCTAGACTTCCTACAGGCAGCCCTGGTTCTTGAAGATGTTTTCTCTGTGAGTAGTGAGATCAAAGATTATTTGTGACCTTCCACAGAGACCTGAAAGCTGTCTGGGTCTGGCAATATCAGTGTCCAACAGGCTCAAACTGAAGTTCAAAAGCTAAGATGGAGCCCTATCTGCAATTTTTTCTGGTTCGGATAGAAGAGGAAGAAGCTGGAAAATTGTGTTTCTCTTGCTTCCTGTGTAGGAAACCTGGGGTACAACTCAGTGAGGAGTTTTCCTTTGTCACAATTAGCAGAAAGAAAGGGCTAAATATCTTTCTAACCTCTGCAGTCAGTGAGCTCAAGATTTATTTTATGTGGTTGTCATAGGTTCATGGTGAATTCTGTTCTGTCCATGCCAGGTATATCTTTTTACAGCTGTCTTTGTGATACTGGGTTTTGTTTGGTCTAGAATCCTTACTAACAAAGGAATAATGTAACAAATACTTGGAATTTTTGTCCCTGCTGTTTACTAGATTAATTTTTTTATTGAGTCTCCAGACACATCTGTCTAGCTTTGCTAAAGTGCAGCGTTTATAGTATGGCTGCAATTCTCATATTTTTGTGGCTTCTGTTTTGCAAATAGGGTGACACTGGTAGCTCATATGCAGTTTTCAAGTAATAATGTTACTCTGTGTGCATTCCAGAAAGTCTAGCCAACTGTATTTCCTCTGTGAAATCACAGACTACTGTGCACAGCCTTTGCTTCCTCCTTCAACTTGCTTTTATTTCTTTCTTTGTCTCTCCTGTTCTTAAAAAAACTTTGAACTGTATTTAGTTTCTTAATTACTGATGATCATCACGTTTTTTTAATGTATATACCGTCCTTGTTTTTTCTGCTGCAGACAAAACTAAATTTCAATTGCTGCAGATGTTGCCTCTTTCTGGAAAGACTTTGATTAGTGGCTATCTCTTTACTGCCCTAGATGAATGGGCCAAAATCTGACAGTTATGAAAATGCCTTTTTTTTTTTTTTATAAAGTATTCTACCAGTAGCAAATTGAAAAGCAAAAGTGTTTGATCAACATGGTTTTGTTGATCAATGAAATTTTCATAATATCCTAGTTCTTGTGGTTTTGGAAAAAAACATTTGACTTTGTTTCTTGATGGCCAGATACTTTTTACTCTCTTGTTTATTTCACTTAAGTGATGTATGTGGGAAGGGAAACCATGGCATATTGTCATTATTCAGGCAAATTCCTAATATGTCATGCTTTAAATTTTGTGAAAATAATTTTAATTTTGCACCTTTTTTTCTGAAAGTCCATTTGCTCTATGTGTGAAAACACTATAAAGCATTCTTGTGTGAAGGTAACAAAGGAATTATTTTCACTAACATTGAAAAATACCATGGTTTATGCAAGATCTCAGGTGTATAATCTAGTGTTTAAGAACTGGCTGAAGATTAGAGATAAGGTGGATCAATTTACCGCTTGAGTGTGGATTTGCTGTTTGGATGAGGTCTGCTTCTGCTTCATTTCCTTAGTGCAGTGTGTTTACAGTGTCACAGGGTGCTGTGATTAATGTTTGCCAGGTGCTCTAATACTGCTGTGAAGGGAGACATCTGAATATTAGCAGTATCCAACAGAGTACTAGTGTATCTGAGAAGCAGAGAATCTGATTGTAGAAATGTCCAATGACTAAGAGCATGAGCGTACAACAATGTGCCTGCAGAAGAAGCATCTTCACATTTGATAAACCCCTCATAAATGAGATTTCATAATATTTAAAAGGATAATGGCAATTGTGCTTATCTACATCATCTCTCTGTCTTGATAATTCCCAATAATCTCTTGGTCTGAGGGTCCTCCAGGTTAATCTGCACAGGGCAAAAAAAGATACACCTCACTCTAGGTGAACACTGGCCATGAGACTTGAGCAAAAGGAACCTATATCCTTCACTCATATTTATGCCCCTCTCACATCTTCTGCTCCTTTGTGTATTCACAGCAGATCAAGTCCCCAGCTGTATGAAGGACCTGGTGATATTGGCCTTGGGTAAGTGATGAAAGTCAAGGTCATTCACCTGCTCCTGTCTGAGTCCTTTGTGTACAGATACTTGTAGACCCTTTTTGCAAACTAGACCATGTCATTGCTCTAGAAGACAGGTTTGCTTAGGTTTGTTATATGTTGTAGAAATTATCAGAGTGCATTTCTAATGGAAGAATGCAATTTTTCTATATAAAGTCTACATTCTGGACCAGGAAATCATTAAAACTTTGGGGAAGCAAAATGGGCTCCTAGTAGGTGTTTAAAAACCCCCCAAAAGATAGATTGATAGCTCTGGCAATACCTCTGTCTCAGTAATTAGCTTAGATACTATTCCTGTGAATATTAGCTGTAGCAGAGACTTGCTAAATTGAAACTGAATTGTTAAATGTCCTGGAAAATGGAGGGGGGAAAAGTCTGTTGTCTTAACATGCCCTTGGATGTATTTAACAGCTTTTACTGTTTGTGAATTGCTTCTTGAAGGCCAAATGACATGCCCAGGTATTTCCTGAAGAGCTTTTTCAGTTTCCTGAGTCTGGCATTTTGCAGTAGCATTGCTCCAAGCATTTAATTGGTCTCCCTTTTGTATATCTGGCAATTCTCTCCATAAGTTCAAACTTTTTGTTTGGATTACCTCCCACTCTCAGTAACAGAAGATGTATATCTGCAAATATTTTTATTTTTTAATTTTATTTTTGTTTTTACTCCATTCTTGCATGTTAAACCCCTTGTGAGACTCCAAAGCCAGTCAGGCCATTTCTACACCCTGGTGCTAGCTAATCTTGTGCTCTTTGGCTGTGAAAATTTCACATTTGGGTAGAATAACTTGGCAGAATTTTCAAGCATGTTGACTGTGCTTATATTCAACTGTGGAAGTAATCTCACACAGAGAGGCATGGTTTCATGTCTGCTCTGGGACCTGGAACTATCAGCACCTGTTTATACCTATGGAAAAACTTGTTAAAGTCTGCACCGTTCTTCACGGGCTCAGTGTTAAATCCTGTGGTGGCAATGCCCAAAGCTGCAAACTTTGAACACAACCTTCTCTCTGAAAACGCTTCTCAGATTTGTTCTTAATTAATGTCTTCAAAGTTGAAGTTTGCCACTTTCTCAGTGAGCTCTTTTTGCTTAGGAGTCTGCCACTTAGCTCAGTAACATTAAACGCTGCTGTCAAAAGCTGATTGATTGCTGCTTTCCATGAAGTTGGACACAGGCCACCCAGTGGGTGATACTTTTGCATTTGGTGCACTTTTCCATGTTGCTCTATTTCTGGCTCCTTGATGATAATTTCTGGCTTTTTTGTCTACTCCTCTAGGTTTGTGCAGAGCTACTGGAGCTACACAGATGAAACCCTCATTAGATTGCCTCCCTTATATATTCCTCACCTCTGGATCCTTCTAAACTTTTTTGTATGCTGCATTCCTAAAGGTTTCTTTTTCTCCTTTTTATTTTAGCCACAGTATTTTGCAAAACTCTACAACAGAAAACAAATATGCTGCCAAGTGGAATGCAATGCTCTGTGAATAGCACAGAGAACATGGGACCTGGTGGGGGGGGGGGGGGGGGGGCCTCATGTGCCTTTCTGCAAAACAGCAACTGCAGCAATCAGGGATGTCCTGCAGCTTCTTCCAGCTTCTCTGGGGATGATCTATGAGCTTTCCATCTCAAAGGCTTTATTCCAGGTTTCTACCTTTTCAGTTACAATTTTGTTTTAAACAATATGCCTGTATGATAAAAATGGAGGATGTGTTGCCTTTATTTCTCATGGAGCTGTTTATAGAGGAACAACTTTGCCTTTAGGGGAAAAGTTCCATCTGGATGGTAGGTGCAGTTAGAGATTGTTCACTTGCATGTTAGAAATTGGTTTCACTGGCTATTTTATTGTCCCCTTTATATTCCAGCAAGAGTAGGAGATTGATAAAGGTCCTGTCTCTCATTGTGTGAACAAGCTGGATGCCACATGGACGTTGCTTTAAAAATATCTGCAAAGACTTCAAATGAAAACTTAGATTCTTTACCCTGAGCTCCAAAGGCCATGTCTTTTATTAGAAAGAGGCTCCTCTCACTAGAGGCAGGAAGTTTAAAAAATTTATTCAGACGTTCATAGGAATGAAACAGCACCAGAAAGCCATAAATTCATGAGTTTAGCAAGCTCACTACAATGAGGGTGGAAGTGATCATGGTAAACTACATCTGAATGCAGGATTCTGTTTCTACTCCTTTAAATTGACTTGGCAAAGATATGTGATATTCACTATTAGGATAAAATTATGTGAAGCAGCTGCACTGACTGAAGATTAATTATCCTTTACACTGCTGACATTAACCCTACCTGTCATCAGGGCAACGAGAGGAGTTGCCTGCTCATCATGTCATTTTGTGAACACATTTACTACTACTGTTATTTTAAATTATCATAAAACATGAGTGAAAATGGAGACTGTCGCTTGTGGTTTTCTCTCAACACTTTATGATGATAAAAAATCTTAGATTTTTAAAACAGAGGGAAAATGCTAGTAGTCATCAGTTAAACTTTGGGGTTCCCACAGGGTATGTACACCTTTGATACCCTTTAAGTGACTTACTGAGGTGAATCTGAGATTCACCTCAGAATCCCCAAGACCAGAAAGCTAATTCTGCTTTCTATAGAAATAGAAAGAAATAACGGGTGTGCCTTGAAGAGACTAGGATATCTTGCTGGTTTCATTGAAAGGTTGCTTTAGTTTCATTTTTCTATTTCTGTTCCAATAATAATCATGAGGTAAATACTTACCCTCAGGGCTGGACTGCCCTAACAGAACCCAAGAACTTGGCCCAAGGTGAGGCACAGAGCTGCCCTGTGGGTCTGCTGTCATGCACTCAGGTGAGATGAGTGTCTGTCACTCTCTGGCTGTGCTATCTGGCTCCAGAACTCTGAGAAAGATGTGTGGGTTGTGGGAGCTCTGCTAGTGAAAGGTGTCATGCTGGCAGCCTGGGGGTGGAGAGCCCTGGGCCTCTGCCAGCCTGGTGACATAATATATGAGGAATGTTACTCTGATTCTTCCTGTGCTGTGGGGAGAGTATCCAGGACATATCTCCAGATACAGGGAGGGGGGAGGCCAAAAAGGGCTCTCTAGGCTTTGAGACCTCCATTGCAGGACATGGTGTCTTTGCTTCTAAAAATTGACCACAATTTTCTAGAGGTCAACACACTGGAAGGGTGGGATTCCATCCAGAGGGATTTAGGCTTGAGTGGTGGATCTGAAAAACACCTCCTGAAGCTCAATGAGGCCCAGGGTAAGGTCTGGCATCTGGGTGGAGGCAGTCCCAAGTACAAACAGAGGCTGGGTAGAGCATGGATTGAGAGCAGCCCTGAGGGAAGAAATTGAGGGTGTTGATTGATGAAAAAGTCAAGATGACCTGGCAATGTGCCCTTGCAGCCCAGAAAGCCAGTAGCATCCTGGGCCTCATCAAAATCCGTGTCACCTGCTGATCAAGGGAGGGGATTCTGCTGCTGTTGTCTCGTTAGCTCCCACCTGGAGTTCTGCATCCAGCTCTGGCAGGGAGAAGATGGGTAAGAAGGGTGGGGATCTGTTAGAGTGGGTCTAGGGATGGACCAAGAAAGATGCTCAGAGGGCTGGAGCACCTCTCCTATGTAGGCAGGCTGGGGGAGTTGAAATTGCTCAGCCTGGAGAAGATGATGCTCTGGGAAGAATTTGGAGAACCTTCCAGTGTCTAAAGAGGGTTCCAAGAGAGTTGGGGAGAGACTTTTCATGTGGCCATGTAGTGACAGGGCAAGGTCTAATGGGCTTAAGCTGACAGACAGTAGATTTCACTTAGATATTAGCTAGAAATCCTTTACTGGGAAGATAGAAACACTGGCAAAAGTTACCCAGAGAAGCTGTGGGTGACCCATCCCTGGAAGTGTTCAAGGCCAGGTTGGATGGGGCTTTGAACAGCTTCATCTAGTGCAAGGTGTCCCTTCCATTAGCAAGGAGTTTGGAACTAGCTGATCTTTGAGTCCCCTTCCAACCCAAACCATTCTATGAGCTTTTTATAATCCCATAGAATTCCCAGTAGGAAGTGGGAAAGTGGCAGTGTTAATATGAAATGAGCACATAAGCTCTCTCTATAAAAGTCATGCTAAATTTTCATCTCCTCTGTCAATTTTAACATGATTTTTGGGCATTTTTCACTGTTAAATCTCCATGTGGGATGCTAGAAAAGTCATGAGCTTTCAAATTTGTGCACTAAAACTTCTCCCTGTAAAGAGAAGAAAAACATTTGTTTGTAGAGAAAGAGCATTTTTAACTTCTGGCAGGCTGGAGTAGCCCATTCCCTAGTTTGCAACAGTGAGCTAATTAGAATATGGGAACCATGAAGAAATATCAAGTGTTAACTTGATTAAATTGGAAATGGGGCTGCCCACCTGTTCATCTAAATATAAATGACTCTGCAACATGACCTGACAGTCGTCAGAGGTGGGTAAAGCCAGCAGAAACTTCCACTGAGCCCTGGCTTGGGCTGGACTCTCTGTCCATGAATGAGGGCAAGCCAAGGAAGGGAGAAGCCTGCAAGAATGTCTTGGCACTGCTTCCTGGCTCCCACAGTGACCTTAGATACATATCACTTTATGTAATATTTTTTTCAAATGTGTGTAGTCAGCTCTAACAGCTTGTTGATCCCAGCTAAGCTCTTTGGCTTGGCTCTGCTGTCAAATGTTCTTGTTTGCCTGGATCTAGTAAGCTGTGTGGCTTGAGGCTAGGGGAGCTCCCTAAATATTATGGAAATAAACTCAAAACCTCCACTGTGATCACTTGTTTAAACAGCTCTTAGTGCACCAGGATTCCCTGATGCTGAGGAGCTAAATGACTTTGACTTGGTGCAGAACCTTGCCACAGAAATCTGCCTCAGATCTTATTCAGTGCTAGAGGTGTCTTACAGAAGTTCCTTGAAACAACTTCACACCATCCTTATCAATAGAATTGAATCTGCATAATCCATGTGAAATCTTTTGACTTGGGCATTGAATCTCAATTCTTCTCTTAGTGGGTGACAGTCACCATCCCGGTACTACTAATTAGCTCTTTGAGTCCTGACACTAAACTTCTGCGGATGGCATATCTGCCAATTGCATCTCAAAGCAAAGCTTTGAAGTGCTCTTGTTAATTCCACACATTCCTCTCAGCCGCATATACTGTGTTGCTGTCCTGAAGGTATCTTCCTCTGCTCTGCTGCTTGTTCCCTGAAAGTCAGGCTTATTTCTTCTTGTGCCTAACATATGCATTTTTTTGTAGAGCTACCAAGTGTTAAATATCTGCTTTGGTGCAGAAATGTTATGTTCTTGCTGTAACTCTGCCTCACTGCAGTGATCCTCCCTTGCTTGATCTTGAGCCTGTTAGGGTGCACTGGCCAGCAGCTTCTTTTTCAATATGCGTTATTTCCTTTCCCAGGAGTCCTAATTTGAAGAAGCAGCCCACCTTCTAATGATAATATAGAGCTTGACTGTTGCTTGCAATTAATGGTGTGTTGACATTGAAAATCTGTCTTCACTCCAATTTTATACATTTTATTTATATACATCATATATTGCATTTGCTGCTGAATTAAAAACTGTGTTCCTAATGACTTCCATGGCAATTTTGAAATAGCTGTCTATATTGCATAAATAACAAGCTTTTCAGCTCAGAAGTGATTTACATCTTCCCAAGTTGCATGATTTCTTTGTTAGGCTTATTAAAAATTCTCAAAGGACACTTTATTTTTACCTCCCTTCCCTTTCCCTACCATTGTATCTGTAATTCAGTGCTCTCAGAAGCCACAGGGGAATGGCAACCCTTCACAAGCAGCCAGGCTGACAATAAGTAGTGCTGGCTGCAAGTCCTGCCCCTGTGCCTTTGCTACAATTACACCTTGCCTCTGCTCTGCAGTATCCTGCTTGTTTGTTCCTGGACCTCTTCTAAACAGGAATTAAGGGCATAAAAATGAATTGTGCAAGAACTCTCCTTTATAGTGATTTTATGCTGTGGGGAATTCTGTTAGAGATTAGCTTTTTGGACCATAAAACTTCTTTCAAATCTCTTAAGCAGGATGTGAATTCCAGTTTCCTGAGGTAAATAAATACAACTTTCCAATCCTGTTCCATCCACCTGCCAAAATTGGGTCTATAAGGGCAGCCAAAATCTATTATTGGTTTACACTGGTGTGAATCTTCTGACGTTAAAGGTTGAATCTGTGTAACTGAGAGTGGAATTTGGCTTGTGGCCTTGGTATCTTACATGGCATGGGTGAAAGCATACAGTTGAGACCAGAGATAACAAGGTGGGGGCTGGTGGGGGAAGTGATGGGAAAAAAAAGGTACTAAAATGGGCTGTATACAGGCATGTGAGCATAGGAGTTTGTGTAAATGCTCTGATTGCTTATTTCTTCTTTGCTTATTAATAAACCTGCATGAACTCCTTATATTAAATAAAATATACTTGTATTTTTAGGTTTTGAGTTATTGTTTCCTTCCAGCAGGATAGCCATGTTTTTTTAGAAGTCTTTGAGAGTATGTGCATGAAAGCCAGTATGTTAATGTTTTTGTGTAACATGGTGAACGTTTGGGTGTCAACTTTGCCAGTTTGTGCAGTGTGAATCCCCACTTGGTAGTGGTTAGAACTGAGGTTCTATTATAATAGTGAATTGTGAGAAGTAACTGCTGCTTTTCTCTTTCTTGCTGACTTTTTGTTTCTATGTTCCTGTTTTTGCTTTTTACTATGACATCTTTAGATGATCTTGTCATCTTTTCAGCAGAATGCTTCTCTGTTCCACCAAGAAAATCCAGTAGCTTTTTTCTTAAGGTTATTTTAGATAATGTTAGAAGCTATGAGTTTGAAAAACTCAATTAAAAAAAATTATAATAATGGTTTCTTAGAGAAAAAATATTTTGGCTATGGAAAGAACACTTGTGTATAGAAACAATTTAAAGAAATAATACTGCTTTATTCTGGAGAAAATAGAGAATAATAGGAATGGCCACTTAATGATAATTTTAGTGCAGTAAATTCAGTTTTCACTTGCACTGTTTTAAATATGAAGCAACTCCATTGAACCAAGAGGAACTGAGATTTATGTGCTGATAGTCTCTTTGCTGTTGACTTTCTTTGCACGTTTACTGGTGGTTTTGTCACAAAGCTCAGCAATTTTGAATAATGTCCGTGAGAAGAGGGGGTTGTTCTAAACTATAATGTAAGAGGGCATCCAGGGCCAAAGTGGTTATCTGTGTGTTGAGTACTGTTTGTCAGAGCACCAAAGTTCTTTGATAGGCAGGAGAGTGATACCTAATATAGTAACTGGAGCAGGTTCTTGGCCCGGTGGAGGAAGGGCTGCATTGTGCATGGGGAAGTCACTTGAAATCTGCAGAGTCTTTCACAAGTGGACTGAAAACCATTTCTCTCACCCTCTTTGTCCAGCATTGAAGATTAGAGTCAGTCTCAAGGTTTTAAAAATATGAATTGAGATTTCACATGGTGTCTTGGTGAGCTTAAATCTCAATGGATCAACTCCTGCCTTTGTTTTGGCCTCAAATTTTTGTTGTTTGGTATTTGAAAAGTAATTGCTTTCATTAAGGCTTTTTTTCTGAGTCTTGTGCTGTAGAAAAATCTGTCTTTAAGTCTGAAATTAATTTCCTCAAAAATGTTATTAGGGTGTTTCTGGATTTGTGGGTGTTTAGATCAGATTGTTAATAAATTTGCCTTAGAGGCTGTTTTACATTCCTTTGGGACTTCAGAATTTGGGATTGGCATTAGATATTTCCTGTCTGACTCTGAAAGAGGGAAGGAAACTAAAAACAGAAGGGAATACTTGAGGGAACAGCTGTCCTAATAGTCCCACAGGATTTCCTCTGAAAACCTGTCTGTCCAGACTCCGAGATGGATGAACATCTTCTGTCATCTGAGCCTGCCTAACAAAAATGGTGAATGTGTTGGGAAAGAGCAAAAGCTGGATAATTCTGCTAGGAATGAGGAAGAAAAAGGCTGGGTCAGAACACCAAAGCTGGCTTCAGCTCTGCTTTTCAATGGCTACTGTGCAGAGATTTTCTAAAGTTCTGCCTCCAGTCCCTGGTGTGTTACAGGAGATGTGCAAGAAGAGTGGCTTTTTCTGTTGGTTTGGTTTTTTTTGTTCTTGTTTGTTTGGTTTTTTTTCTTGAACTTCTCTGCAAATTTTACACAGTGCTGTAATCCTGTGCTTTTTGAGGAAAAAGTTCCATTTCAATGGACACAGAGCTACTGGGTAGCAAAGGTCTGACTACATTAAAGATTAAACTATTGGGACCTTGATTTTATCTCTTGATAGACATAAAAAATTAAAACAACACAAGAGTGACTTCTGCATGCATTATTTCTCTCCTTATCTGTGAAGCTGATGTCAAGACCTAACCATTCTGTAGTGTTATATAGCACACTTGGGCTTTTTTCCTTCTATTTTTTTTCAGCATGAGCTTTGTTTTAGGGCAGTAGTGAGGGTATGAAATCAGGAGATATGAGGAATGATGTGCATTTAATCAGTACATGGCAAGTAACACAATTCTGGCTTATGCTTTGGAGCAGGGTGACAAAATGGCCCTCATTGGCATGAGAAATCGTGTCCTGGGGAAGGCTGATGTCTCTGCAGCTCAAGGCTCCAGCCCAGGGGAGGTGCAGGGCAGTGGCCAGTGGAGTAAGAAGGGGATGTGGGAAGGTGCTGGTCCCCAGGCTGTCCTGGGGCTGGTGGCACACAGCAGTAACTTGATCTCTGGGGAGTGGGGCTTGTTTGAGAGCTGGCACTATTGAAAAGTTACACACTGCCTCAGCTGGAAAAATACAACATTGAGACACTCATAGCAATGATTACTAGAAAAACTATACATTCCCCCATGTCCTAGGTACTTACTAGTTTATGCAGAAAATTTGGTGTTCAGACAAAAAAAAATTTTCTGGAGAGGTGATCAGATTTAAAAGGCAAGAGAGGACAAGGGAAATCTTGTTTCAATATCTACTGAATAATTTATAACTGTTCGTGGGAGTTTTAAAACCTATGTTTATGGAGGAGATGAATAGCAGCAGAGGTAGTATGAAGTGTTATGATGTTTTGAATTATCTATCTAGTATAGATTTTTAGTTTTATATTTTTAACTGATGGTTTCTTTGGTATTAAGGCTCAATTTAAATATGGTGTAGTGTCTACTAAGTCTTTTAAGAAAATCTGTAGATTTATATTACCTCTTAGTGCAAAACAATGAAGTTTCTCCTGTATAAACTATGACTGAAGATACTGGTGTGTATTAAATGATGAGTAGGACATGGGAATCAGGAGAATGAACTCCAAGTAGCCTGTGATCTTAATGGAAAAACTGTGGGGCATGTGCAACACTACTCAACGGTTTCCTTTGTTAAGCTTTGTATTGTAATGGATACCTGGTGCCAAGGAAACTGATTGCTGCTGCCTCCATGGGATCAACTCCCAACTAATAAGTGAGCCCCTTCATTTTCTTTCTGTGAGGTTTTTTTTTTTTTTCTTCCAGCTCTCTGTTCTTTCCTTGTATTTTCTTTTTTTTCTTTAGCTCTTGAGATAAATGAGAGCATGAAGTATGCAGACAAAGTATACCAAGCAGATTTTAAACTTCTGGAGTAACTGTTTTACAGTGTCAGGCTCTGCTTTCATGTATAACTCTTACTCAGGTATGAAATGCTAAATGGCTTTGTGTAAGACTATTGCTAAAACCAGGGAATGCTTTGCTATGTCTTCTTTGGTTATAAAATTGTCTTGTCTTTCTTCTCAACTTTCTGGTGACTTCAGTAAAGTGTTCACCAGGTAACACAGCTGCAGGGAAAGCTCTCCTGAGCTTGTGAAGTTGATAATTTGTCTTTTAGAAAAGTATTATGACAAATGATAAGGTAAGCTCCATGTCACTGCTTGCAAAATTTGAATTGCTGCAAGCAAAGCATCCAGCAGAGCTGCTGAATAGGATGGTGTAAGGCTTGGCACTGCTGATTTTTGCAAGTTTTGCCAGGCTCTTTCATGACTTTTCTTCCGATGATATGAATTTTGTCTTTTGCAGTTCTCTTAGAAATAAATGAGAAATTAAGTAGTGAGCAATGTTGTTTTAGCTGCCTTTAGGCTGCTGAGCTGCTAAGCAACAAAAAGACCTTTAAAAGTAACTCCTTTAAAATCTCAAATATTTAAACTTTCTTGTCTTGTTTTAGATTTAGGGATAAGGCAAGGAGAAGAGAGAGAGATTCTAAGCCTTTTCTCACAACCATATAATCTGCATTCATCTGTTACTTTCTTTTAAAATAAGGGGACTATGGCACGACCTTGGACAAAATGTCTCAGTAGCTGGGTGGCTAAGGATTTGGTGAGAATAATATTTCATTTAATTCATTGTGTAGGAGCAGTTACTGCATGCAAAGAACCATAGCCCATGAGGGTAGTTCTGGTACTAGGCTTAAATCTCTTTTGCCAAAACTGTCATCTTTTGAACAGGTATTTTTTCCTGTATATTGGCATGACATAATTAAGCAATAAATCACAAATGTTTTTAATTGAGTTGAAAAATGTACTGTTGAAAAAAGGGATAAGAATTTTTTTCTAATGGAGAAAACTTTTTGGATGTATTTTGCAGTTGAGGTTGAGTTTGTTAGTTGAGATTAAAAAACTTTTAGTGGCAAATTAAATGTATTAGTTAAAATTGCATTATATATGAATTATTCTTAAACAGATATACCTTAATTTTTCATAAACTTTTCATTGTGAATTCAAATGCACATGGATGAATTTGTACATTCTGTACAACTTGTCATTCAGTATAAAAGATTATGCTGCTGGCAAGGTAACATTTCCCTGCAGCTGGAATACAATAAGGGTTTTATTTGTTTGTGACATGAATTTTGACTGATTCTGGGGACCTAGATTAATGACTGAATTCCAAATCTCTTGGTACTGTAAGAGTCTAATCTATAACAGCCCCTATGAAACAAAACCAAGGTTAAGAATAGGAAGCTTTCTAACTCTTTTCTGTTTTAGGTCAGTATCCTAAACATCTAGTTAGCTCAGGGAATTGTTAGTATAGTTGCTTTTATCTGTAAGTGACCAGTGTGAATATTACTAGGCTTGATAACATCTAAAAACTGTTGGCATGTGTGGAGTAAGTTTGGAAATCTCAGCTTTTCATGGACAGGTACGTGCAGTGCAGGAGCTGTTTTCACAACTGGCAGTTCTGTTGCCATTTGTGTTGCACCGAGTGGATGAAAATAAGCACCCTGCTGGCCTCTGGATGTCATTCCTTGAGTCAGGCCTTAAAGGCTCCAGTGAGGGAGTAGTGTGAGCTCCCCCTGTTTTGTACCCATTTGGGAATCTCCACCTCTAAGGCTCTGGTTAGGCATATGTCACATGATACCTAAGCCAGGGATTCCCTTTCCCTGATGGAGTATTCCAGCAAGGGAATCATATGGATTCAGGAGGTCAAATACTTAAAGCAAATGCCAGAGCTTTTGGCAGATTAGGCTTTTTGCAAAGGCAGCTGGTTTTGTTTCCTTCCTGGTACTCATGGTTGGCTGGCACCCCTCTTCCCTGGGAGCACCAGTAACATGAAGTAGACACTCCTGTGATTTTTAGATCCAGTGTCCATCAAAGCTGGTAGCACTGGCAATGAAGGCCCTTGGTTTCTCAGCCTGCTAGTATTTTTAGGAAGCTGATGGAATTTGGCTTGTCATCTAATGCGTTGATCCTTTGCCAAATGTCAGGTCCCCTGACCAGCCGCCCAAGTCCCTCTACCAACTGTTACCCTGCCCTGCAGAAAGTGCAATGCCATGGAGTCAGCTACTCAATGAAGGATTAACAGCCTCTGCCAGCATGCTCTAATTAAACAGCTATATACACAACAGCTGGGAAAAATTCATCAATCATACCATGTTTATTATTGGAATTAAAACACCTTATAACTAATGCATAGATTTGCATTGATTAGCATATCCTGGAAGGAACAAGTGGTGCCAGCTCCATGTGTCTGGGCATTTTGAGTGTTTGTATCACTTGTACTGTCACCCATCTGCCTCTGGTTGGTTAACCATAGTTAAAGGGTTGATCAGCTTTGCAGCTAGTCAGGGTCAACATCTGTACAACTGTGATGCTGAACAGTACAAGGAATTCTAAATTTGCTTTGTCACGTGGTCTGTGCTATATTTGTCAATCTTCCATGCACATGAACAGGACTCTTGGTTTAGTCACACTTGAGCAAATCAGTATCAATGCAGCAAATACTAGATTAGTTGCAAAGACTTATAACCATGGTTAGTTTATAAACAAGCTCAGTTTATTTCTCTGAGTGTTATGCTGTCTAATGTGCCAGTAGTGCAGTGGTGTGCGTGTCTTTTTGTAATAAGAGATGGCTATGTGGCAGTCAAACCACTGGAGAACTTAATATATGAAACACTTTCTAAGCTTTTGAAGATGGTCATATAAAAATATGCTTATGTGCACTCATATTTGTATATATTCAATGGCTTTTTTTTAATAAGAGAAACATCTTTGCCTGATTCAGAAGTAAATTTTAGTATTTCTGTCAACATTTACAAGGGTTTCAATAATATGAGTACAGATACAGTTCTGAAGCACTTGATCCACATGTTCATGGCTACTACAAGGTATGAGGTCTCACTTAAGCCCTCCAAACTTCTGTTGTTATATCCAAACTACATGGAGCAAACTTTAATGTTAGAGCTCTAATACAATATCCTTCTCCAAGGCCTGAAACTGAAGATGCAGAAAAGAGCAAGCAAGAAGTTAGCTTCTGAACCTCATGGTCTTCAGTGCTCATGAAATGGTACTTAGAGAATCATGTGCTTGGTAAGCTGATAGTAATTGCTTTTCCCCATCTGAAAAAAAAAAGCTTGAAAATACTGAGTGGCACTGATAGAGCTTGAAAAATATATTGCAAGTAGGCTGACAAAAATCAGATTACTTGTGAATGAGAAAAAATGTATTGCTTTAATTAAATTAAAGAAAGTGGCTTCTAGTCCTGGAATATTTTTGACACAGTAAGCACTGGCACTTGTATTTGTCTGTGGTAGGATCTCATTCTGCCTTTTAGCACAGCAGAAATATGGTCATTGTGGAGGAAGTCTACTGGATCTCTTTTAAATCATAAAATTAAAACCCAATATAAGGTGTAGGGATCTGCATCTAAATATCTGACTCCTGAAAGATAAGATTACCAGCCAACACTTCATGGCTGGAGTAGAAATTGATTTGGTTGGCATTTTAAATTAACTTTTAGGTCAAACTTGAATGTTGCCCACAGTGTGCAGACATTTGATGAGACATTATAACAAATTCTTACTACTGGATGGTTAAGAAAAATAACAGTTTTAATTAATAAGTCTGACTTCTCATTCAAGATGTGAAGACAATAAATGTGTCTAGAGAAAAGCAAAGCAGAATTTGTTCTTTTTCTCACCTAATGACTTGGCATTCATGACTGCTGGTATTCATGAGGGAATTCAGGAAGTAGAGGAACCCTTCATCAGACAGGCATGGGTAACAGTTTATTCACCGTGTTGTTCTTTCTTTTGACAGGTCCTTTGCTAGCCTTTGAGCACAGCCCAGACATTTGAGAATACCAAGATGAAGAAAAAGAATCATTCCAATGGGTATTTCAGAGATTCTGCTGTCAGATCCTTTTCTGCTTTCACACATGCTCAATCCTCACATGACCGTTGACTTCAGTAAAGGTAAGATGATACACTTGTTTTGTTGTTTTTTCTCATGAACCACCTGGATGTGTCTTCAGATTTGCCACAAAATACTACTGGGATTGGCAGCAGCAAGACAAAAAAATCCACAAAACAGTGAACTGTTTATTGATGCACAATGTAAATGCTTCATGTCCTTTGTGACAGCTGATGGAGATTGCAGTCATAGCCAAGCTGAATCTCCACTTCTATGGACAGATGTGCTGGCACAATGGGCCCTGGTATTTAGGTATATTGACTTCCCTGCCTTGCACCAGGAGGCACTTGCTTGATTATGGGTGAGGCAGATCTACTAATGGCTGCACTTAGATTTTGTGCTCAAACTATGGTAATTTATTTCTGACATTTCCTCCTTAAACTGCTCCATCACACGTTCATGTGTAGTGGAGGGTGTCAGTCCTGAACCTGGTGCATGCAGCTCCAAATGAGGATGAGAGAGAGGGGGTTTAAAATGTCAGCCTTTACTGCACTGGAGGGCTTGACTTTAATGCCATTCTTGCAATATTTCTTCTAATTAAGAAGAGGGAGGAATACTACTAATTCAGCAGTAAAGTTAATTAGCACAGACTATAAATGTTTATTTGTTTTTTAATAGCAACAAATGCATTATAAATTACTCCTGTGTTCATCTATTGTAAAATCCTGCTGTTAGAGTAATTTGTAACATAGCTTTTTCTTACAATAGTTGTTGGCATTGCAAAAACATGAATATGATTTTGATGTTGATTGTGGAATAATAACCATGTTAAATCTTAAACCTGCTAAATTCTTCACTAGCTCTGTGAAGAAGATTAAAATAAATTTCATGTGTATTGATGGATATTGAACTGCTTAATGTAATCTTTATTTACAACCAGAAACATGCTTTTGCAGGCATTTCAAATCTGAAATAGATATGTTTTTCCTAAACACAGATTTATTACTTCTAAACTCTAAGAACTCTATGATAATTCTTGGCTTTTGAAATAAGTGTGGAAGTATAATTTCTAGTTTTATCTATTAGATTGACTGGAATTTCACAGATGCTTATGGAAACTTGGTAGCAAACTTTAATATTTAAATTATGTATAGGCTTTTATAATATTTTTTGGTAGAAAGTACTGTTTTTATAGCATTGTAGGTGTTACCTAATGGCTTCAAAGTGAATATTGGTGAACACTTGAAGTAAAATATTGAGATCTTTTAATTGAACCCTTAATGCCATTCTGCAATCCTTACTTTTTGAAGTAGCACAATCCTGGAATGAAAAGATGCCTTGTAGTCCTGTTTTATTCAGGACAAACACTTTGTACTGCACTTAATCCCATCTGAAATGAGGGGAGTTTAAGAGATTCAGGTTTAAGACACATGTAATGAAGAGGGAAAATACCGTGCAATTTCTGCTGCGAGGTGACTTCCTTAGAGGAGTATCTTTTAGAGGAAGATAGAGAACTGAGAGCCAGTTTGCATTTCTAGAGTGGGAACCTTCAGTAGGGGCGGAAGACAGAGTATTTTGAAAATTACTAAAAGAGGCTCGTTTGGGGGAATGAAGGCGTTAGGTGCAGACAGAAAGGTTATACATACCTAATTCACCTAACACTAGAAAACTGAGAAATTGCCATCTCATACTGTCTTTTTTTCCCTTTTGTTTTAAGTCAACTTTTCCTTTGGGTGTTATGAGAGGGAAATCTTGACTCTTAATACTGTAATCAATGCTATCATCTTTTCTGCAACTCCAGTATTTTATAGTCTTTTCAGTCTTGATGCTGGTCAAACTTTATTGAGCCACCTAAATTGATTAAGGTTTTTCCAATTTTGCAACATCATCTCTAATGCAGTCAATCTGGTGACATAACCATCTTCTCAGTGTTATTTCTGACTCAAGAAGAAAATTTGGAGGATTATCCAGCTGTTGATAGGGTTGCTTCTGTATTGGCGATATTCCCATGGAGAAATGAATAGTGTATGGAAAGCAGTGAAGTATTTCTTTTTTGGGAACAAGAGGAACAAAAGCCTTATATGCACATGCAGATATACTGTTGGAGACGCTGAAATGTCACCATAAAGGCTGAATATGATTTACAGGCAAAAAAGCAAAAGATTTTCTGGGGAGTTGTGATTTTGGTATGAAAATCAGAGAATCTACTGCATATTTTTCAGGCTATTCTCTGCATAAAGCATGTATTTTTTCACTATTCTCTTCATAAAGCATGTATTTTCTGAGGATTTCTGAGTAAATGTTTTTTCTTTAATAAGTGTGTTTCTAACACATATGATTATTTCTGAACTTTAATCTTAGCTTCTGGATGCACTATGTATAACTTTGGTTTCTGCAATCGTTCCCAGAAGGGAGTTACTTGGTTGCTGAGGAAATAGTGTCTAAGTGAGGTTCTCTTTTATTAGCCATTGCCTGCTTTATACTTTTGACAAAGATATTTGCAAATGTTTCATTAAAACAACAGATCCAAAAGAGTGGAAAGGTGGTGTCTGGTCTAACCCTCAGTGAAGAATCCTGGACTGCAGACTCATTATGAATTAATTCCAAATGGTGTAGAATAACCTGTAAAGCTATGGGTTATGTTTTCTTAGATTTAGAAGACTAGATGCAGCTCTGACAGAGGCAAAGTTGTTTCACATTTTCTTGGATGTTAAAAAAAAATCCCTGGAGTTTGAGCTGCATTTAGTTTGAATATTGACATTGGACTGGTGAAGGGGATTAGGGGAAGAGCAGCAGAACACAGTGATAGGCAATTTTCAGACGCCTACCAAAGGCTGATTTCCTTTTCTCCAGCCTGAAGTGAATATCTGGACCCTTAGAAAAGGGCTTAATTTCATGAAGAAGAAAAAGTACTCACTGATCTTAAAAGTTGGTGTATGTTACTGAGGAAAGGTTAGGGCAGTAGGTAGGTTGAGGTAGACTTTTAAAAATCAGTGTGCTATGAGCTTGCTTTCCTCTTCATGTGGTTATCTCTGCATTTTTGCAATCAAGAGCTTTTACTAATCAATGTATTGATGGCAAAGTCAGTTGAATTTCTATGTCCTGGACTGTTTGTGTTGCTGGGCCCTAAAACTACTCTTGCAGGAATGTTGTTGGTCTTTCTTGTCTTTCATGTAGAATGCTTGGCTCTCAATGCTTGGCTCACCGTTCACAGAATTGGAATGGTGGCTAATAATCATCATATGATACCTTGGGTATAAAATGTGCGTATCTAGATATTTCTGTCCTCCAGCTCTGTTAGATTCTGTTGCCTTTAGCTGTGGTTCCCTTGAAACAAACTGGTCATTGAAACTTATCCAATCTATTGTGAATTTGCTTGAAAATTTGCATTCTAAAATTTCAGTTTTATAAATTGAAAAGGTTGAATTATTTGCTACACAAATTGGAAATACTCTGTTTTATATAATAGTATAATGTCATTACTCAGTGTGTTATTACCTGCCTTTAAGCTTAGAAAAACAGATATTTGGCATGGGAGAGAATAATTTAGAGCGCCTTAATACATTTTCAGAGGGGATTTCCCATTCATGTGTAGGTGTGGTTGTACCTTTCAAAGTTTGATAAAGTCAGCATTGAGAGCTAAAGTATTTTTATCACTCTTATAAAGGGGAATATAGTAGAAAAAAATTGAGTGCATGTGTCTATTGGTTTTTCAGGCTCACACATCTCACTCAGAGCCTCAGTGCAGCTGGTGTAAATATTCATTCTTTGGCTGTATTTAAGGTCAGCATTGCTGTGAGTTAAAATGAAGGAATAACACACTGCTTGGGCTGCAAACTCCAGACTGGAGATTTTCACCAATGTAAATGTTTATATTTTATTTCTGCTGTAATTCTAAATGAAAAAAATCTTAAATAGGTTGTTCAAAAAATTGAACTGAATTAGTGAAACCCTGCTGAGTAGGTACTGCTTGAACCCCTGGATGGCAGATGAAAGGCAAAGTAGTGGTAAAAAGTGGCCTTTAGTGGTAAAAAGTTTTATCTCCTGTTTGAGAACTCTATAGACACATCCATCAAGTGGTCTGACAGGGAAATAAATTGGGTTACAGCACTGCAAGAAGTCCAGATTATGTTCCTGCTGAGCAGTAACAAATTGTGGTGAACTTTATAAAAAGTTTCTTTCTGTTTTTCACAAAATAGTGCAGTATAGTGGTCACAAGAGACAATGGAGAAACCTCAGGAAAAGTTTGCTATTCTTTAATAAGCAAAAGATGTGAAATTATAGATGATTTTCTTTTTCTATAGAACCACTTGTGTTCTCTGCTCCTTTATAAGCACACTAAATCTACCTACGGTGAAATTTGCTTTATTTGCTGCAAAATGAAAAAAATTAAACTAGTCTACTGGCCATGAGATGATGCACTTGGGTCCCTGTTGTGATGAGTCACCTTTAACTTCCACTGAACATGGTAAGAGATGCAATTAATTCTGCTGGGGCTCACTAGGGAACCCTAATTTTCCTCCAATAATAAAATAGAGTATTTTCATTCCACTCACCTCATGTTTGCATTTGAACTAGATTGAGAGTTCAATAGGCTTTCTTTGATTTACTTATAAAGGAACTCTTATACACAGTTGGGATCCAAGTGCTCTTGAATGCAGCTATATTCAAATTTAGAACCTCAGTTTATTGCTGGCCTTCTCTTATCATTCTGTCTTGGATCTGAATATCCTACAACTTGAAGAAACTTCAGACTCATCTCTAATGCCAGTGGGAAACTATGAATGTTTGAGAACAGGTACAGAGTTGTTTCAAGCTTTGTGAACTTCAGCCAGCCATTCCATTATGGTGTCATTTTCTTCAACCAAATCTGAAAGAGAGGTTTCTGGTGTCAGGTTTCTTTGCATCCTTCTGAAAAATCTTTGCATTCATATGGAAAATCAACATCCTTTGTATCTTTGCATGTATCTAGGTATGCACAAATTAAACCTTTAACATGTGCGAGATCCTGGATGTTTTAACAAACAAGAATGAATTTCTTTCTTCTGCTAATTCTTTGGTGTCTCTTTGACACCAGTTGTGTTTAACTATACAGCCTGAACTGTTTTTGAGTAACATCCATGCATTCTTAGACTCAAAAGAAAAATATAAAAGGGAGAGATATTTCCTTTCAGTTGGATGTTCCTCTTACAGTGTAAGCATTAAGAGCCATTGGTCACCTAATAACTTGTTTACATGGAAGCTAAGCTACCTTTTAAAAATAGATACAAGTGAATGCAATAGAAAAATAAAGGAGTAAGTTTATTAGACAAGGAAGGCTGATGCAGTTTAATGAAGTGTGGCATTCTGATCTGTTTCTAAAAGCCTTGTTCCTTCTTGGTAAGCAATAGGGGTAAAATGTTTCTCTTATGGACTTCTGCTTTACATGTTGCATGCTTGCCTTGAGGGATTCAAAACCTAAATAAACCTTAACTCACAAAAGATGTAAGTATGAGAAATCTCATCCTTTTTCTGGAATGGCTTGGGGGCTGATTGTTTATTTAACAAGCTGGTGCCCTGATTTTGCCACTGACACACTTCAACAAAAATCTCCTCACAGGCATTTAAAGTTGCAAAAGGGAAGAGAATTGAAAAGAAATATGTGAGTCAATGCACAAAGCTACACAGGTCAGCTGACCTAGGTGAATATTTACTAATTATATCAAAGTTGCAGCACTAGAATAGTGAAGAAGTCTGTTATGTTCTGGTGTAATCAAACAAAATGAGATCTTTCTAAGAGTTGTTGGTTGCTTGAGTTATGTGCAGGAGCTCACTCAGGAAGAAGGAAATCTCACCTATGGAAAGACCCAGAAGAGTCCTTGCAAAAATCCTAACAGACTCAAGTGAAATTTAACTAGTGCTTGGGCTTTGTGCCAGCTCATAAAAGGTGAATGTGTTTTATCCTTAGATGTCAAGATTGTTGAGTGGCTGAATTTGGGAATTGGCTTTTGTTCTCTTCACTGGAGCAGCTGGGAGTTGTTGCAAAAGGCAGGTGCAGATGTAAGCATAGCATCCCTACAATTAGCACCTCCCAGAAGAGTGTGAAGTGCCAAACCCAACTATGAGGGCCAGGGCAAAACTTGGTGTTTAGTTAATGGATTGGATTTTGATGGGGTTTTGTTTTGTGTGTGTTTTTTGGTTGTTATTGTTGGTTTTTTGGTGTTATTGTTAATTTTTTTTGTTTGTTGTTGGTTTTTTTTTTTATTTTGGTAGGAAAAATACTTTTGAATGTGCTGAAACACTGATACAAAACTATTTTCATAGCTGCAAGATTCCCTTCCCACCTGATTTTTTTAATATAAAACTTCATTCCCTTTAAAAAACTTTTACGAACTAAGGTGCATTGGCTAGTCCTGGGAAGAGGGTTTCTTCCCTTGTGTAGTTCCTTTCTCTTTATTTCCACATTCTTCTTGCATCCAAGAAGAAGGGGGTATGATATGAGCTGAGGAATGGGGAGATTGGGTGGAAAAACCTCTATGTATATAATTTGTAACCAAATAGGGAAGAATGAAAATAGTGGTTTTCCCACTACTGTAAAGTTGGATGGAAAGGGCAAAAAAGAAGGTAAAGGCTTCCTTTCATGTTGTGGGCCTTCTAATTTTTGTTATGAGTTTCTTGAGCTGTTTCTACAGGACTAAACTATCACATTTCCCCAGATGAGATTTCCTTTTCTTGCTTCATTTCAAGTCACAACAGGCTCCTCAACAATCACTTCTTCAGTTTCTGTTTTTGATATTGTAAAAGTTGTATTCTGCTATAATTACTATATTAAAATGCTAAACAAAAAAGTGACATACAAGTATATCCTAAGTTGCAATAAAACCCAGCATCTCAAATGCTCCTCAGTGAAAAATCTTACATGTCCTTAATTTGCATGTGGAGAAAAATGGACTTGAAGAGGAAACTTGATTGAGAACAATGTGACTTTTTTTTTAAACAAATAGTAGTATCTTTTCCATTCAAGTAGTTTGGACTAGAAAATAAAATAGCTTGTATTATTTCAAATTATATAATTTTCCTTAAATAACTTTTTATGAACAGCTTTTTCCCTTTTTCTAATTTGCTGAGGGAGCTGAGAGGGAGTCAAGAAGGAGAGCAGGGCAGGCACCTATTTTAATGAAAGCTTTCCAACCAATTCTGCTCTGTATGTTCTCTTTTCTAGATTTGATCTTTTTCCTCACTGAATAAAGGATTCTCCCTTATTACCTACATTTGTAATTTTATTGTGTTTGACCTATTGAATACTGCATCCAGCAAATCTGTAATTTTCAATACTAGGTGGCTAAAGATGAAAATGGGTCTTGCAATGAGTAACTGCAAAATGAGCTTTAAATTCTAATTAATAATTATCTTATCAACACTACATTTCACATTGTATAGTTATGGGTCTGATATTTTTGAATTGGTTATGCCAGATTACTTTATAGTACATTGTGATTGAGAGGCAGCATGACTTTTTTGAACAATTTCTTTTGCACAGCAGGGTGGCTTAAATTAGTGTGACTGACATCCTCCTAATATGCTTACAAATCTTTGGAACAATTGATTTGAAACTTGAGCATTTTTGTTTTGAGGGGATAACAGTACAGGAAAAGAAGTTGGTTATGCAAGCAAATTCACAGAGCTGTTTCTCTTAAATCCCAGTCCAAGGTATATCTAAGCATATGTGTAAACTTAGCTTATGAATATTACTAAAACAAGTGGAAAAACTCAGGCCCAGAAGAAACTGTCACACCTCATAGGAACAAAAATGAAGCCAGAACTTTACCAATGAGTAAATTTACAAAATGCAGGTGCTTAAATGTTTGACAGAAATACATAAAAGAGGTGAGGAGAAAAATATTGCCTTATTTGAAATTCTCCCAGATGAAGGATCTAGCATATGTAAGAATCCCAATTAATGTCAAAGATGCTTTCTCTGGACTGAAACCTTAAAACTTGCCTGGTCTCATCTCTTAAAAACTATTTTCCTTAGCCATGTTGCTGTTAATCTCCAACATTAATACATTGTTTACTGGAGCAGGGATTCCCTTTTATGGAATACCAGCGCTGTCCCCTTCCCCAGTGTCAGGCATTAATGAACTTTATTAATGTGTTTTGTGTAAAATTTTTTGCTGAAAGATCTCTAATCACCTCTTATTTATATCCGGCCGGTCAGGTAGTGCTGTCATTATAAAAGAGAATTTGGAAAATAGTAGCCAGTGTTCAAAGCATCAATCCAACAAATGAGTTGGTAATCCTTGTAAAGAGCCATGTCCTTCCTGCTGCTGAGTGTGCACCTATGCTGAGAGCCAGTTCACCTCACAGTGTGGTGAAGGATGTCTGTGGGATTAGGACTGCAGAACAAGCTGTCCAGAACTGTTAAATACAGGTAAATGAGCATGTCCTGAGCTCCAAAAACTGGAACTATCTGCAAACTGTACAGCAATTGATACAGTATCTTGATTTTTAAAAGATACTGTCAAGGGTAATAAGAACAAATTTTGTGTGGAACCATCCACATGCATCCTATAAAATAGCTATGTGACAAGTGGTGTGGTCAGACTCAAATGAAGTTCCCAAGCTTTGTATTTATCTGTCTGGGAGGTGAGTGTAGTGCTAATAACACCCAGGTCCCAGGCTCAATCCCTCTATGGGCCATTCACTTAAAAGCTGGGCTAATGATCCTTGTGGGTCCCTTCCAATTTAGAATATTCTGTGATTCTCTGATTCTGCTCTCACAGTTAATTGTTGATGTAGTGTAATTTATTCCAGACAGTTATTAGACTTCCTCAACAGCATTTTTTTAAGATCTTGTGTGACTCTCTGAGTGTACTTGTTTTGTCTTAGAGATATCTTAGAGCTTTCTAATTTAGAAATAGATCATCTCTATGAAGAGGCAGGTCTTCCTAGTTACTCAGAAAGTACCATTGTGTATGGAGTATTTGAAATAAGATGCACTATTGTAGCTGAAACATTTTCTAGTGACAGCATGAGTTTTCTCTGAAGAAGTAATACTGAGTCTTGCACCTGACTTATCAGATTAGGAATGCTTTTGCATTGACTCTCATGATATCAATATGGCAGTGCTAAAGAAAGGTACAATCCTTTCCCCTTAATCTACTTGTCTTGCCTTTTTCTCCTGTGACACAAATGCTGTCTAGCTGGAACTAATGTGGATTGAAGGGGATGTCATGTTAGCAAAGGTTTGTGAGTTGACTGAGCATGTGCCTGTCCTTTGGTACCCCCCAATCTGTTGTGGGGTTGTTCGGTCATCTGAGAACAGAGGTCTGGAGTTCAGTTGGCATTTAGCACAAATGATGTCATCACCTCACAGGGTGCACTTACAGGGCAGAGCTCAAGAGCTGCTGTTGATCACATATTGATGTGTAGTTTGTTGTGCCATGCATTAAGCTTGTGCATTGTTACTGGTAGGCTTGCTAACAATGCATTTTGCATCAGTAACTATACTGCATCTTGGTTGCAGATATTTACAGATGTGTAAGGTGATGAGTTCCCAAAAGACCTAGAGATGGATGCAGTATGAATGCAGTTTTTGTGGCATTCTTCTCTGAGATTCTCACCTGCTAATTCTCCGATTGTACAGAACTAGAGAAAAACTCCTCATGTAGCTGCATGGTGCTGCCTGTGCTCCTCTAAGCGCAGCCAAGTTGGGCTGGAAGGTGCAATAACTGCTATTCCACTAGGACAGTCAGTAGTGATATCAACACCCTATCATGTGGTACCCACTCACACTGAGGCATTAAACCAGAACAGCCAAAGACCATCTCTTGCAACAAGCATGTTCACAGGGCTCCAAGCAGTAGCTCAGTTGCTTTGCTTTTTCCTTCAGTTGCTGTGTTTATGGCCTCTTTCATTTTTCATATGCTCACAAAACAACAATAAGCAGAAGGTAAGGTAGGTCTGCCAAACCCCAGTTTCTAGAAAGCATGGGACACAAAGGTCTGACCCAGCCCTGGAATCCAAGGAGGCTAAAAATTACAGTGCATGGGTTTAGACTGGAAGGAGTTGAAAAGCATAGGCCATGCTACCTTGGAGCCTCTTACCACTTTAAAGGTCACAAATGTGCCATCTTAAAACTGGATCCAGAAACAGCTACAAACCTGCAGTTCCTCTGAACCCGAGCCTGTGGGGCTGTGGCATGTTTGTGGTATCTAGGCATCCCTGGCAGTGGCTAGTGAGTGGGTGTGCACCTGTTTTCTAGGTGTTGGAGGTTTGTTTCTCCTTGGTCTGCATATGATTAGAAGCTGTGTCTTTTCCCCCGGTACTCCTCAGTTATTGGGGATCAATCTTTTGAGATTTAAGTGGTAAAAATTCCTGTTTTTTAGGGTTATTGCAGAGAGTGGGTCTTTTGGGTTGGTTCCTATATAGAACCTGTACTGCCAGCTTTGACATGTCAATCCACCATACTGACCCTTGAAGTCCTGCTCAGTTTTCATCTAGTCCTAGAGCTATTGCTTTTCATACCACCTACACATTATGTACTTGCATGGTGTGAGGCCTGAGGAGTGCGTTGTTTCTTTCAGCACATGTTTCTGCACCACACTTTGTGCCTAATGGTTCTCTCTTACCAAACAGCTGGGGTTTAGTGTATGTTCATACTATGTTAGATATGTTATTTCACAAAAGCCAGAGCAGTCTAACTGACCACTAAAGCCACTCCAGCCTTTCCAGTTTTACAAAAAAAAAATCTCTTGAAGTATGAAAAATTTGACATCTAATAGAATAATGCTGAATCATGTGAATATGTTGCAGTCTGTGAAGGATTGGAACTGGGATGCTGACAGCTCTGAAGCTTATTTTAAAAGTTGGTAACAGTTCAAATCTCATCAGCTTCTGAGATTTCAACTGTTTCTTTGGGAGGGTGGGATAAATGTCTCTGGACATGATGCCAAGATTGAATCTTTTGGAGGAAGACTTGGATGAAAACTCCTTTTTTCTTCTGACCTGATCTCTTCTCACCCATTGTGATATTATACAAATTGAATTTCAGGGCTGGTGAGCTGAGGATTCTGCAGTGGTCGGCAGAAGTGTCTTTCCATCTGATTACCCTTGAGGTCAGAAGCATGTAATATATTCAGGGGGGTTTCTAATCGAACGAAACTCAGAATATGTGAGGGTTGTAGACAGCAGCTGGCCCCAGCAGAGACTAACAGATTTGCTGAGAACCTGCAAAGATCTTGGCAGGATGTCAACAAAGATACTGCAGGGTTGCTAGATGCCAGGAAAAAGAGATCTTTGGTTTGCAGCAAGGAAAATGGTATTTAGGGAGGATGGGATGTAATAAATTACAATAATAGCACTGCAAACAAGTCTCATCCAAAAGTATCACAGTCTGACTATAGCAGTGTACTTGTATTCATTGGTGAAGAAGCTGAAGTGGATGCAGGTGAAAAGATTTGCTTTCTTAGAGTGGCACAATATTATTAGAGCCAGGGAAAGTAGTAGCTGGATTCTATTTTGGAATCGGTTTTTAAGTTTAATGAAGGATAACAGGAACAAAAGCAGTGATGGAGAAAGGGATGTAACTGATTTTAAACAATGGGAAATAGAAGAATGGAGTCTGGGTGGATAATGTAGAGACATTTGTGAAGAAGATCATAAAAGATTTGTAAGGACCTTTCTGTCTTTGTAGGATGATTCTGGGTTGAATCTCTACAGCACTAGGAGTTCCTAGCTTGCAGTATCCAACCATAAATTTAAGTTTACTCTGCATTTGCTTAGTGAAGTTCTCTGGCAAAATAGGTAGGTTTTTCTCTGAAAGCTTTGGGAGCTGTAAGTATTGGCTGGCCATTTTCCTGGTTGAGTGTAACAGTCCGTGGACCTCCACACCTGACCCTTAGATGCTTTCAGAAGACTTTTAGGTCAGTCTGCAGTAATTTTTTTGATCTGTTGTGCTAAGGTATTCTCCCTGCTTTCTTCAGGAGAGTTTTAGTGAAAAAGGTGCTCTCTAAAGAGCCTGTCCAGGATAAGTATTTTACTTGAAGCAAAATTGACTTTTAAAAAGGCAGCTTTACAAGAAGAGAAAAGAAAACAGGTTCTCATCTGATTGGCACATTGAACATGGCACAGAGAATAGCAGCTCTAGTCAGGACTGCCTACATGGAAAATTTCTGCCCTACAGGATAGGTTTTTCTCAGACTTTCAGAAATTTTATTTGTATTATTTCAGGGGGATTTCCTGTTCATTTACTCAGTAAAGCAATCCCTGTTCCTTATCATTGTTCTTAGGACTTGATTTGGTGATTACCTCATCAGGTTAAAGTCTGTTACTGACAATCTGTCTTAACTAGAGGGCTTTGTTTTCCTGGCAGGATGCCAGCAGAGGGGGGGAAAAGCAGCTGTTCCTTGAGATGGGAATAATAAAAAAATGCCAACTGGTAAAATCTTCCTGACTTTTGTTGAACTGAAAAATGCCATTAACAGCTCTTGGAATTCCTTGGTTTCTTGCATCTAAGAGAAATAATGTGGCCGGTAGGAATCCATTGAGAAAGTAGTGCAAGTGGTACTGGACTGAAATGTGTACACTGAAAATACCAGAGGGTGGGGGCTCAGGAGAAATGCAAACTGTAGGCTATTAGTAAAATACAAAGATCACAATCAATTCTTTACCTGTACATGGGTAGATTTCAAAGTAGGAGAGACAATGTGGTCTGTTTTAAAAACCGCTGAATGGACCAAATCCAACTTCCTACCATGCTATCAGTCTGTTCAGAAAATAGTGGCTTCAAATAGCAGTATAAAACTCATTAGTTTTGTGATAGCTCTCTAGGCCTTACAGAAACTTTTGAACTACTTGTGCATTCTTCCTTTAGCACAAGTGTTAAACAGGTAATACAGCAGATGACATGTTTCTGTTAACAGTCCCATGTGAGCAGTCTGATGTAGAAAAGAGAAACCCTGAAAATCTGTGACCCCTTGGGATAAACTCCTGTTTTTCAAGATCCTGTTGGAGCAGGGAGGCCATGGCAGCAGTGGTTGGTGTGGCTTCGAAAGCCATGGGGAGCTTTCAGCAGCAGCTGCTGTGTGTCACAAGTCTATCCATTGACTTCCTGCCACAGGGGGCCTCCAGCAAGTTCATCTGCAGAGTTACTGGGGGAAATCCTTGCCTTTCATCTTACCAACAGAGCAAATCTACCCAGGGCTGGGAAGGGTTTTGAGCTGGTACAATCCTTGTGCCAGCCAGCATGATATTGATGAATAAAATTGCTGTGGGTGGGGAGCTGAGTGGTTTTTTTTTTTGAGGGAGAGAAGGCCCTCTCCTTTGAGTAGTATATACTCACATCCATCATATTCTTGTCCTCCTCTGAGAGTTTTTAAAAGCACACTTCTTTCATCATGTCTCAGATAACATCCAACAATATATATTTTTTTCCCTCACCTCACTATTTGTTTTCAAGGCAGTTATGTGCTATCCCTTCTCTTCATGGTGGATGCATGTTTCCTTTCCAGTGTTCAATTCCCTTTACAATAATCCAATCTAACAGTTTTGGAACTGTCCTTCTCCAAAAGGATTTAATTTCCTTTAAAAATTGCACTCATTGAATCAATAATCCAACAAGAATCTCTGCCAAAGGATTGGTTTTGGTGTGGTAGGTGTCTCAAGAGTTAGTAGTTAATATCATCTTTGTTGGACCTCATTTTTTAATTGAGGTTTAACTCCTGAGATGCTGAATTCAAACTTGCATTTCCTTTCTATGCTTGAGGAATCTGCCTGTTTTCTGCCAAGCAGAGGTGTATAATCTCAAAAATATATCTTATATATTGCTAAAGATTTTCTTTACTCATTCAGCAGATAGGTTTGAACTCATTAAGGTTAAAACCTGAACCTGAATATGCTGTTTCATACCAAAAAGAGTAATTCTTTTGCATATCTGTGGTTTTCAAATACAGTCATGACTACTGAAATGAGGAAGAAAAATCCACAGTGAGATATTTTGAGAGTTTATCCTGGCCTATATCCATCCTTGATCCCTTTGGTGAGCAGGATAAAGGCTATGTTTATACCAAAATGTGAAATACATAGAAAGCTAAATGTTCAAATGTGTGGACATGTGTTGAGCCTTGTGGAAGTTGGTAAAGTGGAGTAAGTGTAATTTGATTTAGAAAAGCAAAGTGCAATTGCCTGCATTCTCAAAAGTGTGTTAGGCTTAGATTGTCTTGGCATACTGGATTCTGGAAATTGCATTTAAATGCAATTTAGAAAACCTATTCAATAAAGCTTTCTGACCTTCTTGACTTTTGGGCTTGGAAGGGTGAGGCATAAATAATAGTGAAGGGTGGGGCAGGAAGGAAGTCATGGCTTGTAGGAATTCTTAAACCATGCCTATTAGTATTGTGATCAGTTTTGTTGACTGCAATATAAGACAGCATCCTAAGGAGGGAAATGAGGATGGAAAGGGCCTTGAGAGAAAATCACTTGAGGAGCAGCTGAGGGCATTTGGTCTGTTCAGCCTGAAGAAGAGGATGCAGTTACATCTTCCTTGTGAGGGAAAGAGGAGGTTGGTAAGCACTCCTCTCTGTGGTGACCAGTACCTGGCCTGAAGTTGTGTCAGGGGAGGTTTAGGCTGGATATTAAGAAAGGTTCTTCACTCAGAGGGTTTTTGGGCTCTGACCAGGCTTCCCAGGGAAGTGGTCACAGCACCAAGCCTGGCAGAGTTCAAGGAGCACTTAGCCAATACTCTCAGGTACATGGTGTGATTCTTGGGCTGTCATGTGCAGTGCTGGGAATTGAACTTGACCTTTGTGGGTCCCTTCCAAGTCAGCATATTCTGTGATCCTGTAATTTAGGCATCCCTGAGTTTAGCTGCTTACTGGAACACTCTCTAAAGCACTGAAAACAGCTTTCACACTGAGTTAATATCACAAATAAATATATGTATATATGTTTGTGTATGTATATATATGTATGTATATGTTAGTTCAAATACCCCAAGTCATAGATACCAGATATGAATGGAACAGATTTCTATCCTGTTTCAATGTTCTACCATGTGTGGCTGTGTGGGTAATGAGAACTCTTGCAGTAGTAGGGTTCCACTCTGCAAAGGCAATTCACATATGTGGGTATGGGGTTTGTTCTGCCCTTTTCTGCTTAAGGCAGTGGGGTCTGAACACAGTCTGCCTCACTTGTCAGGAAATCAGCCAGCAGTCAAATAACACTACTAAGGAAAAAACTCCTGTGAAATTCTATCCCCTTTCAATTAATTTCATTTTAAAGTAAGGCAGAAGTTGAGCAGAGCTAAATTACAAAGCTTCTGTGACATGCTGTGGCAATTTTCTCTGTGAGACTTAATTGTCTGTCTGTGCATGCATCTTTTGGAGGGATAATATTGGGGAAGGGCCCTGAGCCCATCAGGTAAACAGTCTGGGGTTCATACACAGGCTCTCTTAGAACTCCCTTGTGCCTCTCAAACAGTCACCTGATACATGCACCAGAGTGGTTTGTGCATACAGAAATACAGAACACTCCTAGGAAGTGTATGTATATCATTGAGAAAGCACTGTTGAATTTTTGGCTTATGCAGGCACATTCTGTGGCCTGACAAGATTACTCCCGTTGGAGTAATAACTAGAAGTTTTGCTTATTTAGGGCCTGTTCCTACTCCCTTTGAAGCCAATGGCATAATTCCCAGTAATGTTTAATGGTGCTGGGTCAAGTCTTTAAGGATGACAGAGTTTGATGTTGGAGGCTTCAGCCAGTGCTTACTGGAGTACACAGGGGTTTCCTCAGTTATTTCAGTGAGCAAATTGCCATTTTTTAATGAAAATAATTATTTTAAAAACAACCTATGCAGAAAGGGTATTAGTGTTAAACTTCAAAAAGAAGAAAGTAAATTAAGAGACTTTATTCTGGCTGATACCACAGACTTTTTTACAGCACTAAAACATTCAGTTCAAGTAAGTTCCCAGAAGCTGGAACAGCTGTATCCAAAAGCAATGAACTTGTTAAATGGAAAAGGACATGTTGTGTGGCTGCCACATCTCTTGTGACTTCTGAATGCATTTTACTACTCCTGTTGCAAGAACAGCCGTTCTCATGGTATCTCAGCCTTCATGCTTCTGGTCTCAGCTGCTCTGACACCGTATCATCTGTGGGGAAAGGGAGATGATGAAGAGAAATGTTGCAGCTGCTTGAGAAGAATGCTGGCTCTTGGTAGTTAAAAAGGCCAGTACCATTGCAGGTATTGAAAAAAAAAATCCTTTCGATGTGTTTTAAACACATAGACTTTGGTATTTCAGGCTTGTTAAGCTCAATCTTTACAGGGATGAAGTAAACGTACAGCAGACTGAGGAAAAGCACAGAAAGCTGATAGAGGGTGTTGGCATTTTCTTTTTTTGGTTCAACAAATCTTTTGACCTAGAGGGCATGCAGGAGGGTCCATCTGTTTTCCCACAGGTCTAAAAGGAAAGCAGAGAAGAACATGGAATTTACTGTGTGTATTAATATTTGGATGCTGCTGATCTACTGGGTTGCTTTAACTGAAGGACAGAAAACACTTTTCCTGTCTTGTTTTCTTCTGTTTAGATCTGCTCCCATGCAGTTGCAATGGACCTAAGTACATGGAGCAGTCTCTAGCCAGGCTGCCACAGTGCTTGGCCAGATTCTGTAGGGCCTTCTTAACATACATGTCATCTCCTCTCTGTGATTTAAGCTTCTTTAGGTCTGTGTATCTGCAGCACTTTTTATCACCTGGAATATTGGCTAACCTTTCACAGAAATAAGGCCCAATGATCCAGATGTCCTTGCCCTTTCAATGACAGCATCAACACTTCAGAACTTCCTATGTTTTAAAGGCACATCCCAGAGCCCCAGCATTTGGTGTGGCCACCCTGTGTAGAGGACACATAAGATTCCACTTTAGATAATATGAAAAACACTGAGCTCTTGAAGTTAATGAACCAAGTAAATGTTTCTCTATCTCTTTCATTATTGCCCTGAAGAGTCTTCTAGGCTTAGGACTGTAGGGTGGCTACCTTCTGGGTAATCCAGCACATTAAAAAAGCCACAGCAACGTGAAACCGATGTGGTTTTTAAGCCTTGTCACTGGAAATGGAGATTCTGGCTGTTAATGTTACACTAAGGACCTGTGTTTATGATTTATGATACTTTCTGCTCTTTTCCTTGTGTTTAGTCTTTCATGCAATTGCAAATTTTACAGCTGTTTGAATGATCGTCTTGTCTACTGCAGAAGATGGCCATAAATTTTAATGAGTAACTCTGCACCAATTCAACAAGACCCAGGTGAATGCCTTATTATACAATGCTTGCTGGAGTCCAGCACAACAAGCTTTTTGGTTGTGGTGTTCACAGACAGTATGTGTGAGCACCAGGGAGCTCTAGGTAATCTGAATGCTTGCCTTTGGAAAGAGGTGACCACAGAGAGTTGAGATGATCAGTATTGCTGGTTGTTCTGTTCACACTGAACTGTGTCCAACCCACCACCACCAGCAGTGAGATGATGGATCTTCTGGGAAATCTGCAAACCACTCCTGCAGGTCCTCAACTTCTTATCTCTGAGGCACAGCTGTCTGTGTGTGGCTTTCAGCCGTGGGGTTCACAGAGTCGGGAAGGCTGGTTGCTCTTTCAGACTCTGCTTAGGAAATGATTAATTTCATTTTTGCATATGTATTTGATCATAAATACGTGTGTTAATAGTGCAAGTATGTATATCCACAACTAGTGTGCATTACTATTTAACTCTGCAGCAGAATCCCCATTAGGAAGTGGAGGAAATAGAGTACAGACATTATTATTGCAAGAGTGACTACAAAAAATGCATGGTGTGGGTGTGTATTTATAAAAGGAAGTTCTTTGTCCAGATGTCCCCCTGCACTCCTTAGGGAATGTTCCTGATTGCTCTCTGAAATTTATATTGCTTCAAATGAAATATATGATACAAACCCCCCCCCCTAGGGCCAGGAAAATTAGCAAAGGCACTTAAACTGTACAACAGCATCACTTAACTGCTCTTGTTGAATTATATTATAAATGAGCCATCACAGAAGCCTCTTGGGATCTTCTGGTTGAACACTTCAACATGAGAGAAAGCTGCTTTTCTTGGTGTTGTTTTAAAATTTATTTTTATATTTGCACCAAAGATGAGAGGAAGCAAAAACCTAGAGTCACAATATTAGTCCCAGAAATCTGCCCCTGTAACACAGTAATACCTTATCTGCACCAATGATGGATGTTGAATTTTGGTATAATTCTGAAAGTTCATAGTGTTCATCAAAACTAATGGGCCTGATTTTTCTGTGGTTTTGTTTACTTGGTTTTTGCCACCCTATACCTGTAAAATATTCCCAAGGAGTGTAAGTTCTAATTTAAGGCTTTTTACTCCCACTTTGCACAGGCATGAGTAGCTGTAAAGGGAAAGAAATCAAGCCAAACTGAAACATGAAGAGTTCCACATTTCCTAGGCATCAGACAAAAAAGGCAAAATATTTTAAAACAATATTGTAACCTAGAATTTCAACCTGAATGAGTTTCTCTGCTACTGATGTTTGTTGATGGTCAGATTTGTGGGTGGGAACAAATCAGAGAATTGTTTTTACCTCCCTCTGACCTAGGGCTGCCCAAAGACATTGTGTGCAGGAGATGTCCTTGAGTTGTTAACTCAGGGTGGCTTGCAGGAAACAGTTCCTGAGGTTAAAGAGTAGTGGCTCTTTTATAACTTAATAAAATTTTTGTATTGTTCTTTAGGACCCCCTCAGAAACACTCTGCCTCTCATGCAGCAAAATAGAAGTGGTATCAGTAAATTTAAAAACTTTTAAAGTACTGTCTAATACAACATCATAAGATCACTTCATATAGTTCCACTCCTTATGTAATTACAAAGTGTGGAAAAAAATTAACGAGTCCTATATGGCACAGACATAGAAGTTGAGTGGATCAAAAAAATTCATTTTTAATTTTAAGTTAATCTTACAGTTGGTCTCTTCATGGCAGTGTTCAATTCAGACATTGCTGGCACAGAGTTTGAGTTTTAAGATACTCTTCTCCACATCAGCTGGGTCTATCTCCTCAGTGCAAAATTTTCATTCAACAGGAGTGAGAAACCAGGAAGGATGGAAGTTTGAAATAGTCATCTCATGACAGTTATTAGTAGTTTAGTGGATCTTTCAATGGGCAAGAATGCACAGGAGATTCTTCAAGGAATAAATGAAATTCAGATTTGCTGGTTCTTGAAAATTGCTCTTGTTTGCACTACTGTGGTGTGTCTCATACTGATGCCTCTTTTGTCAAGTGACCTGGCTCCAGCAGCTTTTCACAGGTGCATATTTTAGTTTTTATTCAGTGGATACTGGGTATACTACTTCTTTCCCTTTATTAATGAAAAATGTCATCTCTCTTTCACCCTCTCTCTGTTCCCAAAGAGAACAGCAGTTAAATAAGAACAGCCTCAAACTTCCTATCACAGAGCTGTAACAGCAACCATGCTTCAGTGAAACTGTAAGAATTATGAAATTGTCCATAGGATAGCATTACAGAGACTATGGTTTTTCTTTTTCTCAAAATATAAGCTAATGTTATTGTCTTGAATGCAGAATTGCATCAATTAGAGATAAAGATTGATTTATTATCGTATTCTACTATAAAATTTTATAGACCAAAAAATGAATTACACCAAGTAACCAATGGGAAGCTGATCCAATCTAAGCAAAAGGGAAAAATCAACCTCATGAAAACAACCCACCACATTTTTCATTGATTAATGTAATTCATAGCCTTTGACAGTTGCCCAGGAAATGCTGCAGAAATTTGCATCAGGCAAGTACTAATTTAAAAGGAAAGATCTCAAGCATCTACTTCGTATGGATAGTAAAATCTCCACTATTTTCTGCATTCCTGCTACTGACTGGGAATCCAAGGTTAATTCAGAAGGAACTGAGACCTGAGAATCTTGCTGTTACTTAGAGTTGTATCTGTCTTCTAAAATTTACATATAGCTTGTTTTCTTTGTATGTATGTATATCTTCTAGTAGCAAAATACAGATGCAGGCACACTCACAAATTTATACACAGGAGTCCTTGCCTTTCCAAAGGTAACTGTAATGGGAATTTTTCAAGTTTTTCAAAATACTGTTGTTAAGTTTTGTGAGTGATGCATATGAATCTTATAGGCATACTACAGAGTTGCTAGCCAGCTTTAAGCTGTAAAGAAAATAGTTAAATCTTAATCCATTAACATTGGTTACAAAAATTTATTGCATTTGTGTTGTAATTAATGCTACATTTTACTTACTCCATGGTGTTTATTAACAAATATGTCAGGGAAATGGAAAGCATTGTTATTCAAAAGGGAACACTGTCACATTTATGAAATCAGCCTGCTGCAGTGGTTCTCCAGATGTGCCTGGACACTGCACAAGTCAGATGAATAGGCATCAGTATGCCCACTCATTTCTCATTTGCATGCAATTTATATTTATAAGCAGTAATATGATTATAAAAGTCTGCTGGAAAAAGTAATTTACTTTTTTCCTTATGATTTCTCTGTCTAAGGCTGAAGAACACCCCTGGGGAGTGTAAATTTACTCATCTAACAATTTTTTTTCCCCCAAGCACTCTTCTCCCATATTAACATCGATCCTAATAACTGTAGCAGTTCACAAGACCACAGTAGTGTGTTTTCCTTGCTATTGGGAGTAGTAGAAAATCCCAGCAAACCTCAGGTTTTGGCTGCCTTTTTGAAGACAATAGGCACAAATCAGTTGCAGACAGGATTGAGAAACCTCTATGGTGACATTGTTTCAGTGGCTTCTTATGTGAGCAGAATTCAGAAATTTAATTGGCTATGCAACCTATTACTGCAGCACTTCACATTGAGTGGCACTAAATAATTACAGTGTAACTGCTGCACAACTGTTGTAATTTTTCATGCAGCTCTGTTACATGATAACACGATAAGGCTGATGCTAATGCTAGCGTTGGGTTAGGCAGCTAAAGAGGGGATTACAACCCAGAAGTGCTAATAGCATGTTGTTAGGAAACAGGATGCCAATGAGTCATTATAAATGAGAGTAAAAGAATAAAATGAAAACTACAGTGGGAAGTCAGAAAAGATTTATTTAAGGCAAACTGCAGGCAGAGGGTGTTGTGCTGTTTTTAGTGTATTTAAATCCTTGTTAAAGGGTATAGACTAAGAGGTCAAAAAATCATGATGATGTGAAAAGCAGTGGGAAGTGATGGGCTTTAGAGTAGTCACCTCATTTAATGACTGCAAGGTGTCTTCACATAATGCGTCTGCTGGGTTTGTGGAGTGTTTCTTTGGCATACTTCCATAGATATTTTTCTGAAAAAGAGTAAATTGATATTCCTAAAAATACCAGAGGGTCTCCTGAGTAACATGAAAAGAAGAAAAGGGCTCCAGATGGTGGTGACAGGGATGAGATAGCAGACTCCTGCAGTTTTGTAACATCTGAGGCAAAGAAGGTCAAAAAGTGGTGTAGTTCTGCATGGACAAAGGGCCTCTGTACTCAGAGCACTGTGACCTCTCCTTGGTAATTAAATTGGCTTCCTTGAAATGTTACACATACAAATGGCAGCATGCAGAGATAGGGATTTTCACAAGTACACTCCGAATGTGATAAGTTTCCTGCCACACTATCATCACAGTGACATACACACAAGTGTCAGCAAGCTTGCTTTATTCTGCACCCATATGTGGCAATGGGAACAGCACGGGGATCTGAGGGGAGAGGACAGGCAGAGGGCTGAGAGGCAGCAGGGACTGCTCCCTGCAGAGCCCCCAGGCTGAGCCAGAAACACCCAGGGCAGATGAGGATGGGGGAGCCTTGAGGGCCTGGGACACTTGGAGAGCAAGGAGCCCCTTGGAGAGCAGTGCTTGTGCAGTGGCTGTTTGTGGCCAGAGATGTTGTAGGGGAAGGATGAAGCCATATTTGCAGTCTAGCTCCTTTCTTGTACGCTGTTGACTGAACTACTCTGCTTTTGCATATCTTCCCTCCCTTCAGAATACAAAACATTTCTATATGAAATATCTAGAGCTCTTTAATTAACTGTTACACCAATAGTATTTGCTGACTTTGTTGTACCAACCACTTGCCTATATTTGAGGACTGAAAATGAGGATTTTAGTGTTAGCTACACATGCAAAGGGGTTTGTGCACACTAGTATGTGGATGTTAGACAGCCTGGTCCTTTCTAGGTTAAACTATAATAAATGTAATAATAAATCATCTTTTCAGTCCAAATTCCTGCTTTTGGGCAGAAAAATCTAAAAGAAACAGGCCATTTTAAAAACGAAACTAAGCATTTGAGAAGTTTTTCCCCCACAAATTATGATATGTGGGTGGGAGGCAGGGGGGTTCAAATAAATTTTGGACTGATTATTGCCCAGTAATTAAATAGTAGGCATTTCAAATACAGAGGCGTGAATGGCTTACTTATGAACAAGCAAAACAAAAAGTCTCTGATTAGAAAATAATTTTTCAAACACAATAGTGTACTCAATTTATAGTTATTTTACCTCCTGGAAGGAGGAGAATAACATCTGGTTCCCATTCATTTTGTCTGAAAAGCATCAGGAATCTTATACCTGCTCTTTGCTAGTGAGGGTGTAGGTAACATGACTATTATGATTTCTTACACTCAGCTAAATCTTTAATGAGTGTTTTCTCTCTGAAATACTAATTAATTGTTTTAAATTAGTTCAATGTTAATGTCTGATTTCTTCTCAGCTTTTTTTTCATGGTCACGCCTCGGGAGTTTTGACCTTTCTGCTAATTCTTACAGGTCTCTCTGCTCTTTCAATACCAAACATTTGGGCACAATCTCTCTATCTCCAGGAAGCCCTTGGCCATTTGTCAGACATAAAGAGGCAATGGACAAACCCAGTGGTTTCCTTTTGAATCTGACTCTTTCCAAGCAGTGAGGCAGTTATCACCCATTAATACTTAATGCTGAATTCTAGAGTGAAGAATTATTTATTTGGTCTAAGGCCAAAAAACCCCATTTAGGTTTGTTCCTATCTTGATCTGTGTGTCTGCATTTTTACATACTGCTCAAAAAGCATTGATGATCTTATGTAGTATCTGTTTCCATGCCTTCTTGCATTTGCAGTTTTCTCTTCTGTATCTTTTAATCAGACCTGATGGCAAGAGTGGTATTTGAGGTTGTTTAACAATATCACAGCTCTCTCTTACAAGTAGATTATTAAATTATTAGGGTAAAAATTTTCATGCTGCATGTTTGCCGTACATTGAACATTGGGGGAAAAATAAAAGGCCATCAAGTCGGATTTCTAGGCAAAACCATTCAGGAAAGTACATCCTGTAATTCTTTATTTCAGGGTGTGGGGAGCTTGGGGAATCTTGGACTAACTTAGGAAGTTGTTCTTAAAGTGGATTTTCTGAGAGAAAAATCTCTGAATTCTGATATATGTGTATTCTTTACAAGTTAATAATGTGTGTGTGAAAAGAGTCCCTTTTCTGTCTTGTATTTCAGCTGAAATACCTTCCTAATATTACTCCCTCTGGTAAAAGGAATTTTCCCACTTTCTCTTCTACTGATATGCTTTTGTGTTTCCAGGAGAACTTCAAGTCAGAGGTGGTTCTGGGATCAGGGATTGCTTTTGCTGTTCTTTCAAGACATTGACCTAGGGTATATTTGATCAAAGCCAAATATCAAAGCATTTTGGTTCAGATTTGCTCTGTAGAAGCAGATGACTTCACCTCAGGTTGAGTGGTGCTCTGAGCATCCCCCCAGGGCATCCAGGTGCTCTGCCTGTTCTCCTTGTGATCACCTCTGCTGGCTGTGCAGATGTGGGGCAAATCAGATAGAAAATATCTATTTTCTGGTGCAGAGATAAGAAAGGAGGAGAACTTAGGACAAGGGTGGGACAGTCAGGCTTTAAGGGTTGTGCAAGGCAGGAGCAAACTGGGACTGGATCACAAGGCAAGTTTACTTCTGATGAAGTGAGGCTGAACCTGCAAATGGGAACCAGTGGGTGTGGGGGATAAACTGGAAGAAAAGGACATGATCAGGAAGACTGTGAATGAGGGATAAGTGAGAACAAGCAAGGAGCTAGAGAGCTGGGGTAGAAGTTTATATGCTGAATGAGACAAGACTTTGGATAAATAGAGTAGTACCTGGGTAAAGAAGAAACCAGGAACTATGACAAGATACTGGGAACCACCATAGAAAAGTCATGTCTTGCAAGGTGATATCCACTGTTTGTGAAAGTTAAATTTGCTGTTCTTGTAACAAAAATGTTGAGATCCATTGTCAAAGCACTTGATTTCTTTCCTCCAGTGGCTGGTGAATAAAAAAGACAGCCAATGTACTGTTTCTGTGGCCATGTTCTCCCTGCACTGGGCTCAGTTTTACGCTCCTGTGTTTCCATCCCCTGTCCTTTGAAACTGTTCCTGTTGTTTCCTCCATGTGAACTTCTTTCGTGGTGGAACACATTTCATGCATTTTCTATCTTTTGGTAGATTGAATTTGCAGATGTGACAAGTTTAACATATCTGCAATAACTACTAGATTCATCCACTCTTCTGTAGCTCTCTGTGGTGACATTAGTTTAGAACTAGACAGTATTTCTCCTGAAGTTTTATTTTGAACTGTCACTATTTGCTAGGACTACTCTGCACAACAAAAAGGGAGCTCACACCTCTAAGAGTTGAGGACTCAACTAAGTCTAAATTAAGCCTAAATTTAGACTCTAAATTAATTGCTGAAAATGAGCCTGAGCTGACTCCTTTTGCATGAATGTGGAAGCAGAGTGGTTCAAGTTCTGGGTCAGGCTGTGCTGCATTCCAGCAGCAAAGGGTTCTAACTCTGGGCATTGCTGAGTTTGCTGGGTTAGGCTAGTCCCAACTGGATTGGGCTGGACCAGTGCTGTTAAGTCTTCCTGACGTGACAGATTGTGTTGTGTGGTGTGGGTTCACTAGTGGGAGTCTGTGCAATTTCAGACAGCTTGGCACTGCACTCTCTTTCTGTGTATTATCATATATTTAAGTATGCAGCCCAAATCCTGCTTTTAATGTCAGCTCAACTTAGAGCAAGTTAACTGAGTAAATAAGAGTAGCTTTTTTTGTAACTGTCTTAGAATTTGGCTTCATAATGCTAACACTGTTTTCCTCCAAAGTACTTATTATATTAGAAAACACTTTAAGTATGTCAGCCAGCCCAAAGGCTGCAGCTGCAGTCTGATAATAAATACAAGCTAATGAACAGAATTTCTATCTGTAGCACATCTCTTTATTCCAATAGAACATAAACACATATCAAATAGGGCATAGGATCTCATTTTCTACACCAAGTGCTCCAATTTATTGGCTTCCTGAGGAGCTAATGAAAATGTTCCAAGACCACCGGGAACTTCTGCTTTGGAAGCATCTTAGAAAACACTAATGTGAGTAGTAGAATACCACAAAAAACTGATAAAATTGCTGTATAAGTGAATAAGTAGCATCCTAGCATCCTTTAGGAGAAGAGGTTTTAGTGTTCAACAATGAAGGACTGTTAATGGTCTCTGAGATGTTCTCCTTAATGGAGAATGAGCATTTCACTTCTCACAACAGGACACTTCTGAAAACAAAAGCACCTTTAGTGTACTTGAAAGTCGGTTGTCAGAAACAGAAAGTAAATAAATGTAGTTGCCAAGAGCCAGGCTTAGTGACCTTTAATGTTCCAGGTTTTAGAATAATTAGATTTATAATAATTGTTTGGTCTTGGCTAATATTATTACATGGTTCAAAAATACTTGCACAACATGTTAACAGAGAATTCTTTTGGCAATAAAAATTACAGTGAAGTTATTAAAAGTGTCAAACTTGCTGAATAATATAATTAAAACTAGCATATGGTGTTCCACCAGGTCTGGTTGTCACCTGAATTTTGAGTTTGCAGTTTCAGATTGTGTGCCATTTTTGCTGCTGCCAATGTTTGCCTGGCTCGATAACACAGTGACAATTCAAGGCTTAAACTGTACATTCCCAAAGGACTTGAGCTGCTCTTATATGTGTAAAATACTAAGGAGCAAAAATACTTTCTACACTACATTCCACTCTTGGGAAAGTCTTCATGAAAGTTTTGTTATCCTCCCCCTTCAAGCAAAACCTTTGATGTGACACTGACACTGTGTTTGAGGGTGTCTTTCAAACAGGGGTAAGTGCTTATGTGTTGTCAAAGATGAGCTGCAGCTGAGCCCAAAGCTTTTCTGACTAGGGCTCTGGGATGGACTCGTTGATTTGTGATAAGTAATCCTCTGAGGCTTCTGTGGTGCAGACAGCCATGTGTATTCCTCTGTAGAATGCTAGAAAATTTGCTTGTGTTTCCAATGGGATATTGGAGGCTCAGCTGCAGTTGAACTTGTGACACTGTGACCTCAGCTTCACTCACTGCACTGATGCTTGCCAGGATCCCTGGAGAAGGAGCCTGTGCTGACTCAGTGGGGCCGTGGCTGTGCTCTGTTTCTCCTTGTGCCAGAGAGGTGAGCACAGAGTGGGCCAAAGAGCCTCTCAGCTTGCTACTGTGTCTCTGTCCCTGCTAAGCTCTGGAGCTAGTAGCCTGCAATGCATCTGAATCAGCTGAAAAGCTAAAGTTGGAAAGATATCAAAGATCAACAGAAACATCCTATTTCTGCTTCCCCTTCTTTATCCACAAAGACTTTTCAGGTGTTATTTGAAGCAGAGGAGCTTATGAGCTCATTGTCTCCATTGCCTGCTCTTTGCCTCCTGCAGATTCTCTCTTGCAATTTCCCAGTGCAAGGGGATCCCTGCAGTTTCCTCCCCTGAATATGGTGTGTGTGAATGGCAAACAGACATTATAGCTAATGGCTCTTGTATTTGACAGGGCAGAGTCCCAAAAGATGAGGCCATATTCTAGAAATGGATATTGGTGAAGCAGAGCAGAGTGCCCAGAGATGTCATGGTCATATTCCTCTCAGGCTGTCACTCTTGGGTGATGATCACATGGAGGATACTGCACCTTACCTGGCTTCTGTCCTCACCTTAGTCTGTGTGACCCAATTTCCCAGAACAAATAGCAGCTCTAAGTTCGTGGCTAAGGAAATGCTGTAGAGAGAACCACTCAGAACAGCTCGTAGGAAAAGAAAGTATGGCCACTGCATTCCTTAACCATGTCTCTGGTCTTAACAAAATCTTGGCTGCTGCTGCATACCAAAAAGAATTTGAGTCTCATTCATCACTTCCTATTTGTCTTAAAGTGAATGCTGTAGATGGGATCCGATTACCATGGCACAAACCCCTTTTGTGTTACTTTGCAGTGACACAGTTTTGCACTAAGATGTTATGGATCCTATTTTCCCAAGAGCAGCCTGTGGCAGCTGGGATTTCAAAAGCTTTAGGATGCTTTCCAGCACAAATGGCATGTTCCTCAGCAGCCCTGCAGCTCCCACAAGCCAGGCAGCAGTGGTGGACCAGAGGCAGCTGTGGAAAAGCCCACCCTCAGCTGAGGCAGCAGGGCATGGCCTGGTAGTGGGAAGAGGTGCCACAGCCAATTCCTTTGTGCTCCATGCTCTTTTTACCAAGGTGGATGAAGAAATGTCAGTAGTGTGTTTAGAAGATAGCTTTCACTATTTGTACATCCAACTCTTTTTGTAACTTTGCTGTTTAACCGTTTACAGATCACTTTTGGAAAATAAGTTCCCAGATTGTTGCTCACATTGGTTTCCTGTTCATTGTGTGTAGTGTATAGTTGGTCACAGAAATGATAGGCTGTTATTTGCTTAATAGAACTGTTTTACAAGAAGAGTAATGATAGACTGGTTTGGGTTGGAAAAGAGCTTAAAGATAATTTCATTCCAACCTTCCTGCTATGAGCAGAGACAGCTCCCACTAGACCAGGTTACACAGTGCCCCATCCAGCCTGGCCCTGAACACTTCCAGAGATGGGGCATCCACAGTTTCTGTGCCCAGCCTGTTCCAAGGTGTCACCACCCTCACAGTAAAGAATCTAGTCTAAACCTGCCATTTTTCAGTTTAATGCCATTATCCCCTATTCTCTCCTTGTGAAAAGTCCCACTCCAACATTTTTGCAGGTTCCCTTTACGTACTTTAAGGTGCTATAAGATGTCCCCAGAGCCACATCTTCTCCAGCCTGAGCAACCCAACTCTCACACCCTGTCTTCACAGGAGAGGAGCTTCAGCCCTTTGAGCATTTTCATGGCCTCCTCTGGACTTGCTTCAGCAGATCCACATCCCCCTTATGCTGGGGACCCCAGGGCTGGGTGCAATATTCAAGGTGGGGTCACATTGTGGGTGTGACTGCCCAGCCAATTCCTTACCCACCACCAGTGATCCATCCCCCAAATGTGTGCTTCCAGTTTAGAGACAAAGGTGTTGTGCAGAACAATGTCAGATGCTCTGCACATGTCTAGGAAGACAATGCCTGTTGCTCTTCCCTTACTCACCAACACCTAAATGAACACCAAGTAACAATGAATAGCCATAAATGCTCTTACTTATGCATGAATTATCTTTCCAGCATTCTAATATTAGCATTTGTATGAAGGAGAGTAATTCCCACAATATTGTGAAACAAAACTTTTGAACAGATATTTGTGCGTTGAATATGATGAGAATATTTAAACATCTGGTATTTGACTGAATATAAAGTAGAAGCACGCATTTGCTTTTATGATTTCATCAGAGAGAGCTCAGGGGGTAATTTTCAAAGGCACTGAAGACAGAAGAACTAGCTGAGACTCAGAAGTTTTATGATGGGGAGCTGTGCTTGAGGAGACATGAATTCCAGTATGTTTTTGTACTGAATTGGAACAAAAAGTGACATTTCAAAATTTTCCACTCAAAGGAAAATGGGAAAACGTTGTTTAAGTTTTCCTAAATGAAAGAGGTGTCATAACATGACTCCTGGCTCTGCCCTGCTTCCTTGGGGCACTCTGGGAAGCTGTTGGAAGCAGCTGGGGAAGCTCCCTGAAGTGCCAAGGGTTGCTCAGGTTGGAGCCATGGTGGCTGTAAGGCTCCAAAATCAGTGGCAGGAAATCAGGAAGCCCTGATATGTCAGCTATGATTGGAGGGTTTGCAGCAGCATTATTCTGCTGGTTTGCTCTGGCAGCCATTGTGGCAAGGTGTTGTCCAGTGCAGGATCTGGGAAGGTGGGTTTGCAGCAGTGAATCAGGCTAAGCTGGAGGAAACACAGTTGTGCTACCAAAAGGAATCTGCTTGTCTTGGGAAGATGTCGTGCCCTTTCTGAGAGATATTCATACATCACTATCCCCCATAAGCTGTTTCACCAAGAAATTCACCAGACTGGAATTCACCTGTTGGAAAGATAATGAGGTTTGGATGTCAAATTGTTACAGTGTTTTGGAGAATTTCACTTGAAGTTAAAAATTACTCCATTAAAAATCATTTCAGGTAAGCAGTCTTCCCTTCCCTGCCCCATTACCTGACAGGGAAATGAGCAATTTGGCTTGATTTGGTTTGTGGTTTTGCTTTGTATATTATCTATTCCTACTCTCACTTAATATACCCATAAGTTTTAAGATATTCTAGCTTGTGCTTGCAAAAATATTTAGAAAATGACTTTTAAAAAGCTATGCTAGTTTGTATCTGTTTGGGGTCTGTTTGCTCATTTTTTAGGGGATAAATACAGCCTTGTGAAGTGTTGGCAGTGTTAAGGGGCAGCTAAAGCAAGCATGATAGACAACATTTAGACAACCTGTAATCTAATTTCTTTTTTTAAATGAATAGGGAAAGTTATTTTATCCCATTGGGTGACATTGGGAACCAACTTGCCTATTGGTCAATGGTGTAAAAAGTAGCAATCCAGACTCCTGTCTTGGAACAGGGAAAAGGTATCCATTACAGAAAAATAGCAAGGACATGTGAGGGTTAAGCTGAAGAATGTATCAGCACAGTTCAGTAGAAAAAGGAAGGCATGCAGGGAAAGCTACTACTGACATTTATTTGTTTCTTTCAAGTATTTTACCTTGAAAACTAGAGCTATTTCTCATTTTTATTTTCTCATAAAATAGGCCAAACATTCAATGGAGAAGGAGAGTTGGTGGACTTGTTGTTTTAATAATGAACATATGCCAGCATGTGTGTGATTTCTTTTTTATGCTTTATAATTGGCATAAACTCCTCATGTGACAAGTCTTCAACTTTAACTACTGAACTTGTGCAGACATCAAAAGTCATTGTGGAATTTCAGACCTTTGATGTTTGTTTTAACAGCAGAGCTGATGGCTGCTAAGGAGTAGCTACCAGGAACAAACAGATTTTCTAGGTCTCGTCACACACAACTTATTTTCTCCCCTTTTCTGACATTTATCAAAGTTGCACAAATGTTCATGGTGCCTAGTTGTATGTAGTTCTTTTGTTTTCTTTTGTTTCTGATGTTCATAATGAGAATTTGGCCTAGAAACAAAAAAAATCTGATATTACAACCAGCCAGTCCTGCCCTCCACCCCCAAGATTTCATAATATTGTGTAGTGACTTTTTTATAGACATTTAGTCTTAGTCTTGCATGTCCTATTTTGCTTAAGTTGTATCTTCCTAACTCTAAGTTCTCATGGATGTGTATTCCCTTGCTTTCACTAATATTAAACCCAACCCCTCCCTGCAAAAAAGAACCCCAAACCAAAGTCCAAACCCAACAAACAAAACCGTATTTATTATCTGAAGTCTTGCAGACAGGTTTGGTCTCACTTTTTCCTCCCATTATAACTCAGTAATCCTGATTGCTATTTTAGTGCAAGTACAAGCAGATTCTATCACCTAAGAGCCTCCAATTCATGTGGCACTAACTACACACAGCTCTGTAGAGTGCATGAACTATTCTTGAGTAGCACTGCTAGGGAAGAGGAGTTAGAGACAGCAGTGGAGGTGAAATTGCAAAAAGGAGGGGAAAAAAAAGGGCAAAAAATAAGGGTAAGAGAAAAAAGGAGAAAAAAAGAGGCAAGAAAACAAAAAGAATAGGAGAGAAGGAACCAGAGGTATAGAACTGTGTTTTTGTCCTTGCCTAGGCTGCTGTTTAAGTTTCTCTAGGTGGATCCAGCTGCTTTGTGTAGCAGAGACTGCAAACAGAAATTCTGCTCGGTTCAGACAGTCCTTTTGAGAAACAAAACAAAAGAAAGCTTCCTGTTAGTCTAGAATCTGCTTCATAGGATGATCTCCTTCCACACTAGGATGATCTCCTTCCACGCTGTGGCTCTTGAGGGGATTTGCTGGGAAAGGCCAGCCTAGCACTGCACATGAGACCCCAGTACCCTGGGGATCTGAAATCTGGGCTGTGTGAGAGACTCCTGAGGCATGGCCAGCCCTCCTGTCAGGAGCAGGCAGGATGCCTGTGACCCTGTGCTGATCTGCTCTGTGCCTGCAGTCTGCTGACCCAGGCCATGAACTTTCCCTGCTCAGGGCTGCAGGCATGTCTGCTCAGTTCCCTTTCCCTTACCTTTGCACAGGCATGGATTGTTTCTGTCAAATACAGTGCTAAGCACCTTAGGAGATTTCTGTGCTTGTGCGTATTTAAGAGGATTAAAAACAATAGTTCAGTGTCTGGGACACTCCCAAAACAGTGTCCTTATTTGGCTTCTTGCTGAGGTGTGAATACTTTTTTGATGATGGAAAGTAATTTTCATCAGTGTTTCTAAGAGGTTTTCAGGCTGAGACATGATTGTCAGACTTTTCTGAATAAGGAATATGAGGACATGTTCCTGCAGCCTCATATATGAACATTATGCACACACTGGTTCATTTCTGTACCATCACTGCATAGCATCCTGAAGGCTTTTTTTTTCCAAGGAGCATCTGCAATCTGCTGGACTCAACTGACTGCTGGTATTTGTGTTTGGCTTTAACAGATCTATAAGTGCATGAACCGTCCTGTGTGTCCAGCAGCAACTGCTGATCATCTGCAGAGACTATGAGCAGCACTTAATTGAGTTGATGGAAATTTTCAGTTAGATAGAGCCCTGACTTCATAGCTGTTACAGTGATGTGTCTGTATCAGCAGTGTGATGGTGTGAAGAGATTCCCCTGCAACCAGCCAATGTCATTTCATGAAGAATGAACAAATGCAGATATGTAATTCTTCATGAGTGACACAGAAACATGTGAACAGCATTCACTTCACCAATTTCACATAAAATGGTTTATTCTTTGCTTATCTCAGCTCATCCCCTGAGTATCATAGACCCATGGAGCCTACTGTCTGAATCCAAGTTATTCTCTGGAACAACAGGCAGTATTTTCAGTTGACTGTGCAATAAACTCAGCAATACAGATGTTTCAGACAAAATGTAGCTCCCTAAGGACAAAACTCGACAAAAGGATTAAAAAAGGTCTGTAACCACCATGCAGGGGTGAAGAGCAGCTGCAAGTGGGGTTTTCCAGAGTTCAAAGAACCACCCTAGAACACGTGGCCCATCCTGGCTAACACAACCAAGAGCAATGATATGTGGTCACATGTAATAACCAGGTATCAAGTGGGATTTGCCTTTCAGGTGAGCAAACCTTTAGCAGAGATTGGAGCAGAGCTTTTGGGACCGCAGCAAGGTACTTTGCCTCTCTGTCACAGAGCATGATGTGTCTAATTTAGTCTGACTGGTGGGTGGAAATGCTTACACAGCAGTTTCAGGAAAAGGAGGTGGAAGAGACACAACAAACAGTTATAGCCTGGTGATAAAGATGCCTGCCTGCCAGGACAAATAGATGGGTGTGAAATCTTTTTGGCATATGATGCAAATTGGCTCAGGTGGAACGAGTGTAACATAGTGGCTACTTCTGGTTTGTTTGGGACTATTTCACAAGGTCAGGTCCTAAGCTTTCCCTAGCTTGAAGGGGAGGCATCCCTCTGAACACCAGTTTAAGTTGTTAAACCACAAAATGCAATTGTCCAAATGCCATGCTAGTTCCAGTGCATCAGGGAGGTGCATAACTCTCTTTTCTCTCTGATCTTCAGAAGCATCTCTGACACTCACTGTTCTATGCCACCACAATCAAGCTCTGCTGCTGCCAGGTACCAGAAATTTGCCTGATGCTTGTACTTTGACAGAAGTGAAACATCTGATGATGTGCAAGAGCTCAGCTCACCAGTCTGCTGAAAATTCAGCAAACTGAAGGCTCTGCACAAACCACAGTGGATCTGCAAATCCTGCTCTGCAAACAGCTACCCCTGCAATTGCAATGGGAAGGATGCATCCTCAGTGACATGTGAGGGGACACAAACGGCACAGCTGCTGCAAGCTCCAGGGGCAGGCAGGAGAGGAAAGGGGCGGTAAGGAGATCACCTGTTCAGTTTTCCGTGTAAATCTGTCCTGGATGGAGCCCTTGCCCTGTGTTGCAAACTGTGAAATTGGATCCCAGAAGGGTTCAAAGTGTGTTGGCTCAGCTGCTCTGTCCAACAGGCTTGTACCTATTTTGGTACAGGGAGGTTGAGGATCAGCAGTTTATTTCCTCCCCTCTTTTCAGAACTCTCCTGCTTCATACTCCTTAGGTCAGAGAGAAAGAATGACTCTTACTCTACTTCAAATATTTCATGTACTTATATAGGAAGCAGGAGATTTGTTACTCCAAAATCAATTTGAGCATTTCTGCACAAAAATACGGAAAGCTATTTGCAGAATACAAAAAAAACCCCAAAACATTTAAACCATGCAATGAAATGGGGGGATTCCACCAAACCAGAGGCTGCTTACTCTAGTATGCACCTTCCCTCTCTTGAGCCACAGACAGACTGTGATATAGTCCTAGTTTCCTTTTCCAGGGATTATATGGCTTTGTGATCATCCACAATGGTGCAAGTAGTACCCCAGTCAGCTCAGTCATTATTCATAAAACGTAACTAAAGTATGCTTTCAATTTTATTGGTTTTAAATGGCAGATTTTGAGCTCCTGAATTTTGTTTTAATTTTTCACAATGGGTAGTTAATACTTTTACCTGCTGTTCGGTTCTTTTATGGACTAAACAAACAGCTGGTTTAAATAATCATTATTCTGTTAAGCCTGGCAGAATGATGCCAGTGTTGTTAAATCATTGAACAACTTGGCCCTATTTGACTTTTTCAAGTATTCAAAAAAAATTTATTACACTTGCTGAAAAATAAATTAACAAGAGACATAGTGCATATCCTTGAGGAGTCTACCCATAACAAATCAGGTTCATAAACAAGTGAGATGTGGAGCAGAACAGAAAATTTGGCAGGAAACAGATCTTACTCTAAGCTGACAACTGCTCATATGGCAAACTGTAGAAAATATCATTACAAAAAATATATACCAGGTGTATGGATCCTTTAGCAAGCAGGAGACAGAACTCTTGATGGAATAATATAAACATGCTTATCACACAGCACAGGAAATAATTTAGATTTGCTAAGATCCTTTCTGCAGGAAAAAAATCACCAAAAGAAATGTACAAATGCGGAATGTTACCACAGCAGGCATGATAAATTCTAGCATATTTCAGCTGCTAAAGACATTGCTTTGCTTATGGCAAGGCATTCCTTTACAGCCAGCCAAAGGCAGCAGGATCTGTACATGGCAAGGGGGAAGCTTGTAATGTGGGGCATAATCCACTTTGATACCTGGGACATGAATGTCCATGGTCCCAGTCACTCCAGACCCATTATACCATAATGTGCTTATTTATTAAACATTCACTCTAAGTAAAAAATTAGACCTTGCTAAAACAGAGACTCAATGCTTTCCTATTCCTGATCATTCATGTTTCACTTATTCTGGATCTCAAAAAGCTTGCACCTTCCTTGTAGATAATATTTATTTACCTTTAGCACAGTGTACAGTGAAGCCAGTAATGTGTATGTTCAGTGCTGCAGTTAATGGATCATGACAGAAGGGGTTTTCAGGGAGCTGGGAGGCAGCTAATGATATCTTAATCCGTTTTTTTCTTAAGCACTTAAGAGTTTCGAGTCTTGAAATTGTATTTGAATGTGTATTAGCAAATCAGGATGGAGAAGTTACACATCTTTAATTTTTACATCAGCAAATGGATGGGACTTTAAAGTTGAATACAACAGAGAGCACATAACTGTTGTACTTAAATAGTTAGAAAGCAATTTACAGTACTGAAGCAATCTCAAGTATGCCAGCCTTCATATTTATTACTCTCTCTCCATCCCTTTTTCTTCCTACATGCAAGTAAAGAAAGCTGACTGCCAGGGATATTACTGATGGTACTTTTCTTTACTAGACAAACAAAGACTTAAAGTTGCTATGGAAATGCACTAATCTCACAGTTCATACATTTATCAAAAGACAATCATCATCATCCCATAATATTTATAGAGTGCACACTGTCTCCTACATGCTTATCACAAGACTCTTAATGTTGAACAGAAAAATGAGCTGTACTATTTCATCGATGTCTTGTCCATTGATCAGTGCCTATGTGACCGATTTCTCATTTTAATGGTGTTTAAGGTGAAAATCACAGTCCCCAAACCCCAAATATGCAGGTATTATTTCAGTGTGATCTCGTTTCAGAAGGCCATGGCTTTCCAGAGAGCCAGCTCTCTGAGCTTTTTATATTTTTGTATGTTTGTTTTTATTAATGAACATTTCTTTGATTGAGTTTGATTTCATTCCCCATCCCCCCCCTCTGTAAACACAGAAAGGGAGGCAGTACTTTTTTTCTATGATAATTTGAGATGTAGTAGCTCATTGCACCAGATGTTCTAGCGCTGCTCTAGAAACTCCCAGTATCTTTATCTTTCTGCTTTCTAACTTTGGATTCCCTTTGATATTTAGAGGCTTCTGAGGCGGTTGGGTGAGGTTAGATTAGAAACTGGTTCCCATATTTGTACATGTGGGTGCTGATGAACTAAAGACCCCCAAAGCTTTCTGTGTTTATGTAGCATGGATACAAACATGTCATCATCCCTTGCCTTGGTTCCAGCTCTCAGATTTATTTCTGAATGGCTTTTGCATGAGTTTTTCTGTCACGTATTTCAGTTTCGCAGATCACCGGCAGCATCGGAGCAAATCATCTGAGCACTGAATGTGTAAGCAAAACTGAGATATCCAACATTTGTAAAAAGGCAAATACATTAAAAAAAAAAAGTCAAAATGAGCTAATCCCAAAACAAAACTATTGAGTTGATAGCCTTGAAGAAAAAAAAAAAAAAGGGCTCAAATCGAGAATAGTTGTGAATTTGCAATGTAGGAATGGCACCAATCCAGAAATTTATTTGGTATTTTGGTAGAGGAGTTTTTAGTGCTATCATTTCAAATGTTTGCTTTGTTTCACAGTGCTGTGTTTTCAGTGGTATTCATGAAACTCTGAAGTTGGTTAGTGATGTGATCAGGACCTCAAACCACTGGTTTTGAGGTGAACATTCCCATGCCTATGTTGTCAGGGGTGAACGGAGAAGCCTGACACATGAATGGAGTGAGAATATCAGAAGCAAGTGAATCAAGACAGTTCTTTGTCATCTGATTTCCTAAGGAAATATGGTTTGCATGATAGTACTTTGTGGTTAATTTCAGTTTTAAAGGGATGAGTTACAGAAAAACATTATTCTCTCAAAACTTTGAGAAATAAATGAGAGAAGTATGTATAAAAGTGATCCCATAATTCTGTCCTGTACGTTTTCTACCAATGCAGAAGGGTACATGCTGAGTTCCCACATTATTTGGCATTGGTATGTACATGGAAGGGGTACTTTATAAATACCCCAAACCCTGAAAAATCTTCTGCCAGAGTTTGCAGGAGCCTTAGTAGTTCTGATGTCATGGTCCTGTTTGTGTTTTCCCTTTGTCCCTCACCTGCAGAGAAAGTTTTCACTGAGTGAAAATGATGATCAGTCTTAAAGTAGAGCTAGTCTGCAAAGAGAAACCATCATGGTATAACTTGTTTCATGTCAATGACCTCAACAGGTGTGAGGCATGATAAATGGCACATTGCTAGTGACAGCTGACCAAATTTCAATCAGATACAGGTCTTTAAACTATCATCCTTCCTTGCAGTCTGCTCTGGGGGTAGGAATTCTTAACACAATTGCTGGCCTCAGCTATAGGATTTTTGTTCTTATGTTTAAAATGCTATTGATCCATAATGTATGTAACAGTCACTGGGGTCATTGAAGAAACCATGGAATTATAGAATTGTTTATGTTGGAAAAGACCTCTAACATGCACTGTTTGTGGATTTAGTGTATGTTTCTTTTGATAAGGGTTTCTATTTTCTATACCCTTTTAGCCAAAACATTGTCTCTTCTTTTGCAGGCCAGTGATTGGCTTAGATATTGGTTGGACAGACAGGTGATGATATAATTAGTTACAATTAAAAGACAAGATCTAATTTCATTGTGCAGCTTAGCTACTTGTCTTTTCTTAATTAATTGTATTTTAGGGTAGACACACTATAAACTAATCAGTCTATTGTCACATGCCTGCTAATTTTGTTATTAATTATTATTGCTAGAGATGAGTGAATAATTTCTAAAAAATAACTTACTTGATGACTTTTGCCTTTTTTCTCTTCATTAATCCTGTACAAACATAATGGTTTTCTGAAATTGACTTCTTTTACTGTTATTCACTGAGTTACTCTTCATCAGTACCCAACACACAGTTCATCACAACCTTTAAAGACTGAAATAAATTGCATTTTGGCCAGAATCAAATGAGCACGTTACTTGTCAACCCCCTTTTGTAACTGTGTGTTCCTTGCAGTTCTGCTTTTGATGTTGTTGTTGTTGTGGGGTTTTTTTTCAGGTTTTTTATGGTTAAAATCACTAATGTGACATTTACTTTGTATCAGCGTTCTCCCAACATTTAGCTATTGTTCTTTTTTTTATTTGGAACATTCTTGCCTGCTAACTTTTTTGGTAGCACATCAAAAGGTGTAAAGCAAATGAAGAAAGAAGCTGGAGAGGTTAATTTTGGAAGGCTGTAAGATCTGCAGTTTTGCTGCTGGGTACCATCTCTATTAAATAGTTTGTGGAACCAGGCAGTGCAAATCCAGCTCTGCTATATCCTGACATGAATGGCATCTCTGCACCCAAGCAGTGTTTCATGATTTGGGGGGTTTCTGTAGGCTGCCCTAGTACTGCCTCCATTGAGGCAGTAATGGTGTGTGGTAGACATGCCCTTTTGTTTAGCTGTGCTTTTCCACTGGCAGTTCATCCCTCTTGAATTTCTGCTCTGCTTTCTTGGCAGAGTGAAGTCACTGGTAAGCTGGGCCCCACTGCGGCCAGGTTTGCATTCTGTGTTTGACTTGGGCCTGAATCAATGTTTATGTCGCCATTTACCAACCATCCCCACTGTTAAATAAACAGTGTCATTGACCTCAGCCTGGTCAGTGACACTGAGGTTTCTCTTCTGAGAAGAAAAGATCCAGCTTTCCTGGACTTGAGGTGTGCTCAGATGCTTTGATGCAATGTCAACACAAGAATCTGCCTTAATAGCAGAGAGCAGCAGCTGAGAGGTGGCACAGCCCAGCTCCTCGGTGCCTCTGAGCTCTTAGGCAGTGGAAGGAAGGAAAGCACTCCCTCTGTCCTGCCATGGGCCACAGGGGTTTGAGCTGCCTCATACTGACTGCTCTGGAGCAGAGGAGGAGCACTCATACTGCTGGGCTCCCAGCCCAGCTGAGGAGGGGGTTGAGAAGTTTCCCTTTTCTGCCTCTGGGCTCTCAGGTGCCCTCTCAGCAGGGAGGCACACTGGCTGTGCTAGCACACTGACTTGAGCAGCAACCAGAGGAGACTGGCCAGGCCAAAGCCCCTGAGCTCAGGCTTCAGGCCAAATACACAATGTAGACATGTCCTCAGAGATGGGAGTGAAACTGTGAGCCTGCATTTCACTGGCAGAACCCACAGAGTCATTCTACCCCCTGTATGCAATAACTCACTTTGGACAAAGCTGTTGGACTGTGTGTGTCCTCCAGTGTGACATTCCTGGTGAGCCCCAAGCTCAGCCCTTGGGCTCTGTTGCCATAGCTCTGTTTTGCTGCTGTTTGCCATTCCTAGCTGATAACCTTCTGAGGTTCCCATTACTTCACACTGTCAGTGGATGCCCAGAATCCAGTTCAATTGTTTCCCATCTTTTTTGGTGTGTGCTTCCAGCCCCTGAGCTCTCCTGCTGCCTTGTCAGATAACACTCCACCTCAGCAGCTCCCCTGAGGCTCTTCAGTTTCCAAGCTACCTATGGAATTTGTTTTTCTTGGTCTCCTCATTCCCAGGCAGGCAGAGGACTTGTCTCAGGGAAAAGACCAAACCATTTGAATTTTGCTTTTCTCATCGCTAAAGAGCTTCTCAGGGATGAAATCAGATTTCTGTATTAGGGCACAGAGTTTCTTACAAATGTCTTCAGCAACCATCCAATGGCACCAAATGTGTGCACTACTGCATTTTACTGGACTGAATTTATTTTGGAGAATGAAGTTTATTTCTGACAAAATGGCTGCTGTTTTCGGCAAGGGTGGATCCAACACCACTGCTTTGGATGCAGCTAGGAAAGACATGAAATGAGGAGCCTCTACTCCCTCCTAATGTGGAGCTAAGTCTCATAGCAGCTCTGCATGAGCATTAGGGTAGATTTGGATAAACATGACAGGGATCTGAAGATTTTCTAGAAGGAAGACTGCAGGTGAAACCCTTGCTTACGTGATTCTACTATAGAGACAAACTGGAGAGGCAGCAGTCTCATACTCTGAGCTGAGTCAGAGGGAAGGATTCTCTCAATCCTTGGGAAGTGGGTGGTGGATTTGAGAACACCCAGGCAGGATTTCACCTTCCCTGAATAATTTTGTAGTAGTTCTGAGGTGAAATTTTATTCACAGATTTCTGTCTTTCAAGTCTACATTTCCTGTTGCTATGTATGCTACATTTGGAATATACTTATGGTATTTCATGACAGTTTTTATAGTTAAAGGTTTTTCTTTTCCATACTTTTTAAAGTGATCAGTGTTTCATGGGTCTGGAGTTCTTCTAACATCAACTTCATGCTAGTGTATCACAATTCAATGCAGTCAAGTCCAAACTGCTCTTCCCCAGATAGTTCATTTATTTTCTAACAGCACTTTCTTTGTATTAAGCTCCTTTTTTCCTTATGCCATCCTTGTAGGAACTTCTCTCTTGCCATTGGAGTTTGCATGTGTTTGCAAGGTGGATTTTCCAGAACCATTTGTCTATTTGCCAGCTCTGTATTGGCCTGTTACCTAAGGTTAGTCAGAAAGGCCAAGAGCATCCTGGCCTGTAGCAGCAGCACTGTGGCCAGTGGGGTCAGGGCAGGGACTGTCCCCCTGTACTGGCACTGGTGAGGCCACAGCTCAAATCCTGTGTTCAGTTCAGGGTTCCAGCACAAGAAAGAGGTGCTGGGAAAGGAGTTTGGGAAGGGTCTGGAACACGAGTCTGCTGAGGAGCAGCTGAGGGAACTGGGGGTATTTAGTCTGGAGAAAAGGAGGCTCAGGGGAGACCTTATTGCTCCCTACAGCTCCCTGAAAGGAGGCTGTAGCCAGGTGGGAGTTCTCCCAGGTAACAAATGACAGCACAAGAGGAAATGGCCTTAAGTTGCACCAAGGGAGGTTTAGATTGGATATTAGTAAAAATTTCCTCACTGAAATGTGATCAGGCATCAGAACAGGCTGTCCATGGATGTGGTGTTTGGGGATAGGCTTTAGTGGTGGACTTGGCAGTGCTGGGTTGACAGCTGGACTTGGTCTTAATATCTTTTCCAACCTAAAAGTTTCTGTCTCTGTAATTTAGCTAGGTATGGCCAAACTAGAACCCTTTATGGATGTCTTCTCTTTCTTTCTCTCTTATCACAGGAGCTTGCTTCTTTAGTGTTGTGGAATAAAGGCTCCCTTCTCAGAGGCACAGGGTGAGATGTTTCCTCCTGTGTTTACACCTCCCAGCTGTCCATGCTCTATCTATCCTGTGCCTCCAATCCTTCGCTCTCTCACTCCAGGGTCTTGCAGCCACTACTGGCACCTTGGTACTTTCCCTCAAAGATTCTCAGAATTTTTCTTCTCTTTGTATTGGACAGCAGCACGTAGGTTTTGAGTGGATCTGATGCTGTTTCATACCCTTCCATGGTTACAGCCTTTCCAAGTGCAGTGATAGCTTCTGGGACTAAACATTAGGAGTATTTTGCCTTATGAATAGCTGGTAGTAGTAACACTTCTCACTAGTAGTTCAGAATAAAGCAATAGCAAGCAGTCAGTTGTTTAAGCCATCACAAACCATTAGCCTTATTTTGCTTTAAAAATAATTTTCTGAAACTCAGGTTTGGCTCTTTGCTTTTTGTGTTATGCTATAAGTTTTTCAAATACTTCAATGGAAAGTTGCCTTAGACTTGAGCCAGATTGCAATCTGGATAGAACACAAATGCAGGTTTGCAGTTTGTAAATCAAGATAATGGATGCAGGATAGTATGGTGTCACATTTTAGAAATTTATTAATCTTTATAACCCATACCTATTTTGGTATTATTCATAAGTTTTACAGAATTACAGGATATTTCTGTTTGGTTTCTGGCCTGGAAATGTTTCTGGGTTGACTTGAAACATTTAATTTGTCATGAAACTAAATGTTTCATTCCATCTTCCTATTGCTTTGCCCTTTAATTTTTTTTTTTTTTTTTGTTAGAAAGGTCATTTGAAACAAAAAGCCTAAATGGTTTATTTTGTGTTCCCTTTTTTACAGTTGGAAAAATTTGCTAAATTGAGTTTGCATTTTAAAACTTTTTTTTGCAGTATACTATTTGCCAAAATAACCACACTAGTCATCTTGGAATAATCTTTTACTTACATTGGTATCTATCAAAATTTTCAGTGGAAGATTTGCCATATGCTCTTTGCAATTAAGTGATGCACTGTCTTAAAACAAAACAAAAAAATCCCTCACAAGCCAATAAATACCCCCTCCCCCAAATCAACAAACAAAACCTCCAGGCTTTAATATGCTCTTTAATGTTTCAAATATTCAGGGACTACTATTGATATATGTAGTAAACTTGAATTTGAAGTCTGCTCTGTGGTAGATGTTGGTGATCCTCAGAAACCTGTGGCATGCTGACAAGCAAAACTTAGAGTGATTTTGTGGTACTTGGAGTAAAATTTGCTCTGTAAATAACAACAAAAAGTTGTTTACATTGATATGCCAAGCCCAGAGAAACTGCCACGGACTGTGTCAGCAATCCCAGCTTTTCCTTATGAAAGTAGCAATAAAAGGAAGAGATGAAATGCAAGCAAAGAACTCTGAGAGGACTGTAGGGCTGACTGAAATGAACAAAATCCACTGGCTAGAATGTTATTATGCTGCAGCTTTGCCCCTGGACTAGAATTCAGGTGTTATTTCCTGCATGGCTGGGAAAGGTTGCAATTCCTGTTGGAAGCAGGATGGGCTGAGCAGGAGGCACAATAGCTGCCTCCTGTGTGCTAGGCCTAGCTTTAGTCACATTTATATTAAATGTTTTGCTTCTTGGTAATTTAGGTTTAGTCATATAATTTCACTTTTTATGTGTCTGGTAACCCTCACCAAAGGGTTTTCCCATTCATGATACGTGGTATGCATACACACTCTTTATTATAAAGAGGAAATTATGGAGGACTGTATCAAAAAGTCGATTCTTTGAAAAATGTGTTGAGCTACCATTTTTATCAAAAGCAAATGTTAGAGTCTGGTGAGAAAGCCTCCATTTTATGGTGGTCACACAGGTTCTTCCTTGAAGGTGGAGGTTAGCATCCAGGTTTGCTTTAGCAGCAGCTTTTCAGTTGTCAGCAGTCAGGGGATCATGCCCTGGAGGTGCTTATGTGGATGTGACAAAGTGCACCAAAGAGCTTCCTGTGTTATAAAATGTCTGCTGGCCCAAGCTGAAGGAGGACCCCTGCCCAAGGCAAAGAAAAAGGGATGTGGTGTAGAGAGGGAATAGGTGGATTAATGGACACCGGGAAATTCATATTGAGACAGGAATGCCTCAGTGTGTGCCTCTCAGAACGTGGCAGCATCAGCTGGGTGTGGGCTGCACCTGGGCGCTAACTTGTGTAGCCAAACCAGATTGTAGAGCTCAGCTTACACAGCCCTGTGGCTCGAGCCAGGATTTGTTATGGAGCTTGAGCCCCACATCTGTGGGATTGTACCTGCCACCCCTAGGAACACATGCACTCAAACTGAGCTGTTTTGTTTTCTGGAAGTGAATGGAAATGTTTGGGTGTTGCCAAATGCTTCCTCCTTTACCAGGGACCCAGTTGTATACAAACAGATACAGAAGAACATGCTTGCAAACACATTTCTTTTCATCATACAGGCTGCAGAAAAGAATATTTTTCTATGACTAGAACTGTTTATTTGCTACATTTTCACAGCTGGAAGATTTAAGAAAGGAATATGAAATACCTGTAAAAACACACTGGCTGAGAACTCCGATTTATTTAGCTGAAAATACTTCTGTGCTAGTGTTTGTGTGCTACCAGATATACAGGTGAACTCAAGTCCCTGGTGCTGATCAACAGCTGATTAAAAAGAAGAGTTTCAAAATGATTTCACCCTCCCAGGGTCAGAAGGGGGCTGCCTTCATTTGTGCTGAGACATGTGTGGTGTAGACCAGGTACAACGGCTCAAGAGGAAAGTGCAGACAACTAAAGGCAGAGAATTAAAAAGGCAGCAGTTACTTCTGGTCTATATGAGCTTTTCTTTATCAAAAGGCCTTGTCTAGAACATATTTTTATGTTCTAGACAAGGCCTTTTAGAACATATTTCCTTTTGACAAGATGGCTCTTTTTTTTTGTTTAAAAGTCATGCTTGTATTTCATTATATTTTAAAATAGCTATATTTTATTTGGAATCTGACTGCTATTAAGTTCCCACTGGTACTGCATCACTTTGGTTTTGTAAAGTTGTTACATGTAAAATATTGTACCATGGCTGCTATCAGAAAGGCTTCCCTGTGTTTTTATAAGCATAATGTGTAGTCAGATTTCTGGAGGTATTATCTTATGGTTCATATATTTATGGTTTTTTTCACATGTGAGCATATGTATTTATATAAAACCACATATCTATGGACACATTTATTTTTGCATGACATGCAGAGTGGTAGCTTTCTGAAAAATGGTTCAGATGTAAGGTAATTTTTCACTTGTGTTCCTGGATGAGTCTGTATAATTGGCTTGTACATGTTTCTGAACTGGATAAAGCCTTTTGAGGTTTAACAAGCTAAATACAAAGGAGCAAAAGAGACACACAGCCACGCTCTGTTGTATGTGATACTGCTCTTTGTTTGTGTAAGAGGTTTCTCTATCAAATAACAGGATTAGAAAGATCTGGTATATCATCAGTTGTTCAGGATCATAGAGTTAATTGATTCTGAGCCATTTATCATGAAACTCAGTGGGAATAAGACTGAACCTGATGAGAAGCATGATGAGTAGTATTTTGAAATCTGCACAGCTAATTTGCAAGGTCTGAGTCTAACCAAGTAATCTAATTTTCAGAGGTAAGCAGCAGTGTCAGTTCACACCAAATGTAATGGGATCTCCAGATGAACTGGTACTTAACATATCTTTTACTTCAGTGACTAAACAGAGATGTTGGTGTTTAACAACAGCAGCCCTGAAGTTTGAAAATGCTATGCAGTGTGTATCAGTTTGGGATGCACATGTGTTTGCTGGCTGGTGACATTAATGGGATTATGAGGAAAGTGTCTGATAATCATCAAGATCTCTTAATAATAGAGATGGTAAGGGAAACTTTAACATTTCTAATATTCTTAAGTTGCTGTTTTGCTTGTCAGGAACTGCCCCAGACTGGCTCAGGAGTCACAGCTTTCAACCCTGTGATCCATTTTCATTGTATGGGATCTTCAGTGCATGTGCCTCTGCACTTAAAAACTGTTGGCCTGAGCACTCTGTTGTGCAGTAGCAAATATGGGTTTCTCCCTCCTTGGCTGAATTGAATGGCAGAAGTCAGTGGTAAAAAGAAGGTTCTGAATAAAGGAGGCACAACTTCTTCCAAAGGCAGAATATTGTGTTTCAGTAGGGCCACAATTTTCTTATAAGTTATCTGTAAGGACTAATGTTAGTACCCAAGAGCAAATCTTCAGTCTGGGGATCCTGGTAAAAGACAATTATTTCCTTTATAGTCTAGAGTCAAGTGCATCAGCTTTTGAAAGGAATAGTTGTATCCTAATTAGTGCAGAGGATTATTTTGTCATTTTCTCACTTCCATGCAGCATTTAGGGGTTGTAGGGGCCCTGTGCAGCAGAATTGATTGAATTTTGGACATGGAGGCATTGATTGCTATTGTCAGTTCCAGCCCTTCACATACACACCTTGACACTTCATTACAGCTGCATTGCAGTCCCACAGACTTACACCTCTGATGTCAAGTGTTAGGGGTTTTATTAATATTTTAGCTATTTGCATTCATGCAGCATAACTCTGGAAGCTGTAATTGATCACCTTTCTAACCTTCTTATACTTTTTTTTAAAGAGACGCTCCTTGGAATAGTGAATCTCTGCAGGACAGGGAGTGTGTGCTCACTTGGATAATGTAATTGGGAAATAAGGAAAAGCCTTAGCACAGACAGTGCTAGTCTGGTGTGGGAGTTCTGGCACAGCCTTTGTGCTGCAGCCACTCAGTGCCCTGCTGTGGGATCAGCACTTGAGCTCATGTCAGAGAGGCTGGCTAGTGATAAAGAAAAGGCTGATGTGAGGAACAGATGCACCTCCGCTCCAGATTTGGGAGGCAAGCATTCCTATTGAGTTTGCTTAGATTCAAATGCTTTTGCAGCAGGTTTAGTCGAGTCACACCTCCCAAATATCCATCCAGCTACAGCACTCTACACATGGTTCAGACAGCTCAGAAACCCACAAGTTATTGATATGCAGTTTATCCTGCTCAGTCTGATTAGCTGAGGCTGTGTGAAGTGCATTTGCTCAGGAAAAAATGTTTGTCAGGCTTGGGCTTCTAGGTCTGTTAGAAATGTGACCATGAGGAAATAATGGGAATGGCAACTTAATCTTATTGCATTGTTGAAACTGAGTTTTTTTCAAGTTTATTTGGAATCTGAAGATCCCATGCTGGCACTTTTCCTTACAATTGCTAGTCCATTATTCTGTCAGTGATGCCCATTTAAAACACATGATATAATCTTGGAAACAATAATACCTTCTAGTCTACCAAAATTTTCTTCATGAAAAACGGACCCTATGGAATATAGGTCTATGTGGTCTCTAAGCCAAGATTATTCATTCTTCTTTTCCATTTTATTTTTAGTTGTTGCATTTCCTAATTAAACTGCTGTACATCTGGTTACAAAACTAGGGAAGGAAGAAGACCAAGACAAAATCAGCCAATTCATTAAAGTAATAGAAGTTAGAATCATTAAGGGTAAATTCCTTTTTTTACTAGATTTTGAGGTATTTTACCTCCAATGGACTTGAGGCACTGGAAATAGTCAATTCAATTCCAGTCGCAACCTTAAGCACTTGGATTTGTAATACCTCTGTTGTGAGTCAAATGTAAGAGTTTATCACTTTTAGAAGAAATATTTTGCTCACCTCTGCAAAAAAAAATTGGTTCATGTGCTGAAAACTTATAATGTAAAGTTATAAGTATAGTCCAGCAGGACATAAAAGAAATCCTGTGTAGACTCTCCAGCTTAGTCTTTTAAAAGTATCCCAAGAAAAACTAATTGCTGGTCCTGTTCAGGAATATTTCAGCACCTGATACTGGAAAAAAAAAATTTCCCTCCACAGTTAAACATATTGTAAAGCTAGAGGAAATAAAAAATTATCTCTTCCCTCTTAGCAAGATATTTTTGTTTGAGTTTTCAGAACTTATTCAAGCTCATACTCATAGGAATAATCTGTAGTCTTGTTGACAGGTCTGCCAGGAAACACCTTTATGGCACTAATGGAAGGGGAAGCATGTGCTGCCTTGGTTTAAGAAAACCTGCTATTGCAGAAGTCTTGACTTTACTCTCCAGTATTTTTTTATCAGTTGTGTTTGAAGTGATGGAGCCTGGAGAGTAATGTTAACATGATTCAGAGAAAATTAATCGTTAGTCAGCACTTGTCTCTCATGTACTTGGGGTCATGGACTGCTCTAAACTAACTTTCTTCTTATTCAGTGATGCAGGAAGGAAGATTTAAAACCAGCAGGAGGGTAATAATAGTATGACAGGAAGGAAAAGGTCACTGGGAACAATATGAAAGCTGATTAATAGGATCATCCTCATAGGTGAATTAGAATTCTGCAAATGACTTTTCTATTTCTCATTCTTTCCCTGCTCTGTTCCTGGAGCAATGCACCTGAACAGATGCATCTGAAAAATAAGCCTTAAAAGCCTGCAAGAACTTTTTCCATTAAATTTGCTTTGTATTTTTCTTTGAGCACTGGAGTGCACTAAACAAAATAGAGTTTCAAGCTGAGTATAGTTTTTGAAGAAGAAACCAACAAAATACCCTCACACCAAAACCCTCATGTCCATCAAAGTGTGCTTGATCCAATGCAAGGAAAACTGCTCCTGCTGTTCAAAGGCCATGAGAAATGGTTCTCAATACTAAGAAACAGCATTTCTTATGTCATGCTGTTCATTATATGCTTGATCTCAGTTAAGTGAGGTTTAGGATGCAGTTTTATCATAGCCATTATGTCTGGGGGAGAATAAAATGCTAATAAGTCAATGGATAAAACCCATGAACCTGTAATGCAGGGTTGCTGCAAATAAGATCTTTAGAAGGTTCTGAAGGTGGGATTTCTCTTCCTCACCTTTACCTATTTAAAAGTTGGTGTCCCAGGCTGTTTTTACACAAGGTTAAAAGAGAAAAGCACCTACAAGATGCTTCTGCATTAAACTTGCCTTTAAACTGCATTAAAGGTGCAGCAAGTCTGCTGGCTTTAGAGGTACAATTGGGATGCAAATATCCTCTACAGGCTGGGCAATGGCAAAGGCTTCAGCTTGCTGCTCTGATCCCCACATCCTCCTGGAAGTGGAGAGCCAGAGCTGCTCCCCAGTACATTCTGGTGAACCTGTAAACCTATCAGTCTACAATGTGCTCTTCAGCCATAGCTTTTGATTTGAGCTTTCCATGTACTGGGGGAATGTATTGTGAATGTGACTTCAGCTGTAAAGTGGAGGACTAAGATCATAGAGCACTTCTTTGGGATTTTAGTTTTCTTTTCTGATTATTCTAAGGAAGTGAAGTATGCACTTCTGAGATATTTTGTTCCACTGTTGATTTAAGTTTTCAGTTGATCTCTTTTCAGGCCATATTTGATTAGTTGCCTGTATTGTGTCCTCTTTTATCTGCTCCTTGACTGCTACCTGCCAAAAAAGCTGAGGGCTCACAAGATTTCTACAGGTAGATACAGTGTCCACTGCAGGTACATATGCCTGGTGTTTTTTTTCAGTAGTGCTAAATAAGGAACTGCCAATATAAAGTTCTATTAAAATGAAAAGTTTGAGAAAAAACGGATTTTATTCAAGTAATTTTAGAAGTACTATAACCAGACCCTTGAGGAAAAGAGAAGGGAAGAAACTTAGCTGTTTCATGCTCTAATTCCATATTCTGACCTTCATACACTGAAGTTTAGTTCTGACGTGTCTTCTCAATATTTCTCTCATTCACTTGTTCACTTTGGATCAGCTGTATTAGGCCTAGAAATTTGCATGGGATCTTGAGGTACTTGTCCTCTGAAAAATCTCTCCTGCACTCGAAACTTTTACTGTTTATGACAACTGCCATCTTCCACTGTGGAGAGCTGACATGTCTATGATCTGAGGTCTAAAAAAGACTTTAACTTTTTTTTCTTGGTGGCAATAAATTAATTAGTCTTAGCAGAACAAATCAACTAATTGGATTTGTTTAGGTAACTTCTAGTTATTTAAGGAAACACTGATGAAATCCAGTACATGAAGGTGATGCGTTATATCAAAGTACAGAGATGTCTGCATTCATTAGGAGGTGGCATTTGTGCTGTCAAAACAGTGAACAAGTTCCTGAGCAGTTAATCCAGGATAGCATTAATGGTATGGTAGGAAGAAAAGACGAACACACAGTGAGACAACACTTCTCTTTAAATGGTGTAAAGAAGGAGACGGGGGATGAAATCTGTATTGCGTGAACTGAACTTGGAGCAGACCTGCTGCAGAGTTCCTCTGTGGGTCACTGGAGCTGGGAATTGACACCAGAGCTGGAACCAGCATCAGAGCATCATCATCCCTTGTCCAGAGCCAGTCCCCATCTGGGTCACATCTTGTGAGATGACCAAACAGGAATGTGTTGAGAATGTGGCTGTGATGATTGGGTTGTCCATCCTGTAGCTTTTCTGCATGGGGTTCTCTGAGTGCACTTGGAGTAAATCTCTACCCAAATCAATTAACTCTGAATTTAAACACAGAAAAATGGAAATAATAATCAGCATTGGCACAGAGATCACAGTGGCAGAAAACTGAGCCTACAAGATACTTAATGAAATACTTTTTGAAAAACATATTGCTCTCCTTTACAGATTCATTCCCCTCTCCCTCTCTTTTACGACTTTTCACAGGTAATAATTTAATTTTAATTTTGAGATTGGCAAAATTTCCAATTGTCCCTTTCCACAGTTCAATGGAAAATGCTTATATTAAATGCACATTAGAAGAGCTTGGTTCTGTGTTAAGGTATTAATTATCTTTGGTGCTCTCCACCTCCTTGTAACAAGAGAATAAGTCACGAAGGCAGTTTGCCATAGAATCAGAGACAACAAGGAACTACTTAATCTAAAAGACAGGACTGGCCCAGGAACAAGTATATGGGTTGATCATAAATGCGTTTAGACTGCAAATGAGAAAAAATATTTGTATGCGTACTTGGGCACTTTTATGGGGAGGAAAATGTAATTGTCCATGAAAGGTAAATTTTTGACTTTGTGAGAAGAATTGTGAGATGTGGTGTGTGAAGACAACTGGAAGTGGTGAACCTTGGAAGATTTTGTCGATCATCTCTGGGGAACAGGCATGCCTAAAATCAACAAATGACACATTTGTGTCCCATCTTTCACTGTCCCTGTTTTCCCGACCCACCTGCCCAAGACTGGAACGAGATCTGTGGCAGTCTAGCTACCATGTCATAGCAAAATGCACCATCTGTTAGCCAGAGAAAAATTATCCTGGCTTCCTATAAAATACACATAGCAATTAACTGCTACTACCTTGATTTCCACCGGGAGCTCTGCATAAGCATAGGATGCCCCCCAGGCAGTGGTGACTTATGCTTTGCAGTTTGCACGCCTTGGGAATGCATCTGCACACAATTAATCTGTGTGAGGAGTGCTGGGTGGAGCTTTGGTCTACATAGTAAGTTTGTGCCTCCAGACTTCAATATTTCAATCAGTTGTGATGCTTCGTTTGGCTACCTCTTCCATCTGTGGTGGCTGACATGCACAGGGACCCTTGACATGACAGTTTATTAAATATATAGTTCTAAGCTGACTATCAGACCTCAGAGTTGTACCCAGCTCTGCAGGAAATGAATGGGTGTTGTAAAAGTCAATATGAATTTTACTTTGCCAATATACTGAGGAGGAGACTCTTGGGTATAGCTGTTATACTGAGGAAGGCATGTGAGGAAAGCATCTGGGAAAAGAAAGGTATGGAAAAGGCTTCTAGGAATTAGGAAGAAGTATTCTGAGAATTGGCTCTTTGAACAGGAGGGTGCAGTAGGGACTGGAAACCCTGAATTGTGCCTGGTTTTGGAGTTTGGTTTCCATGGAAAAGTAGCAACACAGGTAAACTCTTTTGAGTTTGAGATAACTGAGAAATCTCTGAGTGCTCTAAATAGATGATTCCCAGCTAACAGCTTGATCTGTGACACTTAACCCAGAGAAGACTGGAAAGTTGTACATCAGGCTAGAAAGGATGGGTGAGAGAGTGGCTGTATGTATCTTTAGGTGTTTCTATATTGGATTTTGTCAGATACGTGTTTGCTAAGGTTTGTTTGAGAAGTGTTAATAGACCTGTAAAATACATAGAGACAGGGGAGTCCCCACCTGTTTTCTGAAATTAACTGTGTAATTGTCCCTTAGATTCAGAACCTGAATTGAATTTTTTTTAAGATCAGTTTTCAATTCATCAGAACTTTTTTTACCCACCCTGTTCTTTTGACTTCTGATATCTTGGTGTAAAGTCAAAGCACGCAAGGATGTTATGCACTTGGTCAGCTGGTAATATTGTATATGTAAAATTCTTTGCTGGTATTTGTGCTGTTATAGAGGGTGAAATTTCATCACCATGCCCCCACATTCAAAGCTACAAATAGCCTAACTCTCATAGAACAAACTGTGGAACTATTTTGAAAAACTGAAGGAAGACACAATGGTGTCCACTGAGGCTCTGGAGGGGGGCATAGGGCTGTCATTTCAGTTATCTCTGAAATGCAATCTGTGTGCAGCACTAAGCAACCATGAAAACTTCTTTTGCTGCAGAAAGGTAATGTATGGGTGCATATTTTTGCAAGACAAGAGAGTTTTCTTAAGAGCATCTCCTGATTGTTTGGTTAGAAGAAACAAGGCCGTCAAATCTGCATGGACAATTTCTCTTTTCTGCTGCAGCATTAAAGATGGTGTGATACCTCTGGCAAACCCTGCAAGAGCTGGTGAAGAAAATCGAATAGTTTTCCACTATGATTAGGGCATCAGTTAGCTGCCTATCCCTGCTCTTTCATGATGTTGAGAGGCTTGTAACAAGCCTGGACGTCCTGTCTGAACTAATTCTTCTGATTGGTGGTAAATGATTCCGTAACAACATTTCTCCAGGGGTGGTTGAGTAGTGGCAGTATTGCACTTCCCTGAGCTTGCTCTCTTTTTCTTAGGTTGTAGTAAGGGATGCTTTTTAACTATTTCTAAAGCCTAAGTATCATATTCTTGCTAGGAAGAACAAACTCTGTTGTCATAGGAGTTGCCTTTTGATAAGGGAATGCACTCTGCATAAAGCATTCACTCCTTAGCATACAGTGCAGACTAATTCTGACCCCTTCTTCCTCCATGTACACATAATATAACCTAGGCTTTGTCTGAGCCCATGCCAATCCTGTGTCTAGAATCAAGAGCACTCAGGATTTACTTGTGTTTGCAATTCTGTGTTGAGAAAACCTGCTGAACTTGTTACAGAAAGGGAGTTGCAGTTAAAATATTTTATAGTAAATTGCACATTTCAGCTAATAAATGATTGAACGCTGGATATAACCAAGTTCCAGCAGGAAGGCCTGAGAGTACCCTGTCCTGGCTAGGGTCCTGTGAGGAGAGCCTTGTCTTGACATGATGGGGAAAGATTAAATTTTCAGTTCCCTTGCAGAACAGTTTTCTATTTGTCATCTGGATCCTGCCTGAGCATATGGACTCTGAAGTCAAAAGCAGTGATGCTGATAAATAAGAAAGGAGCAGTTTCAGCCATGTCAAAACTACAAGGCTTGGATTATGGATAGAGGCAGTTAGTGTTCACAAGAAAATTAGGTGCTTTCAGGATGAGGTGGTAGATGAGTAGAATATATTAGGTTCTGAAACTTGAACTGAATTTTTAGACTTACTAAAAGGCACATCCTTATTACTTGAGAGTGCTATTGTCTGGCTCATTACCTTTTTAGTCCCAAACCTGACTACATCCAGGAAAAGATTAAGGAGTAGTGCGTTTAGGGGTCTTACAAAAGACTTTTTTCTACTTTGGTGGAGCGGCAGAATATGGAGAAATAGTCCTGGATTTTGCATCTGTGGTGGATCTTTTGTGACCTGAAGTCAGTGACTGTTTGGAGAACTTGCTGGTAAAAATATCAGCAGTGGATCTTCATGGTAGGGAGGCGAACAAATCCTACTGATGGAACAGTAGTGCAATGTAAGTTCATTTGAAATTATCTGCTTTGTTTACACCAGTCTCTTTTAAAATAAATGCTTAGCAAAAGGAGGGAAGCAGGAAGTGATGCACTAAATGAAGCCAAGATATTTCACTTAGATAAATAGATGTCATATTTTAGGGCAGATATTGACTTACATTTATTATGCGTCACTGACCTTGCTCCTTGATCACACAATCTGTGCTAATTGACACAAATATATTTCCTGTAAGTTAACTCAGAAAGCATTTGTCATGGCTAAGTTCATGGTAACACACAACAGTTGGTAGGACTAGCAGCCTCCTGATTTCCACTTTGATAATGCAGTGACATTGCGTGTATATTTAATAACAGAATTTTTGTTCCTATCAAAAATAAATTTAGCAGATTTATTAGTTTGAAGAAGGATCTTAAATAATTTTCTTAGACTGCTCAGTAAAAATCACTTGGAGGCAAAGTAAAAGTCTCTTCTAGCACTGATAGCAACATGAAGAATCACACATTGTTTTGAAAAAGTGTTAAAATTCCCAGAAAATTCTGTGAATCTTTGGGTGAAGCATAAAAATATCTCATATCTGTTAATCTTGTTCCCTCACTTACCCTGCTGTAGCGAACTGTCGAAGGTTATGTAAGAACAAGGCAACTTTCCTTAAAAAACCAGAACTTTCAGTGAACATGCTGGAGATCAGAGCTTGCCTACTGAATCAGCTCTTCTGTCCAGGTTTTACTGCCTGTGCTTTTTTCTTCTTATTTATTGGCTCCATGGGAAATAAAATGAAGAGAAAGCAGCATCACCTCTTTTGTGCTGAGTTGTTTCACAGTCCTGCCCATTTCTGGACAGTTTGGGTTTATTTTCTGGTTGCTCCTGCACCAGCTTTGCAAATGAAAGGTTTATTAAAACCAGCGGTGTAAATCTTTAGGGCAAACAGCTGAAGTGCAAATACGGTGCTACATTTTGACATCCCAAAGGTTTCTAATCACAACAGAATTGTGGTTTTTCTGGTTTAGTAGCACACCTCTGCACAGCCCACCAGTGGGGTCAGTCAGGGGGAAAAACTGGATTTATTTGTACTGTTGCACTTGTAAAAAATCCAGTGAACTAGAAACCACCACTGTATTTCCACTTGCCTGAGTTACATTGCTCCAGAAAAGAGCGAGAGACAAGGGGACTTTTGTGTGTGTAAAATGTGGCAGGTTACTGTCATGTGTTCCTTGTAGGCATTTGCAGCAAAGATGAGCTTGAGATTATCCACAAATCTCATTTCCCCTTGTCTCAGGCGATATCAAGAGCCTCCTAACAAGATTACAAGGACTTTGATCCGTCTCCTGTGCTGACTGCTGACCATGTGGCACTGCTGCATGGCAGGAGGGATAAAGGAAGCTGCTGTGCCTGGCACAGCACGTGCTCTGGCCTGTCTCACAGTGGTGCTTTTACTTATCTTAGGTAATGTTCCATGGGCAGAAAATTTGTCAGCTGACCTTTTTGTTGGCCAAACTCTTTCTTTCCCTATAAAAACAAATTTCAATAATTTTTCTAAAAGGACACCAAGCTTGTCTTCCAGAAGAAACTCTCCAGCTTTAAGTGTCAGTTAAGCAGTCCAGATCAAGGTGGTAAAATGTTCATCTAGAAAAAGCTGTGGTAGTTGCACTGAACATCCTCTGGAACAACATAATACCTTTAATCCCTAGTAGATTTTGACTTGCCCCTGTAAAAATCAGATTTTCTTCTCCTTATAAAACTATTATCAAGCTTTAGTACGTGTCTGATAATAAAAGTGTCCTGTCACCATAACTACACATTTTTGTCCAGACCAGAATCCATTTAGTCCCTGCAAATGGATATGAGAAAAAGTAGAAGCAGCCTTGGAGATCCACAACAGCACATGAAAGACAACTGAGCATGTTCACTGTGGGACATGAGCAAAAATAGGTGTGAGTACTTGAGAAAAGTATTAATGAATAGCAAATGTGTGCGAAATAAAAGGAAGCAAGGGGAAATTGCCTGGTGGTCATCAGTGTCTAGTATCTTGGGAGTGAAATGATGTGGAGGAATACTCTGGAGAGAATGGCCATGCAGTGCAGACAGATTATCAAGCTTTAGCCAAAGCAGCCACTGCTTCTGCATCAGTACTACAGATTTGGGATGTCATGGGAAGATTCAGGCCCATGCTTGACCAGAGCACAGCCCTAGGTCCAATTACCAGATGGAGGGAGATGATGTGGTGACTCCAAGATGTGTCTGTTGGTGCAAACATTCTAATCCTCAACTCCTTCTGATTGATTTTCTTGTGTTCTCTCAGCTAGCTCTGGGATCTGCAGTACCCCAGCCTGGGATGCTCCTGGGGGCCCACACTATGCTCAGGTCCTGATGGTGTGACAGCCCAATGTCCCACCAGCCCCCAGCCTGCTGCTTTTCCCACGAGGAGTTCTGTCTTGGGTGGACTTGGAGCAGGGCTGGGAGAGAAGTATAACATCCATGCTAGGGATTTCTTTTGTAGAGGGGCTGTGAGATTCAGGATTTTCTTCCATATTTCTGAGCTTTCATAACTAGGACTGAGTTAGAAGATCGTTGCAGTTCTCACTTAGATCATGCCAATAAATTAGGTGATTTTTGTAAACAACAATTATAGATACCATTTTAACCTTTTTGAAAAAATAAGGGCAAAAGAATAACATCCCTTGTTTATTAAGTGTCAGTGATTTTATTTAGTTAGTACCGTTCAATAATTCTTTAAATTTTCCTTTACAATGCTGCAGAATTGCATTTTTTTGGTTATTTTTATTCACATGATTTCTGGCGAAGGACATCAGGAGGTTTCAACACATTCACATTATGGATATTTCTCTAACTCACCCTGTAAGTGAAGATAATTTCCAGAACTGATGTTAGATTGGTCCTATAAAAATCTTGAAGTAAAACACTTTGCAAGCAATGCAGTGGGGAGTAAAATGAGAGCTTGCAGGCCCTATATCTAGATTTTATAATTTTTCATTGATGTAAATTAGGTGTTTTCACTTTCCCCATTGAAACTTCACTCCAAAGGGGGATCTGAACCTAAGGTTTTAAAAGGCCCCACTGTAGAATTTTAATTGTGGCTGATTTCAAAGGGTTTTTTTGAATTTGAAGTTTTTTTCATATTTACATATGTTCTGTGCTAGAGAAAATATCGCCCACATCCAAATATGTTAAATTATGGTAGTCTTGTCTTTATGTACTCTGTTGAGCCCAGCATTACTGTGTTTTTATGCACAAACTGCAACTTTTAATTTTTAACAGCTTAAAAAATTCAGCTTTTTTTCTAAAAATTAGCTCAAAACTTATCACAGAAAATCTAGCACTAAAGAGGCTGTGCTGTCACATGGACTTGGAATGCACTAAAACCCAGTATAATCTAAAAGTTTCAAGTATTATGCTCTTATCCTTCTATTTCACTGCATTTCTTGAAGAATTTAAGGAAAAGTAGCCTTTAAGAATGTGAAAAGTTAATATTTCTACTAAAAGGATGTTTTCTTAGGCTGTGCTGTTTTGCTCATTGTGCCATTAGCATATTAATAGCTATGTATTTTAAGAACAGTAAAATACATGTCTCTGTATGGTACAAGATAATGTGAGGAATTAAAAACAGTGGATTCTCTGTCTTCCTAGCTCTAGGTAGCTGTAGCATGTGACCTAATTTTTAGTCCATGGCTATAAAAATACCCCATCCTTAAAACATAGAGGTTACCTCAAATAACCCATCCCTACACAGAGTTATATTGCTGGCTTTCCAAATCATACAAATTACTCTGAAGTGAAAACCGCAATGGAAACAGTCCAAAATCACATTCTTGGCTCAGCTCATCATACCCTATGTTATTTGCCAGTTCCCTTTTCCATGAGCTTTTAGGATCATTTACAGCAATGTTTCTGTGTGTAACATTGAACACCCAAACCAATATTATCTTCTCCACATTCATTAATTGCTGCTATCAAGAAGGAACAAATTATTGTAAATGAAATAGCACATATATAGCTTGAGCTTCTTTATTGTGTTAAAAAGATGGCAGGTTTTATTGTGTTTATATGCTCCTTGTAGTAAACATTATAAATCAATACTTGGAAAATAAATAAGGTAATCAAAAGATGGAAAACATCTTTGTGATATGCCACAAGCTGTCTTGTTGCTTAGAGCTTCAGCCAATCACTTATGAATTTCTGGGCTGTTCAAGTGCCTTTGGGGGGTATGTCTTTAAAAGGGATTTCAATGTTAGACAACATATAAATAATCAGCATGTTTGATCTGCACTGGGCATGTTCCAGGAAAAGGAATTTCAGGGGAAAAAAGAGACGTTGTCCAGAATGTGCACATGCACATAGCACTGGGAGGTGGTGATTCTGCACTGTACATTCTGCAGGTTATGCTGTTCTGTTCAGTGCCCCATTAAAAAGACTGCTCCATGACTTGGTTAGAAGAATCTAGGCTCAGCACCCACTATTTGATAGGAGAAGCCCAAGGTTGACAAAAATTACTCTATAAAGAGGAGAGGAAGGGAATATATAAAGACGTACCTGAATATCAAGGAGAAACTTTCTGATAGGTTCAGTTGAGAGGATCCATACTGCTTAACACACTTAGAAGAAGCTAAGGATCAGATTATGATATCCTGCTGTACCTGACATGTCCCATGAGTCTTCCAACAAAGCTATTAAAATCCGGTTAGATTACAAAAAGAGGATGTTATTCTGTAAAGGTAAGTGTATTATAATCTCACTATTAAATAGTAAATCCTCTGAAGAATTTTTCCAGGAGTACTTTGGAACAGATATGTTATTACTGTTGTTCACTATACCCAGACAAAGTTGGGCTGAATTATAAAGACAACTACTTCCCCCTGTAGAAGCAGGCAGTAAAATTCCAGATCCTGAAAAATAAAGCAGCTACATGTTTAATTCCCAAGTCTGAGCTCCTCTTTATTTGTGGAAGGAGAGATTAGTTGGTGATTTCAGCCTTGAGCAAGTGTATCACCTTGCAGTGTAGTTTGTTCTGAGACTGCTCCTGCTTCAGACTAATGATCCATCAGTAGCTTCATGAGTGGACTAAAAGTCTGCTGGCAAGTGCTGCTGTGGCTCATCCCAGGCTTACTGCAGCCTGTTGGTATCAGCCACTCATGGATGTTTGTACTGCCACAAACATTTGGATGATGACTGCTCTTCACAATTTTTTAGTCTTGTGTGAATATGGTTATTCATCCAGATGTAAAAATTATTTCCGAATAAATTATTGATGAAAAGATTTCAGATATGTAATGTGGAAGAAAAAGAAAAAAACCAAAAACTGTATGATATGAATGACTAGTTACACAGCATAAATGAAAAGTGGGAAAGAATACAAGTGAATATTTCACAAATTCTTTGCATAAAGTTTGTTCATCTACAGCCCTTTCTTATAGCCCAGTGAAGTCAGTGAGAGTTTGGGGCTTTGGCTCAGGCACTTCAATTGTCTGTCCTACAATTACAATAACAAACACAGCAGTAGTCTGTTTGCAAACAGCTGGTAATTGGAAAAAGGGCTGAAGTTGTCAGCAAATGTATTTGTCAGTACTGATTTGACCAGTTGTACACATTACCTCAAATGACATTTCTTCCCTTCCACGAGGAATGTGGAGTCTGTGTCCAACGAGTTTCCTCAGTGGCTGTCATGCAGTGAGCATGGCAATCTGTGGTGTGTACCCTTTGCATGTTAAATACCCTCCAGCACTTGCTGTTTATTATACAGGATGAATAGGCTGGTTTCCAATTCATTTGTCAGAAAACAGTCCTGGTAACACAGTAGACATGTATGTGACAAGTGGATTTAGGGAGCTCTGTCCAACTACAGATTTGCCTGTTGATAACAGTTAAATGTTCCCTTTCGGTAGGAGAATGGTGACACTTCTAGAAGAAAAATAAACCTTCATCCAAGCTATGGTTTTTTTGGGTTTCGTTTTGTTTTTGTTTTTTAGGTTAAGAAACATCCTCGTGCACAGTTCTCTAAAACAAATCAAGCCTGTGTAGTAGTCATCAATGCTCACAGAGGAGTTGGTTGAATTCCTGTACTTTTTTACATCCTTTTTAGAGGCTCATATCTCTCCCCTGAAGTTATCTGCATTTCCAAGGGTCCCTCTGCCTGAGAACTGTGCTGAGTCCCTGGCTACAGCAGAACCTCCACTGTGATAGCATAGATGCCTCTTTTGCCTGTGTGATATAAGTGCTGCTGTTCTTGCACTTTCTCACGTTTCCCGTTCAAGAGCCAGCAAGCTATCACATCAGTTCATGGTCATTCTCCTGTTTCCCACACCCTGTGTGTGGATACCTTCCTTTTTAAAATTTTTTTTTAGTCTTTTTTAAGGAAGTATATGAATAACACAAACTCCAGTCACCAGTCACATTTGTCAGCTGAGATAGGGTCATTGTATTGGTCTGAAGTTTTGTATGTTCTTTCTTATTTATAGTTTGTGGTTGGTTCACAGGTACTGATAGCAAATGTTCATGGATGACTTGTTAATCATCTCTTGGTTTTTGTGGTTTATTTGTTGTTTTGGGTTTTCTCCTCCCTTTATTGCCATGTACCCCGGTCCATGTTGTCTTCTGTTTTTTGCCTGTTTTCTGTATTCATCTCTGAGCAGGTGCCTCTACAGCCTGGACATTCTGTATTAAAAATTATGTTTTGTGGCCTAATGATAGGATAAAGGCAGGGGTCACTGGTGGGTGTGCCTCAGCCCTAGCCTGTGTGTTTCATGTTCCTTTTACTCAGGCAGTTGTAAAATCAATTCCAAATACATTCCAAATTAAATGGAAATACTATTGGTAATGTCATTGACATACGAAGAAAAAGCAAAGCATAAAAGTGAATTAATTAAGTTTTTTGTGACACAGAGCAAAGAAATGGATGATATAAGAGCAGTTTTGTTGGAAATTATTGTTGTTCCCTGTGGCAGAGGGAAAGGCAGAGAGCAAAAAGCTTTTATTTCTCCTCATCTCAGACAGACCTAGATTTGGATTCCTTTGGTTAGATAGGAAAATAACAGGATGGAGAGAAGTTATGTATCTTGCTACTCTCCACTGCACTGATAGGGTGCAAACATACCTAAGAGGCTTCATGGGAGTGAATCCCCTCCTGTATTTCATACTTATTCATGTCACTTCTTGACTGTAGCAGCTACCATGGTTTATTGCACATCCTCTCTGCTATAATTCCCTTTCCCTGGCTTTTCAGATTGTGGCCATGCAGGTTGAAAGGGAATTTTGCCTTTACAGCATTCCCATAATGGACTGAATAATCTGAAAGCACTCAAAGAAGTAAATGTCCTACATTAATGTATAGGCAAGGTGTCTGTAAAAACATTACTGGTTTTGCAAGCATGAGTTTTGCAGTCATCAGGTTAATCAGCAGCTGATGAAATTAAATGGTGAAGTGCAGAAATATCAGCAATTCATTATGATGCTTAACAATTAGGAAAATAGCCCATGGGATGCATATTTGATCAGTGGATGGGGTTGATGGCACTGTTGATGACACATTACCGGTCTAGTGCAACGGAGTTCTGTCTCTTTTGTGTCTTTTTCTTTGCCCTAATATTGTGTGTGCTTTCCTTCATGCTCTTTGCTTGTTGTTTGTAGGCTTCTCTTTGGGCTGTTAATGATGATATTTTACACTGGCAAATGTTTCATTATCTTCAGCCACCAAACTGTGATCCAGAGCACAGCCTGGCTCGCCACAAACACCCTCACCAGCATCCTTAAAAGGCAAATCCTAAAGTGGGAAATGGAAAACCTGAAGTTAAAATTCTCTCATCTCCACGTGTCCCATTATCACAAATGGAAGATGGTTGAATATTATTCTACCAGTAATCATCACGTCAAGGCTAGAAATATTCTATCCACTGGGAGCCAGTGGATACTATGTTTTTTAAAATATTCTATATGCATGATAAGACTTTCTTCTCTGTTGGCTTGCTAATCATTTTGACTATTTCTTTTGAAGTAAGAAACAGATGGCAGCATTCACTGTAATAAGTGCAGAAAAACATGCCAGCCAATTAGGGATGTTTCAACTGACTGAAAACCTGGATCCTTTTCCAATATTTTGGTGATTTTTCCCTCCCTCTGTATGTCTAGAGGAAATTTTCATTTATCTTTTGTTTATTAGAATAATAAAATTAGAGATTAGAGGAATCTTACATCATTAAACCTCTAGTAATGAACCTAAGAACAAAGAGCTGAAATACAATTTATGAATTCTTTTGTTTTGCAAAGGTTTTGTATCTGCCAGAAGATTAAAAAAAATACCCAAATCAAATACCCTTGTTAATGTGAACCCCACCCCTCACTTGAAGGGCCAGTATAAACTGTATCTGTGTATGATTCTAAAATATTTACTATTTTTTCAAACTCTGCTTCATTCAAGAAGTTAATTTTCAAATATTGAATATTGTAGCATTTAAATACTTGTTTCATCAATCCTTAATGTTATGTCCCTGAAATTGTGATTCCAACAGTTCATTTCTCAGCAACATTTTGCAGGCAATATATGCCCTTCTCACTTCCTCATCAGGGAAGGTTACTGTTATCTCATTTCCTACCAAAATCAGGAAGAGTTCAAGATATTTTAGATCCCTCAGAAAGAGATTCTTCTTTGTCTTGTGCTATGAAACTGAAATTAGAGGTCACTGCTGAAAATGCAGGTCACTACTGATCTGTTCCTTAAGCACCTGTTAATGCATTTATCCCTTTATAGCAGTCAGTATTATTTGGACTACATAAAAAAGAGCATTTTGGCTTCTAATATGTATTTTAGTCCCTGCTTATGTAGTGCTTTGATCATTTTTTGTTAGATATTTTGTAGTCCTGTCCTTACTTTTCCACTATTTCACTTCAGGAGTAAAACTATGCAGATTTCAGTGCTTCAGGATTCTCAGTCTAGGTTTTTTTAAATTCAATTCTACTGCTCTCTGTTACAACATTTATATCCTTAAGATTATACCCTCTGAGTGTCTACTTTAATACCATTATGTATATTTTTCTACTAATCTTTTGGAATCACTCTTCTTCAATGACTTCTCAATTATAGTCAATGAGCTTCTAAGGATGTGACTTAAAGCAAAACTGGTGCCACTTATTAGGGTCGATTTAGCTTGTGAAAGATGAAATTCTGCTTCAGGCAGTAAAGCAATTTCGAAGCATCGTATTGGCTTTTATCAGGTTTGGTCTGCTCTTCCTAAATGAAGATATTCAGTCTGTTTACGGGTGACTATGGTCACTCTGGGAAGCATTTGGTGGTAGTTAAGGGTAAAATACTGATTGTTCTTCAAAATTAGAAACAACTGGTAGCTCTGCAGTGATGATTTAAATTTCTTTTTTAAATTCTTTCAAACCACAAAGCTGTGTGTTGTTCAGTGATTGAATGTGTTTGAACTTATGGAACTTTTCATTTAATGTTGCTCTCCATTGTTTTTGGCTAAAGCCCAAGCCTCACATCTTCTAGTTGCAGGATTCCTTTCTGCGAACTCCATCCTTTGCTGAAGCCTCAGTGTAACATGAGACCATCCCTGTTTCCCAGCAGGCAGCACATTAAAGGTCTGCCTGGTGACCAGCTGCAAAGACAGGTGTTTTCTGCTCCTATTTTTCCTTCTCCCTTTATTTGGTCTTATAACTGCCCTAATGTACTGTCAATTCCTGGGTGAAATGAATGATTGAAATTTATAAACTTGGAAAAACTCTGATTCAGACAGTGAGGAAATGGGGATTTTGGTCTAAAGTTGAGTGTTCTTAACTGCTTGTTTGCCACATTTTCTTTGGGCTGGCAAGAGGCTGAGCCAGACTGGAAATGCAGCTCATAAGGGTAACTGCAGGGATCACAGGCATTGAGCATTTATCTTTCCAGGACACTTAGCACAAAGTGCAGATGCTGGTGGAGCCTCAAGGTTTGGGTATGGCACACTCATACTCTGCACACAACCAAGTGTTTCCATGTACAAAGCTGGGTGAGCCCTCAGTGCATCCCTCACTGATATCTGTCCCATGTTGGGTCTGCCTCACTGCAGTCACAGGCTGTGTGAATCACAGACTACATCTGTAGTGTTCACAGACCTTCAAGAAGAATAAGTAAGGCCTGAGGATGGTGTGCAGTGAGATCCAGTCCAAGACTCAGTCCAGTTGCCTGCCCCATTATTGATGAACTGTAACTCTTTTCTCTGTTTTTGCCACTATTGTAGGCTCCCAATATCCTGTTTAAAATCTAATTGAAACTGTAGCTGCCTCTGCCACAGTCCATTTCTCATGCTTGCCTGCAAAGTACTGTGTACACCTCTGATGTTCTACTGGTAACACAGAATAACACATTTTAGGAGCAGATTATTTCTCAGAGGACAGCAACTGCTCTAACAACAAAGAAATGACACCTGGAATTCAAACTAATTCATAGCTTTAACTTTCTTACCAGTGAGATCAGCTCAATCCAGTAATGCTCTATCCATCACTTAACATATTTCTGGGTAAGATTTAATGCTCTACATCAATTAGCTAGAATTAATACTTAGATGGTGTAAACTGGGCCTGCTACAGCTAAGTATTGCAAAGGTCTGAACTCTGTGGTATTCTCATCAGATGACTATTTCCCATTGAGTTGAAATAACTTGTTCAGAATTCCTATGTGTCCATATTTTTTCAAGTCATATAACAAACCCCTTTGGAAAGCAGAGGTGGATCTGCTGACAGCTGTTGAGTTGATTCTTCACAGCTGCTAATTGTAGCATGGCTGAGTTTGCAATAGGGCATCACACAAAATATTTGTTTTATCTGGACAAGTCTGATAATGTGGAGAGGAGTAATTATTTTCTCCCCTGCTTATAATTGTCTAGAGATACCAAGAAAAAAGCAAACCTAGTGAGGATAAGTATCTTCTGGCATTTCTGAGGATCTACCTAAAGCCCAGGGTCCCTCAGATGATTTGCTGTCCTTTTGTAGTTCTGAGGAAACTTTGCTCTTTCTTTCCTCTTAAAGAGCAGGGATACTGGATGGGCATTTAGCAACAAGTCCTTCTGGCTTCAGAAGAGATTGGTTGAGCTGAAGAACTGCAGAATTTGTCTACCATTACAGTGGGTTGTTTATTTAGTGGGATACAAAAATATGCATGAATATGCAATGCTTTGTTCTATGTTCCTTTCAAATCAAGGGTTTATTCCTTTGATTTTGGCCATGGTTATGGCTTGAAACTTCTTCCCCTTAGGCTTCAGGACTTAAAATTTTGATTTAGGGTCTGGACGCATCTTGGCAATGTTGAGGCTGACTTTGGGATGAGTTGCTGTACCACAGCAGCTGTACCACAAGAAGAAAGTCACACGGCCTCTCTGTGGCCATGTACTGAGGCTGGCCCACAGAAGGGTATCTTTAAGTCCAAACAGCCATTCATCTTAGGCTTCACGTGCAGGAATGTGCTCTTGCACAGTAAGATTTCATTTTGACTCTCTTATGCTGATATGCTGTTGATTTCAGGGAGGTTTCATCCAATACTCCTTTGCCTGTTACGTGCAGAATTCAGTTCTGCTTGACATGGAAAGATCCCAACTTGTAGGGCCTTGACATACTTGACTAAAGAACAGACAGCAAGAAGGTAAAACTTTTTAGACATAGCTAATAATGTCTGCACCTTTCTTCCCCCACTGGGAAGTCCTTGAAGAGGACTTGAAGCCTTGAATGGACTGGTAGAAACTTGTATAAATGGGCTTGCCAGAAGGCTAGAAAGTTGTTTCATAGCTTGTGACTTATGAAGCATTTGGAAAACACTTCAAAATTTCAAGTGTGTATGGCCACACTCTCTATACAACACACCTTGAGGACCTCCTACCCTGCTGTGTTGAGAATTGAGAGCAATGCCAATCTTAAGGATCAATTTTCAGCTACTGCCTCCTTTTGAGCCTCTGATAGCATGAGAACATGGGCATGATCAAAAAGCAGTGGGGCTGGTATGTTCATGTGCTCCCTGTGGGCACATCCTGTGCTGCACCTACTGTAATCCTGAGTTGTGCCCTGGAAAAGGCCTGGTTTTGTCACAGATGGAAAGGTATTTACAGGTAAATCAGAACAGCCTCGGCTCTGAAAGACACAAGGATGTTTCTTTGTGAGGGAAGCCTCTAAAGAAAATTAAATAAGCAATCTTCTCTAAAGTACCATCACAGAATGCATTAGCTAGCAAAGGCAGCAATGTCAGAAATAGTGACAGAAAATAGCTTCTGAGAAAGTGAAATGTGTTTAAGTTCTTTCAAGTAATAAGGGATTTGCTTTCAGCTCTGTAGGAAATACAAGACTTGTTAAACATCAGATATGAGCTGAAGCTACAGTAGAATCTGTTTGCATTTCTGTATTTGGATTTCAAAAAAATTCCAGAGAGTTTATAACTAGGGACTTCTATCAACTTGTTGTTAATGTATGACACCTATATATAAACACAGGATCAGAAATGGAACTAAAAATGAATTTATATTCTGCAGATTGACAAGATGCCATACATCATCCAAGTTACAATATTTATTTCTGTATGTTTTAAGTAGAAGCAGCAAAGGAAAGACAATAAAAATTTGGATAACCCTCTTTAATAGCAGGCTAAGTTAAATTGAATTAAACTTGCAGTAAGCTGGTGAATATATCCACACAGTTACTGTGGCTCAGCCAATTTGCAGTAGCTTGAATTCCTTGCATCATCTGGCATGTGTAACTTTTCTGTTTTGGGTAGCAGGAAGCTGTTGGCTGCACAGATCACAGATATCTCAATTTTCCCAGGCTAATGGTATTTCTGGACTCCTCTCTACAAAAGATAGAATCTTATATTCCTTCATGGAGATTTTAGTTTATAAAGATACAGCTGTAGAAGTATCACTTATACTTTCAGCTTAAAAGGACCCAATTCTGCAAATCATGTCCTGTTAGTTCTTTTTCAAGATAGCTCATTGACATTTCTTGTTGTGTTTTTTCACACAAAAAATGCTACTCTAAATCTCACCCCAGTACTGCCCAAAAGCTGTGCATTGAGCTGGCACCTCTTTCTTTTGAAAACATTTGTAATTTCATTTTTGCACAGTAAGGAACACTGCTGCTATGAAAAACACCATCTTCTCCAAATATAGTTCTCACCATAGCATAATAACTATAATCCCATCATCAGATTCATCATGTTTTAATTTGACGAGATATTTCAGTAGTTAGAGGGTTTTGCACTAATAAATTTCTTTAGGTTAATGTGAAGTACCTTCAAATCATTGGAGATTTCATTGTGGAAAATGTTTTGCAAAGCTGCATATCCTAAATGGCTGCACTCCAGAGTCTGGAATTCAAATCTCATTTACCGTTAATGACTGGAAACCAGAAGATGTAGAAGTTTTTTCTAATATACTTAAAAGAATGTAGGGAAAAGGGGCTGATTTTTCAATTTCTGTGTAATGCAAATGGGTTTATTCAAGAAATTAGCTGTAAATAAAGGAAGTACTTGTCAGATACTAACTGGGAAATGTGCATAATATTTGAAGGCAATACTGTGAGATTTGACATGTTCTCAAGTAGTAGTAGGATACAGAGCTCATTTTGTTGCTTCAGAGTCATTTAGCAATTCCTTTCAGGTGTGATTGCAGAAAGGGCTCAGTGCTGGTCTGAAACCTCAAGTTCCAGAAGCCCAGTGGGAAGAGAGGAAGAGTTAAATGGATGGTGAGTGCTTTTTAAAGCCCCACATATGGGCCCCTAATGGGAGTTGTGTGCATGTGGGTGGGCTCTAACCTAGGAGTCTAATGTTCAGCTGGCAAATCGATGCTCATTATCCTTGGTCCTCCCTACACTAAGCCACCACCTGGGAATCAAGCGTCTAAAAAAAGACATTTGGAGTCTAAATATGGGCTCTTGTTTTCAAAACTATGTATTGACTTAGATAACATCTGTTTGAGTGGACTAATAGGAACTGTTTAGCTCTACACGCTTCCAGTATGCAATTAAAAATACAGTAGCTTCCATCCTAATTTTGGTAACTGACAGTTACAATTATGAACATTGAAAGGAATAATATTTTGCAATAAAGAAGTTTTTCTTTATTGCTTTGGGGGGAGTTATTTATCCATCTGCTACATCCCGTAGCAGTCATTACTTCCCCCATTCATACAAAGGAGCTCCTTCCAGTTTCCTCCAAAGAAAAAGCTTCTATTTTGAGGAGAAAGAAAACAAGCAAAATAGAGCAGAGAACAAATGATGTCTCTAAATATTAATGAAGGACTTGTAGTAGGTCTTGCCAAATACTGTGGACTAATCAGGCTCTTGATGGGCCACAGAGTTCCCATAGCCACAAGTAGTAGACTAAGAAACTTGGATTCTATTTCTGTCTTTGCCATTGACTGGCTGGTGTAACCCTTGGCCAGACATTTAATTCCCTTGTGGTTTTGTTTTCCCTATTACACATAGCCTGTTTTGTCTGTTTGGTTTGTAAGCTTGCCTGGACAAGGATTGTCTCTGGTGATGTTTGTATAATGCCAAGCTGAGAGGGTTTCAGTCTTGGCTGGACCTTTGACGTGCTACCTGGGTATAATATTATTGTCATGTTAGTACAGTTATTGGTTATGCCAGTTCATGTTGCACTGACAGTTTGCTTCTTTGACTCTTGGTACTGTAGGGGAACTCAGAATGGTCTCTGTGTATTCCCACAGCAGGCATTGTTGAGCTATAGAAATAAAATAATCATAACAAAGAATTAGCTGGAGCCTTCTGTGCAATCCTGGCACCATTTGAGTTGTAACAAACTCTTCCTTTCTTTGGGCTGAACCAGTATTGGGATAGAGATTGTCATGCTTTGAATGGGAGCCACAGTCTCTGCAAGGGACCGAGTGACTGTGGCTGGTCACTTCCCTTGGGTTAAGCACCTCTTTTCAGAGCCATGGCACTTGCTGGCTCTGCAGGGATGTCATGGGCTTGATGTGCTCAGACACTGAATTACCCTGGGTCTCACCCAGTTCTCCTCTGGGCACAAGAGGAATCCCACTCCCTTTGCATGGGAATGTAAAGGGGATAGAGATAAACTGGATGTCACACTGTTAAGCTGGCTACAGATAAGAGGTTTTTAGGATCAAAGACACTCATGGCAATTTTATGAATAGAAATAAAGTCAGAGGAATATTCCTAGAAAGACTCAATGTCTTATCTGTGTTCTAAATGGCTTTGTCAGTCTGCCTCTCAACTTTTCAAATGTTGCCCTACATGTGACTGCTTTCACAGGCCCTCTGAAATCAGCCCTGCTGGTACTCACTTGTACTGCTGCTGCTATGCAGTGTGGCAACCAAGCACGAGACCATCCTTGTGGGCTGTGAGCAGGAGACGTTTTCTGTCCTGAGACATAAACAGGCAGATCTCTTCACCCACTGTATTTTAAGGCGTGCCTTTGAGAGCTTTCAGAAAGGGGATGGGAACAAAACTTAACCCATAAATGGAAACCCCCAAAACTTTGGCCTAGGGGAGAAGCTGGCACTGTTCATAAGTAGAAGATTCTGAGGCGTGACTTCAGAGATTGGAGCAATGTCTGTGGCATACTTTTCACCGAGGCAAATGGTGAGCTGTTGTGGCTGTAGCAGAAGCAGCTTCACAATACTCACAGAACAGGAATAGCACCAGAGGGAACAGTGCAGCAGGTAAGAAAATTGCCTTTGTTTTTAAGTAAGTCTCACTTTGATAAATATATTCTTGAGCAGCTCAGACCTTACACATTAAATAAATTATCATGATCAGTTTGGCATGTTCCAGCAAACAGGTACCAAGCACTATTGATAGGAAGAGTTGTAATCTGGGGAGTAATGGATCATGTCTGAGTAAGAGATTATTATGGTCATCTTTTGGGAATATGTAAAATCGGGAAATTTGAGAAATGCCTATTTGTTCAAACTGTTACAAATGGTGGCTTTTGCTAAGTATGAGGCAATTCCTGTTGCTGAAATGCATATTTATACTTGAAGTTTTTCCACAGCAGTGTGGAGAATTAAATGTCTTAATTATATTGATTTAAATGACATGAATTTAGGTAAAAAGTATAGGCCTTGTTCCATAAAGGTCTGAAACCCCTTGTAGCACCCCATGAAATCCAGTCCCTTCTCATGACACTTTCCCCTTTAACTGAGCAGTGTGTGACTGCTGACGATGTGAATCTGTGATCACCTGTTTGCTTATGATGATCTGTTTTGAATCTTCTTGGAGGTGTGTACAAAATGTTTGCTTTAGCTGGGATGGCCAGAGTGTCCCATGTTTATACAGCAACCAGAACACTTGTTTTGTGGCTGGGCCTCTGAGGAGCTTGTGCCATTCAAAAAAGAGGGTGCAGTAAAGAAAGAAATTGTTCTGTTGCTGGATTTAGTGTGGCTTTCAGTGCACACATGTGCTAAATGAAATCTGGGCAAAAGTTTTGTTCTCTAGTCTTACTGTTAATTTCCAAATGTGTCTGAAAAACCTGCTTAGGGCTTGACCTTGTAAGGCGCTGAGCACGTTTGGGAGCTTCAGATGTTGCTCAACACTGAACACAAGTTCTTCTCTCTTAAAAGAAATGGTTGCACTTTGAACAGAGGCAGCTTGGAGTTCTCTGAAATGGCAAATATTTTGGAAGAGGCATAAATTACTGATGGCTTTTGCAACACTGGGCTCTTTGGAAACATTCCCCTTGAATAATATTAAAAGCAATTCCAACTTATGTAATTTAGCTCATCCCTATCATCAGCACCAATAAAAAAACCATTTACAGATTCCAGGCTCACCAGGACCTTTCCAAGAGCTGGCATACTCAGAGCCAAGTAACTTATGAACAATGACTATTGATCTCAACAAGTGTGTCTGTTCTTGCAGGGTGTTTGTGTGTGCTGAACTGGCACCAGCGGTCAAGAGCTGCAGTTGCTGTTGTTAAACCTTCATTGGTATCTATCAGAATTGCTACCAAAGTTGCTTTGGCAGATAAAATCATGCAGTGTCTGAGAGGTTACCTAGGTGTGATCTATTAATTCCTGCACAATTTATATCTATTAAGTTGTATTTTAGCTTAAGGGTTGTGAAAGCACTAAGAGTTTTAATTGGTTTTTTTTGGCCTCTACGTACACCATGTTTTGTCGTGCTACTGTATACCCTTAGAAGAATTGCCTTTGTGTTGCACATCAGAAGATTTGGGTGTGAAGGGAACTATAGCCATGATTTTACAAAGGCCCTTATTTTATAAGGTTTTACCTATATGCAACACAGTCCCTACTGCGGTTTGAGCTCATTCAGCTCCATCTTGTACTCTCACTAAATTTCTGTGATCCTATGGCAGACTTCCTAGGCCATTTTTCAATCCTCATGCTATTCCAAAATATGTTCCACCTGCCTCACAACAGTGGTATGAGATGATGAGATGCCTTTAGTTTCCCTGTCAGGATGGAGGATACACCTAAGGCACACCATAAAAAGTCTGCCTTTTTCTTATCTACTCCTAGTGCTTTTTCATTCACCGAATTGAAACCTATTGGCTTTTGCACCAGTGGCCAACTTAAAAGTATTAAATGTCCCATCTGCCTTCAGGCTGATATCACATTCATCTTCTGTAGCAGAGCTGTCCCCTGGCCCTGTGTCTATGCTGGCAGGTACAAACTCTTTGCAAGTGGCACCAGGCCTAGCCTTGGCCTGTGCTTGTGTTTGCACCTGCAGGCTGCTTGGAGGGCTGTCCTCATTCCCCTCTGTCCTGTGTATTCCTTAAGGATTCCTGTCACATCCTTGGTGACACAGTCATGTGTTCTTCATGGCTTCCACTCAAGCTTCAGGACAAGTGTCTGTCAAATTGAAATATCATATAAAGAGTTATTGTGAGGTCCTTTTGTGCTTTCTCTCTAAATTCTTTTCCCGGATCCAGGTCATTTGCTCATCCCAACACACACTGGACCTTGCTGCTCAGCTTTAGCTGGGAATGGCTCTTCTGCTTCCTTGTGCTTTTTGTTTATTTAGAGCTTTGTTTATTAGAGCTTGTTGTTGTTGTTTCATTTCTGAGTATGCAATACTCAGATGGCTGCAATCCCACTGCCTAATTAACAACAAAATACCAAGAACATTGCAGTGTTTCTGAATCCCTTTCTCTGCATCGTTCTGTTGTGTGACTGATTTCTCTTTGCAGGCACCCATCGCTTGCAGGTGGAGGGTGAGCATCACTCAGTTGTCTTAATTAAGGGCCTAAAGAGTTTAGGGAATAGTGAAAGACACTACAGAGGTATGAAAATACCCTTAAGATGTAAACAAAGTACTTTTCTCATTTCCTGAAGGCCACAGCTTCTGTGAAGCTTCAGAATCTCTGTTCTCGCAGGCAGAAGACAACAAATACATATTTTTACACTGAGCACCATGTGCTGTATTCAGTGAGGTTGTGCAGGGCTTTAAACCTCTTGCAAGAGATCTGTTGCACTCTGTAAAACTGCTTGGCTATGTGTAAAAAAAATTTCCCTGTACCCTTACTAGACTTCTAGAGTCTAGGAACATCTTCCTTAAAGACAGAACTAGGAGAAGGAACAACTTCTACAACTATGGAGAAGGGAAAGAAAGGTACACAGCCTTTGTAATACCCATGCAATATGAATTCATCCTGCCTCAGAAGGATAAAAAATTGCAAGGGAGAGGAGAGCAAAGATGTGTGTTCTGGGCTTTTAAGTTGATATTTGCCCTTTTTGCATGTTTGCAGGATCACCATCTGCATAATTGAATTGGCAAATGTATAAAGCTGTAGTCAAAGCCTTTGTTTTGTATTGCACAATGAGATATTGTATTTCATTTCTCCTGTAAGATGCTTTATACTGTTCCAGAGTGTCTTTTTCTGGCTCAAAGCAAATACTTTTAATAACTGAGACTGACCAAAAGGATGTTGTCTTCTTCTGTAGTTTAGGCATGAGGTATGATAGCTCACTTTGTTACTGTCAAAGAATGGATTTTTTCACTCCATTGGCAACATGTTTAATTCTGGATCTTGTTATTCTGCTCTGCCTCTGCTGCCATTTGCCAGGACAGCAAGAGGAGAGGGAAGAGGAATTTTGCCTTTGAATGTTCTGCTGAAGTCACTCATTTTCATTGAGAGGCAAAAGAATGTTTGGTCCTATTTGGAAATTAGTTCTGCAAATTGACTGACACATTGCTGGAAGAATAAATAGTAAAATACAGGGTTGCTTGTCTATATCTGACAATGTGGATTTCTTGTGAAAAATTGAAGTACTGGATAGCACCCAAATGTAAAATCTTGTGCTGGCTAAAAAGTGAAGTGTTCTTAAAATCAGCTTCATCTGATTTTGGCTGTAGGCTGAAAGGGCTAGAAGTTCAGACTCATTCCAACAATCACTTGGTGAGATTGCAACTCCTTACCTTTCTGGTGAAACCATCCTGTTCGATTAGGGCTTGATTATCTTTTCAAATCACTTTCATGTGAGGAAAATACCACTGATTTCATCCAGTGGTTCACCCAGGGGAGTGTCCTCCTCCTTTTCCTGCTCCAGCAGGCAGGTTTTATGTGAGTAGCTTTGAGGAGGGTCCACGCTGAGAGTCCTTGCAGTGTGTAATTCAGAGGCCTGGAGGATTTTGTCAATAGATCCTTCTTTCCATAAATATCTGTTGCACAGTGTCATTCTGGGAGCAAAATGTCGCTGGCTGATCCCCACGCTGCCCTTCCTGCCCTGCTCCACACGGCCCTGCCATGCCAAGGGGCTGTGGCTGCACTGCCACTGCATCTGTGGGGTCCTGCCTTCTCATTCAGGAGATTTTTCATTTGCATTCTGGCTGAAATGTCCTGAACAATGACTTTGGGAACATGGGGCTTGGTGTGGTCATGGCTTTTCACTTGAGGTCTGTTTTTTGGGGTGCGTGTCCTCTGTGGCTAATGATGGCAGGGCAGCTGTGGGGATGGAGCAGAGCCGCACTAAACTATCTGGGCACACAGGGATCACTGGGATTCTGCTAATGTGGGACTCTTAGACCCTCAGCTAGGGCTCTTGCACCTTGTCAGCTTGTGTGCTGTCACAGCTACAGTGTGATATGTGCCTGTGTTGGCTGGATGTGTTCCTGCTCCTGGGAGAACTACAGCACCTCAGGCCATCAGAACTCCCACCTGGAGATGCAGGCTCTCAGACTGGCCAGGTGGATGCTCACAGGAGCAGGGCAGCATCCAGTACCTTTGGATAGGTTGCTGATTACCAAAACCCCACTATCAAGAAGTCTGGATAAGATTTTAAGACAGGTTAGATCCAATTCATTTTATTTGGGAGTAATGCAATGCTGCCTTTTGGTAGCAATATTCAGTTTCATGTAACTGTTTGGGAAGGATGGACTTGTCCTGATGGCAGGTATCACCAGTTCCAGAGGCACTTGGACTCCAAAGCCAGGCTTGGACTACACCCCTCAAGTTGCTGAGAAAGTCTCAGATCCAAGCATATCCCACAAAGGAAGTGCTTGAACACTAGGATGTGAATGTTCCAGTTCTGGCCTATTGCAGTCAAATTTTGTAATGAATCCAGAGCAGGAGTTTCTATACATTTTTTCAGATTCTGCTCAGACTATATGCTTAGACTACAGTGTGTCACTTTTCTAAATGGGAAGTCTATGATTCCACAATTTTTGGCTGTGTAAGCCACCTCCAGCTCTGTGCAACAGGATGGTGGGCTCTCTTTGGTGTGTTGATATGCACATATGGTACAGAGACAGTTGGTGAATTCTAAGGGAATGACCTTCAGGACTGACATTCTTCTATATTTTCATGATTTTGGCATGCTGTGGTGGATTTGTTCATTCCTCTTTCATCTCTTCTGAGTGAAAAACTCTGCAGTCTTCCAGACAGCGTCTCTCTCTGTCTCTCTTTCTCTCACTCACTCCGACCATCTGTTCCCAGATTACAGATTTCTCTGCATGAGTACCAGGTAACAGACGTGACTTTGCCCAATAACTACAGCAAAAAAGGCTTTCACACACTCTCCACAATCTGTGAACATATGATCAGTCTAGGATAACATGTCGTGCCAAACACACACCAGAGACATTTATATGCAGTAACAGAATGAACCCTAAAATCAGGTACTTGGCAACCCCAAACCTGACGTTTCTTCTGCATGGTTTGAAAAGAGGCCTCTGTGCCCACAAGAAAGTCTGTGTTCCTGCCCTGGTGCCTTTTACTCGGGGCAGAAGAATAAAATCCTTCTCTCAGGTTTTGCTTAAAGAGAAGCTGGCAATATCTCACTGCCCTGTGTCAGTCCTTGAGGCTGGTGTGGGAATGAGGTCTCTGTTCTCTACTGGCAGCTCCATAATGAGCATTTGCCAAGTGATGGGAGACATCAGAAAGGACATTTTATCCATCTTTTATCATCTTCACTGGATTCCTGCTCATTCTGGGATATAGAGACAGACTGATATCCTATACATAACTGTGTGTATATAATAAATCTTCAATTTGAGCACTTTTATCCCCTCTCCCATTGTCACATCAGCCCTCAATAGATCCTAACGAGACTGAATATTAAAGCAGGTTTTTTTTTTTAATTTGAGGAAGCTGCTGCTCACTTACTCAATGGCCATTGAACCCTGAATTGCCTGAACCCTATACTGCTCTTTTAATATTTATTTTTTGTAATGGTTGAAAAGTTAGGGAGCTGACTTGAAGTTGAGGACCCATGTGGGGGTACCAAAGAGGAATAAAGCACAAAGCAATGGTTTGTTAAGCTATCACACAATCCGTGGGCCAAGGTTAATCTTTTATCTCTGCTACAGGGTATGTACTGCAACAGGTTCCAACACACTGGTAATATATTTATTTTTGATAAGCAGATGTGTATGTTAAATGTCTCATGTTAGTCTTGTCGACTCCAGTGACTTGAAATAAGGAAAAGATCTTAGACAAATTAGTACCCAAGAGAATCTGTTACAGAAGCTAGAAGGGAATTTGCTAGTAAATATTCCTTTTAAATGCCTTTTACAATATTATTTACTATCCCTTGTATTTCTGATGAGAAAAATAATTGGTCATCTGCTACGCAGCACTACAGGAAAAAATATTTTGAGCAACTCAAGACCCGAGTGCACAAAGTTTTCCCAAATGTGAGAGAATTTCAATAGATTGTATCTATGTGCACTAGCAACCACAGAAACAAAACTATAAAATAATGTTCAGAGAGTTGGGATGCACATGATGTATTCATGTATTATTAACCTGCCTCATATGGCCCTGCCTGAGTCTTGTTTCCCAAGAGCCAACATCCACTGTCACTGTTACAATGTGAAAAACAAGAGTGGTAGAACAGTATTTTGACAAGTCTCAGCTGGAAAAAGAATGCTTCCTCCTAAACGTGGTGCAAACACAGGGCCGAGAGATGCTGTGAGTGTCTGATGGGTGGGATCCAGGACAAAAGACAGCGAGTGTGTACAATTTGCAAGCTGTGAGTGTGTAAGCTATTGCTGTGTGCTTACCTGGGACCTCAAACTTGCTGCTCTATGTTTAATTGAGGGGGATGCTGCTTTTGGGATGAGTTTACATGTCTTCTGAATGTCTACAAATGTTTACTTATTTAACGGGCATCATCATTTACTGTGCTGCTTTGTGTCTCAAATACACAAATCTAATGAGGCATTGCTGATGTTAAAGCTTCATTTCACATCCCAAAGTACAGGTGACTTTTATCATATGGTACAGAAATTACCAGCAAGCTCCCAGTTAAAACACAACCTTGGTCTGATGCTTGACACACTGAAACAGTTTCTCTTCTGGTTCTGCCCTGTTTGCTGTGTGCTAACAGCTCCTTTTGGGTCCTAAAGACGACTTCGTACATGTAGGAGATGCAGTAGGGTGATTGTGGAGGTTAACCTCACATTTCCTCATACTGTGAAAATATTTTAGCCACTCAGTACTGCTTGGGCTTCACTGAGAAATTGGGGAAGGCTGTTCTCAGAGCTGGGCAGAGGCACTGGGCTGTGTCTGTGGGGCTGGGTGATGATGTGAGTGCATTGGGTGTGCAGGGCTGAGCTTGGGTGCCTGTCTCTCCCTCAGGTACACCAAAGGAAGGGCTTTCTCCACTTCCCTCTCTTCAAAGCAGGAATCATTTCCCCAGGGAGTTTGCAATTGTTTCTAGAGCCTAGAGGTAAAAGTGCAGTGTGTTTCTGGTACACAGCACAGGAAAACTTGTCTATTCCAGCTTTTGTCCAGGGCAATTCTCTTGTGCAGTCAGAGCAGCAAACAATTGCTGAGCAAAAACACACACAAATATTTGAGAATGAAATGTAGTTATAGACTAATAAAAAACAAATCATTCATTGCTATTCTTTCCTGAAGATTAGCTCTCAATTTGGAAGAAATCTCCATTTATCCAAGGTACCCTCCTGCCTCTGCATTGGAGAAAAGAAGAAAAGCAGTTATTTAAGCTATGGAATGGTAATATCTTTGTCAGAAGAATTACTGTGTTCTGAAAATCAAACTGATCTGGGTGTGATTACCTCTGTGAAGAGGTTTATGTTTTCAGCATTAGGTAGAAGGTGTTAAATAAGTGTTGACTCAGGCTTCTGCATTTTCTCTCTAATTTCCCACATCTTAATTCTTTACTTTGGGTAATTGCTTCTGAAACTTGAAACTAAATCTTTTAATTTTAATGTTCTTTTTTGTGCTTCTTTCACTACTTCATCCACATCTTTCTGCTTTAATGCTACAATAGTGTGTGGGAGGATTAGTTACACTGATTAAAAAAATAAAAACTGGAGCAAGAATGAATTAATCTACAAGCCAGACGCCTTTTTTAAGCAAAGTAGGGAGAATAATATATATAATTAGCAAGACTTCTGCTTACTGTATACTCTAATGTAATATATTAGCCATCTCATTATTTTAAAATATTAATTGCCTTGAAATTGGTAGCTACTGTTGTTAATAGCCAATTAGGGCTACTCTTAAAAGGGAGCTATTTACTGACAATAATTAAATCTTAGAAAATTGAGGTACTGAGCCACATTTGCTTTCATACTCTTTGTTTATTCCTTTTCAGAATCTATAATTTAATGTTTCTCCCTTTAAACAGAAGGGCAAAGAGAGACAAACACATGTTCTATAAAAGGTATTTACATTGGTAAAAAATAGAGCAAAAGACTTTTTATTTTTTCTCCTTTTTGTTAATATAAGTGTCCAAATACTCAGTAAAACACGTGATGGAGTGGAAGCCCATCTGTTTACTGCTCTCTGCAGTGCTCTTTGCATTGTACCTGTGCTCCACAGCAGCATGATTGATACCAGCACAGCCTCTGCCTTATTCCTGGAAGTATTTTTCTCATTTAATGGTTATGTTCTCAGGACAGAGATCACATTCCTATTCACCAAGCTCCAGTTCTGCAAAATCCGTTCTCCTGTTTCACTCAAAACTTTTGCATCCATTTCCTTCCATGTTATTATAAATTGTTATTTATTATAAAATAATAATAAATATATGTTATATATTATGTTATTACATACAGCTTACTGAATGGTGGGTAGGGGGAAGGGCTAGAGAAAGCTAATTCTTTTTTTTTTTGGCATTAAATTCTGCATAGAGAAAGGGATATACAGAAGTGCCCAACTGTGACTGCGAGCTTTGGCAGCTATGAAGGCTGTAGATAATTTTCTTTTTGACTGTCATAGCTGGACAGTTACAGAACCTACAGAGAAGACAGTGGCAAATATTCTCTGAATAACAGAAATATGGGTTGTTCTGTCATTTTTCCCTGGCTGGTATGCTTGTCCTGAGCAGCAGGATGTGACATCTCCCTGAAACAAGGACATGATGGATACAGGAAATTCAGCACTTGCCCAGTCAGTCCCCCCTGTCAGTGGGATCCTAATTTAGCATCTCCTATCAACAACTAGTTTGACTGAGATTTTGGTTTTTCTTTTTTAATGGTGGTGTCAGTTGGTTGTAGTTGATGTCAATAAAGTGTTACCATACAAGGAAAATACAGGGAACATTACAAGCATCTTCCCAAAGTTTTCTTACCCCCTGCTTCCTCCACCTCCATGATGTATTACCTGGAGTTGCCTTGGCCCTGGCAAGGCAACCTTTCACCCTTTGAAACGTGCTTACCTCCTTTTTTTAAGTGCAGGGAGCCCCTGGAGAATGTACCTCAGACAATGCATCCCAAACCTGAAATCAGTTGTAGGGCAAGCTGGGACTCCCACAAAGTTCACTCCTGTGCTTAATTCAGAAGTCAAGAATGGATTTGACTAACTTAATAAAGGAGTTAAGGAAACTGATATAGCACAGAGCTCTTATGAAACACTTAAACAAAGGTTTACAAACTTTCTCCAGAGACAGAACTAAGACGGGCACTGTAATCTTATAGGAGTTTGTTTATGAAATGGCTCAAGGGATAAAACTGTAAAAACAAATTATGAACTCCTTCCACCCATTCCCAAATTTCCATGTGAAAAAGTGCACCAATTATTACAGTTCTTTCTTCCTTATTGTGGTATTTATCTTGTCTGTTTTATGATTTCTTCCCCTATAAAGTTGAATTTGGATTATTATCTCCTTTAGGAAAATCCTGTAGCTGTTGTTATACCACGTCACAGGACAGACATTCATGCAAATAAAGACAAACCATCTTAAATGTCTTTGCTGTACTCTGTGCTTTGTACTTTTGAGCAACAGGTAAAGATTATTCTAGAGTTTTATCCTGTAATGGTCCATCTCCTGCCTTCCAGGCTCCTAAACTTCAGTATGACATTTAGGTTTGCTTCCTCTCTTTCTTTCCCTGCCGTAGTACCCACTGTAACTCACTCTGCAATACCTGCTAGGAAACAGGACTATTACTATGTGAACAAAGTACTTGGAAAAACTATAAAAAAACCCCCACATTCCCCAAGCTACCTATATCCAATGAAACCAGTAATTTTTTTACGGAACTAGGACAGTGGAAACCACAAAACCTTTCAGTTCCCATGCAGCTCCAGCCCACAAACACACAGCTCAATGCAAGTCCTCAAGTGAATACAACTTACTCTCTTTGACTTTTACACATTGGAAAACCTACTCTTAAATACCAAAATGAATAAGCTTTCCAACCATCTTCACTGATAAAAAAACCACACATACCATTTGTATGTTCTCCTAGCAGAGAGAAACACCATTTCAGGAATCTATCTGCTTATAATTAGAAAAGATTGCTGGTGTCCAAGGTGGAGATAACAAGTAGAATAATGACATGTTATGTTGTACTGAACTGAGGCTATGTGACAAGAACTTAAACTGTGATGGAGTGGCAAAGCTCCTTTTCATGCTCATTGTTAATGAGGGTACAGCACTATGCTGAAAAGGCTTGCTCCTGTTTTGCATTGAAGTGAGGGGGAGCACTAATTTAAGGAGACCCGATTCTCTTTAGAAGATATTACTAATGTTCCTAATGTTTCCAGTTACTGAAATCCAGATTTTTATGTTGTGCCTGCAGCTTGTTGTAGTTGTTATAAACTGTACAGAGCTTCTTGGTCCAAGGTGTGTGTAAGCAATATCTGAGCAGCAGTCATCATCCCTGTGCTCTCTGAAAGGTGAGTGAAGCAAAGCACAACTGGAGAAAGATTGCTCTGGGCTGGGCTCCCACAGATCTGATCTCCTAGCTGAGTGTTCCTGGGTGGGAGGGCTCCTGCAGGAGCTCACTGGTGAGGGTCTGTGGGTGCTGTGTGTGCACATCACTGCTCTGCTTCCCTGGGTGGCACAGACAGGAATGGCTGGTATGGCCGTGCCTCTCAAACAAGCACCACCCCCTCCATCCACCCAAACCACCCCAGCACCAAACCTCGAGAGATGGCTCTTTCTGCTGTACTTGTGACATACAAAGGTGGACAGTGCCGTGGCAGAGAACTGCTGTGCAGCTCCTTCAGTTTTACCTTCAATGCAAGTTCTCTGAAGGGTCCTGTGAATTACATGAGGATGGATCTTTTTAGGATACTATAGATATTAGGCAAGTTAACCCTGTTTTATACAGAAAGAAGTGATTTCTCCTCTTCACAGTGTGCTGAGCTTGAATTTAATTTGCAGTGAGGTAAAAGTCCATTCAGTAAACCAGTCTTGCCTTGAAGTAAATATGTCTTAGCTTTTGAGCTTTTGTCAGGAAACTGAATTTCCTGAACCATTACAAGGAAGAAAATGCTGTTTTGCAAAAATTCAGCACTTGCCAAATTAGGAACTGACAGATCTCTCACCGACATGTTTCTTATTTGCTCTAAAGTCAGTCTTGTTTTGTTTTGTATTTCTAAAGACATTTAGAGAGGGAAATAAAATGTAATTTTGCAAGTTACACATGAACAAACATCCCCACATAGAGCAATGGAAGTCCTTCAGCTCACCCAAAAGTAAGAAGAACCTTTCTGAAGACCTGATGTAGAGCTGTTTGCTGTCTGGTATGGTTCACTGAGGACAGGGTCCTAGGCATGGCCCTGTTACACCTCTGTCATACCTAGCAATAATTACAGATGAGCTGGGAGCTGTGTGTGGAGAGTGATGGTGTTTGAGAGTCAGACTTGAGGAATCAAACACTGCAGTTTTGCAGCAGGCTTCTAGATTTTGTTGAGAAGGAATGGTACAACTTGCCGCATTTATTGCCCATGCACAGGTCACCATGTAGCTGAATTTGAATATTTATGTGGGTTACATGTATTGTCACTTCATCCTGTGGCAGCTGCTGCTGCAGTGAGAGGCTGTGAGGCCTTTGCTGGGGATGGAGGGATGAACCTCTGCACAGGCTGCATGCAAGAGAGCATGTACTGCCCACTTCCAAAGGTACACCTTCTTTTCCTGACACTTAAAACTGGTGAAGCCCATGTCCAAGTGTGCTACTTATTACCTAAAATTATATTCTAAGTGGCTTTTAAGCCTGTTGCCAGGCTTCAAATTACAAATGATCTTGGCACCTAGTGCATTATTACAATGTTTTTTTCTGTAAACAAAGCAAGCAGATTTCATGGCAGCATTAAAGACGCATGATTTTGAGATACCAAATAGTTTTTTCATGGTCCTGCTGATGCAAGGGATCAGATTTAGCCTGTGGAAAGATTAATATAGATATCATGTGACATCTTCTCTGTGACCCCTGCTCAAGCACAGTGCTTTGTCGTGTCATCCCTCACCCATTTGTCAGCCATACCTAATTGATTAGGCTACTGTAACATTTTTATTCTGCACGTGAAGCTCCCTCCTCAGCAATCTCTCCCTCCCAAAATGTACATTCATCATTAATTACAAAATCAATGGAAGAGATGGTCTGGACATATACAATTGATAGCTTCCCCCTTCAGATTAGCATAACCTCCCAATTCATTACGTGGAGTGAATAATACAGTTGCTGCCACCATGAAAGCGGGCAGGTCACCTGCTGTAAATTTCTTAACAAAATGTGGTGTCAGGAGCCTTTTCATTTGCTGAGTGTTTACTGCATGTTTGGAGGAGCCCGTCCTCTTTCTGAGCTTTTCTCTTGGCAAAGAAACAATCATAAATTTAGACAAATAAATGCTTAAATGTTAAAAGACTGAGAAGTTCCATCTGAAAGCTCCAGTGCTTAAAGTGAATCCTGCAGAGTGCTGACACTGCAACTGTGAATAAGATATTAAAAAAAGATGAAAGGATCAAAAAATTTGGTCCCTGTGAACCCTGTAATGTTTCTTGCATGAGAAAGGTAATGGGAATTTAGGCCACAGTGTGCATACTTTCCTGTGTTTTAGCATATTAAAACATTGAAATCTCCCAGATTTTTAAATTTTTTTTTTCTCTGTACTATATTTGGATTAGAGTCTTCCATTCCCCTTTCCTCAAATAAAATATGCTTCCAGTCACATTTTCCAAAATAGTCTCTTTGGTCTTTTAGTAGCTACCCCCGTACAACTTTACGAGTCAGGTCAAGTATGAAATAGATGCAACATTTCCTGTAAGAGTCAGAAATTTAGCCAATATTAAATAAGTATTCCCTTAATATAAGGATAGAAGGATAACACTTTTTTTTTAATGACAATTGATGATCAGGCTCTGATATTGTTCTCCATGTTGTACCTTACTTCAGTAGCTTCACTAAAATTAATTTTACATAAGGAGATGGACAACAAAGTCCTCCTGTCATTGCCAGGACACTGGAATTTTTATGCTGAATAGAAATTATCACAAGATCTACCTATATATGAAGCATGTATATCTTAAATTATAAGATAGGAAAGATGATTTAGACATTTAAGTAAAGGGAATGTATGCTTTCAAATCCCATAAACATTAACAGAGATTTTATTGGAGTTTTAGGGGGAGTAAAACATTCCAAATTAATTGACTGCAAGAGAGCCATTCACCTCAGCAGGATTTGGACCAGGTTTCAAGTGATTTAGTGACTTTAATGGACTTTATTCTAGGGATTATAAAATCAAGCCTTGTAATGTTTAAATTGGGGTTATAAAAAAAAGGTAGGAACTGAACTGAAGCTTTATTAGAAAATGTCGTCTGTAATAAATAAATTAGGTACAATACCTGAAGCAAGACTAATACTAGTATTTACAACAAAATTCAGGCCAGACTATGAATAAGAATATTGATAATTGTCTTCCATGGTATTAAATTGTAATGTATTTATCTATGTGTTAGAGGTCAATGGGAAATACAGATGGTGGCAAACATGCCTTACCCAGACATGTCTTTATCTAGTTTGGTATGAACAGAAAGTTGTGATCTGATTTTATTAGTACTTCTGGATTGTCCCTTGAACTAATTTTGCAAAACTCCCAATGTGATTGCCATCCACGGGTTTTATTTAGATCTCAGTGAGGAAAATTACTGCAATCTTCTGCTCTTCAAATGTACATTCTGAGTCAGATATTCCTTTCCCAAAAACTTTCCAATAGGATTCACTGGTGAAAATCCAATTGCAAAATCAAAGTCTTTGTCTGCTAAAATAGTGATGTCTTTCAGCACACAAAATAAGGGCAGAGTGCATGCAATGATTGAAGCCATACTTCTGGTGGTACTTCCCTGTCAAATATATATTTCTATTATTTGTTTCAGTATTTCTCATGTTCCAAATCATGGGACTTTCCTCTATTTGTCAACTCCTCAATCATCTGGCAGGTTTTCCTAGCTGCTGTTTTCCAGTAACCAGAATTCAATGATATTACCAAAATCCTCGCCAGAACCCCTTTGTCTCATTTCAAATGATTCTTGCACAGCCTCCTGGGGTGCTGTGCAAACCTCAGCAGATGTGTGTGGCACCTTTCCTGCCTCACCCAAACCGGATATGCAGCTCTGTCACTGCAGCAGCACATGGAAAAGGGAAAGATGGATGAACCCCATCTGATTATTTCTGCAAGAATAAGGTTTTCTTAGCTAAATAGAGGCCCTTTTCATGGGAAAAAATCCCTTGCAGACTATTGGCCTGTGTAACTACATTTATGAAGTTTTCTAAAAGCACATTATTGATTTGTTTGTGATGCATTGTTTCTACATTTTATTATATAAAATGTAGGAGCCTTTATAAAATGCAGATTAGTGATCTAGTCCTAGAAATATTTACTCAAAGTTTTAAAACTCCAATTATTTGACCTGATTGTACGGCTATTCATTCTTTAAAAAAAAAAAAAAAAAAGAGAAGGCCCTGTAGTATATCTGTATTGGGAATTAAAGAAAAAAGTTCACAATTACCTCAAAAAGCTGTTAATATTACTTTTGGAGTAATTTCAAAGTTCACAAATTGTGTGTTTCTCTTATAGTCTAATGGCTTACAAAATTTCATGTTTAAAATATGATTTTTTTTTAATAACAGGAAGAAAAAAAATTAAATATGTTTCAGTTCTAGAACTTGTTTTCTAAGTTTCAGCCCGGAGCAAAATTTTTATGGTTGAGTTACAAACCTCTGAAAATAGGGGTTTACAATGGAAACACTGACACCACTTTAACTATGGCAGCACTGGCAGAGCAGTGTAATATACACTAGAAATAGAAAGCAAGATTAGAGATGACATTTAGGACATGAGGCCTTCTCCAGGCTGTGGGAAAAATAACTGTGGTCTATTTTTTTCCACAGCCTGAAAAAGGCCTTCTGGTCTGAGTGTCATCTCTAATCTTATTTCCCATTCATACCACTCATTTAACTAACTCCTTTTTTAATTATTATTGGCAGCAGTTTGTTGCAGTTTTAAGTACCAAGCCATGTCCAAATCACAACTTCTCTGGCTAGCTCATGTCAAGGTGCTGGGGAGGGTACCAAGGACACCGAGGACTTTGCTGATATTTCGGTCTCCACGATGTGCCGCAGCTGGCTGTGGGAGCCAGCCCTGCTGCACCAGGCAGGGCAGAGCCCCTCCCAGCTGTGCCAGAGCAGGGCACTGCAGCCCTGAGCACGCTGCAAACTGCGTGTTCTAAGGGCACAGTAAAGCCTGATAGTCAAATACACTTACCCTGGAGCGTCTGGAGCAGCAGCCAGGACAGGCAGGTACTCAGATGCAGCGACTTCCACCACCACTTCTGCAGCAGGCCACATTTCTCACCACATCTGAGCCTTGATCCAGGGTCCTGAGTACTCCAAAGTGAGAGAGGCCAGAACACAAAGAAATAATTTGGCTAAATGTGACTCTGGACTAGGCTGTCTCCACCACAAAGCCGTGGTGTTATAATATTGTCGTGAAGATCCTTCTACCAGTGGGGCCCCCATGAAAGGGGGGACTTGGTACTGTCTCCAAAAGGTAGCTAAGCTCAAGGGATAAGTTTTAGATTTCTCCAGGTTAAACCCTTTTTCCACACTTAGGGATCCTCCAACTCACAGCTGCTTCAGTATTGTATTCACTGCATTAAATGATAATTCCCTGTATACATTTATGGCCTTTTAATACCTACTGTGCCACAGCATTGCTTTGCAGTGATCTTGCAATCTCCATTCTCAGTGTGGGGTAAAAAGGAGCAATAAGGAAAGAAAATGCCACTGCAGAACAAATGCAATTGTAATTACTTCTTGCTCCCACCAGAAGAATGCCAGTAGGAGATCCATATCCTGAGGGTGAATCAGACAGACAGAATGCATCTATCCTGTCTATATTGCTTGAATGGTCAAGGCAGAAACTTATTCTACATTTGAACTGCATTTTCAGTACTCATCTGATCAATTCTTTTTATTGCTGTACTCACAGCAGACAAAGATACTGGCAGCTACTGCCCATTCTCCAAGAAATGTATCCTGCAAAGCAATAATAGAGGCAAATTTATTGCTGAAGCAATTGCCTAGTGAAGGTGCTTCATTCCAGCACTGTGGAAGCTGGTATTAGTGCAGGATAAACGTGACCTGTTCTGTGTGTACATGCAAGTAGGTGTATAATTTTGTTTGTAAGCATGGTGTTTTCTTGGCAGGTACTCTGCAGCCAGCAATTGCCAGCTGCTAAATGTTCAAAGAAACATGATTTGAATTGTTCTCCACATCGGGAGAGTAGCCAGGAAAATTCACTTAATATAATCAGTGGATTCAATTCTGACAGCAGAGATGTAGAAAAATTTGCTTACCTGTGAACATCTTTTGGATTTCAATTTTCAGAAAAAGTAGGTAATAATAACAACCATTCTATCGCATAAATGATATATCACAAAGCCAGAAGAACTGAAATATTAATTATTTGCTAAAGTTGAGCTTTCATGTTCATTTTTCTACAAGATTTTGACATTGTTATTGGCCCAATACTTCATTTTACTTTGTGTTGTTTATAGATCCAGGAAAATGTCATATAGTTTCTTTAATCCTTACAAAATATAAACACTCTTTTAAAAATGTTCTTTTCTGTGGTTAGATCTCTGACTGAACTGTATTTTTTACACAAGCCAAATGCATGATATAGTCATTTGTCAAAAAGTAGCATGAAGATTTGAAATGCCATTAATTACTGAAGCTGCTGTGAAAGGCTGGTAACCACAGTTCTTGTGCACAGGCAACCACTGGGACACAGAATGTTCTTCCAAAAACACCTTCTTGGTCATAGAGGGCTGTGAGTGTGGCACATGAAGAAGGGGTGGATCAAAAGTCTCTGCTGGGAAACCAAAGCCTGCACTTCAGGCTATCCTGTGCTAATGCCTGAACATGGAGTGCTGTTCCTGTCAGAACACTGTGTTACACCAGCCTCTCTGTCTCACTTGTGACAGCCCCTAATCATATTTTTGGCCAGAAGAGCCAGATTAGAAGTTTCTGAGACAATTCTCTACCCACAGAAACTGTGAGGTGTTAACTTGAAAGAATTCTGTTACAACAGTGCAGTGGTGTGAGTTGGCACTGATGATAACCTCACCTTGTCCAGCCCACTGTGAACCACTGTAACTCTGGTTTAAATCATTACGTGAATTTCCATGCAAAAACCAATTTCACTAAGCACACAGTACTGCACCTTCTGTTACCCTGGCACAGCCCTGTGTCCAGGTGATTCTGTCCCACCCAACCTGAAAATTGGGGCTTGCTGTTTCATTGAGGGAAGGAATGTATTTACAAAACAAAGCTGATGGCTGGCAGGCATGGATCTGCAGCTTTCAAGATCACACCAGCCATGCATGTCCTTGACCCAGAAAAAAAATTATATTCTCTTTCTAGGGATAGTAAGTGATCTTGGAAGGACTGTGGCAATGGGTCAGATCAAGCCAACACTAGGTCTTTTCTTCTGTTTGCTCTTGAAACATTTTGTGTGATGATTCTGAACATACATGGTAACACTGTTCCCCCACGTTATCAGAAAGCATATTAACTCTGAGCTGATAACATGCAAGGGAAGAGAGAACATGGCAAAATTTGCCTAGGTTTAGCATTAGCTCTGATTTTCCAGCACACAAAAATTTAAAATTTATTGTTGGGAAATTGATCAAAGCAAATCAGCCTCCTGGCGCAATTTGCTGAAGCAAAAGTAACTAAAGTTCTGAGCTTCACACAACTCTGTGTCCAGCTTATCCAATTCCAGCAAAACTGCATGGCTTCATGCTGTATTTCCTCCTCTGAAAGTCACTGTTGATATTTCCTGGTGGTTTATTTCCTTCTTGTGTGCCATAGAGATGTGACAGTGAAAGCTTAGTTGCAGTGTGCATGCACAGCATGGGTGTTCTCCTCCCAATAGCAGGTTTTGTTCATAGTAAGCATTAGGAAGAATGTTAAAATGCTAAATTGTGAAGATTTACAGCAACATTTTTCTATGATAACCTTATATTTATGCTAATTGGAAACTACTTGGAGTATCATGCTGGTCTTATAGTACTACTATACATAATCCATTTTCATTTTACAGCTTGGGAGGCATGTTAGCTGGAATTGACTGAACAGATTTTACTAGGTGATGAAGATGTCTTCCTCTAGACTCACCTTGGTTGCATTCCCCTCCTTGATGAATCTTTTCCTTACATCACTTGAGGAGCAGAACTACTACTACTACCGGGGAGCAGCAGGAATCCTCCTGCAAGAGATGAGGATTTGTGTCAGGATGACACTGCTGAGGATTCACACAGGTACATCAACACAAGTAACGCTGTCCTTCTTTTTAATTATGTGGTGCCTTTGGATCAGGCTTCAAAGCTGACCATCAGCTCTCATTTCTAGTTGCCCTGACTCAAGTCTGAAGCTCCTGAGTGCCTGGAGTTGGCTTCTCATTCCTTTACTTCGCTCTCATTTTCTGTGCCCTACACGTTCTCTATTCCACTTTGGAACAGGGATTTGAATCACAATTTCCCAGGTGCCAGAGAGTGCCTTAGCCCCTACCAAATAGGTTTGCAGTACTCCTTTGTTTCAGGGATTGTTTTGCTATTAAAAGCAGGCTGAGATGCCCTGGGCAGGTGGAGAGCCTGGCTCTCAGTCCAGGACTGGCAGTTACCAGGTGCTCTGGGCACTCAGCTGGTGAGAATGTTCCTGCTCTGACTGAAAAGAATCTGCCAGTCATTCTGAAATCCTCTCCCATTGCAGCAGATTTGTTACTCCATGGGAAAGTTCACATCTGAGAAGCTCTCAGAAAAAATATTGATGTGCCTAAAGCCCTTCTCCATCACTGATATATAATTTTTTTCTACTTTCTTTGGTATCCTTTTATGGAAATCTAATCCTCTCATGTTGTTGGGGAAACCTGCCTTTGGCAAAGACATTTAATGATCCAGAGTTTCTGATGCTTGACCCTAAATCAGTTTTTGCAAATATTGCTGATAAGCTTCCTTATCTTCTCTCAGTGCTGCTCATTGCAAATGGAACAGGTTTTCTCTTTGGTTTTAAGAACATGCCTCTCTGATTTGCAAGTTAAACTATTAAAAAATAAAACTAAAAGCTTGATACATAGTGTTGTACAAAACCCCTCAAGTATATAATGATTTTGCAATACTTTTATCAGAATTAACTTATAAATTCTTACATCTGTCTGTTTTACAGAAAGAATATTGCCTAAAAAAGATACTTCACTTATGGTAGCGGGTAATGCCAATTCCTGCAGTCTGGTCCTAGTCTTCCTTTGAACATTTGTTAGGGAAAATATGTAAAATTGATTAATTTCTTAAGTATAATAATAGCTGCAGTATTATACTGTAGTGAAGGTTACTTTGCATAACTTTAAAACATTTACAGAAGGCTCAACATGTGGTGCCTTAATACAGAAGTATCTTCCCAGTAATTAGGGTTTGTGGTGCCTGCTGCAGTAGCTGCCACAGCCCTGAGGGTCTCAGTCCACGTTTGCCATGCACAGGGCACCATGCAGGGCCCCCACCTTGGCTGGGGTCAGTCTCAGGGTGTTGGCTGGATAGCTCAGAGCTCAGCTGTGACAAGGGGACAAGCAGGGTGACACTGTCCATGCTAATGTCTGCAGGAATTTGCACAGGGGGAACAGGGCAATGGTGAGAGCATAGAATAAATCAAAGTGTGAAAGCAACTGCAATCAAATGTCACACCTAAGCACTCAGGGGCCTGGCATGCTGTTTGGAAATAGGTTGGGTTACCTGTCAGCATGGCATTTTCTTTCTGCTGCTGGAGAATAATGTTATCTGAGGATAAAACCTAAGGAGCACAGATGGCTGTTATACAGATCTGACCCTCTAAACCCTTGTCATAGCAAATTATTCCATTGACGTAAATGGGATTACTCCTATGTAAAAGATCTCAGTTATATTATCTAATTCTTCCATTATTGAAGTTATCTGTTGAATACAGTTTTATTGTTTTGTGTGTGTTTGTGTATGTCTATACCTCTGTAATTAAATAACATTATCCATGGGACTACTGTCATAGCCTAACCGTATTGATTGCAGTCGCAGGCGCTATGCAGGACTGTAGGACATAAATTCTCACTTTATGAGAAATTAGAAATGCTATTTCTGCACTTCTAAATACAGAGATATAAACCGTCACTTGACTTTGGAACTTCCTTTGCTTGGGAACCATCAGCCCGGAGTCCTACACTTGTCTAAAGTCTAATGCTTCCTTTTGTAACAACATAGACATTGAGGACTTCTGGTTCTGGAGCAAGAAGAGTTTAAGGAAGAGTAAAACAGATTAAAATTTAGAATCAAGCCTTCTTTGTTTTTACCTATTGTAAATTACTTTTTGCATTACGGTGCAAATCTCTCAGCATTTCTTGAAATACTGTTTAAATAATTTTTTCAGCTGCCTTTCCTGTTGTCGGAGAAGCCTCTACACTCTGTGAATCTCTCATGAGCAAGGCCTTACCCCATGCATTGTCTTAGGAAACAGTCCTGCTGGCTTAAAAAACATCAAAATAAGATAAGTTGCAGTTGCCCTCAGATGGGATCTTGCAGCCAAGAAATTGACTCAGTTGCTTAACTTTACCACATAACTCATGATGTCACTGCGCAGTTTGCTTAGAAAATGCTTCTCACGTTGTTTTGTCTACTTACAACTGAAGCCAAACCCTTGGAAATCCCTTTTATTTAGGAAAAAAATAAGGGGAAATATCGAATCCCTGCCCACTTTCAGTTCTGAGGGGAAAAAATTACAATTTTTGCATAAAAGCCATACAGTTCAGCACTGAGCCTGGCAACTTTCAGTGGTTGTAGTAGTTGGGCATTATCTAGACCTTCTCATTTACTGTCTAGTCAACTATTTTTAATTTTAGGATACCTTTTCCCTAGGAAAACCTGAAATGTGGGAGTAGAAACTATCTTTGGCTTAGGGTTTGAAGCCCTGGGTCACATGGCCACCCTTAATTTTTAAATCATGCTGGCATTACTGGACCAGGTAGTGGTAGACTGGTGGTACAGAAACCTGCCATGGTTCTTGAAAACTGGATTCCCTCTAATTAAAAACACATTGTGAATTCTCTGAAAGGAAAAAAAAAATCATAGCATGGCTGATTTCTATTATAGCTGTCACTGTCACACCATGGATTCAGCTAACTGAAACATTTTTTATGAATAACACTTAGTTTGAATTCTGGCACTTTTAATTGAGTGAGTATTTTTTCATTATTTTATCAAGGATGGATTGCAATAAATCTGACCACAATGCTTCTGACCCAAGTTTTTTAAAAAACAGAACCTATGTGAAAACCTGCAAATGTTTTGCCTATTATTATTATTCTATTTACTCCATAATTCTCCTCGGGTAGGAACATCTTCACTAAAGGGTGAAAAACATAATGGTATTAGTCCTAGGTTCTCACACCCAAAGGCTATGAGGAAAAAAAACATAGAGCCATTTTCACAAATAACAGACCAGCCCAGAGCTCTTCTTAAAAAACAATGCAAGGAGACTTTATACAGCTGTCCATGGAGAAAAAAGACCATTCATGTGGTTTAATATTTTTTCACAGAAACATTTTTGCCTCTGCTATAATAGAGCATTCAGCACTGTGTTGTTTGAAGAAGCTAATCCATAGAAATTGTTTGGAGCTGATATTCTGGAGTTCCACCTGAAGATCACTACATGTCCATGTAACTCGTAGTATTACAGAAAGTAACTTGTCTGGTGACACCAGAAGAGAGCTCTGTATGTCAAAATGAATGGCCTGACAACAGTGCCAGTGAAGCACAGTACAAGCTAATTCTGACATTCACTTCAGAAGCTGTAATTTAACTCACTCATAAATGAGCTTGGTACAAATATTAATTTGAAGTCGCTTATATTTCTCATCTGCTGGCTGGGGCTTGCAAACAATAGGGGAAAGGTCTTTCTATACTGCTACAAATAAGTAAACAATCTTTTCTGCCAAGAAGACTCCAGTGTAAATGCAAAGTCAGGGAATAATTTTTCGAGTAATTTATCCTGCATATGGATACTTGGAGACTACAGATGCTACATAACGATCTCTATCTACAAACATTTCCCAAAGGACAAGAGAACTTCAATTGCACCTAGTTTATAATAAATCATTGCCATGGACTGCTGCTAGCCCACATTAGGGAAGCACTGTGGACAGGGTGAGGTGTGGGTGAGCAGTTTGGCTCAGCCTTTGGAGCACAATTCCCACCTAAGGTCAAAGCAAGGCAAGGTCAGAAGTTGGGAAGAGGACGTGAAGAGGATACAGAAAAACCTCAGTCTATCAGAAAGCAGCTGCAAATCTCTGTAAATATTTTCCTGCCTTCTCTTTTCTCTTCCTCCCCCAGTGCTTTCTCCCTCCATGCTTTGACCTGTTCCTGGGGCTTTCCTCCTCTTCCATTATTCTGTGCATACCACCAGCCCCTATCCCAGAGATAGCAGGAGTGCAGGGAAAATAAGGCTGCAAAATGAACTAACTCTCTCTCTTTCTCTGTATTTACATTGGTTTCCAGCTCCTTCTATGAGCAGGCATATGGTGTTAATCTAAACTGTCCAACACATTAGTGGGAGGGAAGTAGCACCCAGAGGATTATTACAACATTTTACCTGGCAGATGCCACCATATTTATTGATATGAAAATTTCCTCCCTCCATATCAGCCACTGAAACCTCCCTCTGTGAAATTCTCTTTATTTTCAGCATAGCTCTATTAAAATATTTTGTTAAACTCCTTAAGTTTTACTGTGTCTAGAATGTACATTCATTATTCAGGAAAAGTTATCGCTAAGGTCAATAGAATTTTAAAGTAATGAATGATGTGCTTATTGTAGTTGGCTGCTTGAACACATTGCATTTTTATGAGTAATTTCTGTGGGCTCCATATATATGTGTCCATATGTATGCACAGGTATGTATAAGTATATATATGCATATATATTTTTACCTTTGTGTATATATGTATTTTTGATTTTTATCTTCAAACCTGTGATTTTATATCAAATATTCCTGAAAAGAACACTAAAATCAATTAGCAATGGTACATCAAAATGCTAAAAAGGAGAGCCAAAGTAAATTATCACTGAATTAACTTTCAGATAATCCTGAAATATGTAATAGTGTCAAGCCAAATCTGGAAAGCATTTATAAAATAATGCAAGATATATTTGAAAAAAAAAAATTAAAGTTTCCTTATTTGTCTTTTAAAAATAATATTTTGCAATACATTTCCTACAGTTTTTATCAAATAACCAGAGCCAATATAAATATGAATGAAACATGTCAATTCTAAAGGCATCTTTTGAAAGGGCAAACACTTTCACAGAGAAAAACTATGTTCAATTCTATCAAGCCCTGTGTTTTCAAATATTTTGTGGTTCTGGCTTAATTCGAGAAAGAGGAAACACTTCAAAGTTAAGGATCAAGCCTCCAGTATGAAAAAGTTGGGTAAAATTAAGGATGGTAACCTGTTGTGATAGACAGTAGGGAGGTAGTGATCTCTGACCCTGGATTTCCTTCCTTTGGCTCAAATCATAACAAACCTCAAATACAGATGAATTTCTTTTGCTATTGCAATAATATGTCTTTTTATTTTGGAAGCAAATAAAGTCTAGAATGTCTGTGTATGTGTGTTGGTAATAAAACATTGCCTCTGAGATAGCTACAAAACCTGACTCCCCTTTCCTGGGGAACTGTTCTGGGTTCTTTGTGCCTACAGAGCCTCGCAAGTACCCTTTTCTTCCCTGTGGCCAGCGTAGGAATGTGATCATAATATCCAGTGACATGCAGTACAGTAGCATGTTGTTCTACCTCTAACAGGACTGGTAGAAACATCATTGATAGAGCTTGAGAAACTGGGCAACGTTGTGGGTTCAAAGCCAATCACCCACAGTGCCATTTCCTATAGCAAGGTGAGTCAGTAGACATGCAGAAAAGATTGAAGGGTGGGTGGAAACCACACATGTTGCTACATTGTATAGGTTAAAAATTTTCCATCTCCATCTGTTCCTTAAAGGAAAAGTTGAGTTTTGTGAGCATATTTTTTCCACAAAAAGTATCTGCTTTCTGTAGAAAATTAGAGCTATTCATCAGACAGCCAAACACCTGCAAGCCAAATATTTCTGGCTGAAACTATTGGTCCTCTCAGGTGGATGGGAGTTTGGTGCTTCATTTCCATGCTCTTTGTGAGGGGCTCACAAGTGCCACATTTTCAATGTCTTGTGTGGCTGAGCTTGAGTGGGACAGGAGCACACGTGACAGCAGTGCTGCTGTGGAACAGAATTTGGGTGTGAGCTGATATCCCATCCACTCCTTCTGCAAGACTAGGATCTGCCTGCAAGCAAGCCAGGGCAGTGGGGATGATCAAGGACCTTGGGCTGGAAAAAAGTTCCAGGATCAGGTTAAGCAGACACAGATTCTGATACAGCACTGCAGAGAACAGTCATATCTTCAAGTACGTAAACCTATCATTTGCATGGTTAATGTTTTTTACTGTGAGTTTTCAGATGGAACCTTTGTTATTTTACTGTTATAAAAACAAATATTTTCAGGTTTTCCAATTTAAAACAGAGATGAATAAGCTCAAATAGTTTTTGGAAAGTAATGGGTCTCACTCTGCTCTATTAAACTCAGAGATATTTGGGCACTAGATTACCAAGAACAGAAGCTTGGTAATGCTTGAATTTAGATTAGAAAGAAGTTTTTTACAACAAAGGTGGTAAAACACTGGCACAGGTTGCCCAAAGATGTGCCCCATCCCTGGGAACATTCAAGGCCAGGTTGGATGGTGCTCTGAGCAGCCTGGTTTGTTGGAGAGGTCTCTGTGTTGGAATAGATGGCCCTTAAAGGTCCCCTTCCAGCCCAAACCCCTCTCTGAGTCTATAGATATTTTTTAATGGTTCTAACAAAATATTTTTTTTTCAGAATTGCATTTTAGTTTTGGTCAAACTGAGTTTTGAAATACAGCTGGCAAAAAAAAAAAATCAAGAAAAGTATTGTTTTTTTCAACCCAAAATATTTAGTTTTACTTCAAAAGAATGGCTTCATTTTTGGTTTTGAGATGTTTCATGTGTTTAAAAGCTTTTTCTCTTTCCTTTTAAAATTTAGAGGAATTTAAAAATAGACTGATTAAAAGCTTGTTTTGAAAGTTTTTGAAAATGTTTTGTCACTTCTAAAATGAACCACTCCATTTTGAAAATACTAAAATGAAGTGCTTTGACATTTAAGATTTTTTTCTGCATTGTTTCATCCGGGACTATTTGCTAAATTCCATTCAAATTCATGCGGAGTCTCACTAACCCTGAAATTCATTTGTGTGGTGTATTTATTATTTGTCAGACAGCAGCGGTTCATTAAACGCTGCATCAGTTCAACCTGAAATAATGGGAGAGAATTCTTAATAGGGCCTTGTTCATATCCAGCTACCATTCTCACTCCCCTTATAATTGCTGCCCTAAGGGGAGCAACTCAGCTGTGCAGAGCCACATTTACCCCTCTGGGAGAAGAGGTGGCAAGACAGACCTCAGGCCCCTGAGCTGGTGTTGCTTCCTCCTCTTCACCCAGAAGAGCACTCCTCCTGGAGTACCCATATCAGCCTTACAGCTCACACCAGTGTTTTTGTAGCCTCTTGCTAAGCTCTGCCTTCCTCCCATCAAAGGCAGACTCTTTGCTCTTCATGTCACTCTATGTGCTCACTTATGCTTTATTACCTTCTCTCTCACCTTTTACCATTAGTGAGGATTGGCCTGTTTATACTCCAACTGGTTTAAATGTTTCTAAAAGCCATTCACCTGCAGTAGCAGTCAACAGCTGGCATACCAACATTTTCTTCTTTTCTGTCTGCTCAGCTTCAGCAGGGCTATTCACAGCTTGCACTTTGCTAAGGTCGTTGGTATCACCCTTACACATTTCCTGTATTACATGAGGATCAGGTTCCAGTAGTTAACAAGTCGAAAAATATTCCTGGGGGAGGAGAGGAGCTAGGTAGATAAGTGTGTTCCACATGTGCACTTTATTTTGGGAATTGCTGCCTTCATCCAAGTGAGAAATAATTGTGATCAAACATGGGTATGAAACGTGGTGCTCCAGATCACCCAGAAATGTCTTTGTACTTTGAATGTTCCAGTGCAGCGAGGCCAGAGTGTGATGGGACGTCAACTGCTGGCCACTGTTCAGTGCCTGGATCTATAAAAATAATCTCTGGGTCAAACTTTGCACTACTGTAATTGGGAATAGCTCCAGTAAAATCAGTATCTCCACATTTATTCTCTTGAAATTTAAAGCCAGGTTTGGCCCACTACGTGGACAGAGTCCAACTGGAAACTACGGCCAGCCTGACTTATGGAGAGGAGATGAGAACCGACTCTCCTGCAGTTAGTTAGCCTCAATCCTCACGTGTCTCCCAGATATAACTGTTCTGACCTCAGTGGAATTGATCCTAATTTATGCCACTGTAACTGAGATTGCAGTGTGCATTGTTTGAATTCTGTTGGGTGCGCCTTCTTCCAGATGGAAACTATTTGCAAACTATAACAGCCTCTTTCCTAACGTTGAGGCTTGCCATATCTGAAATTTTTGGTGGGGCAGGGGAGCGGAGAAAAGGATATAATGCCAACTTTGTGCTTAGTGCTACCTAGTAACATTAAATTCTGCAGTGTTCCATTAAATTATCAGTGCCTAATTAGGGGATTAGAACACTCCTATCCTCTCATCCTAATTACAGAATGTGTTCCAAATCACCCAAAAGAAGGGAGGAGGTAGCTTTAGGAAATTCAGAATGGCAATGTGGTGACTCTGTGCAGGCCTTTTTTCTTATATGGGCGTTCCTGCTAATTGATTTTTCCTGCATCTGCAGCTTCTGTTTTTTTCCAGCTTTACATATTACATTGCTGAAGAGTTTGATGAATGGGATGCTGTGCAGCTGAAAGATCACACGTCTCAAATGGCTCACTTGGCATTCTCAGACTGAACTGACTGGCAGAGTTGCAGCTCTCTGACAAGGGGAATGGCTGCTTTTCTCTCAGAAGAGCACTGCAACTCTTAAATGCACCATAAAGGCAAGATATTATACACATATATGAGTGTGTCTGTCTATACACACATGTATATGGGTGTGGATATATGTGTTTTCGGAATTAAAAGCCACTCTGTCTTCCTGTAATTGCACTGGAAATGTTCAGTTTGTCAGCGTGACTTTTTTCCCTGTTAGCAATGAAATTGGCCAGGAGTCCTAGCATGCCATGAGAAATCAAGCCATGACCACATTAAGCATGAATGGCAGGGCAAGGTTAAAGCCTGTAACACTATGCTGGGGTGACCTGTTGCAGAGATAGAGGCTGAGGTGTGAGGCTGGGTCACATAACTATTTGCAAGTGAAGCACAAAATGAAGCTCGAAGCTGCTTTGACTATTTACTCTTTCAAGAGGCATTTAGTGAGTATTTTTTATTTTGAAAGCATATTTAGAGAACTTCAGCTGCAGGGATTGTAGCCAACCTTCAGAAATCAAAGCAGAATATTTCTTAATTTTACCTACAAGTACACTCATGGCATATTCCTACTTACTCTACTTTTGAATTATTTGAAAAGCTTTTCTATAAACTCATGTACAAAGAGACTGCTGAGAAGCATCTGAGGGAGATGGAGATGTTCAGCTGCAGAGAAATAAAGCATGGGATCACCCAACCAGCAACAGGAGTAGGTTGGTGGATCTTTCCTGTGATCCGCTCTGGAGTTGTTCTACTGAGCAGGAAGTTAGACATTCTCTCAATGAAGGAAAAAGAAAGGTGACAGGGAATTGTTTGTGCTACCTATAAACTTTCTGCCCTAAATCTGTCTCCTGAAATACCGAATTGCATGCAGATAGAAAAGAAACAAAACAAAGACATTTTTTATTTTGAAGCCTTATTAATTTGTCTTTGCCTTTTGCTTACTAGACCCTTTAGCCCAAGAGGTACATTTGAATGCAGCTTTGAAGGGAATTTGGCTCAGTGCTGTAAGGCAGGCTAGGGAAGAGCCTGGTCTTAAAATAGACACAAAGCACAGTGCATGAATTGACTTCCCAGATCCCACTGAAGCACAACCTGAACTTTGCCTTGTAGAGTGGCAAACTTGAAGAGCACAATGGAATCTTTCACCAGAAGCAGGCCTGCGAAGGATCTGCTGTGTCCCACCCTTTCACAGCAGGAAACAGGCTCTGGTGAAGGTCACCCACCTACACCAGCTTTGCCTCTAAGACTGCACACTTTTATGTGGAGTCACTTATAAGTTATCTTTTTCTGAGGAGAGGACAATCTGACTTTTTCATGCCTCAGTCAGTTGGAAAACTATTCAAACTTCATTGGATATCTCTAAAGCAGATAGAAAAATAACATTTTCTGTTTATAAGTTGTGGCTCACACTTCAGAGTAAGGTCTGACTAGGACTGAGGCGTTTGGAAGGTTTGTACTACTGCCTTGTTTGATAATATAATCCACAGCTGGATGCTGGACACGGGTAGGAGATTGATGGCAGCAGCCACTGCCTAGGGAAGTGCCACAGATCAGCAAACTTCTTAAGGAGCTGGGGATTGTCCTAACAGGAAAACCATCTCCTCCTATAGTGCAGAGCATTACAGAATGCCAGTTCTTGCAAGAATTTCTGGATTAGCAGCACAGTGAAGCACTTTCTGCATCCTACAAAACTTAATGTGCTGAGGACGTAAAAGGTCATTAAAGGACTGCTCCAGCATAGGCCCAGCCATATCTGCTTCATTTCAGATTGATGTTGGTCCAATCTGTTGACAAAACCCTGGTGACAGAGCACCTCCATAGCTTTGCAAAGAGCAAGCTGTGCCTGGGCTGGTTCTTAGCATTACAAAGCTTTTCCAAAAAATATCCTGTACAATTCTTTCTTGCTGCCAGTTATGCAGTTTTCACTTCTTTTCTGCCAAGTTAATGCCTTCATTGTCTACCAGCCTTTTCTGTGTATGCAGACTGTTATCCCAGGTATCTCTTCTTCACACTAATTATCTCTAATTATTCAATCTTACCTTTTAAGCTGTGTTTTCTAGATTATTGGTTCTTCTCAGAGCTCCATCTAACAGCAATCTGTCCTGTCATTGAACAACTTTCTGGAATTCACGTGCTTAACTTGGACCCTGGAATTAGATGAAGCCTTACCCTGGGCTACTGATGGCTCTTTCAGTCCCTCTTGCAGGACTGCTTTCACCAGACATGCCAATGACTGCTTTCAACATTTAATTGTAAGTAGCTGAGGCTACTTATAATTAAATGAATTACTTGATATAATTAAATTAATTACTTGAGGCTGAACTGATGCTAAGAGAAGCCAGACACTCATCTGGCATAAAATTGATGCAGTGTCTCAATGTCTCTAAATAGTACTGACTTACATTATGTGAGCACAGTGAACAGGTTTACAAATGCCCTGGCATGACAACACCTGAGTCTCCTGAGCTGTTTCACTACAGGTGCTGCTTCTGCCAACTGCATCTGTGTCTCAATCTGAAGCTGCTTCACTGTTGTGATGGACATAAACCCCCAGTGCATGAATGATGCATGTTTGCATAATTAATACCAATTGTTTAACGAGAAGCTTTTGCTGCATGAAGTGTTAAAATCATATTGCATCCAAATACTGCTGTGTTTTTCTGGTTTATGAGTACTAGTGTTTCAAACTCTAATCAAAATATTATAATTAATGATATAAATTCTGTTCAAATGTACAAGCAGTGTGTTATATTCAAAATGCCATCAGCTCTGATCAACTCCAAAATTGAGAAACATGTTTGACTGATTTAAGGCATCACAAAATGATCATAATGTTATTGCAATTAACAATGTAATTAAGATTTACAGGTTGCATAATTCATTTCATATGTATAACAATTGAAGTTTAATTAATAAAATTTAAGTGTGCTAATTATGAGTATTTTCAAAATCAAAAATGTTTCAACAATGAAAATTGGATAATATCTTTTTTCTTTCTTACCATTCTTTGCTGGATTGTTATTCTGCTTCCATATTTTCAGGTTTCCAGATCTTCTCTCTGGTTGTACTTTACTGTAGGGGAAAAGAATGAAGTTTTTAAAAACTGCAGATCTTTTGCTGATAAACCATATTGTTCCATTTTATATTGTTATTCTTTTACCCACAGTGGCCATTGTATTTGCTACTGCATGTTCTTATCTACACCTTGGTCATAAATTAAGTCATTGTATAGTAGAAAGAGTATGTTATATACATGGATTTGTAAGATTGAACAGTTTTGGAGACTGCTGTAGTGGCATTAATGACAGTGTAACTTAGTTGGAGGCTCAGCTGAAGCCTTTCAAAATGGAATGGATCAAGCAATAATTCTTATTAGAGTATGTTTTACTAAAATCAGGCAACACCCTTTTCTGTTACTATTACTGAACACATAGCAATAGCATGAAGCAGTAGAGCTCCATTGTTTTAATGATTTTCCAGTCTTATTTAAGTGTATTGGTAGATCCCCTACCTTGATGTTGTGATGAAAGAAGACAGCTTTGATAGATACTTACTCACAAAGGAGATTAAAGGGCTTAAAATTTGGTCCCTATCTGATAGGTGACAGGGTAGATCCTTCCATGTAATCAAAACAGATAAGAGATGGCAGTGATTATTGTAACTGCTCCATGGTCTCTCCTACTGTTGTACCCAAAGTCCTTCAGCAGAATCACTCTTTTGAGCACTGTTACTGCTTTTCACTGGCTTTGTTGCTAATACTCAATGCAAGAAAACAACACTGCAGGTGTCTTTCAACATTGACATTTACTCATTGTCATGGAACTTCTGCAGGTCACACCTCACTGTGTGAATGGTCTGAGGAACTGCTAGAAAAATAGATCTTTTTACTTTTGTTGTTGAAGAAGTCCTTAATGCATTAAAGGACACAGCTTACAGGACTGGGCTGTCAGACAGCAGCTCATGACTTGCATTATGTTATATTGACAATGTCTTGGCAAATAAGACGCTGACAAATTGTTTTGCAATGAAAGCATAAACTATACAGAATTGTGCAAGGCAGACAATATAAGGAGACACCCTCCAGTCTCCAAGGACTTGCATTTTTTTATTGCTTACCATATTTTTTCTAATATCTGTGCTGATGCAGTGTCTCATTTGGGAAGTAGGATTTTTTTCCCTTCTGCCTCATGCAAAGCACCCATCAAGACTCTGAGCCAAACACCACTTGTGTTTGTCAGGTGAAGCAAAGGGGGCCCAGACTGCTGTGTTACAGAGGCCAGGAGCAAAGGCAACATGCAAATTTGGTTCACTGCAGAGAATCCAGAGGGTCTTTTGCAGGCCCTTCCACTACTGCTTTTGGGGTCAGATCTTGAACTGCTGCTGAATTTCTCACTTTTGGGTGGGCTCAGCATGGTTCATTGGTACTGATTTGTGTTTGTCTCCCTTTGGTAGGAGTGGGGATCTAACTACTTGACAGTCCTGATACTCAACAATGCTCTGTCAATCTTGTGTTTATCAAAATTTCAGACAAAGTGATGTTTATAAAATACATTTAGAGATGGATTAAAACAAATAATTATTAGATATGGCTGAGTTTCAGAGTTCAGCCATTCTGGAAAGATGTTTTTAAAGAGATTAGTTATGTGGCACCAGTCTCCTATGAAGAGAAAGATGAACTTTTTCAATGTCTGTCTTTCAAAAACCAGCAGAAAATGGGGAAAATATATTCTCTTTAGCTTGTTAAAATCTATAATTAAATAAGCTTTCCACTTAGATAACATATGGAAAACACTGATTCCAAAGAAAAAAATAAATCTAGAAAGGCCTGAATTAGTGAAAAGGGATATAAAGATGAAAATAGCCTATAAATAAATGTTATAATAGAAATCACAGTAACATAACACTGTCCTTTCTGTCATATTTTTATGCTCTAATGAAGCCCTATTACATGTTTCTGTGGCCCCCTCTTTGATGAGCTCTTCAGTATTTCCCGCTGCAATAAGCAGCCATCTGAAATACCTGTGGGACTGGTCTCTCCCAAGACACCCGGTGTGGATTGTTCCCTAACTACTGATTTCTACCATTTCAATGGCACAAAGGATTCTGTGTTTTGACAGGGAAATCCTTATAACTCTAAAAATGAATTAAGTATTCAGCCAATCATAAAATGACATCATGAAAGCAGCTCTTTCGCTGATGTGGTGACTATAGAGTTGTCTGACATTATTCTGCTAACACAGTTTGACTGGATATATGTTTTGACATCTAGACAACAGGGACACTGATGGAAACTGATGGACCCAATGTCAAAAGAAGAAAAGCTGGCTGCAGGAGGACACCCAGAAAATTAGTAGGTGAATTGCAAGAAAACCCTTTCCCAAAGAGTAAAGTCAATAAAGTGAGGACTGAATAAAACCCCCCCAAAAACTGAAAGAAAAGGCACAGACAAACCAATTCTTATAAAAATAGCAAAAACATGCTGAGGGGTGTTTTGGAGCTCAGTAGATGCAGGCTGAGAAATAGTTAATTTGAACCTGAGTAGTTGACATTCAATGTTCATATTTTTGTTTCTGCCACAACCTTCAAAAATAACCTCCTTATTAAGCATCCTTTATCTTGTTCACACTTTTTGTCTTTTCCTTAATTTCCACCATAAATATGTTCCAGAATACTGAGAACAAAATGCCATCCACAGGAGAACTAGCATTTTTAGACTTTTTTTTGGGGGACATTTCAATTTAGAAGGCCAGACCTTTTCTTCCATCAAGAGCCTTTGTAAACAGTTCTGCTTGCACATTTATAAAGTGTATTTATATACAATATTCAAAATCTCCAAGATTAAAAAAAATCCAGTTTTGGAATCAGCCAGAAACATACTCCTTCACATATTTTGCCCATTCTGAACTGAGTATTTGTATCTATGATAGATTGGTCACTTTTCCCTGTCATTGAGTGACATATGTCATAGGTAAAGGCCTTGTGACAGGGCTCAAGGCAGAACTGTGTTAAATAATGCAGTGCCAAAAATCCAGTATTTGCACAGTCAACAAACTCCTTTTCTCCAAGTAAATGATAACATTTACATATTTTGCCACCTGCTGACATCATGTCTCCCTTTGCACTGACTCTATCAGACTATTTCTAAAGTCAGAGAGACTTCATTATTCTGATTTTTTGGAGTAGTCTCTGAAGTCTGTGACCAGCAGATTTTGGAAACTGTCAGACTGGTATACCTAATATAATTATATATTTGCTGTTGTCTTAAATCCTCCTGTAGGCCTCCAGCAATGGCCACTGTTTGATACAGGACACACATTTGCAAGATGGACATTTGACTTGCTCCAGGATGGCCATTCCTGTCGTTCTGAGCAAAAAACCAAACCAAAACAACCCTACAAAAAAGGCTCAATCAAACAGTCATCCAAAATACTAAATAACAAGAAACAATTCTATAACCAAGAAATGATTCTCAGATCAAAATACTGAAAATCAATAAAAAGGAAAAAATAAGTTTTGTGAGAGCAACTTGGCTTCATTTTCTGTAGTTCTTGGCTATAACATTTCCATTGATAGAGTTGCTAAGTGCATTCTATTTACAAATATAAACACTTGATTTTGATCAGCAAAAATGCATCAGCACACTTGAACAGTGTCAATGATGACATAATTACACTCACAATTTCCTCTCTGTAATGATTTTTAAATGTCAGCAGTCATTTTTTGTCTAATTGTAGCCTGCATGTCAGCACTTCCTCTTAAAACAGCATGTTCCTCTCTGCTGGAATTTCACACCTCTCCACTCACTCACTCACTTCACCAGTGAAGATAATGAAGATGATAAAGGGCTCCAGGGTATTTTCACTCCTGTGCTGCTTTACCATTTAATATCAAGGAGGCAGAAGGAGAATCTTCTTTTTTTTTTTTTTTTTAACTAGAGAGTTTGATCAGTTAAACTATAAATAATTATTTTATTTTAATGAACAAATCAAAAAGTAGTTTTGATTTTTCAGACCCCCTGCTGTTGCTTTGCTAATAACCTGTTAAAAGGCTGGGGCTTGTGATAAAAACATTCTCACACATGGAGACCTGAACTTACTCACTGGAGGAGAAGGCTGACCCTGCAGTGCCAGCCCTTGATCACTTCAGGGTTTAACACAGTGCAATGCAGGTGAGCTTGCTCTTCAAAGGCAGCCTGGTTAGAGATGTTATCACTACCATCTCTAGCTATGACCTAGAAAGTGACATTTCAAATGCTATTTTGCATGGCTCCAGGCCCCAGAGCCCACAGCATAACAAATAGGTGCTCCTCAGAGCTCTCTTCCTCCTCCCACAGACCACATCATCAAGTGTGTGGAAGTAGATCTCTTGTGCAATGAGCTGGAAGCTCTGCACTGGGGTTAGCAGCAAACATTTTCCACTCATCTGAACATACCCTGGAATTGCAAACAGGGGCCAAGGAGGCCTTCTCCAATCCAATTTGCTTATAACTCATCTTCATCTCTCTGATGATGCTTAACTGTAGGGTTTAGGAGATAAAGCTTATAATTTACTGGCCCCTTTAGTATCAGAAGAGATGAACAGCCAGAAAGAATCCACACTGTGAAATCAAATAATGAAATAAGGTTGAGATGTCTGATAAAAAAGAATACGATTGAGTATCTCTAATTACAAATACATACATATAATGACATATCAACTACTCATTTGTCTGAATAGGTCCCTGAAAGCTAGAAGAATGAAAAATGAATGAATTGAATAAACACAGGTGAGGGGGTGGGAGTGTGTTTTCTACAGCCCATGATAACATTCACTGTGTCCCTCTGTGGCATTGCCATCACACCTGACTCCTACATACCCAAATGTTTGTGCACACACAGGTGCGTGGGGACTGTGCACACATTTGTACAACACAAGTGCACACCTGGGTCTCTTTGTGGTTTATGCTGCATTTTTTGCCCTACACTTTGGACTTTCTTTTTTAGTCAAATTGGTGCCTCAGAAATTTTCTGGAGCTCTTGGAAAGGGCAGACCTTTTAAGCAACTGCATCCTATGCAGTTGTGAGATGTGTGTATGCATGGAGATAATCTGAAAAGAGATGGTTCTGTACTCCACTGCAGAGGGATGTCCCCAAGGAAACAAAGCAAACCAAAGACACCAACAGCCAAGAAATCAAGAGCAAAATAAACCAGTCTTTGAGTACTCCTAGCACTCTATGAGTGCTCAAGACAGAGGACGACCTGCCATGGGGAACAGTGTGTGCAGCTGGTTTCCCTGTGCCCACTCCTGAGAGAACAGGAGTCAAAATCTAAACATACGAAATGCTGAAATACTGTGTATGAGATGAACCTAGAACACAGAGGCACTGCTCTAGAACTTTCTTTCTCCCCTACCCCTTCCATTCCCAATTTTATACCAAAGAGAAAAGTAGACAATATTTAAACTAGTTTTAAATTGGGTATAATATCTTGTAGGCAAGTCAGCTATACTGGAGTGTTACCACAAAGCTCCCTATGAGCAGGCTCCACTTCTGTGCACTGCACCACAGAAATGATCAATGTGTCCTTGCCAGGTTGCTCAGCTAAAGGTAAATTGAGAAAAGGGAAAGAAAAGCAAGAATCATGTCTGGAGTCTTCTGCAGATCCAGCTAGCTTGCTAGAGGCTGTGAAAATGTTAGGTAAAACAAAAGGTAAAAGGCTACTTTGAAGAGCAGGTTCTTCTGTTTCCATAGAAAAGCAAAAAAGGACATTTACCAGTCAGTTTGCCTCTTTGGGATTATCTGCAGAAGACAAAGCTCACACAGACCTGTGATAATGCTCAATTACCCTGGTCAGAAGGTGGTTTTTTGTTTGTTTGGGGTTTTGTTTGTTTTGTTTTGTGGATTGGTTTGTTTGTTTTTGGTTTTTTTTGGGAGTGTTTGTTTTCTTTTTTTAGTTTTGTTTTTTTTTTAGTTTATTGCTGAGTCTCTCTTTCAGCTGAAGCTGAAACTCCAGCTTTTTAATGAACTACCAATGGCAAATTGCATATTACACCCATCCACCCCCAGCATTTGAACATGAGGAAATTTGCAAAGGGAAAGGAGAAATGGAGTTTTCTGTTTCAATGGACCAAAGGTATTGGAATATTGATGTTACACATGGGAATTGAGCTTATGTTTTACATTACAGTCAAGCATTCCTGTAGCTTCAGACAAATAAATAAGTGCTGCTGAGAGAATGACACACTGTTCAGTTAGTGTCTAACAGTGGTAGGTTCAGCCTGTAGGAGTACAGAAACATTCCCATACCACCTGAAACAGGTTTATAGCCTTGGAAAAGAACACTGTCATGGATTGTGCAGCTTGGCAGACTATTCATGACTCAGTCACTCCAGACAGAGCATTGGCTTCTGCTGCATCTGAGGGTGCTTGACATCTCTTAAAGTCATGCCAAAAGTATTGCAAGTTGGCCTCTCAGAAAACAAGGCACATTAAGTTAGAGACCATGTCTGAAAACTTCAGTTGATTTGCTTCACATGAACTTGAATTGAACCTCAACCTTCAAAACAAGGCATTTTCAAACATAAAGACAGCTGAATGGTAACCATGACAACACTACTTCCAAAAAACCCATAGGTATAGCCAACATTTATATATATATACTGCAAGGGATAATGCATTCTTTTGTACATTTATTAATACCAGTTCATGCTGTGTGCTTGGCTTTTCCTCAGTAAAACTGTAAGTTACAAGGAATGTCCAGATATTAATTTACCTTTGATGTTTTTCGCTACTCTGATAAGGCCCTTGCAAAATGAAATTAGTCAAAATGTTCCAAGTTTTAGGCTTGGGTGCAATATGGTGTCAAAGTATTGCCTCCATTTTAAAAGTCTATCTTGTGGCAAAATCTGTGCTGCAACTATATGTGGCATTCCACTGAGCCATAATATTAGTAATAACATTTTAATTTCTTTTATTTTTTAATTGTGACAAAAAAAGTGACTTTTTTTCATTGCTATATTTTAGGAAGATGAATACCAATTTTTTGAATAGACTATTATGTTAAATGAACCTTTATTCCATCTAGATGTCTGCTATTTTTCAGTCTTTGAACTAAAGGACGATTCTTTAATTTGGGCTTTTGTCAGCACTGATGTACAGTGCTTTATGTCTCATTTTTATAACCCATTTCATCCCAAATGGGGTGCATTTTTAATCCCCTTTTCTCTAACTAAATAGAGGAATACAGCCCTTTCCATCAGTTTGGAGAAGAATATGTTTAGTTTGTTTTGAAATACCCTGCCAAGGGACATTTTCCTAAATGAGTATTTTCTAATCTGTAATTAGTATCACAAATACTTTTGCTGCCTGCACATTCTTCCAGTGAAAGGTTGTATAGAGCAGTCACTGCATTCTGCATGTCCTGTGGGACTGTGTGAGGAGCTACACACTCCCCTTTCACACAGTGAACAAAAGCTAAATTCTTGCCTTTTTTATTTCTTTCTTTTCCTTAGGTCTGAAATGCTAAAACTATAAGTGCAGTCCTGAGGGCTGAATACTGATGCTCAGACCTTCTTGGGTGGTATCAGGGTAAGGCTTGATATAGGTCTGTGATTCATCTGCCATCTCTTCTTTTGCAGTTGCATTGCTTTTCTGACCTGTTATATATTTACTTCATAGCATAGATACAGTGTTTACTACTTCTCTGGAGACATAGTGAATTGCAAAAACAATGTCCTTTTCCCCAAGACTACAGCAAAAATACTTCAGTTGCTATCAACCAGGAGCACTACACATATGTACATATTCACATATAAAAATACATATTCTTTATGTATTTTTATATATGTATGTATTTTTATAGATATTTAAAATGTAGAACATTGACAATGTCCTAACTTAGCCCATTAACAAGTTGTGCACATGTCTTTGGCATCAGCCACTTCTATTACACAGCACACAGAAGCAATAGCAAAGGCAGTCTTAGAGGGCAAAAGTCTTGCACTATTAATGCATATCATTCTTAGCTCATCTGTGACAAGCTATGTTAAAGTTTTACTAACTAAAACTGCAATCATACCTTTTAATCCACTCTGTGCTTTGGAAAAAAGACCTGGCTCGCATCTGGGCTGTCCTCAATAGCTGTGCCTGGATCTCAGAACAGTGATTTCAGTGAGGTTTATCCATCCTGCAGGGAGAAACCTTAAATATAACCCAGTGTTTAATTTGTCTTGACTTTCCCTGTTGGCTTCTCCCAGGCTAAAGCCAGAGTGTAAGCTGACACATAAGGAGTATGGATAAAATGGGTGCCAGGATTTGACTGTAAAGTGCTGCCCAAATTAGCACAATGGTATAGTTACTATTAAAACAAATTGTCCAGTGTTGTAAAGAGACCTCCAAAAGTTGAATCTGTAAAGCTCTGATGGTCTTAAGCACAGGGATTTACTTCTTGCAATTTTCAAAATACAGAGCTTGAAAATGAAAATGTTCATTGCCCTTTCCACTTGCCTATTCCAGGGTTCATTTATTGTAGATTTAATTAATTCTCAGATAAAAGGTCTGGTATGTAAGCACCAGTTATGAGTGACATCTGCAGTGATGGTGGCATCCACCTCCTGTTGAGATTTTTTGGTCTAAACTTTCCTTAGTGTGTGGAACCTGGTTCTCCCCTAGGGACAGCAGGAATATATAATCCAAAACATCCCATCTCTATCTGGATGTTCCCCTCCTTTCTTCATCCAGCTCTTATTGCATGAATGCTACTGTAAAGGTACCATGAGACAGTACTAAGGGCACAAATGCAGCTCATTAATTGTTCTAGGAATGAGAAATGAAAGAGTAGTGACACCCTGGAAGCATTAAGGACAGAAGAATCGTGGCATGAGCAATAAAACTCCGTCAATCCTCTTGGTGCAACCCTCCTCTGACATTTCATTCACGCTGGGTGCCGTTCTCAGGACATGGGCTCCCACCATGCCTGCTGCTGGCACCATGGCCCCTGCCATCAGCTTCTGTGACCAATGCCCACTCAGGCTGCTGAGCAGGCAGAAGTCCAGCCTGGAATCCGCAATAGCACTGCTGCATCTTTGGGTGTCACCTGCACTAAATGAAATAGCAAGCAAGGCTCTTCCATAGCTATCCTGTGCCATCCTTTCTTCTTTAGTGCAGTTGGCCCAAGAAAACTTGACATTGAGAGCACAGTTAGCTGGGACTGATGTTGCTGTGATGCTGTAAAATCTTTAGTGAAATGGGGTTTGTAGCGAATACACCCTCTCTCCTCCCAGGCAAGACAGCACCACCCCGCTGCACAGCCTGTGCTGAGTTACCAGCCCAGCTGTGTGCGGCACTGCCATGCAAGGCTCTGTGCTGGGCTGTGCTGCTCACAGTGCCACACTAACCTTTCTGGGACCTACTCTAGCTGGGGTTGTGCAAAAATCCCAGCCCTCTGCAGTAAAATTTAAATTTTGGTTTGTAGAGAATATGGAGGAATGTTCTGTCTCACAGTCTGCCGTGAAAAATTACTGCTTCCCCAAGTGATTCAGGTCTTTATGAGACAATCAACAAACTGAGTTATTTCTCCTGTAAACAGGAAAAACACATCCCTTACTACTGCAGAGGTTCCTAAATGAGGCACAGCTGGATGGCTGCCAGTAAAGCCTTAGTATAGCAGTTGGCTGGGGAACAAGGATGCCCTGGCAACCACATGTTTGTTAGTGAGGATGCTGCATAACTTTTAACAAATGGTTGTGAGCTAAGGGTGGGGGTGTGGTGAGGAGGGAGGTCTGCTTCCCAGAGATTTACACAGGAGCTGCTGCAGAGAAGGTAAGCACTCTCCATGGAAAGCAGTGCTGGAACAATGGAACCTTAGATGTTGAAGGCTAAAGATCCCTCATTTTGCAGGTGTACTTCACTCTTCTGTCTGCTTGAAGCTAAAAATGTGACAAGGTGCCTCATCATCACAGGACAGATCCAAGGGAAGATTACACAGGCTCCTTTTGAAAATAACAAAAATTAAAGCTTACATAGAGAAAGGGCGAAAATGCTGGGTCATGGACTGTGATTGGTTTGGGCAGCCCTAACATATGCTTGATCCCTGATTTACTTTTGTAGCTTCAATCTCTTCCTTTGTGTGTGTGTGCATTTGTACACTACTAGTTAAGGAATAGTTATGATTTTGACATAGGTACTGACGGTTTTTCTTGCTCTCCTAAAAAGCTAGGTCAGGTCCCTTCTTGTATACTGTGAAAGAAAGGTAAATTCTTTTCAAACAATTGCTACACATCATTTGTTGATCTCAGCCTGGGGCAAAGGTCTACAGGGTAAAGGTTTTCATGCTTTCATAAATCTAAACTTCTGAGGAAGACAGTGCACAGACAAGTCTCAAAGAAATCTGCAGAGTGCCATAACAGTTGCAGCTATTAACTGAGGCCTTACAAGCATGTTAAATAATTCTGTCTACTAATGACAGCCCAAAGCTTACAGCAGCTCTTTGTGAGGGCAGGTGAGTTCTGGTGATCTTGCACAAGTGTTCAGCAGGTGGTTCCTCTGCCAAACCTTTGCACAACAGGAATGGTCACTGCTAAGGAACAGATGTGTTTAACATCACAGAAAGCTCCAGTTCATTGAGCTGGAGAACAAACTCAGGGGCATATCTCATGTATTTCACAAACATGGTGTAAATCTTATTATTTGATAGTATTAGGTAATATTTACAAAGTATTTGAAATTCCCAGAGAAATCATTATGAAGTTGTTGTAGACATTATTATTCCTATTACTGTCAGGAACAATATTGTGTTTTATAATCTACACAAATGCTAATATTGTTTTGTTTCTTAAGAGTACTTATGTGCTTTATAAAATGTCATGTATTGTTCTCTGTGTCCTCTGATCCATGGTAACTTCATAATGATATGAAACATTGACATTCAGGGATTGGTTTTTACTGTCTTTTTTTCATACAGACTTCCATGGAGGATTTGCTAATGGTATATGTGTGTGTTTGAATTAAACCCTTTAATGCTAGGGGAGGAGATCAGTTTGACACGGAATTCAACAGCTGTTGTTTCTTTAAAGAGAAAAGGCCTGCTGGATTTAAGTGTGTTTGAGTATATTTGGTTGACTGAACAGTTTCCTCAAGGAAGTATTCATTCAGTCAATGTCCTGAAGGGTTAAGAAAACAGAAACCCATAGTGTTACTGAGTTGTTGTTATGTACGTTGCCAAGGGAACTGCAGCTGGAATGTTTAAATGTGTTGTTTCTCCCCAAACCCACAGGAGTGGAGCTTGAGTGCCTTGGTGTGCCCTAATCCTCACAATTAGTTTCAGGGGGGGCAGTTACGGGGCTGATCAGACTAAATACTTGTAGTGACACTGGGTAACATTCCCACCACGATGGACAGAGTGACTCTAACATCATACTCATCACTTAGGAGAATCACAACCAAAAGCAGAAAAAGGGGTATATTAAGTCTCCCTTTTTGCTTCTCCCCAAACCCTGTGGATTTCTCTTATGCATATTATAGGAATTAATGATCTCCATGGAGATCTCCTTAAGTCTTTGATAAGAGAAATCATGACACTGATTGATCTTGACTCAGATCTTTAGTATTGGTATTGTTTTGTCCCACATAGCATTTCATTTGCTTCACTGGTGTAAAGCAGGAGGAACATTTGTTGCAAATGACCATTTCAACAGAAGAGGCAAATTTTAACCTTGTTTCCATGTAAAGGCCAGGCTCTTCCACTGCAACACATCAGTCTGCAAAAAGTCTAATCAAGCACTTCTTATTGCCAGATAATTGCTGGCAGAAAAAAACCTAAATGTATCTGTAGAGATTAGCTGTGCCATAGATATTTCAAGAACCTGGGCACAACCCTTCCAAAGCCTTCCACTGGGCCATCACTCCCAAATGTTTAGCCTATTCTACCACCATGGCTTTTTCATAGCAGCACTCAGTTGGCAGCACTCGGTTGGCAGCACTCAGTTGAGTCACCTGAACTATTGGTTAGCAGCACTCAGCTGAGTCAAAAGTAGCTGAGCAGCATGCCATGTCTTGTTGAGTCAAACATTTTGCCAAGCACAAACTGACCCACACTTTGACTGATTTATGTATTTTTTCTGGTATGTGGGAGGATTTGCATTTAGGAGAATGTTTCACTTTTTGCTTGTATCCCCTCCTATCACTCAACATAAGGTTTTTAATATGGTCCTAGATAATTCTGTCTTAATACTCTTTGAACCAAGTCTTGTTGCAATACATGTGGAAAACAAGTGCAAAAGCTCAAGGCACATTTTCTGAACACCTGATAATTCTTATTGCCTACTAAGCAGGACCCACATCCTGAGGTGCAGACCTCCTGAGACAGAGGAAGGTCTCCAGCTCGTCAGTATTGGGGCAGATTACACACCTTTTATCCACAAAAGTCGTACATACACATATTGTTGTGATGCTTCCTTTTTTGTTCTTTTCTCAGTATGAAACAATTCATCTACAGGCCAAGGGGCCTTTCTTTCTGCGTCCAGATAAAACAGTGAGCTTAGGCTTTGTCATGTCCTGGGGTCCTCATCCTCCAGTTGTCCTCACTGGGAGTCAGCTGAACTGCAAAACATTGAGGAAGACTGGTTCACAATCAGGGCTTCTACCAGTTGATTTCAAAACTTCTTTCAAGATCTTAGATTTATAAAAGTTAGGAAAGTGGACACAATGATAGTAGAATCCTGGGGACTCAATGCTTCCCTCAGTGCTCAGAGGCCAAGTATCCTATTTCCACTAGGGTCAGAATGAGAGGACAGTGCTAAAGCTTGGGAATGCTGACACCACACATTTCCCAGCTGGGATAAAATCTTATGATTTAAAATAAAAGAACAAAGAAATAAAAGCCAAAGCTTGATCAATGATTTCTGTGTCTCTTTAACTCCATGCCTTTTGATATTGTGATGCTAAGAGGGAAAACTCACAAGCATTATTTTTTTTTGTTTATTCTATTATCTATTTTTTGCTTTCTAAAATTCCTGCACAAGTTAGTTTGACCAGGCACTTCTGCACAGTTCTGAAAGTTTTATGTAGGGCAGCACTGAGGTGCATTGGCAGGAGCTGAATGTGGTTTGCCTACAATCTTGTTGGCTCAGGTTTGTACTTCATCACCCAGATATGCCTATGTTTTTATTTAAAATAGTCTCTTAGAAGTCTCTTTAGGTATTCTCAGGTCTTGTAAACTGAATGCAAAACAGAAGCTACGAGATGAGCTGAGTTCACTAAGTAAAAGACAAAGAGCCTAATAAAAACCCTATAAAAAGCAATGTAACCAAAGCCCTGCGCTCCTCAGAAGAGTTAATCCTGCAGTGGGTGCTAAACTCCAGAGCTCTAATGATGGGGCACTCCTTACCTCTCTTCCTTTGCCATTTGCAACCACAAGGTGAGGATGAGCAAAAATCTGACTTTTCCCTTTTATTAGGTGCAGGAAACTTTTGTTTTGGCAGTGCTTCTTTTTGTCATTCATAAAGTTTGTTTTTCTCTTGATTTTTTGGGCACTTTTTATTTCCTGTCAGAGTGTGGAGGAGAAAGCTGTTCTAGACTGTAAGTTATGCACCCCTTACAGTGCCCCTTAGTTACACAGCACAAGGAAAAGAGAAACAGAATCCATGGCACCATGCAGAAATGCTGCACTATGTAGTTTGCCCTGGTTAAACATTTCCAGAAAGGGAATAACACAACGCTGTGGAGCTCCTGAATGTGTTTTGGCCCTTGTGCTGCAGAGGTGAAGGCACTTAGGGTTAAACTGAAATGGTGCTGGATTCTGGGCAAATTGGTTTTCAGATCTGAGCTGCACACATCAGAATTATTTCCTTTTCATATTACCATAAGACTGTCTCCTCCATACCTGAAATAAATGGCAACTGGAGCCTTGAAAAGCAATACGCAACAGCTGTGTGAGAATTTGATATGGACACATGCCCCCATCTTCCACCACCTTTTTTGATCTTTCTTCAAACAATTTATAATATCTACAAAATAATGCTCAAAGTCTTTTATGTAAAGATTTTTTGGTAGTATATAATTCTGTCATTTTTTGCCTTGTCTTCTCCACATGCAGGGAGATATCAAACTGGAAAAGAAAGAATGGTTATTTACATTTTTCAAAGCCTGCAAGAGGGAAGAGTTGCATTTTTGGATTGAGTTTGGGATGGTCTCACTTCCTCTTCAGCACTTATCTTGTAATTCACTTTATCTTGCTCAAAAATGTTTTGGTGAGGGAACGTGAGCACTGAATCTAATCAGCTCCTTAGAGCTGCTGGGGTTTTCTGAATTCTCCCTCAGTGCATTCATGGCTAGTGGTGCCTAATGACAGAATGGATCAAACCATTAGTCTTAAAAAGCAGCTTACATGAAATTTGAATGTGCACCTGTAATTTGTGAATCTTGTGTCAGCTGCTTCTTCTTTGCTGCTAATATTTGAACCTTGCACATTCCCACATTCCTATGCATATATTTTAAAGATGCAAGATCAAACCCTTTATCTGTTTATACTTATGCTTGTCCTTAAAGCATGTAGACTTTAAAGCTGCAAGGACCGCTCAAAGCTAACTTTGTCTATCAGAGGCTGAGTCCATGCAAAATGCTGGATGGTAGAGCAGGTTCTGGTTGTGCTCAAAATCAACTGCGAGTGGGAGACAACAGGATTTTAACAATGTAAACAAGAAAAAAAGAGTCTATCCATTAAAAGGGTACATTGGAATTATATGGTAGCAGAGAATAAGTTTCCGCAGCAAATGTACTATTAACAAACAGAAAAGCTCTTGCTGATTTGTAAATAATACTATTGTAAACTCTGAATTATGGTTTATCTGCTGTTCTACCTATTAATAATTTTCTATTATGTTCAATTAATTAGTTATTGGAAAAACACCGAGGCCAGCAGTTGTACAATGAATCAAACCTTTCAGCACAGTCAGATGCTGGGGACGCTGGCAAACATCTGCCTTTTCTGCCAGCAGAACAACAACCCCAGCAGAACCATGGCCTTTGGTTAGCCCCTGCATTTTTACACTAGGATTTGTTCAGTTGATATAAAATGGTAACTTAGGCAGTCCAAGTCAACACTACAGGGGGCCTCTATAGGGGAAAACACAGCCCCTAAACAGGCTTCCAGAGTCCCCCCCGTCAGGTTCCAAGAATGCGGTTTTAACCATCCCTGAGATGAACCCCCCACCAACTTTTACAGAGGCCACCCTCTGCTCACAAAACCTAGTCCCTTCCCTGAAGGCATTCAGGATCCTTTGAAATGGAAAATTTATGCTGTACTGAAATAGTTCATACTATAATAAACAACTAGTGCCATCATTCTGCTGGTATTCAGAGTGCAATTAAACCTGACCCTCATGTGAGGACTCCATTTGGGGTGGAAGGTGGTGCTGTGGGGAGGACAGGCTGCTCACCCCAAGAATCTTTCCTTCTGCAGCAGGTTTTACTGCTTGTCCTCCTTGCCTCTGCAGTGAACAGCCCCCTTCTCCCTCCCCACACTTACACGAGGCATGGGGGCTTGTGGGGGATTATATAATTTACAGGTCAATTCGTTGTTTGGGCAGAAGAATGTGGTATGTTGGCCGAAGCTGTTTGTTTGCTTAAGTTCTCAGAGTTCAATGAGGTCATTTTCTCATCTTCCCTGTGTTTTCTGTATTTTCCACAGACCTGCCAGCCTCAAACAACACCCTCTTTCTTCGCATTAGAAATGGAAACACGTCCTCTGCAGGAATTTTCCACTTAATAGCTCCTGCTTTCCTACCGGGGGCCTCAGTGCACCACCACTGCAATGCTGTATTTCTTTCCACTGCAGTTTGACATTTTGCAGCCAGAACAACGAACGGCATTCACTCCATCCTGATTTTGAAAAACATATCTCTATAGGCCCACAGAACGCACCCAATGCAGCAATCACCAGGGGAAAATGGCAAAGATATTTAAACATCATTACATGTCATTGAGACTATAACATTGTCTGGTAAAAATGCTCTTTTATACAGCTGCTTTTCCTTACTCCCCATTCCTCCCCCCTCTAACCCTTTATAGACACACACATACAGACACCAAACCTCTGCCCTGGTCTCCCATCACCAGCCACTCTCTTGTTCTACACTCGGTTGTAATTGTTTGCCTTTGTGAATTATTTCCTTTGCATAATATTTGCAAACTGTGTATCAGGTCCTGACACTGTGAGGAGCAGAAAAGCACATTGCAGATAATCTGAGCAGTAAACAAGGAGCCTGCTTTAAAATGTGCCGAGTGACCTGTCTGAAGGCAGCAATATTTGCAGATTGTTTACTGCTGAGATGCAGTGATGTTGCTGAAATGCAGCAGCTTGAACATTGGAGCAAAATGGGATCTCAGACACTCCGTCAAGCACAACCTGTAATTTTGTTATTTATTATTTTTGTTCTGCTTTTTTTAAAGTTAGAGCTGTATTATAAATTATTAAAAGCTATTTTCTAAAAATCCCTTTGCTGTGTCTATTAAAAAAAATTCCTTTGCAGGGGGAGAAATGAATGAAAGTAAACATGTTTATTGCTAGAAGGAAGGTTTCCCCTGTCTGCGCAGTGGTAGAGTCTCAGACAGCAAGGTCCCAGTAGGTCAGACTGGCACATTGAACTGCGTATCAAATGAAACTGGTATTCTGGAAAAGGGGTGGAAAGAGGAAGAGGGGTGTTAGTGAGGAGGTTGCTCGGGCCAGGAGGGTGGGCCACTGAAAAACAACAAGTTAAAAAATAGGATTGATGATTTGCAGGACACCTAGGGTATTTCTTTCAGGGGGTATTACTTCCACTTTTAACCAGGAACAAGAGCTAGAAGAAAAAAAAGCGGCAGGAGCTGACAGCTTTGTGCTGATCAAAGGGACAGAGCACTGAATGCCTTCTTTTGCTAGCTATTTATTAGAGAGAGAGAAGGGCTCCTTTGCCATTCTACTTAGGAGAGAAGGGATTAAAGATCAAAAAAAAAAAAAAAAGGAGGGGGACCAGCATGAGCTCTTTGTTCAGGAAATATTTCCCTCTTTTTTTTTTTTTTGTGGTGTGCCATGCTGTCCACTACAAGACAAAAACACCATTTCTTTTTATAGCACTACTCCCTTTCTTTTCTCACTGATCAAAATTTCTAGTGATAAACAGTTCCAGTAGCTTTTATTTTTTTTTAATGTAAAGAAGACCCCCTTTGGGAAACTTAGTTAACTGTCTTTTAGCCTGATTAACCTAGGAAATAAAGTTTAAATGCACTGCTGGGATTCTATTAGGATCATCAGTTCATACAGATAACAGCAAAAGGTGTTAAAACGCACTTCACTGGTGCAAGTGATCTCATGTAAAAATGATTATCCCCAGCAGAACAGGGAAGGATTAAGGGGCCATGTCTACATCTGGGAAACTCCATAAGTGTTTTATTAGCATTAGTACATGTATTAATCACACAGACACACAAAAAAGGCCCGTCAGGATGGTGGCAAATGGCAGAGTGCATTAAACCTACTCTCTTAGGTCAGTGGAATGTGAGTATCTCTATTCCTAGAAATGATATAAAGCTGTTAAGTAGCATGAATGAAATTGGGGAAAGCTTGCTTGTATGACTGTGGATCATTGTGGATTACCTAAAAAGAGAGACTGTTTCTGAAGTAAGGCACTCCCATTGCAGAGCCTTTGAAGAAATGAGGGGTAAATCTGGTGTTCCAGCCTCAAATCAGTTGAACTACACTGCGGATGTTTGATCACAGAGACCTAACTGATCATTTATATTCTGATTTCTGTTAGATCAGAAAGGAAAAGTCTATCCATGTCCCATGGAAGGGACAAGGAGCTTCTGCTCCTTCCTCTGCTCCTTAGTTCAGGTTGCTGCTTCCCAGCATGAGTGAGAGTCAGGCTAAATGGCTGTGCAAGCAAGGCTGAGGTAACACTGATAAAAACAAATGCTGTCGACCAGACGTGAATAATTCAGCAGATGATCACCATGGGGTTTGAGATGAGAAGCATTTTCCACACTTTCATTCCATTTCCATTTGCAACCCCTAAATTTTGTTTCCTCTTGATAGCAACCACAAATAAAAAATGAAGCATTGCCAAATACATGGTGATTTTACAGCCAGCTTTTTATAAGGCCTATTGCCAGCATTAGGTTAGCAAAACAGATACATGGTGATGATATTTAGGGTTCTCTTTGATCTGCAACCTTCACCACCATGAAAACAAATATAAGTCCTTCAGAGGAGAACAGGAATGCAAGTCTTTGAGAGGAAAAAAGGGCTCATGGCTCTGCTGTAGTCTCCTTTCAGCTCTGCTATGTTGACTATCACCATACTACAGCAGCATCTAGGAAAGTCTTGATAAAAACTACTTTAGCACCATGATGGATGTGATAGTGAGACATATTATTGACTTCATTGCTAAAAATATTATAGTTATACATGTTGAAATCCTGTCAAGAAGTTGCCTCTTTCATTCCAATATTAAACACTTCTCTTTCAGGGGATATTTGGAATATTGTATATGTCTGTCACTACATCAGTGACATTTGTTATTTTGTTCATCAAAATGTCACCTGTCTATCAAGATAGCTAAGATGAGTAGGACTCGGAAACTTTGTTGAATCATCATACACAGGCTTTTTTCTGCCAGCAGATGTATTACATGAGACACATTGATGTGGAATAGCAACAGAAGTCAGCTGCCGTGTCTGCAAAGTTAAAGAAATTATCATTTGCCTTACAAGGATATTTTAGTAATTCCTTCACAGCATTAAGGGGACAGATGGACTATAAAACCAGTCAGTCCCTGATAGTACAGGGATCTTAGAGTACATAGAGTTGCAAAGAACTTTGAGGAAGAAGGGGACTCTGTGAATATTAAGCATTTTAAGTGCCATGGTGTTTTGAGCATACTTAGCTAGCTTACTTGGCTGCCCTCAAAACCTGAAAAAAAACTTAACTGAGGGCCTAGTAAGTAACCAGGTGACAAAAAAGACAGGAAATAGGATGCTAGAAAAGTGGAAATCAACTTTTAAACAAGGAAACAAAGAAGAAATTAAAAACCAAGCCCATAAAAATACAGAGAGTGTTTTAGATCTGACACCACTCTTGACAGAAGATCAACACTGTTTCAAATATACTGTATTTCTCCACCCACCCCTGAGTAGATCTTAAGTACCCTTCACTGCCTTGGAGTCAGATTTCAAGCCAAAATGTCTGTGTTACTAGTTTTGCAAGTGCTACCACTAATTGAAACCACATAATGTTGCAGATCTGAAATAAGGCAGGCAGGGCATCCCTGCTGAAAAGCTACCCAGCAGGACAACCCCTTTGTTCTCTTTTAAAATAAACTAATTCAAGGGAAATGTTGTCTAAATCATTGCTTCTAAATGTGTACAGAATTTCCTCCGTGCTCCTCCCCCCACCACCCCCCCCTCCTTTTTCCTGACGAGCTATCAAAGGACTTTGCTATTATTGTAAACTGCAAAAATGGTTTTAATATGCACTCTTGTCATTTCTAGGTGTATAAATTTTGCCTTTGCAGGGATTTTACATGGCACATATTGTGATCACCTGTGGGTAGGGTAGTTAATTAGCAGTCCAGGTCCTATTTCATTTAATTTATACTGGAGCAATCTAAACTAGCAGAATGATTACAGCCACACTCAGTAATTTAACTCCCTCCTCTCAAAGCTGTTTTAGTAATTATACTTGGGTTGTAAGTTTTCAGAAAGCTTTTACAGTACTTGTTTTCTAGCCATGTAAGCTCCCTCCCTTCTCAGCTCCCCTCAATCCTGGCTTTTGTCCTTCTGGGTACTGTTGGCTGCATTCCATTAAGAAATTAGAAAGGATGCAGCTGTCATTATTTTGTCAATCGTAAAATCTAAGACATGGAAAAAGTCTTAGGAAGGCAGGGGAGTCATGTAACTTCTATTGAGAAAACAGATTATTCCTCAATACTTCCAACAGTACTTTCACTTGACCTAAAAGGAAAACTTTTATGTGGTGGATTTTTATGATCCAGGCTTGGATTTCCCAGTGGATCACTGAGATGTGTGCACATAAACATCACTTTAAACTTGGTTTGGAAATTCTCAAAAGCCACCCTCAGCACTCTTGGGGAAGAACTCATTTAATAATTTCATTTTGAGCCCATCATCATTAAAAGTTTTGGATCTATAGCAATAATTTATCTATCTACATTGACACCCATGGCATAGACAATATGCCTGCAGCCCAGACCAAACCAAAGCATGTTTCTTGTCACAGTGATTGAAAAAACAATAGCATGTGACTGGTAATGTGCATAGAAGTGTTTCACTTGCAGCTTGGCAGTGGAGGCCTTGCTCCCTGTGTGCCTTTTTAAAATTGATCCTATTTTACAGTGACTTTGAGATTCAGCAAGACTTTTGGGGATAGAAAGACTTTAAAAAATCCTGCTTTTGGTTTTCTCTCTGAATTGATAGAAGAAAAATAATTTCACCTTAATGTCAAGATTCCAGAAAAAAACTGCAGTTTTGCCATTGGAATTCTGATTGCAAAGTAGCAGACAAATAGGTTAGTGCTTGCTTGTCTGTACTGTAAGAGAGCTGGCCTTTACTGATGCTGCTAGTATTGCCAGTTAAACATATTCTCATCAGATATGCATCACAACTTGAAATGAAGTAACTTCATAAATTCCTATCAGTTTCTGTATGTCTTCTACAGATTATGCACCAAAGATCAAACTTTTAACATCTGTTCATGCTGGAAAATATTTTTGTGTGTGTGTTTTCTTGGCTAAAAGTTCTTATTTAAGTATGTCAAATAATTTGGTACTTATGAAAAATTCCTTCCTGACCAGTGTTCATCTTGTTTGTGTGTATGGAAGCACAAATCTCAACAGTTACATCACTTTTAACTTAAACAGCTGGTGGCAGTGTAATTATTTATTTTTTTGAGTCCATGGCCTTTGGAGACACAGATTTCCAGTCACTGGTTAGTTTCCAAGTAGTGGGAAACCTTTTGTAAAATATGGCACTTCAAGAGAAGGAGGGAGGGCTTTTCTTTAGAATAAGAAAAGTGTCTGTGGATTGTGTTTGAAGAGACAATGTATGATTAATGATTCTCTATTCACTGGAAAACAGCAACTCTTATTAAGTGAAATGAGAGTGCATCAGAGTAAAATGCAGCCTGACTGAAAAAAAGAACTGAGCCTAGGAAATCCAAGCATCAACCTATTTTTTCTGGGCAGTGTAAAACAAAGTGTGGATGTATTAGGCTTACATTTTCAGTGAAGAAGCCAGACATATTTTGTTGCTTTCTCTCCACCATATAGATTGGTCCTGAACTCTGCCAAGGGTTACATGTTGCTTGTCTGGGCTAATGAGTAAGTTATCAAAATACAAGATTTATGACAGCAGTCAAGGAATTAATGAGCAGAGTTCTGACGGCTCAGGAAGCCTTTGCAAATCCCCCAAACAGAGAGAAATCTCTGCTTGAATCATCTTCTGTTGTGAGTTGGTATGGCATCTGCTGCTCCAAGTCTAAAAGTGGAATGAATAGACAAAGAGTTTCAGATGTACAAGCTATGCTTAATCACCAAATAATAACAAATAGGAACTCCCAACAGCCCTCTGTGAGATCACGTTCAAATTTGCTACACATTCAAGTTTTAGAGCAACAATTTCCTCACTTCTATTTATGGGAAAACTGTAGTATGTATACCAGCCACAGAACTTCAGTATGACATGACATGGATGATTTCCTAACTGACTCACTCTCTATATTGCTTCATGCATGGTGTTTTAGGAGTTTTTTTTCAATGAAACTCACTGTAAAGCTTTTCTCAAGAGCACCTCCTGGCCATCTTTTAGATGTAAAGAGCAAAAACGTTTCATGGTGCCTAAGAGAAATGTTTGTCTGTGAGCCTTTGTACATTAGTCCCAGCTATATCTTTTTGCTTCCTGTGTTTTCATGTCAAACTGTGTCAGATGATGCAGAGTAGAGTTTGATTTATACATAGTGTTTTTCATACTGAAATTATCTTACTAGACATAGGCAAGTTACGAGTGTTATCAGAGGCTGTTAACTGTGCTTAGTAGGAAAGCTGAATAGGGAAGTCAAGTTGTAGTTAATATTAATTCACATAAAACCCAGACAATGAGAACTCTTGTTTGAGTGGGAGAGTAGGAAAATCTTGGCCAAAGACTCAGAGTATATCACTGGATCCCTGACTTTTTTCCCTTTCATTCTTTCCTCCCTCACCAAAACTCCCTCTTGATTTTTAAAATTCAGAGAGTAGCAATCCAAAGTTTACTTTTCATCTGCTCCTTAATGTGCCGTTTTCTCATTCTGGCAGCCATAAAATACTGCATTTTTTTGCATAAAGGATGAAGTGTTTTAGGAGTATATTTCAAAGGTATTAGACACTTAAACAATGCAGTTAGGATCACAGCAGGATTTTTCCAAGGTAAAAGCAGAAGTGGGAATTATGTGCCCTTTTGCTTTTTTAGCTGCCCAAAAAATTAAAAAGAAGCAAAAAAAAAAAAAAAAAATAATCCTGCTCTGTTTCCTCTTGAGGGTCACTGGTCCAAGATCCACTTAGAGAGGAGCAGGGCTGAATCATTTAGGTTAAGAGGAAGCTAGAACAGCAATTGGAAATATTGGAACTTCTTTTAGTATTTCAGAAATACTGGGCCCATTAGAGTTTGTGTGATGTTCTAAAGAACAAGATGTGAGTCCTGTCCCTTGTGATACAACACAAGCACAGCTCCACAAGAGTGTATCTTAGGCCCTCAGATTGCATTCTCCTCATGACACACATTTACATTCTGGGTACTAATGAAAATAAAGCAACACTCAAAAAAAACCCTCACAACAGCAGCAACTAGTCTATTAATTCAAATAATGTTCTGTGAGTTACTGTCTGAGCTATCTCTGCCAGATAGCTTAACACCATTCTATGGGTCTCTCTTGATGAAGCCAATCTATTTTGGATGAAGCTCTACCTTAGTCAATGATATAAAGGGCATTTGCACATTTACCCAGCATGTGGAGCAACTGGGTGTCTTGCTGCTTATCAGGTTCAAAGCTGGTATGTAGTCAGGTATTGAATACAGAGCCCTGGCCAGATACCCTACCACTCAGAATCACCCATAACCTGATGTTAAAAGTTTCTCAAAAAGTAGAAGGCTTAAAGAGAGTTTTCTTACAACATGGGAGAATGGTGTGGATGTTCCTGTATTTTTCATTGCTGAAAATAAGAAATTTTTTTCCAATTTCTTGCATGTATAAATCATGCCTTTGCATTTCTACCACTTGGCTTTAAACAAACACAAAAATAATACAAATTGATGTCTGAAAGGGAAAGAATATGCTTTTTTAGAAGACTGAGTGAAAACAAATGTCAGTTTTGGGTCAACTGAAACATTTCATTCCACCCAAAACCAATTGGTCACACAAGGCTAAATAAAAGGTGCTAGAACCAAGCTATAAAAGCTGTTGCCAGAAGCAGAGATGAATGTGAGTTACTCAGTGCTCTGAGGCTGTCTGCCTAGCTGTGGTTCAGTCACTAGAGAAGAAATACATATATTTTCAATTGATAGATAGTCAAAACTTCCTTCCTTCCCCACCTTCACTGCAGGTGGCTTCTTCATCATACACTGTCCCACCCTCTCTCTCTGCTTTGAGCCACAATTAGCACATATTTTCAAAATAAAAATAAGCCTCTCCCCTCTGTCCTCCCAGCTGTGCTTCCCACCCAGATTCCCATTATGAATCATGACAAGTACATGTGTTTAAAATAACAAAAACTATGCCTTTCATCGCTCCCCAGGCTTGTTGTCCTTTTCTACCCATCACCTCAACTTCACTGAAATATTTCCTGGAGGGTTCCAGAGTTTCTGCTGAGCTGAAGGTGCCTTAATGATCTGATTTCTCCTTCAGTGTTTTTAGAGCACCACATGACCAGCATTGCCCAGCAACACTGGGCAATAAGTCTCTGTCACACTTGTTTAAGACAGTCAGGCACCAAAGGACAAGGCAAGCTGGATGGAGGCTCAAAGACCAGAGGGGTGAAAGCTCTACTTATCTCTGTGATTCCCCAGGGGTTCCACTGCAGAGCTAAGCTTGCTGACAAACAGGGCCTGCAGAAGCACTCTCGGTTTGAACATTAGCCAGGGTGCAGAGCATGGATCTACAGAGGGGTGAGATACCTTTGCTGGGCAGATTCACAAATATTCTGCTAGCTGGATTAAAAAATAGGTGCCAAGGAAACTTACCCATGCAGGCGTCCCCTCACTATTTTGGCAGAAAATTACAGGCTTTCCATAGGTTGACATGACATGTCCAGCAAGTGTTCTCTCAGATGGAAGCATGTAGGGTTGTTGGAAATATGATATTTTTACCATAATGAGGACAGTTATGTTCAACAGCCTTCCCCATGCCTCAGTTCCTCTGAAACACAAATGTATAAACACCTATTAAATATCTTAAAACACCCCAGAACAAGTTTATTTGTGTTTAAAGGCTGTCAATAAAAATACTCTAGCTATTTGAATAATGTATATTTTCTCAGAGAAGTTTTTATTCTGTTTTTGTTCAGTGTTGCATGTTTTCCAAGCCAAATGCTATGGTACCACCTCTTGAAATCCAATCCATATTTTTCCAAACCAAATCCTGCTTCATGATTCTCAGCCTTCAACATCTGATCTTCCATTCAGCCTTCAGCTCACTGTTCCATGTAACCAACAAACTGAGTTTCCATCCTTAGGTCCCTTGTGGCACCCTTAGGTTCCTGTGCTCTAGTGTAGCTCTGCTACAGATGAATAATGTTTGAGACAAGTTTGTTCCAAGGTCCAAAACTGACATTGCTTGGACACCTCCCTGTAAAATTTTTCCCACAATGAAAACCACTGAGGATGATCTCATTTCAAGTGACTTGCAAGAAGCTGCAAGGATCCTGGTTGCTTTAAATAAGCTTGGCAGACTCATGCAGAAAAAGTTATTTTTTGCCTGCCTAACCCCTAGGATTGCATTCATAAGCAAGGGGCCATGGATGTTGGCTCAATTTGCTACTGGCTGAAAGGGCATATTTTGTACAAAATTGTAAGAGTTTCACATTCTACGGTTGTCTTATCCCAGTATCTTACATCCATACACAGAATTTCAGGTCTGGCTGACGAACATTCCAAAATGTCAAGTATGAGCCCTGTTGGCAGAGTAGAGCAGGTCCTGAACCCTGCCAAGCTCTCTGAGCCCTCAGGGTGAGTGGCCAAAGCAAGGGCCAGCTAACAGCCACCATGCACATGGCAAAATCGGACCCTTAGCCCATGGGATGGGCACCTGCCTGGTTTGCTCTGCCCAAGTTGAGCACAGGTACTCCAGGCAGGTACATCAGCTTTTTCTTTTTCAGAAAACACAGCCTAACTCAAATACAAATATTCATATAGGCATTATCCAGCAAGCCAGAGGGGACATTTAAAGGGCAACTCCTAGTATGTATATCACTCTTGCATTACTATTGCTCTGTGAGCAATTTATGTATTCAGGCTTCTAAACGCTGAAGAGGCCAGGACAATAAGCTTGCTATAGGTAGGCACCACCTCTGTATGATGAACAATTCTTGTTTCCCAGTTTTCCATTATGGGATCTTGCATCCGGTCCACCAGATTTGATGCCTCTACCTGTACCAAAGAGTTCATAAGGAAAAGGACAGTTTTGGTCCTCAAAAAAAGGACAATGGACAATTCTGCTTCAGAACAGTTCTTGCTTATGCTGATTCAGTTTCCAGGGGGTTTAATTTGAGAATGTAGTTGTTCCCTTGAGGGCTTAGCCTCCTTCTCCAGCAGCCTTTGATGGAGAACAGCACACAGGTGTCTCCCCTGGCAGAGCCCTACCTGGCACAGGCCATGGCCACTATGGATGAAATGCAGCCTCTATTCTCATTAACAGAGACCAGAACAGGTCTCCAACCCACAGCACAGCTGTAGTTTATCTTCATTATCAATACCAGTTAAAACACACTTTTACTCTTCCCAAAGCAGCCTGCCTCCCCATGAGTGTCCCTCCCTGGAGGATGACCTGTCTCTGTGGGGGTTGCCCCCCGTCCTGCTCTGGCTGCTGCCTGCCCTGGCCCTGCATATCGGCAGCTTGGAGACAGTGCTCAGCACCAAAGGGCAGCTGCTGCAGAGGGCAGCTTGGCAAGGGGCACGTGGCCAGAGCATGGGAGGCAAGATGGGCTTGGATGCAGAGGGGGAAGCGGTTTTGGCTGCCTGTGGTAGTACAAGTACCATATGCTCAGGGTCAACCCTGAACAGCCTGGGTGGTTTGGAGAGAGGCAGTTAATAGATCCTTACTGCAGCCAGAATTCTGTACTATTTGTACCAGAGTCAAACAGGCCTTGATGTCCCACAGCTCCTTTGGAAGGAAACTCTGTCCTGACCCTCCTAGGTAAGGTACAATATGATGCCCTTAAAGCAGAATGAGTGTCTGCCCAGACTATCTTCACCCTGATCTTGATGCTGTGAAGAAACTTTGGTGGTAGGAGTGACCGATGAAAGGTCAGGATGAAGGACAGTAGGATTCCAAGCACTTGGTTGGGGTCTGCTGGGGGCAGGGAACCGAAAGTACAGATGCCTTTCCTCTGGCTATCAGGCATGTCAGAATGCAAAGATTGCAGTAAAGGTTTTGGTAGTCCTGTAGATATGAGGCACAAAGTGCACCAAAAGAGTACAAGGAAAACCACACCTTGTTTATGCCATATTTATGGCTGGTGAAAACACTTGTCAAAGAAGACACTTTTTTTTCCCTTTTTTTTTTTTTTTTTTTTTTTTGGCTTAAGAATAGGGTCTGCATGCATAAAATTAATTCTAGGCAGAGATTGTACCTTAGGAAGATAGAGTTTGGGGTAATAGATTTTTTTTAATGCTTGGTTATTAATTTATTGTGTGAGCAATGCTCAAAACATGTTAAATGCTGCACAAGCATGCCCAAGGGAAAAAAAAATTAAAAAGTAAATTGAATCATTTACAGAGAACAGGATGGTGCAGACTTTCTGCTGGGGTAATCAAGCAGGGGAGAAAATATTAATATCTCTGCATTATTAAGCTTTGGTGTGCTTGTCATAACCTTCCACTAGCTTTTGCATTCACTGACTAAAACCTGGCTACCAGATGGCATTATTTGGCTTTGCCTGTGCTTCTGAGACACCCTAGTATCATCCTGTATTCTATCCAGAACCCCTTGGTGTGTTGTTATACAGTAAGAAGAGTGAGTCTGGCACCTTTCATTAGCAAACCATGCAATAAATACTATGAGATCCCCAGGAACAAGATGGTGCTGTTTTAATGCTCATTTAAGTCTAGTGTTTTTCTGGCCAGTCTCCTCTGGATTTTAAATTATATCATAATTTTATACTTCTATTTTTGTTTCAGAAAACATCAGGAAAAGGAGGCATGAAAGCTTTAATCAATTAATTCCTCTCCCATTACTTTTCTGTCTTTATAATTCTAATATCAGTATTGATTGAAGTTAACCCCTAAATTTACTGCTATAAATAAAAAGCAAATTGGCCCAAATATATTTCTCATCATCTTCCAAGTATTTATTTCCTACAGCGATTTTTGTTTCTCTGCCTCACTCCAGTGATGCCTACCAATATTTTTGGCTTTTAACACATATTTTATGAAATTATTCATTTCTGAAAACAGAATTTTTCCCCCTATTAAAACTCTATGAAGCAACTCATGAGGTTAAGAAGTTATGACATTTCATAATCAGTTGATTAATCATCCTCACATATTACTGATAGCTAAATTTTAGTTCTATTAATACTTTGCTTATAGTTTCTATTCTGTGAAGTTCGGGGCAACCCCTTGTAGCATTGAGTGCTGCTGTGAGCTTGTCTTTCATCTCCCAACTTGCTCAAGTCCTGTGGTGGCTACCTCCAGCCTTAGGCACTGCAGAACTGTGTTTCATAGTTTATAGAGGCTTTGGGTTTTGTTTTTTTTTTTTTTTCCAAATCAGTTCAGAGGACAATCACATTAAAAGTTCCAAAGCTCTTTTAAAACAGGTGGCTAGCAAGCCCTTAACTATGAGGCTTTATCTGTCAAGACTGGGATAAAAATCCCTACTTGGAAAAAGATGTTTGACCCTTCAGCCTCAGTTCTCTTAGGGAAACCAGTACAGATCTTGCAAGATATGTGGCTCAGTATGGATTAACTGAAGGATTCCTTTAGACCTGATGTTCTCCTGAGTCGCTTCTGGCTGTGTCCATGTAGATAAACCCTGGGCCCTGTGGCCTCTCCTGTTCCTCCACACAAAACGAATTCCTTTGAAGTCAGACAGCGACTTTTCTGAACACTGGCTGCACTGACAAAGCACGTGCATGGGGCATGGACTCTGAATTAGGAGAAGCCCTCAGCAGGATTCAATTAAGATTACATTGCAACCACTCGCTAGTATCCGATTTTAAAGGTATAGAAGGAAAATTCATGGTCATTTGCCTATATAAATGATGAAGGAGAACCTTGACATCCTGCTGCCATTAGATATGTTGTGTAGTGAAGCTCTTCTGATAGGGCCTGGTGCAAACTGCAGAGTCAGTGCCCTCGCATACACATTTGCCTCTGAGCTGAATTCTGTTTTCTGTAGCTAAAGCTCAAGGACCTCCAGGTACATTTACAAAATTTTAGGACTCCACAGTTCCCTTTGCCAGTGCTTCCAAGTAATGGCTTTTGTTCTGTCAAGCTTGAAATGTCTTGCAGTTAAATTGCACATTGAAATCTGAAGACAAAGGAGTGAATACAGTGAGTACCCACAACCATTCATTCGCTGTATTTCCGTAATGGAATTGCTTGCCCATGTGGTTAAATAACATATCTAAGCAAAATGCAACTCTTTAGGAACAACATTCTACATATTAAAATAATATTTGTCACCTACTGTTGGATTCCTCTAGTGATATTACAGTGAAGTGACATGAAGAATAGGAATAAACATTTCTAATTTGGTGACGTTCTCAGTGTTTCTATAGAACTGGGTCCTAACACAAAGACATTACCTGTGCTTGAACATTTGCTTCATTGTCTCTTTTTGTAACCCAAAGTGGAACATAGGACAAAGGTAAATATCCTTCTGAGCACAGTACGAAGCTATTTCTAGTAAGACGGAATCACAGATGCTGTCTACTTTTTTTCTCTAACCAGATAGTTTAATACAATATTTTCTTTTTTTTAGAATCAGAATTGTCAAGGTTGGAAGAGACCTTTAAGATCACTAAGAACAACTATCAACCCAGCATTATTACTGTAACCCCCCAAACCACATCACCGGGCATTAGACACCTCTTAAACGCCTCTGGGGATGGCAACGCCTGATGGCAACAGCAGGGCCAGCATTCGCCATGGAAATTAGCAGACACATCTTCATGGAGGTCAACAAGGCCAAGTGCAAGACTCTGCACAAAGTCCTGCACATGGGTTGGGGCAATCCCAAGCACAAATACAGGCTGGGAGGAGAATGGTTCGGGAGCAGCACAGAGGAGAAGGACTTTGGGGTGTTGGTTGACAAGAAGCTTGTCATGAGCCAACAATGAGCACTCACAGCCCAGAGCTAAAAGTGTCCTGGGCTGCATCCCAAGGGGTGTGGGCAGCAGATTAAGGGAGGGGATTCTGCCCCTCTGTTCTACACTGGTCAGGCCCACCCGGAGTCCCGCATGCAACTCTGGGGCCTTTAGTATAACAAGGATGTGGACCTGCTGGAGTGATCCAGAGGAGAATCACCAAGATGATCATGTAGCTGGAGCTCCTCTCCTATGAAGACAGGCTGAGAGAACCAGGAATGCTCAGCATGGAGAAGAAAAAGCACTGGGGAGACTCTATAGCACCTAAAGGGGCCTACAAAAAAGCTGGAGAGGGACTTTCCGTAAGAGTATGTATGAATTAGACAAAGAGGAAGAGCCTTAAACCGAAAGAGGGTAGATTTCGATTAGCTGTAAGGAAGAGATTCTTTAGTGTGAGGGTGGCGAGGCACTGGAACAGGTCACACAGAGTTATGGAAATGTTCAAGGGTTAGATACATCCCGGAGCAACCTGGTCTAGTAGAAGGTGTCCTTAGCCATGGAGGGGGGTTGGAAGAAGATGATTAAGGTTCCTTCTAATCCAAACCATTCTATGCGTCTATTTCTTGTGTCTGAAGACCTTGCATTGGAGAAGCAGCTTCTTGTTGCCCTATTCTCCATGCAAAAGGATAGGTTTACATTTGTTTATAGGGTTTGTGAATTATTATCAATCAATATATCTGCCATCTAGGATCCCTCAGGAAATCATCACAGTTGCATTAACTGCATTCTCCAAAACCAGTGACCTTCGTAAAGACCTGATGAGACACTCCTGCTGTTGGTGAATGTCAATAACAAAAGCAGAGAGAAAGCTGTGTGGTCAGGCCCTGGGCTAAAGCCCATATGTGCTAAAATCTTCAGTGCAACAGCCCTCATACTTTGCTTCTCTTTAGAAGTCCCTGTGCCATTGCCTTTTAGTCCCCTTACTTAATTTAATCTCTCATTGTGCTGTCTTTGCAACACAGCTCCCCTTACAGATGCAAGGCCTGCTTTGCTGAAGACACTTAGACAAACCCCTCATTTACAGCTAAGGGCTAAGAACATTTTCTTTTGGTGAACTTAATGGAGGCTTTAGCTTTACCGCTGACGTCAGTGAGGCCAAGTTCCCACCTCTTTTTCAAGCAAGACTAATACAATGAGGCCAGGTGACTGGTAGAAATTATGCAAGAATTATAACTCCCAGGACAGAAAAGCAGGGTGTCATGTAAATCTTTGGTGTAACAGTATCAATGAACGTCAATGCAGTTTTATGAGTATACATTTATTTATATGTGTCTCCCTTTTGAGGCAGAGCTTACAGTGTCCTTGGGAAGTGCTGCAAAGCTCCCACACCTCGTTATATAGGTGTATGTAAATATGTCATGCATAGTAAATACACTCATAAAATTTTATTTTTGAAGCTGCCTTTTCAACCTCTTCTAATGTTAGCTCTGAGCAAACAGGCAAACAAGAGCCTCACAACCACACAGGGAGAAACAAGTTGTGAGCAGCATTTAAGCCACCTGTCTGGGAAATTGCTTTGGGCCCATGAGATGTGCCAGCAATGGAAAGGTCTGAATGAAGATGCTGGCACATGGGAACGGAGGGTCTATCCTAGCACAGGGTACAGCTGTGTATATATATTGACCATTTTACTGAGTCCTGAGACTGCTGCTTTGGTTGGAAATGGCAGAAAGCATCTGTGCAGGTCCTTTCAGCAAGCTGACCTGGGGAGGAGGGCCTGAGCAGCCATTTGCGCTACAGGGAGTGATTAATGGACCTCTGATGAAGTGGCAGGAGCAAGGTGTGCTCAGCTTTTAGAGCAGAAAACATGATGGCAGAGGAAGCTGGACGAGAACACTTGTTCCAACATGTTGCTCTGGTGGTCTCACAAAGCTACCCAGATGCACTTGGAGAGAGCGCTGACTCCACACAGTGCCACGAATCTGCACAAGCAAGACAATTAAGTATGTGGCCAGGAGAGCCCACATTCAGGCAGTAAACAGGAGAGAAATCCAGGAACATTCGGAGTTCTGAGAAAGCTCTCATCTCATTTCTCATCTGGTGAGGAGTGGAATGTTCTAGCATATACCAGAATGAATGAATAGGTTAAGTTTCCCAGATAATTTCTAGAGAAAGGCTCCTCCTGAAGAATCCTGGACCACTTTAAGTGGTAGGATGATATAATCATCCATGGCATGATAACTTTGCAGTAAAAATTGATGAATAAATCAGAGAGAGAGCACGCTTAGCAAGCAGATCACCAAATATCAGAAGTCCTTCCCAATAAAGACTGTCCCCAGTGCTGAAGTAAAAGAAATGGCCAAACATCTTTGACTAAGTCCATTTCCTTAGATCAGTCTCCACTATCAAAGCATAAAAATTTCTGAAGAAGTACAAATTCAACAAGTTTATTATACAAATACTCCTGTGGTGCAGATCACTTCCAGAAAGAGAGACAAAAGGGAAAAAAAACAGACTCCAAAAAAAAAGTGATCTCCTCCCTCCTCCTCCAATATTTATTATAGACAAATTCAGAACTTCTGTTTTGTGATATTTTCCAAAGATCGTATTTTGTGTGTTCTGGGGTGGAACAAAATGAATTTGAGACCTCTAAAGTTATTATAGAGTGGAATTGTTGTTCTAGGGCCAATTATTTAAGCAGACTTGAAGTTATAAGAAATACCCTTAGAAATGACAGATGGAAAGAAAGAAAAGGACATAGGAGCTGAGAAATCTGACTGTACATTCAATTCAGAGGAAAAAAGGTAATCTCTTTGATTCCAAGGACAGTAGCATCTTAAGGACAAAACATAACATCTTTGGAATGGAATAATGTAGAACAAGTGAGGACACACCCAGAAAATTTCTAATAATATCATAACAGAGAGATGGGGTAATTTTTTTTTAAGTTGCTTTTATCTCTCTCCAAATAGCCTTGGAGATGCATAACCCAACCCAGGAACTTTGCAAATATTAACACTTGTAAACAGCTGATAAATTCTGCAAATCCAATGTCTTTCCTAGCCTTGCAATAAATAGAGGTCAGAATTTTTCAGATGAATAGTTAGAGTTAGGCTGTGTAATGCTGAAAGCCAAAGATTTTTTTTAATTAAAAAAAAAGTGTAAGATGGTATCTTTCAAACATTTTCATATTTCTGAAGAGAACTTGCATGTTATTTCTGCACCTCAAGAAATCATTATTTCTGGAGGAGCTATCATCACCTAGCTCACTGGCTGGCCAGCCTTTCAGTACTGGCTTCCCTTTAGAACAAGACATCAAAATCAGTGAAGAAAGTTGCAATGATTGTTGCTAGAATTTCCCAATATAAAAACAAAGAATTAATCAGAATGCAGAGTTCTACAAAACAGAGTGGGACAGAAGACAGCCTGGCTGCCTTCCTTTCAATGCTTATCCTGAAGCCCCTATATCAGCTAGAGAAGCTGCAAACCCTTTGGGAGCCAGGCTGTCTCTTGCTAATGTCGGTAAAGTCCTTGTTCACATTTTCAGCTCTGTGCTACTATTAAAGCCAAGTTGTAGATTCTAGTGTTGTACAGAAAATGAAATGTGCATTAAAAGGAACAGTATTGTGCAGCTCAAGCACGGTGCCTTAACTACTTCATCCCATTGAGACAGCATGTTCTTGTGCCTTGCTTGTACAGTGTGGAAAAACCCTGATCTGCAGGTGAACAGTCCTTGCAATTGCCCCCATTGCCAGAGAAAGCATTTACTAAATATTCTTCAGAGGAAACAAACAGGGAGGTCCTAAAAACGTGTTGTACTCTACTGAGAGATAGACGAAGATATGCAGTATCAATTTATTTTTGTTAACAGTCAGAGAAATAATGCTAGTTATTTTAACTCACCCTTGGAGTTAGTGCTCTGAAGGAATGTGCTAAATGCTATGCATTTCTCATGTGTCTATTTGAATATGAAGATTCAACAGCATGAGGCTACATCTGTTCTAAAAAAAAAGATCAGTGCTTGGCATCTTGGTGTGCGCTGTGTACAATTCATTTGATTCCTTGCAATGCAGCTAAGATCTACATTTTTAATATTGGCTAGCAGTGCCTCCAGTTTGGGGTTGTTAGCCTAAATTGCCTTGCAGATGTTGGATGTTCTGGGACTGAGTACTCTGTGCTGCTTTGAAAAGCCTTAAATGAAAAATCCAATATTATTTTGGGAGACACTCAAGAATTATCAATTGCCTAAATACATGAATATTTCAAGTGCTCCTGAAGATAATAGTGCTTGAAAACCTCATGCAATAATACTCTGAGATGCTGTAGAGCTTACTTCTCATTATATCTCTTTGATCATTGATTAAATATTATGCACCACTCCTTCTACAATTCATGAGAGGCTCTACTAGACTTTAAAATATCTTGAATTTGGAGTTGCTTAGTCAGGTCAGAAGCCCTGTTGCTTCGTTTGAATATTTATCAAGTTCAGATTTTTTCAAAGGCAAAAAAGCAACATGTTTTTTTCCATGGCCTCAAATTTTGCAAGTCATTCCAATACTTTTAGGTAATGATACTGAAATAGTCTAAACAAGTGCCTTAAGCAGTGCTTAGTATCACATAGAACTAAATTAGAGTGTACACAGAAATTACTCCATTTGAACCTGAAAACCTCACTTAAAAAACAAACAAACAAAAAAATCAAATTCCCTAAGAGTTCCAATTTAACATAAAAATCCTCCAAAGAGAGCAAAAAATACTGACAACTTTATCCATGTCAAGCTATAATTTTCATAATTAGCTTAATTTTTGGGCTGCAAGAGATGCAATAACCAACTAGTACAACATCTGAGACTTTCACTGTTCAGCTACATTCATTTCACCCAGCATAAGTTATCCAAAAATGGCATGTCTAAGCTGGATTTCTACACTGCCTTCCTAGTCACTGCAATGAGAGACTGATATATCCAGAGATGTCTGAGAGAGGATGCAATGAATAGGCATTTGGAGGTGCTGCAGCTGGAGATAAATGTCTCCCTAGATTTGCTAAGAAACAGAATATAATTCAATTTTTAAAGACAAGCAGACACTTGGGAAGATCTGCATTTCTATCATGGTCTTACTGTTTCATTAGGTTGGTTCTGCATGTGAACATTTCCATCTGGTAGAATCTGTGCTGCTGAACTGACCCCAACATGCACAATTCTTGACTTTTAGAAGTCATTTGTGTTCAACTGTTTATGAAACAGGCGTTTCAAAGCTGTATCACAGAGAATTTGTGGAAACAAGATTTTATCCAGCACATGTGAGGAGGAATTGCTTCATAATGCTTGAATATGTAAGAAGGACTGTGTGACTTCTCTGATGAACAACAACTCAACAGCACAGCTTGACTTTCAAATATTCATAATCAATTCATTAAATAAAGAATGAATGGAAGAAAATTATGATCACAGATATTTCACAAACAGAAAAGAAAGTGAAATGACAGTTCTTATGTGTCCTCTGAATATTTTCATGAGAAAACTATATTAATATTTAATGCATGCATTACCTTTTTCAGCCAGCTCTAATTTAAGTGAATTTCATTCTCTGTGAAATGTCTGCTAATAGAATACTAATGCCACTAATAGTTGCTTGCCATACTTGGAGAGGCGGGAGTTAATATTACCGACGTCTGTGTCTAAAGATGTTATTCTTAACACTGAATTAGAGAATGTTGTAACCATGTAAATTTATAAACTAGCACAATAGAAATGGAAGCAATGTGTCAGAGAGCTATTTAATCTATCTACATAAATACATAACCTCACAGATGGCAAACAACCCCAGATTTGAGAAACAGACTGTGAGCAATACTGATACTAGAGAAAAGCATGTCTCTCAAATGGCAAAAGCTGGGGTGTCTAACAGCAAAGTCAATACACCATGTTTCTAATTAGCCTGAATTGCCAAATCCTGCCTTGAACTGCCAGCTTCTCTTCCCAGGTCTCTGACCCTCTCTGCGGTGGAAGGTGCCCTTCCCTCCCTCGGGACACTCCAGGCTGTGTTCTCCATGGCTCCTGAGCAACACTGCCAAGGGTCTCCAGGCTAGTGAGCAGGGCAGGGGAACCTTCCTCAGTGTGGGCCATTCCTGAGGACACCCAGCTCTCCTCCTTTCAGGGCTGGCACTCCTGAGGCCTTGCTGACTCACAGGTTTCCAGGACTTATGGTAGAAAGGGACCCTAGAAGCTTCAGTGCTATCAACCATGCGCAGCTTCCTCAGCACACAGCAGTGAGTCTCTCCTAGCTTCAACTGGCTTTCTGCTGGTAGGTTCAGTCCTTGAACTGGGAAGGAAAATCACAGTATGGCTGACCAACACCACAAAGTTGCCAGAATCTGCTCTAAAGCACAGAAAGGGGGTTTTGCAGTTGATGTGATCTATGATTTTCTCAAACCTGTGCATTTCAGGGGATGTATGGACTCAGGATGATGCAACATTTGGATTCCTACATGTAGGAGAATATCCTAGGAAAGCAATAATGACATCTCAGAGGCAATCATAAATGTTGCCTACATTGGAATACTGGAACTTGAATACTGGAGGATTTCAGCATTTTCTTAACTTTTTACCTCACTATAATGGTATTCAAGCATGGGAATGTAAGAAGTCAATGCAGTGAGGGTTAATCCTGGTGCCTGAATATCAGATGGAATGACAGTACTAAGCTTTCTTTTTACTGCTATGTACAACTGATCCTAAATCAGAAAAGGAACTGAATTGGATACCAAGCCACTCTTGTTTACATCAGGTTAGATTTACAGAGGGCATCTGTACAAATTCCACAGAACATTAGGAGATCCCCAAGGTGTTTCTTCTGTTTCTCAGTCTAAACACTAGAAAACTGCTTTAGAATTGATAGGTCTATTTATAGTGTTTCCCTGTTTAAGTACACCCACCTTACCTAGATCAGGTCAAATCCAGATATGAATATGAAATGTACTGAGAAAATAAGTTGCTAAACAGTTGTTTTGTTTTTCAAACTTCCTCATGGGAGAAACTTTCTGTGCATGGGCCAGTTCCCACATCAGAGCACCACCATTCTGCCATGTAATAGGAAAGGTGGGACTGGAATATCTCTCCAAAGATATAGGATCTGTTCAGCCTAACAGGAGACTCAGATGATCTTCTGCGTATCTGTAGGTATCTAAAGGGATGGTGCAAAGAAGGAAGAGCTGGGCTTTTTCACTGGCAACCAGTGTCCATCTGGCTCAGGTTGGTGCTTCTTGAGACTTGGACCAGATGACCTCTAGAGATCCTTGCTAACATTAACTGCTCTGTGAGTGTGTGGTGCTGGCACAACCACCAGCAGAACTGAGATTGCCTGAAAGGGGCCCGAGCCAACGCAGAAATATGAAGCCCACTGCCAGACAGGCTTTCCAACATAGGATTTGTCCCTGCAGCTTGGGAAGCTCCCAACACTGGGGCTGAGCTGCTGCCCACACCTGCCTGTGACCTTGGCAAGCCTTGCTTCCCCTGAGTAGACCCAAGTATTGGTGTTAAGAGTATGGAGGTCCATGTCTGACCCAGCCAGGGCAGCTAAGCATAGGGTGAGCCTGCTCGGGACAACCATCACCTCCCAGTGCCTTCTGCCTCTTAGACAGATGCAAAGATGGAAATCTCACAGAGATTTAGATGGGAAAATGCTGGCAAGTGGGAAGTGGTTCTTTGGTACTTCCCAAATGCTCTCGCTAAGCAGCATTCTCTCATCAGAGGTCCCAGGCTACACCAGGCATCAAGGTGGCCCTTCCTCTCCTTCCCCAGCACTCTAGGGAAGCAGATGGCAGGATGCTTGCAAGGAGCTTCCTAGTGCCTAGAGGAAGATCCAGCCCTCACAGGACTTTTGGTAAAATCCCTCCTCAGCCCAACATCTGGTAAAACTCTGACCCTCACGTGACATGCCGGCAATGAGATGGGAGTGGGCTCTTGGGAAACTCAGATTATTTGAGCTACATGATGCTTGTGGAACTGGGATCCATTTCTGTGTTTTGTCCTATATCCCCCCCAATATCACCTGCGCTGCTAGCACAGCATGACCCAGGCTGATGCTGCAGCTGTATACTGCAGGGCAGTGTCAGCTCTTTCCTCATGAGAGCTGAGTGGCAGCCCGTGGCTGGGTCAGAGGGGTATTTAGAACCTGAATCAGTAATGGATCCTCACTGCAAAACTGGTGTTTAATGGCTTTGATCTGCTGCTTCTTGATTTTATACCAGCTCCTTGATGGAATCTCTCACGTGTGAGCCCTACTAATCCATCCTGTCCATACCTAATGGGTGCTGGTGAGGGAAGGAGCACAAACATGGCTGGATAGCAGTGACAGATGTTCAGGCAGTGGTGTGGGCAGCCGGCTACTTGTGAGGGATTAATGGGAATGGCTGCAAGGAGATCTGAGGGCTTGTCATACTCATAGCTCATAGAAGGAAAGGCGAGGCTTTCTGCAAAATGCTTTGGTGGATGACACAGAGCACTTCACAGCATTAGGGCATTGCCCATAAGATCTGAGCCTTTCTCTCCCCTCTTCTGGGGCACATGAAGTGCTCTGCTGCAAGCAGGAAAACAAATTAGGTCATTGACCTTTCCTGTGACCTTGACACAAATTCCAGTTTCCATTGACCAGCAGAGTGCCTACTTGAATGGGACATGTCCTATCCCCTTTCTCACCATGCCTCATCCATTTCAAAGTGGCAGAAACAGAATAGAAAATCAAAGTTCAGATGTAAAGAAAGATTTTTTAATAGCAGAATCCATTTGGGGCCTCTTGGTCTTCCTAATTTAAGGAAACTAAGTTATTTCATTCTAATTCTGATATTTAGCAATGTTGACAGCTCTAATATGTTGTAAATGTTTCAGATCATATTGTTAAACTGGCTCACTTTTACAATTTTATCTGAAAAAAGACAGATGCCATAAATTGTGAGGCTGATAGGTAATGACAATTGTGGCTGTATTTAAATGTAAAGTGCATTTCATTCCTTCTTGTGCTGCACTCTCTAGTAAGAGAGCACTCAAACATTTTCACAGCAACGATTGTATCTTAACAGTTTGTTTTATGGGCCACCTCTTGTGTCATGGGAGACCAACACAGATCGCTTCTCCTCCCTGTTGGTTAAATACCAGCAGTACAACAGCTACAGTTATTTACATCAAGGTCTTTATAATAAAAAAATGCATTTAAGTATGTCTTCTAAAGTTTATGGCTGTGCATGTAAACAAGCATTCAAGTATGGCCACAGCTTTATAATACTTTAGAGTAGGCCTGCAAGATCCAGAGCCCAGGCAGCTGTGCAGGCAGCAGCTTTTTGGAAGCTGTAAGTCTTCTGCAACTGAGACATCTGCACGCTCCCCGACTAGCTCTAGTTCTAGGCTGAGAGTAGATAAATGTTTAAAGGGGTTTGCCCAGGAGTAGGTATAAAGCCAGTGCTAATGAGGGGATAAAACTCCTTTAGTTCCACTCCTTCCCCAATGAATCCATGCTTTTGTAGGTTTCCCCAGACATCACACCAGTGATTGCTGCTTCACCAGGAAGCGAGCATGAAAGGAACTGGGAGTGTGGTGTAAGACCATTAATTGCTGGGAAAAAAAAAAAAAAATGTAGCTAATCATGAGGCAGTTTAATCAACGGAGGAGTATGGTCCAACCCTACATGCATAGCCACAGCTTTCAACACACTTTACGCTACTAGTTGATTTTGGATCACAATTTAAACGTGTGTGACAACCAAGAAAAGGTGTTTGCCAAAGCATTCATCACAAACCTAATTTGGTCTCCTGTAAGTCAATAATGAAATCTTGAATTTCTGTCAAATGAAGCAAAGTTAAGCCAATGCTAAACAGTTTTTAAAAACTCACCCAAAAATCACCTAGTGATTGAATTCCTGTTAAGGATCTGCTTGCATAAATTCACAAGTGATGCAGATACACAGTCTTAACATGGGACTCCTCTCTCCACACAAACAGGACGGAGTGGTTTATGAGCAGTTAGCAAAACTGACACATCCCTCATCCTTTTACAATTAGGTATTCAAGTATGAATTCAAATGAGTGCTCAGGTATAAGCCATTACCCACATAGTTTTTGCAGAGGGAAAGAGGGTTAGAAGAAACATTTTTTGTTGTTAGGTGACTTTTCTTGTTTATGAGGACATCTTTCTCCTTCAGCTATGCAGCCTTAAAGACAAAAGAAGGTTCTAGTTCACAGAAAATCTATGTGCTTTAAGATTATTCTGAAAGTTACTCAGTATTTTGTTGTTCTAAATAATTATGCCAGCTGCAAGCTATTAAGATTAAATATGTGATCCTATCCTAAGAAGGCTAGTCTCCCACAAAGGGAGATGTGCCAAAGTCTACATCAGCTGAAACAGAGATTTTAGTTTTGCTCCTCAATTTTATAAGGAAAGTTTTCATATACAGTCCTGGCAGAAAGACAGACGGGTGAGGAAGGTTGATACCCGCATGATCTGTCATGGGAATTTCGGATGAACTGCATGATTCCTCCTTTTTTTTTTTAAGTTACAGGAAAGAAAAAACTTGATTAGGAGGATGTTGGAAATCAGACAAGCAACTTTTTACTGAAGGGTTGACGACTTTTCTAAATTACTTCAGTAGAAATCATCATAGCTATTAATATTCAGTACCTAAGTGAGAGATCTTTAGCAATAAATAGAGAAAACAGAAGGAGGTACTTGTGTACTTAAAGCAGAAGTTACTTATCTGTCTGTAAGGTGACCCTGGGGACCTGTGCACTACTCCTTGGTGACCAACGTTTCATTTTCTCATCTGTGAATCTACCCTGACATTTTTACAGCAAAGGAGAGCTGCATTTCTTGCTCAGTGTTTGAGCATCTCCTCCCTCTTTGGCCCCAGGCTGGAGCTGCTTGTCAGGAGAGCACTGTGAGCTGGCTCTGCCTCACTGGCTCTCCAGACACACCAGAAGGAGGGCTCTCGTTTTCAGCTCCCAACCATTTTTCAATAAGCAGAAGAAGTCTGCTGCCATTCAGCAAGACTGCTTCCCTCAGCCTTCCCCTCTGCCACCACTGTGCCATGCATGCTTGTAACCATTTTCAATCATCATAGCTATAAAAAAGCAAAGCTTTATAGTAACAAAATACTTGTTTGTCTCCTTAAGTGCTTGTCTGTAATTCAGTTTAATGATGCTGCACTTTCTTGTGGTCTTTCATTGCCTAGAGGGTACTTTGTATTGATTAAGTCATTGTGTAGGTCTCAGTAAAAAACAACCACATAAAATGCAGACTGGAAGAGGAAAAACCTTCTTCAGGTGGAAAACCTCATATATCACAGTAATGAAACTTTTGATTTAGAGAAGCATTTAGAAAAAATATGAAAAGAAAGAAACGTAGTGCTTAAATAGAAACCTTCATGAAGAGGATAGGGAAATACCCAATCAGTTTGAGGTTCTCTTTCCTTTCTTAAACTGATCATTCCCATCACACACCATGAAATACTTCTCTTTATGCACTGTGTCAAGTTCCAGTGAGAGATACAATTGTACTGGTTTGCATGGCCAGGTTTCTGCAGCAGGGGCTACAGGGGCAGCTCCAGTGAGAAGCTGCTGGAAGCTCCCCCCATATCCAGCAGAGCCAGTGCCAGCCAGCTCCAGGATGAACCTGCCCTTGGCCAAGGCCAAGACAGTCAGGAGTGATGGTCACACGTCTGTGATAACACATTAGATATAATTGTGGACAGAGAAGAACAGAGTGTAATATGTGAGAGAAACAACTCTGCAGACCTCAAGGTCAGTGCAGAAGGAGGGGCAGGAGATGTTCCAGGCTCTGGAGCTGAGATTCCCCTGCAGCCCTAGGTGCAGCCCATGGTGAGGCAGCTGTGCCCCTGCAGCCCTTGGAGGGCACAGGGGTGCAGAGGTCCACCTGCAGCCCCTGGAGGAGCCCCATGCTGGAGCAGGGGCATGACTGAGGGGAGGCTATGAACCCATGAGAGGCTCATGCTGTCTCCTGGCGGAGACCTGCAGAGCCATGGAGAGAGGGCTCACACTAGAGCAGGTTTCCTGGTAGGAATCCCTGTGGGGAACCTAGGCTGAAGTAGGCTGTACCTGAAGGACTGGACCAGTGGAAGAGGGACCCAAACTGGAGTAGTTTGTGGAGAACTGCTGCCCATGGGATGGACCCGTACTGGAAAAGTTCAAGTCCTTTACAGGACAATGCTCTCCACTAAAAATCAGTGGCAACTTCAGCTTTGCCTTTTTTGATGGTGATTTCTTGAAACAAGCTGTGATACACAAAAATATTCTTTAGACCATGTTGGTATCCTCTTCTTATATCACTGTCAGCAAATTAGTGTAAAACATCAGCTTCTAGTAGTCTCTATTTTTTGCCTTTCTGAAGAAGAAATTGTTTTGGAAGACACTACACCCTATGTAGAAACTCAGGAACTGCTGCAATGTTCGACTAAGAACTTCATCCTGCATGATGGCAGCACGTGGATCTTAAACCTGGGCTTTGGGGTCTCTAGACTGAAATGCCAATATAGAGCTACTCCCAAAATGAGTGCTGGTTCTCAAGTGAGAACTAAAGCCTCCCCTTTCAATTCCATCTCTCTTTAATTTCCCTGTGTTCATACACTCTCGTGAGCAGCCTCAAAACAGTAATAATAAAGGGACTTCCTAAGTATTTCTCACTAGAAAATGGCATTTTGTGCTCTTTTACAGCTCTCATGCTACTAACCACTTGATTGGCACAAACTGAAAAATGGTATTTAGGATTGCTTCTGGACAATGCCTAAGTTACTGATTCTTTAGGCACTAATGAGATGTATGTACTTTTTGTGCAGCACACAGCTACAGACAATCAAAGCTAATTTTTATGGCCATGCCATTTTATAACCAATATCCGTGTGCAACACTTATCATATGGTAATATCCATGAAGGACCAAAAAACAAGCAAAATAAGACCTACAATTTGAATGATGTTGGAAATAACTCTATAGATGGTTTCCCCAGAACAGCCATCTAGCACTAATTGCCTCAGCCATACAAGAGGAAATATAGTCTTGATTGAAGGCCTGGAATTCTCTTTTTCAGAAGACGCATGGGCCTGGAAACATACTTGTGTTCCTAACTGTAAGCACGAGAATAATCCCATTAGAGAGATTTTGTGACTGGTTTTATGCTTGAAGTTAAAATTGCAGTAAGTGTTTAGACGATCTGTGCCTAGGGCAGACATCAATACTGAAAGAAAAAAGTGGTTAATACACATAAGCTTTTCTATTTTCTTTTTTTCCTAAGAATGGTATCATTTTTTATCTTATCTTTTGCTGCAAATCGAAGGAATGGAAAACTCAGGGTTTTTTTCAATAAATAAATCATCATTCTTCTGATGTTTTATACTATTTTTTTATACTTCTTTTTTTTTTCAGTGAAATCACTAGAACTGGGAATTTCTCCCCATGCATTTTTTGTCATTTTCACAGAGGCCTGATGAAGAGGAATAAGTTCTGTAAAAAAATTGTTGAAGGCTGTTACATTAAAAAAATTAGCAGACTTTGCTTCTTTGTCAGCAATTTACAGACATCTAAGGCAAACATATTTATAGCAAACAATTTAATCAATTAAATAGATTCCTTAAATAAAAATTACATTTGTAAGTGTTCTAGAATTTTTGAGTTGTGTTTTTGAGAAGCACTGCTTGTATTCAAGCAACTAGAAATAAACATAATATTCATATAAAAATATCTCATGGAACATTAATACTACAGCACTGGTAATAGTGCTTGAAATAATTGATGGCAAATAAACAGCACTTTAGGCATTTTCTTTGGCAGCCTTTAATAAACTATGAACTCCAGGTTTACTACAAGTCCTCACAGCTGATGTATAATACTACACGGTGTTGTAGCTCATCCAGAAGAGAATAAGAAGGTTTCCCCACTCCAGTCTCTTGAACTCAATCACTGACTCTGTCCCACAGTGCTGCTCTCTGGTGTAGGTTTACTGAGGAATCAACAACCGTATAACCAAGCATTCAGTGTGTTTTCCAGATTTTAAGAATGTAACCCTCTGTAATTTCAAGCTAAGAATCATAACCAAGATTAACATTTCAGTCCAAAGGAGATAGCATGGGTACATAAATTGACAAAAGAATTCAAATAATCTAATGTAACCTATGTAGATCATAGGTTAGAGACAGTAGACACAACTTCCTGGTGACATTTTCTGTTCACACTTAGGACTTTGATCCTGTGCAGTACAAGAAATGCCAGTTTCTTCAGTGTCTGCCTCCTATGCAGGATTCACAGACTAAGTAATTACATTTTGCTGTCTGGTGCACTGCCTGGTGGTGGTGGCTGCTGAAAACAGCACGTTACACTAAAAATATATCAGCCTGAGAGAGTAGCTACAGGATGTTTCCTAAAGCCTAGAGCAGAAATGTATCTACAAGTAGAGTCATTTGGAAGATTTTCTTCATTCAAGTCTTCCAAAAGATAATCACAGTGTGGCAGATGGAAACACAATATTGCAGGGGTAAAGGGAGGGTAATAACTTTGTTAACTTGGTAGTTTCACCAACCCTAGAAAAAGAAGCAGCAATCCTATTGCAGAAGAACAAAGGAGAAGCTGAAAATTTGCATCTTTGTCATGCAAATCCACGACAATCCTGGTTTCTAGTCCTAAGTAATCAAGCTTTTATTGCAAACAATTTCTCTTCCGTCCACTTAAAATAAATCCAACCTCTAGGAACAAGCGATAAACAAACACTGAGAACAACAGGATTAGTCAGCCCAGAGCGATTATGTTAGATGGTACGGTCTGTCTACATTACAAACTTTCTGTAAATGCTACCAGGGATCTGTTAAATACTCAGATCCCTCCCTTACATTCATAGCCACTATGAAATCTAGAACTCAAACTACTCAGAGAAATCAGTTACTTCAGTCATCGAAAAATTATTTTGAAACCTGACATCAGTTGCTGTATTGTCATCTAGAAATGCTAGGGCCCTCAACTTCAGCCTACATCCTACAGGCTCTACTCTTAAAGCAAGTTCACCTGAACTGGCTGTAACTTGCACAGGGCTGGGGCTGTAGTAGGTCACAGCAGCACTGGGCTCACAGCCTGTTAATGATGTTTCCACTGTAAGATGTCTTACTTTTAATCAATAGGATTAACTGTGCCTTTTCCTGCCAAGAGTAAGCAAAATGTGGATTTCTGACACCAAGGAGCCATGGATACTGCAGATGGTATCCCTGACCTTGAAGGATGATCAGTGCTTCATCTGAGTGTCCCAGTCTACCCACACCCATGGTGCCAGATGATTCCAGCTTGTCTTTGACTTAAGTGAAAGCTGTCAAGAGAAGAAGGCCTAAAGCTGAAGACAGCTGGTCCAGAGGGACTCCAACCCTTGTGTGAAAAATTAGTATCTCCCTCAATAATGTTCATTATAATGCTCCAGGAGAGTTAGGGGAATCCATGCACCTTGACATGCCTTCTGTGATAGAGACAGGTCACACCTTTGCCTGCTCAGAACACCAAAGCAAGTTCTTCACATAATGTGCAATACAGCATGGGGGAAAAGTTCACAGGATTCCAGTATGATGATAATCCACCGTGGGCTAGAAAGTTAATCGATGCTGCTGTGGCTCACGAAGTTCCCAGTCTGTTTTTGGAGGCTGGCAGAATGCATCACTGATGTGTGCCTGCCTTGCTCTTAGTGTGGTTGTTGACCACTGTCAGAAACAGAAAATGGGCTAGAGAAACCTTTTGTCTGGTTCAGTACATTCTGATGCTCTTGCTATAAAAAAGCTGATTTGAGTATGGCTTTTAGAAGCACCAATCATTAAAACTGTGTCTAAAATCAGTGCAATTTGGGTGTTCAAATCATCAAATAAACCAAGCCCTAAGTACTTTATTTATTGAGACTAACACCAATTTTGAAGTTAGCAACCATTCTGAATATTACTACTATACATGGCACAGCATTCTCCTGGCACAGTTCTACTTTCCAGGAGCACCTTAGGAATATCCCATAATTTGTGTTCATAGGAAAGCTAAGTAAATGCTGGCTTAAGTAGCACGGGCAGCTCTTGTGATGTTATCACAAACCTGACAGCATTTCATGTTCTCTTCAATGTCTAAAATCCTGTATATATTATGAGAATTACAGATTAGATGTTTGAAAAGGCAGTCTTCTGGTTCTGTCTGCAGCGAAAGCTTGAAAATATGAATTTTAAACTCCATAATCAAAAGACAGCCACTTCTGAAATCTTCCTGTAAAAAAAAAAAAAAAGAAAAAAAAACCCTGCTACATACTTTTTGGGATTGTGATTCAGAAACTGAATGCTTCGGTTTGGAATTAATGTAATGCTTAACTTCAGCTTTGCAAAATAGTCATGCTAATATCGAAATCTTGATGTTTACCATATGAAATTGGCAATATGTGTAATTGTGTGAAATTGCACATATTTTAGGGGCTTTAATTTCATGACTGATCAATATGAGTTTGTAGAGGCCATAAACACAATTCTTTCCTCTCACACTTTTTCTGGATCATGCCCCAGTTGTTGGATTTCCACATCTGAAGTGAAGGAGGCAAACATTTATATTTAGAGCACATTCATATTCAGAGCATGCTGAAACTGATGGGTCTCTATCAGCACGGGTGGACTTTTGTATCAGCACTGCATTGAGAGCTCTGGCATTGGGTCCAGAGCAAGGTGCATCTGCAGCTTCTCTAACTGAGAAGGATAAATGTTTGGTTTCTTCCAGATTGAAATAAACTGTGGTTGACCCTTGCTTGCAGAAATGAGAAAAAAGGATTTAGAAGGGAGAATACAGAGATTTAAACCTTGCTGAGTACTTGTTATCTCAGGTTTTACTGCAGCTGATGTTTGCTTTCAGCTTTCACTCCGTGGCTCCTTCTCTGCTGGCAGTAGACAAGTGGCAAGTTGTCCCGGTCAGGCACCTTCCTGACAGGTTTCTGGCCTGCCTAGGAGGGCAGCCAGTGCCTGGCATTGAATAACATCAGGAGCCTCTGTCACAAGCCAGGCTTGCCTGATCTCCTGGGTTGGATTCACTCATAGTCCTCCTTAAGTCTGCCTTCCTTGGCAGGATTGGCTGGTGGAGAGAGACAAGTACTGCAGGAGGCTGTGTTTAATATTTGTATTGCTGAGAGAGAAAAAGAAAAATTCCATGTCCTGCTTTCTTGAGATAGGAAGTAGGTATAACCAAGCACTTTTTTTTTTGACACTTGCTTAAGGCTACAGCAGAAGAGATGACATGAATATGATCCTCTGAGGAAAGGACTGGAGAGTGGAGCCTGGTGACCCTCAGGTATCTCATTTACCTGAAAAATTGTCTCTGGAAATGATGCTGCATGTTGTTGTCTCTGTTCAAAGCAGATGGCTTGCAAGGTTCTATCACAGGGGATTTGGTTGTAGAGTTCAAGCAGCTGCAGGTAACAGAAATACAGCCTCCAAAAGGTGAATAATAAAGCAGACTGAAAATAAGGCTGAGTGTGACCAGAGGGAGTTACCCATGCTTGGTGCCTCTCTTGGAAGTGAGTAACAAGAGGTAGTTCCTGATCACTGCAAGCCACCAGTTCCAGCTCTGAGCCACCACAACCCCTGGAACCAGGCCAGCAGAGCTGAGACTGTGCTGCCCTTCCCCACCTGCCTGCAGGAGCACCACTGTGGCCACAACTCTTAGCTTGCATATCCTTCATCCCACACACAGATTCTTTAGTAGACAACCTGCAAAATTATTCTCTCACCAATATGCAAGTTTTTTTCCTACCTTCCCCCTACACAGAAAGATTTCAATAGATTTAATGACATTTTGTCAGATTAAGAAAAGAGAAAGAAATGGCAGAATACTGTTGAAACTCATCTCCAGCATGACTGAATGGTAGAATATTTAGCTTTTGGTAACTTCTTATTGGTACATAAAAAGTGGCTTTCATCCAAAATATAGCCCTGTTTATCCCCAGCAGAAAACTAATATCCCAGCTAATATTCACTTTTTTTCCATGGAGAAAATGAAAAATCTGCACTAAACTTTCCTGTTTTTAGGGAGACTGTAAAGCAAGACAGTGCAGTCTGCACAAATAGTTTTGGTGTTTTGTCACTAAAAATTTGAGGGGGTGGAGGAGAAGGAAAAGGGTGGAGGAACCTCCTGATCCTCAAGCACTCCTAGATACCAGAAGTTCCAGACAAACCCTAAATGGAGCTTAGTAGGGAAGAACACAAAAAAGCCTCTGTAAATAAGTGTAATTCATATTAAAAAAAAAAAAAAGAAAAAGAAAAATAAGAAATCTAGTAACTTCAATGTCATGCTTTCTGAGATGCACAATACGTAGTGACCAAAAGACTATATGTTTATCTGCACCCCAGCTAGCTAAAATTGAAATGAAGTGGGTTTGAAAAGGAAGAGTATACAATAAAATAATTGAGAAATACCATTATAAACAACATGTGGTATTTGTATGCATAAAAGAACCCTTGATTTACTAGTCCCAGCCCCAACCACACTTCACACCTGCCCTTTCTTGAACATTGTCTTTGGGGCTAGGGGAGAAATCTCCCAGCCTTACCAATAACTTCATCAAAACTCTGCAACAGGCCCATTGCTATGAACCAGTTAAGAAGGTAATTCTAGAAGCCCAAGTTTGTTTCCGTAGCTACATAACATTACACAAACATTTTGGTTACAATTTTGTGGCAATGGTTTCACAGTTATTTGATTAAACTGCAGGGCTGTTCTGCTCGGAGCCTGGGAGTGTCTGATATCAGTAGAAGCTCTTTAGAAGTGCTACAATTTAAAATTATAGCTTACCCTGTTTGAAGGGATATTTTTAGTCTATTTATTCAGAGTATAAATATAGTTCTGTACATCACTGGTTTAATGTCTCTCTTGCACTGGTCAGACAGACACTTTACCCAGCACCAGATAAAGGTCAACAAATGGGTATCTTTTTTTTCCCCTTCCTTTCTTTTTTTGTAAAGCTGCTTTAAGGGCTTTAGAAAGCAAAGCATCTTGTAAGCAAAGGCTGCACATCTAACCCCTTTACTGCAGTGACCTACTTATAGGAAATACTCCTATTGAAAGGGGCTTTTTCCAAGATCTAGCATTTCAAACAAAAACATACCTACAATTAGCTGGAAAGAGTTTAAGGGATCCCTGAGCAAAAATAATCAAAAGAATAAAAGGCAAGAGAAGGGAAATGGTGATGAATCACCACGCAGTCAGGAGCAGTGATGTAGTGCATATTTCTATGAATGGCCATTCTCTGGCTTTATTATCAACAGCTCCATGAGTTTTTTATTTCTGATTATTTGTTTGGGTGTCAGGGGGACTTTTGTGCCTGAAAACCCCTGGAAACCAAAGTTTTATGTACATACAAAAGGCACAGTGGTGACAGTGCAGGCAGCCACATCTCTGCTCAGCTGTTGCCCTTGCCCTTGACCTAAAGGGACCCTCCTTTCCACACAGCCACCCAGCAGCACATATTTGGTTTCTGTGCTAATGTAGCTCTGGGGTTTTCTTGAGCTGGGCTTGCCCATTGTGCTGAACTGTGACAAATTTTTCACAGAGCAGTAGGGTTAGGTTGATTTCAGGCTTGATGTGTGCTGGGGAAATGGGGTAAGAGGTAGAATTTCTTCTAATAATGGCCTCTCCTAAACACGTTCTCCTTCCAGCTGGAACATACCTAAGCCTTACTGTAATTTACAGAACTGGGCACACAGAAAAGACCACAAAAGTAGGCTCTGCAGTTCACATCTCAGTGGAGTTCCCAGCAGAAAAAATCCACAAGAGCAGAATCACTTTTGTGTGGTGTTTCTCAGCATCTAATTTGGGTGGCACAAATTCTTAGCCTCTTTCATATCATGAACTGGGGAGTGACGTGTGCAGGGGGAAAATGTATGTAATGTCCATTTATGGAGTCAAGGAAGACAGTTAAGTTTTTTTGAGGTGAATGCCAAGAAGCAAAGGAGATTGGCTGTCCAGGATCCAGGGAAAGGCAGTGAGATTTCTGCATATGTGGAATAAGACTTGTGACAGGGAGGCATGACACAGGCACACAGATGTACACTGCCCTGAGAAACCTGTATTTCTAAGAACACGTTTATCAAAGTACATAATAGCTATTTGGCCACAACCTATTTTTAACATCTTTTCAAGATGTTATTTTTGAGATAATTGATTTGTTGCCTACAATAAGAAAGCAATTTTTCTGAGGTGGAGCAAGGTTTCAGTGAGGAATATTGTTCTCATGTTTCTTTCCAGTTTTGACTATATATTAGGAAGATTTTCCCCAAAAATCATGCTCCAGAGAGGCAGGTGACTTTGGAAGACATTTCAGTCCTGTTCACTGTAAGTATGGGCATATGTTATGATCCTTGTATGTCTCGTGTTATTCATGAGAAGCATCTGGTGAATCTCCCAGTCTCATCTCTGCAATCTGAGATTACACTCTTGACATCTCTTACAGATTACACTCTTAATCTACCACACAGACAGTAGTGTGACTAAATAGCACAATTACAAAAAAGAAAAAAAAATCGAATTAATTGAATCCTCACTTTATTACCTGACCTTTTTTTTTTTTTTCTTCCTTTCTTTACTCTCACCATTTCAGAAAATGGAGATTTCAACTTTCTCGTGACGATTAAAATGCAAGGAAGAATGTGGAGCAGTGCTCTCCTCCCCAGGCTGCAGCGCAGGGGCTGCGATCAGCAGCCCCGCACTCGCCTGCTGTGTGGAATACATATCCACGCCAAGGGGAGCTCCTCCCGCAGAACAAAGGTGGAATGCGCAGGCGGGAGCGGCCGGGGCACCGCCGAAAACCAGGGGCTGCTCCTGTGCGGCAGATGAAAGATAAATCCAGACTCCATTGCAGGGAGAAGAATGGAGTGACGTAAGTGGTTTTCCTGCTGATTTTCATCCCAGCCCCAAAGAAGCCTTTGGAAAAAATTCCCAAATGCTCAGCATACAGAATGAAAATATTGGGGAATTGGCTTGAGACTCCAGTGAGGTACACTGGAGCCCCAGAACAGCACAGTAACTTCTGTGTTGAGTGTGTGGTTTCTATCCCCTGAGCACTGTAAATACAATTTGCAGTATCTGCAGGCTGGGACGGGACTCCCCTGAACACTGCAGTTCTCACCACACAAAACCTGCAATCTTCAATGTGCAAACAGCCCTTTCTGAATTCTGGTCATGAAAGCTGGGAGGGTTTCACTGTGATCTCAGCCAGCAGCTATCCTTTTCCATTTCTTTGTGAATTATTATGGACAAAATAAGAAATATTTACTTTAATCTGGATTTTGACAAGTCTTTATGATCTACATTGTTCAGTTAGAGAAGTTAAACTTGCTAGCTCCTAGCCCAAGTTAACTTATATTTTTTAATTGTTGCTAAATTAAACACAAATTATCCATGATTATTTTATATGCTTAGGAGTTTTAGGACTACATACAGTAATCTGTAGCCTATTGCCCCTAGAAAAATGCCATTTCCTATTCATGGGGCAGAAATACAATAGACAGACAGCAATGTGATTGCTGCATAACATATCACCTACCCCACAGCAATGACTGCACCTGGAAAATGTTTATTATAGCCAGAAAGACAGCCCTCCCTGTAGATATTTTAGATGTGACTCATGATAATGACTAATAGAAAGTTACTTTACTCATAAATCTGCCTTGTCCCTAATCCATCTGTTATTCTTGTTCTTACAAAAGACAAAACAATTTAGCAGAATGTTTTTACACAGATATAATACATTTGCATGATTGACTCTCCATTGCTGCTGGAAAAGCAAGCCATTATATCATGAGAGGAATTGTAGGAGTGTAGGAATTCATTTCTGGATAACGTTTTTGCAATGGCAGCTCCAGGTGAGCCATCTAGAGGCAAAACCAAGATTTTCTTAAGAATTGTCCACACCAGCAGTGTAATGAATTCCTCTCAAATAAATGCCCTCAAAAACTCGAAGCATCATATGTACCAAGGGCTAAGATTGCCATCTGTTAAATTCATAAACCTCTTACATGCTTTAATTTCCTGCATGCTCATACCATGAGTTTAACAGTTTCCTGTGCTTTTAAAAATAATTTCCAAGAGTGGTTTGGATTGCTTTATGCTAATGTAGCATCAAGAAAAGCCTATTAATCATAATAAATAATATACTAATTAAAGGAGGGATTGTAGAGTTAAAATAACTTGAAGTCTCTTCTTGCTCTTGACTCAGTATGACACTGGAAAATTCTCTTAACTGGAGTCAGTTTTACCGCCCATAATGTACGGCTCATGATTTTACCAGCTTTGTAAAGCACTTTATGATCTTTGACTGAAATACTAAAACACTACAATAAAGATACATGCACAGTAAATACAATGCATGGCCACATTCTGCCTTTACTTCCCTCTTGCTTAATCCTATTAAAACCAGACCTGCACGGTGCATAAATCAGAGCAGAGCAAGCAGCCTTCTTTGCACTTAGCAGTAGCAGCATCACAACACAGATTATGAAACGGGGATAAAAGTCACCAATCTAAAACACAGCTGGGCTTATCTTAGAATAGAGTGCACCTGGTGCACCCTGTGGGAGAGTTTAGAGTGGGTAGTAATCAAAGGCTGATTTACTATTAAAATTGCTAAATTATTTTGAAAATGTTTCAATTCACACAAATGTTCCCAGTACCATCTAACTCTACTAAAATATGAGATGTTTTTGACAATGTTCTGGCTAAAGCAGTGCAGCCAAGAGCCTGACCTCTACCACAGGACCAGCACTCAAGCTGATTACAGGGTGCAGGCTCGGCAGGGCTGGCCAGACTATTGAGTGGGAGGTGTAGCTCCAGCCCCAGGGACTGAGAGTCCCAAATCAAACTGAGACTGTCCTGATTTAGAAATTGCTGGTGTCCAGTGCAGCCACTACTACACCAGATACTAAAAGTAGACACACATGCTCTGCCTTTGTACAGCAATTGCAATGGGAAGCAGAAGTGAAAAACCTCACTTAGCGGGGCTTTATTCCAAGCCCACACATGGGTATCTCCAGTACCCAGAGTCACCCTAGGGGTCTGGAAGAGTCCTCTTTGGGCTACCAACAAGGCCTCAATGACTGTGTTAAACAAGTTTGTGTGAAGCCTGGGATGTAATCTATCATTGAACTTTTCCTGGTAGTACAAAACATGAAACCTACAGCATATGTCAGAGTGGACACACACTGCCTTGAGTACTGCTGTGTGAGGCTGGTCTCCCAATGGCTGGAAGCTTTGGGAAGCAAGAAAGGATGAGAATAAGGAACAGGCTGGTGATCTCTTCCTTCCCCATGTTCCCAGGGCATACTGGGATAGCCACTCTGTGGCTTTGACAAGAACACACTGTGTTCTTGTCAAAACAATAAATGAAGCAGATAGAGGCAAGGAGCCAGAATAATGACTCCCAGAGGGAGCTAGAATGAATCAGACAATGTCCTGTACTCTGGAAACACAAGTTTTTCACGTGGCATCACATTAGGCATGGAAGGGGGTGGTGAGGATGCACAGACAAAGGTGAAAGTCATTCTGTGAGAGCACATGGACTTCTGCTTGATTTTTTCTTGCAAGAACTGGTGTTTTACAGGGTCCTCTAGAGGCAGAACTGAGCAAGTTCACAACCTCGGTATCTTGGCTATTGGGGTGTGATTTGGACGAGGAGATTGACCCCACACCTGATCTTCTCTGTACCTCTGGATTTGGTGAGCTGTGGGCAGCCCATGCCCTGGTTCACACCATGCTCCAGGTGTGTGCTGCTCTCTTTTGTGCAAGGGCTGGACTCCCCATTTGCTGCAGACAGCTGTGGTCTCCTGGGGCTTCCCTCTCTGACCCAACACCATAAATGCTTTAACAGTTCTTCCACCTCTCTCTTTTGGGAATTACAGAAAATTTTGTTAACCATTTAAATAGGGCCAGTAATTGCCTGATATCAGCTTCATAACAGTAAAAAAATTCACTGATTTTCCACAGGTACAAGCAGGATAAGCCTCATGTATATATCACAGACACTTATTCAGACAGAATAAATAAATTCCATCCTACAGCTGTTTCCTAGGTAACTGAACCAGGACTACAGATACAGACAGTGCGCAGCTTAGAGTTGAAAAAACAAAATGCAGCATTTCTTTCTGTCTCCAAACTTTTGATTTTGTGGGACTGCAAGTACAATGGAAATGTTTCAAAAATGAAATATGTAACTGGAAAATATGCACCTATTCTCATATAGCCAAAACATGAAATTCTGAGAGTCCTGCAATATATCACTTCTCTAAACCAGTCAGAACAATCTTATCTCTTATTGGATTTCTGCCGGTGCCCAAAACCCCTGGGAAGCTGCAGGGAGAAGTCACCAGAAATTTTTTGGTGGTGTTTTTCAAACATGAAATCCATTCACATTAAGCAAATAGGCTTAATGTGCAAGCTGAGAGGAAGTCAGTCCTGCACAAGGGACTGCAGAAATTTCTGGTGTCTTCCAGCAGTCTAAGGGCTCCCTACCATTAACAAGGCAGAAAGTCCCAGTGGATGGTACCATCTTACAAGCTGTGAGCACAACACAGCAAGGTGTGAGTAAAATTGCTCCTTAGAAAAACTGCACACCACAGATGTGCTGCAGGAAAATGCAATCAGATCCCCTCTGAAGCCCTGTTCTGCCATATTTTATCCATGAGTTAGAGGGGTAAAAAAACCCCAGCAAAACTAAACACCCACACTCTTTGTCAGGGAAAGCGGCAGGTGCAACTTTGCAAAGGTATTTGCTTTTTTACACAAAGCTATGGAACAGCATTTCTGCCTTATGAATTAGCACATTTTTGTGGAAGAGAATCACTCAAAATATCACTCTAATGACAACAGTCTGATAAGTATTTAACTTAACTGTTTTGTTGGCTCTAGGACTGCAGAAGAGCAAATATATCTATTTGACAATCATTAGAAGTGAGGTGATCTAGTTTTTATCTCTTATGAAATACTCTGAAAAATCAACAAATGTATTAATTTTAGTGTAAAAAATAAAATAAAAATAATAACTCCCTCAGTTGTTTCATTAAATCAATTTTTTTTAAAAGATGCAAAATGTGCATGCCAGTATGGGGAAGGAAACTTTAAGGAGTGACACCAAGACAAACTCCAATTCCTGTATAAAAGGATCAGAAAAGAATAAATACCAGTGGGAAAAAGCAAAGTCTTCTGTTTTCATGATGAGTTAAATGCAATTTTTAGAAAATAAGTTAGAGCATGTGCCTATCCACCTCACTCAGAAACTCAAGTTCATAGACTGAACTTCAGGAAACATGGCTTTTTGCTGAATTACATCTGTGGGGTCCTAATGAAGGCAGTGGGGCTATATGAGCTCAAAGTCCATACAAAAATGGACTCAGCCAGTCCCTTTAGGGGTGTATAGAACCCACAGGGCCAGAGTCTATCTCTTCAGCAATGATTTGAATGTGTTATGTTAAAGTCTATTGACTTCAGGGGATGAACAGTTAATGTATGCCTATGTAAGTGTAGCTGGAGTTAGATCACCCACAGCTCTATCCATCCCTGCAGCTGTGAAGCAGAGTCAAATCCTGATGATATGGGTTCAGCGGTTCTGGTCCATTTCACTTCCATATGCAAATTCTTAATCTGCAGGGAAATAAGTTCCCATCTTCTTTGCTCCCCATTTCAGCTCAACAACTCTGAAAATTGCTTAATCTGCCCTTTTGCTGTTCATTAGCAAAGAGGACTTGCAATAGTAACTGTTCATGTACAGCTCCCAGTAAACCAAAAAAACAATTTTTCACCTGTACTTCAAACAGAACACCCTTAGATGACTGGAAAAGAAGCTTAGTTTTCCTGTTAGTTGGCTGGTCAGAACCAAGAATTAAAACTGAACAGAGAGCACACTTTATCACCAAAATTCAGTGATTGCATTTCAAAGCCACACACATTTGTCAAGCAAGAAGGCATTTAGTTGCTGTAGTCCCTTGCCTGAATGTACCCATTTTAAAATTTGATCACCTACATAAAACTAAGAATAGGATCATATCATTTCATTGGCTGCAAGTCATAACCTTTCCAGGTCCTGTGAATACATCAGGCAGTAAAACCCTGATGTTCCCATATATCACCTAGCTAGACACAACACTCTCCTGGGGTGAAGCTCTTTAGTAAGCATAGCAGGTCCAGGATTTTGCAGCCCAGCCGGTTCAATCTTCCCCTGGGTAACAGGGAAGTGCTTGAGGGCCAGACTAGGCACACAAATCACAGGAGTTTGGTGCTTTCTCTTTTGACATAGCTGGCCAGGCACCAGGACACAGCCTGCTGTTACCTGTTGCCCTGGCACTGCAGATGCAAGAGTGCTTAAGTTACTCTGACTGGTTAAAAGGTTAGAGATGCCTCTCCTGAATAGAATGTCATTTGCCATAGAGAATACCTGATGTGAACAGAAAGCTGTAGCCTGCCAGGGGAGTGCAGATGATCTCCAGGTGGATTGTCTCACATGGAAGTCTGCCTCTGACTTCAGTTTTGTTTCTTCTTGCTAGACAGTCTTACTTAAAAGAGTTCAAAAGCAACCTGCAGAATTAATACATCAGTGAATTACTAAATCTAGGTAGTCTGAATGTGCAAATACAAAAGGGAATGTAAAAACAGACAAGAGAGCCCTGAAGAGTCAAGAGACAATGCCATGCTGATAATGAACTCCAAGAGAAGACTCTATTAATACTGCCTGATGAGCTTGCTCATCCACTTTATTGGAACACACAACTAAATGTATGAGAAAGCTGTACCAGAGGTAGGCTTCAGAACAGAGATAAGGCCATGATCACAAGTAAAGCGTCATACACCCGCTAAATTTTGTAATGCAAACTGCATACAACTTACAGGGTACAAAAGTAAGCATATCCATGACTTGGTTTATATTTTCCAATTTGCCTTATTTCTCCCACAGCTGTAATTAATGTTACACTGCAGCACAACCAACTGCCTCCAACTTTTAACAGACTGCTCCTATCTCAGGATTCATATTGGGAGCAACCCTTGTTTGAAGAAATCGAAACCAAAGAAGTTCACTACTATCCTAAAGATCTGATGGAAAGATCAAAGGCAGCTTGACCCAACCTCTCCCTTTAACTAATACACACCACTTGCAGAGGAAGATGTTTCCCATATTGTATACACTCTACTGTCTTTAGTACATCAGGATGCAGTATAACATCAAGCTTAATGTAGAGTCAAAAAGCATATAAGGAATTAAGGTTCATTCATACTCTCTATCAGCTCTGTGAACCTGACAGGATTTTTGTGCTCTTGTTTTTGGTTGCTTGTTAATTTTTTTCAGTCATTCTCTTCTGGCTATGTCCTAACCTAGCAGAATTTTTTCTATGCAGTCTAACAGTCAATTGAAAATATATATCAGAAGGAAGGAGTTTAGCTTTGAGTTCACAAGCTGCACCTTTTATGCACATAGAGAGCACAAAATGTACACCATTTGAAAGGAAGCAAGCCCCAAGTAATTAACCTCAAATACTGTAATTATCAGTGTTGTTTTCTTTTTAATCTAGACCTTAAGAAATCATTCCAATTACTGTTTTGTTATTATGGAAACCACTTAATACAAAACACCTCAAGTTAAAAACGTTAGCAGCAGATGAGCTTATGCAATCACAAAGTCTTGCAGTGATGGATCAAGAGAGGGGTAGTGCAACTGGCAGGCAGCCATCAGCTCAGTTGTTTCTTCTTTATTTTAGAGCTATTTCCTGTAGAATATTAATATAAAATTAAATGAAAGATGGTTTCCTTAGGTTTACTCAGTGAAGTTTTTCCTGACTGATATAAGACTGGTCACAAATACAGAAATGCTCATAATTTCCCACTGCATAGCTAAACCAAAATGTGCCCTTATTTCTCACTCCAGCATACCCTTTAACTTTGCAGGAATGACAGGCAGTTGACCACTTTTTTTCAGGTGACTGTGCTTCTCTTCTCCTCCTTTCCTCCTTTTTTCTTGGTCTATTGCAAAGCCCACTATTAAGAAAAATTATACTTAAATGACCAGTGGCATTACCCAAACAGCTCTTACTTTGTTGAGAGTTCACTGAGCCAGGCTTTCACATCTCTAAGGAAAAATAGTGGGATTTAGATGCTAAAAGCTCAATATCAACATTTTTCATATGAAAATAATCGAAACTGTTCTCTGGCTCCACTTCCACAGAGACATCAAGACTTTTTGGCATGGATAGCTCAATACAATGAGCTATCTGTGCTTCTAGGACCACCTCAGAGCAGGTACTCTGCTGGACTTGCTCGTGGGTAGGCTTTCAGTTATAACTGAACTATGAAATGAAAAATAATAGATAAACATTGGAGTCTGCTATAAATACACTTTACTGGTAACACAGAACCTTATACAGGCAGAACACAGCTGTTACACTCACATGAACATAGTGTCCTAATTTTAACTTTGAAGTTGAAAGAAAACACTCAATATTCGCTTCACAATGGCAAATCACACTTTGGCAGGACATGAATTATTTTTTCCTAGGCCAAATTCTTATTTTTTATGATATTCGCAAGTATCTTTATGATATTCACAAGTATCTTCATGCTCTTATGGAGCTGAGCAAACATCCATACACTCTGTAATGTTGCCAACACCTACTACTCCCTTTCACTGTTTGAAGATAGAGTAGAGGAGAATATAGTGACACCATCTTGGCAAAAGAGGGAGTCTTCAGCAACCACACCAGAAACCTCTCCATCCCTAGACACAAGTGCCCCCAGACTACAAATGCCTTTTCCCCCTTACATTATATAATCATTAATAGCAATCATTTAATTGATTTATTATAATGACAAGCAACCCTGACATCCAATCCATCAGGGAACTGCACAAGCAATTAAAAATACAATCCTGCAGAAAGCATCATGAAACTGATACCACAAAATGAAATAAGTTATTAAACTTCCACTTAGGATTCTTATGAACCTATAAATACATAGTGAAGTATATTAAGTTTTTTCTCCCAAATGTAGATTCCTAGCACAGAAACATGTTGAAAAATAAGGTATATAGTGAGAAACAAGGGACACAGGCTTCACTTCAGAGGTCTGAATAACCCATTGCAAAATAAATTATGCAAAAATATCTCACATGCTAACAATAAGAAATTCTTTGCTCTCAGGGATGACATATTCCCGAGATTTAGGATGCGTGTTCTCACTTTAATTTTTTTTCAGAACCAGAGAGAATTGTATGGTAATTGCTGATTCTGCAATAAAAGTGCTAGCAATATTGTTAACTGACTTTCCCTCCCAGTTTCAGTTGGTAATACAGTAATTTTTCCACCTCCAGGATTATATTACCTGCCAACACAACCCCAAATGGCTTGGAAAAGAAGGGAATTTTATTGCACTGCTTTAGGCCATGTCTACATTGGGTAGCTGTACCACTTTAACCATGGTTAGCTTACATTAAGGTAGCTGGTGTGTACATCAGACTGGTTTTCAAAGTGATTTAGTACCTCAGGCTACACTAAGCAGCCCTCCTTAGAGCAGACATTAATCCATTTTGCAGGAAGCCTGTTCCCTGTGGAGTTCATATGGCCCTAGCTGCTATGCTGCCACAAGTCCTTTACTTAGTAACCCTGTGCTAAGCTGCCTTGATATTTCTGTGTCTCCAGTGTGCTAATGCTGTCTTTGCTAGATGTATTTTCTGTTTAATTTATCAGTAACCCTACAGATATCAACATACCAAGCTTATCTATCTGCTCTAGGACACATGCACCCCTCTAGGTCCCTTCATGGATTTGTGCTTAGTTCTCAGACCTGACTGCTCTTGCCAAAGACACTTACTCAGCCTCACCACAGGAAGATATCCTGCAGTATAGATGTTTTCAGGGAATTGCTAGAGCAGAAAGGCAAAAGGCTGACCAAAGTTTCACTCAAGACTGAGTTAAAGCACAGGACTCTGGTAAAAGTGCTGTAAAACTAGAGGCCATGATGGAAATACAAGCAGAGCTCCTAGACACGAGGCGACAATTGTATTTTTGCACCCAGGCTATAGACAAAGCCAAAAAACCAACAGGGCACATGGTGCCTACGCTGTGATAAACACCCACAGTGGAAGTGGCAGGCTCTGAGGACTCACTGAGGGTGCCCAGCACCCCATGCATAGGTGAGGTCTGACCTGGAAGAGAATTATAGGGTGGCTGAGACTATGCAGATGAAATAGGGGCAGAGAGTGCCCAGGAATGGCAGCAACAATGAAAAATAACTTCAACAGCCATCTTATCACCATGACTGGGATTTGCCAGTAAGTATAGTGTGCTGTGTTGTTACACAAGGGCCCTCAGGGTTTTCAAAAGGCTGGGTCTTTTTATTAGAAGATCAATTGAAGGAGATAGCCCCCTTTCCATCTGTCGGTTCAGCCCTCTCACAGACCTTCATCCTTTAGTACATGACATTCACAGCTTTCCTGGGTCATGAGGAAACTCCTGGGTCATCCCTCCCAAATCCTATCCCCACATCAAAAATTGATACTTTAAATTTCTGATATAGGGTACATTTTTGTGTTCATATTTAGGGCTTCATTCTTTTCACACAACACAATCCCATGTCTCAAAGGGAGTGCAGCTGTGTGGAAGCCAGAGGGATGGGCAGGACTCAACCCTTGCATTGCATCACCCTCAGTCCAAGCAGCTGGTGGTGAAGCCCCTGCTCTGCACAGCAACAGGGGAGTGAGTGGCATTGGGAGCAGCAACATATTCTGCCTTGGAGGGTGCTGGTTTTGCACAGGAGGGGCAAGGAAGAAGAACAGCCAGAATCTTTCCTGCACTCTACCATGCAGCAGAATGAGGGTACAGACAGGACATGCACTGCATCAAATCTTATCCTGAGCCCAAACACCTCACCATGGCCTCTGATCAGATGAGAAATGCAGTACCCATGAGATGCTCCTCCTACTATCCTTGAGATTTTCAAAACTGGAAGAGCTTTTCAAGCTGAGGGTTTGCTTCTTTGCCACAGCAAACGTTCACTATGTCTTAATACCTGAGCTCTGTGCCATCCATTCCCTTTCTCTCCATTTGGGACAAACAGGTCAAGTGTAACATGGGATTTCTTGCACTCATAACTCAAGTAAAGCACTACCATAACTTCTACAGATGCTAAGTCTGCTGACAGTCAGCAGCTACATCCAGGAGGAACTGCTTCTATTTTCATTAAAATCAACTACAGAATGTCTTCTGCAAGTTCCTGTGTAAAGCCTGTGAATGAGGGAACCCTGCAAGCTTGCCACAGCGCAGTCTTGGGGGAATCCACCTTTGATGAGGTGAATGCAGGATCAGGAACCACAATTTCTGTTTTTATGGCTGAGAAACAGAACAGACTTTCAGAGTTCAGACAAGGAAATGGCCTGCAAAGACAGGTGAGCTGTCAATAGTCCTTGATTCAAACTCTTGAATTCAGGCTGCTTCGGTATTCAAATTTCAGAAAGAAAGAAGAGCTCTTGCTTCTCACTTCAATTCCATTTCAAGAGAAAAGACTTTTCCTTTCCAAATACAAAAAAAAGATAGTAAATTTTATTTGTTTCTACCTTTTGTACGAATAGAGGAGGGCTATAGTTTCTAGGAAAATGAAAATAATATATCACCATGTTGCCTTTGTACTTCTCTTTTTTGTTGCAAGTTCTTTCCTTTACTCTTGAATTGGCTAAGAGCAAAGAGAGTGAGGAGAGCTGCAAATATAATCTTGAGACCTCTGTATGCAAAAGTATGAATCATGAGTAGTTCCTGGCTTATTTGCCTGCCTACAAGCATCTGGTGCCAGCTACCTATGCAGAGTAGCCTGCTGGGCTCCACACAACTATTCCTGAAAGCTGTAGCTCTGCCTGAGATCCTTCACTACACCTTCTTTATGACCCCCATCCTTAACACCCAAACATTTCAAACTGCACTGGGTGTTTTCCTTTGTTCAGGATACCTAAATCAAGCCTGCTGCTGCTACTTCCAATATTTTTAATTTCCAAGCCACAGTATAGGTAAATATGCAACACAGACTCATATTTAACATTGTACATGTGAAAAACTTGTTCTGAACAGAGTCACAAAGCATCTAAACACAGATCCCCTTACTCCAAGAGGCTCCCACTTCTGCTGTGCATTGTGGTCCACATTGTGAGGCAGCAGTAAAAAAAAAAATCACATCTTTAATATTGTCTTTGTGGGCATAAGAAAAGGAAAAGCACTGATTTCACATAAGAAATCAATTAAGCATTGAGCCAGCTTGTGTCATGTTATTAAATGTGCTCCACATCTATCAATTCCAAAGCACAGAACGCCTCCAACTAGGTATAAAGGTCTGCAACCAAACATGGATCCCACTGAAATCAAGTGATAAGGCTGCCACTAGACTTCAGAAAGCCTGGGCCATGCTCTACAGGAATTGTTAAGACTGCAGTTTTTATTTTGTTTTCCTAGGGGAATGAACTTTATGCAATCTTGTTTTGTGTATAAAGCATATCAGTCTACCCCAGTAACTTTGTACCTACTGGAAAATTTCAAGAGACAGCCCAAAGACATCAAGTTTCTATGAATTCAGTAAAAATAAGAAAATGGGTGGCAGAGAAAGACCCTATCAGTGCTCAGTGAAGGCCACATGGCAAAACAGCTCACAATCTTTTCACCTCAGATAAGATAATTCACACAGAAGGCAAATGTGGAACACCAGACTTTAGTCCTGCAACCTCTGGAGCAGCTCAGTTTTGTTGCTTTTTTAAGCTCAAGATTCAGGATAAAAATCATTCAAGGTTTGGGGTGCTTTTTGTGTGGTTTTTATTTCATCAGAAGCCAGAGCATGCCAGTGGCTGCACAAGTGAGCAGAGGTAGCAAGAGTAAGCAGTGATCAAACACCATTCTTTCCATGACACCATCAGACTCTCAAATATTCTACCTGCAGAAATAAGAGGAAAGTGATTTGAAAGAACACCTTGATGAGCAGGGTATTGCAAAAGCAGAATGATTCTCCCTTTTTCTCCTCTCTGATTCTTGTGGAGTCACAAGCCGTTACATTAAACCCTTCTCATATTTGCATCTCAGGGATTTTCCCTGGTAAATCAAGTAGAATTTCCTTCTTAAATATTGTTTTATGGATATTTTTTAGATAAACATAGCCAGTTTCAGCTGTATTCTGGTGATAAAGACATATTCCTAGGGGAAGACTTGCCAACTTATAGCCATGACAGTAGGTTTTCTGCATTTTTTTTTAAGACTGAGATAAGTATGGGGCTTGTCTTTGTCTTCTTGGGCCAAACTCACCATGGCTAGAAATCCCATGTAACTTAGATATTCAGTGCCTAGAAAAATTTTAATCTATTAATTTTTGGATAGAATAGAATTGTATAAGACCCAGATGAATTATGAATACCCTACAGCAGAAAGGTCTGTGACTTTTACTCTGTTTTCCGCTGTGCATCAGTCACACTTGAAGAGTCAATAATCTGTGTTCAGGCAAATGGCCTATTCTGGGTTATACTTATGATTTTATTAGAAAAATAGTATTCTAAAAGTGTTCATTTAAATTCATAGATACTAACAAATCACTAAAAAGCCTATTTTACACTGAAAAATTACAGCACACACATTTTTTCAAATAAAGGAGATGGCAGTCTACAGACAAGTGGATAATTTATTCTGGATTGTACCCTGTGATAGGAGTGTTTTCATAGTCATTTCTTTGTGTCAAAATTGGTGGGTTTTTTTCAGGCTATACTATAGTCCCAGGACACTTGCATACTGAGAATGAATCTTTGTTAGTGTGCCTAATCCAATAAATATAAGAAATATCCCTGAATGAGCAAGCCCAGAAAAAATAAATAAATTCTTCAGTAACATGAAAAAAATCTGATCTTTTGTACTATGACACAGTTTCTTGAAGATACTACCTCATGTTGACAACTTCTACTGACTTCGGGTGAATTTATACATAAACCAACATACATGTACATGTATATTTGAGTGTGCACACATACACATATACAGCCTTGAAGTCTTTACTGCATTACAGCCCAAAGATTTTTGCTTTATCTGCAGTTGCTTCAAGATGTATTTCCTTTTTAAGGATTCACTTTTAAATCTAAAGGCAGTTTTCCTTTATTTATTTCTTCTAGGATCCAGTGCTCTTCTTCTGACAAACATTAAGCAGTTGCTAGTCTCAACAAGAGTTATATCCTTAATACCTATAAAGGTGCTTTCTATTATTGTGAAGCAAGCAGTTTTCTTACTGGATTGTATAAAGTACTCCAGTACTTGAGAACAATATTACTTTAAAAAGTGGTACAGCTATTTCCTGCCAGATGCCAGAAAAAGCAAGAAAAAGAATATAGAAAATCTATTATGAGCAGAGTTTGTCATTAAAGACTTGAAGCTAGATTTTAATCTTACTCTGGAAAGAAAAATTGTGATTGCAGCATATATACAGTAACGTAAGCCATGTAATTCTAATAATGTTAAGTGAGAAGTTGCTAATATCACAGCATGATCAACCAGGGTTATTAGGGAAACTTCTGTAACAAGTCGAAGTGTTACCAACAGAGCATCACCGTTTCTCAGCCTTCCAGACACAATTTATATTGGTTGTGACTGCCAGTCCTTAAACACTCTCCACATTCGCTATGAGGCAGGATAACAGTGAAACAGAAAAGATGTGGGTGATACAAGAGCTGTAGCAAGATACAAGAGTTCCACACCAGCTCTTACTCTCAAATAAACACGTAGCCTCAACCACAGGCAAGAGCAGTTGCAGTGATTTCTGTGATGCTGTGTCATGCTGTATGTCAGAGGCTGCTCTAGCTGGCCAGAGTGGACCCTTGTGGCCTTATGCAACAATCAGGATTCACATGCCAAAATCATCATCTGAACAAGACAAGACCTTTGCAAAATCAAACCTCATGGATTTATGCACATACCTAAATGCTGTGCAAACTCTAGCTATTTTGCATTCTTATTTTAATATCAGATTGTTGTTGGCTGGAGTGCTTAGTAATTGTGGTTGCTTGCTTTGTTACAAGAGTATGTGACAGTAATCAGGCATGCCATTTGAAGAATTCACTGTGCCCATTAGAAAAACCAATGTCATTAAAAACTTTGCACAAGGTTTTAGTGGAGCATCCCAGGGCTGCAGATTGGGAAGAGTGGCTCTCCTATATAGCTTAATTTTTTTTTTTTTTTTTAGTCTCTTGCCTGGTTTGATGTCACCACAGACCAGGCCCTGCCCCAGGGGATCATAATGAGCTGACAGAGCTGTGGCACAAAACAAAGCTGGATTTTGCTCCTCCACCCAAGACAAAGTGCCTCTGGGGTTGCACAGCCCTAGGCTACCTCTGTGGAACTGTGGTGTTGGAGATGCTTGTTGCAGGAAAAAGGCTTATTCTAGAAATCAGCTCAAGATGGGCTCTGAACAGCTCACAGTCATTGATAAACAACAATTTTTTTCCCTTTGTCAGTAAGCCATGAAGTAGGAATTTGCAGGAAGGAGGTGACAATATATTTCTGGAACTGCTCCAGTACCTCCCCCTGTCCCATGTTCAGAGGCCAGGTATCAGCTCTGCCCTGCTTCTCGCAGGAACCATAGGATTTGTCTTCTGTAGCTACAGCTCCTTGCTTACAACTGGAGCTCTCTATCCTTGGCAGGATCAAGAACTCTGGTCTCACATGTATAAATGTGTGATGAATGCCAATATGTTAAAGACTCAAAGGTAAAGCTGCCCCAAGAACTGCATTGCACACTGTTAACTGCTTGCAAAGACAGAAGGCTCTAAGCTCCTCTCAATGATTTCACATGTGATTTTTGTATCACAACTCAGGGACAATTTGGCAATGTATAAAATGTGGTTGCAAGATGCCTTTTTACTTCATTCACTTGAGTAATTTTTTTTTATTAGTTTTCAGACCTTTGTCATTATTTCACCATGGAAGCATTTTACATAGAAACACAGCCATAATTCTGGGCCTTTGAATTTGCATTATTCCACTTAAAAATACAAAACCCCAGAAAAAACAATGAATAAAAAACTCTTCTTTGGGCTTCACTCATGGTAGGTTTGGACTATCTTCACTGAAGAACACAGAACCAAGTTCTGCTTTTCCTGTTGAAACACATGGGATTTGTTCTTGCACAACTAATACAGTGTTTAACTGGGAGCTTGCTGCTTAGCTTGCACAAGTGAGCACAAAATCTTTTGCATCACACCAGACTATATTTTGTTCAATTCAATGTTTTATTGGCACATAGTAGAATAGGTAAAATGAATTTGTGAATTCTAGATAGAATAACAGTTATTTTAGTTATGAAATTCTAGTTCCACTCATTTTTGGGGTGTGCCCCCAGAAGAGTTGAGGGATTTTAGTATAAAATCAGCCTTCAGTCAGGCAACTGTTTGTAAGTGAAAGTGCCAAATATACAGGAAACCCAAAATATGTATAAGAGTGGGATTCAGACTGAAATAAAATCTTTCACTTGTCATCAGAAGGGGAAAAAACTAAATAGTCCTAAATACAGCCACTGTAAAGAAGTTTAACATTTTACCAGAGTATATTTTCTGCTCAGGTACTCTAGAGCAGCTTGTTCACTCTCTTTGCCTTGTACTATTTCCTGTGGGTGCTGCCCTGAGAGTTTGCAACATTCAAGAACCGACATAGCAGACAGTTTTTGTATGCCAAGTGCTACTTTCAAAGCAATCATTGCTGCTTTTAACTTGTAACTGGTGTCTACAAAGAGCTAGAGACTTCATTTGGAAGAGCAGGGGAATAATGTTACGGATATTTGAACAATACATGAGTATCTTACATCTCTCTGCATGTAAGAAATTTCTATTTGAATGGAAGTGATCACCTTCAGCATGGCCATTCATCTCCCTATATGTTTCCTAATTAATTGGTTCTACTAAACCTTAGATATTAGACCTTTAGCTTAAGAAATAAAATAAAGCATTATTCAGCCCAAATTTTTTATTAGAGTATATATTAAGCACTGATTTATAAGTCTCAAGAAGACAACACTCCAAAATATTTTCTCCAAAATAGAATAGCTTTAGAAGCTATAACTTTGCTGACAAAGGTTAACTTTTCTATTTAAGGGGAGCGTTTCCATCTTAGCATCTAAATACACTTCAGTCTTGCCTGATTTACAAGCAGCTGCTGACTGAGAGTTATACATAAGTAAGCATGGGCTGAAACAGGAACAAATTTTTAAACCTAGATTGTTTGATAGTTAAATGGCAGTAACATGGCCCACACCAAAGTGGACTACACAACTGAAAATTTGGGTGCTGATAAGCTGTAGGGTTGGGATTTTTCCAAACCACCTTTTCAAAAGTTATTTGTAAAACGTGCCTGATAAAAAAACCCCAGAATGTATTTTGTTATAATGTAGTTATTTAAAAATCTTCATACTAAGGACCTCTTTGGTTTTCTCACCCTCTCAGGCAGGAATTTTCACTTAACACTTGCTTGAACTTTTACAGCTTACATAAAACAACACCAAAAGAGGCAAATGCACAATTGTCCCAGCTGCACAAGTATAAAGCAAGAGTAGGGATGCTGACTGCAGTACATGAAGGTAGGCATTTTCAAGTACGTTAGAGGAAATGTTATGCCTGATAAGCTTTGACTTTACCTTTGAATTCATTAAGGGACCAAGTATGGTTCATAGAGGCTTAAGTGGTCAAATGAGAGGCAGGGGGAGACTGCCAGAAGGGAAGTTCCTTATTCCTGCAAACAGCATGTTTTCCTCTGGGACCCTGCGAAGGGGGAGCCAGGAAAATGCTTTCTCTACACTCACTATCATAGGAGAGATTACTTTAATCCTTTCGAGTTTGAGAATGGAAGGGGAAGAGAAGGGCTCTGTGTGCCTTCTCTCCAGTTGAATGCTCAATAATAGACCTCAGTTGAGATAAAAAAGTTTGAGTCAGCTTTATTGAAAATCATTTAGTTCCCAAGTACCAACACATCAACTTTACAAGGCAGGCTTCAGCTGGTATCTTATATGGTGGAAGGTATCATCCTGTCTTTTAACTGTTAAAGCTAATCACATCTTTTAATGAATTCTTCCATTATTTTAATCTCTTCTAGGGAGATGGACTCAGTTTTATGTATTTTGTATTTATAGTTCCTCTTCCTGCTCTGGATTACTCCAGACTTGTGAAGTGAGCAGCCTCACTAGAACCAGTCAACAAGAGCTGCTACAAACACTAACTTGCAAAGCTGTACAGATAAAAGAGCAAATCTAGTCCTGGTTACTAGGCTAAGTATCTTGCTGAAGGACCTGATCCACTGAGGCTGCAGCAAAATCTAAGTTACAGACAGCACCAGCCTCAGCACCTTTAGAGATGGACAATCAAAGTTAACACTAGGAAACTGGTGTCTTTCAGCTTTTCTGAAAGGCTAAATCCACCATGTCTGTGTTTCTTAAGCAAGTCGGAATCACTTCTCAAGAAGAGCTGTATGCATGTCACAGCTCTGCTCTTCAAATAAGCATTCTTGCTCTTAACCTAAAGTCACTTGCAGCCAATTTGATGGCCAAATTCAAGTAGATTAACTTACATCCTTAAAGCAACATACAGAAGGTCTCCTGGGTCATAAATGTTCCTTCCAACAGGGTTGCATTAGCTAGAAAATACAGAGCAGCTATAGGTATTTTTATTTGCTGAATCAGATTTAATAAAACCTAACCAAGAGTCCACTCTGTATCATGGACATTGACTAGGCATTCAGTACTATGACTTTTGTTTTTTACAATGCACAGATAATCCTGAGAGGAGAGAATTCAGCTGGGGTAGAGGCACATCCCAAACCCAGAGCTGGGTTCTTTCATAAGTATTCTTCCATGCTCTGCTCTCATAAGGAGAGCAGCACATGCCAGGGCACTGTCCTTCCTCAGTCATTTGGAAAAGCTGCTTGCTGCATCACACCTTGCAAGTGCTCAGGTGACTGTGTGCCACCAGCCTTTGACCTCCTGCCAAGTGCTTTGGGCTCAGAAAAGAGAGCAACAAAGAAAGGAAGGGAATCTTTGGGCCACAAATGCCAGGAGTTGGTGTCTGCACCCAGCCCTGCAGCAGTGCGTGCAGCCTGGCAGCAAAGAGCCATCACCCACTCTGAATTCCCAAATGCAACTATTTGCCCTGAGTTAAACTGCACTGATTACATCTTTGTTAGGGAGGCATCTTCCCCTGCCTAAAGCCATAGCTCAAAGAAGGCTTTTCCCGTTGCAAAATCTAGGATTAAAAGCAGATACTGCTATGTTTCTACCTTTACAAATCAAGATGATTAGTTATTAGATGTCTTGTTTCACTACCAAATAAGATAGTAACAAGAAAACATTAACATGGGTAAGACTTTGATTACTTGCCAATTAATTTAACTGCTTAAGCTGTGTGCAGAAAACATGGAAAACTGACAGTGGGTAATACAATGCAAATGTATATACTGGCAGACAAATTAAAGAAATTAGACCTTGATAAAGGTGATGACTTTCTAATTTCAGTCTTCATGGAGGTAGTAAACAAACAGATCTCCATTTGCTGAAAATTCACTTCCTAGGAGCAAAATCACAAATGCCTGGTGATCACAGGGGAAATATCATTCTGCTACTGGAATCTAACAGTGTTAAAATGCCATGATCATTCTGGTGATCCTTTTTACAGTGCTTTGACACAATATTTGCTTGTTAGACTTCAACTGGAAAACTTAGGCCAAGAAAGAAAAAAAGCAGAGCTATTTCTTAGCAAGCCAAAGGAAGAGTTACTTAAAGGGTGGAGATGAACATGTTGAATGGGAAAATTCAACATGTTCAAAATTCAACTTCTAAAAAATTCCAAGGAAAAGTTAAACTGTTCCTGATGCTAACAGAAATCCCATCACATAAATTTCTAGTTCTATAAGCAAGAAACTGTAATTACATGTGCAGTCAAAGCATGAAAATTCTTTTTTTTTCATAATAATAGAAACAATCATTCCTATACAAATAAAGTCATCAAGAGACTCCATGTTCCTTCCTTCTACGTGCCACTCTGAACATCAAGGCCTGCTGATGCACTGCCTGTCCCTGTTGTCTGCACAGGGTATTGGTTCTCAGACAATGTCCTCCTGTATGGCTTTGGTGAGAGGCGTCTTTAAAGTGCTGCCCTTCACCTTAAAAAAGAGTTAGCGTGCCAAAGCTTTGAAGATAGTGATGCTATCTCCGAAGGTATCAGGCACTTGTGTCCTAGCAGACAAACTGCAAATACAGGGACTGGTTCCATACACAAACAGAGCATGTTCCATCCCTGAGCAGCCAGTGCTGGTCAGCAGAAGGCAGGAATCCAAGACATGATCAGATGTTGTCTAGACTTTCTTGGTACATTCTCCACCCCTTGCACAAGCCACAGGGACACCAGCCCAAGTTACCTGTAAGGATGTAACTCAAGCACTCAGCATCCCAAAAGAGGAGAATAAAGTAGGAAAATATAAAGTCAAGTAAGTGGAATTGCCTCTCAGTTACAGAGTTTGTGCTTTACGACAGGTTTGCTGTGGTATGTCCAAGTGCAGCAGACCAACAGAATAGCCCCAACTTTGTAAATTGCTCAAAATAGGACAGCCCTTGATGCAGAATCAGTTGGTCTAATAAGAGATGTCACTGCTCTGCACAAACCTTGCTTTGTTTCAAATCTGAAATCAATAACAGTCACTCTCTTCATATTTCCTTGGGGCAATTTTGTCTCCTTTATTAAGGAATAGAGAGAACAATCAAAACGCAACTGATCAAAACTCTGATTTTCACAAGGTTTTTGAAAGCAAGGAGGCAAATCAGGAGTAACCCTCTTCCATTTTGTCATAAAGTACTGACTGTTACATCCTCTATGAAAGTGACTAAAAGTATATGCTTTATGTAGCTTTGCTGGCTAACAAAAAAAGGGTATCTTCTCAACCTTTTTCACTTCTGGGCTCTTCATTTTTTAATGTTTTCAGAGTAATTGACCTCTCCTGCAATCATTGTCAGCTGACCAATCTTTTTCATCCTACCCACAAGTTCTATAACAGTTTGTAACAATGCTACTGTTTTTTATAGTTTTTGCTGCTAAGCAACAAATGCTTTCTATTATAGTAAGTCACCTGTACAAGCAATTTACATATCAGACTTTTGCTTTCCATTTCCAGTTTCTTCTCAACTTCTTCCTCTCCTGTGGGCCTATTCTCACAGTGTACTTTATGAGCTGGAAGCATGATATTTGAACCAGCTTTACTGATGCAGATGAATTGGAACAATGACATCACCCTCCTCCTCCAAGTGTTTAATGGTATTTAATTTTTCCCCTGTGTTCAAATTTCCTTTAAAAACAGACTCAAAAAATGAATGCAAGAATTAAGGTTTTTTCTTTAAGTGTATTTTCTTCAACTTCATTTTCAGTCTGTTTTACAGAATGCATTTGCCAGCTGTTCTTTTATTGTTTTCATACCTCTCTATATCCAACTTTCTAGTTAAATACTTACAATTTGGCCTAAATTCTGCTCCCTAATGTGCATGATCGGAAGTCACAAACATATCCAAGAGCTGGAATTGGTTCTAGTTATTCACCCACAGCCTGTCATATTTTCAGTATTTTTTTATATGACTGTTTCATTTCTCTTAAATGATCTAAGCCATTTTACTGAGGCAGCTTTTAGCAGACAAGTGTGTATAACTAACAGCACCTTCACTGAATTTAAAATTATCCAGATATTATGTTTTAAAACAGTGCAAAGCAGGTTATTTTAACACAGTACTCCTGACAGTTGAACAGAATCCAGTTCTACTCACAAATTGGTGCAATTTTAAATATAACTTCATTTAGGAAGCCAGATCACATGAGTTATAGATTAAATTGGTTAGAAACCTTATATAATACAATACTTATTTGCCAAGTATTATAGCATATAGACAGTATTATTAAATTCCCTTCCTCTTACAGCTTTGTAATATATTTCCAGGCATTTCTAGTACCTCACCCTATTTAAAGAGATGGAAATCTTTTAGACAAGCATGGAGTCAGCTTGCCTGTATATAACATAAGATACAGCTGCTATTTCATGAAATGCAGAATTTTGAATCTTAATAGGAAAGTATCTTTAACATGAGAAGCAACATTTATACACTTTGCCATTGTTTCACCATTTATTTTAGAAGTTGACAACAATTAATTCAGAAAACAGAGCATTTTAAGTATTCTTACACTAAACCAGAGGTTAAGGGAAAAGACAGTCTTAAAGAAATTTCTTAGTTCAGATGATTTTTATATGCAATTAAAAACTTACAGTAGGCTTTCAGCAAAGCCTACCATGTTCTACCAGCACTAAGCTTTTGCTTAGGCTTTGTTCCACACCTAGTTATAGCAAGTACCTGCTGCTTCAGAGCAAGGTTGAACTTTCAGTGCCTGTAAGTTCAGGCCCTAGCAGTAAGTTTTAGACATGAAGTGGCTGTAAGGACTTAAGAATGAGTCAGTCACAGTGAGTTACTGCTGCTGTCACAACCATCCATCACTGTGTCTAAAGATTCCCATAGTTGGCTGCGAAACTTGTAGATACCTTGTAACATGAATGCTATTGCAGCTGTACTCAGTTATATCAACAGATGTTTTAGCAGAGACAGGATGCTGAAAGAAAATATCCCAGCTGGCTTAACTTCAACATGCAGAAAAATACTTGGACTCCTTAGAAATACTTAGATGATAACATGACATTTAACACGTCCACAATGGACATTACAATGTAACAGAAGGGAATGGGTTGATTTGACATTATTTCTTTCAGATAACAGGTGCTGTGAGCAGAGGAGAAGCAGTAGATGTCATGCCCTGACTTTAGTAAGGATTTTGAAATGGTTTGAAAATCATATCCAGAGAGCAGCTGTCAGCTGCTCTCTGTCAGGAGAGAAGGGTGACTCAAAGAGGACTTCTGCACTGGCTCTGATACCACTCACTCTTTATGGATGTTGAATGGTCAAAGTTAACTTGAATTCTAGACAAGAAAAAAAAGTAAACCCACAGATACAAGTCAGTAAGTAGAGAGTATTTTTCTTCCAAAAAAAACCAATTAACAATATAGGATTGTGCATGTAGCTTATCCACCAAGCAAGATCAGGGAATTGCAGCCAATTGCAAGCACAAATTCCATAAAATAGTCACTTTGCTCTATTGATCTTATATGTGTCACAGGGTAAGGATTACTTCCACTGTGGCCACCAGATTATAAGAATGATCAGCTAGAGTGGGGGAAAGAAAAATGGTTCTTGGTTTTCAGACAGTATTTATACCCCACCCCAAATAGTCAAAAGTTTTCCTTTACACCCTGTCCCAAAGAGTCAAAACTTTACACCCTCACCTTTTCAGAATTTTCAATAGCAATTTTTTTCAGTTCATAGTGTATACCTGTTCAACTCTCAATCTAAAGAAATAATTTTGTGTTACTATAATTAAAGTGGCAACTGTTTAAAGTGACAGCTCAAGACTTTATCTAATTCTCACCAAATTTCTACATAATAATAAAACCCCCTATCCTTCTCTGTCAAAAACCAGCTGCCTCATTCTCCTTCTGCAGGGATAAAAGTAACATGCTGCCCTTGGCTTCAGTGACTGCAAGACTATGTTTCTAGAAATTGTTTCTTAAACTAGATAGTATTACATTTCACTTCAGTCCTTATTTTGTCAGATGCTAAAATAACCCATGAATTTGGTCTTTTAAGATGCTAAGCAAACCCATGAATTTGGTTTTTTTTAAAGTGGGCACTGATTCCCATTATAACAGAATTAGGACAATAGCAAGAGATACTATAATTACCTGCTCGACAACCACATGGGAAGAGGAAAATGTAACTGTTCCCCGCTCCCCATCTCTCCAGAAAGCAGGTAAGGAAGATACTGTCAACATACTTGTGACACCAAGGATTCTTGTACTCACTAACAATATTTTTTTTATTTAGTAACTAATCATAATTAGTTATTTAGGACGTTATTTTTTCTTTAATAATGCCTTGCCCCTTCATTCACTCTACCATTGCAAACCTGTCCTGTCTGGCTGCACTGGATGTTGTAGAAACTTGCTACAAGGAGTCATTTGTCCTCCAAATGTGCAATGCAATAATCTGCATTTTTGAACACACTTGTGATAGAATCTCTTCTGAGAACTGTTATACATTACACACAGATTTTTTCCATCTATTAGTTTAATAAAAAAGTTATTAGAAAAAAAAAAGGCTGAATAATTGCTTGTTCTAGAAATAGCACACTTATTCCAAATGTTCTATTTACATCCTGTTTACCTCAAATTCCACAACAATGCTTTGTTTGCATCAGTCTGGTTTGTACTTCTGAACACTTGCCACTATCTGCAGGTAACTATTTTGGTTACATGAAAAGATATCAAGCCCACATTAGCCAGCTTTTCAAACACAATTTCAATCCTTTGAGTTGTTAAAATTTTTGCAGTGCTTTACCAGGATTTAAAAAGGAAGTAGAAGAGAAACTGCACTATCAAAGATGTCAATGAAAACTTTAAGGGTGCCATGAGAGTATTTTAAGAGTACACAGCCACCTGGACATTCTTCTGACTTACTGATTGTCACCCTGATTTTTTAAGATTTTCTAAGCCTTCTGATGTTGACATTCTTTTAGAGAACTTTCTCACACACTTTCTGTAAATAGCACATTGTTTTGCATTCCCTTATGGAGGAAGGGAACTTTGATAGACTCTTGGTTTGTCTAGTGTCATTGGAGAGGTGGCACTGCCACCCTCCAATCCACTGTCACTTTTAGAAAACTATATATGATGGAGTCAGAAAATAAACTCTCCTTTTTGCTCTTCACATTGAGAGCAGCAGTGTGCGCCTGTGTTCTTTCCTGTTCTGTAGCGACAACTGATAATTTCTTTTCTAGGTCAAAGGAGCTCATCCACAGTAAAATTACTTTTCTGACTATCCCTATAGGCAACTTTTGCAGGTGAAAACTACACCTTAGAATACTGCCACAAGCCATGACTTGTAGCCTAGTGTAGGGTTTAGTAAAAGAGCTGATTAGGAAATCTGTCTTTTCCAACGTTGGTTTCCATTCTCAAAAGGCCACTTTCCATCATGGAGTAAGTGAGCCAACTGCAGGCCAGTCCAGGAATATTCTATGCTTTTCAATAAAAATGCCCTGGCCGACATTCTAACACTGCTGCAGGAATCGATCCCTGTTTCTAAGCTTTTCAAGAAGATTTGAGCATCATCTATCAATGCAGTTCTTGCTTCTAAACTAGTTACAGAAACTCTCACAATTGTTCTTGAAGGAAGTGAAAGAAAAGTGTACTAGGAATGTGCTCAGAATTGGCCTTGAACAGATGGAAATTGGTCTCAGCTTTGACTGATATGAGCTTCAAACTACAGATCATCCTGAGGATTTATTTAGAAGTAAATTTTTACCCTTTCTTTTTATAAAACCATGCCAAGTAACAAAGGGAACCATATTAGAGGCTACTCACACCTGTGACAGTTGAAGACAAAAGCAGTTCAAACACACCCTTGGGCTCTCACAGCCACAATGTACTGGTCAAAAACTACCACACACAACCACATCATCCCACCCATGGTAGTGGTGCTGCCCGTCTGGGTTTGTCCAGGATAGGATAAAGCTTTCCCTGCTCAGCAGTGCAAGCTGAGCACAACGCAGGCATTGGCAGGGACTCATCCAGCCTGTGCAGAAGTCCAGCAGCAAAGGAAGTTCTCAAGCCACACAAAAAGCCCTGCCTCACTCTGAACTTTGTTTATTCCCAGCCATGGCCCAAGGTACCAAGGCCTGTCCCTACTACAAGCAGTAGAAGGACTCACAGTCAGCCCTCAGGAATGGGGTAAGCAGGGACAGCAGCAGTCACAAGTGGGCTGGCAACCCCATTCCTGCCTCCTTTACTGCCCAGCCCTGGCTCCACCTTGCAGACACCACAGAAAAAAGGGAGCCAACCCTGTCAGGGTCCAGAGCACTCACTAATATCACCCTGCTGAGAAAGGACAGCTGGCCCCACACCAGCTTTCCAGGAAAGTCAGTTTAAATATACCCTTACAAAAACATGAACTGAGACTGTTCTGTATGACCATCCTACAGGTAGCTATTAAATACATAGCTAAGGTAGTCACAAATTAAACCAGAGCATATGACTCCTGCTGGATAGACTACAATAATTTAAGTGAAATACATATATATTTTCAGTGGAAGCTGACAACAAGGATGTGTTGAATTACTAGGATTTAATGGATTTTCATAGGAATCTAGTCAGTTTTGAAATGTGTTCTCAGATTTTACTATAGAGACAGTTCAACCTTGACAGATCCCAAGATAATAATCTTTTAAGGGCATTATGTACTTAGCTGACACAAATAGCATATTTTAATTGCAGTTAATAAGAGTCAGATTTTGTTTTGAATTCCATGATGTCAAACCTGGCATGCTCCTTTAAGGAGTCTGTACAAAGAGCACAATAGCTTTTTTCCCTGTAACTCATCTAGACTTTTTTTGCTTATGTCAGTTTGACCTTGAAGAGAACATGGTGTCCTTTGAGGTCCTTTTTTAAGGAAAAAGTCACACTCAGGGCCAACAATTCTTTCCCTAAAGAGACCTCACTATCTTTAGCTGATGAAAGCTGCTGGTCTACCACCTAGAGGCAGTATCCCTCGTCCTCCTTGTTTACAAAATATACAGCTACACCCGAGCTCTGATTCCAGAAGTACTCACCACCAATACCAGAACCTCTTGTACCAGCATTGAGTCTACTGAGATAGGGTGTTCAACATACAGCAGACCTGTACAAGCTTATGCAAGGTCTCTCTTTGTTACTTAGGATTAGAAACAAGGCTCCTGTAACTAACTAGACAATGTGAATAACCCAATTGATTACAGTAAGCATATTTATATATCACCCATTATTAAAGTGTCTGTGAATTTGGGCTATTACACTATCAATTGTAGCTATGTCAGTTAATTTATTACATTTGCCTGCCTGTAACATCTGGTGTTTTTTACTGATATCACAAGCTGTCCTTCAGATTCCATCAGCCTGTAATAGTTTTGCAGCTAGCTGTAAATATGCCAGCAGCCTTACTAGGATTTCACTAGATAGTTCAGTGGAATTAAGCAAACAAGGCTGATAACAACAGAGATTTTCCTACCATTACTGTCCTAATGGATTGGGACTGACTACAAGGAGGCATTTTGAAAATCCACAAGACTGTTTTTCCTACACACAGTGCCAGTCAAGTGCTTGTGGACAATAATTTCTTCGCCTGATCCATAAACTGTGCTTACAAAATTCATCAAGCTCAATAGAGATGTACATTTAAGATGGATTTATCCCTCCAAATAATCCTGCTGGCAGCTACTTTGTCACAGAGTGTAAGGCAAAAAGGGACAGTTAAGAAGCATAGCCTGGTCTCCTGCATAACACAGGCCAGTGAACCTCACCCAATAATTTATGCTTCAAGACCATAATTTGCTTTTGAGTTATAGCACCTCTTTTACAAAGATCTTCACTCATACACTAAACGGAGGTGAAATTATTACATGTCTAGGTAAGCTGTACCAGTGATGAATAACCCTTACTGATAAGAGACTGCCTTATCTCTGGTGTGAATTTACATAGCTTCACTTTTCACAATTAGATTCCTTTGTCTTTTCCAGCTGAATATAAGAGCTCTCTATAATTTTTCCCTACAAAGACACTTGACCACTGTTAAGTAGCATCTTAACCTTTACTTGGAGAAGCTAATGGACCAAGCAGACATCTTTCAATACACAGCACGTCCTTATAGCCTAATTAATTTTGTAGTTCTCTGCATTTAGTCTCATTTTTAATGCGTTCTTTCTGAAACTTCATACCAAAAGGGGCCACATTATTTCTACACCACCAAGATTCTTTCTTACTTTTGTATTTAGTGAGCAAATCCTCAGAACCCTGTGTCCTCATGAAACCATGAAAAATTACTTACAGAGAAGCTTTATAACAGAGTAATTGAAAACACATAGACAATTAAAGATGCCTATAGAAATCACAGAACATAATTCCCACTGACAAGATGAAAATACCTGATGCAATATAAGTTTAATACTCGACATGACTCAGGATTCAGTTTGTTATCAAACAAAAATTTCTTGTAACTACCATTAAGTTAACAGAAGCAAGACAAACTTCAAGTATTTTTAGAACATCCAATTTTATCTAAACTTCATATTTGGTGTGTCATTTTTAGCTTTATTCTGCATTTTAGGTCTGAGAACCTTAGAAAAATCCCCTTAAAAACAAAACCACAAACTTTTGTCATTTTTTATCCACTCTGACAAAGTCAGTTTTGAGAGGAAAGAAGTTGTTTGCCAGTAAAGTCTGTATTGTTGGAAAATAAATAAATATAAACAAGTAATTAGTTCTACTTGATGTTGTTTAGAAATGGCACACAGTTAAATAAGTCCTAAAACTTGTGAAAGCTTATGCGTGGGAACAAGAACTCCAAAGAGCACCCACTAACCCATTCCTTTGCTTGAGCCAGGATTTCTTCTGTTTCTATGTCAAATTGTCTCCCAGGAAACTGAAGAAAGCAGTCCCTTCTCAACTCCCCACAGATTTGTATACCCTACTTTCCATTTTTTCTTCTCTCTGGTTCTCTTGGGGAGCTCAGTGATTTCTCTTCAGCTGTTTATACAGTGTATGCTATACTTGCAGTTATTTATATACACACATATATGTGGATATATTCCAGCTGAGCTGGCTTTTGCTGTTTTAAATGGGGAGGATTGGTTATGCAGAAAGCTTTCCTCTGGCCTGTGCATCAGTTCACTGCCTAGGCCAAGCCAGTTATTACACACAGCAATACTGCATGGGGCTCAGGGACCATTGAAAATTAGTTACATGGATAAACCTTTTCATAGAAGTAAGGAGACAAATCAACTCAAATTTATAAAATATTTATTCTGACTGATTAATAACTATTTGAGACTTAGCTCTTTTTTCACAGTTTGTAACTTAGACTTGAGGATCCAAGGTGACTGCGTTGCATTTGAGAAAAAGACCAAAACAATTAGCACTAGAGAATCACTGAAGACAAAGACATTTTACAGATGTGACACTCTGAATACCTTGGCTATCCAGATTCCTATTATGCACTGAACAACTCCATCTTTTTAACTGCTTTACAGTCTTCATATAATATTACATGCCAGAGGCATGGCCACCCAAGATGGTTACTGCTCTTATTGATACGGCAATTACTAGAGCAAATGGGGTTAGGGGATTTCTGTTCTAAAACTGAATCAATATGAGATCAAGATCCAGGGCAACTAAGTTCAAGGCTGTCATTAAAAATCTGGATGACTTAATTACTAGCATTTACAGTTGGAAGCTAGGCACTCTGTGAAGATGGTATGTTTAATGAAACCCATGCCTCAGGCACTGGAGTTGGCAAGGCACTTCTTCATATTTAATGCATTGCACAACTATCCCAGTTTTTGGATTTCTGCTTTGGGAGATGTGGGGCAAAGACCTGCTCTAGTAGGTTCCTCTGCCTTTCTCAAATACTGTTTCAGCAGTGCTGAAACTGTGATGGACGTCAGGCTGTGATGGACCAGAACAAAAGAGACCTGACCCTCCTCCCCTGATGAGCAGGCCCTCTCAATTCTGGATGTAGAAACATAAACTTAAAAGTCACCCTGAAGGCCAGCACAGCACTAGGAACTGTGGTAACAGCTAAATCTCTTAGGGATCTCCTTTCCACTTTTTTTCTGCTATACTGTTAATTTGTCCCCTGTAATTTTGAGCTTCATTTAATGTTCACATTTCTTGGTCTCTTATTTATTCACACACAAAAATAAATAAAGTAATGTAGCCATACAAACTCCAAAATTGGGAATTTCCATACATGTTTTGAAATAAAAGGCCAAACTCATCAGTACAATCTTGTTCTTCTGACTAGAAGAGACCTCCACCTGTTAGCAAGAGCAAATTTGTTCCTTGGTTGCTTCCTCCAAAATTTCTGTAAAATATTTTTCTAACAAAAGAGCTTGACTCATTAATATGTACAGGGAGAAGCTATACAGAAGCAACCAGAAAGAGCCAGTATTATGCTAAGCTGGAAAAAATTAAGTCACTTTTAGGATTTTCTACTGCTATAAATAATTAAGGCTTTACCTTAAAGTAATGCTTCCTCCAGATGCAGTGGAGAACCACCAGAAATATGACTCATTACTGTGAGTTATAAATCACAGATTAAGTCTTGATGAAAGGAGCCATGGAACAGCCCACACAGCTGAGAGATATTTGATGGTATAAACAGCCATAACATTAGTAATTCCCTTCAACTTGATCCACTGAATAAGATCACCACTTTCCTGAATTGCCATGTTATACTCACATTGTTAAATAATGAAGGTTTCATTAGAATCATAGAATTATTTAGGTTGAAAAAAATCTTAGGATTATCCAATCTAACTGTTAACACAGACTGCTAAGTCCACCACTAAACCACATCCCAAAGTGCCACAGCTACATGTCTTAGATACCTCCAGGGACTCCACAACGTCCCTGGGCAGCCTATTCTAGGGCTTAACCCTTCCCAAAAAGAAAGTTTTCCTAATACCCAATCTAAACCTCCCCGGGTGCAATCTGAGGCCATTTCCTGTTACTCTACCACTTGTTAAGGGGGCGAAGAGACCAACCCCCATCTCACCTCTCTTTGGTAGCTGTAGACAGCTCCATGGTTCTCTTCTATCCTCTATTTCTCCAGATCCCTCAGCTGCTCCTCATCATACTTATGCTCCAGACCCTTCCCCTGCTCCCTCACCTTTCTCTGGACATTCTCCCTCAAAAACAGATATGCTGCCCTCAGCTTACCTGTAGCAAGCCTGGTTCTATTTGAGACTTACAATTTCAGAACTTATTTCTATTAATAATAAATAATTTTAATGTTCCAGAGGTGCTTGTATTTTTGAAAGACTTTCAGAATGTTCCTTATAGTAAGTTTGTTCTTCAACACTATTTTTAAACATTTTTCCTTTTCAAGAACAGTATTTTTATTTTTTACACCTGTGATGTATGCTGTTAAATGGACACACCTCAACTGAAAACTGATAGCTTTAAAATCCTTTACACTCTGAACTGTGTGTGGAAGCATCTAAAGAAAAATAAGCCAGAAACAAGAAGAAATATACAAAAAAATCCCCAACTCTGTGTCCTTCTGACAAGTACAGACAGTAATGATGAAATTTGTTTCCCTAGGAAACCTCATTGTCACTGATACTCCAAGCAAAAGACATTCAGATGTTTATTACATATGCCCCTCATTGAATACTAAATCCAAAGCATAGATAAATGTAATACTGTCTTTTAAATAGGAAGACATCTTGAAAGGTCTCTGACTCACCTTCACTTGCAGCTTTGCAGGTACTTTAAGACAAGTCTTGTTTGTTCTGGAAACAATTACTTAGTTCTCAGTCCACAACCGCTGCCCTCATCTAAAAGAGGAAAGAAAGAGGTCTTAGTACTGAAGAAGAGATTTTTAGCTTACCACACTTAAGAGAAGAACACCTGCAATATTCTTCTAAATTACACTGCAAAACTTTCCTAGCTCTCCTCACCTCCAAGACACCCATGTTGGCTACACTCTCACTCTAAGCCAGGGCTCCTTTTGTGCAGCGCCTTGGTAATGGGAACACTCCCAGAACAGCTGAACCTCATCACCCTTAACGAACCTAACTCCAGGGCTCCTAAGTGGACACAGGTGCTGAGGTTGGCGCACACAGCTGGGTGTGGTTAATTTAAGTGGCAAACTGTGGGTACACTTAAAGAAATATTGCACATGATACAAAGCTTTTTACTTCATCACAGACAAAGCTGACTTTGACACTGATACATTCAGTTATACTTGAGAGACTTTTATCTGGCAGAACATTTCGCAGGTGTAACATTTTACACTGTAATTCAGCAGGATTGCATGACTCTTTGATAATTAGTGAGAGGACTTTTAGCAGGCCCAAACAAGGACCCAGGAAACTAATACCTTCCAAGAAACTTCTCATTCATCTCCTAAGGATTATATACCTGTGTGAGGAGTGGCTGAGCATGAACAGAAACACCTGGCAACTGCCATTACAAGGTTTCCACAGAGCCAAATTAGAGATACAAAATTAAAGTTAATTTCATTAGATTTTGCTGCTCAGAAAAGAATCATATGGGGAAAAGTACTGGATTAAAAAGAGACAAATCATAAAAATAATACTATTTGCACTTTCCAGGCATACTATGGATATTCATATAGTCATATTCAGAAGTTAAGAAATCGTTGTAATATGCACGTTGGTGTTTCTAGTAGGTATTGGGTAAACTATTAGGAGTTTTAAGAGAAGGATACTTCAAGTTATTACTTCTATAGTACTCTTTGTCATTGTTCAGCTCCAGTATGATTGTGCAAGAAAATGACTGAGGGACCTGTTGTAAAACAACAACCTCTGTCAAGGAAAAGGGGGAAAAAACCCCAAATCTTTCTAAAAGGTATGTAAGCAGCTAAGGACTGTTCTAGCAAACCTCTCTAGGTCCATATTACCCAATAACCCCATTCTTTCAATTACAGCCTCTGTCACTCTGCAGGGCCTTTGGCATGGGCAGAGCATGCAGTGAGAAATCAGTCCTGGAATTAGGAGGATAGAAATGCACTCTTCCTCATTTCAGGATGGGCCACCTCTGACTTGTTCCACCTCAGGTTTGTGATGAAGCAATCCAGACCAGTTTAGTTTCTGCCACCTGCTGAAGGCTCAATGTTATAGAGTCAGCATTTGCAGGAAGAGGTAATCGCCTTTATTAGAAGAACAGGGGGAAAAAAGAAAGCTGGGACTAGCAGAGTAAATGGCAGGCACTCAACCTGTCAGCCCATGGCAGACCATGCAGAACACAATGTCATACATGCAGATGGGCTGAGTGCCTGGAAATATATCTTTTTCCAAGAATATCAATCTAATAAAAATTATTAATTCTGCCCATAGATCCTGCCTGTCTTATTCTCTTAGGCTATCATGGCTTCAGAAAAGATCCTACGAACATCTGGGAGTCACTGCTGGCAGGGATGGGTGAGTTTCAGCAATGCTGTTCCCTGCCAGGCCACCCTCTCATTTCCCAGCCAAAAATAAAAAGATGTGCTCCCTGGAAGAGTACTCTGAAGGGAGGCTGGCCATCATGTTCACCACAATTAAAGAGCAGGCTTGTAAAAAGTATGCTCTGGGATTATAAAAAACAACCTTGCTACATCTATGTCACTAGTTCAAAGATGCCAATCCTGCCTCCCTTTGCTGGAATAAGGCTGATTTAGACCACAAGATACAGATTGGTACAGAAAAATTGCCAACTTTAGGACAAAGGGGCAACAAAATATTGCTTTTAAAGAGGCAGGTAGAGCTTTCAGAGGAATTAATCAGCCTTTCCCATTCACCCCAACCTTTTACAGTATGTGAAAAGTCAGTCAATTAAAGAAAACAAAAACTTAAAAGGCAAAATAAAAAACCAAAACCCCAATTTATTTTTTTTTTACTAAACACCACAGCTGGATTTACTAAAATTATAGTTGAGACCACTGGAAAATTGCTAGGGTGGTAAAACAGCTTGTCTCATAACCACCACTTTCATTCTGCTCTGTGGTTTAAAAATGCATCTGATTTACTGTCTAGCTTTTCTTGTCTGAAAAACGTAGCTATACAATCCTTAGTGGTTCAAACTATGGCTGTCATTCTACTTTGCCACAGCTGACTTATCCTTCAGAAAGCTCCCACCACACTGTCTGGAGAGCGATTGGACATGCTTTGGCTTCTGCCATCCCATGGAAGGAGAACATGTATATTCCCAAAGCTTGAAACTGTACAGGGAGTTCTCTGGAAGCTAGAGACGAGAAAGGACTGAAAAATGTGTGCAAGGAGTGTCTAAACACAGTAATGGGGAATGCAGAAAATATTCACCTGCTGTTAGACTCTTCCCATCAGACAGTGATCTGGACAACAGGCTGCCTCCTGCACACCTCAGCTCCTCAATTGCAGGCTCTCATTGACAGAGGATTCACTGGCTGATTGTTCCTATGGGGAGGAAGAACAGACACAAGAGAGCAAGACTGGGAGAAACCAGAAGTTAAGACAAGGTCAAAGGAGATGAAATGGGTTGGAGAAAGGTTGAGAGGCGGAAAGTCTGCCAATTAAATCCCCTATAAGAAGAACACTTTTAATTGTGCTCCACTTCTGCTCACCAGTACTGCCTGGTCATCCCATGCAAATCCAGTAGACCCTGTTACTTCCTGTTTTTGTCAACGCAAGAGAGAAAAATGCCACTGGTGTGCGATGTCCCAATAGACTCACCAGGTTTTCATTGTGTTTGTCAAACAAGAATAAAGACCCTGCTTTTCTCCCATGAGCAGGAATTTTTCCCTTTTCCAGCAATTTTTACCAGTCTGCCCCAAAACTCAGCATCCCCCTCATTAACTTCTTAGCACTAATTGGTTTATTATGGGAGAAGATGCTAAACAGGTGGTGATAGTCAGGCATAAGAAAGCAACCAAATCAAACTAAATATTTATTTTAAACAACCCTGTGATAAAGCCTGTGCTTTGGCTTTCACATCCCCAGAGTAATCATAGCAGATCTTACTGAAAGTAGAAGTTCAGATATGACACAGTCTTAAATAATCAGAGACGAAAAAATTCAGCAGGCTGTGTTCTCAGCTCATAAAAACACTACATTAAATGTAACATATTTACTACAGCCCTCAAGGGTACATGGTAAAAAGGTATATTTTTTTACTCTGCAAGACTTATCCCAAGTCTATTTCATTTCACTTGGGAGTATGGGTTTCACTGGATTTAAGTGACTTCCTTCTGATCTGTGCTCAGTGAAAGAGGGAGTTAGAGCCTGTGCAAAAGAGCAAGCCAGGTTTATTTATTTAGTAGCATGTTCTCACTGCATATTGGGATCTCAGAGTGCGCACGGGTATACACTTTGTGGCTGGGTAAAGCTACTCTGAGCAGGTGGATGTAGCTGATTCCAGAGGCTCCTGGAAGGTAAAATTCATGTAGCACAGGAAAGGAAAGAAGCCCAGGACTCTGTGCTGGCACCGCAGTATAGCAGCACTAACGGTCAGAGATTAAAAGCAATTTAAACACAGCATCTTGTTCTGGGTCAAAATTGTGCAGAAGTGTTTTGGAAAATTTTTTCACTTCATGAATGCCCCTTGAACAATACAAGAGACAGAAATTATAACCAAAAAGAACTGGTCCAAAATACTGATAATGCCTTAAACATCTGTCATCTCCAAATACAAAGCCCAACCTTTATCACAGCATAACTCTGCAGATCCTTTGCTAGCATAAAAATCAGATGAAGTAATATTTTTTGCTAAGTAAACTTCTACCAAAAATTAATTGCCAGTATTTTCATTTCATTTCACCAGAACCCATGGTTACATTGGATATTTTGTGGCTAATCCTGGTAAATGCTGCAGTTCTAACAGCAGGTTCCATAAACAGCACTCACAATTCTGAAAGACTTTTCCCAAATATTTTTCTAACAGCACCTTTTTTATCCTGAAGTCCACAGGTGACTGCAACACTTTGCTTTTAGCTCCATGATGTAAGTGCTAGTCAAGGGCTGATAGGAAAAGTGCCAGGTAACCAATCTTGCCAGAGAGGGGCTTCTTTGTTATGCTCGGATTTTTCCCCTGGATTTTGAAAACTCTCAGAGTATGCAAGTTGAAACAGGAAAATGTCGTATTATTTAGAAAAAAACCCACCAAACCAAAAAAGAGTTGTTTTCTATTCTACATGCGTATTAGGCTGTCAGATATGAGCCCATAAGATATAATAGCAGCACTACATGCAGTCTGTTATTACAAGCTAAAGATTGTATTGTCATGACAATATGAAGGCAGCATATTTAGTTAGACACAAAATCTTAATGCTATCATTTCCTGATTTTTGAGTGCATAACAATGCATTGAAATTTTCTCAATGCAGAATTTTTAGTTAGCATCTTTTAATGCCTTAGTATTCTATGAATGTGAAGTTATTCCAGCATAACCTGAAAATATTTTAGATTCTTTGAATTTATAAATATTCAGGCTTATGTAGGTAAAGAGAAGACTAGCTCCTCACTTTTTCTCTTCCCTCATGTACTCTTCAAAATACTTTATTAACAGCACATATAAGAATAGGCATTTATAATAGAAAAAACCCAGCCTCGATAAAAGATAAGTGTAGCACAAGAAGAAACATTCAGTTAGTCCCTAAGGAACTGAATAGCTTAGTCTACAATAAAATTTTTCAGGAAAAACCTGAGTCTATTTTCTTAGTTGCAATTCATATTCAGTTTTGTTCCTGTGAGCCAGGTGGTACATAAAGATGCAAAAATCAGATTTTTCAGATAAGCCACAAAACAACAGGGCTCTGGCAGATGGATTATCACAAACCCAGGAAAAAGACTACTCAGAAAAAAAGACTCTGAACTAAACTGCTGATTATTTTTGAGATAGAATGCCAGGGTAATATTTTTATTCAACTAACCTCTGGAGCTGAGGAATCCATCTGTACCCTGGGATGGTACAATGAAAAGCAAACTGTGGAAGGCATCCAAGGCAGGCCTCACTTGCTGCAGAGTTTGCTTGGACCAGATTTGAGCTCTGTACCCATCATCCTTATGCAGCTTCTATGAAAATTGGACTGTGATATCAAATCCATCCCAACATTTAATCTGTGGGAATTGAGTGCATCCTAAAGCTTAAGCAAATAGGTGCAATGCCACGATTTCTCAGAAACTGAGGCTTTAGCTTTGTAGCTCCACTTTTGCAGAGCAGGTTTAACAAAACTGCTAAGGGGAAGTGCAAGCAAATGCAGTTCTTCACCATCCTTACACAAACACATACCCATTACAATTATAGATGTTTATATAAATATATACACAACTTTTTTTATGAGTCTGACATAATTTAAGAAAACTTCAGTTTCTGAAGCAAGTCAGTACTCAGCCATCCATAAATAGCAATGACCAGACTAAACTGCCTGGAAAAGCCTCCAGATCAGCAAACCTTCTCCTCAGTTTTTTTGGTCATTCTTGGATTGGTGGGATTTAGGCACAGGTTCTGTTTCACCAACTAAAATTTCTGATGGTTAGGCTACATATTGCTAAAGACAGAAAACTAAATAAGAAAATGTCTCCCTGTTTTTGTTACCTGTGACAAAATTTCAGTAACATAATAACAAAAAATAAAAACTTGATGCATATCTCACTTTCATAATTTCCATTTGTATTTTTGATATTCCTGAGTCATTTAATAGGTGTTAGACTTAAAGTGATCTGAAAGATTTTGAGGAAGTAAACTCTTCTGTGACCTACACAGTAAATGTCATTGCATATAATTTTTCTCCCATTTTTCTTTTAATGTGCTAAGTTCATCTTTAACAGAAAAATAATGAAACTCAAAGCCTATTTATCCACTCTGTGAAGGCACACAAAACTGATCACTATTTTAAAATCATTATGTAGCTTTGTATTTTTCTTAAAATGCATCTTCATTGAGTAATAATATCTGCCTTACAACCTTAAATTGTAAAATAAAGGTTGTAAATATTTAATGCATTTTATAAAAAATATAATTGTAACTACAACCTTGTGGTTTCTGTAAAACTCAATGACTTTAAGGAGAGAGATTAGTAGATTAGGTTTTATATTGTTTTTTTTTAATTACACTGTTAAACTTTTTTCTTTTTTTTCCTGAGGACGCATCTAGTTCACCCAACTTGCCTTAATTTATATCCATACGTGTCCTCACATTCGCTCTGTTGCATCAAAAATGAATATATATTTATGTGCCTTAAAGCTTTCAAAGATAAGAAATTATTTTTGACTGATTCTTGAACTTAGAGTATTGGTTAGTGTGATGCAATTCTTGATTAACTGTTTATATATTAGATGTTAAAGATACATTAAAAGATACAGAAATAGTTATGCAATAGAGCATGAAGTTTCTTCACCTTTTTCCTAATTAACTAGCAGACTAGCAGCTTCTAAAATTAAGCAGAAAATTTTACACGAGCCATGTCTTTGCTCAAAATTAAATTTTTTAATGATTTTTAACACTTAAATTGCAGTATCCTAAGACTCTGCTCCTAGTCATTCAGAGGAGAGTTTCCATTAGATCCAGTGCTGTATGAAAATTTTAAACCACAGTAGCATAGGTAAAAGGAAATAATTTGGTGACTGAATTTGTGTTTAAAACAGAGTCATTCATTATTCCTTTTAATTGGAGATGAAAGTACTCTGCATTATAGGAATCAGATTTTGAAATCTCTGCTCTCAGGAAATTCATGAACTACCCTCCCTTTCTTAATCCCTTAGTATGTTGAAAAGAAAGAGAGAAGGGAAATGAAATAACAAGTCTGAAAATAGGGTATAATGGAAAAAATACCCTTATGATAAGGGAAGAATAAAAATAAGGAGAACACTACTAGTCAGGGATATCTTTCACTGCAGGGACGTAAAACCCCCTAACTGAAAGAGAGAACATGAAGAGAGGTTGATGTTCGCAAAGAAAAGGCATTGTATCACAAATTTTGTCCTCCCTGAAACAGTGCCTTCAACAGGTACTTTCAGAGAAGACAATGGTTGGCCACAGACTTCACTCAAGGTGAGGTTTTCCATTCTCTCCAAGAACACTGGGAAATCTTTCCCAATAAATACATAGTCAATTTTTACATAAATTTGCTTAAGGCAGAATTTACTCTTTCCAGAGAAAAATATTACAAAATTCAATGCAAAATAATTGCTTGACATGAATCTCCAATCCAAATTCCACTAAAAAAAAAAGCAAAATAATGACAGTGGATTCTGCCTTCCCAAAGATGCTCACCAGATCCAGAGTAGCTCCTTACGTGCTTGCAGTGCTCCCCAGAGAGTAGAACTCAGTGGCTTTGTCCACAACCTAGAGATAAGAGATGAGAACAATATCTAGTCACATCTTAAGTCTCCATGAAATCAGGAAAGCCCACGTTCTTATTGTCATTTCTGTTTTGAAGCATCAGCCAAAGTGTTACTACTGAGAAAGATGCAGAGGTGTTTTGTCAGTTATGAACAGACTGTAGAACAGTAACCAGGTATGGACAAAGAGAAAACCAAGAGGACAGAAACATTGGGTTGGTTTTGGGTGTTTGTTTGCATTTGAAACATTTCAGGAAGAATGAAAAATCATTTATTTTGGCAAGTTTAAATGCAAGTATTCCAGGCGCTGAATGAAAAAGTAGAATGCCATCTTGTTATATATCTTTGTGACTAATAAAATTGGACAAAACATTCTTCTAAATATTGTATTGTAATCTTACAGCAAGTATAAAGGAAGTGAAAGGGGATTGATTTCAAACAATAGAATTTAAGCAAGCTCAAGTTTAAATGCCTTGCTGTTAATATTTGAAACTACTCAACTCAAAGTACTTTTAGCAGATGGAACTCTTTATTTAATAGCAAAATCCAACATGATTAATCTTGGATTTAAATGCTATTTAACTCTGAAGTGTTCAGAATGCTGAAGTCAAATATTGTAACCATAGCTAATCTCAAAACAAATGAGAGCATTGCAGTATGGTTCAAGCCAAGGAGGGAAGCTGAATGTTAAACAACATCTGGGGGCAGAACAGTCATTTAAAGAAGCAGTTTTTCTAAAGGAGACTAGCTAGGCAAGATAAACAAATACATTATCCTGTAACAGAATAACTGAGTTCTATGCAGTACCTGGTGTGTCAAATACTGTAAGTGAGGGGCAAGAGACAAAATCCCTTTCAGAGCTGGGATTTACAGTCAAATACAAATGTTGAAATGAGAATATTTCTTTCAAGCTCTCGATGTTGTCTTAGTGCATCATGGGCTACATAAACTGCAATACTCTCTCTAAAAGTGTTTAAAAGCAGTATAAAGGATTGTCAGCTGCACAGTTTTGTTTTTTTTTTTTCTTCTTGTACAACCTGGATGAAAATTGATGTGTTTCCTTTTTCTCCTGATGGAAAAAGTTATTGCTACAAAATACCAATAAACGCTACTGAAATAGAAATACTGCTCAGGAAATCGTTATTTTAGTCAATCACCAAAAATTTTCATTTAAAATTGAAGCATCATACCTGCTGGGCAGGAGAGCAGGCAGACTTAGACAAATGTGTATGTGCCATAATTTTTCCTGAATTTCTCAAGCAAAGTTTGAGCTGTTATTTGAGGTCCAAGGACTTCTTATTCATTTGGAAAGTGTCAGGTAAACATCAGTTCCAATGAATCAATAAAATTAATCCCAGAAGAGGGAGCAAATCAAAATGACCAAAAAGGATCAAGGCCCTAAATCAAAATATTGTAGATTTTTAAAAAAAGTACATATTCATATTAATACCTTGCCATTCATGGGGAGAAGAGCATTGTTATTAAGATGGTGTATGCTGTATGCTGTTGTTATGACTGTCATTGGCAGAAACATTCAGGCTGTTCCATTTTTTTTTTTTTTTTCTGTACCAGATGGAATGCTGGTGTCACTGTCTAGTTCTTTTTTCTCTCATATCTTGACAGTATCTTCAGATATCATGAATGTTAAAAATACTTTTATCAGGAGGAAATGGGATTGAATCTAAAAAATTTCTCATAATTTCTCATCCTCCCACCTCCAAGAAGGAAATTTCTATGAAAAGAAAAGTAGGGGGGCGATACATAATGAGAAAGGTGACAGAAGTCAAGGGAAGATAAACCAGAGGAAAGATATGCAGGGGAGAACAAGTGAAAAAAAACAGGGATTGATTAACAAAAGTTGTTTCACTAGACAGCTGTCAGATTTGAATACAATACTGATTGTGAAGTTCCACTAGAGATTAGAGCCCTTGGAGGCAGCCTCCTTCATCCTGAACCATTGACTATCCTGTATCCAGGGCCACTGGAAACTCAGAGCTGCACCTGCACTAGGCTCAGTGCTCCACCTCACCACAAAACACTCCCTGTGTGCTGCTTCAAAATCCCATGGGGGATTTTTGGACAAAAATCCAGTGAATGTCTTCAGTAGAATAACTGAGAAAATCACATCAATTCCTTCAAAAGAGTATAGAGTTTGGAAAGATTTCTTCCTTCTAGGAGGGGTCAAAAAATTAGAAATGTGGCTTTTTCTCCTTTATTGACAATGAATTCTAGGAAAAAAGGGGACTGTTTTGGAAGAACAATAATGAATTTTCCTGCTGTCTACATGAAAAGATCTTGGGAATTTCACAGGAATAAAATTGACCTGAACACAGCCTAGTCTGACAGAGGGAATCCAAGCTCCCAGAAATTTTTGCCTCTCTTAGCTGATGGCTTCAATGGCAGTGAGACTGCAGAGTACTCAGGATCTTCATTTCCCTGTAAGATAAGCACAGGAAAAGAACTTCTTGGTTTCATTTTCTCTCTTCAGGCAAAGTTTTCCTGAGGGGAAAATATTTTCTTTCCTGCAAAACCATATTTTTTGCATGGAAAAATAGGTTATTTCACCCAAAAAGGCATTTCATTTCAGAGAATTTCCATGACAGAAGAGACCCATATGATATTATCATCTGATAAAATTGATTTCACAGTAAATTATTTTAAAATATTTGCTGGGAACAGATTATTAGCTCTTGAGAAATCACTCCACTGCTTTTCTATTTAGATCTTCAAAATTTACATTTTTAATAAATCTAACCTCTTCCAAAGGAGTAACTCTTAAAAATAAGTCTCCTCTTTTTTCCCAATTACTGTTCTTTCCCGTCTCTAATGCTTCTTCCAATACCCCAGTACATAGGGATAGTCAAAAAATCCTCAAGTTCATGTGGTGAAATGCTCTCAGTGTCTTAAAATGCAGAGATGTTTTGATTGTCCCTTGTGATTCCTGGGAAAGTCATCAGCTGGCAGATTCAGTTACTGAGCACACAGAGTCAGTGAAATCTCACATCTTGGGCATGACACAAGAACAGGGATGGACAAAGTAATTTAAGATTAGATGGGACCTCCACTCTTCAGAGGTTCACACAGTACAAGAAGCAGCATAACCACATAAACCCCTTGTGCCCTCTTCACATCACGTGCTGAATCAAGTTCAAGGTGCTTTTAACGTTAATAACTCTGCCTTCTTGTTCCATCTTACCAAATTGATCCTTTAATCTCCATGTGCCAAACCAAAGGCTTTGTTCCTACACAGCACATCCCTTCTCAAAACCTGGCTGGAACCTCAGGGGCCCAGACTATTTTTTGAGACTCCCTGGTGTTAACTGTAGTGATTTGGCCAGCACATTCAAGAACTACAAGGCCATAACCATTAACACCTAAAACGAGCTTTGTGTCAGTGTTGGTTTGGGCCATTATTATTCCTTCATTCTTTCTTAGATCTGTTCTTGAAGAGGAAAAAGATGAACAGAAGTCCAGTGCTGCCTTGTAAGAATTCTGGCAGAGAGGTGTGAGTTAAAGTCCAGATAACTAGAAACTCTCACACCCATAATGATCTTCAAGTTACTTAGAAGGCTTAGCTAACAATGCCTTTAAATATCAGCTTCATACAAACCATCAATTGAGTAACAGATCTTTGGATAAATGTGTACCTGGAAAATTTTAACAACTCTTACATGATGCATTTTGAAGCTGAAATTTCTTTGTAGAAGAAACTTCATTCTCTAAGGTAAGGAGCATTGCAGACCCAGCTCAGGTTGTGCAGTCAGGACCAATTCAGCCTGTTCAAATAATTGCTCACACAGTATGCTCAGGAATGATTTGAGATAGTCACACAGTAAATGGGGTGACCATGAATGTAGATCATTGGAATGTGATGCCAAGTGATTGTTGCTAGCTCTGGGACAATTGATGACACACTTAACCTGTCTCAGACCCAGAGGCCTGTAAGCTCCCAGTAATGCTGGTTTCTGCATGGCTGTTTGCAGTAGCACAGTGGGCGATGAGCATTTGCTCAGGTTTACAGCAGGACCTTCACCTGTATTCTCACTCACATACACTTGGGGTAACTCTACAGCATTCAACCTGGTATTCAAATACAGAGTTTTCCAGACTTAAGAACCAATGGGTATGTAAAATGTAAATAAAACCATCAGTATTTTTCTTTGTTATAGACTTCACTCCTTTCGAACTTCAATTGTACTTTTGGTATTTCAATTTTTTTTTCTTGCCCTGAAACATATTTTTTTTGTTATAATTTTTAGAGATACTATGTGTATATTGCATTTTAATTATAGTTTTAAGGTACTTGTTAACTACAAGGAGCATGGTGTTCAGCTAAAGGGCTGCCTTGGTTGGGTCCAAAATTTTCTCTAGTAATTTTCTCCTTATTCTCAGCTTTCTAAGCTTTAAGGATCCAGATTGTTTGATTCCCATTTGGATTTTTAGCCCATCGAGAACTTGACACAGTTGCTAAGATACATATCAGTCGGCACCATGTTGATACAATATTATTTAAACACTTTAAAGGGCAGCCTAACAGTTCTCTGTAAACACAAAACTCCACCATAAACTGTTCTCTTCAGAAGCAAGCAGCCTGACACAAAAATGAAATCCAGGGTATTTCAGAGATTACCGTGGAAGCGTTCATGAGCATCTGCCCACCACCACCACAGTTGTGGGCACCCTGGTCCAGCTTCAATAAGCACACAGTTGCTTTGGCCAGTGCCTGCAGCAGCCACCAAGCCTCAGCTCCTGTCCCTGTGCCAGCTCCTCTGCTGCTGCTGCTGTCGTAGGTGTGCAGGGAGCTTGAGTTGATGGTGGCAGCCCAGGGCCAATGGCTGTGTCCAGGCCTACCTCAGTGACATGCCCAAAATCAAACCAGGAGCCCTGCTCATGACCAAAGGCCTTGCCACACTACATAATGTTGAAATTAAAAAAAAATAATAAAAAAATATAAGTTTACCCCTGTACAAAGAAGGGCCAGAGAGTCCCAGCTGGCAGAAAATACAGGCCAAAGTCATGAGGCCTCTCCGGTAACTGATGTTTGTATTCCACGGTACTTTGTTATCTTGGACAACAACTGTCAGGAAAAAGGGTTAAAGACTTTCTCACATGATGCTAAGAAGCCTTCCCCAAATCCCAAAGGAACCTTTTCCCAGAGCTAACCCTTGATTCCGATGTTTTCTCGGTGTTCTTTGGCGCTCGGCCTGTGAGCCGCGTGTGCCCCGTGCCGGCGGCCGAGGCGGGCCCGTGAGGGGAGCGTCTGACAGCGCCCGGCCCGCAGGCAGTGACCACGGCACGGCCCCGCGGCAGCGGCTCCATCCCAACAGCTGGGGCACAACCTGGCACCTCCCAGCACCATTTCCAACCCTCTGAAGAGAGTCAGGAGCATCTTACGCAAAATATCCCTGTCTGGGACCCAAGACCCAGAGGTAACGTCTCATGCTGTGTGTTAACACCATGGCCCTTGTGCAATCAACCCCTGCACCATGTTTGTGCTGGCAATAATGGACCAAGTTTTCAAAACCAGGAAAAACTTTCCCAAAACTCTGTGTTGTTTTCAGAATTAAAAGATTTGTATCCACACTATACCTTAACTCCACAGTATGACAGTCTTGAGTACAGTTTCATATGGGCCATGCCCCTAGTATGGGTGATGGAGGGGCTAAAAACACCCAAAAATTCTTTCCCACTTAGTTAATCCCTACTGGATTTATTTTTTTTTACTAATTATTCTGAATATCCTTGGGTCAGCCTCAAACTGTAACAGTATCTTTGGCTGTTTTCCTGTACTCCATTAAGTACAACAGTAGTAAATATTTATCTTCTCCCTTCTAGTTTTACTTCCTCCACTAAAGCATATTCAGTCTGTTCATTATTTCACATTTTTTGGGTCAGGCTACAAACTTCTCAGCATCATGTCTTCTCTCTTCTATGGTAGTTCAAATGGCTGCATCAGCTTTTCTTCTACCTGATTTTGTCGTTTTCTAAGTATTCCTGTTAATCAATTCAACTATTAAGTTTCCAATGATATGATGAGTAAAAGCAGAATGGGAGGGGTGCAGTTAACAATTCAAATCACCTCACCAGCAAAGTCCAAAGCAACAGAGTTTTCTCTAGAAGAAAAATAATTTCTACCTTTCAGAACAGGCCATGACACATAGCATTTTTTTTTCTGCCTCAGTTTTTTTAGTCACATCATTTTGTGTGGTCACAGAGACAACCACTTCTCATGAATCTGAGGGCTTGTTTTAGGGTTTTCTTGATATTCATGTTGTCCTTTGACACTATGCCCACAGCCAGCTCTTCTGAAAGACCACACTGTGGCCACTGTCCTGGTGTTTATGTGTCAATGTCATGCTCTGCTGCTTCAAATTCCTATCAGATTTTTTTTTGTTTTGTGGATAATGTAATCATTTTTCTCCTTGTTTCCAAAAGAAACAAGGTTTCTAGTCTTTCCTATACCAAGGTCCTAAACTTGAGTAACAGCACAAAAAATGGTGATTTTTTTTCTTGAGTTGTTTAATTAATACGTAAAGCCTGCTTAATGGTAAAAATCCATTTCAAAATGGAAAAAAAAGACATTCCACTTGCAAAATTAATATTAGGGCACTCCAACAGTCCAAAATTGCTTCATATTTTTAAACAAAACAAGAATTTTAACATCTTTTTCTATTGAAATAAAAGTTTCTAGAAAAAAAGACTTCCATTTCAACTTTTCTTATCAATGTACTTCCTGTTCTTTGCATTTATCTTCCTGATACATCCTATCATTTACAATATACAAAAAAGTTTGTTCCTCTTTCTCCTGTGAAAATGGAACGTGATCCAATTAATGTTTTCCCCAAAGCCAAGCCTGAGTGTTGCAGTAATATGAGATCACAATTTGCCATGCTACTGCTAATCCTGCCAGACCAGACAGATGTGAACAACCTTCCCTGCACGGCCATCAGAGAGTACCAGCCTGAAAGTCACCTTCAAGCACAGCGTGAGTGCTCTGGGCCACCAGAGTCCAAGAGATGGAGTCGATTCCCTGCACTCTCCACATGCTGAGCAGAAGAAGAGAGAACAGAAATTATTCTCTAGTCCTACTCTGATCCCATGAAATTTGGAAATTCAGGAAACCGAAGGCTTGTAAAGACACAAGATATTCCAGTTAGCACATTCTAGGATCTGTGTCACACTAATTCACATTTGTGAGTAAATATTTTCACCAATTTTAAAAGAAAAATAAACCAAAGCGTGGTTTTAAGATTAAATCCTAGGACTGACCGTTTTAAGATCCATGCTTGGATGAATACTGCACTAAGCATACCTTTTTCACTCTAAATTCAGAACTTTTAAATGTCCCCACATATTCTTTGGCAACAGTGACAGTCTCTAGTTAGGACTTATGAGGAGGGCTATAATGTAAGAAAAATCAATATTGTTATTTTAAAGTGTTCAGCCATGTAAGAACAATCAATGGTTGAAAAGACCAGGAACAATCGATTTCAATGAGCAGTTCATATTGGGAAACAAGGCAGCACAGATGTAAAGATTTACTGATAGGAAAGAATATTTAAAGCATTATTTAGATACACTAGAGCTTAGTGCCCCTCAGAAAAATTTTTAAAAGAAGACACCATCTTAAAGTTTCACATTCCATTGCAGAATTACATCCATCAAATAGCACTTGACAACTGCGACATTGAAAACTGTTTTCTTTTAAAACAATAATAATTTGTTAAGCTAAAGCATATACTGCAGTTTGAATTCTGTGGGAGCATGTAATGTCATTTCTTGAACTCTCTAGAGGAAAGTTACTCACATGTCTAAGTAAATAAGTGCTAAAATCCATGGCAAAGTAAATGACATCTTTATGAATCAGATTGGGATTCCAAGCTGGAGCTGTCATAACATAGTATGAGACTTTCTTGATGTGAAGGCCCTGAATGCCAAGTTGGCACATGACCCTGTTTTCTTGTTCTTCTATAGGAGCACTTGGAACCAGGTACCCATTTGGTTTTAAGGTGTACATACATACATGAATAGATGTGTGAAATGCCCATTCCTTGTCACAGGAAAGGTTTCAAAGGTTTATGGGAGAGTGTCAGGAGAATAAAAACAAGACTTACAACCCCAAAACCCCACACAAATGACCCATAGCAAACAAGTTAATAACAGGATTGTGGAGAGCATCTGTAAGGTGCACAGTGTAGAAAATGGGACTAAATTAAAAAATGGAGGTTGAGATCTCCAGCATTTTAAAATGTTTTCTGAAATAGGGGGATAAGTTGACAGCAATCTTTCATTAAGGCTTTGCTTTACCTTTGGTAGTATCAGACAGCCACTAACAGTCTACCCAAAGACAAATCAAAGGTGTGTAAAATATTTTTGGTCCAGAGTAAAACTAAGAGTGTATTTGTCTATGCTAGAACAGCAGTGAATGTACCACGAATTATTCTCCTTGGCTGTATAATCTAGTGCTCTTCAGTCAAGATAAAGTTTGAAGGACAGAGAACACTTTGCCACAAGCAAAAATCCAAAGTCAGCATTTTTTCTAATTTTCTATTAATTTGTCATGGAAAAAGCATAAAACTTCCCTAAAACATGCCTTGAACTAGCAGAATATGTACATTAAGTGCTATATTTCACCACACTGAGATTCTAAACAATCTTTCCCTTTCTTAAACCCACTAACCTCACTTGGCAGAGCTCTCATTTATCTTGTGGACATACTGAGAAAGAAAAACCTGAGTGAAAAGCACTATGCATTCATGCTTTCTCAGAGAGAGAAGGACAGAAAGGTGATTTATATGTTGTAGAACCCTGTTAACATAAGCAATGGTTTCTCTGTGGAAATTAAATAGGCAGTAAGAAAATTTACTTATGGAAGTAAACAAAGCATGAACTCATTTTTTTTTCTATTGGATTAAAACTTGTCAGAATTGGAAATTTCTTCTGGTACCAATTTTCAAAAGATTATTAGTGCTTGAATTCCTGAAACAGATGGAAAATCAAGGAATATTAAACATTTGGCAAAAATAAAAATAAGAATCAGACATGTTACTTAGTTAATTTCAAACCCTGCTACTATAAAGGGCTTTCAGGATTTCTTTCAAGCCATAGACTCAGAGTATTAATTCAGACTGTGTGCTGGAGATTCATACTTCTGTCTGTGCCTACAAAAATAGACATAAATGATGAAATAGAGAGGAGCTTTCCAGGATAAATAAAACAGCAGCAAAAGTAGAAGGAAAAACTCCAGATAACTGGTCAAATTCACAGTTCCTGTCAGTCCACAGCAGTAAATCCCTGGCACAAATGTTGGCAGGATCATTCCAGCTGTCTGTGGTGACTGTGCAGTACCTGTTTGCAAGGGCTCACCGTGATGTCCTGGTCACACCTGAAGGCACACCCACGGTGGAGGGCCGGTGCCAGGGCTGCCCCAAGCTGCTGCTCAGATGAGATGCCTGGCTGGGCTTTTCCTCAAAGGTCACCACCTTTCTGTAGGGCTGCAAACCCAAGGGAATATGCTAGGTGCACTGCAAGGGGTAGTGAGTGGCTCAGGTGAGCTTAAATGACCCTTTCAGCTGCTGATTTTTAACCCTTTGACCCTGTGTTCAGTACTGCCAGTTTTCCCCTGCTGACTGCTGCTGCACAAGGAGTAGAAGTCTGTTTTTTATTGAGGCTGATGGCATTGCTTGCAACCTTGAGTACCCTGGATAGGTTGGATCCTAGTTAATTTCAAAATTTACCCTCTTATTTGGATGTACCACCAAATTAGATGCCTTTTAGGAAGCTAGGCCAGATGTTCTGTCACCATGGCCAGGGACAGGGATGGCCAAAGCCTGGGGGAGAAGTCTTACCCATGGTGAATGTAGAAATTGTAAACGGCACAGTTCAGAGGATGAAGAAACACTCTCAGATAGTGCCTAGTCAGTGAAACACTTACCCCAGGGAGTAACTCATCCTGTCAGCTGATTCCATCTACAACATGTGCCACCACATCCCACACACAGAGTAAGAGCCATGGAAAGAAGGTGTGGGCTTCTTGGATGGCCACATAGTTCAGCAGAAATTGAGACAAAATTCTCAAATGAGCGTGAAAGCTAGGCAGAAATTGAATGTCTTTGCCTGCTTGACCAAGGACATCTTAGCCTCTTTAAACTTAATAAATAAACACACCAGCCATTCAGTTGTTGTGTTTACAAGAACAGTAAAAAATCCCTGAAGAACTTGGGAAAGAATAGAGCTCTTTGGTAGGAGCTGGATTCCACAGGAGCTAATTTGAATTTCCCCAGCCAGCTGGAGCCCGGAGAAAGCTGATTTTCCATTGCCCTGCACCTTGTAGAAACATTTACACTTCTCAAGTGGATATAAAACCACACTACAGACACTAACAATACTATTTAACACCCACTTTGCAGAGGTGTTAACGTCCAAACAAAGTAAAAGGTCATGGAGAGCAGGATTCAATCGGGAGCACTGCTGAGGAAGTGCAGGCTGCTCTCTCCCCCGGGGCTGACACTCGGGCTGCTTTCCCTGCTTCCCGAACACGGCAAGCTGCGATGGTCACCAAGATCCTGTCACAGGAGGTTCCTCCTGGTGGTGTCACTTGTGCGAGGGAAAGGGACCCTGCCTGGCTCCCTGCAGGGTCACTGTGACTGGCCCTGCTGCCCCAGGGACACCCTTGGGCCCGAGGCTGAAGCTCAGTGCTTCCCACCACATTCCTCTTTCCCCAGCCCTCTGTGAAACTTGCTGAGTAAAAACCAAGAACAGCGTTGATAAATCCTAACTTCTAAAATAAAATCAATGGTGGTTCATCCTCCTGCTCTCCTCGCATGTTTTCATGAAGGTTAAGAGAGCACAGAGCTGGCTGAGATACAGGGGAGGTAGAGAATATTAATGGGAAAAAAAGATGATGGGAACTCTTGTACCTACAAATATATTTCCCAAAGCACATCATGAAAGAAAGGATGAGACAGAAAGAGAGAAGAAGGCAAAAGAAGATGAAAATATATGATAGGTGGAGAAAACACTGAAACCACCAACCACCCTGGTACCAAAAATCTCAATTAAAAGGTGACAGATGTGTAACCTTGTTTTAAAGGAAAAGAAAAAGCACCATTAAAGAGATGTTGGCAGGTTTAGAAAATAAATCCCAAATGTGTTCAGTCTTGCCTTTGAGCAGTGTTTCTTTTCAGCTCTCTTCTGGTTTTGTAAATTTTATTTGGTTTCCTGCAATTCCCTTGCCAGCTCTGTGAGTGCTGGCCATAGATCTGAGAGATGTTGGCCCATCTTCCCTCTGAGGGCTGCTTGACTTCCCTGCTGTGCTGACTGCAGGTTACTTGTTCCCCAGCAAGACAAGCCCCTCTGTGCTTTAATTGCTTCTCAGCCACTCTGGCACCAGCTGAGGTCACTCTGAGTGACTGCAGGGGAGAAACAGCAGCAACTCTAGCCAGTGGTATTGTCATGGCTTTCAAAATGCAAAAGGAGCAGAGACCCAAGATAGAGCACTGCAGGCACCTTTCCACTTCTAAATAAACTTACAGAAAATAGAAGTGTAAAACTCAACTGTTGCTTTTTATGGTCTTGTCTCCTTTTAATTTAAACCTCTTCTGTTTAGAAAACAATGGTATATAAAAAGTGTTTCTGCAGTGGCAAAGAAAGAGACTACACATATTTCAAATAGGAAAATGCCTGATTTTGCCCCATATTTATGCTCCCTGATGCATTTGGCAATGCTTCCATTTAATTCCTTCTCTGTTCAGGTGCTGCTGTGTCCAGAAGTGGTCAGACATATCATGGGGGGTAAGGTGAATGTTGGAAGGCACCATGGCAAGCCTTTAGAAATGAGCTAGGACACAGGACTTTGTGAACCGTACCACTGAAGAGCACAGACATGAAGCTGACAAATGGACAAATTCTTTTTTCCTCTTTCAGGGCTGGAGAAATCCCTGTAAACCAGTGTTAATTTCTAGTCATCCATATGGGGTCTTCTACAAAACATAGAGCCAGTGAGAAAAGGCTGGACTTCGCTTCAGAGGATGAATTGCTCTGGACATCTGTGCCAGGGGTTGGGGAGAGGAGGAGCATGAAGGGGTAGCAAAGCTCTTCATCCTATATATGGGCCCTGTCAATGGGATTGCTGCTGAGGAGAGAGGCTGTGTCTTGGGGAAAGCAGGTGACTCCTGGGGCGGGGAAGCACTTGGAAAGCACCTTCTGGATTATTTGCAACCAGAAGCAGGTCCTGCTGAATACAACCAAAAGCTTCTCCCTCCTGGTGCACTTCTGCATGCAGATCTGTACAGACAAGGATAAGACCTTTTTGTATATTAGAGGCAGCTTCTTTTCATGAAAGAAGAGAAATATGTCCTCAGTGCCGTAGCAAGAGCTTTACTGTTTCTTACTGGCTTCTTTATTAACTACTTACTTACTTGTTATCGGAAACCTTTTAAAATTACAAAATGCCTTCTTAAAAATATTAGGGGGGATGTCTTCTTAAAAAACTTGTGGAATTCCTCTGCAAGGGCTGGATTTTACATCCTAATGGAACTAAAGCTTTTGTCTGGAAACAGGAAGATTATGCTTACTTTTGAGCAGACTTTTTGGAGCTTTATGGAGAGTGTGAAAGGTCCCTCTCACATTTAAGGATATTCTGCAGATGGAGATCTTTGAAGGGGGTGTCTTTGAAGTGAGCATCTGCCACTCCGAACTGTGAAAGGTGCTTAGACAAAAATTTATCTGCTCTTCAGAGAAATCTTATCCTGAGGATTTAGTTGAGGATGGCACTCATGGCATTAGATGCAACGAAGCATGACTTGCAAATACTAACCTATTAAAGCAATTAATTAATTTCCTCCAACAAATGGTACGATTAAAAATGTGCTTAGGGAATGCTATAAATATACATCTATGACTTGACTTTTCTTCCCAGGAATCTCTGGCTAAGCCCTAGTGAATAACCTGTCTCTAAACTTAAACTATCAAATAAAAATGAACAGCCAAATATTTTAAACTATTGCTTTTTATTATAATTACACCGGAGCACAAATAAATAAGCACTAAATTATTGTAAAATATTGTCAATGCACTAAAGAAAGCAGAATTGATCTTCAAACAACATCTTATTACTTCAGAAGTATCAAAGTACATTTAATTACATCTTACCTAAAAAAATCAAGTACAAAAATGAAAAGAAAATTAATATGTATTTATACTGTGTATATAGAAACGGCTAATAATATATGATTACAGTTAGCCTCTAGCTACTCCTTAGTCCTACACAATCTCAGGCACATACCTGACAATTTCTAATGAAATATAAAAAAAAGCAACATGACATTCAGTTTCAAGATATTGGTAAATGTATTACATCGGAATGAACACAGAATGATTTCATTTTATTTAAAAACCCTGTCATTTAAAAACATAGTGCCATTGTCCACTTAAAAATAAACAACCCAAACCAAAAAACCCCATACTATTTTATACCATTTGCTTTAATTTGTCAAAAGGAGCGATAAAGTAGACATACATTGGCTAATATACGTAAACACATTTTTAGTGCAAGAATAACAAGACCTGTGACTTTACTGTGCTTTCTTGAAATCACAGTGCACCTTACACAAATTGCTACACTATAATGTTTAACTTCAGGAGTTTAAAGCAAAATAAGTGCATACCAAACAATTTCATATATACAGTCTCCATAAGTGTGTGTATATATGTGATCTGTATGTATATACAGATTGCATATTTATACAGACTACAGCTTTAATGACCGTGTGTAACTAAGCACTGTCATTCACCCTGTGACACAGAAGCTGCTGAGACAAGAGGTGATGTAGGAAATGTGTGACAGCATTGTGATGGCAGCTCTCGGCAGGACGATGTGCCTTTTACTCGAGCCATGGGGTGGGCCAGCAGTCACGGGACAGGGCAGTGGCTGTGTCCTGCTCTGGCTCTGTCCCTGACCTTTGGAAACCACTCTGCCTGAGCCTCACGTCCCTCCTCAGTAAAACGGCTCTCGCAAGCATGAGGTTTACTTCACATTTCTAAAGTGCTTTGAAGGTAAGTGCTAAGTTATATTTTACTTTTTCATGTTGTTGCACTTTAAAACAAAAAGCCATTGTTTCCATGGGATACAATGGAGGTCTGGAAGCACGTGGGCAGTTATTTAGGAAGGACAACATAAACAGTGTTGAGCAATAAAAGCAAAACAAGGAGTTTGCAGTGGACTAAGTGTACAAGCAAGTCTGCTCTAGGACAAGAACGCTTCAATTCCCTGATCTTTATTCCTATTACATCTCGATATGGAAAGGGCACGATATGAACAAACACCAGCAAGGACAGAACCGTTCCCACTGACACTGCCTTCCCCCGGCAGGTGTGCCCAGGGTCTGCGCTGCCAGCGACGTTCCTGGAGCTGCTCCAGGAGGAAACCAGTGAGGACAAGGACTGGCAGAGCTGACTGAACGCCTGCTTGCGTTTTGTCATCAGTGACTTTGTGCAGTTGGGGGAAAGGGCTGAGCTAAGTATTTCACACATGGGTATGGGAAATTCTTCTCTTGCCACATTACAAGGAAGACAAACCATGAACACTTGCTGAATAATGAACCTGTAAGCTCAACAGATTTCTCATGACCAACAAGTCTTCTTTCCAGCAGATTCTGGAACTTTGTGAGATCTCTGGAGTTTTTCTTCTGCAATTTTCTTTCTTTAAAAAAGAGAGGATAAGCAGAATAAACAGTTGGTGTCTTTTGGATGCAACGTGTTCAAAGACTCCCTCACAGCCTCCGGGTTTTTTCATGTCTTCTGTCATTTTGGCTGTGAGGGGGTCTTCAAATCTGCACTTCAACTCTGTACCTATTCCAGCTTTTGTATATTCTTAACACACCAATATTTAACGTATGCAGATATACGTATGCACACATCTATGGGTATATATAGATACATGCATATCTACATGTATATGTGTGTACACATATGCATATATACATATACAGTAATGCTAATATACATACACACATATAAACACACACTTCATCTTTTACAGAAATCTCAGTTTGGACATCAAAATATACATTAGTTAATTAGTTATAAAATATTTAAAAACTTTATTTCAGAGGCTGAAAAGAAACTACTACTGATAAAACATTACTGAAACTCAAACTTTAGCAATATAGATTACAAAAACCTTCTAAAATTTGTTATTTTTGGTCTTTTTTGATCAGCAATTACAGCTGTGGCAATGCTGTCAGTATAATTTTAAAGAAAAGCCAATATAATAAGAAGTTTCAAACAACACACCTTTTCTTCTTGGTGAATATAACATTAAAATGATTGTTTTAAAGAGGGAATTTTGTACTACCAAACTTCAGACACATAGATAGAAATTTCAATATACAAAATATATGCCATAGATCTTTTTCTTCTCCCTACTCCACCGCAGTACAATTTTCCCTCATCCTCAACAGATCCTTTTGGAAGATATTTCACCGCACAGATTTCACCCTCATAATCAGTATAAGCCATCCCTTTCTCCCGTTAAAACCAGGAGGTCATAATTCTTTGGTCATGACATAATATTCTGTTAAAATGGATGTAATATAATACAGGATTGCAAGCCAATTCCAGAAGCAGCCAGGAAGAAGAAACGGCATAGCCGGGAGAACGTATTACGTGGGCTTCTGCTTCAAAACGGCATGAAATCAAGAGGGATTTCCCAACAGCCTTTCAAGGGGTCTGAAATCCAGCCCACAGAAACAACACGAGGAAATCTGACACAGCATAAGTAAGGATGTGCCGCTGGATTTAAAAATAATAAACATGTAAACATATTTTGTCGCCTTTATTTTCTGGACCGTTGGTAAATGTGGATGGGGACGGCGGCTGCCGTGGCGCTGCCTCACCCCGCTGAGCCGCCGGCTTTCTCTGCCAAGGGCTGCACAATGCTTAGTCACAGTGAACCATGGTCTCTGCTAATCAATGGAACGTCTTCAGGGAAGAGATTCTGTCGCAGGCCGTGCTGCAGAAAATTTAGTTCCTTGGCCAAATCATTTTAGTGAATGGTTCATATAAAACCAAGGATAACTAATCTGGTTCCCATTATGGGAAAACAGATGCAGAACAATTAATATTTTAAATGCAACTTGGGCACCCGCACTGAGCACTTGTACTTTCAGTGCTTGCAGGTTTGCTGTTTCCCACCAGAACTCTCTCCTTTGTCCATCCCACCCCCCTAGCTAAGGACATCTAACAAGTACGACTCTAGTTATCCTCTACAGCCCTAGCACCGAGTTGTTTTGTACATTGTCCTCTCCAACAACACGTACAACCACATGCTTTTGTACAGAGGCCACATCTAGGCAGGTCAGAGAAATAAAATGGTGGCGGCGGGGGTGAACAGTAGAATAGAACATAGAAAATAGGTAATAAAACAGTATAACAGCAACATTATATAGTAAAATTCTCCATAAATTTTTGAATTTATATATATATATTTATATATTTTAACAGTGTATTAGTTTGGGTGTTTTCAATATATTGGTGAAATATTTACATTTTGATATCTTCTGGATCCAAAAAAATCCTGGATAAATATGTATGCCTTAATCCAGTCGGAAACTTAAATCTCTCTCTTGATTGACAGGTGAGCACTGTACTGGTGTGTTTTTTCCTAGGAAGTTCACCACCTGCAGATAAGTCTTAGATTAGAGCCTTTGCCTTTTAAAGAAAGCAGGCTACCTGTGCTTGGTGCCACGCAGTGGAGAGGGCATCCTCCACAGGCCTGTCAAATTGCAGTGTCCCAGAAAACAGTTTGTTGTTTGGAATAAGGAGGAGGGCTGTATTTCTTGGTCCCAGCATTCTTTTTCCAGCTTGGCAAAATAGGCATGCTGTCCTGTTTGCAGAGTCCTTTCTCTGATTTCTGTCGAGCTTTGATCTCTTTGCAGAGGCAGCGCTTTTTTTCAATCATGTCCAGCATCGTATGGTCCCCTTGCAACCACTGCATGCATGTCACCTATTGGGGGAGGTGGATGGAGGAAGAAAAAAAAAAGAGGGAAAAAACATACAAATAATTGCCTTGGTCATAGATTAAATATGGCTTTTCTTTGCAAAGTTAGCTTAGTCCTATTTGAAACACTCTAATTTTATGAATAAAAATCTCTATGCTGACAAAAGAAACAGAGCTAGTCTTTAATTCTAACTATTTCTTTAAGAAAAGAAAAGGTAAGAGAAGATCCCAGGTTTAACTTCTCCACAGCACTAAAATCTAAAAAAGATAAATGGTTTTGGCAATCTAGCACTGGTTGGATTTTAAATGGTACAATAGATCTTAAAAAGGCACATGGATCTTAACAACATCCTTAAGTTGTGGAAATAAAAAATTCTACACACTGAAACCCATGTTTTATATTGCTTTCCAAATCCAATCTGTCACATTAAAAGCAGGGTGTTAACATTTCTGAGTATCAAGCTAAATATAACTGTTAAATTTTGTTAAAAGGATTTAATGAACTCCATGCAAATTATATGGATTAACCTATCCTACTCTGTGATATTTCATTAACTGGAAGGCACAAGAGTTAAGAAACTCCATGTTTTCATGCATGTGGAATACTGGAGAACGTGATCCTGATCCAAAAGGGGAGGTTAGCATATGTTTAGCTGTAAGTACATGTCACAGCCCCTTGGAAGCTGAGAATGTGACTTCATTTGAGTTCAGTGGGGAGTTCACAATTGAAAATGCGTCTTCAGAGGCTTTAGACTGGAACAGAAATCACTAATAGTAAATTCTTCTGAAAGGGCTCATTGGTTTTGGACATCACTGTGTACCTGCAGCTCAGAAAAGTTCCTCTGAGCACTTACTTTGCAAATGTGATGTCTTGAATGTCCCCACATTTTTTCCCCAAGAGTTAAGGATTTGTGTGTAAGTAAATGCACATGGTAGATTCACAGGGGCTGTCTGGGTACATCTCTGCTCTTGTCATGAAAATGAACATGTACAGCAATACTTTGGCAGAATTTGAGGTTTATGAAGAAAATGTATCTTTATTATTAAGGGTATTTGAATACACTTAATAACGCATATGCCTTGCATTCACAAATCTTAGAATGCCAAGCATGGGCATACACCAAGACCCTAAACTGGGGCTTGATTTGCCTAGAATCCCCTACAGAATCCCCTATAGATCCAGCTTCTTTGGATCTCAGTAGTTTTTGTGTTCAGTTTGAAGCCTATTTAGCATTTATTGACAATAGATTAAGCAAATGTTCCGATTCATAGCAAAAAACAAAGCAAAAGGAATAAATTTAAGAAAGCCTACCAGAAAAAGTAATAAAAAATTATGTGCTCAAACAGAAAAATATTAGAATACAGAAATGTCAATATTTTTTGTAAAAAAAATGGGGGCAAAAGAGGATAAAAGACTTTTATCACAGAACCATGCTTACCTTATACACTAGATAGTACTGTGAGTAAAAAAAGTTTAAACCATAATATGGATTTTTGCCCTTTAATGTACTTATGAATTTTGAATTACACTGGTAATTTATCTGCAAGGTGTCCTCCTGAATGGCTGAGCCATTTTCTCAGGAATTCTGCTGTGCCTGCTCTTTTAATTGAATACTTGTCTTTCATTTCAGGAGCGGTCTAATGTTTACTGTGGTGCACGTGGGCATGAGGCACAGCATCTGCCATGGCCAAGAGACTTTCTCTCTTTAGGTGACCAGGCTTGGTCCAAAACTCCCTGTCTGAAATGGAGATGCTCCCCTCCCACCCCTTGGCTCCACTCCACAGATCTTTGCAGAGGCTCTGCCTGACCCAGATTTCGTGCCACTCTGCTCACCAGTGGTGGGTCAGTACTTACACAGCAGTGTCTTCAGTTTGGCTGGGTCCTCCTCCGTGGGGAAGGACAGGGACACAGTCTGCACACAATTCATTACACAAATATTCACCAGCACAGCGGCTTCTGCGCCAGGCTTGACGACAACAGCGCTTGAGCATGGATTTCCTCTCGTAGGCACCAGGAAATTCCTTCTCTTTTATAGCCCGTCACGTCACAGGCAGAGCGTGTGCCAGTGCCAACCCCACAGCACACATGTGCTCCAGCCACCAAGTGTCACCAAGCAGCGCCCGTGAGAGCCCCGTGACAGTGTCACACCCACGCCACCCCCGCTCACCGCCGTGCCACACACAGTGCCGTGCCAACACCGTGCCTCGTGGGACTGAGCTCCTGCACTCAAGGAGGTGCTCAAGGGGACAGAAGCAGCACTTTGACATGCTGAGCTCTAAAATGCAACTTCCCAAAGATAGAAATGGAGTTGTAGAAAGTATCAGTTACACAGACACTCTGCCACCCCCTGCAAAACAGTGCCTAAAATATACCCAAGAGTAGGCAGCTCCAAAATCCTTTTTTCATACTGGCCATTGTATTTTGCTATGGTTTGTGAATCATTTGCTGTGAAGAATTTGAATTTTCCCACTTTCCCAGAGGCAGCTTTTCAAGTCTGCTTGGGATTTTTTTAATGCTATTTTTGTTTGATGGCTAAGTCAGCATCTTAGGTATACTGTCCACTTGGCACCATCCTCCCCTGGAACTGCACTGACTAATGGTGTGTGCAGGGGAAACATGTAGAACTGGGATGGGCAAAGTCATTTGCTAAAATACACCAAGTGGACATATACAATGTTGAAAGGCCTGGGGGAAGAAAAAGCTTTAATATTAAAATAAGCCTAAATACGAAAGGTTTTTTTTTTTTAATAGTTTTGCCCAGTTGTTTAGTGTTTAAGTGCAACAAAATAAAAATATTAGGAACAAAGTTTCATGGCCACTGGAAGCTGCGGAACAGACCTGAGAGGAAATCCCCACTGCAAATCAATGAACTACAGAAATGACAAATAACCATGTTGGTGATATGAAATCCCAGTGTGTTAAGTAAATTTTCAGTGTTTCCTAGACAAATAACAGGCACTGAGGCTCACAGGCCAGGACTCAACCCAGCTGTTAATCACAGTGAAAACCCTTGATGACTTCAGTAGGGCTACTAAGGTGTTTAAAGCCAATGTGTTTAACACTGCAGTCTTAGGCTTAATCCTCCTGGTGACTGAACTGATGGCACTCACACGTAGTTCTAGCACTAATTTTTCTCACCTCCTCCCTCCTTTCTGGCTTTAGCCTGCTCCTCTGGCCATGCACCAGGCTGTTAATAGCCCTGCTACATCATAACAAGGAATTTGTTCAGTGTGAGAGACACAAAAAATAATGATGTTACAACCTGATTTATGGAAAAAAGTAGAGCATTCAAAATATTTTACAGCTATACAGCTCTCCTGGGAAAGATCCCTGCGTGCTTGAGGAATGGTGCACATACTGCAGCATGTCAGAGCTTGGCTGCACATGTGGATGTACACAGACAGGCACAAAATGCACCAGCACTGGAGGTAACAGCCAGCAAGACAGAGCACAGGAGAGGAAAACTTGGTTCTGACCAAAGAGTCTTGGCCCAAAGCCTGTTCTTACTGAAGAGGGAAGAAAGAGCTGGAAACAGAAGTTAGGATTGCAAAGAGGGACCTCCTGGAGATTTCAGGATGTGTATCAGGAACTACGTCCCATAATATCCTTTTGATTACAAAATTTGCTGATTGCACATCCATTTTTTTTTCACAGAATTTTTACTCATTAGATTATTCAAGGTGTAAGACACCTTTTATAAATTTTTTATTTTAAATCAGAAAGAGCAAGAGAGTGAAGAAAAACACCAGGCAAAGGCCCAGAAATTTGGACATTCACCAAGAAGGTGTTGGAGGTAGGTTCAATTCCTTGCTCCTACGCAGGCCGTAAAAGCTGTGTGATGACTGGATGTGTAGGAAGCATACAGGAATATAGGGTGGTTGGATAAATTCTCTCACCTGCATGTGACTGAGTGCAAGAGTAAACCAGGATGTCTGACAAGTTCTTGGTAAACACACTCATCCTTAGATTAGTCATCAGTCTCTAGTTTTCCTTCAAAAATCTTCTCCAAAGCAAATGCTTGTACCAAACTTGAACATCAATAACAAAAAGTAAGAAACTCCTTCCACTATACAAAACTGAGCTTTTCCATACAGTTTTAATCACCAACTTTGCTATCTTTAGAAGAAACAAGTCTAAGGTTGCCTTACCTTACTTTTACTATTTTCTCTCAGTTTTCTGCTTTTTTCTATTTCCAAAACATTGGAAGTAAATGTTATTAAGATCTTTTATGTACTCTTGGGTTCTGTGTTGGTAGTGCCATGGAACAAGAAGTAATAAACCCATCTTCAACTAAGATAAAACAACTTTACCCATCCTCAAAACAATGCAAAATTAAAATCCTTCAAAGTAAAAAAAGATCCCTTCTGGTGGGTGTTTTAATGCTTTATGAAGGTCAAAGAAACAAGCTAGACAAAGTAGTTCCTTTCTCTGCAAAGTGAAAACGGTACATTTTTGTGTCTGCCTACATTAGCAGTAGGCCTGATCTATCTCATTGGTTTGAAATTTCATATTATCCCAGAAAGATAATTAGCAGTCCCATTGGTTTCCAAATACAAGTATTACTTCAATGAGATTGCCCTGAGCTAGACCACAGAGCTGTCTTGGAGCAGAGGTTTGATGGGCAGAATGTGTCCAGTTCAACCACTCTTAGAGGCCAGGACTAGAAGCCAGAGGTCAGTACATGTCATAACTCTCTGCCACATCAGAATTTACTGGGAAAAGCACATAATCCCAGGGAAAACTCAGAGCAGGTTTTGGGGAACAGACAGTGACTCACACTGCCAGGAAGCCCCTGGTGTCACAGAGGACTCTTTCTGTTTCCTATTGCCCAGACCTGAGCACCTCCACCCCTGACTGCTGGACACTGCTGGCCCTCGCTGTGTTGTGAGACACTGCACCATCACTTCCACTTAAGTGCTCAACACATGGGTGTTTGCAGCAAGAAAGAGAAATGTAAATGAACATGGTTCTTTCTTTGTTGGTAACCAAGCAGGATAGTTTGGTTTGGCAGAGAGAGTCATAGTTACAAATAGAAAAAGAAAAAAATATTATCCAATGATACAATTAAGCAACTAGTGATAGACACAGCTTTACACACAGGTTAGCTGTTTTCACCAGGTATAGAAAATATAATATCTTGTATTTTTTTATGGATGAATATCCACACTATGAGGTGAGACTCTTGGGCCCTTCAAGAACTGGACAATTGCTATAAGGGGCACCAGGCAAAATGCATCAGGACAGGCCCCAAGCAGGGCTGTGCAAGTTCCTGAGCACATGAATGACACAGAAAAAAGACATTGTGATACCTGTAAGGTACATACAAACCAAATGATCCCATGTAGCATAGCCTTTCCAAATGAAAAACATGATAGCTGTGAAAAGAAAAATCCATGAACAGAACCAAAAGTATAGAGTGAAATATTCTCAGCACCAGGCCTGGGACTCTCTTAGCTGTGAAAAATTTTACTTATTCATGTGTTACATAAACAGCTACATAAATACATGGATGGATAATGCTCTCTCTCAGTAAGAAGACAATTTGTGCTACATAAGCCCCCCACATATCCCCTTGTCTCGAGCCAAGCCCTAGGTAACTTTAGCCCTGAACACTGGGCAGGCAGGAGACAAGAGGAGGTGCCAGGAGCAACTCTGCTCCTTCAAAGTCAGGCCTCTGGGGTGAAGTGTGGTAGGAGGATAAAGCCATGCTAATTCCCAGTGCTAAGAGGTGTTTCAGGAATCCTGTCATTGAAGGTGATTATAATTTTTCATGAGTGCCTGTGAATATATGTGCTGCTAAAAATGCCACGTGGGAGAAGAAGTACCTGAAATATTGTACACAGGTCTATCAACAGTCACTATGTTTGAAAATGTTGACAATTTTCATTCATTTTAAAGGAGCCCTTTCTAATATTTGATGTGACCACACGATCGTGCTCTGGACACATATGTGAGCAGGGTGTTCTTTTATAGTATATGAATTTTTAATGACCTAAAAAATATCTTCCACTATAGTTTACATGAGAGCTTTAGACAACAGCATATACCCTTTCTGTTTCATGACATCCTGGCTGTTAAATTCTTTGCTTGCCTTGTTTTAATGCTGTTGGCTTATTTCATGTGAAATTAGAAGCTCTGGGCAATAGGAGACCCCATGATTCTGTTGTGTTTTCATAATTTTTTCCTAGTAGTGTAGGTTCCCACTTCTTGTGCTGAAATTACATGGGTTATGGGCCTCAGGAAGATGCTGTTTGCCTCTGGTCCTCTTAAGCATCTCCCTTTCCTGCTGGATGAGAAGAGGGGCTGACTCTTGAAGAATGGGGAAAAACTACATTACACATCATGGCTGTTGTGTAAAAACATCCTTTTCTTTGTCAGAACTGCATAACATAGATAAAATAAAAGCCCAATAGCTGAAGTGAGGCTATCGCAAAGTGATCTTAAGCTAACAAAAAATACAATGAAATAAAAAAAGGCAGCAGGAGAAGTCTCCTGGATCTGTAAGCAAAGTGGTCTCTAACAGTGCAATCTGTGTGCAGTGCTACACATCATTCAGCAGAGCCAAGCATGCTGGTTTGTTTTGGCAGGCTGCAGAAAATGAAGAAGAAAGGCTTTCTGAAAGCCACTTACCATCCTCTGGGAGGAAAAGGTACTCCCTCCCTCATGCCTGCTCTCAGACAGGAGTTTCCAAACTCTGCCACTGAAACTCTTGACGGCACTTTCTCTGGTGCAGATGGCTCCCAGCCCTCTGGCCGGGTAAGGCAATTCCAGTGGAAGGTGTGAAATCCCACTCCTAGAAGGCAGTCCTGTGCCCCGGGGCAAGCGCTGGAGGGCTATGTTAAGCGGCAACAGTGACTTCGCTATCTGATACTCGGCTTGACGTGCAGGTCCTCTTAGCACATGTTCACAAAAGGGGAGTTGTCCAAGGCAGGAAGGAGTTCAGCCAGAATCGGGTTTCAGAAAATCTGAGCAGAGAGATCCTCACCCGTTTGAAGCCGACAGGAATTTACTGTCTGACCTCATGGGTCCAAGAATTTGACTATAGTTTGCTTAAACAAACAGTAAAAATAACCTCAATAAAAACGATTTTAAAATACTTCAGAAGAGCACTAGGAAAATTATGTAGGACAAGATTTCCCTTGCTAACTGTGAGCTATAACCATTGCATTGCTGTTGAATGTTACTTCCAATGCCTGCAAAAGTCCATAAGTCAGGATGGAACTACAAGCTGAATTTGCAGTCAATCCCTTGTCTCTGAGAGAGGCATTCTGGAGGAATATTGCCATGAAAGACAGCATAATTTGGCCCAGGATAGTTACTTGTTCATACAGCTCAGTACTGCTAACTCATTCTCCTGTTACTGTCAAATTCAAAACAACAGTTGATTATTAATACAAGGTGAATAAAAGTGACAGTCTGTTCAGGAACACGCAGGATGTGCAAGGTGAGCTGTGAAAGCAGACACTCTCCATGCAGTTTGGAGTGCCTAGGAAGGCTCCCTGGGGACAGTGGACAGCAGAACTGCAAATTCCTCCCTAGGAGTGCCTTAAGTGTTTTCTAGAAGCTTTCCTCTGATGCCAGCAGCCACATTAGAAGGATCCTGTGCATTTACATGGTAGCATCACAAGCACAAGTATGCACACAAGGTGTTAATCACTACACAATCTGCCCTTTCTGACTTCTTACAAATTCTTCTTTCCAAGGGACACAAGATCAATCTTTATTTTCCCTCTAGGAACATGGGAAAGAATTTCCCCATCACATTAGTTTTTATTTCAACAAAATGTGTACGAGTGAACACTTTGTAATCTTACCCTGTATATATTTAACATTAAAAGCATTCACTGGCACCTGCTATTTCAACCTATGAAACAGCATATGCAACACATTTTAGGAGTCTTATAACATTTGTATTGCTGTGTTTAAGGTTTTGATTTACATTATTCCAAATTTCTAAACTCCTGGAAATATGATTTATTTCAAATCATACTACTACAAAAAAAAATGAAAACAAGAGTCCCTGAAAAAACTGTAAACCTGAGTCCCTGCAAAAACTGCGCTATCACTCAATGTGATACATGATGCAGTACTGTAAAAAAACTCTGGGCACCTTTTTTCAAACTTACAAGTCACTGAAAGACTTTACTACATAGTGTTGTGTTCTATGGCCCGACTAATCCACCACTTCAAAAGTGACAAGATTATTTGGAATTCCAGGAACTCCCAAAGATTCAAGCTTATGAGCAATTAATACTGATCCTAAAATTAAATTAACAAACTATTAGTAAGCCTTCAGCACCTCTGGTTCCAGACCTCCAGTTTCATGATTCATTGCTTTCAATTACTAAATGTCACAGTTATTTTACTCAGAGCCAGCCCTGAACATACTCCTATCCCTCAAGTTTTCCAGTAGCCCTTAGATTTATCAGCTCTTATTGCTGAGGCTACTAGTAAAGCAAATTTTACGTGACAAATTCCGTGTTCTGATTTCCATTTTCATACTGGCAGTCCAGTCTAGCTATAGATCTTTCTGACCCTGCATTATTATCTCATTTGGAAACATAATCTTTTCATCTAAGCTCTTTTTTTTTAACACCAAACAACTGCCCAAAATGTACTGACACTCTGTAAATGCTTTCAAAAGAAGAGCCTGTAAATTAACTAATATTTGGGATACTGTGGAAAGTCATCTCATGCATCTCAGTGGATCACCACAAAGTGCATTCCTATTGAGATCACTCATTAAAATCAAAACTTCTTCTATGCCTTTGCTAAGGAATAAGTGCAGAACTCAAGCAACCCACCATTACACTTCCTGTCATTCAAAATATTGTACTGTTTGTATGGAGGGAAAAATGTTCAGGAAAACATGACTAAAAACCAACACCGAATGTTCAAAGATGATCATACTCTTCTAGGTGGTCACAACTTCCTTTTAAAAATGCGTAAAAACATTATTAAAAGACAGATATCTTCATTAATCATTTATTTCTAACTCTAATTTGAAGTGCAGCTAAACAGTTGCTAAAGTTTTAAACCATACCGAGAGTTTCTGAAGAACACAAAGATGTAAGAGCCTGCTTCAGTATGAGATACCACATCTGATGCTACCTCACAGCAACCTCATGCAGTTTGATTTATATCAGGAATGGCTAAACTATACAGTAGCCAAATCTAATATAGGCAGGATTTCCTAGCACAGAGAATGGCTGAGATAAAGCAAGAGAGTCAGCCTGGTATCTGTGTGCTTTAGAAAATGGGATTCATTGGGTTCAGAGATTCCCTGTACCTTGTTTCTGTTTTCTGTTTAAAAGGAATCTCTGAAGGGATGGTGCTGGCTGACAGAGTGTGTGAATCAGCACTAACACAATAAACCAGAGAGCAGCAGCTCCTCAACCATGAAGTGACCTGGCAAACTCAGCTTAGCATATGCCAGCAGCATGGCTGTGCTCAAATTCAGATCTCTAGAGCAGGAAGGAAATTTGAATATCCAGCTTAAAAGGAATGGCTAATGACAGTGCAGGACAAAGACAACATTGAGCTTCTTGTTAACCTATGGACACTATAATCTGTAATATAAGCAAACTCAAACAGTAAAAAAAGTGCTGCTTTTCTCTGATGGTGTTTTAAAGTTTGGTGCCAAGAACCATGATCTGACCAATGTTAATTTTGAAAGTGCATATTGCTGTTGTCTTTTTTCATTTTTATTTTTTGCTATTGTGAATTATACAACTGTGATCAGAAACACCAGATAGCAAATGTGCTTTTCCAGACTATAAAAAAAGAGAAGGGCCAAGAGAATCCAAGAGTCCACTAACTGCCACTGACTTGTAAAGGCTTAAGATCCGGCCACTGGCCCATAAACTCCTGTCTCAATCAGTGGAATATGTCCTTTCTCCTATATTTTGTTGAGGGAAAGCATTCCTTGGACATTCTAATTACAGCTTAGGAGTAAAAGGGGAATTTGCTGTTGATGCATGTGATGTCAGAATTTAACCCTGTAACTTTGAATTAAAAATGAAAAGGATTTCCTATTATACAATTTTAGTTGGGGTGAAGGGTCTTCCTTACAGTGTATCCATCACCCTACAAGGTCCTCAGTATTTCCTGCATAAAGATCCATTTTCTGAGATTGTTCTGAGTAGCTGCTGCCAGGCTGCTGCAGCAACTTATTGCAAATTGAGACTAGTCCAGCTGGACAAGCTAGTACAATGACAAAATTAACTGTAAAGGGAGAAAAGTTATCACTCATAGGTCTCATAGAGAAACACAGTTGATTATCATTTCAGCTTCAATTCAACAGATAACCTAAACACATGCTCAACGGGAAAACATGTATCAGTCATCCTCCTGACTAACAGAAATATTTTGCTATTTAAGATAAGCCACTGCTTTGCTGCCTCAAGGCGAGATAACTGAGCCTACATACAGTTGTGTGGTGATTCATTTTACAAAGGGCTAATAAATGATAGCTAGCTGTTTTAATAAATGCTTAATCAATTGGCAATTACATGTTACTGTGAACTGCAAGGGGTAAGAGGTCTGAAAAATAGTCTGCCATGCTCCCATAAAATCCACTTATAAGGTTGGGTATTTTTATCCATTCCTAATGCTCACCTGAACTTTCTTTCCAACCTGAGGCCATTCTATATTCAGTATCTATTTATGTAAGGTGTTATGCATGTGAGTTACCCCTAGACTGACAGCAATTCCCTCATGTGAATAGAGCTGGGATCTGCAACACAAGAGTCCAGCTGGTTTAGGGCATTTCTAAACCTTGGAGCACTTGATCTGCATAAGATACAGACAGCCAAAACTACACAGACTGAGCTGTTTCCAAATATTTTTCACCTACAGAAAACTGTCAGGAGAAACACCAATACATTTCCCATTTTGGATCTGAGAAACTGGAAACCTTAAAAATTAGTAAAAAGAATAATCTTTTAAAGTTCTCATTTAAAATACATGATGTTTTTATTTTCATTGTTTTAACAAGACAAAATGAGAATAAAAGTAGGTTATCAAAAGTGGGTGCTGGCATTCATACTTTTTTTTTTTAATTGACATACACATAATGTATATGAATAGCCACACATTTCTAGTGAAAGACTATGAACAAACACACGTACATATACAGAGATAGAGAAACATCCTATACATACATCCATGAGTGAATATACATATTTATGTGCATACAGTATACAGACGAGATACTATACAGGTACAGTCAGTGCAATATCCTGTATAAGGCTACACAAACACCGAGAGAGGCTGGTGGGGTGGTGACAGCCATGAGAACAAAGCCTGGATGGTTGTGACTCAACACACACGGTGGGGACAGCCTGGCTGCTGGGGGGTGTTCCACGCGTCAGGCACACGCAGTTCCAACAGAAACATGGTACAATACACTCAGCTCAGAAAGGAGGACAAGTGGGAGTGTGTGGAGGAAACTGAAATGCGTATGAGCGGACAAATAAGGTTGTTCTACCTAGGATACAGAATGGTTGGTTCATTTACAGAGAATGCCTATATATAAACCCATGCTTTCATGAATTCATGCCATTTTTTATTTCTATCTTTTCCTTTAAGAATATTACAAAATTCTTGCCCTGAGTTAAACATAAATACACACGGAAAAGGGGGTGGGGAAAAAGGAAATTGCATGCTTCTGGGTTTTTTTAAAATAAAATTTTAACCAAGGCACAATGTCTTCAAGAGTGGTTGCAAGACCATTTGAAATAAACTTAGCAAGTGCTATTGTTCTGGGACTGTGGCAAAACTAATTGTTCGCATACAAAAGTCTCAGAACAAGTTTTGAAGTGAATTTACAAGTTTTAGAAGAGAACAAGTAAATTTATTACATATGCCTTAAAGAGAGATTCCCTGAAGAGGAAGGAATGCTACCAATGCTACCAAATTAAATTATTTTAAAGGCAACTTATTGACGTTTGGACTGAAATTATTTCACACAATCTACATGATATATTTGTTTAGCATTGGCTGTTACCTGTTTTTAGTAGAACCATGTACAGTGCTGTAAGAGCAGCTAAAAATGAGATGAAGAACTTCCAGATAATTTTCAGTTTCTGCATTAGGCAGTACACGCAGTGGTCTCACTGATTCAGCAAGCTGCAAGAATCACAGCTCAGGCACAGCTGATCAATGGAGGCATGAGACTTTCAAGGCTGTATCTCTCTCTGTCATTAACCTGCATGAGTGTCTCACTGGAAATATTAGTTACTAGTTCCTGTGGATCCCACTCTGTACACCCATGCTCAAATCTGACTCTCAAAAGAAAGGGTGCAGAGGCCATTCTTGGCTGTTGGCCCCACATTCAAGCACTAAGACTCCAGAGACACAGAGTTGGCATCAACTCCCAGGTGTTCTGGAGGGTACCTTAAATTCCAGGGAACAACCACCTTCGTTGTGCTGCATTGGCTGCAACATCTGTCCCCATAAATCTCTCTGTTGAGTTGACTGTTTTTCAAAGTGTTGAAACACACCATCTCACCTCTATCAAAACCAGGCACAACATAGCAACCCCCTGAAACCTCTGACCACACAGGTGAGATCTCGTGTCTGTCCTGTGCCTGTTCAAGAAACTATAACTCCCAATCTGAGAAACAACTAGGTAAGGATAGTAAAAAAGTATTGAGCATGAAAGTGAAAACCTCATAAATGCTGTTATTTCATCCTCTGTCAGACTATCATTGCATTTGAAAGGTTTCAACAATTTCTGTCACGGAGCTCACCTCCTTCTGTTTTCAGGCTTACAAAGTTCATGTAGGAATAAGATATCAGGGTAAAGGAATGGAATACTCTTTCTTCTCCTCTCTTCCATCCCACCTGAAATAGTGGCAGCCATGCAGGCACTCCAGGGCTAGGCAGGATGACAGACTCGAGGTGTGGTTCTCAGACCAGTGACTCTGTTCCCACACCTGACACCCTCTTACTGTGGGGTTACTTTTTCTACAGCTGACCTGCTTTCACCCATTACTTCCTCCCCCTGACACACTTATTTTATGCCTAAACCCCATGCTATGACCCTTATGGAGAAGGACAGTCACCAAAGCCACGTTGGGCTTTAGCACCTCTGGTGACAGCAGTGCACGCTCAGATCCACCTGTGCCTGCTGTCCCCTCAGCCGTGGCACTGAGGCTGCTCCACAGTGTGGGGCCACACTTAAACCAGAGTCCTGGCAAAGCAACGCACTGGCCTGCTCCTGCTGCATGACCAACCCAGCTGAGGGAGGAAGAAAAGATGCTGGGACAGCAGTAGCAGGCTAGCCTGCCAGCAAAAGGCAGCTTGGACACATTTGCTTCTCGTGCCAATCAGTCAGGTGTGCCTTGGAGGTGGGGGATAATGGATGTGACAATTCCATCTACTTCAAGGTTTGCAGTTTATTTTCATGTTTTAAAAAATGTATTTTACTTTTTAAATAAGAGCTCTCTATTTGCAATTTGCGTATTTAGAAACCGTTTGCACTGCTCTGGACCCATGCACTGATTAGGTAAGGTCAGATTCAAGCTGAAACTCAACACAACGCAATGTGGAGCCTTCCCCAAAGCATTAACATTCTTGTTGTTGCTCTCATCCAAAATGTTGACAGCATATTTTGCTGGACTATCGACAGCAGAATTTTGTTTTCATGCGTGCAAGAGATGTGTCTTTGCGGGAAAAACCCAGAGCTGTGGAAAGTAATCCAACCGCTCCCTCTCGTGGGCACAGGGTTCTGCTGCACTTTAGAAAGGCACAAATCGCATAAATCAAAAATCCGACAGATTCTTACCGTGCAAAGTCCCCAGAGGGCTGTGTGACACTGCAGGACACAGTTCATGCCTCATGCCCTGGCACTCCTTTCAAGGTGGCAGCAGTCAGGGTGACAGATCCCTCACTCTCATGAACATTCTGTCTGAACAAGAAAGTAATGTCCTACGGCTCTGGATTCAGGCTTCTAAATACTCCCAGGACACACACACTGGTCAAATCCAGACATCATCTCAAGGTAAAATTGGCCCCTGTCCCATCAGTGAAGTGCCTGTGCCACAGGCTTCTTTTGTTGTGGGTTCTTCCATGCCTGTCCATCCTCCCAGGTAGGAGCCAGAGGATTTCCTTTCCCCCTGCCATTTGCAAAGCCAGCGTTCACAAGATTTAGTCTACACATACATTCCTTTTTCTTTGCTGACACTGAAGTTTTCTCCATGACAGGGCCATTTGAGAGAGAGGCATAATTTTTAAAGTGTTCTGAGTAAAATATACCTAGTTTTCCACTTTTAGACATTCAAATGCATTTAATTGTATCAGTGACACATAAATGATGTAAAATCACTGTCACAGACACAGCAGATTGCACCCCAAATAGTTTTTTTGCACTTTCTAATTTCACAAGAACCAAACCTTAAGCAATTCCTTAATTGAGAGTCATACCCTTACCAATATACTTCCATCTGCAACCTCTTACTTTCTCATCTATTACACTGAACTTATGAATCCTTGGGGCAGGAGCAGCCTTTGTTCCATGCATATTGTCTACCAACAAATAACTGTGACTCTTGGACACCACCACAGTCAATACTGTGGTAGATCCTAGTGGCCAACATTAAGCAGGTTTTGTATCCAGTGACAATCCCAAGCCTTAATAAATGTGATGGCTAAACATAAGGAGTAATTAAGTTCCTTTTAGTGAATATCTTCTCAGTCAAAAATAGAAGCTACCATTCAAAGTAATAAATAGTGTATAGAAAGTCCAGACCAAAGCCCCATGGGGCTCTGATTACAGAGCAAGCAGCATGGGACTGTTCCCACACTGTGGACACATTTTTTTGGATGAAGGAAAAGATCAAGTATCAAAAAGGAGCAACCATAACCTTGGCTCCAGGAGCACAGAGACAGACATCTCTGAGGCATTGCACTGGCTCAAGAGGAACACTTGGCATGCACACACAGGGGGAGGAAAAGCGTTGCCACTGTCCCATGAATTGTTTAGTATGTTTTGCTATTCTATGTCCAAAATACACAACAGACCTTCAGAACTTTTGAAAATTAGAGGAGAAAGAGGACAGAGAAAATTCTAAGAGTGGCAATTAGCACAGTAGTTAGAAAGTCCCTTTGAACAGAAATCTGGGACTGCATGACCCCCGAGATCTTTAACGGGGATAATTTTTCCCTTTGGTCCAGAGGGCAAGGATGACAGAAGTTGATTCTTTCTTTGCAAATCCTGTGCATGATAAAAGCCAAAACAACAGAATCACTAGAGTCTGATGCTAGTTCTGGGTTGAGATTCATCAAGGAGTGCATGTAGCACAGACTGACAGTACTGAGTGCTGACATGGGTCCATGCTGTGTAACACACACAAATTCTCTTGCTAGCACAATTTACTTTTTTACTAACATTTCCCTAGTAATCAAACTGGATGAAGGACTACTTCAGTCCACAGAGTTCTCCATCTACCTGCAATGGCTGCATTTCTTTCATATTATGGAAGCTAAAAGAAAGACTGCTGTGGTCAGATACGGAACAGCGGATCTTGATTTATAGGTGCTCATTTCTCAGCAGCAGAATTCATCAACTGCAGAATCAGGAACCCAGCTCTGCTACTGTGCCCCACAACTGCAGGCTGTTTGCTGACTCTTTGAACTCTTGTGCACTACTGCTGGGAAAAAAATGGCAACTTTAAGCTGAGAATAATAGAAGAGCACAGATGCTTTGTTTATGCTCACAGAGTATTCACTTTCAGATGCACATTTGCCAACTAAAGCATGATAATGTCAATTCATTGGGGAAGTACTGTGTCTAGGTGCAATTGTTACCATTATGGCTATAATTATTCAAAAATAATTATAGCCATAATGGTAACAATTTGCATTCCCAGCATTCACTAATTACAGGGTGACCACAATGTTTACAAGGCACACAAAGACTGTAATATGTTTTGTATTCACAACTAAAGCTAGAGATATTACAAGCTGGGCTTGTGATTTTTAACTGACCCAATACAGAGGAAACCTAGGCATGAGACAAATATGGAGCTGTGCTGCTGAAGAGTACTCAGTACTTGTCAAAATTTAATTCCAAAGTATTAGTTTAAAGTTTCAGGAGCCAACCTGTATCTAAAATTCTTGTCTATCAAAGACACATTCTCATACAAACAATTGATGCATTCCCTTCATTTGGTGCAAGACAATGGTCAAGTCCACTCTTGGGAGTCCTTTCCCCTCTGCCATATTATATTCATACAAATCATAAAATAAGTGAGAGCTGTCCTGAATTCTGGGGGGTAATGGTTAGTTTGTCCATCTTGTGCCTTCTGCCATGTTTATCAATGTGGTCATGTGGGGAAAGTAAAATGCTGCCTCAGCTTGCAGAGAACTCAGGCAGATACCAGGCAAGTAGAGAACTGAGCTGCAAGTTTTCTAAAATCAGCCACAAAAAGTTTCAGTGTTCATGCTGATATAGTTTCTAGCTTTTTCTTCATTCCTTCAATGCACGTTGAGACTCCTTAATTCACAGCTGTTGATGTATTTTCATTCCCCTCTCTGAGTTATTCCTTCTAATCTCAGCATGGCTTCTGAATTTTACTTTGATCATCTCTGTAAAGTTTCATCTTCTTTCCTTGCTTAAATTGGAGCTAGATATCACTGCCTGGTCCCCCACAAAAATACACTAAACCTTAAGAGGCATACAAACCCTCAGAATTAAGATAACATACCTTGAGGAGGCAACAGGAATGGACAGTGCTGCCTGGCCACTGACAAGCAAGAAACTAACAGGCAGCATGAAGAGAGGCTGCACATTTGCAGATAAGGAACACACTTTCGTGGAAATCTATCTGAAAATAGGTTCTGCTTTGCAGGAAAGCTGAAATATGAAACTCTAGCTATTAGTAGTTTTGTTTTTAAAGAGTGTGGTTTTCTTCAGACCACCTATCTTAAAAGCATGCACTGCTGTGCTGCTATGCAGCCTAGTGTGTGGGATTTTCCAATCACTGTCTACAAACTAATGAAAACAAATCTCACTTTGCAAAGTTCATTAGCAGAAAAAAAAAACCCCAAGGTGTTTATATGAGCTCTTTTTTTCTTAAAATGGGAATCAGTGGGATTTTTCTGTGCTGAAGACTGTTTCAGAGAGGCATGGCAGTGATACAGAGAGGATTTTATGTGCACGATGTTCTGCTCTCCAGCAGAGGGACTTCCAGAGTCTGCCTGAAACGTTTTCTTCTTTTGTGGCAGACATGCTCAGTGCTCACCTAGCCTGTGTGCCACAGGGATATCTGAGCTCATCGATGGAATGGAATCCTTTGTTACCCGTGGTGAAGATGTGCAGAACGATAGGATGGCAGGGAAGCATCATTGCACAGCAGTGATACCTGTGACTCCAAATCCTGCTTGCTTTACACAGGTGAACAGCTTTGTTCACTGTGGCTATCCTGTGGCAGAACTGAGCATTCTCCACTGCAGGGTGAAACCTTTGACCATGCCTGCTACAGAAATCTCAGGTGCCAGCACAGAGGTTCCATCAAAATGGGTGAGGCATTACTTACTGGGCAACTGTGGACCCTGCTTATTGTACTTCATAAACCCCTCAAAATGGTTAAATTCTGCTGTTCTCTGTCCACTCAGATGGTTACAAAAGACAGTTACTTGCCTTCATTTCCACATAAAGGCCAAACACAGATAAACTTTTACTATATCTAATGTTATTCACACACTTCTCTAAGATATAACTTGCTTTGCTCTCTACATTTCTCCTTTCCCTGTAACTTTCTGTGAACAATTTCATACCTTTATAGAATGAGAATCACTTAGGCTGAAAAATGCCTTTAACCCAGCCCTACTAAAAAGCCCTACTAAACCATGTCCCCAGGTGCCACATCTACGTGTCTTTTCAATATCTCCAAGGATGGTAGAATGGACTCTTCTACTTCCCAGGGCAGCCTGTTGCTTGACAGCTCTTTCTGTGAAGAATTTTTTTCTAATATAGACAGATGGTATCCTACTGTGTGTAAGTGTTTAAGCAGGTCACTGACCATTACCCCGTGGAGCCTTCATTCTGCTCCCTGTGTCCATCTTCCAGCTCAGGGGGTGGTACCTGGAGAACAGCTGGTCCTGCTATTGAACACTGAGGCAAAGAAGGCATTAAGTACCTCAGCTTTTTCCTCATCTTTTGTCATTATGTTCTCTCTGCCATCCAAAAAGAGGATGGAGATTCTCCTTAGACTTCCTTTGGCTGCTAATGTATCTATAGAAACATTTTTTATTGTCTCTTATGACAGTAGACCGATTAAGTGCTAGTCAGGATTTGGCTCCTCTAATTTTCTCCCTCCATAAACTCATGACACCCTTGTTCTCCTGAGTTGCCTGTCCCTTCTTCCAACTTTCATAAACTCTCTCTTTTCCCGAGTCCCAGCAAAAACTCTGTCCAGACAGTCTGGTCCTCTTCCCTGCTGGTTTATCTTTTGGCACTTGAGGATGGCCTGCTTCAGCATGTTTAACATTTCCTTCTTCCCTTTCTTTACAAGACAATACATCCTATCTAGAATACTTCTCACTACTTATACCTGTCTCTGTAGGATATTTTTATTTAGATATGCATTTAGGAAATACAGCTATGAGGCACTTTTGTTGCTCAAAAATATTCTATGCTCCTGCCATTATTACCGTTCCAAGCCCCCCACCTGACTTCCTCTGCGACTTCCTTAATTTTTTAAACTTTGTCCTGTCACAATCAATAACTTCAGTTCCAGGATAAGCTTATGTTTATCCTTCAGTTTGAGATAATTCATGACTTCACCCAAGGTTGCTTTGTGCAACCAACATTTTCCAAATGCCCTCACCATTTCCCAGAACTAAGGACAGAAGGCAGGCTCTCAATCTGGCTCAGCATTTCAGTAAATGCTGGCTGCCCCTACACTACAGAATTTTTAGTGTTCTCCTTCAGAGACCACCCATATAATTAATCTCTGCTCATAAGACATTTCTTCTTATTTTTAGGTGGTGCCTCTACTGTTTCCCATCAATATACCATAGATATATTCTGTGGATACTGAATGATTAATCCTCACCATTTCTACATCAATAGCCAAACAAGAAATAAGAAAAAGAGGGGAGTTAAATGACAATAATTACATAATGACCTAATATATGATTAGAATTATAATATAGGTTTCCTTAGATCAGATCTATTTTTAATTACTAAGGATAGTCACCACTTTGAACAATTGTATTTAAAATGATGGGTTTTGAGAACTCACTTGCAACTTTGTTTTTTTTTTTTTAATTTTAAATTAAGCATTTTGAAAACCACAAGTCTGGGATCCATGAAGATTTGATAAAACCCATTATCTGTCCTTTCCCAGATCTTATATTCCTGTTTGAATGTTAGCTGTGCCCATCTGATCAACAAAGTGGGGAATAACATGGTACATCTCCTTAATCTTTTGGAAAGTCTAATTTGCTCATTATGATACTGTTAAGGAAAGCAGTATCAATGCAATCAATAGCCACAGCACATAAAAATAGATACCCTGTATGCCACAACCCAGCAGATTGAGAATGGGCTAACAGCCCAGCTGTTGGAAACACATCTCACCCATCAACCATTATTTGCACATTAAGATAGACTAGGTGTTGAAAGAACAATCAATGTTTGTATCTGCCACGGAGATATGTCATTCCTCTGAAATCAGGCTAAATCCATACCTTTAAAAGTTATGCTATCATAGTAAATGGCAACATAATAGATGGACAGTAAGAGATTGTCAGCTGAAGGGAAGACTTAAGGAGAGAAAGCTTGTACTGGTTTTTCTTGTTTTTCATGAAGTCATGACCATACCATACATTATTCAATTAACAAGATCACCTTCCTACAGTCACTTGAAAATTCCTCTTATCATCTTTGTTCCTTTCTTCTGTATGAATTGAGGTGGATTTTTCCCTCCACAGTTTCAATGAACCCTGGCTGCAGCTTCTAAGAGGCTCATTATCTCTTCTATCACATCAGCTTCTGCTTTCAAGGCTTATTGTTTAGTTCTTAGTATAAACTGACAGGCTAAAATCCCTTCAAAACACCCAAGGTGCCTTTGCCACTGAGTAAACAGCAAAGCATCAGGAGTGCTGTAAAACCCATTTAATCAAAAATATATACTACATGAACACTGGGACACTGAAAACCTTTGGAAGTACAATTACCCTAATTTCTTCCTTAGATGAAGGAACACTTGATGTGTTATTTAAATGGGCCATCATTTTGAATCTCCATTATAGATATGATTTGCTTATGTAAAATATGCTTTAGAAGTGTTCAGGGTTCTCTCAGTCTTCATGTCTGGCAGCACTCAGAAGAAATACAATCATATCAGTTCACACAGGTTACAGAGCTGTAACCTGTACAGACTTGGCTATCCAAATATAACCTTCCTAACAAATTGCTGGCTGTCTGGAGTGAGTAAATCAACCTTACTCTTGTGGTCTTTGCTTTGGTCGAGACATTATTGGAGCAACTCACTAAGATACAAACACAGTTATGTGATTATTGCAAAGCAGTCCTCAGGGAGATTTCCACTCAAACCTCAGTGACGTTCAATAGTATTTTGGGGACTAACCCTCTGAAAGCCAGACAAAAATTCTCCGTCAAAATAAGGGTGCCTGTGTGTGCATTCACATATGCAAGTGCACCTAAATCCATCTGTGCTCCTGTCTCCTAGTGCACACACACCCCACATGTACACACCAGTGATGCAGTGCCACAGTGCTTTGACAGAAGCCATTCACATGATGTTTAAGCAAAACCTCTTCTTTCAATTGCTACTCTCAGCTAGTTCTGTCAAACTAATAATACAGGTCTGTGCAACAAAATGTTACAATATCAGTATTAGCATATAAAATAAAGGTAAGTATAGGTTTCCCATGTCTTTATTTCTTTTCCATTTTCTCTCTACTGGAGAAATTTGCCAAACCCAAACACATTCATTTTTTCCTATGTGGCAGTTTTGTTTCTGCCAATGACAAAAAAATTATCTCTATTTAAGATAAAAGGAGATGTTGCTCCTTTGATTTGGTTTTTTTTTTTTGATTCCTAACAATATACAATAAATATAACTACAGTGGACTATTTAATAGTCCTGTAAGCATTACATGGTCTATAGCTGAAGAGATTCTAGCTGCCTCAACTAAACAAAATCACTTGCTGTAAGAGCAGTTTTCAGGACAGTGATAAATCACAGTGTAATACAATCATGCATTAAGCTCCAACCAGATGTGAGACTGGCACAAATATTAAAGTACAACTGGGCAGAAGTCAAGTATGTACAAGTCATTGACAACATTGGTGTAAGTGCTCTAGACAAGACATTTAAAAGAAATTTACATAAAAACATAGATTAAATTTATCAAAGTTTGATAAATTTTAAGACAGTAAAAAAGTACAGAAAGCATGAAAAAATAAAAAACCCAGCCAGTTCATACTGTACAGTTTTACTACATTTATATTACAGAATGAAGACAGAAAAAGATACAAGGAATTAAGAGCAAAGAAAATTCTGCTGGCTGCGGCCAGTGGAATTTCATTGCCGATGAGAGACGCGCACACACAGATGCACGCACACGCACAGAAAATAAAGACATAAAGCAAAAGAACAATTTACTGTAACAAATGAAAGACAGAGAGGTGGGGACATTTGGCATGTTGCAGCACATGGAGTCATTCCCGATTGGCTAACGATGGTACCTGGCTCGGCTGGAGCTCGCCGGGCTGCCTGAGCGGCGCCACCGACGGAGGAGGCACTCCTGACGTGGACGCGGAGCGACCCAGACGGCAACTCGACTTAGACTCTGAAAGGGAGAGGGAGAAACACCTGTGAGCAGGAGCAGGGCACTGCTGCAGCAAGCTGAAACACTGTGGATCCAGGATTCCCTTGAAATGGAGACTCCAGCCTCAGTAATGAGTTAAAGTCTTGGACATACGGCTGAATCATGAGCAGAAGTTGAGATCAGAAGAGGGATTCAGGCAGGACTCATGCCATGTCCTGGCCTCTTTGCTCTGGCATCTCTGAAGGACAGAGCATAAAACAGCAGTCAGGAATACAAAAGAAGCATTCTTGTTTTCCCACTCCCCTGCTCCCCAGCACCTTTCCTACTCCTCATGTAATACAGCAGTGATTAAGGGAGCTAGAGAGGCTTCTGGTTTCACTTCTCCATCCCAGAGCTGAGGGACATGACAGCCCAAAGACTGACTGTGCTGAAGGAAAGCATGAAATGCCAGAAAATAAAGGAGATATGTAAAAGTGATGAGGATGCTGTCACACTTGGGGATTTGGAATGACACCAAAAAAACTTGGGAATCTCATGTCAGTAGCAATGAATTGAGAGATATAAAGTAGGATGAGGAGACAAATCAAAACATCAGCAGTGGCAAAGTCAGCTGCCCAGAATCAAGATGATAACAGAAGCAATGTTTGCCTTGAGAGAAAGCTCCATTTCAGAGAAGAACTTCACAAAAATGACAGTTATTTGATTTTCCTCCTGCTGCTTTATATGGAGTAATTTCTGAGAAGTTCCCCATTGATTTCCAGCACAGGTTACTATTGTACACACTGACACGAGGTGACCATGCAGTTCAGGAGGCCTGGATGAAACTATTTATATCTAAGCCATGCTGACACCCAGGTACTACCCCAATGTTCAGCTGGTCTGGAGGAAACTTTCTTTTCCTGAAAAGGATCTGCCTTTTTCTGCCCAAGAAATTTTTTTGTCCTTACATTTCCTTTATATGGCTGAGGAAGCACCTCTCAGCCTATGACTCTACTCAGATCAATATGCTCATTCTCCTCATGTTTCATATACCCTCTTCCCAACCCTGCACCTGCTTTTTGTATTTAGTGGGCAAGCACTGAACACTTCTGGACTTACCAGACAGATTTGGTACAATAGCACAGTCTCACTTTTCACATTGACAGTGCTCCTTTACCATGAATAACAAGTAATTACAACTCCAAGCTTCATTACAATTTAAAAAAATTTTGAGTTATTTTACAAAGGTTTGAAGAATTCCTCCTGTTCAATTCCATGTTGTCAAGAAGAAAGGAAGGGCCTATGTCTGGTGCAGTTGTGGTTTAGCAAGTTTGTCTCTGAAGCACATCTTTTGCCTGTGTCTGTCTGAAATTTATTTTTTTGTGCCTCATTTATACAGCTGCTTTGTCTGTGTTTGTTTTACACTGATTTCTCTATTTCTTGCGTGGATCTCCAATATCACTGCTGGCCACTGGTTGGGCCACAGCTTGAAAGGAAGAAGATTCCTATTGCCAGCATGACCTTAAAATCACTTGGCACACCTTGGAAACTTGAGGACAACTGGCACAATACTCCACATACCAGCAACATGCTGAAATGGATTCTTCCACTCTCGCTGATGCTTTCTCATTGTCACCTTCAAAGCTTATTTTCTTCAGATATTTCAGAATTCAATAGGGTGTGGAGAAGAGCTATCCACTTATGCTGGAGCACTTAGACCAATGAAAGCATCTGTATGGGTGAATATTCATCAACTAAATATTAATAGGTTAGTTAACATCCAGCTGGCTGAGCAGCAAAAATATTTATGCTGCTTGCGGAATGCATTATTCAATTCACTCTCTCCCAGTCAGTCTGTAAACACGCCACGAGCCAACGCAGCCACAGGCACACAGAAAGGAGCAGACTGGCCTCCTCCATAACCTTGCTTTTGTACACAGTCTGCTGGCTTGCTCTTTTTGGACTTGGGCAGTTACTCTGAAGGTTGATTAGGTTTGTTTTTGTTCTGATTTCACACTGCCTGCGTGCCAGATTTCTGACTGTTCCTTTCAGTAATATAGATATAATAATGGATCTCATTATTATATCTCATCTCTCATCTCCTGGAATTCTGCTGGGGTTTCAGAAAGGACAAGAATTGGGGTTTATTTTCAGTTGTTTTTCTGTACTGCTAAGTAAAGATTCTGTTTCTGCTGTGACAAGCAGAATCAGACACTCAGCACATAAAAAACTCCAAGACACTGTCTGACTATGCTTCTGAATTATTTTCTTTGCTTTAGGAAAGCAGAAAGAAGTGTCATAATTTCCAATTTGGATCTATGAGCAACAGCAAGAGATTACCATTTCCTTGCCAAAGAGGCTCCTTTCATCTGGCATCAAAGAAATAAAACCTATCACACGCAGATGAAGTATTAGTTCCTTTATCTCCCTGTTAGATATGTTCCAGTATTAAGGAAACTATTGTGATTTCCATGGTGATCCTCACCAAAAGGTGCTTCAGACATGGCTCCATCTAGCTTTTTTTGTCTCAATGGCAATATTTTTAGACCAAATAAATACTGTATTCTACTGTAATTATTGGTCTGAGTAACAGCACACCACTTGGGGGAAAAATAGTCCATAAAAGGTCTGTTCTTTAAGTGCTGCACAACTCACTGCTCTGTATCCTGCAGCATGTTATTTTTCAGCTATGGACAGCTTATTTACTCTACTGGGGCTATCTGGGGCTTTCCTATTTAATCTTAAAGGAAAAAATAGTGCTAGTAAATATCAGAGATGGTTTCTAGCATTTAGAAATTCATGTTTATCATGATACTGAGACAACCCAGTGTTAACACGTGAAATTAGTAGCCTTGGACATCTTGAGAAGTCCCTTAGTGACAGAATTTCATGGTGTGGAGCTGAGTTCTATCAGCCATCGTGACAGGCACACAGGGAAGGCTCAGTGGGCCAGGGGATGCAGGGCATGGGAGCAGCCTTAAGAGATGCCCCTTGCAGTCAATGGGCAGCACAAGGTCTGAATTCAAGCAGATTCTTGGGGGTAGCCAGAAGGCTGTGGAATATTACACACAAAAATGTTCATAAAGTTCACTTGGTGTATTTGGAAATTTAGTGGTATTATTTGCACAGCTTCAAATGTTGCATCTCTCACAGTGACATGGTATGAAAAACGCACCACAGGTCTCTGGGAGCCAGGTGCAGTGTGGTGCTAGGAGGGCACAGTGGGTCTCAGTCTCCTCTCTTGGCACCCACAGTGGCCACAACACTCAGATAGTGGAGTGGGAGCACAGCCCCTTGACACCAAACCCACAGGCAAAATCAGCTGCAATGGGCTGAGCATCACTGCACTCTTGGGTTTAAACTCAGTCTTGACAGCACCAGGAGGGTTACACGTGGAACCAGGCAAGCATTTAGTTCCAAAGGGCAGCATTAAGGATGAGAATTTTAGGAGAGACTGTGCAACACAGAAATACAGGCTTTCCAACACAAATAGGAATGCCTTAAAGTTGTGTATTTAATTATGTGTCTAAGCACTCATATAAATGGCTGGTTTTCCAAAACTGCAGGGCCTGCCAGCATGACTAAAGATGTAGAGGCTTGGCTGATTGTATTTGGGACAGGGGTGCTGTAGGATTTTCCTCAATAATGCACAGTGCTGAAATGCCACAAGATGGAAATATTTTCAATCAGTTTTAAACCAATGTGCTATGGCTTTCTATATTCACCAGAAGTACAACAACCCTTCATGATTTTTGTTTTTGGATCTTAATGGGAAGAGCTCTTTATCCATCCAAGGAAGCCTTCATTCTGCCTATCCTAATCTTAATTCAAAAAAATGCTCTGGCTGTCACTTACATTGGAGAAGCTCCTTATCCTGTCACAGTCTCTTCTTTGCACATGAAAAGAGAAATATTGCTTATTTGCTACAGCTGCCAAGAAATGCGTTTTGAATTAAACAAGGCAATGTGACAGGCTGGGAGCAATCACATAAAAAAAAAAAAAGAAGAAGAAGAAGAAGGAAAAGAAAGCATGTATGCTGGAAAAATACATCACACTAAGTGTCTTCCCACTGGCCTAAAAAGAAATGAGTAAGCTGAAATACAACTTGAAGTTATGAAACATTATGGTCCAATAAACTATATAGTATTACACTATCTAAAAAAAGCATTTAGCAATTTGCTATTGGCAGAAGCCAGTTCATGCTAAAATATCACAACAGCACATCAAACTGAACAGTTTTCACAAAGGGAGCACTGAACCTGTGGAGCTCAATGTTAGCAGATATCCACAGGTCAAAAATTTGGCAAAATCTCAAACCCAAGTCAGGTAATGAGCAAGGCCATGTCTGAAAAGGAGCCCCTGTTTGGGTTTAGGGGATATTTTGTCCAAAGGGAAAAGCTGTTAGTGGAATATACTTTGTATCCTGAAATATGGGCGGTGATTTTCTTTGTCAAGCTTTTGTTGTAGGATTTGGCTGTGTTTGCTATTTCCTGGCTTCTTTGAAATACAAGTAAGTATTTTGTATCTTTGTTCAGGTTTTTTGTGTGTGTTTTTCTTACACCTAGGCAATATTTTTACTCCAGCCAGAATTGATGTTATCCCACGCCCTGGAGGTCTCACAGTAGGACCATGGGCATTGGGGGGATGCCCTGAGTGTGCAGCTCCCAGTACTGCTCGTTTCATTACAGGGGACAGGCACTGCTTAGGGGAGCCTGTGAGCAGAGAACATCAATGACCAGGGCAAGGTCTGGGCCTCCTGGGCAGTAACATAAAACCCCAGCATTAAGTTGCCTTCATGTGGAGAATCCTTGTGGGTTTAGGAGCACAGTGATACTGACTGTGAGGAGAAAATGTAAGGGTTTGTGGCACAGACCTGGCTGGCATGAACTGACTTTTTGCTGCTATTCCCTTCTTACACCAATGGAAGCATCTTGTGCCTTGGGCTTTCCAGGCTTTGCTCCATTCCCAAATGGATGAATTTGAAATATTCATTGCTTTTGGAAATCAACAATGATGGCCAGTAATTCCAATGAAGGGTGGGGATTTCCTCCCTTCCCGATTACCTACAATCTTTTCAGATGGAATATTTATGGCTGGCTGAGTGACAAGCTGGTGGCAATTCAAAACCAGGATGCATCAGAATTTCTGAGATTTTAAAGGCAGGGCAGTGCCTGTCTCCAGCAGCAGGTGGCAATGCAAAATGCTGCTTTGTTGCAGTTAGGAAAAAAGCAGCAACATTCCAGAAAATGCTCTTCTAGTCTCCTGGAGTGAAGTTATACAGATTCTGTATTACAGATTGTGTTTGGTTGTTCATGATAATTGCACTGACTTTCCTAAAAGTCAGCATGCCCCCAAATCACACTGCTTTCCATAAGAAATTATAGGATGCCAAGAAACAGAAAGTGCCCTTGACAAATTCTGTCACAGAACAATCAGGCACTAGAGACAGTGATAACTGTGTGCAGCTGACAGCCCAGGCTCTTTGAACAAAATGGACAGAAAGTTCAAGATTCTGTTTGGAGATGGCTCATTCTCCCTCTGGCCTTACTAGCAGTTTCAGAATTGAGGAGAACCCACCAAAAACCAGTGTTCTCACTCAGGTATTTGCCCAGGCCACCCCAGTTCCCAGCTGGAGCAGAGCTGCCTGATGAGTGCCTGTGGGAAGTCCATTCACACCCTTTCTCTTTTGCAGCAGAGCAATTCAATCCCATTAAAAAAATTTATTTCAATATTGCCACAATAAATGCCTGCACCAGTGTGAACTAGGAGGCGAGTACCAAACTGCAGTGTTTCAATGACATGTCTGCACACACACACAAAAAAAAGAAGCCTTTTTTTCCTGTTATCTATGATGTTGCAAAGAGAGCAACAGCAGTGATGACTGTACTGGGGACTGACTAGATTTTATTTGAGGTAAATCTAAGTTCTAATTACTAGTGCAGAATTACTTTATCTCCTTGACTCCAGAAAGCATTTGTATTCATATGAAAGTATTAAATCTCTCCCCCTGCATTTTTACAGTTTTAATTTAGTTGCAGAGAATGAGCTGTTACAGTTCATGTACAAGTTCATTGAGGAGAACTGTGTACAGCATTCTCAATGCAGTGCCCCACCAAGTAAAGGTAAAACATGTTGCTCAGGCAACAGCAAGAGACACAGGGGAAAAAATATTCAGGGATTCAGGGCAGATGAGAGGCAATATTCATCAAGTGAAATATCATAAATCTGCAGGGAAAGAAAAGTCATAATCAGCTTTCAGATTTTAATCATAGAAAGGAGTCAAAATTCAGCCAAGAAAATAAAATTTTTCTTTGACAGTCCTAGCAATGTAAGACAAAGTCACAGTTAACTAAATCAAGGCATGATTCAAGAACTATTACAGTTTGCTGATGCCAAATGGAGACTGAAGCCAACATGTTTTGTCTGCTTTTGGAGATCAACCAACTCTTTAAAATAAAACTGCTGCAGAAATGTCGGACAGCAGCGTTATACTATGTTGAGAGCTTACTCTTCAGTTTTAACTTCTTTACTACTCTGGTCCATAGTGTCATCTTGCAGAACTGAAGAGACTGTGTACACACCTTTGGTCTAATTATTGGATGCCCCAAAACTTTGATCTGGTAGCTTTAAACCCACCCTTTAACCTGCATTAGCACAGATGACGGTCTAAGACACTGGGGACCGAATTTTTAGCAAAAACTATGAGCTTATCTGGAAAATTCACACCTTCCAGGAAGCTTTATAGAACAGACAAATAAGCAAATGGCAGTAGCACAAAAAAGACCTGTGCTAGAGTCATAAGTTTTGCAGAAAAGTCACTTTCACTGCAGCAGGAAGGACAGTTTGGGGGGTCTGTAGCAAGCAAAGCTGGACTACATGATTGCTGCAAATGACATTTCACATCAGCAAAGACTCTTCAACTTATCACTGAGTTTCAGGTGTCATTTTCAGCAATTCAGGGACAATGTGAGTCCCATTATCACCCAGGGAAGCGATGTTCTGGGTGAGCTGTGAGCATCTCTGCTCACTCAGCAGTGCAAACACTCCTAGCTGCCACTCACTGCCCAGCAGATCTCTCAGGCAGGAGTGATTTCTTGTCTGAGCAGCTCATTCCTGCTCTTGTACTTACTGAACATTGACCATGAGGCTTCAGTAATAGACATGCCAACTGTCCTTAAAGGGGATATTTCTCACAGTCCAACCAATAAGCAATGAAGTTACTCTCTTATGAGAGCTTTCAAATCTCAAAAGTACCAATACAGTACTCATGCAAGAGACATAAATATCTCTTCATAGATGTCTATTCATTTATCAGTTCTATTTGTCTTAGTCAATTTATAAACAAGACTGCATTATAATGCCATAGTTTATGGCAATTTACTAGTTAATATGTGAATATTTTTGAATAATGAAATGAATAGGTATTTATCTGAGACTTCTGAAATCCATAGTCACTTTTCTAGAAATTTCTGTACAAGCAGAAAGCAAAGGCTGCCTGTGTCCTGTCACTGTGCCCTTCAGTAAGACAGTCTTGCTTTTGCATTTTTGTTACTTTATGTGATACCTCAACTTACGAACTTCCTGAGGTGCCATCCTAGGAGTGTCTTTGCCTTTTCAATGTCAGGTGCAATCCTTTACTTCCTTTGAAGTAGATGGCTAACATGTTTACCTGCTTCTACTCCATGCCACCCTCCCAGCTGCTCCAGCACAGAGCACAAGCACAGCACAAGCCTTATTAGTGCAGCACTCAATGGGCAGGGCCAAACCTAGAAGATATGTAGAAGTCTAAAGAATCTGGGTGCTTCCCACCCCAGTGTATCTTTAGAGACTCTTCATCTCACAAGGAGATTCATGAGATCTTCCTGTGCTGTGCTTGACGTACCTGAGCTGTTGCCTCCAGCCAGCATGGTTGGGCTGACAGAGGATCTCCCCAGCCTGCTGGACACCATGGGGGGGCCTGGTGTTCCATCCCATTCCTGAGCTTTCCCTGGCTCCCTGGAGGAAGCTGTCCCATGATGTCCTCTCTCTTTGTTTTCCAGCTTTGGTAGGGGTTCAGTGCTGTGGCTTCTGATCTTCAGCTCATCTAGTGGTTCTACAAAATACACAAGTGCACATTTCATTATAAACTAACTGCTAATCATCCACATCATGCAATAATATTTTGCAAAATACTTAATACCTATCAATCATAAATCCTTTTAGGGCAGTTGATAGCATGGTTTTACCATCTAGGCCAAAAAACTGTAGGTTTCAGTACACTTTTTAATTATTAAAAGCACACACCATGAAGCAGATGGATAAAATGTAACATTTCTGTTACAACTTTCATATGCCAGGAAAATAATTTGGAAAATGGCTCCCTACCAAATTGTGGTTTATTAAAAATTTATAGAAATATTTGAAATCTTTTCAGCTGTCATTTCATTAGGAACAAGTTCTTCTTCAGGCACTTTCTAAGGAAGCTCTCTCCTAAGGCAATATTGTGCAAGGAATATATCTGTACTTCTCATAAGCTCTAATAAAAGCACACAATCCACAAAACAAAACAGCACAAATCCATTTTGGGTGTGCCCAGCACCATAACCTAGGGGATGAAATTGCAGTTGGTTGGAAAAGCCTTGGAGTCAGAAAATTACTTTCTGTTTGAAACACCACAAGTCAATGAAAAGAGGAGCAGTTCAGAACACAGTTGAATGATTTTTTCAAGCGAAGCACTGATGTCTGCTTTCTTCATGGCTGGTGATTTTCTGTTCGTTTCTCAAGACCCCAATTTCTTTTCTTGCAGGTTGAGCAATGCATGGAGAAAGAATTAATTCCTGCTCTTTCCCATCTGTAGCTATGAAAACTAGCTATGGAAACTAGATACAGAAGAAACATTATATTGCTCTTTAGTTGTAGGAGCTAATTACTGTGCTACTCAGTTATTCAAAGCTGCTGTTTGCCTCATTTTGAAAAAAATATCAGTTTGGAATTTTACATGTCAAAATAAAAGAGATCCTTACATGATACACTCAGTTCTAGTCACACAGATTTATTAATCCATCCCCTTATGTACCTTAATTTCTGTATGTATCTACAGTCTTGGAATCCACATTTGATGTAGATAACAATCTTCCCTAGAGCTCTGTGTCACAAACTTTTAGTGGCTTCAAGGGACTTTGGAAGGTTTGAGAGAGCCAAGCAAAGAGAAAACTCCAGGAGCCATGGAGAGGCAGGAGAAGCCAGCAGTTCCCTGAGGGATCTGTGCTGAATGGCAGGGCAGGATTTACAGTCTGAGCTCCCACTTCCTCTCCCAGCCATCCCCATGGCCAGGAACTGGGACTGTTCAACCACCCAGATGATACAGACCCAGAAAAGGAGCACATTCAAATCACTTTGATTTGCCCGTGGCTCAATACCCCACAGACTGTTACCTGTGGTCCAGCAAACAGGGGAAGATGCACTGCTAGACAGCTGTGATGGGCAGAGACCCCACCAAGCACAACAGTGACAAAATCTCACCTTGTTTTGGGTTTTTTGACATTCCAGGCTGCAGATGACTTTCATGAGCAACAACCCAGTCAGCCTGAGGTTTCCTCAATGAAACATCATACAGGGGACATGTGACATATCTAACTGGATATGCTGTGCAAAATGCAATCATTAGTGTATTTTGTTAATTACAATTGGTTAATAAAAAATTTAAATGCTGAGGCTATCTTACCACAGCCTTCAAGTAGTAACATTGCATGAGAAAATGATTAAACCACCCCGGGCTGGGGCGAACCGTAAAATTTATGGATTTCATAAAATTTATGTGACAAAGACCTTCAAAACTCAAACCTCTCCCATGAACTTCTAAGTCACCTAGCTACTTTAGTCTATGCAAAAAGACACTGCAGTGAAAATCCAAAGTGTTTGTTTTTCCCAGTTGGTAACCCCAGTGGGGTACAAGGTTGAGTAACAGTCTGTATCAATATAACATGACATCTGCCTTTCAGGGACCTTTGCTAGGAGATGTCTGTGACACAGATCTGTCTGAGACTGCACAGAGAGACCTGCTAATACAAAGAGCTGTGCAAAGAGAGGGAGAGCCCAAATTATCACCAGGATTAGAACTGTTTCAGTTGACAGCATCGAGCTATCAAAAATACTGATGTGTTTTCTCACATAACAGATGCATGCAATCATATGTGATATTTTTTTCTTCACACCAATAACATTCATTTCTCTAAGATACTTATCTCAGGAAAGATAAAAACAAAGTTTCAAAATTCTTTGGAAATGCACACAATTGTCTTTCCCAGTACAGGATGGTGTCTAGATTGCAGTTTATTCTTCACAGTAAATTGAAGAGAAAGCCAGAAGACTAGAATGTGTTTTTAGAAAGTAAGAATTGGTAAGTGCCCTACCAAATTAATGCATCATTCAATAGAGTTAATTTATTATGTCATCCAGCTGCTCCTGGAAATGCTGTGACTACCTTAGTGAAAACCTTCTCTGTGTGTGCCACATTGACACTACTTGAACACCTCCCCTTGAAATTTCACACACACGCCGTCAGCACTCGTCACAGTGGAGATGCTCTGGCTGAGTGTGTAGCTAAGGATTTATCTACTTCAGTTTACTTAACAGAGAAACATTTGTACTTGTTGCCTGATAAAAAAGATTTGTGCATTCTTAGTTTTTACTGTCAGCTGAATCAAAGCACAGCTTTTGCCACCAGCTGGAAACTGTGTAACTATTCAGACTAAATAAAGATTTGGTTTATAGTCTAATTTTTTATAAGGTGTAGAAAATCAGTTTTCAGCTGGCTGTCTAGACTTTGTAAATTTACATTCCACTATCCTTTCTTGGAGATTTTCAGTTCACAGTTTATCTGAAAAGTAATATATCCTAAAAATGAAAAGCAGATTGCAACAGATTATAATGTCATGTAGCCCATCACAGGGCCTGAGTCATTATTATTTGGTGATCATTATCAGTAACAATGATACACAGACAGAAAACAACATGTCAGTGTTTTCCGTAGTTTTCTGTAATATTACTTTCCAGGTCACTTGCAAATACAGAAAAAAAGTAAAAGGAAATTATTGCCTCACTTTTACTCAAATGTTTTGGGGAGAACTTTGGAACAGTTTCTGCTTCTTTAATAAATGTCAATGGGAATCATACTCAAACTCAATTAAAATAAATTAAAAAATCACTCTGCTACTTCTTGGTAGACTGAGAGAGCACTTCAGTGCCAACGTGCCCAGGACAGCTCCAGAAATGCAGAATACTCCCCTGCCAGGTCTCAGCCCATCCCTGGCCCATTTGTTGACCGTGCCAGCCACTTGGATGTTTTTATCTTGTCAACTACTCCTTGCTGCAAATGTAGCTCCATGGAGCAAGCTAAGTGGCACAAGTGATTGTGTCTCATAGGAGCACATTCCCTGCTCCTTGTTTTGGCTCCTGCAGCCTGGCACAAGGCACTGGCAGAGGGCAGAACACACCTGTAGCTACCTGTGGGGTGGGGATCTTATCATCCCCTGAAAAGCAAACCAGGATATTTTACACAGAGCAACCCTTTATAAAAGCTACAGCAGGACTTAAATGGCCACTTTATCCCTATTGATCCCATCCTGAAAACAGGAACTCTCACCAGTCAGATTTATCTATGTGTACAGAGACACAGCTGAAAGGTAACAGCAGCTGCTGCACAGCTCTTTTTAATTTTTTTTATTTGGGAAGTGCAGAAACATAGGTTGGATCTAGATTATCTTGTGCTGTTAAAAACCTTAATTTGGAGGTGGGAAATGCCAAAGCTCAGTATTATACTGGGAGCTCACTGAGTCATATGGTGGCCACCAGAAAATCCTTTTGCAGTCAAGTGCTACTTTTTAAATAGCTGAAATTATTATGGAAAGCATCTTTATTGTTCAATAATTCTTCCACCAAAATGGTACATAAAAATGTAAATTTCAAGAAATAATTCACTGCTTCAAATATTTATGGACACAGTTGGTTAAACTGCCATAAAGGCACTCAAATGTTCCAAGCAATTTCGCTGTCATGGTATTTCAATATGTAAAGATATGCATTTTTTTATTTATTTCACCTGAATCTCAGACTTTTCCATTTAAAGTATAAGATGGTTAAAATCTCCTATAAACAATATATTATACAGATAATTGTAAAATATCTTTCCTCTAGGAAAGTTGTCTAATAGCTGTGCACTAGGCAAGGCTGGCACATGAGCTGTGGTACTAGAAAACCTGGAAATGCTAAAGGAAGTGAGAAACAGAGTCAGTTGTAACTTGGAACTAAGAAAACTGAAATTACAGCTACAGAAAACATCTTTCCCAAAAAGTTATCATTCACATAAGTATAACTCTGTGGCCAGTCTGTCACTCTGTTCTTAAACACAAATTAATTTCAGGTCCAGGTGGCTTCTTAGTGCAATGCTAAGTGATAAATGGCAGAACCTTTATTACTACTTGAGGTTTGGGGGAAGAAAGAAAAGCAATTGTCTTAAGAAACTTGAGGATTGCTCTCTGCCATCTCTCTCAGCTGTGAGCTGAAATGTATAAGCTAATCCATACATTATTAATTTATTCCTTTTTTTCCTCTGTGTTTGTTATAAACCTAAATAAATAATATATCACTCTAGGCAGAACTCACATATTGGGGGGATCAAATGGTCTAAAATTCAGCAGTCACATTCAGGTGCAAACAAAGTCATTCAGGTTGGGGTTTAGATGTGAGCCAGAGCTCCTGATCTCCTCCAGCCTCGACAGATCAGCACTCACCTTGTCTGGCCACAGGGCAGGCATGGCCCTGGCTGAGGGAGCAGCAGCACAGAGCACCCCAAGGGCACCCCTGGAGGGGACAGGTGCAGGATGAGACTGCAGCCAGCACGAGTGTGAGGGTCAGTGCTGCCTGAGACATGGCCCAGGCACAGTGTCCTTCCTGCCACTGCTGGCTCCAGGGCAGCCTGTGCCTGGCTGACCCCTTCCACAGGCACTGCATGTAGAGCAACACTGAGCCTTCCAGAGAAACCCAGAGTTTCTTCTGTCTCCACCCCAGGGCTTTTTATTTACCTTTACTAGACATTTAAAATTAGAGCCACCTTTTAATGGATTTCCTGATGTGCTGTGCTTTGTCTGATCTGCACAGGTGTAAATTTATCCCAACCTCTCCCAAAGAAAAATAACCAGCTACTAATACCACATGCAAGAAACATGGATAATGCTCAGTGTTTCAGCCATTAAAAAAAAAAAGAGCATATTATACTGTCAATGAAACCCATAACCTCATCTTTATTAACTATAGTGGTTTGTCTATTCTGACTTCATCCACGTGCTAATTAAGCAGAAGTTTGCTTTGCATATCAATTTTTAATACCCCTTTTTTACAGTTAAGTGAGAGTTGCAGCAGCCAGCTTGTTCAATTAAAAGCAGCTCTGACCTAGTTCCATGCAAAATCAATAGAAAGCCTGAAATTCTCACAAACCATCTAACATTTAGGGAAGACACGGCTGAACTTCTTCTTGGTGGTCATGGAGCACATTTTTGTGAACAGTGTAGGGCTTTTTTTTTGTTTTATGTGGTGAAATCCAATGGAGATCACATCAGTCTGCTACAGACAGCCAAGGGAGGGGAAGAGGGATTGCTGAGGATTTTCTGTGGCTGTCCCAAACCTGCTAAGTGTGCAGTCCTGCTTAGGAAAACAAGACAGGAAAAGAAAAAGGACACAGTACAACAAACTGAAGACTAATAGAAGAAAGGATAGATTTATAGCAAAATATTTATACCATAGATTTATCAACCAAGGCTTTAGAATAAAAATATTCAATGAAAATTATGAAAGTTATAATCTGTTTAAAAAAATAGAAGGGAATTCTTTAAGTTTCAATAAACTTCAGCTGGTGGCATTCGTCCCTTTAAAGACAAATTTTTAAAAATTCACTGTTGTAAGACATATTCAACATTACTTAATGTCCAACAGTAAGAGGAAAAATCCTATTGTAAATTGTAATAAAGGAAAACCTCTTTTTACTATTAAACAAGGAGAGACATTTTTCATACCCTGGAAGTGCTCAAAAAATGTGTGGATATGGCACTAGAGGAGATGATTTAATGTTGGACATGGTGGTGGTGCTGGGCTGACAGTTGTAACTGTCTTAGAGGTCTGTTCCACCCTTAATTCTATGATTCTGTGATTGATCCAAGACGATCATATTTTGGCATATATTACAGAAGTGATGACAATCACCTGTTTCCAACAGGGCCATCATTATTTTTTAATTATTCACTCTGTGCTTGATCTTTTAATTGTGCCTGTTCTGCTGCAAATCATATCACAGCTCCATCATCTGACTGAAGAGGCCACATCTGGAAGATATGCATTGTACAGATGTGCTACTAACACAAATAAAAGCAGTGTCCTGGGACTCTCAACATTACATCAAATGGCAGTCTATTAACAAGTTTTCTACTTAATTTAGACTACTCACAATTACATAATTAAGCAGAACACTTTATTATGTGACATTCATTGCACTTATCTTTTTTATCATTTTCCTTTCTGACCTTGGAATGCTGGAAATTGGTGACTTGGACTTAGAAAAACCTTAACAGAAGTCTGTGTCTTCTGGTCCCTTTTTGGGCAAAAACCTAATTACAACAAATCAAAGGGAATTCTGTTATTGCCTTCAACTGAGCCAGGCTTTTCCTTGCAGCAGTTATCAGCTGGGGCTAGCCAGCCATGCTGATTCACATGAATGTATGGATCATAGGGAGCTGCAAACATTTCTCTTACAAAGTTTGTGCACCAGATCAGCTGATAATCCAGGCTGTGCTTTCAATTAAAAAACTAAATGTGTGCACAAACATTTCATTCCCATAGGTGGGTATGAACAAGGTCTATGACTGTTTGCAGCAGATAGGATTGAAGTAGGAGAAGGAAGACGAGAGTCTGAGTGTGGCAGGCTTGTGAAACTTTGGTTTCACTGCCATTAGCCTTGGGCTAATTAGCAACACACATTGCACATAAGCAGACTGCCATGCCTACCCTAAACTCTATAATGATCAAAGAAAATTCTGTTAATGAAACCTGTAATGAAACTGTGAAAATCAGTCTCTGTAAAGGTGGCCCAACAGTTACCTGGCACTTGATTTGAAAGGATGGTACCTACTCTCACTTAAAGGCTTTCCTTCTCAGCCCCATTAATTTCTCCTCTCACTCACTCTGTTATTCAGGTTCTTAAAATACACCCTTGATCTTTGAATGAGGACACAATGGTTTGATGGGTCCTGCACACACCATGTCATAGTACAGCAAGAAATCATAAGGCAAGGGTGAGCCAAAAGAGCTGAAGTATAGAGACATTTCAAGAAAAATGTTTTGGAGAAAGTTCATGACCTTATGTTTCAAAGCTTCACTTCAAAAACATCAATCTTTAATAGAAGTCCTGACTATATTAAACTTGTCAACACTCTTTTGTCACATTTTCTGCTGAAAAACAGCCTTTGAACTCTTTCAAGAGTTTGAATGTAAGGTTTTTCCATTTTCTGAACACTTTAATTTCTTCTAAACAGTATATTTTTATCCAGATTCAGCAGTAAATATTAGTCAGAAAATGAAGATATAGCAAAGGATATGGATTGTGGAAAATGGGGGCAGAAAATCCCCTTTTTGTATGTGCACATAAAAATATCAATTTCAAAGTTGAAGTGAAAATTAATTCTTTCCTGGCTATTTTGTCTAGGGTTTAGCTAGCTGTATGAAAAACATTTTTATTAATGCATTTCTCTTTATTGGCTTCATTAATTAATTTTAAAAATTGCCTTTCATTATTAGAGCACACATGCCAATTGCACAGCTCTTCTTTCATCCAGTATTTTACCTCTAAGAGAGGATCTTGACACTTTCTGGACACTGACCTCATCTAAATTTTGCTCTTTCTTACAGAGCCAGGCACAAGCACCTAAAGCTGCTGTGCAGCCTCTGTGCCTGGCTCTAGGTCGGGATCCCAAGAAATTTTTGCTCTGCAAGTAAATTCTTAAGATTCCCCCCTGTTTCAGGATTAAACCTTTGTGTCATTCTGGCTTTATATGCATTTTAACAGAATTAATTATTTTAGGCCCTCCCCACTTTCTAATTAGAGGTTTCATTTCGTGCACTGGTTTTATTCTTACTAGAAAAGCAACTGTGAAGCCATGCCAGCCCAGACTTCCGATATCGAGGAAATAAGTAGAATTGCAGATGGTCTTGTAACAGCTCTGGCTGATGTCTGTGCTTGCAAGGCCTTACAGTTATTGCCTTCACAAATGTGCAGAGCAGCTACTGTGGCTGGCACAAGGCTGTGTCTCTGTTACAGCACATGCAAACTACATACAAATCACACAAACATTGCTGGAACAGTAAACTAGCTACAGATTTCCTGGAAGAAGGTACTTTTTGAGTCATGAATTCAAATTCACACACAAAAATAAAGTAATTGCCATCTTCAGTAAAATTAAACACACAGCTTCTCTCTTTCAGATGAGTAGTTACAAGAACAATGGTTCTCCTTACTCATTCTTCAATGCCAGATAAAGTGCTAATTGCATGTTACTGTTTTAACAATAAAATAATTATTAGGAATGGATAATTCTATTCAAAGGAGTGAAAGGAACATGAACCTTCACATCAAATTGAATGTAAAGGAACCTGATTCTTTAATATGCATGATTATCCTCACAATTATTTCCTCAGTGTTCCTGTACTTTTCACCTTATCTATACCTAGCATGTTTGTACACCCCAGCAATTTCCTCGTTTGATATTTGAATCATTTACAAGTATAACCTAAATAAAACCATTTCTAACACTTAGATTTTTCTTATTACTGATAGAGTCTTGGAAGGTTGAGAGAAAATTTCAGGGGAAGCATATCTACCTTTGGAAGTGAGGGAATAAACCATGTTCCTCCCTTTAGTCCCCACAAAGTTCCCACCACCTTCTCTTAAATCATGGAGGTTCTACAGCTATGTCACTGTAAGAATTGATAAGGCATTTAATTAAACCTTTTCCCTTGTAAAGATGCAATACCAGCAGCTCAAGAAACCATTGTATCAGTTTTCAGATAATATGCTGGTGTGCATAAGTATTTAATTTAACAGTGACCTCAAGCAGGTCCTCTAACTATGATGTAGATTTTCCAATTAATGAAGAAAAAATTGCAAGTTTTGTTTGCAAAACTGTTTTATTCTCTTGTGATTAATTTTGAGGAAACTGTTATGGTCTGCTCTGTTTGCAACTTGTGCAGTATTTCACAATCCTAAAGTTCACAGCCCTTGGTTTGGTGGTGGGGATGTGGTTTGGGTGGTTCTGATTACTTTTCCTAAACAACCCTGGGATCTCCTTCCCTGTGATTTGGTTTAAGAGACTTAAATACTATCTCTGCACACTTGCCTGTGGGAAATGTCAAATGGGGTTCAAAGTGCTTTATGAACACTGTGCTTTACAGACCTTACTACTAATAATCTCTAGCTTTACTTTTAGGACTTAACAACCAAAAATGCACTTGAATCCTAATGCAAAGAAAATCTGACTCTTAATTCAGAAAAAGATTCATTTCCAGGTCCAATGTTTGGTTGTAAAGAGAAGTTCAGAAATAGCTGGCAGCTCGTGCTCTTAGGCCACTGGCACTGCCAGCCCAGCTGGCTTCATCTGATGTGCCTGCGCCAACTTCCTGAGTGGAGGAAACATAAATAACCCTGCACCATTCTATTAAATCAAAGCACTTCCATTCCTATCCTCCCTTTTTTTTTTCCTTAGTTCTTTCACAATAGCACTTGATACCCTACACTGACACCACATCCCCTGAAAAAACCACAGTGGGAAATTTTAAGAAAATGTATTTAGCAGTTTTGTTGAAGCCAATATACGCTTATGGAAAACATCACCAGATTAAGCATTTCTTGCCATTAAGATTGAGCATCCATAAGTTGGTCATAAATTGTGTGGTCCTACTTGAAACAGAAAGGCAATAAACTCTACATTTCAGCATCCTGCTGTATCATTGCACCATTTTGAATACAAGCTGTTCTAGTCACAAAGGACACATTTATTTTCTTGAAGCCAGAGACACAGATGGTATAAACTGGAGTACCACTCCCGATTTCAAATAAAAAGCAGTGATTTATAAGTGCTGAGGATTTGGTCTAAAGGTCAAGATATTTCTCTGGCTTAGAAAGCTCTGTTCACGGGAGTGGGGAAAATCAATGGCACTTAAAACTGAGAACCTATTATCATTATCCACATCCTTAAGTGCAGAAAATGTTCCCGTGCTTATTTACAATATAGTGAACTGGGTGCCAGAAAGTGGATTTAAGGCATTTTTCACCCTCTATATTTGACAACTTTCAGACATCTCACATCTTACTGTATGTTAAACCTAAAGAGAAAGCCTTTTCCATTTCTTTACCTGGAACCATCTTTTACTTGAAATATAACAGAAAGAGAATAACTTTATCTCTTTTTCACTCCTTACAAGTTTATTTCTTCTTCAGAAAAATAAATTTTATCAAGCAGTCAAGTAATATAAACAGAAGGAATAAATAAATCTGTAGACATCAGTCAGAGACAGCAGCTGTTTCCAGAAAAACCTGAGCAATTATTTATGAAATTATGTCTTCTTGAATGCTTCTGCATACCCTTGGAATCCCGAGAGGGCTGGTTTCCTGATGAGCCTAAATTGCTGAATTAGAAGATGAGACAATGCCATGGTACCAATTAGCAAAAGTATTGCATATTGTCTCAAAATGCTTGTTTTCTGTTTTAATAACTGCATGTAACAAAGACATTCCTTTATCCTAAGCATGGAGGAACATCCCACCATCAATGACTTGGATGACTTTATGCCCTTAAAATGGCCATACTCCCTTTTGTGTGAGAGCAGCAAGACAGTAAATACACAGCATATATTTCAATCAAGGAACAGGTGTCCATTGATTTATCCATTAGAAACAAGTTCTTAATCCTGACATTACCCTTGATGCTGAGAAAGTATGTAATCACTGTCCTGCAAAGCAAAATAGGGCAGTGATGGTGGAGCTGTGGCATGGAATTATCATGCTGGAATGTGCAAGTTGCCACAGGGCTGCAGTGGGTTCTTCCACACTTTTCCCCTTTGCACCTTTGCTTTGCAGCTCACTGCCTCCCCTTTAGACTAGAGCCCAGGTGAAATGATGTTTTCCTGTCTTTTGTGGGCTTAGCTGAAAGACCTTACTGACACATTATGATTTTTCTTTCCAATTATTGTCTGTGATTGCTAATTGGGGAACACATGTCAGCTTCAAGAAGAGTCTCCATCTGGCTGGATTAGCTGATCAAGCCCAAAACACTTAGTGCAGTGCACACCTTCCTTTGCTAGGGGTCTCAGGACTACTGTGGAAGGACAACAGCAGGCATGGCTGAAGCAGCACTCAAGACCACTGAACTGCAAAGTGAATCGTTTTTTTCCTCAGAAATTTGGCTCCAGAAGGATGCTGACCATAGCTGGTCATCCCCCCATGTGTACACTTCAGGGATTTTCAGCTCTGTCCCACAGCATGGCACAGCCCCCAGCAGAACCTGTCCCTTAGGGGAGGACAGAGCTCTCCAGGTGACCCCCGGCAGATCATCACCTTTGTGGGCGCAGGTTTCCACAGTTCTTGCCCCAGGTATGCTCTCACAAGGAGCACCTGCAGAAAGTGTTTCTGATGCTGCAACTCCTTGGCTTGCTGATATCTTGGTAGGTTGGAATAGATGTAGCAAGGTAGGCTTCTAGGGGTTTGACTAAATGGCATTAACTGAGGTAAGATCATGTCCTTCTAGGGGTCGACAAGTGTCATTCTCTTCAGAGCTGGTACTCTCTTTGCCTTTTCCTCTGGCACTTTTCCCTGCTCCCATGAAGTGTTTGTTTTCAGACCTACTTTGAGGACTGTCAAATGAGAAGTGACTGTTTTGATCCCCTCATTTAATCCCACATGTATCATGGCTCATCAGATTACAAAATCTTACTATTATGGAAATGGATGCTTCTTCAGTGATGGACAAATCAGTACACCTCTGGCTCAAAGGTCCAGGAATAACTGAAAAGCTGTAGCTGTCTCATTAGATTGAATATAGCATTCATACTGCATAGAATCAGTTGCTACAATGCAGGAAAAGGAAGAGAGAATTAGGCTGACATCCCTTTGGTTAAAAGTATGGAAAAATATGAACCTAGAGGTTACAAATGAGGTAGGCATTCAAATAGTCTCTAATGTTAAAAGTAGTGTAGCGGTACAGCTGTGCAGTACTTGAGCAATGGATGTAATGAAGTATCTGTAATGGTTTTTATGGCTAGCCTCATCTTGCAGGAAAGCTTTTCCTCTTCAGGACAAGAGAGGCTGTGCAGGTATACAAATGAGAAGGCATGCACACAATGCCATCCCAATCCCACCCTGCTTCGGCCAACGTTTTTCATTCTAACTCTGTTAGAAATACATCAGCTGAAATCCTGCCTTGTGCCACTCATTCCAGACTTAATGCATGAAGATAGAGGTTAAATTCATGTGGGGTCAATTTTCACTTGATGCATCTCCCAAACTCTGTTCTCCATCACACTGTTCTATCTAACAAGGAGACCAAAGCTGACTGAGAAACACAGAATGACCTGGATTTAAGGGACCTTAAAAATCATCTAGTTTCAACCTCCCTGCCACAGGCAGAGATGCCATTCACTAGATCACATTGCTCAGGGCCCCATCCAATCTGGCCTTGGACCTTCCAGGAATGGGACATATAATACTTCTCTGGGATTTCTAGTTTTCTGAAAATCAGCAGCATTAAAAAAAAAAAATTAAAAAAAAAAAATTTTACTCTAGGTCTCAGCTGTCTGAAGTTAGCCTAAACTCCTGAACTACTTCAGAATTCCTCCTCTCCTCACACTATTTAATATGTTTAGATTCTTAATTCAGTACCAGCCAGGAACAGGAAATGTTAATAATTACCCCAATTTTATATAACTGATTTTTCAAAGTAGCATGTTGACGAATTTCCTCCCTTTATGTGACTAGAAGCTGAAGAGTGAGACTCCACGTAGGCAAATGCCAAAGCAGCTCTGAAGCCCTGCAGAGCAGCTTAGGAAAACAAAAACCTGAGCTGCATCACTTGTTCTGATCTCACACCTTGTGCTCATCCAGAGTCAGAGCACACAGCTGAGGTCACAGCTCTCGTGCAGTTCATTAGGGTGAATGTTTACAATAACCACTTGAAACTGGCACGAAGCTCCCAGGAAACTGTGAGGAAACAGAAGCTTTAAGCAATGGGAACAATCAATATAGAGAAAGGCTAGTGCTGACAAGGATTTACAGGACCATCTCACAAAGGAAGCCTTGGAGGCACACACAGCATGAAAGCCAGTGCAGATGCACAGCAGCCTCTGTCTGCCCTGCTCTGTAGGATGTGGCACTGCCTTCAGGCACATGACTCCAGTGCTAGTTCCTCATGGAGTACACAGTGTTTCTATGGTGCAGAAATGACAGAAGCAGCAAATACAGCTCCAGAAAAGCTCCAGACCATTCCCTTCCTCTCCCTCCATACATCCCTCTTTACTGAGGGACACGGGTGACACAGACACTCAGGGTGACACTGACAACAAAGGGACTGTGTGCTTCCACACAGCTGGATCAAGTGGCTATACTTCAACACCTTCCAGCTGCTTCAGAAAAGGGCACAGTCCAGCAGCCCAAGTGCTAGTACTCTTTAAATAGTTTCCCTCTAACTCTGAGGATTGACATTGCATTTCACAGGGGTCTGCCAAGTGTTAAGGCACATTGCCATGTTAGACCACACAAACACTGAAAGGATTAAGGAACAGTCAGTGACAATTAATAATATTTATCTTTTCCACTCTTTCACATTCTTCATGTTCTACACCTTTCTTCAGTTTTCTGTAGGGTAGTCTCCATCTTTTTGCATTTTTTTCATAATGTTCCACCAATTTTTTTTCCATTTCTGATTTGGCCTTACAATTTACTTTTCTTTGTTATTTTCTCCCCCACTTTCATAATCCTCTGTAATACATTTTTAAATTTTTAAAAGCATACAAAAGGGTTTTTTAGAAAACAGGACAATAAGGATCAAGGTTTCCTTAACATATCAGATGAGTAGCCCAGCCTCCCCTGTCTATCACCATGTAAACGTGGCAGTCTGGTCAAACGCTGTGTTCAAATCTCATAACTTAGATTCTTTATGGTGGGTCATTTCAATGTAGAATTGAAAGACATAAAATGCCAGATCTGTATGTGTCTTCTACCTCTGCAATATCTGAACACAAACCTGATTCTTGCTCAGGGCAGTAATCCCATGGGATAAAGTCATACTGTAAATACCAGACAAATTACAATCGGATTAGATGGGCAGTCTGTTCATTTACTCAACACAGCTGTACTCCAGAGTCTTTTCACCACTGGTGTCTATTTATAACATGAATGTATTTTTCTTAAATAAATGAACACAATTTCAATTTCATATCTTTCTTGTTCTTAGTATTTGTGGCCAATAAGGAACAGATTTCTACTTCCTAAGGAGCAAAAAGAGTGCTCCTTGAGAGGCCAACAAGGCTGCTCTTGGTACAGATCTGCAGGGCAAGATTTAGTTTAAATTTATCAGTCCTTTGAAAATTTTGCGTTGACTTTCAGTCAAGCAGAATTTCAGAATACAGCAAACATATTCTGGAGATAGGTGTGAGACAGCAGCACAGATATGCTGAAATTTCCCAGACTTGCAATATTCACAGCAGGAATTTCTCCAGGTTCCAAATTTGCTTACACTGGTGAGAATACAAACCTCACTGAGTAGAACTAGTGTAGCATGGGATTTACAGGGGATTTCTGCTCACTTATGAATAAGAAGCATATTTAATATGTTTGGTATTACCTGCCAAATCTTCCTAGCATTTCACTGAAATTATTTATAAATGTCACATCACATCCCTCATAATTGTTCCCAATTACAAGAATCATCTTGCCTTTTAGATACAAACTTGCTTCCATCCAGCACACAAATCTGGTGTTAGTGTAGTTTTACTACTGTAATCAATTAATGAAACCCTACTAAAACATGGAGCTGAGACTTTCATAAAACAGGATTAATGACTACAGGCCATGAAAATACTAAAGGCAAATTAAGCAAACTCCTGCACCAACCAGTAGCCTCAGTACCTTGCTAACTCTACTCTGACCCTAACCTTCTGATTGCAGAGTTGTTATTCCTGATGTGCACAGAGATAAATAATAATACCAAGTCTGGAGAAGTGGAGCCAGTGAGTCAGGAGGGATGAGTTGTAGGCCAACCTAACCCATTGCCACCAAACTTCTCCATTCTTACACACAGGCATGTCCTCACTCAGCTGCAGAGGTGAGGCAGACAACTCTGCCCGTGGAAACCCGGAGGGTGTGTCCTGCTGAGCATCCTGAGCATGCCCCAAAGTGCTGTGACCACACTGTGATGGGTGACATAACAGAGTGGCACAAACACAACCAGAAACACAGTGTGGAATTCACTTCACTTCTGTAGTGATACAGCAGCCTGGAAACCAGAACACTCTCTTTTATCAGGTATAAACCAGTGCAGTTTATCATACACAGAGCTGTCAATAGCTATAATAGTACCTACACAAACATGAGATCAGCTGCTCTCCAAAGACAGCCTTTTCATTAGGCAGGTGTCAACAATTCAAAGTCATAAACAGATTTTACTGGAGGGGGGGAGGAAGCATCCCCACCCCAATATGCTTTGCACTGAGACAGGAGGTGTTAGAACGACCTTCCTCTGCAGGACACCCACTGAACAGGAACATTTTTGCAAGAGAAATACTGATGCCTGGTTCTGCTTTCACACATGTGACTCCCGTTGATTTCAAAAGGAGTTTCCATATTTCACTAGCTCAGAAGTACATGGTGTACATGGTGCAAACCTGAATGCATATAGAACATTGATTTTATGACACAGCATATGACAAGTGAATATTGGCTTAAGGTTTTCCTGCACAGCCTCCTTCTGTGCATTTCTTCCTGTGTGGGTTTATAGGTTATGTGCACTATAGGTTATGCTGGTTTTCAGATCAATTCACAGTACAACCTTCCAACCAGTCACACCAGTCCAGCTGAAAGAGATATTCCATGGCACAGCATGGAAGGAGAGGAATGGTTTACACAGAATCACAGAATTGTTCAGGCTGGAAAAGCCTTCCAAGATCATCAACCTTAACCTTTGCCCCAAGGTTAACCAAGGTCAAGCTGGTACCTCTGCTTGTCACCACATTTTCCAGGATTTCTGGCCAAGTTAAGGACAATCAGTGGATCTCTGCAAATAACCCTCAACAGCTACTGTTTGGTTATTGTGCTAAAAGCTGCTCACTGTCTTAGCATCCATCAAGAAAGGCAGGATGTGACAAGATTGGAACATCCCGACTGAGATGGAACCTTACAGTTGTGGAAAAATTAATGAGAACTGACTCTTTTGGTCTTTTTGCAAGACCAAGCCATGAATTGTACTTCTAAGTTCAGTATGCATACTTAGAAACCTTAGAAATATAACAAGGTGAAGACTGAAGCAATTTTAGCAATTATAATTTTTCTTTTCCTTACAGGAAATTTCTATAAGGAATTCAGAATTCTGAGTTATTTCATTTTTGCAAGCATTTGATTTAGTAAAGTACGGTAGCAGATACTATTATACAAAGATGAAGAAAAATTACATCAAGGACTTACTTTCTGCAGGTTCCTTAGATCTTCTGCCACTGGAGGATTTCCTCAGGAGACTTCTTCCTGAGGTGAAGAGGCTGGTTAGCTCCTCCAGAGGACTGGTGGGTGTCCGAGAGCGGGAGCTGCTCTGAGATGTTGACCCGTAGGTGCTGACTGACACACTGACCATCTTCCCTCCTTCTTGCAATGTGTTTCTGGCTGTAGAATGAGGCACTGATGGAGAGCTTCTTGAGAGACTTCCTGAATGTACAGAGTCATAAGGTGGAGGTCTTTTGAGGCTTAAGGGGGTAAGAGACCTACCCATACTGACAGGAGAAGGTGAGGCAGAGTGACTTTTAGGATAACCGTGTGGAGACTGCGTTCTGTATAAGGTAGAAGGATGAGGAGGTGAGGAGGTGTGCCCAGGGGTGCTAGTTCCATGAGATACTGTCTGGTCTTTCTCCAGTTTTTGATGGCCTGGTGTATGAGGTGGCAGTGAAGATGGAGAAGCTCCAGCTTGCTGTTTGATGTAAGACACATTTTCTAGGACGGGAAGCTTTGTGACCTCTAGTGGAGTTAGAGGAGACTCGTCAGAATTCGGGGAACACTGCACTGGTGCTGGTGGGAACACCAGCAGTGGAGGTCTGTGAGAAAGCAGGTTTGGAAATGGTGGGGGTATGTCACAAAGCAAGCCCTTGGGAGTAGATGGCACTGAAGACTTGGTGAAATCTAGGTCAGGCACTGTGGGAGTAGCACACTGAGAAGAACAAGTGTGATGGTCATATTCACATTGACATTTTGAGTCTTGGCCTACATCATCAAATATAGGGTATTTCATCTCCTCATAGACCGCTTCGCTTTGGTCATCCTCATCTTTTTTGAAGTCTCTGAGAATATTCCCAACCATTTCAATATAAACAGGCTCCTCTTCCTCTGTGTCTGGAGCAGGACTGCTGACCTGTGAGAGCGAGGCATCCCTAGTGAGGGTTGCCTTCATAGGGCCATGCTTTTTGATATATGTTTCATCAAAAGATGTGCTTAGCTGAGTGTTTGGGTTTCGTTTCGGCTTAGGAGGTGGAATCTTCTTTGTGTACTCATCACTGTGAGGTCTTGGTTTGGCTGACACTGAAAACAGAACGGAACATAAACTCATCAGAAGCCTGTAACACACCTTGTCAACCATAGTGTCTCTGTTACAGTGTCACAATTCTGGTATGGATTTCCTGGGACCAGCTTGTTGCTGGTTATCTCTGGTATTACATCAATAGAACACTATAAAAATAACACTCAATTCAAAACACTCCTAGACTTCCCCCAGAATGCTCTGACACTCCAGGATTAAGTAACTAGTGAGCACTTCCCTTCCTCCGAGACATCTGTTCTTTCCCAAACTCTTTGGGACAGGGGACTTTCCATTTTTAAATATTCTGCTTTTCAAATATCACTGTGGGATTTAAAAGACCCAAAGAGTTGCCAACGACATAACACTAAATATCAAAATGAACTCCTTTTGGCTCCAAGAGAACAGTTAAGGTCCTGGACAGTCATATTGGAATGACAGTGAGGTAACCCTGCAGTGACAAAGTGATGAATCAAGACCTTTTTATTTATAGTAACTTCTTGCATAAAGCACCACAATTGTGTCAGCACTAACAGAGAAGGAAAATATTCATACACAAACTGTAAAACCTGCTGTTGAGATAATTCTAGTGATTTATCTGGACTCTATTAGGTTGTTAGATTCTAGTGAATCTCTTAATGAGATTTCTGTGAAGTCAAGAAATAACAAAGTATCTCACAGAATTGGATCCTTTCTACACTGGTTACTTATAGAAACCTTGTCTTTGAAATTATAAATTAAAGCATTGTGATGAAATGCATTTGAAATGAGAGGTCAAGGGTTTCTTGGAAATTATCCTTTATGAATTAAACAATAAGAAAACTCATGCAACTGCATTTTGTTCACTTTGCATAAAGAGCTAATAAAACATCTCATTAAATGTTAGGGTTAATAAAATGCCTCATTAAATGTTTAAGTGAAGTTAGCTTTTGTCCTAAGCAGACTCAACAAACTTGTTCAGAAACAAAATTTATCACAGACACTAAAACTAGTGTATGTTTCTAGAAGGGAATTGATACCTCACTGGTAAGTTCCCCAGTTCAAACAAACAAACACAGAGAACTAAACTAGTGGCCAGGTTAGAATGGCAGCTTTCCTGCCTTTCCAAATTTTGTTGCTCCTTGTAATTCACTACTGCATATCTGCTAGTTTGAACTCAATGCTCTGAGAAATTTCCTTCTGCTGACCCATCAGCAAACAGCCAGCAAATGTCTGATGCTAACCCAGGCAGGCAGCACTCACAGAGTTGAAACCTCTCTTTTAGAAACAGCCATGAGCACGTTCCTGAAGCCAGCAGTGAGGCAGTGCTCTGCCAGCTCAAAGACAGAATTCTGAGTCTGGAGGATGCTGGCTCAGAGCTGGATTAAAGCACCTGCATTAAAGCACCTTACTAACGTGGTTTGGTCACTAACAGAGGAAGATTCAAACAGTGTTATCACTTTGTCACACTCATGCTTTGATCTGCTAACTAACTTCTGTTCGATTCAAACAAGGTGTAGCAGTAAAGGCAGATGATAAACAAGTTTAGTTCAGGAATAAGGAGCTGTGAATGTGTACACATACAAAGTAATGAGACCACTCTTTGTTAGTAGCATTTGTTTTAGCTTAACACATAACTAAGGTACAACAAAGCAAAAAGGAAAAGAAATCTTGCCAGAATTAAAAGGAACAAAAAAGACTCAAAAATTATATTATACTTTCATGATGGTTCCAATTAATGTGTTCCACTTTGCAGCAGGCTAGGGACATGCAAAAGCTACCACAGATAAGAGTATTTGGTAGCTTGATAGTTTTTCACTATGTGGATATATCCTAATGCATTTTAAATTTGTCTTTTTAATTAACCCAAATTAATTTTCTTGAATGTATTAGGCTAGACTTTTGGGAATAAGATGTAGGCTACCAGAATCATTTGGGCTTTGCAGAAAATATTACTTGTGATGCATTTGACAATACTGGCAGATTTTTCTTGCCTGCTTCCAGCTAAATTTCTATTTCATTTCTGTTTAGTGTCTTATTTGTATATTATGTTTTTATATATTCTACTAGCATAAACTTGATCTCAGTCCTCTCTGCAACCTCTGTTAATCTGATTTACAGCCCTGTCAAAAGCAATCTTATTCAGATTGCTGTCATTAAATTGAAGAGACAGTCAATGAAACTGGCACAAACTGCCTGATTGTTTGTGAACATGTTGTACATGACCTGAACTCTACTTCAGGTACATTTGAAAATCCTGTATTTTGTAAACACAGGCTTCTCACAGTCTTCAGTTCCCTGTGCATCACACTGCTATCACTAATAGATACCTGAGAAAGGAACATTTCCAGCTCCTCTGCTTCCCCAGATCCCTGTTCCCAGCGCTGCCTTTTACATCTTCTGTGCCACAGGTGTCATGCTGAGAATGGCTCTGTCTTACAGACAGAACCCCACTCTTTGATGTCTTTATCTGGATGGATGTTAATGATTACAAAATAATCAAAAGCTGAGTTACTCTTGTGCTGTGCTCATTCAAGGCTAATGTTAACTGGTATTTTTCCTAAAACCACTCAATAGTGGTCAAAAGTACTGTGTTTTTAAATTGCTAGAAAAAGCATATTCTCCTCTTCCCTTTCCATTTTCACAATTTTTATCCAGCTGAAGAGGTTCTACTACACTGTCTAAACCTGTCCTTGGCTGTTGGAGTACCCTTATACAACATCCACAGGTTATTACATTACAAATGAGGAAATGAGAAATGTCAAGGAAAAACAATTGACATTCTGCCATCCAGTCTTGTATTTTTGCATGGGTTGAAATTAAGTACCACAATGACACACAGAGCCTCATCTGCCATTGCATGATATGTAGCACTAGCCTAGAATATATTGGTGACATTATCAACAAAAAGGTCAAATGACCCAGTTCTGCTGTATGAGACAGGGTAAAACATGACAAGGTGATTTACTTTCCATTTGCTACTTAAAGAATTTTCCTCTGCTGTAGTTTCTTTTTTTTTAACTAAACCATCTATTTCCAGGGTGTGTTACTGAGATCTTTTCCCCTTCATGACAAATTGGGCTTTTCAAACTAAAATTTTAAACTAAATTGTTTAAATATTTTACAAACCTTGAAAGTTACCTCCTATATGGTCCTTAGAGCATGAACATTTGCTGTTATAAGACTCACTAGAGAAAATACACAGGTGAATGGATAGACTTAATAACAAAGAAAGCTTTTTATCATTACTAGGAACAGAGGAACTGTTCAAACCCACTAGGAACTCCCTCAGGTGTAGTAGGACATTCAGGAGGCAAACTGAATTATCTTTAAGAAGTCTGTGGTGCAAGACACTTAAATTTATTTAACAACAATTTCTACTCAAACACAGCTCCCTGGCAAGGGCTGAATTCTACAGCACAACTGTAAATGGAATATGAACCATGAACTACTGCTCCAGCCCAGAACAACAGAGAAAAGTAACAGGAATCCTGCATTAAAGAGAGCTGTGAAAGCCAATGAAAGGAGAAGGAGTATTTGTGCAGTTCCGGTGTTACCAGCATTTGGCAGGGATAGATGTGCATGAATGCAGAAGCCCTGGCAAGATCCCAAACCCGATGAAAGGAAATTATTTGGCAATCTCCAGAGAGGAACAGGCAAGACTGCTGAAAGTACTTGACATTTATCAGGCAGGAAAAGCATTCGGTGCCTGCTGGGAACATAAACTCCTATGAAAAGTGAACCATGCTGGCATATTGGTGACACACATACTGCCATGTTGTCTGCTCTAAACAAGGAGTAATGAAGTGCTTTCCAACATGAATTACTATGTCCTTGATGAAACTGTTGCCTGTAACTTGTGTTGAGACTCTGCCACTTGTGTGCATCAGACACAAGTCCTGATCCAAAGCTGAGTGGAGGAAATGAAAGTGAGAATTGTTTCTTTCCCCACCAGGTGCAGCTTTCCTCAAACACCCATCTCAGAGTGCACCACAAACCTCTTGTGAGTGCTTCTATTACACAGGCACAAGAGAGCACCAGGACTTGGGGAGGTTCAGCACATGGGAGGTGCTCTGGGGATGATGCTCAGCACTTGCTCCATGGTCCTCTGTCCCCACAGGAGCTGCCCTGGGAGTTCTGGATGCTGTGCCAGCCCCTCCTTGTTTGCATCAGAGCCACCTAAACTACCACAGCTGATAACCTGGAGGCACAACAATCCTTGCAAACAATCCTGCTCAGTAGGGCACTCCTTCCAAGCAACTATCTGGCTCTAACAAACTTTAAGGGAAACAAGAAATGCAGCTCTGGTAACTCCAGGTCTCATCTCAAAGCAAGAAGCACAGTGCTTAAAATAGCCTCATGGAAGCCCTACTGTATAAGGAGAATATGACATTTTTGAAATTAGATATTTGTAGTGCAAAGGTTATGCATAGCTTTCAGACATACCCAGATAATCTCCCTTTCATAGTTAATTTTGGAAATAGAGAATGCTTCTCATGTTATCCTTTTGAGGTATATTTTTATTCTTTAAGTAGAGACTGAAATATGAAAATATGTTGTTAGATTGTTGTTTATTATTTGCTCACTGTATAAGGAATGGGTGAAAACATCTAAAAATTAAAATTTATTTTGCTATTTTATATTTTCCTTTGGGTATTTTCCAGTTTTTGCCTTCCACAGACCATTCCAGTGAATTTTTCTGTTCACTGTAACAAACAGAATAAAACCACAAACAGGTAAAGTGCTCCCTTTTAATTTCTACGAGCGGCTATAGAGTCAATGAAGGAATGATCTGGGGCCTTAAAGTTCTTCTATTGGATTTCATTATCTCTGTAGATGAAGTTTGAATAGTCTTAGTGAAACTGATTTTTAAAAGACACAGTTGTCTGAACTGTGCAAAAGATTGGCACTCAGGAGACCTAAGTTTAAATAATCTCTTTTTACAGGCCACAGGGCCTTGCCTGTCATTTTACCTCCTGATACCACCTTTCAATATTTCTCTTCTGCCATATTAGGCTCTAAGGTATTTTACACAAGGGTTTTATTTTAATTTATTTGTTTATATCAAAACTTGCACAGCGATTCCTATCATTGGAAAGCAACAGTAGAGAGCAAAAAAAATTTTATGTAGTTATTGGAGACATGCAGTGATGAACATGCATCTTTTCTTCTCCAAGAAATATTTGAAGGCAAATATTCCTACACTGTGAACAGCCATAAAATATACACACAAAGATGCATCTTAGCAAGTGATTATCGAAACATCATCAACAATTTGAAGTAACATCAGAGAATGCATTTCCCTCAAGAAAAAAAATCTGTCTCTCAAAATAGCATTGCCTCATGGACACAAGGCCCTTCCCTGCAGGTTACCTCCTCCTTTCCTAAAAGATGCTCTAAAAGAAGGGAAGCACATGGGAGGAATAAAAGAACCACCTGATTAATTCAAACAGGTAATAGGTGGTTTCAGCACAATGGTTTCAAACAGCACCTATTTCTTCCCCCTCCTGAATTTATTAGCTCTTACTGGAAATTATTTGGGCATTTAAAGAGGACAAAACCATACTGAAAATGAAAGGACTAAAAGTCAGTGTCATAAAATAATGCTGATGTGCTACTTGCATGTCTCAAGGCTATGATTAAGGACGCTTCCTCAAAAGTATTCAGGTCCCTTTATTTTGGCTACGACTTCTTTTGGCTTTTAAAATGATTGATTTCTGCTCTAATTGAAAGCGGTGGAGAGCTTGTGGCTCTGGGAGTGGTGGTTCAGAATTAAGGATCAGTACAAAAGAGTGCAGAATCTGGGCCTGTAGTCAAACCCAGTTCTGCATTGCTCCAGCAGTACAACCCCTGCAGCTGACAGGCACCATGGCTGGAGACGTTCTGCTCTCAGGTCCAGTGAATGTCTCCTCCTGAATGACCAGCATTATGCTCTCCTATATTTTGAATTTCACATTCTTGTATTTTAAAAGAATGAGTAATTGATGTCCCCTATTTTTCCAGATAATATTGAATAGGCAAAGAAAAAAAAAGGGTATTTGGGAAATAATGACAAATTATTTGCAATCAAGCTGTTCTGTACTATTCACTGAGGCTAAAAGTTTGTCAGATGGCACAGGCCTGGTAAGGCAGAAAAAGCAAGACTTTGGGTGATTAAGGAAAGAATAGTCAATTTGAATCACCCTCCTTTTACAGGAAAACTGATGTGCTGAGTGCAAGTGGAGGCAAATGAAAATCTCACAGTAACTACTTTTAGGTGACTCTCTGGGTACCCATCTAGAAAAATATCCTTCAACTAATATGACCAGACACAAAGGGCCAGATCTCTGGCAATGCATGGGTTTAAGTTATAGAAGTTCCAGAAGAGGCTCTGAGGACAGAGAGGTGGGAGGATTACTGGGGAAAGATCCTCATGCTGCCCACACATGCAATGACTATTTTCAAAGTTCTGGTTCATTCTGAACTCTGCAATATGCAAAACAGGTTTTGCAACCAGTGTTACAGTGACAATAAAAATTTCTGTATCTCTATACAGTCTGGAGGAATTCTAGAGAAAGGCAATTGGTATGGAAATTTCTCTATCACAAGCATCATTAGTGAAGAATGGGGAAACAGAACTAGTGAATCATGCATGCAGACAAATTAATTTACAAAGTCTATGTGCCTGTTTGTTGGTGTCTCTCATGCAGGAACCTGTATAGAGCTGGAGTACTGAGGGGTTAAGATGTTCACAGCAGAGTACAGCAAAACAGTAAAACAGCCACAGAGCAGAAACATCAGTAAAGCCCTTCTAGTTTATAGCACCATTTATGGAGTCTTGACTGTGACTGTGAAAATGAAACCTGAAGAGTTTGCTGGTTTACTGTGAATTAACTGCTACTGCTCTATTCTTATAGCTCCCCACAAACTGACTGCACTTCACACAGAGAACAATGGGTCACACCAGCCCTCCCCAGCCCCCAAATCAGCATTTTTGTTGTGGTACCGTTCTCACAGAGCTGTCACCCTGCACTAGCTGCCCCTTCTGCCTCTCTGCAGCTACCCTGTATCCTTAATTATCTTATTCCTTAAGTATCAGATTCCCTGACTACCCCACAGAAGATGGTGATGCTCTGAGATTCTACAGGCTGTGCCATGGAATGGCTCAAGTGCAGCAGCATTTCTGCTGGCCTTAGAAAGAAAAGGTCTCTCTCCTGTCCAGAAAGGGAAGCTTCTGGTGGCGTGTGAAGAGCTAAGTCCCATCAAGACATGCCTTAGTCACCTGCATCACAAGAGCTTGGTGTGTAGAGGACACCACAACAGCAGAGACCCTTTGAGGGCTGAGCTGCTTCTTCCTGTTCCCTGCTGCCCAAAGGCACTGAAGGCCCCTGTGGCATTATGTGTTGATGCTCCTCCAAACAGAGGCAGACCCCAGTCTGATTGCAGCTCCTGCTTCCCAGGAACAACACTGCTGTCCATTACCGGCTGGGACAGCTGAGGGCAACAACGTGGGAAATCATTTGCTGAACTTTCATGAACTTCTGGGAGAAGGTACAGCACACAGACCCAGTGCTCACAGAGACACTGAATGAAACAAATCTCTGCAAAGCTTCCTGCCTCTGGGGGATTTCTAAAACCAGGACATGCACCCAAATAGTGGACTCCAACATTATTTACAGGAGAAATGATAAAAAAGAAAATCAAGCTAGATTTAGATAAATGCTAAATGAAACAGCAAGTCTAACTCACCTGCTTTATTTATCTAGAAAAATAGCCTGTATTTGCTCACTTGATTTGTTATTTTGGTTCACAAACAACCAGACCAGAAGTCTAGCAATTACTATATGCAAAGACTTGAATAATTTATCCGGAGATATGAGACTCCTCATTTTTCAGATCCACAGCAATGCCTATCTTCTATTTACAGCTAACATAAGTAGGTCAAATGCATTATTTGCTTATATAAGTAACAATCTGTTTGCTGAGCTTCTAAAATAATTGCAGCCCATTAAATCAAACTGGCAGGCCTACCAAGGTGGTACTGTGCAGAATACTGGGCTCGTGGGGACTTCAACATGAGATGTGCTCTGTCCAACTATTCCACAGGCACAGCAGCCCCACAGAGGCTCCTGTGCATCCTTGGTGCCTGCACCAGAGACAAGTAACCAGCAGATTTCAGCAAACCCCTCTGCCCCAGAAGTCCAGTGTGCTCAGTACAGTTCTTTCCTTGAGGCAGTTGTACAAAGCTGCACTGACTGACTGACACATCCAGCAGGTCCTTCCGCCACCACTGAGCTCACATCTCAAAACAAAGCACAAGGCCGATGGCCAGGGTCAGATGAGTCACCACAGCAGGAGCAGCAGAAAGCAAATGAGCCACAATGAACAGGAGTTCAGTGAAAGGGGCACTCTTTCCTTTATCAAAAGGCCACAAGGTGACACTGTAGAAGCAGTTCCTGTAAGTTGTCACTGAACATTTTTGGGTGAATATGGTGACAACTGAAGTGGACAGAACACTGCCTGAGCAGCTCACAGGCAGGCAGCAGTGCCTGGAAATGTAACAGCAGCGGCACTATGGTCAGAGGCTGAGTGGTATGAAATACTCTCTGTAATCTGCTTGAGGAAAAATGCCTCCCAGCTATTAATTTTACTTCCATCTCCATAAGGGTGACTCCTCTCTTAACTCTAAATAAAATGTTGACAAAATTACAGACAAGCCACACGTTATCATCTGCCTCACACCCAAGGCTTCTCTGTGTGCCTGGCATCTATCATTCCATCCTGCATTTATTTGAAAATAGTGTAGTGAAACTAGTAGAGCCTGTAATAGTGTTGATCTACAAGGGTCAAGCAGCTGGGCCTAATCCCCATAAATTCACCTGGTATGACTGCAGTGGATAGTGTCATTTTGACAGAGTTTTGGGCAGTTCCAAACAAGCTTTAGAAGCATCTCCTGTTTCAAATGTCAGGCTTGACCTCATTGTTCCAGCTGAGAAGCAAGATGGAGAATGAAAAGGCAAAGATGGAGCAGAGAAAGGAAGGGGAAAGCAGAAGTTATTGCTATAACCGAGTGTTTATAGCCTGTTTCATTTTGTTGTTTGTCAGAAGTGAAGCTCTTTGCAGGAATTCATGCCCACCACCAAGGCACAGTCTATGGCAGAGCACAGCTCAGAACAGCCTGAGCTCTGTGGGGGTTGTTACACTCCATTGCCTGGGACTGTCTGTTCTGTAAACCCCTGGCATTCCGCATTTCAGAGCTGCACCATAAAGGCAGCTCAGATTTTGCCATCCTTACTCACCCTCTGCAGCACCAGTGATACCCACAGCAGGCTAGGAAAGGGAACTCGAGCAGTTCCTACACTGAGTGGCTGCTTGAAGTATTGGCTTCCACAGTGGCTGCCCTGAGTTCACAAATTAAACCCTGCCAGGTGTGGGGAATTTCAAATTAGCAAGGACAGTGTTTTTAACATATTCCCTTCACTCGAAATCTTCTTTCTACAGTGCTGCTCACAAAAGCAGTGTCCCATCAGCTCAAGCTTTCAATGTGACCACAAACATTCTCATCATAAACTGATTGCAATTACCTCACTAAACAAAGCTTTTACCACTATCTGTGTGTTACAAAGGAGGAATCTGTGACACTGAGAGACAAGTGAAATGCTCAAGGTCATCTGAGCCAGTGGTTATTCCTCCACTTACACCCCTGGGAGACAATGCTTAGTATTATTTTACAGAAGTCTCCTTTTGGCTTAACATTTACTGACATGCAAGCATGCATTTGCAGAACTGGGATCATATGGCAATGAGTCACTGCAGATATTTTGCCACACCACCAGTAAAAATTATTTCACCTTTAACAGAAAATAACAATTTCAGAATCATAGAACATTTCAGGTTTTCATGCTTTTGCTTGCTTTTACTAATTATGAAAATAAGTAGGCTAGACATATTATCAAGTTTTGCATCCACACTAGTCCTACAGCCTCAAGTTTGTGCTTGGCACACTTTGGTATGTTTGCTTTTTTGGTTGTGTTTTTTTTTTTCTTTTAATCAAAAGGTTGCTTACCATCCTATTCACCAAAATTCAAATGTTAAGAGACTTCCATTGTCAGAAACAAAATCCTAACATCATTGAAACTGAGACTTCTGGCATCATCTCAGTGATTCTAAGGCAAGGTTTATAGCCAGTCCATCTTTTGGTACTCTACCAAGAGGAAATAGGAGAGAGCTCCATTTGCAGTCATGCATGGAGGGGAGAATGCCAGAAATCTCCTTAATCCCACAAAGCACTGTTAGGGCCAACAACACAAAGGCAATACCACTGGTTTTTCCAGGCATGTTCATGCTCAGAGAGTCCTGTACTTGTAGTATTGGTTTTAGCACTAAGCATAAGGGGAGCTACAATTCTTCAATCATTATATGCAGGAGGGCTGTGAATTTGAAGGTAGAGTATTCTTTAGGAATATCTCTGAGAAATTATGGGAGCCATGGCAAATATTATACCACTGTACTGGAAATGGATATTAAGCTCTTGTGGATGTCAAGGACACCATGCTCCAACTTTTTACTGCCCACTTCTAAGCCTTTCCCCACCCTGAACTAGCAGCCAGCTACAAACCACCTCAGGCTTTGGGATATGAACTTCTCGTTTGACATGCCAACAGTTTAAAGTTACAGTCACTCAAACCAGCACTAAAATGATGGGTGCACTGTTTTATATTTTCCCCTCTTGCATCTGTGAGAAGCCCAGGCTGGTACAGGGTGACCTCCAGGCAAGCTGATGGCAGTGCAAGGAGGGAGCTGTGCTCTGTGGAGCTGTCAGGGCCGTGCACATTACCCCAGCACAGCAGCATTCACACACGGACAGACGGACAGACAAGCATGAAGTGCCAAACACACTTGCAGCATGTCAGGCATATGTTGCCTGATGTCATCCAGCATTAAGCCAAGTGGAAAGGATGAAAGCAGCAAACCAGTGCACCAACCAAGACTGGTATATTCAAACAGTCATTAGAAAGAAAGTACCAATGAAACAGAGGCTGGCCATGACAGGATCTCACCTGGAGCTAGATGTGAATCTCTTGGCGTGTGATTCTGCAAGTACTGTGCATTCCCAGTAAAGCCAATGTGAGTGCAGGGGGCACAAAATGTTTTAAGAGCTCAGTCATGCTTCACTCCATGAGGATTTGTCTCATTTGGTTGTTAAAGTGAGAAGAGAATTAGGGCACCAGTTAAAAATAAGGTAAGCCAAAGAGGTAGAAAACCAATGTACTTGCTGTGTAATAAAAAGTGCAGCTATTCTGTGGCTTTTGTCTTTAATTCCAAATTATTTTTCCTAGACACATCTATTATCACAGACCAGCTCTGAGAGTAAACAGGGGCTTTAGGATTTCAGTCTGATCCCTCAAGCCCTTACTCATTTGTCCACAATGCCTTTAACAGAAAAACAGAAAAACATGCCAAAACCCCTATGCAAAACAGAAGTGTAGTGGGAGTATTCTCAGATTGTTATTTTTGCAGTTTCAGAGGCATTTCATTTTACTTAACAATTTGTGATGTGCTGTCAAAACAAGGCAAGAGAATTAACCTGGATTTCTCATCCCCTCCTCTCCTGGCCTTGACTTCAGAGCCCTTCAGTGAAGCAAAATAATGCAAGAATCTAGTATTTCATAGTATTTCAGCTCATAATATTTCAGTATTATGGTCCCCTGAGGTATAAATAAAACAAAAAATGAAATAGAGTCACAAACATGATGACTTACAGTGACCTGCTGACAATGAATAGGTTTATTGATATTATAACCTTGCAGTTACATAGGGTCTGTCTATTGAGACTGCAAATTAACCATGCAGTGAACAAGACCACCCACACTTTAGCCTTCTCCAGAGACTCCCTCTTCAGTCTGGTCCTCCTGGCAGAGATTATTGATTTGGACACCTCAAAGAACACTTGTGAAGTACTTCCAGGAGTGGGTTGGCTCTAAAAGCAGCCCAGTGACTTTCATATGATGTGAAACCCACGCTAATACTCTGTCCTAGATCCCAGGTAACTGCATGAATAAGTGGTTCACATTTCCTTGCCTTGTTGGCTTGTCCAGGGGCTACAGTGACCTGAGCAGTCAGAGGACAGCAGCCTGAGAAAATCCCCCATACACTGTGACTGCATTATGCCCGGCACTGCTCTTAGGTCTGAGATGGTCCAGTTAATCAGGGCAGAATGGTGTAAGGGCAGTTTGGACCTGGCCTTGTGACCAGGCTTATAAATTCTCCTGAGCCCTGGAGCACTGGGGCTCTGCACTGAGAGTGCAGAAAAGCCCACATGCTCACAGCAGGAGTCACAAATGTTTAGCAGAGCTTCCTGGCCTCAGCTGAGGGCAGGCAGCTCCTCCTGGACTGGCTGCATTTGCAGTTAATCTGGTAAATCAGCAAAACACTCCCTGAACTCACATTATTAAGACTTTTCCATTATCAAGAACATCACAGCTTCCATCACTCTTGAGAGCAGAGCAATAGCTGTACTGCAGGGGAGCTGCACACTTCAATTTGGGCTTTTTTAACTCTGGTGCAGAGTCTCAGCAAATGAGCAACATCTTATTGTGAGAAGAGCAAGGAGGAATACATAAAGCAATTTTGTTAAATTAAGAAGAACTAAAAAAAAGTCACCAAGTACACAGGCTAGACTAGCAGAACAGAGCTAAAGTACCAGCTGCCAAGTCCTGGGCACTGTGTGATTCCCAAGTGGGTAACAGAGCTTTGTGTCTTTTACCACTGCCTGGTCTATTTTCTGTTCAATGCTTGCAGCTTCCATTAACATTAATGAGTATGCATATGCGCCTTGAGGGTAAGAACATATTCCCTCTGTGGCTTCAAAACTTGTTTATAAATCCCTCCAAAAATCACATTGTGTTCATTGCTCTGCACAGAAAGCTATTAGAACAGCTATAAGAGCTGCTATGTTAGCTCCCTCCTTTCCCCTTGCCCTTGCTTATCTGAGGGATGAGGAAACAGACCTGGAAAGATGAAGGGCTGAAGAAGGTGATGCAGGGAAGTAAAGAAGCTCTGGAAGCTGCAATCTGAAAACTGACTTGCTGCAGGGAGGGGCAAATTGAAATCTCAGCAAAAGCAGAGAAAACCAAATCCCAAAGCACTGAAAAACTACTCCCACCACCACCACCACCCAAAAAGCAAAGCCTTTGAAAGTCTCTAAGCTATTAAATACTAGAGAACAGAACAAAATCTTTGGCATGTCCTACCTGTTTGAATGCAGGTCAGTGGGAACAAGCTGCTGGGCAGAATCCCAGCACAGTCAGGCCAGTGCTGCCCTCAGCCCTTCTGATCCCCAGGGCAGCAAGGAGGCTGGGAGGGGAAGGGCTGAGCAAAGGGAAAGACATGCCAGGGTTCCATTAGGAGCTGAATGGCTCTAATGCTGCTGAAGGCACCATATCCATCCCCATGGCACCTGGACACACAGGGACACACTTCTCTGGAGTCAGGCATGGCAGTTGAAAGCCAACTCCACCTCACTCTATGGACAACAAGACCTGTGATTTCTGACTTTTCTGCCTCTGACCTTCCCCTGCATCAGTGCCAGCCCTTCTCCCAGCGTGCACAGATTCAAGTTAAGCTCTCTCAAACCTCACAGGCTGCAAGGGATACAGTGCAGCATACAAACAATTATGGGTAAGACAGCATTGAGATCAAGAATCAGGTTAAGGTATGTGGAGGAAAATACCTTGCTCTACACATGGCTCAACAGCAGCTCACATTATATCTCTACAGCTAATGTGAACCAAGCTGCAGCTTCCCACAGGGAAAAACTGTGCTCAAATTGTGCAGGCTGTAGGAAAGAGGAAATGAGCTGTAAAATATACAGTGCACAGTATGCAACCACTGAGGCCTCTCAGCACAATGACCCAGTGCAGCTCAGACAGCACTGGCTGAGGAGCCCCTGCCCAGGGAGGATGCTCTGGAGCTGGAGCTCAGGAGGCAGCTCACCCTTGTGCTGTTCTGCCATGCTGCCCTTCCTGCTCCCAGGCCACATCCCAGCACTGCAGCAGCACTGCAGCCACAGTGACGAGTGGCCCAGGCTGCCAGGGAGCTGATGGCAAGAGCACAGGGCTCTGACAGGCTGCACTGCAGGATGCTGCTCCCCAGAGCTGCCTCCCCGCTCCTCTGCCATAGCTCCTGCCACGGGGTGCAGCAGCACTCATTCCTCAAAGCCACATCCCCAAAACACTGCACTGTGCTGTGTCAGTGTTGGACTGCCATGTCAGCAGGAGCATCTCAAACTGCCCACAGGTCAACCCACCAGAACCCATCTGTCAGTCCCTTTAGACTGGTTAGGTCTGAATAGGGCTCATTAAAGATATTTCTTCCTTTAGTAGGCATGGATGAAAATATCTGGGAATAAGATCTGTCTATAAGGAATGACATGTCATGGTTACCACAGAGGACACTATTTCAAAGTTTAGGTTAAATACATTATTCACTAAGGTAGGAAATAAAAGGAAACCAGCTCTATGTAAACCAGCAAAGTGCTAAATCCCTTTAATCCAAACTCTGCGTAATGAGAGTAACAAAAGTTCAAATTTACAATGAAGAGCCACCAGTCCAGCTGACAGAAAACTGAATTTATGAGAGAGACCGACTGGACTGCAAGCCCAGTTACAATTACTGTAATTGCTTTTCTCCTGAGAAAAAATTTCCTTGCAAGCTGTCCACCCTTAGAAATTGCTGAGCTCACTCCAAGGGCTTAGAAGGCAGCAGCAAGAAGGACATCTTCTTTCCCAAGACACTTGGAAAGAAAACAATAAACAAATTGAGTGGGTTCAAGAGGTAGGTCTCCTGCAAGTATTTTCTCAAATCAGAGGTAAAATTTCCTTTGCTCTAGCAGCAGCAGAATTACAACCATGAATAGAATTCTGAAAATGCTATTCTGAGTTTTAACTGGTATCTGTGTGCATGTTTATATGTACATGCAAGTATATAGAACCTGCTTTCTCATTACACATGTGTATTATGCAGACATAAATTAAATTTTATAATCAAACTATGTATTTCATGTGTATTTTTTATATAATGTAGTACTCCATATGACTAAGCAGAATTGGAATGAAAAATTAACTTTCAAAATGCAGTTTACTTACATCTTTTTGTTTTTATTTGCACTGCAGCAATGATCATATAAAAAAACCCTGCTTGAGGCTGGTTACATCAGCCAATTATACTGTTTTATTACTTCCTTTTTCTGTGAGACTGGGCACTGAAAACAAATCAATTCATTATTCTCCTGCATTTTTGCAATAAAGAGCCTTTCAGGATCAAGATTAGATATGCCTTCTATGCTGAAATGTTATTTTAAATTACCCTTTTCAGTTCCCTTCTCACTTCCAATGTGTGATACATGGGGCACAGCTCCATTTGTTTGCTGTTCCTACCAGAGTTTGAAAACTCTGAAGAAAAGACAACCCACATTTTTAAAAAACTCTTTCTAGAAATCTGTCACAGAGAAGAAATGCATTGGGTGGAAGGCGTTCAGTGGGTGCATATGAGAGGCAGCCAGAAGAGTAAAAAGTGGAATATTAAAGCACAAGAAGGGAAACAACGGGTGGAAACACAGCAAAAAAGATAAAGTCAAGGAGAAGAATGCCTTCAGGCTGGAGAGGGCTCTTCCAGGCAGAGCCAAGGTAGGCTGGGATGAACAAAACTAACCCAAGTGCTGCTGCACAAGACAGGGCCAATATGTGTCACTGCAGCTTCAGGGAAGATTCTCACACTCCCACAAATATGAAAGCCAGAGCACTTACAGGAAAAGTGCACAGAACCAGTGGGGGTGTTACTGCTGCTATTTGTGCTTCAGGAGGAAAAGGTCCTTCCAGCTCATGACCAAATTTATTCTGCCCCTCCTGCAGTGAAGTCAGACATATTCAAATCAATCTAATGTCATGGCAGATATTATTATGGGATAATATTTAATATTTTTAATCAAAAAGAGTATCAAAGTTACTATCTGTTACTGCTTTTATTTGTATAAAGAGGATCACTACCAAAAAGCAAAAAGTAAAAAAAATGAGCAATGAGGCTGTCCCTGGTTGTCTAGAAAATGTAGCTAATTCCTTTTCAAAGTAGCCACCAGATCAGACAATGGACATTATAATCTGAATTATTCTGCACTGCCATGAAACAATTGTGCTGGGAACAACAAAGGAGTTGTGACAAATCCTTTGTAGAGATTCCGTGGTAGTTGATGCAGAAACAATAGGGGTTTTAATCATGATCTCCCATAGTTCCTGGAAAAGGCTGTAGTCATTCAGCCTGCAAATACCACAAGTACATGCAAATGTGTGAGACACATGCATATACAAATATTTGGTTACAATATAGACAACAGTGACTGAAAGTTAAAAATGCCTGTTCTTGGACCTGAGCTTTCAAAGACATCCAAAAGAAAACATGAATACTGTATCCTATGGAATTTCTCACCTGAAATTGGGAAGAGGCAGACTTACAAAATCTTCAATTCAAAGTTTACAACTAGAATGAGAATTGCTACATAGGTAAAAACATAACTAATAGCCCACAAAAAACAAGACCAGTAGAATCAGAGTTGCACAAGATTCTCTGAGCAAAATTTCATATACTAAATTTGCTGGGAATTTATTTTTGAGCAACAATAATAATTTCATATTCAGTAACAAAGCTTGTCTAATATCAATACTGCAGGCAATGAACTTTGGCTTCCATCTGTTCTGCTCCTCTTTAGAGGTTCTCATCAATGTATGACCATAGTTTTTAGATAAACATTCCTATATTAGCCAAATTACTGTGAAAATTCATCAGAAAAAAGTTACCTTGCTGTGCACAGTTGATAACAAAGCCTCTCCTACTGAGAGTAAAGCAGCTTAAAAATTCAGTCTGTTCATCAAAACACGATATTGTAACACCCTTGAGTATATCTGTGCTAAAAAATTGCTCCCTTAAAAAAAACCCAACCCAAAACAAAAGACATGCAATCTGATATTTCTATGTATTAAACTCTTTGGTGAAACCCCAGTATACATAGAAGCAGGGCAGGCATTCTGAACACACAAAACCAACTAAGATTAAAGGGCTTTGTCAATTGAAAACCTCCAGGAACTTCTTCATTTTAGCCTGAAAGTGCCCATTGCTGCTCTACTTGCAAAGCAGCAGAATGAGCATAATACGTGTCATAAATTAAACATCAGAGAGATTCTTAATGTTCCATGAAGGCATTTATTCACACTGAAAAGTAACATTTAGGTATTATCTTTTATGCTGGTGATGGAGTATTACTCATTCATCAGTTCTTTGCAGAGATCTTGCTATGAATATTCAGCTCTTGATGACAATAGTGAGAATCCAAGGCACTCTGCAATACCTGGACTCTGGTGTGGCACCATTGTCATACAGAGGAACCAGAGTGAACAATGCTGCAGTACCACACATGTCACTCATAGCCTCATGTGATGGGATAGATCAAGCTCAACCTGCATGGAGTGGAGGAGGAAAAATGTCTTTGGAAACAGAAATGTCAATGAATTTTGAACTTTGAAATCTGTCAGAAGGGACACGACTACATATTCCTTTCTTGGACTCAAATTTCAGATGGCAGAAGAAGATGAAGGAAAGGAAACAAAATTTTCAGAACTTTTCAGAATGACAATAATGCTGAAGAAAACCTAGTTCTGTGAGGACAAAACCTTCTTAAGGGATCTGCTATGACTCCTGTGAGGCTGGCAAAATACTTGGATGTATTTCAATTATCATTGTTAGTATTGCTACTTCAAATCTGTCAAGTTCTCTTGCTTCTCAGCAAATGAGGAAAAGGGCTGGGATATAGATGTAAAACAGAATCCATTCCTAATCATCCTAGAGATAGTGCTGCAGTCAGCTATTCTGAACAGCACCATGCACTGTGTGACTCAATTCACACTTACAGGAACAGTCATTAAACAAATTAAAAAACATTAAACCCTTTCCTACTACCCTGTGCGCAAAACAAACTTCATGTAGTCTTGGTGATTCTGGTTGGGCAGATTCAGGGAGAAAGAGTGCTAAGAGACATATTAAAGAATTCTAAAAATACTTTAAAATGTATTTTTAAAAAGAAATTTTGAGTAATGTAAGAGCTCCTGACTTTTCCCTCAGAGCTTATCAGACCAAGAAGTTTGTGCCTCTTGATACTAAACTAAAATTTGAAAGACTTTCTGATAAGAGAATTTAAATCTCAAAGTTAAATTGTTTCTGTGTAGCCTTTAGTCCAGTAAAATTGTGGAAAACTGCTTTTGTTAAGGAGAGTTACTTAATGCTTGCATTTGTCATGCTAGTCTGCATAGAGCCGATGTCATGGTCGCTGAAGAAGACAAGATATGGAAGTAATGAAAAATGTCTATGCACAATAACTACCAAGAGCATAAATAAATCCACAGCTTTGCTCAGCACTTCTGTTCAACTTCACAATCATAGACATATGTGCCACCATGATTTACACATTCATTGGCATCTTTGTTATCACTGACAACTTTTTAAAAGCAGATTTGCTTAAAGGGGGTCAGAGCATGAATGTAGCTGGCCACAGCACCAAGCAAAGGGATACACACTAGGAGGAAACATAATGCATCAAATGTCAAACTGATATGTAACACAGCAGTGGGAGACACCAGCACTGATCAAAACCATTTGTCCTTATGGGTTTCTTCCTACAGCTCCCACTGTGAGGCAGAGTCATCCTGATCTCTGTAGGAGAGAGTACTGCTGGTCCTACTGCTGCACAGAATGTATTTACAGCATGGAATAAAGGAAGGAGATGACCCCTACAGCATTAGCTCATCTTTAGCAGTGCAGAGTAAGGAAGCAATATCTTTACTAAAACTATTTGTTAATTCTCTTCTGAATGCTGCTCTGGCTGAAATGTAACTGGGAGGACCAGGAAGAGAAAATGTAGATTCAGACACAAACAGAAGATTTGGGCTATCCATTATATCATCCTGGCTAAAATTTTTACTCTTGGATGATATTTCCTTGCTGTGGAGTTTCAGGGCCATGAGGTATTCTTTTTATTAATTCTGTTCTTCACTTCTTTGTTGAGGAGAGTATTTTCCAGAGCTGTGGTTTGCACCATGCTAATGATATAGTCAGTGGTCCTTGGCTGGTGGGCAGATAACATTGGCTTACAGTCTAACTGACAGCAATCTCTTCCCCCTTCACTCTGAATAAATTCAACTCATTCTCCAGTATACATCCAGACCATGTAAGTGGTGCAGTTCTGTGACAAATGTCAAATGCAAAACTATCCAGAACAGTTGGATAGTTGGTCCAGCATTTAGACATGAGTGGTCTAGGATACCTGTGTTAGCACTGTTACACAAATAGGGAGACATACAGGTAATTCTTAAATGCAACAGGGTAATCTTAAGACCCAACCCCCTTTTCCCCAAAGAATTAGTGTTTACCTTCAGTCCTGTCTGGTAGTTTCCCACTTTTGCTTGTTGTCCCAGTGTTGACAGTTTCAGACGAGGTGCTCAGTTTGGTGTTGGGGTCTCGCTTCGGTTTTGGAGGCGGCTGCTTTCGAGAGCTGCTGCTTTCATCATCAGTTCCTCCAACTGAATGAAGAGACTGGGATCTGACAGTGAAGCCACTGGAGCAGGGGTGTGGCAGTCTGTCCTGAGGAGCAGGCATTGTCATAAATCCCATGCGGAAGTGTTTCCCCACGTAGCTGCCTTCATTTCCTCTTGCTACTTCTCCACCTATGCTGTAAGAGAAATTACAAATTTAAGCAAAAGGTCCTCCTTTGCCTGAACCATATCTAGAACCAGGGTCTCAGCTCTGCCTGTGACAAGCAGATCATGTTTTTAAATTTGAAAACAAGAAATGCTCTTCTCTGGAAAGAAGATGACTACTAGAAAAGTCTATTTTTCAATATGAGCTGCCAACGACTGAGATAAAGATACACTGCTAAGCACTCAGAATTTTACAAAAGAAATCAAGACAGGATTTGTCAGGTATTTCATAGTATTGTAAGTAGAAATTTTCTACAGAACAAATTTCAAACATTGAAAGTCAGAACTGAGTTTTCAGGAGAACAGGAGACTGTGAGTAGGGCAAAGAATAACACTTTAGAAATGCAACAGGGTGTATTGATCCACACTCCCTGAAACTCATCTTTGACTAGGGATGCTCATGTAGCTTGGAAAACAAGGCTCATGGCATCCAATCAATCTTTTCCTTTGAGACTAAAGAATGGTAGAGAAGAAATGTTCTAAAAATTACTTGGCTATAGGAAACTCAACATCACATCAACTCCACATAAATCTGCAACACAAGCAGCTTCAGACTAGTAAATTACAAGTGTAGGAGATGAAAAGGCCATGAACACCAGGTGGGACACCAGGAAGAAAATAACCTCCAGCCATTGACAAACACAGGTAAAGAAGGAGGAAAGTTCAGTTGAAACAAGTGCTACCACACCAAGCACTGCATTTTTCTGTGGGTGGCATGACTGAGAATTTGATATTATTCCTGTTCCACTCATGCTTATCAGTTCTGAAAAACAGCTCTTACTGGTGTTTATACTGCAAACCAACAGCACATTTCAGTTCAGGCAAGTCAGTGACTATGCAAAGAAACTCAGCAACACACACAGGTCAATGTGGGCCTGTTTGCAAGGAGGTTTGAAATGGTACCACTGTGGGCACACAGAAATGTCAGCACAAGAACTGTGAAGCATCAGAAAGATCTAATTAGCTCCTGTTTCCCCTTCACACAGAGTAAAGCTCTAAGCTGGGTAAGTGCTTCTCTGAAAGTTTCTTACTTGGTGTTGCCTTGGTCTGGTGAAGTTTATTTAGTGCTGGAACACACCTTCTTTTTTAAAAGACAAGAACATTTCTCAGAAGTGTGAAGAGTAAGCAAGGCCACCTCATTTCCACCCCATCTTCACTGTAGGTAAAACACAAGCTGTATCTAATTGTCCTCAAACCATCAGACTGGCAATGAGCAATATACAGCTTTGTGCCTAACAAAGCAGAAGCTTTATTTGATTATTACTCTCTCTGCATTTTCATCCCATTTCCTCTCCAAGTGGAGATGCCCACTTTCAAAACTGGTTAACAACAGAACAGGTCTAACTGACCATGTGCCACTTTCCAGGGGCACTAACACCTACCCACATATGCAAATGTGTGCACACATGCCTGCACACACTGGTCCATGCCCATAGCCAAGTTGTTACTAAATCCTAATTGGCATCAATTCCAAAGGGATTTGCAGCCAGAAAGATCAAGAGGTAGAATTCCTTCATTTGAATATTTCTAAAAAACCTGTAGTTAGTTTGAATGATTAACTATGCCTCCACTAATCTTTCATAAATTGTTCTGAAAATAATATAATCCTCTGACACTGGACTACAGAAAGAGCCTGTCATATTATTTAAAGAAGATTACTATCCAAATATGATGAAGAATGCAGGTGGGGAGTCTGCTTCCTTTCTTAAGTCTATTGGGTAATCATGTTTAGCAAGGAAAATTTCAGTTTGCCATGTCTGCAATGTGACAATTCTTAACAGTTTACATTATTTGATTACTGCATTTCCTTCACTGCTGTGTGAAGGTGTTGGAACCATCCTGCCAAAAGCCAGGTTCTTATGGCAAGCTGGATGGACTTGCACAAATCCCCCTGAGGTGATATATTTCACCCTTAGAATACACAGAACTGCATTTATGTGAAGCATGGGGCGTTTTTTGCCAAACTGCTGCATCTTGTATTCCAGAAATTAAAACTTACAAAATGTACTCCTGGTGTCTAAATGCACTGTATCGTGAAATAATTAAATCAAATCCTTCTCCCACCCTTAATTTTCCATTCTTTACTTAATTTCAACATAGATGAAACCCTCACCTGCTTCCTACACTTTCTTCAGAGCAAAGAGCCTACAGCCAGGTGAGAGAGAGGTTGTGGGTATAAATGGGAACAGAATTTGTTGCTGTTCAGCGTCACAGCTGGAATAGATCTGATCTGGCTTTCCTACACCCTCTGTTCAGCGACCAGGCAAAACCAGTACAGCACCATTTCCCTGTTTTCAGCCACATTTAAAGGAGTATCCGTTTGTCTTTGAATGCAGGAGCCAACACTTAGCTGCTGGTTTAGCTCTGTAAACCACAAGCTGAAGAAGACTAGCCTCCAGTCTTTGGTCCTGGGCCCTGGTCATTGACCAGGTTTACAAAAGGCTTAGGTTTGTTCCCTTCCCTGTTCTCTTAGGCTTGGTCCCTACACTGGTAGCAATCCCCAGGATAGGGCAGTGGGTGTTTCCCAGCTGGCTCTGGCCAGTGCACACCAGCACAACGCACAGTGGGATGATGAATTCACACCTCAGCAAGGCAGACCAAAATCCCCTGTGTGTACAGAAAGGAATAACTCCAAACTCTCACCCAGAGCACAAAACCAAAAGCAGGATGGCAGATTTCAAATATGGCATACCCTGCCCACAGGTAGCAGCATCCTGAAGGTCCATTTGGACTTGTGCAATGCACAGTCTTGCTGTTGTTACATCATGAACCCAGACAGAGTGAAAGGATTTACTGATATACTCCTGCTCACAGCCACAGGAGTTAGCTGGGGCTAGCATGTGTCCCACTTCAGCACAACAAACTGACAAAGATTTACACATAACTTGCTGTGCAGCCATGACTACAGAGACAGTGAGGGAGAAAGGAACTGTGTAGGTCTCACTCTGACAGGTAAGACTCTGTGTACTGATAATGAGTTCTATCTCATTTCAAAATTGTATTATGTGAGTTATGCTACCAGTATTACAGTTTATTAATAGAAGTGGAAATGCAGATTTGGATTATTCCTCTGGGAAGTTTCAATTTGAACTTGGCCAGGATCAAATGCTTCTCTGACAAAGAATTATGTACAGCATTAAATAACTGTTAAAAATGCAAGACAATTGTCTGCAAAGAGAGCCATGATTATATAACAACAAAATTAATCGCATGATCGCTCACGTCAAACACATCAAAGCTGACTTGGTGCTGAAAATGCACTTCACTGTTTGCCCAGGTGTAGTGACTGATGTGCCACGGGTGGAGAAAAGGGTCAAGTGTCAGGCACCTTGAAGAAGATTGCTGTAAACCATCTCTCCCTTCAGAACCACGTTACAGGCCGTGTCCAGCCCCAGCCCAGCAGGTCCCAGGTTACACACCCCATCAATGCTCCCAGGTTACACACTCTCTCCTTAGGTGCACTGCAAGGGAAGCAAGATCCATCCCTCTCCCACACAGTGATGGAATTAAATCATTACAGCAAACACCAAAACACTCAGATCTGTCTTAAACCAGTAACAGCAAGATTTCAGCTTTCATTTCTAAAATATGAACAAGAGATCTGACTGATGGAGCCAATGAGTCTCATTTCATCTCCATACAGGTTTTGTCTGTCAGCTGAGTTTTTGAGGTCAGAACTGGGCTGGCTGCTTCTACAGCAGTGTCAGCCTGCTGGCACAGAGGTCATGGCAGGGCTGCCCACTTCACAGCTCACTTCTGGTGCTCTGCCTGCTCTTTTCCACTGAGCAGATACTGGAGTACTGATGTAACTACAGCACAGAATAATGGAAGAACATCTTTGGAGAATACAGAGGAGAAAGCCTTTTATATTATTCATTTCATTACACATTACAAGAGTGAAAGTTACAGAGGAAGATTAAACATTAGAAAGGAACACAGAAAGTACTCTAAATGCAAACAGCATGGGGAAGGTCCTTGCTTTGCCATGAGTCATAATGTTCCTGTTGACTCTGAACATATTTTCAAGTTGTTAAGTTAGAAAACTAAGGCAAATAAATTTTCATCACATTGATGAAAAATACATGGCAAACAGAAAGGATCCAGAAACGGTCTGCATCAATCAGTGTGGTCTTTTAAGTTTGCATTGTTCCTATTTAATATTGCAAAGAACAATTTTAATTTGCTGTGCAGTTTCATTACTTGGTCCAGACAGAAACTGAATTAATTCCTGGAAAAAAATTAATAGTTGTATGAAAACTTTTGTTTTACTTGGTGTCATTGTTTAACTATAAACAAAATTAGAATTAAATTCCTCAGTGCAGCTGTAAGGAGTAGAAATCTTGGACTGAGACCATAAAGTCAGAATACCCTGGAGATGGATTTTCTTCCTAGCCATCTATCAACTCTTGTTCTTGGTTTTCATGCAAAAATTCTCCTATCAGTTTAAATTTGCACTGGATTATTTTCGTCCCTCCAGCACTAAAAACCACTTCATAGTTCTCCTCATCTTTGTATGGTTTCCTTTTCTCTTCCTGTGCTGCTTTACATGGGATTTTCTGCTTTTTTGGCACAAGTTCAAAAAGAGAGCTACACCTGATTACAAGATTTGACCTCCAAAGCAGGAGGAAGGGGGATTTGCTCTGCTGGGGATGTGTCATCTTTGAAGGTATTTTAATTTCTTTGCTGTGATACATTCCAGTCAGGGACCACAGAAGGTCACCATCCTTTTAAGTGTTGGAATTCCAGGTAGCCAAGAGAAAGAATTTCAAGATCAGCTGCTCGCTCCTCTTGTGCTTGAAGAAGATTTAGCACAGGTACTGGGTCATTTGCTGGCAGAACCTGAGCTGGGAGTCTCTGCAGGCTCCTCTGTGGAAGTGGGGAGAGCTGGGAGTTCCAGGGCAAGTGAAGCACATGGATGGGCAGGCTCCTTCCCTCCGGAGAGCTGCAAGCCCACGCAGAGCTAATCCCCCCTGACACGCTTCTAATCCACCAGGGAAGCCATCTGAGTCAGAGACAGAAGTCACTAAAAAATTAACTGATAACATAGGAAGAATTTTCTGCAGAAATGACTAATCATCAGCAAAACAAAAGGAATAAAAATACCTAACTCAAGGATCTTGTACAAGCTGGCTTGACTGTGCAAACCACAGTTTATCCCGTGGTGTATTTATATTTTCTGGGTTAAGACAGTAGCTGCTGCTGTTTTAACCATTTCCTTGCTCTTACAGCAGAGAACATCCAGCTGCCCTGCTCATATCAAATGTTCTGCATATGAAGGGCTGAAATGGCTTTGAAATGTCTATTCCCCATCAGAATAAATTATGCACACATATACTAAGGATGACACATTTTACTTTGTATCTGAGAAGCACTTTCAAGATTAGCATAAATTATATTTGTAAATTAGAGGTTGGATGCCAAAACAACAGAAGATATACTATTTTTATCCCCCTAAACATGATTTCAACAGACCATGAAATGTAATACTGAAGAAATAAGGACAGGATCACAATCATGGATACAGGAGCTATACTGTAGGTATGGTTTTACACAAATCCATACCATTTTTATCACAAAAATTAAACATGCAAATCACACACCTTTATCTCTATTTTTTTAAATAACACTTCAGAATTCCCCCTTCTTATTCCCAAAGAACATACACAATTTTTTTCTGCATTACTTTTCTGAAATACTCCAAATGACTCACCATGATCTCAAATCAAGACCCATCCTTTTAGATACAGGCTAAAGCATAAATTAGTTGTGACAAAGGTCAGATTTAGAGCCATTCTGTGCACCTGGAGGACTGTCTAAAATGAGCAGCCAATACGTCTGTGCACATCAAACTTCTTCCCTCTACCATATGCCTCTGCTTTTGAGGTAGGAGATCAGGTGCTGCTTAAGAAGTCAGGCCTCTCAGGATATACAGAATACATTAGTGCTACAAAATAAAAATTATTCTTTTATCCCACCTGTCAAACCCACAGGCCCAGGGTTTGATCCTGCTGACATGCAATGACAGTCCTGCTCTGAGTACCCAAATTATTGCACTGATACACCCAGGAAGCTTTGTGGAAATTGCTTATACCTCATGAATCTCTTGTAAGCAACACCACTCACAGATGTGTATCCACTGCCCATTTGGACACTGGGTTATTTCTTTAAGCCCTTTGTTCTCCTCTTGAGAGTCTGCCATCCCCAACAGGAGTCAAAGAAGATTTTCCAGAAGAAACTGAACTGCCACACCACATGTTGTGGCTGCACTGTAAGATTAACTGAATCCCTGGGGAGAAACCAAAAGACAGCTGTAATACCTCTGAGTGCACAATGGATAATAAAAGCAAAACTAACCAAGACTGTCCACAGCAGGTTTTCTATATGATGCCAGAAAATCTGATTTCAAATGATGATCTGGTATGCTCTGCAGTAAACTACTTTTATAATGCTAAACATTGAAAATTCTAGGAAGAGTTGGAATTTTGGGGGAAAAGGGGAAAAAAAAGGCAAAATAAAAGCAAGCCCAAAATGTTTTATGAGAAACTGATAAATTTAAAACTTTGTTTGCTATTTTTAGAACAAATCTAACATAAGCTAGACATCTTGGAAAGGAGTAACTGAGGAGTAAGGACCTTTCTGATCCACAGAGAGCTCAACAAAATTGTTTCATGACTCTGAACAGAAGTGCAGGTACTAGTTCTATTTTCCACTGGCACTGCTGCTATTTATAGCAGACTGTCTCTTAAACCAGGGACTGAGGATGCCTGCATTGGGCTGAGCATCCCCAAAGGCCTGGCCCTGCTCTCCTCAGAAGGACCAACTCTCCCTGCTGTGCCAGGGGTTCAGGGACCCCAGTGCTGCAGCCCACACGTGCCTGGTGACCAGCTGATGCACATGGGGACATCTGTGGGCTGTGAACACACAACACTGAAGAGGCTGGAGTGAAAAAGTGCTCTGCTCTTATATGGATACAGTTATTTTTAATTTTGCATTGGGGGATGCACAGCTAAAAGCCAGCAAATGAAAGCTCATATGTTCAGAGTCACCTAGAATTAGACAAGGAGCATATGCAATGTTTAAACTGAGTGCAAATGCATGTTCACATTAATGGAGTGGGGTTTTGCATCCTGTCAAAAACAGGTGGAGCTCGACCAAGGCTGTGTTTTTATCACATTCACTGGAAAACCACATGGCTCAGACTCCACTCTGCCTGAGCAACTGCAGCTAAGTAAATATTTCAATGAGATATGGGAATAAATTAACATACAAAATAATTCTTGGGCATTTCTGGAAGAAAATATTTCTTCAGTTTTGACTCAAAGTTTCAATGGAAAAAAAGAAATCTGTACAGAGTAAAAAATCCTTTTTGTGGATGAGATGGTGTGAAAAGTTAAATCCTGAAGAAATTAATGAAATGTGGTGAAACTCTTAAGACAGAGACCTGTAAACCAAGTGCTCTGTGTGGGCTGAGATGTTACACTAGGTCTAGCTTTTCCCAATTCAGACTTATTTCAAACACTGGTTGCACAGATGCTCTTCTCAGACCCTCAAGCAAACATGACACTACTTTTTTTTTGTTTAAAATCTGAGCTTAAATAAATTGACAAGGAAATTAAAGTTTTTAAAAATGCTCCCTATGGTATCCAGTTCCAAAGAGAAAGGATTCTGAAAGTACTCTTCAATCCTGAGTGGCAGTGAACAGGAAGAGCAGCATTTCAGTTTGGAGGAAAACCCCTGACAAATTGCACTTTAGCATGATCTGTAGCAAAACATCAAGATTATTTTTTACAGGTCTATTATTCACAACATTCTTCTGGTAGTATTGTCATTCACAATTTGCAGTTCAAAATACATTCCCTGAGCTGATCTGCCTCTTCATTTCCTTTTCTAAGTGCCCTGTAAGTAGGTAAGAAGGGGAAAGGCACTTCCTGGCACACTGGGAGAAGGTCTCAGTAGCACAGTTACATCAGGGATGTGACAGGGATCCAGGTCCCACTGAAGGGACAGTTTTATGCAACAGCCACAACTCCAGATCTGTTATATTCATATGGAGCAATTTTGCTTCCAGACATCTCAGCACATGATAAAATTTGGAAGTTTGCCTTCTCTTGATCAGGCATTTATCTGATTACAATTTTAGGCACTGTTTGTACTGACATTCAGGATCAGTTGGTAGTTACTAAAAAAAGACCTGCACATTAGCAATTTAAATAGGATTAAATAAAACTTAACCTACAAATTGTATATTAAAATTTTCATTTTATGGGACTACACAGTTGAAGTTTTTGCAAACAGTGCAAGGCTTATTTGGGTATTTTACAATGACTCTGGGTGCTGGACTGGTCTTTGCACAGAAATAAAATAAAACACTTTACTGCAGCTTACCCAGCCTAGCTACATAAACGTTCTGCTGGATACATCACTCTGCAGTCTTAGGTTGAGGAACCCATAGAAGTCTTCAGCAGAAAATAGTTTTTTACCTGGAAGAGCCCTGCCTGAGCCTATCACCTTGACTTTACAGCTAGAATTCCTACCCTAGTGCTATTAGGTATCACCACCTCTCTGTTCCTTCTGATGTCTGAAGGAAAGGTTTCAGCCCTTTTGTCAATCCCTACTCTGTATTTTAAGTGGACAGCAATGACAATCTCTGCTTTGCAAAATGAAACAGACTCAAAAACTAAGTGAAATATTTTTGATTAGCGTAATAAACCCAGGAAACACGAAAGGGAATCACTCCACAGATATGTACATTGGTGTCTCTCCCTCCTTCTTCTCAGGACAGTCTCAATCTGCTAAATAAAGCTACATTAAATCCTGTACATCAGTATCAAACGTTCTCTTCTCCTCCGAGCCTGGAGAGGTTTTTTTCACTGATGCAAAGTTCTCATGAAGATCTCCCTGCTTATGTCACTTTTCTATGTGTAACAAAGTGATGATTATTGCCACAACAGAATATTAATGTGCTTCACATCTAAATTTAGAAATAATACTATAAAAAACTCTTTCCTTGTCTTGATGGATGTCAGTTTCTTAGCCAGGGTTGTCAGAAGCTACTTATTTGTTCACAGAAATAAATTTAAAAGGACATTTTATTTTCAGAAACACAGTTAATTTAATATTGCACATCAGAGTATTTGACAAAGAAGTGTAGTGGGCATAGAGGTGGTCAGGACCTAGTGATTTGAGTCAGGACATTGACAGAGGCAAGCCAGCAAACACACATCTGTCCCTGCTCATGCATGTACCCAGCATGTCCCTGAACCCTTTCCACACTGAGGTTTCCCAGCACATTCATTGCATCTCCATTGCCTCTAGAAATCGAGGTGAATTGTCTAAATGCAAAGCACAGAAACTCTTTTCTCCTCTGTATCCATGCACAGATCTAAAGGGCCAGACCCAGGAACTCCAGCAGCCTACTAAAAGGTTTTTATGTACACAGGAATTTAACACCAGAGACAACTGGCTACAATAAAAGCTGCCAATAAACTTCCCAAGCTGCCAGAAATTAGCACATGCTGATTTTCATCACTCACAGAATTACTTTTGCAAATGGGGATGATCAGATAATTTTGGGAACTGCTGTGTTGTGCTTTTTATTTTCCTGCAAGAGTAGCTTTTTGCCAAATTTTTGAGCAAAAACTGTCCAACAAGCTCTGGCAGTAAAGAAGATAGTGCTTAAATGCTCCTTTAGGGACATGTACTTACATTGCCCAAAGGGTCATCACTACAACCTATGAAACCGCAGTGAAATGGAATTTTACTAAAGCAACAGCTTGTTTTCCAAGCTGTGAAAATCTGTGTGAGGATTTGTTAGAGAGCTAAAACATTAAAACAAAGAGTAACACCCTTGTAACCTGCATTTAATGGTGTAATGGTAAATTAAGTGGGGGATGTACTAGTTTAGTTCCCGGCATGAGAGGTGATCAGCTCTGTGCAGTTCACACTGAAAGTATGTAAATTCCCTTTATTCCTCAGGCAATCCTTCAGAGCTGTCATTTATTGAATGCTATGTTTCAAGTGTCTCAGCTTGAAGAAATAATGCTGTGTGTGCACTGAGGTTGTGAGCTGTGGCAGCCAGGGTCATCACACAAAGTCTGGACCTAATTTTATGTAAAGTTGGCAAACCACAAATAATGTGCTGTTGCTCTCCTTTGCTCTAAGAATAATTGTTAAAATCTGCAAAGCTGCTGGTAATAAGCTGTAGTGCATGGACATTTCCAGGTTGCTTAAAGCCCTTTGAAAAGTCTTCTATCTAGGAACAATAACCCAGATATAAGATGAAATGGATTTCCCTCTCCCAAAGCTATGTTGTGGGCAGCAGCCCACTTTAAAACAACTGAAAGGGGAAGAAGCTCAGAGACAATTTGTGTGTGAGCTCCCAGCACTGGAGTCCAAATCAGTCATCTGCACACCAGGCTGCACACAGGATGTTTCTGTCCCTCAGAAGAGCAATTCAGCCATGCTTTTAAATTGTTTATGTATTTTTAAACCCAAGAAAACACTGTTCTCTGCTCCAGAATATGTGATACTCCTTTCCCTGCCCTGTGGCCCAGTGCTCACACAGGACACAGGAGCCTGTTGTCCTGTCCTTACTGCACCAGCTACTCCAGAGTTTTCAATTTTGAGATGCTAAGACAAACAACTTTCTTCAAAGTGGTCTCATGATAAAAATCTTATACCAGAACAGCCTCAATTCAAACATTTTGGGTCATTATGTATAGGACTGGAACAGTAGACCTTCAAATCCTACAGAGAAATCGTGACAACATATCTTTTAAGAAGCACTTTCACCCACTTAATAAATGTAGTAATGGCCTACTGAGCTTTAAGAAATAAAATCACTGAATCATTAAAGTTGGAAAAGATTTTAAAGATCATCAAATCCAACCATCAGCCCAGCACCACCACCATGCTCACCACTAAACCATGTCCTCAGTGGTAGGAAGGATGAACCTTACTGGACTTTGCACACACACTTCTGTGAATTTGCATGTGAAATGATTTTGTACCCTACCTAAAATGGCACAGAGAAATGTTAATGTTCCTGGTGGGGAGCAGCTCATTATTCTGGTCTCTAGAATCTCTATTTTATTTTTATCTCAGTAAGAAGAGAAAAGTAACAATTTTTAAATGAGAGCTAGCAGCACCTAGTTATTTAACCAGTGGATACATTGCTTTACAACAAAAGAAGATTATTACAGGTAAGAAAAGACAGATGCAGCACAACTACATTATTGCAGCTCTAAAGAGCCCTCTAGAAACTCTGTGGAGGAAAAGGATAAAATCAGCATATTTCCCATGGTGGGGTTTGAGTTAAATAGTTGAATATGACCTGTTGTCATATTTTCAAGTTTTGCCTTATATCCACAACATACTTAAAATGAGAGACAAGGCTTTTTTATAGTCCTGTCATTGGATTCTGGAATGGAAAACTAAATGCAATCCAAGGTTGTAGGACAATAGAAAAAACTTGGGAAGTCAAAACTATGGAGTTTCACAGATGTTTGTGAGTGATCCAAGCTGACACTTTTAATCCATACTAAGATATTAAAAAGGGGACATTTCATAGGTGGATCCAGTAAAATTAGGATAGCTTTGATTCAAGAACCAGAACAGCTTCAAGAGGGCTCACAAAATAATAGTATCAAGGAAAGAAATATCTCCTAAGGAGAGATTCCCTCCTGTGAAAGTGAGAAAATTGGGTCATCTCCTAGATGCTAGCATCTATAATTCTTGAGATGCAGATAAAAATAAATACAAAGTATAAGCTTTCACAATACATTGGAGTTATTTATGCATATACTTCATAATCTGTGTTTACTGCCCTTCAAGCTGCATACAGAAACAATTAGATGCCTTTTTAGAAGGGGTAGTATGGAGCATGCAGATTTATAGCTTTGATTTAAAGAGTATGACAGGCAATCAGTGTGTGTCAGAGGAAGCCCACATCAGCAAAGAGACATGTTAAAGCCACATTTGAATTTTCTTTTTTAGGACTGAGCAGATGAGTGTTTCCTTCATGTTCTGAACACAGTGAGATTGGGAAATATTCTGAATTTCAGGCTAGGAGAAAATGGATTGCTTCAAATTATAGGAAAATGAACGGCACTGATTTTATTCCTCACTTTCAGCAGAACTGAGTAGTGCGTAGCAGAAAAAGGAAAGCCAGATGCATTCCTAAGTCTGTTATATATTTCTACCAGAAGTAGCATAACAACTAGAAATTAACTATATCCCTACATTTTTCACTCTCATGAGATAAACGTTAAATTTAGATAATGAACTGGAAAGAAAAAATAAAGTCTATGGATTAATATTTTTTAAATTATTATATGAAACAGGAATACAGAAAGGAAATTAAAGGCTGTATCCCTGTATTAATGCTGATGTGCAATGAGAGCAGCTAAAGATCCCTTTTAAAAAGACATCAATATCACATCCAATGTAAAAAAGGTTTACATTGCTTGTGAGAATATGAACTGAAGCTATTTCAGCTGGGAAGAATCTGATTGCAAAGTCACAAAACTGTTAAAATGCAGACTAATAGGAAGAAGACATCTAAGCTGAGCAAATGGGTTGCATTTTGTTTTAGAAGCCAGAGACTCAAACCATCATGTATTAAATTTGAAAGAAGCCACTACAAAATTGAGAAACCTGAGCAGGACCCCCAGTCCCTTCTGCCCCATTTCCATGGACATGCTCCTCACATCCTTTGTCAAAGCAGGCTCAGATCTGGCTCTGTCAGGACTACAGGGACAGAGAGGAGCATAAACAAACTGCTCTGTTTCCTATGCAAATAATCCAAGGTCAGCTTTTTCCTCCCAAGTCAAGTCACTCAGTGACTACAGAGAATGTGAATGGCTGGACAAGTGTCTAAGGCTGTCCCAGGAGAGGAGCACTCTGTGCCCTGTGCTTCTGGTGGCCAGGAAGAATGTGAGCCAGACAAGTCTCTGTCCTGCTTTTTAACTGCAATGTGCAAGGTAATTGAGAGGCAAAACAGAGCCTAAATCACCCAGAAACCAAAGTTCTTGAGATTCAAGCTCCCCAAAACTTCCTTTAGAGACAGTTATACGCACGTGTACCAGTCACACAATCTCATGCAGAAAGCTTCAGTCTCCTCTAGTGCTGCTTCCAATGACAGTGTTCCAATATGTGGTTTAATAATTCCATTGGTATTCTTTGAGAATAATGACTGTTGTTGTTCCTTTTTGTTTTGCTGCACTTTCTGTCATTTTGCTAGCTTGCATCCCTAATGTGTTTTATTATTATGCAGGACCTTGCCCAGTCTATCTGTTACCTGCTCATTAGAACTCCTGTGGTAGAAAATGTTCCTGCAGGAACCTAATTCTAGTACATTCCAATTTATTTGCAGGCTGAGTGAGTCTGAAAACTCAGATTATTAAGGTGAGTTTGCAGTGATGTATCTGATAGACTGTGTTTTGTTGTGTTAAGGTAAAGGGAAATTAATCTATAAAGTTTTAACTTTATATTTGGAAAGCTAAAAAAAAAAAAAAGTATATCTAGATGCTCAAAAAAGCCTGCTTCCACTGGGGCTTAAAGTGACTAGGTGGTCAATGGGCAAAACAATTTAAGGCATTTCTTTGCAAGACATATGAGAGGGATATACGGCCATTAGTAATACAAACTTGTTCTGATGACACTTTCACAATGAAAACCCACTTTGGAATTCTCCAAAATAGCTTGAAAATTTCCAAACAGGTGTTTTTAGTTTAAATTGCTAATAAAACCACTGAGAGGATCAGTGCATTGAACCTACAGCAGGCTCCAGCAGCACAAAATTTTTATGTGCAATTTTAGGGCTGAGTTCCCTACAGAATGACCATAGAGTTCTTACTGCACTGCAGTTATGGCTATAAAATATTAGCAGTGTTAAGTAAATTACAATACATTATATGAGAAAGGCCATCAGGTAACATCTGGGCCTCCAAACTGTTCAGAACAGGCCTTATTACTTGTCTCCAACTTATTTTAAAATCATTTATTTACTAAGACTTAGTTTAAAGCAAAAGCAAAAAAAAATCTAAGAGTTTAATCATAGCTAAAAGGTTTACAGCACGCACATTTTCTTCAATTTATTATTAAAAACAGCAGCAACAATTGACTGTGATATTGAAAGGGCAAGGGAAAATTAAGCAATGCCTCATCTACTACTTCCAACTCAATTTTAAGCACTCTGGGCCTTTTCATATAAATGACAATTTTATTGCTGGCATTAGAGAAGTAGTTATCCTGCTCTCTGAAAATGCCTACCACTTTCTGGGCAAGTCTGTGGAATATGTGTAAATGATTAACCACAGGCCAGGTCAGCTCAGACACAAAACAATTACAGACTGGTGCAGAGCCCTTGAAAACCTTAAAGCCACAGGCCAGCAGAGGCTCTGGATTGAGAGATGCACACTAAGCCACTGGCCAGCCACTGCTGCCAGAAAAAGGTGGTTCAACAGCCTCTTTCCTGTTCCCCTGCTCTGATTTTTTTCTCATTTCCTGAGGCAGGCCCAGTGTGCACATACCCAGCAGACATCACAGCCAGCCCCAGGAGGCTCTGGTCTCCACAAGAGCTGGAACAGCCCAGGAGTATCTTGTCAGAGCAGCCAGCCTGAGCAGAGGGAGCCTGCCTCTAGCCCAGTCATGCCTTAATGAGAATATCATCTCCCACATTACAAAAGACACCAAATAAAACTGGATGTTTAGGACTCATACTGTCATGAGAGGGAAAACTGCTACTAAATATTAGCTTATCACTAGGTATCCAACCAATTTCACAGAAGACTAGCAGCATCTCGTTAGGTTTATGCACATAAACTGTCATCTGTTCAGTCCATTTATAAAATGTGGGAAGGCAGCAGGAAACCTAAGGATTAATGAGGAGTTCTTGGAGAGAATCATCCACTGCTCTCTTTGTCATTTCTCTCAGCCTTTGATTTTAGCCTCATCTTTTCACAGCTCTTTCTCCTCCTTTCTGCATGCCCCCTGCTCCAGCAGAACCACCAGTCACCCTGGGCACTCCATGTTAGACACTGGGAGAGCTTCTGTGCAAATGTTCAGCACCGCTGTCAGCAGCTGTGTGCTGGCTCTGACATTTTACACCACCTGATCCTAATCCAGGGACAAGGGGAAAGGATGGCATGAGGGGATGCACAGGGGAAAGCAGAAGCCACCCTGCAAAGCTTGTGACAGAGCAGAACTAGGCCCACAAGTGGAGCTGCAGGTCAGCAGGAGGGCAAGGACTTCAGAAACCCCCCTGAGTACACAGGACCCAGCTAGGGGCAGCTGTCTTGTACAGTGGTATAGTCTCAGGGACTTGCACTACCTTGGCCTCTCCTGATCATTTCCTCCTGGGTAGCTGCTATTGCTCCGTTTCAAAAGTTGGCAGATGATGGAGAACAAAGAGCTGAGCCAAAACTGAATGCACATGCCATGGTTCCCAAGCTGCAACCTCAAACCCAGAACCACCCTTCTGCTTTTATCTGTGTGATTTGAGTTTCACCTCTGAAATACACAGAAACACTGGTCTGAACAGAGCTTCAGAGCCCTCAGAGAGGGGGGCACCCCAAGGCACCACACACCAGCTCAGGAAGGAACTGTTGAGGCTACGAAGACCCCTCCAATACACTCTCTTTTGACACAAATGACAATGGCAGTTTCTCAGGAGACGATCTAGTTTTTGGCCTTAGAGCACAAAAGGGGTTTGCAGTGAGGCCACAGACCTGGAAAGCAAAGCAGAATATGTTCTTGGCTTATCTGCAGCTGCTCTCTCATTATTTTCCTCCTTGCTGTGCAAAGTTCCCCAGCACACTAGCAGGAGAAGCAAGTCTGTAAAATACAATATAAATACAGAAAAAAAAGATAAAATACCTCATGTTGTCAATGTGATTTAGCCCTTGGCCAGCAACCTGTGAACAGATTTGAGTATTTGGACAATCTGTTTATAACAAAAGACATGACAGACAGGAATGCAAGAGTGTGTCCGATAAACCTGGTGAAGTGCCAAGGCTGAGGAGATCAGTAACAAATGGAGAAGAACAAGTTATTTTGTTTTCCACAAGCCAGATAAACAGGAAGAGGAAGATGAGGAAGAAAGGGAGAAGTCCTGCCCTGAGCATAGTAGATTCTTCATGGATGGATGCATATTTGCTGCACTGCAGATACACTTACACATAATAAACCTGAATTCATTAATACCAAATATTTGTGCTCAGCTTGTAACTCATCCAAAAAAGCAATTATGATACATCATGTTGATGGAGAGAATAAAATCATTAAAATTTGGATCACTCACACAAGATACTGTGTCAATGCACAGTTAACAGTAAAATCCCTAGTACAGTACATTTAATGGGAGTAGTCCAATGCTTTCCAATAAAGCAATGAAAACTCTGTTTTGCTGTAACACTGCCCTGGTTCCAGGTGGGATGGAGTTAATTTCTTCTCAGTAGCTATTACAAAGCTGTGTTTTGGATTAGGAATTAGAATGGAGTTAATAATACAGTGATGTTTTGGTTATTTGCTAAGTTGTGTTTAACCTAAGTCAAGGACCTTTTTCTTATCTCATGCTCTGCCAGTAAGGAGGTACACAAAAAAGAAACAAAAATGAACAAATCCCCAAAAACCAATTTAGCATAGCTTAAACTAAGAGTCAGCTATTGGGACAGAATTTTGTAATATTATCCTAGCAGCCTGACATGTCACAGGTGTCATTTGTGGGGGCCTGAAAACCCCTGAAAAAGAGGTGAGCTGGTAGCAGCAGTGCCTTTCACCTCATCATGGCAGGTGAGGAGAGCTATATAAGAAGAGACTCCTAGTGCCCATCCTCAGCCTATTTCCAGTCCATTTGAATATCTTTGAGAAAGGGCTAAACAACAGAAACTCCTAGGTTGATAATGAAGAGTGGGGCTATCAGAAGTCATACTCTGAGATGAAACAGTCAGAGTCCTCTCTTTCAGAAATAACACTTGTCAGAGATTAACCATGTGGCCTTTTGAAAGGCAGCACATTCCCTGCAGAAGTCACTGTCCATGCTGGATATGGCTTCCAGCTCCAACAGCACAGAGGCCTTGGAATCAATGCCTGGTCGGAGATTGTAGGTCTTGGAATTACCAATAGCTACTTAAAAGATAGGTAGCCTAAAGCACAGTCCAAACACACTGGAGGGAATCTGATACAAGCTGGTTTTAGGGGAAGTGGCTGTCCAGTTTGGCACTGGGAATACATCACTACAACACGACCTACACGAGTTGTGGGCGTCCCTTTGGATAACCCCGTATGTAAACACATGGTGCCAGTGGTAAAACATCAGCTGGCAGGATAAACTGTAAAAGACATAGTATTAAATCAGGCATTTGCAGGGCTCAGGTCCAAAGATACTAATCCTTTCATCAGGATTCAAACTGGCAATATTCCATATAGGAGGACATTTGTTCTCTCTCTGGACTGGATATAAAATTCATCTGTTCAAGAGAGCAAACCCTCTTTTATTCTACTCCCAACTCCACTACTGAGGAAAGGCATAAATAAAACCTTGTTTGCCTTCTGTGTGTCTCAGAGAGTGACCACGAGCACAGTGACAATGCAATGACACTATTTGGGGAGGTGTGATGCTCAGATATGACTTTGTATCATGTTTCACAAAGCCCAGCAATGGTACAGGAGCATGCAACATGCTTGACCTACACCAGGATCAAAAATCCTCACTCACTGTGTTTTGATACAGGCCCACCCTAGTACGTGACTTGATCAGATCCTTGAGTTCACAAACAAACCCAAAGCTGGCATTTAGATCTGCTGACATGGGTCTTAGTGCTGGCACAAGAATGGTATCCAAAATTTATTTGTTAGGAAATAATTCCAGTGTTCTAGATACCACATCATGAAACTGCTGACTTTTTTCTGGGGACTGCAATTCCCTCAGAAAACTCATCTGCAACAAACAGCTCTCCAAAACCAAAACTGCCATTCTGATAGAGAAAGATGATCTGACGAATAAAACAATTTGGAACTACTTCAGAATATTCAGTCTGTGTTCATTTCCTTGAGTTTCTGTTTTGCCATTTTGTTTATTCTCGAGGCCAAGCCTGAGAACCTATATCCATGCTTAGATCAAATTGTATGTTGCTAGTTTGGGCAACATATAGTAAATATCATTATAGGTATAAACAATAAAGATGTCTTACAAATTTCTCTGCTCAATTCCTATGCACTAGGATGTTTACAAGGTGGCCAGAGCCAAATAAATCATCATTTTCTGTGGTAGCAATAAAAGCATGATCATTATCCTGAAGGTTCTAGTTCACTGTAATATCATGAAACAGGAGTGGGATACTACCACTGAGAATAAACAAGTTTATTATTTATGGAAGTGCTTCATTGCACTGATAATAATAAACTTGTTTATTAATCCCACTCCTGTCCCACTCCTTGTTTATTCTCAGTGGTAGTATCCCAAACACAAATCACAGTTAAGGTCTACCCAGCTAGAGATAGCCCAAGGAAGTATTAAATGAAATGTTAAAATAATGCCTGTGTTATCTCCCAGGTAATTTAATTATTTATTTCAAAGACATTTCTCCAATTCTGTGTTGGCCATCATATGTGGTAAGTGAAGAACCTCAGCCTGTGGAGTTCTGTATGTTTAAGTAGAGCATTTTCAAGGCCAAGTTTTTTCTACTAGTATGTGTTAATGCATCTTATAATGTGTGAAATACAGTTCAGACAACTCAGTCTGAAAATGAAATCACTTTTGCTACACATACTCTCCAGGCCAAGATGGTAAGATTTTGGATAAAAACTATGCTTTAAAAATAGATTTCTACAATCTAAAAATAAAACCAAGGCTTGATAAGCTGTATTTTAGCAAAAGGAGAAAACTGCTTGTTTTCTAAGGAGAAGACTACTTGTGGAAGCATGATGTAAAGTATTACTTAGCAGAAAGCATCAAACAACTGTCTATTTCCCCAATGTTTTATAAAGCACTTTTGTGCACAATACATAAAAAGATGTATTTAGCATTAACATCATTATTGGAACTTATGGTCCTAGGATAGTGTAAAAAGCATCAAAATCCATAACCTTAATAACATTTTATTCATTAATTTCAGCTCAAAGGAGTGCCATGGAATCATAACAAAGCATGTTTACTCTTTTTTTCAAAGTCAAGTAATCCCTGTCTTTTCAGTTTTTTCTTGCGTTGCTCCTAGATGAAGTTACCCTGTCAAAAAAGTGTCATAATATTTCTTGAAAGTACTTGAAAGTAATTTCTAGATGTGTTCTTTTGGGATAGATTACAGCACAATAAGCCATTCCATTGCCTTTAAAGAATTATAGCAAACTGCTGTAATGCCCAGCATATCGATGCGGCCTTATTGCACACTGCAGCAATTAGCAAGGGGATACATCTCATTTAGCCATCTCCAACAGGAAGGTGAGGAGGGTGGGTGCAATAACCCACTCAAGCCTCCAAACACAACCCACAAGCCCTCACCTTGCTTTTGGACAATCGAGACCCTTTCCTGCCAGCCTGTACCATACAAAACCCAGAAGAACTGGCCAGGGGGAAATGTCAATGAGACAAGCCAAATGAGAGCACAGATCTTCACAGAGTGACAAAAGCATTTGTTCCATATGAGCAACTCTATTTTGTTAGTTAAAATGCCTTGAAGGAAGGGGAGCTGGTCAGGGAGTGGAGTTTCAGTGCAGCCTGGGAAAGGGAGGGAAAGTGATGAAACTAAAGGGGCTGCAAAGCTGCTGCAGTAGTTCATGAGGATGTCTCTGGGAAGGGAAAGGCTGATACTATCCTTACCCTTTTTACTCAGGTCTAGAAATGTCCCCCTAGAATGGGAATTTTTCTTTACAATTAGAGGAAATACCTTTGGGTCTGTGAACTGCCAGCTGCCACCAGCTTCCTGGGGTGCAGCCATGCAGCCTTTGAGCCTTGCCTCCTGCCCAGTCTGAGGTCCTTGTGCGATCAAACCCCACAGGTGAGGTGATGACCTACTTGAGGAGTTGGATCTTCTCATGAAATAGGAGTTTCCTGTCAGGAATTTCCTAGTTTTGTCTCCCCAAACCAATCTACAGGGAAAAGATGCGCCTAATTTCTGATCTTATAAACACTAGAACTTCCTTGTCCTTCATAAAATAAAACTCTGACTGACCGACATATAACCTCGGGTAATTAGGTAGATTCCTAGATGGTAAATATCCAAGATTCATCTTTAATCTCAAGGGAAAGAATAGTGAGAGAGCTTCTTAAAGATTTTCAGGTAATTCATAGAGACATTACATACCTCATTACAGTCATCTTAAATGCAGCAGAACTGTTTGAGTTGGAGTTTCTGTAATGAAATGAGATACAACCTAAAGCATGCTGAACAGCCCTTTCCTAAGCATCTCCTGTTTCCTACTCAGCCTCCTCAGACAGGTGATAAATGCAATCTCTCCATTTATTGGGTCATATTTCATCAAACACAAATGTGTGTGTCACTGTACATCTGTGAGTGCCCTGCATGGCCTCTCCAGATTGTGCTAATGGGGCTGCAGCACTACAGAACCTGCTCAAGCCTCTGCTAAGCACAACTCAGGACAGCAAGGCACGCTGACACAGGGAAACAATCCAATCTGCCAATTAATTCAGGGCCTATGCAGAAAAAGAAATGATCCACTTTTTCAGAAGACCTCTCTAATTTAATTCTCAGCTAAACAGGAGAGCAGTTTCTATTCTTTCCTGACCTCAGAGATCCTGGGGTGAGGAAATCCCTGAATCAATACTGGACGTAATTCACGCCAGTCTGGGATCAGTTCAGACCTGGTTCAGGGCTAAACATCAGAAAATACTCCCAGACAGCAAGATTCCAGGTGGGATGGTCATACCAGACACCTAATACATTGTGTTGCTAAATCAAGCAAGCTAAAGTCACTTTTATTTCTATACTATTGCAATTACTCTTAAAGGTCCTGACACCCTTCCTACAGGCCATGAAAAAGCAAGAACCCAGAGCTAGTCAAGAACACAGGGAACCAGCTACTGATAGCCTCTGAATTCTAAATCAAAAATCTCAAAATTAAAAGTAAATAGTTTATAAACTATTTAGCAGCTCAAAGATTAGCCACAGAATTATCCAAACAGTTATAACAAATTTATAAATCTATGAATAAAATCATAAGCCCTCCCTTAAGCAATATATAAAGCAGAAAAACAACATGTCAATTATTTGCTGTAAAAATGTTTTCTACTTTAGCTTTACTTAACTAGCTGCAAAAATAAATAGCTTAACAGCCTGCAACCATGTTAGTTTGGCACAAATGCATTTAAATTTAACTCAACAAAAAGAATTTATGATTTACATTCACTTTCATTTCAGAAAAACAAAAGAATACACTTTTTTTCCTGTCTTTACATTTATAAAGTAGAGGGCAGGGACCTTACAGAGAACAGCCTAGAGCATGCAAATTGGGACTGAGGAAATTACAGAAATGACTCAGTTGTCCCAGGCTGTTCACTGGGAATCAGTGAGAGTCAGCTCAGGAAAACTGCTGCCTATCAAGGATGAGATGTTCAGCAGATGTGACCTATTTCAAAGTTCAGCAAGGTTCAGATACAAATCCAAACTTTGTCTCAATTGTGAAAACAGAATAAAATACTAAACAAACTCATTTCACATATGGTTAAATGTAAGTTTTGGGCCCACCCGTCAAAAGGTTGTTCTAGAAACCTCTTGGGACAGAAGTACAAAGCAGAGGCAACGCTGCAGAGTTGGGTGTTCTGGTGAGCAGGAAAATTGGGAAAATGGATAGGAACAAGAGAGGAATTACTTCAAGAAGTAGCTGAGGTTTGCTTAAGGAAAAACAGCTGATTTCAAATAGAAAGATACTGGCAAAATGAACTATGTGGGAAAACCTGAGAAGTTTGATAATTTTCAACACTTTTGACATGATATTCTTATTGTACAGATCAGCTCTAATACTTTTGCCATACAAACTGAACAATTCCAGCTAAAAAATGGAGTCAGTTAATTAAACATTCATATTTGTATGTAAAATAGGTAAGAGTATATAGTTATTTTTCAGAATATGATCAGATCTATAGTTCTGGAATTGCGTAGCTGATAATATTTCTAAGCTTTAGATGTGCAGCAGAAAACATGTGGACTGATTTTACTTAATCAAACAATTTAAAGTTTGAACTGCTTTCTCATTTAGCTAACAGCATATAATAGCCATTAGAACATGCCATAAAGTTATCATCTTATTTGCATGAATACCATACTAGAGGAAATGAAACATTCCAGATTTACACAGTCATTGAGAGGAAGATCAAGTCCACAGTGTATAAACATTAAAAAGACCCTAATTAGAATCAAGTTTTTTTGACAATTTTATTTCCAGCTAATTAGCACTGATGTTTTAGTACTAGGACCTGACTGCACTGTGTTCTGCAATAATGATGATTCATACCTACATTCAAATAAATAATTCAGCAAAGAAAGATGCACAGACGGGCTTTTGTTTATAGTGCTGTCAAAATGAAATACTTGGGGAAAAAAAATAAATGTTAATTGTCATCCACTTTGAACAGGTTGAGACTAGACTAAGTGCTATTTACAGGGAATCAGCTGCCCTGCAGACTGGCAATAATTAGACACCAGAGCAGGTTCCTTGCAACCTGACAAGTAAAGGCCAATTTCTGGTGTCTCCACACATTCCCACGCCTGCAAGCTCTCTGTACAGCTGGGAGACTGCAGCTACAACTGTGTCATTATGTGACATATTTGGGTGGCAGCCTTTCCCAAAACTCTCTTACAGGGAGAGGAGGTTCTGCTGGTAGTATGGGGAAGAGCCCTGCCCCATATCCTGTGGGAGAACAATCCAGCACCCAAAACCAGAGTCAAGTGCCAGGACTGTGCTCCACCCTGGGGCTTCTGCCATGCTCCCATGCAGGGAATATTGCTGCCAGAATACCCCACACCTGCTATAAGACTGCAAAGGTACATGGAATTTGCAGGTAGAAGCAACAATATGGGATCACTGCATTTGGAAATGGGTATTTTCATGTCCAAAATCTTCTGTACACATGCAAAACTGTAAAGGTTACATGTACAAGCCTTAATATTTAATGCAGAATCTGTAGATGAAGCCGCCTGGAAGTACATTAACCACAGAGAGAGCCAAACCCCAGAAATATATTGACAGAAGGAGGCAGGGAATCCTTAATCACTCTTGTGCACAAAAGAATTACTACATCTAAGGTCATTTTTAAGAAAGAAATGATCTCTAGGCATGGCTGCTATCAGAAATGGCCCAGAGAATAAAAATAAAACATTGGAATAGTGAAAGATTGAATAGCCCGTCCCCTCCTTTGTAGCAAAGTATGCAAGACCTTCCTTCATCTCTTTGCTTCACCACACACTGCCTAACACTGGCTTAATCCTTCATATCATCATTTATAAAAGCATTTATTCATCTTTTGGAGGCTCCTGTCCTTCTTCAGCAGGTGCCCAGGCTGTTCAAATGTGTAGTTATGGACATTCAAGCCATGGGACTAAAATGGGATGGGTCGTGGAGGGGCTGCCCCATTTTGCAGCCGCGGTGTTGGCATCAGGGGCACTGAGGATCAGAAGCTGGTCCAAGCAGCAGCATGCTGGTACTCACACATCCTCAGGAGAGTGGAGCATTGCAGTCACCAGCACTGCAGTCCTGTTTGCTAACAAAACCAGTTTAACAGGTAACCAGCAGCTGCTGCAAAATGGAACCATATTTTTGACTCCACCTTTCTATCACTGTGTATAAACCATCTCAATGAGTACAAACAATGTCCTGTTTTGCTCCTCTGTAACTAGCAGTGCACTGACTTCAGCTAGAGTAACAATCCATTACGTGAATACCTTGGAGTTGATGTTTCTCTTCTCTTGTCCCAGCCCTGCTTTGGGCCAGATTCCCAGCTGGTATAGACTAGAGAACTTCACAGGACTAAAAGAATGATGCTGACTTATGGCAGCTAAGGATTTCTGCTCTGTTAAGTATGAGGAGGAGGAAAAGGAAAATTTATTAGTGCAGTTACTTTAAAAGGCCAATTACAATTTTATTAGAGGAAAAGCTTCAGCAGTTTTAGTTATTTACAATTTAACAACTGTGCTATGAATTTAATTGATATAAACTCCCCCCCCCCCAAATAATTAACACTATAAACAATAAAAATGAATTGAGTGTGGATCAAGACAGTTTGGAGTAGATTTGGTGGTATTTTCCAATTAGTGAAGCCTTTATTATTACCATTTTAATGACCCGAGTTTAGACATTCTGCTTCCTTTTACCATATGTCACTTTTATTCTGCCCTTTTGGATACACATGTGGAAAAGAGCAGGCCTGATGTATACTGGAAAAATAAAGTCATTCAATTAATTAAAGCCTTTGTTTTTACATTGCTAACATTCATGAAGTGGGAAATAAAAAAATGTATTCTAAACAAATAATAAAGAATCAACAGCATTAATTAGACCTTTAATAATGAGTGACAGTAATAACCCCAGAGTCTAAATTCCACTTTAACCATGGTAGATAAAAGCTGATGCAATAGACTTGTGGTTTTGGTTCACTAGTACAGATTCATGTGCCTCACCTGGTATCTCTCCTGAGGAGAGAAAAGTCCCTACTGAAGTCTCAGACAAGGTACCAGATTTACATGCAGTGACTGATTCTGTTGGATTAAAGCAATTCAGCTCCTTCCTTATTCCCAGAAAGCTGACATGAGTAGCCAGAGTCTGATTTCACACCAGTTTAACACATCAGTAACATTTCAGTAGTATAATTCAATCTCAAACTATGACTTCACTTACACAGATAGCCAGCCAAGGTGAAAAATCAGGCCAAAAAGACAATTCCAGAAGCAAGGTTGCTATTGCTTGGAGACAGAAAGGCACATACCTCCCACATATCTGTGCTCCACAGAGAGATTCCTTTCATCCATTCACCCAGAACAAGCAAACCCACAAATAGAAGAAATGAAGCATTCTGCTTCAGGCTTGGATCCACAGCATAGTTGAGCTAAGGTGCATCCCCTCTGCCATGGACCTATTAGCAAGCAGCTCCTACTGCCTCAAGGGAAGAAGGAAAGTGGAGCTAAGGCAGCTCCACCACACCCTCACCTACCTGCCACACCTGCAGGACCAGGGCACAGCAGGACTGGAGCCAAGACATGAACTGGTTCTGCTCTATCCACCAGCTACAACTACTCCTCCTCCCACCCTGACTTATTTTCGTAGCTGTTATCTAAGCTGCTAGCCAGGTTTGTGTTTTGGTAACTCCATCATGGCTGGGGAGGGAAGTGAAGGCATCTCAGCCCTGTGGCTGCAGTTCCTCCCCAAGCACAGCCCTTCCCCAAGCTTCCCCTGGCAGTGCTGCACAAAGCAGTTTAACCACTGAAGGGGAGAAGAGCTTCCAATCCCCAGGCACATTTATTTTGAGCAGGCTCCAAATGCTGCAGTGCTCCCTCCTTTTTCTGCAAGATCCAGTCAGTCATTAAAGCTGACTGGTCCTGGCTGCTGGATTCTGCTTGCTTGCATTTTACAAAGCAGCCATGGCAGCTCCTCATGTGCTCCTCTGTGCAAATGTTAGCAACAACAGCTCACACAGACATGAAATGTAGGTATGCAGGCTAATTAGAGCTAAAAAGATTTAAAGACAAATATTTTCCTTAGAGAAAACCTATCTGAAACTATACTTCAGACACTTGCTTGGACAGGTTCTTTGTACTAAAAAGAGTTATCCATGCTGCACTGTGCTGGAAATCTTTAAGGAGAATGAAAGAATCAAGAGCTCAGAGCAAGCTTTAATTCCAAACGCACCACTGATGTCTATATTCCTGTGATCCCTTGACAGGTTTCTTTAACCAGCCAGCTGGGATTGCAGCCAGGCCAGCAACATTTAGCTCCAGACTAGAAGAAAAGCTATTTGCACATTCAGCCCCCTGCTGTAGATCAGCAGCACTAATAGTTATGGTTATGTTGTATATAACAATGAATTAGAGCTCAAACATTAACAAGCTTTTAGCAGATGCATTCATTAGACCCTGCTGCAGTGAGTCTGAACCCAAGCAAAATGCTGAGCTGCCTGCTGCAGTTCTGTACTGTCTGCTGTCATTTCAATAATAGGAGAGATATTTTGGAACACCTTTGATCAGGCTGTTTTTACTTTTTGCAGAAATAGCTGAAAATAAGGAGTGTCTAGGTGCCATGTCATCCTTTCCCCTAACCTACCACTTGCACTGACAGATTCCAGAGAAGAAATTCCTTAGCTGATAGCAGAAATCCTGTCACTTCATCAAAGCTGGTGGCACAATCTGAGTTTACATGCTTGAAAATTTGGCTCAGTAAGGATTTACCTACCATAGCAAAATGTGGTCCTGGATAGCAATTTGCCTCCTCTAGCTAAATTAAAAATCCAAAATCAAATTTGTTTAAAACAATAAAACAGAAAATTTATTTTCTTGAACAGACCCCATGTGGAAACTTCAGAAATCTGAATTTTCATAAGCAGATTAACTTTGGCATCTCCCACCATGAAACAAGAATATTTAAATCTAAAAATAGTATGCTAAAGCTGTTTTAAGTTGGATAATTCAGCCAGAGGTGGCTTTCATTTCATCTAGCTCTACCTAATTTGCTACAGCTAAAACCTATTTGAGACATGCTGAGCGAAACAGACAAGGAAAGCATCCCCTTGTCCACAGCTCAAAACTCCACTTTAAATCTTGCAAGTCACTGCACACATCCTGTCCTATATTTAAAAGGTCACATTTGACCAAGCTATAATTAATCATACATCCTCACAATTTAATCAATTGGTAGATTATACTAGTAGCTTTCTGTAGCAGCATGCAAATCTTTTTGCCCTAATTCAGCTTCTTTCCAACAAAGCAAGTCAGTTTACAGCAGAAATGTGAAAAGCTAATGCTCATCTGTTAGAGGAGACAAACACAGGAGATGCCTCTTCCTTTTGTTTTCCTACTTAGAGATCAAGGAGAATGTACATAGGTATGGGGAGGCTGATGTTTAATTATACAATAGCTATGGAGAGATAACAATCTCTTTGAAGTGCTTTAACTTCTGTGCCACTTTCTCAAGTGCAAAAGGAAGGAAGATACTTATCACTTTGAATGATGCCAGCTTGGATGTGGGGGAGGAGACAAGGAGGAAGAAAGTCACACTAAGGAAAATATATATAGTCAAATTGATTAATAAATGTAAACACATCATTAGATTAAATAGCAGGTTAGTTTCCTGACAGGTAGGTTGTCAGGAGGAGAGAAAAGAAAGAGAGGAAGATCACAAAACCCAAACAGGTGCTAAAATCGACGAGCTATTTGGAGCTTGATTCTGTTTCTATTTGTGTGGGGGAGAATCTTTCCATCAACTAGATGCAGCAGGAGCAAGCCACGGGTTGTTTTTGTTTTCTGCAGTTCTTTGTGTAGGTGTCAATTAACCAATTCCTACTTTATTCAGCTTATGCACAATTAATATCTAGATTTAAACTACAAAGTGATTCCTCATCCCCATCCAGGATTAGGTCTGAAGTCCTTTTATGAGGGATTTCTTGTTTCAAGGAGGATATTCTGATCAAGAGTAGGCAGGGATACCTTCCTGCTACCTGCAGAAATAGTCTATTTTCAGCTACAAAAATAGTAGGAGTAATCAAGAGGGAAAATTCTGTAAGTGCCTTGAACTGATCAAATCTGGCAAAATAAAAAGGGATGGATTTTAGATCAATAATTTTAGATTTTAGATTATTGAACAGGGAAGGCAGACTACAATGAAAGAGTTTTTCCTTCCACTAACATCCTTTATAAATGGGTACTCTTAGTAGGTAGACTTTAAAATCTAAAACAAATCTTTAGCAAAGAGGAAAATCTATAGCAAGAAAACAAAGAAGAAATGAAATTATTTCCTTTCTCTGTTATTTACTGAGGGATCAGAAGTGTCCAGCTGTGAATTTGTCTGTTCAAAAGCTCATAAATTTTTTTGACATAAGGATAGCAGAATTTAGTAAAAAATACAGACTGATAACCTAAGCAATGAAAATGTTGCCAATTAAATTATACAGTTGATTAGTACCCATTAAAGCTGAGGGAGAGAGGAAGTGTGGTAATTTAAGATAGTGTGTGAGAAGACATATAAACTGGTTCCTGTTTTGAGGGCCTCAGATCTGATCACAAATCTTCTGCTATTTCTTACAGAATTTTGGCCCTCTCCATGACACATATATTTATATAATCTTACATACCAGATGTATGATATACAGGTAAGCCCATACATATTTTAAAATGAACTGTTGCTCAATCTAAAATAAGCTTTTTTATTAAATAATATATAATTTCCATATGGCATATGACACACATGGTCTGATTATCATAGCAATAACTTCCACTTATCTCTGTGTACTTGCAAATACTCCCTAGAGACCAATAAAAGGACATATGGCTAAATGGCATCTCTTCAACTGTAATCATTATGACTGGTACATATTAAAGTATTAAAGGTGAACTGAGGGCTTGTCAAAGATGAGCTCTTTAATACTGACATTTGCTTTTTCTTTCAGACGGGCTCATGTTACAGTTTGGGTTAAAAACAACCCTTTTATTTGGAGGCACAACGGAAATTTCTTCTCTATAAACATACACATACAAGTGTGCTCTGTTCCTACCTTGGAAGGTTTGCTTTTGGAACTATGTCATCCCTTTCCAGCAGAACAACTGGTTACCTCCTATTTGGAAAACACAGCTTTATTTCTGTGGCTGAGAGACAGGCAAAGCATGTAAGGCGGTGAAAATTGAATCCAGAATTAGAGCTTCAGTTCAATTTTTCCAAATTTTTGATAGCTGTCTGGATCCAGAGAGTTATGACTGTAGGCCAAACATCAAGGTTCAGTGCCTAAACTCACATATGGAATATGCTTTTTATTCAGAAACTGGGCCAACATCCAATGATGGCAGCGAGGACACTCAGTTCTGCTCTCCTTCCCAGGGAAGAACCAGTGGGTGTAAATGAGGGAACTATTTGTACTACAACAGTTACTGTCTGATGCAACGATGGTAAGAGGTCACCAGCTTGTGTCTGGTACCAAGTAGGGATTCTTATCCCGAAAGTACAGCTTCACTTGATAGCTGAGTCTCCAGCTTTCATCCTAGCAGGTCAGAGGCATCCATGAACAAATCATCCAGACTCTCCTCCCAACACCACCAATCCTTCCAGAAACAGACCCTGCCTGAGGAATGCAGCTCGAACACCCATATCTCATGTGCAATGTTCAACTTAATTCTAGCATCCAAATAGAAGCTCAAATAGTCAGTGCCTCCTATTTTCTCTGGAGCTGCACTCAACACCCAGGCCTTCAGAAATGTCATTTGAGTGCGAAGCACGAGGTTGGTGTAATCTTCCTCAGAGCTTCTGGATGGTGCAGTTGTGCAAATATCAGACAACATTATTATTTATTGTTTTCCAAACAGGAATCATTAGGATGTGTGTGAGTGTTTTTCTCATCAAGATGCACATTAGTAATTCTGGGACTCCACCACATTTACCTTTGTGTATACACAAAAAGTGGAGTTGGCTTATCACTCCAGATGTCTGGTGCAAAAGACATCTGATCCCAACAATAACCAGAAATCTGGGACAATAAACATGCAGGTGTAAGTAGCGGTTTTAAACCATATTCTACTGCCCCTCCAAATAAACCAGCTCAGTATCACTTTGAATCACACTAGAGTTAACAAGCTGTCAAGCCAAGCTACTGACAAAAAGGCTTTTTGCCTCAAAATTTACATCTCCACAGCTGCTTAAGGAGTACCTTATTAACTCTTTTCATAGCTCATCTTCTCTCTGTAATGAAAACTGAAAACTTGGTTCCTGTTGTTTCCCTACAGATAATGAAATTATATAGCTTCTGAACTTTAATCTGCCTCAGAATGTGCAATTAAGGAATGCTACCTCCATTTTATACATAGAGACTTTCCCATTATTAAAAAAGTTTGACAAGATATAAAGGAAGAAAATCAGTCTGAGACTCCTAAAAGGATCAACAACCTCTGATCCAGCAGCTTTCAGCTTAAGGTGATGAAGAATAGAAGCAAGCAGCCTTACTCAGCAGGTGCAGAGGATACAGCCCACTGCTCCCACAGAGGATGAGGGAAGGGTCGGCAGGCAGGACACTCCAGTGCTGCTGCCTCCAGCATCCCTCACATGCCTCCATGGTCCCCTTGTGGGCACAACCACAATGAGACATGGTCACTTCTGCTAGGAGCTCAGAGTCTGGAGATAAGTAGCAGGCAAAGCAAGGGGGAAGCAAAGGAAAACCGGTTTAGTGACTTTCTTCAGGTTTCATTTTCTAACAGCAGAGAGGAAAGAAAATCTTTCTCTCCAAAGCCCTACTTTGGTAGCCTTTTGTCCTCCAAAGTGCTGTTTATGGCAGGGGACTTCAAATGAGTCTCTTCAGCCTTCATTCCTCTGGACAACAGGATACCCCTCTTTAAGCTCGTCTGACTTATGAGGAGCTGAGAATTTTTTTATATCAGCTCAAGTCCTCTTATTTGAGACTTTTGAAACACATATATAATTTCCAGGAGATCTTTTTTACTGTTACTATCTCCTACTCTTCATCCTTTCTCCCTTCCTCAATATCCACCTCTCCTGCAAATCAGATGAATTGCAATTTTCACAAAAAAGAAAGCAGCAAAGAAGCACATGCAAAAATTCTGTTGCCGGGGAAAAACAAACAAGCAAACAAAACCCAGAAACAAACAGGAGGAAGAAAAGACATAGAGTTAGGAAGAAAAACGTTTCCCAAGAAAATCCATGCAGAACCAGACAACACTTGGTGTTTGGACTTTCAGTTTTAAGCCCAACTGAACCACATCTTTGTGGTCTTCTGCTTAAAGATTTAAACAGCTCCAGTCCAAACAATTCTTTTGTGTTAAAATCAGCACTGACAAAGCATGACATAAATATTTTTTGTCTCATACAGGAGAGGATTCCATTTGCTTTGGGAACTATTCAATGTTATCTACTACCCTCCAACTTAAAAGTTTTGTATAGTATGAAAATAAAACCAAATACTACGCTCACACACAAAGAATAACAAGCACAAAACAACTCACGGGTACTCTATAGGCTGAAATTTGTTTGCACAAATTATTCAGTGAGCCCTTATGAATAATGAATGCATTGTGGAAGCCACGACTAGCTTATGAATTATTTATTAACTGAAATATGGGCTGAATTTGTCAGATAACCTTATTTTCCACAAATCATTCAACCATCTCCTACATTAAATGGTACCAACTGGTCTCCAAATAGCCCTACCTGCAAAATCTTTGTTTTCTGTGGCATGAGAGGAGCTTTTAAAATCAAATTTCTGGAGACCTTCCATAATATTGTCTGTCAAAGCTTTGCTCAAAAAACAAGTAATTATCCAGAACCAATATTAATGCCATCCTATATTTTAATTACCAAAGGCTATAATGTGACAGCTTGGCACCTATCCTATCAATCCCAAGTCTGAAAAGAGAGTATGGGTGGAAATTACCTACCACATAATACTTTCGGAATAGTCCTGCCAATCACAGTGCCTTTAAAAGGAGTCATTATTTTTGAGTTGTCTGGGAGAGAGAGAATAACTAAAATACCCCAGTAAGTGAATGAACATGACCAGAAATTTAAAATATTTAATTTTGAAGTGTTTTAAAATGCTTGGGAAATTAATTCAAACTTGACATTTTATAACATAGTCTCTTTTCTTGAAGATGTTGTTCTATAACCTGTTTAACCAAGGACTCTGACAGTAAGTCTTCCACATATTGGTACTATTGGTACACAAAAATTGTCCTACTGGGTTGGACTTGAAGTCTCTTTGATGGCACCCAAACCTTACAGAAGCTTGCAAAAAACCTGCAGCAAGCAGCCAGCTCTCCATCACGCTCACAAACATCACAAGAGCAAGCTGCTGCTCTTGACCCAATTCCTGCTTGGTGCCAGAGGCACACGGAGGCGTTATCACCGCATCCCTCCCGATCCAGGCACCGCTCATCCCCGTCCCTTTGACAGCACGCACGAGGCACACGGAAACTCCTCTCCGTGCCCTCTTTTCCCGCGCATCCCAGAGCCAGATGAAACTTGACCGAGCGTGAACGAGGGATGATCTCCTGGAAGAGGCCGGTGCTGCTGCAGGTAACCCCTGCAAGGCCAGGCGGCAGCGGCTGTGACCCAGCCCTGCCGTGCCGAGCGCTCCCCGCATGCAGGCGCCGCTCCGCACGCGATGGCAGCGGCGCCGCCCGGGGCTGCTCCTCCCCGGCCGCTCACACCTTCCCAGGGCGACCACGGCCGGGGCTACTCCTGCCCAGCCGCTCACACCTTCCCAGGGTGGCCACGGCCGGGGCTGCTCCTGCCCAGCCGCTCACACCTTCCCAGGGTGGCCACGGCCGGGGCTACTCCTGCCCAGCCGCTCACACCTTCCCAGGGTGGCCACGGCCGGGGCTGCTCCTGCCCAGCCGCTCACACCTTCCCAGGGTGGCCACGGCCGGGCAGGCTCCTCCCCGGCCGGTCACACCTTTCGGGACAGCCACGGCGAGCAGCTGCCGCCTGCATCAGCCGAAGGAACAGCTCAGGTGGGATTTCATCCCCCTTGGGCTGGAGCAGCCCGGCGCGGCAGAAAGCCGCTAATGATCGCGCCGTGCCGGGCTGAAGAAGGCACTGATGGTGCCGTAATTGTTGCTTGCTTATGCAATTGTAAGGAAGGGTTGCTGCAGCGGTGCCAAAAAACCCGAGGTGCTCGTGACCTTTTGTTTTGCTTGCTGCGGTCTCTGGCAGCTTCAGCAGCGTGATGGCTCATGGCAAGCAGCAGCCACTGAAGTATTTATTCGGGGTACAAATGAATAATGAACAGGAGCTGAATCAGGACCCCCTACCACAGCATTCTTACCCTAAAAATGTCAAAACGCAACAGGCTACTCACAAATAAACCATGCAGAGATGAAAAAAATAGCATTTCCCCTGTGGTTAATTGCAAATTCAGTTCAGGAGTAGAGTTCATCCTATGAACTATGCTATTCTGGTAAATAAAGGAAGTTGAACTAGATTATGTTAGCCTTCACTGCCCCAGGACAAATTGTGAGCTTGGGAAAAGTGTCGGAATATACTAATTAAAGATCTATTTATTAATAGATCCAGTTGGAATCTATTTCTAGTTTCTCATCTGGACAAATACAATGAAAACAAAGTGGAAGAAAATGTACCATTTTCTGCAGTGCTGGGTGCTTCATTCTCTTTTTCTTTATAGCTACTATGTCAATTCAACAAGTATCCTACCGTAGCTGAGATGTGGTTATTGCCATAGGATGTGTTATTAGAATGGCCAGGAAATGGTTCACTTGAGGCAATTAGAATTGACATACAAGCCTTCATTACAATTACAAAATTGGGAGGGTTTATGACCACACAGGCTTTTTTCCTTTGTGGATGTAGTGTGACCTGACCACAGACTCACCACACATTCCCATTAAAAATCAACAAAAACCAAATCAAAAGCATCAGTCTCCAAGAAAGAGGATAAAGACTAAACTGTCTTAACAGTTTCCTCCATGAATAGGCATAAAGGCCCTAAAAGAATAGCAACACAGATGTTACAAGAAGTGGAAATCCCATCTTATGAAAAATAGTCACAGCCTGTGCCTTGTTGAGATCTCTCTCCTTCTGATGCTTTGAGACACTTGATAAATAAAAAGAAAATAAAATTTTAATAAAAATTCAGAGGCTGAGAACTCTACTCCCAAAATTACTTCCTTTAGGCTGAAAATGAAATATTTAATCATGTATGCAATGAGATTCTAAAACTGCAGTAGGAGAAAACTGGCTAATTTTAGGATTAGGATAAATTTGCTCCTGGGTGCCTCACCAGATTATGAGAGACATTTGTTCTGAAAAATGTACCACTGCATCTTCTGTTCCCCTTCAGGTGAGTGGGCTCAGAGTGGGTTCTGAGTGCACCAGAACCCACCACAGGCTCAAAATGCTCAGATTAGGGTGTTCCACTGTTTCCTATGCACACACAGAGAAAGATGAAAAGGACTGGGAAAAGAGATTTGTGTCTCTTTCAGCAGAAAGTATTGCAAAGAGACAAATGAGGACACAGCAGTGAAAGCAAAGCAACTACAAAGCCTTAGGTGGGGCAATCAGAGAGTATGAATCATCTGAGGAACTTTGCCACTGCTTGTCAAACAAATTGTTCATCAAATTACATCTGCTGGTCTTTGACTGGTTCTGATAAATATCCCAAGCTTTAAAAAGCACAGTAGTAAACGAGCAAGATTAGATATCTTTGTATCACGTGGTCTCATAAACACAATGAAGAAACTGGAAATTCTTGCAAATTGAAGATGCCACTGAAGAGGCAAAGAATCAATTTTGATTAAACAACCTGAAATTTGTTTTAGTTCAAACTAAAAATAGATCATTGCTTTGGCTTCACAGAGAAGGAGAGAAAAATAGCAGGCAATGCATTTCTTTGTCAAGCTGTCATTTTATGTTCACCCTTCTAAACAAGTTCAGTTCACCTCAGCTACCTTAAGGCTACTGCAGACTTTTAAACCAACAGCTTTGGCAGGTCTGCATCATATGGGCACTGCATCCCCTTGTAAATTCTAAGTTACTTACAGCCATACAGTAAATATTCAGGCAATCCTGCTCATCCAGGCACCTTCTGCTGCAACTTTAACACCTGGGTCATATTGGTAGCATCTACATTGGGGCATAGTGCAAAATTTAATCTGAAAATGGCTGAATCTGAGCCCCATCTGCTCATGGACATAGCTGTGGTTTTCAAAGCTAAAAGATCCCCAACTCAATGAACCCAAAGGTGACTGTTGTGTGCTGGGAAACCTTGCGCTCACCAGAACTGCAGTGCTCAATACACACATAAAACTGCCAACACAACAATCACTTCATCTAAACTTTGCAGGCTGCAAGTCTCCTGAAGCACTGGGATTGTCCAAAACCAGTCTGTCTAGGAAAGGCTACTTTAGCAAACAAGCGCCTCAATTTTCTTCCTGTGTACATGTGCTCTACATGACTAAAAACTGAGAAAAAATATAAATTCAGGTATGCAAACAGTTATATTAATAGCTCTGGACTTAGGTCAGGAACCAAGGCAAAGAGCCAAAAATTAAATGTGTTAAATGAAACAAAGTTCAATTTTCTCTTTCAATGAAATTAAAAGGCCTTCCTCAATGCACAGCCTAGCACTATAACTTGCTAAAGAAAGATTAATCTTAGGTCTTCTTAGAGATCTTACACTTTTTTTGTTTTCCTGAGAAGTGACAGAAGGTTTCTGTATGCTACAGAGGACACAGGAGAAATGGCTTCCAGTTTCCAAACCAAGAAATAGAAAGGGTGAATTGTGAGACTGCAACTTGCTAACAACAGACAATTACAACTGACCGCCCTGTTCCTTTTGTTTTGGCAGAAAGCAACTGAGAATTCCAATTCCTCTGCTCTCTCTGTTCTCCTATTTCTGCTTCACTGCCTCTGGTCATGGAGAGATTCTTCCAGCAGGTTGACAAGCACTATGGAACAAGTGGCACCTTAAATCACTGATGGTTCACAAAGCACATTGAAATAAACATGGATCAACCACTTTGGCCTTCAGATGATCTCGGTCTGTGAGGTGTCTCCTTATTCAGGGCCCCTGTTACTGCCCTGAGACTGCTCCTTGAGCACTGCACTGAAAGCCAACACTGGCACATTTTCCTGCTGTCATCAGCACAGAAAGCACAGCAAACCCTCAGGACAGAACACACACCCAAAGGATCTGGAGCTTACAGCCTTGCAGGGACAACAGGCATGGGTGAGCATTTTAAGCAAGCAGGCTTAATGTTTCCAGTAGGTTGGTTGGTTTGGTTGGGTTTTTTTTCCCATGCCACTCCTACATTTTACCATATTTAATCTGGAATCTCACCTTATGTGAGAAGATGATGAAAGGTGTTGCTGAAAGCCAGGCCATCTGCAGCCTGTGCCACTTTTGGTAGTGTTTTAGGTCAAGAAACAACTTAGAAGTGAGCATATCCACTGAATCCATATTCAGCGGTCACATTTGAAGTTTTTAACATGTAGATGTTTCAACATGAAGTGACCTTTAATTTCAGTATTTTAAAATTACATATCAAAAGAAAAAATTTGGCCTTGACCTTTTAAATTAATTTCACAGGAAAAACAACCAACCAACCAAAACAAAACAATTCTGATTTTGGTTTTAGTTGGAAAGTACAATTCAAAAAATGGAGACTTTCCTAAAAGCCAGAATTTCAAAAGTCTACATAATGCTTTTTCAATTCCTCACAATTATTTTTTTAGGAGAAAAACGTAACTGTGAAGCTGAGAAAAAAATTTCTCATGGCATACATAGTTATTACCTAATGATGTGTAGAACAAAAAGGCACAAAGACAATAGATGCTGGATTATTATTTGCTGCATTTGGAGGTATTAGACCAGGAGAATTCTAAACACTTGGAATAATTTTTACTTTTGCATGATTTATCTTATGTGCTTCTTTGCCTTACTTTGATCTCATCTTCTTCAGACCACCATTCCTGAGCTCTGTTCAATAAACAGGGAAAATTGTGGGGATCTCTACCCACAGATTTCAAAGCAGGCAGTTTCTCACTCTCAGCTTCTGCTCTCTTGCCTGCTGCTCAGATTAGGAATGGAAAAAGCAACATTATGCAATATTTCTGCTAGAGTACACACAGGCCTAATGTGCTCTTTAGGTGTTATAAGAAAGCAGGAGATAGACTGACAGAGCTTTATAGGGGAGGTAATTTTTTGAACAAACAAAAAACTAAGACAAGAAGAGAAAAATTATTCCAGCCTTCAAAAATTTTTCCTCATATTTCATCCTCTATCAATAGGAGGAAAGCAAATGGTCTCCAGATGCTAGTATGGGTGTACCAGCTCTTTATTAAAAATGCGGATCTGAATTTCCTTTCCTTTTACATGGCAGCTCCAATGTTTCAAAGGCTAATATGCTAAGAGCTATCATATTTTATATGTTACTTTATTTAGTAAAGATCATTGCACAACCAGTATACAAACACTACTGTAAGTAGTCAAAGCTGTGCTCAAATCACCCAAAAATCCCTCTGATTCCCATACCAAGTATATTCACTTAGTTTAAACAGAACCTAGTAGCCTCTGACAGACACCTGAACTCATGTGCAATGCTTGCTCTAAACAGTGTGACTAAGTACTGAAAGAAAGCTCCTGTGGTTGTGCTTTTATTTGTACAAACACCTTTCCTCAGGAGCTGCAGGCCCATGCCAGGTGGCAGCAGCTCTCTTCTGGAGCACAGGGCAAAGCTGGGCTATGGCACTGAGAAAAGCAGCTCTGCCTTGTGCCCTGGGCTCGTGCTGAGATGGGACTTGCAGCTGCCAGAGGACCCCAGCTCTGGAGCTTTCCCCCCAGGCCACCTCCTGGGTCAGTGTCCCCCATCCTCTGCAGCCCCTGCTGTCTGGCTCAGGGAGCAGGAGGTACCACAGCACCATTAACACACACATCAGCCCCTGAATAGCAGTAAACCCCAGTACTGAGCAACTGCTGGTTATTCTGCCCCAAAATACACATCCAGGACAATGACTGACAGGGACAGAGCACTGAGGCTGGAGCTCAGGTGAACACCTCTGCTGGTCATGTGGAATTTGACCTCACACCATCAAAACCCTCCAGGCAGGTTTACTACAATTTGTGAAATCAAACAGACACAATCAAGTACCAAAAAAGCACAACAAATGTGTCAAACATACTCAAGGCCAGCAGGCATACTGACAGATTTTTCCACCAAAAGCAGAAGAATTTTCTTCTGTCTTAATGCAAGACATAATTTTATCAACCAACATATGGAATGATAAAAGACTTCCTAAAAACGTCTTCAAAAAATAATGGCAAAGTGTTGTTTATTTTCACACAGAGGCTGAACTATAAGCCATTTAATCATGGAATTGACCTTGCAGTTGGAGATTTAGTGAGACTGTACAGCAGGAGATGTGCTAGAAAAAATAATACTTGCTATTGCTATGCATTATCTCAGGAACTGGACTACTGTGGTTAAAAAATATATATATAAACTAACTGTTAATAGGCTCTGAACAATTTAATTAATAAAAACATGAACAGCCATATATTTCATTAAAAAAAATCTTACTATCTCTTTTGCAAGTAGTATCAACTAAAATCACTAAACAGCATCACCTTGTGTCAATAACAGCACTAGAGTGTGCATTCCAGTCATTTACAAGGCACTTTATGATAGAAGGTCTACAATAAATATGCACTTCTGATGGCCTTGCCATTAAAGACTGAAAAAAGCTTTTTCCATCCCCTTATTTACATGAAATGGACAAAAAAAGGTTAGAAATAACCAACATCCCTTTCTAGTTTTCTGTCACTGCATTTCACTTGCTCTCAAAGAACACCTCAAAGTAATTCTGAAAAATTAAAGGAAAAACAATATAGAAAAAAGTTATGAGATTCTGTACAAGAGGGGGGAAAAATTTACTGATTAAATTATTTTCCATCTCAACAGTTGGGCGTCCAGAAGTTGAAATGCGCAAAGGAATATCATTTATCTTATCCTAATTTTTCTGACCATTTATTTTGAAGTAGAACAAAAGTTGTGATACAAAAACAAACCAGAAAGTTTGCAGCAAAGCCCCTCATGGCATGGCATCTCCTTACATTAAGGACTTGTGCAGCAAGTCACAGCCCTTGGTGTGTCAGTGCAGTCACAAGAGATCACCTGGGGATCACAGACTTTGCCCCCTCTCTTTAGGCAGTGCCTTGGTGTCACACGTGGGAGCCAACTGCAGATCCCTGGGATGCCATGGAGAGAAGCAGCAACCTCCAGGAAGCCCTTGCTCAGCTCCCAGGGCCTGAGACACTGTCCCAGAGTAGTCAGAAGGTGGCAGGAGGAAAACTAGGACTTCACTCTTTAGCTACCCAACATAGGCTTCTGCTGCTGAATTTCCACCTCTGGAAATTAAAATACCCTGTGACCCAGGCCAGTGTGCCTGCAGCCTTCCTGCTTCTGACGCAGACTTTAGAAGATGGATTTAAACAGAACTAAACTGAGACTACTTTGGCAGCCACAAGGATCAGAGAATGTGCCAGAGTGACACTGAGGGGCCAGTGCTGTCTCCCTAAAACTCCTGTGCTTTCCAAAAGTGCTGGCTCAGAAGGTAGAGGCTACCAGCCTCCTCAAAGAAGGGCTTGCCGGATAAAGTTGCCCTGGGACAATTTTTCTGGGGAAGTGACCTGCAGTTTGGCTTTGCTAAAGCTTGGTAAACCATCTCCATTCATACATGCCAATGAATTTCAGCACACAGGAGATTCCCAGCTCTTGCTGTGGTGAGGTGTAGAGGCCAAAGCCCACGCTCCAGGACAGCCTGTCCCAGCCTTCCCAGAGCAACACCCCACAAACACTACTGCACCTGCATGGACATACCTCAGCACTACAGCATCACAGATACTGATTGAACACAGATTTGAGCTCACTGTTAGGCTGGTGAGAACTGCTTATTCCTTTAGTATTGTGGGGAGTTCTTCAATTTTACAGCTAGGGTTTCACATTGGCTAAAAATGAATGTTTATTTCCATTAAAGAAAGAGCAATGGAAGAAATTACCATTCTGAAAACAGGGGTAAAATCTCTGTTTCTCTCTGTTTATGGCCCATATTTAATTTACCAGATGTATGCCTTTAAAACCAAGAAATATAATAGCTTAGGATGGCATAAATCTTATATTGCCTACATAATACCCATTATGACACCAAGAAATGAAAACTTCATTGTGGCACAAACTACATTTGCACCCAATGTTAATTGCAGTATTTATCTCAAAATGCAAACCAACACAAAATATTTCAGAGAAAGAGACATAAAAAGAGTCAACAACACATGCTGGTCAACCTTCCATTAACATCAGCACATATCAATAATGGCATCATAACAGAGGAGCACTGAATGCTGCTACTTTTAAAGAATGTATCGCTTTCAAGTAAGCACAGCTGTTAATTCTCTTACTAAAAAACCTGCATATTTCTATACATTTCATTTTTCCTTTGTTTGGGTTTCTTGGGTTTTTTTGTGGTTTTTTTTTTTTGTATCATCAGTTAAAATGAATATAATGAATATTTGGAGAGTGAGAGGGAAATGACAGAAACCGATATTAGACATTTAGGAAGAAACCAGAGGTCAAAGCTCTCCTGTCACTTCCAAATGCCCTTAAAACTGCATTTGACAAGAAAATGCATTCAGCTTAGTTTGTGCATAGCTTAGAATTCAGAGCAGCCCACAGCTCTCCCCCTTCCAAGTGTTTGGGAATGGTAAACAAATTGGCAGATAATTACATTCCGTCTCTTAGCAACCCTAAATGTCTTGCAATGAAGTTATTGGGCTTTTTTTCTGATGTGTACTTGTAATGACATTATTTCCACAAATTTTAGACCCAGTCCAAACCCACTTCATACAGAACCTCCTAGATCAGCATTAAGTTTAATGGCAGCAGAGATCAGTTAGTGAAAGCTACCATCTTGTTTGTAATCTCTTGGGAAGACAATTCACAATAAATATATACTGAGAAGAAACAAATGACTAAGTAGGAAGAGGCTAGTCAAAATATTTTGTCACGAGCCTAAATAGCCTTTTCCACTGCCATAACTGCAAACAAACCTGTGGTTTAAACATAAACCTTTAGACAGCAAAGTTCATTAGTTTACTGAATTAATGAAATTTTACAATAGAAGAAAGGGTTGAGCCAGTTTCTCAGGAAAAGAATTGTTTATGGTAATATTTTCTTAAAATGCAATCCCCCTTGTAGGCATGAAGGAATTCTAAAAAGCCAGCTCTTGAAAGGGGAAATATTGCTGCCACTCCTCCCCTTCTGCAGACACAGCACAACAGAGCAGCAGCAGACTGCTGGGAGCGGTTGTCGAAATCTTCACTACATTTTAGTGGAGTGGAGAGGGCCTTTGTTCAGTGCCTTCCCTGGAAAGGCATAATCTCTAAGTTTCCTTTCCCTCCTAATAATACATCAGAACAGGTATCAACAAGAAAAAATAAGATGCTGAAAAAACAGTACTGTCTTAAAACACAATAAAAACAGTAACCTAGAATACCTTGTTCTGCCAAAAGAATTTTACTACACGTTCCCTTACATGTCTCCTTATTTAAAGGCTGATTTTTTATTAGAATCTGTGTACAATCACCAGCAGAGATGCATAGATACACACTTTGTCACTGTGTCCCTAGTAACAAAGATAATATTACTTCTCTGTTTAGTGGTTGATTTAGGTACAAGTATCTCTCTAATTCCCAAAGCAGGTTATTGTTCCCTTACCATAGATCTTCCCCAAAATGGTAACCAAATAATAAACTCATTTGAAGCAGGAGGAACAAGCAGTCTCTCACTGAATAGTGTTAATTATCAGTATTTGCACCTTAACTGATTACTTGGGAAATGAAGTTGAAAATCTGACAGCCTGGAACTGGACACTGAAAATAGATTTTCCTCAAGTGCAAGAGCAACACCATAAATCACAAAAATTAACTTCAGCACAGGGACTTAGGAGTTGGTCTCTCTACAATGCTTGATAAATTACATCTGCATAGCAGACAGGAGCCTAAATAACTTCAAGGGGTTTTGGCAATAACTAAGACAAATGAAGTATTTCACAGTGTTTTGTTGCTGTGCAGTGTTTTCCATTTCAGTCAGGCCCCTGGTGGTGTAGCTGGGCTCACACAAAGTTCTTGACACAAAAACCTCAGTTTACAAGTACCTGAGAAGGAAAAACTGCATCACTTCAGTCAGGCATCTGACAGAAGAGAGGCAAAAAGAAGGGGAAAATGATTCCTTTCCATTGTTCAGTAAAGATCAGTTCTTCAGGAGCTCCTTTCCAAGTACAAGCTGTGCCAGTGGGCAGACACTGACAGCAGCATATGCTGCACCTGCCCTACAGCAAAGAAACCAGGGCAGCTCTGCACTGCTGCTGCTGCTCTCTTTGAGCACACTGAGGTGCAGGCAGACGTTTGCTTAGCTCCAGCCCCACCTCTTAACTTCTCCTTGCACACCATCACTTCTTCCTGGGAGACTGCAGCCCTCCAGATTTCCTAATCAAATGCCACACATAACTCCTTTTAAACAAGCTAAGTTAGGGAAAACTTGTATCAGTCTATATTTTGCTGGGGAAGGAGTCAGAGATCAATGCCATTGTCATTATCATCATCAGGTCTAAGATGAAGTATGTAAAGGAGCAAAGGTGGTTTTGGAATGCTTTGTTGATGATGGAATGGACCTGTGCTGGTTTTGAATTTTTTTTGTTCTGTCCTCATTTACTCTTCTGAAATCTAGTAGAATCTAGGAGGTGACAGCAACAATGGTTTCCAGGAAAACAAGATATTCAGCGTCATTCACTCAACTGCAAAGAGCTCCTTCATATCTAATTTTAAAAAGCATAATTAAAAACACCACTACTTTATCTTCACACATAGATTTTTTTTTTCCCATTGAAAGACAGAAAGAAAAAAAAAGAAAAAAAGCTATGACCCAAGCCTTTTCAACCTTCATCCATTTTTTTAAATGCTCAAAGCAGCATCTAAGAGGAGAAGAAGCTAAGCAGGCAAGATGATGCAGGTGAAAGCAGCGATGCTCAAAGCCAGTTTCCCTTTAAGGAGCTGCCTGGGCTGGAGCAGTCACATGGGCACTGGTGTGTGTGGCTCTGTGCTCAGTAAGCCATGCAGCTCTTTGGCTGCACCAGCCAAAGTGTGTCATGTGAGCCAGGGGTTGCCATGGCGAGCACGAATGCGGCTCCCATCCGCTTCAGCACCGAGGCAGCGCAATTCAGATCAGCAATGCACAAATGTGATTTCCTAGGGGAAAAAAACTGCACTTTGCTTTGCCTAACAGTTTGGATAAAAAGCTGAAACAATTAAAATTATCTGTGAAATTATATTTATGATAAACTGCTGGAAAACCTTTTAATCTCAGAACAATAGCCGTGTAACAAACACTAGCTGTTCAATCTTCGATAGGAGCTGCATTTTGGCATAAACTGCAGTAGATGAGTTTCAGAATATCTTTCCATTTAAATACCTAGAATGTTGTATTTCTTCAGTAAAGAAGAATGGGAGATGGCTGTTCCAGTGAAATAAAAATCATGTCAAACCAACCCTAAAATTCACTCATTGCATTTCTTAATGTGGTAATCCACACATAGGCTGACATTCAATGCAGGAAATTTCTGTGAAAGATGTTCCTGACACTGAGGTAACATTTTATCATCAGAGCCCTAATATCTGCTACCAAAATTAAGCAGCTTGCTTATACAGCAGGATAATGAAGACCTGCATCATATGGGCTGCCATTCCTAACTTGGTGATGGAATGCAGCTGGAGCTACTTGCAACCCAAAGGCAGGTCCATTGAGGGGATTCAGTTTCTCTAGGGGCAGCCATAGGACTGTTTTACCAGATTGAGGTCAATTCCAGCAAGGCACGTTCTTGCACTTTCAGGAACCTCACTATAACACCAGGATCTAACAAAAAGTGTTCAGAGACCTATGGCATACCATGGCCTTCAGTGTTTAATGCACATACAGGGGATATTCCTGTACGCTATTTCTTTCAGAGAAAAGATATTCAAGTCCTGAAATAATCTGAGATAGAGACTCTAGACAATAATTTATAATGAGCCTAACCATAGAGTATAACCATAAAAAGTGAGTGCCCAAGCTTCTGAGTAATTATGTAAAAGCAGACAGATCTCAAAGTAATTGAAACATTTAATAAAAGTCAGTCCTTTGTCTCCATATTTGTAGAAGTGCCTGAAAAGGGATAACTTGTATTGAAAGACAAGTGATTCTCCCAGTATTTCCTTCCCACAAGAAGACCAAATACAAATTCCATTTTGGTTGAAGCCAGATAGATTCACCATACCCCTAACTCTGCCCATCACTTATAAGGGGCTGCTCTCAAACCTTACAGCACCATTCAGCCTGTAATTGCTACCAGCTCAGGGCACATGGAAGTGCAGAGCTCTCTCAGCACAGAAAGATCACGATGTTGTCTTTGTTCTTTGTCCTCATTAGAAGATACTCTGCTGGGTCTTCATGGGTTAATTTCAGATTCTTCTCTTTTTTAACCTTATGCTTTTTACTGCACCCCTACACATCTCACTTCAAGCACATACTATAGGTTTTTCTCCAATAGCAATAAAAGGGAAAATCTCCATTGCAAATTGCTTGCTGATTTAAAGGAATCAGAGTACTAAAGCCCAAAGTGATGCTCCAGGATTTCCTCTCCATTAGAATGAGCAGCATTTAGCATCAATTGCTATTATTTTTAATCGGATGTCCAAAAAATTGAAGATCTACATCACTACTGATCCAATCAAGATCCTTCTCCCACAGCAAAATTACATAACAGATTATATGAATTTTTACTGAATCTACCTTGAATCTGTCTGCCTACAGAAGATGAATATCAAAATCTAACCACTAAAATATTGGATGTAGTCTCAGGATGAAAATAAATAATTTTGTTGTGCTACTGAATTTTCTTAATGACAAAATTGTTAATATCTCACTCAAATTCATCTCATCACCAAAAATTAGAAAAATGAAATCACCAGTCCTACTAATGTGATTTTAGTGTTAGCAGACTATGTTCTTAATTAGCCCTCTTAGTTTACTTATTGTGAATGGCTGCAGGATTGTCTCACATCAGAGTCACAAAACTGAGCATAAGATAAATAACTTCTCACACCCCTCAATACCTCTCCTTCAGCCCTGAGCATTCTGCAAACAGCAGGAATTTGCTACCCCATAGCTGCACACAGAGAAGCAAAACAAACTTTGTGTTTAATTATAGAAGATTATTCTCTAGATGAGCTACATTTTTAAACAATCTCTTTTTGCAGTAGTAAAGGACTCAGCAGTTTCCTTTTGTCTTTAAAGATTCAATTAAAAGTATGTTTCCAAAATTAAATTACAGCATGAAATTAGCTAAGGGTATGAAATATAGCATTTGCCCTGGCATTCAGGGGAAGGCTGTTCAAAGCAATTCACTTAATGGCTCCAACATGTGATCTCAACTTAATAACTAAAGTGCCCTCAGCTCACAGAGGATCTACTGGTGAGATGCACCCTATATAATCCACCAAAAAGAGAAATGGATTAAACCCAGGTAAATCTTATTAATCTATGGAAAACCCTGCAGTAACTCTCATTTTTGATCTTTTAAAATGTTACCATTTTGTCAAGAAACACACTTGTTGGCAGGAATATTTCTGTGGGTTTTATCTGCCTTTGGCCTTCTCAATCTTGACACATTCCAGAAACATCTGCCGGAGTCCATTGGAAGTGTTTGCTCCTCAGCAGCTTTCAGAGAGAGCTGCTGGATGTAATTCATCACAACCACTGGGGACACACTGCAGTTTATTCTCTGCTCCACTAATATAGGGAAGGAAATGAGCAGTCCCCTAGCTCCTCAGGTGCCCCTTTAGTCACCTGTTGGGTGCAATTTCAGCTCATGCTGTGAGCTGTCTTTGCTCTGTGTGCACTGGGGTAGTGTTTCAGAGCAATCTAATTTCCATTTGGGGTCCTTGGGTACTGTGCAATAAAAAGGGAAATGAAAACCAATTCCACTGACACCCACCTTCTGTGGAACCACAGCAGCTCCCCCTGCTCACTCCCAGGCTGCTGGCAGCTCACAGGGGGCTGCAGCACCTGCCCCAGCCCACCAGGGCTCTACTCTTCGTGAAGGAAGGCCCCTTGCTCAGGACACACCACACAAAAGCCTTTTTTAGTTGGTTGGTGTCATGGGGGGCGTTTTGTGGTGAGGGTTTTGTGCATTTATTTGCTTTTATATATATAGTTAACTGACTTCGCTTAGGATTGCAACTTAGAGTAGAAAGCCAGAAGGAAAAATAAAAGCATTCTCAACTTAACTATAAAACCCACAGCTAACAATGTCTCTGCAATCCCTTTCTTCTCTAATCTCTCTTTGCTCCTATTTTAATCCAATCACACAAAAATCTAGTAATGTACATACATATTCCTCTTTTCACACAAATTTTAGCCACTGATACAGCATAACCTGACAACAAGATGCCCTTCATCTGATGCTTCTGTTACAGAAGTGGTGTGACATTCTCTTTTTTTGGGACACACCCAAGAACAGACCCTCTACTTCTGGCTAAGGAAATAAACATCCCAATTAAATAATCAAGTATCAATGCTATGTTTTCCTGTGAAAGAATAGAAATAAATACATAAATAAAAGTATGCATAGCCTGTCAGGAGGGTGCTGAGGAGAACATGCAAAGGGCACAGATGCCTGCCAGCTGGATGGGGCTTAAAGCAATCTTTATTAATATTAAATCCAGCCAAATACAGCTGTGATTCATGGCCCTGAAAAGAGCAATGAAGTGAGCTATTTTGCTCAAAGGAAACATTTGTTTTTCTTCAACTTTATGAACAGTTATTGTTTAATGATGGATTTTCCTGAAGATACAGAAAGATTCACTCTTACTATTCTAATGCTGGCACAAAGCATCAGTTCTGCTGGGTTCTCAGACCGGGGCTGTCTGTTCCCATTGTCTAGGACCATGGCTAACTGCAATTTTGCTACAATGGGTTGTAAGATTTCTTTTTACATGTTTTTGTTCAAGTATCTGTCCTCCAGGTTGCAGCACGTGCTCTAAATTTGGGTCACAGGTAATTAAAAAATTTGTCAGGGGTCAATGACCTTCAGCATGCAGCACTTTTTGGTTACTGGAAAACTTGAGCCAGAACAGATCAATGAGTTTAATTTGATTATGAATTGTGTTGTATTACAGAATGTATTCCTCTATTAATGAAGTCTATCCTGAAATAGTTATAAAAACTTCATCTGGGCATACTTGAGAACAGTCATCCTTATTTTTTATCCAGGCTTCATAACAACAGTTTTAATTAAATTCTAGTCTACTTTTTGCAATTTTGTACCATACTTGAAGACATTTTCCAAACAAATGCAAGCCTTTGATTCCATACAATGGCACCACCAGAACCCTACAGGATCATGCAAAATATGTCCATTTCTACAGCTCTACATGCTGAGAGGGCTGAGAGGGCTTTTGGGTTAGAGGAAATACAGGATAATTTTAACTACATCCTGTAGTTGATGAGTAACCAACAGATAGTGAGAGAAGAGACCGGAAATAGAAGTGGGAACAAATGGCTACAAACTGTCCATTAAGATCCACAAAGCCCCAGCCTGTCTCAGCAGCAGCGCGCCAAGGGCTGTGTCCAGAGGTACAGCACACCTCCAGGGAGACTCAGCCTGGAGCTGGGATGGGAGCACACACCCAGGTGGGCTCAGAGCCAGCCCAGCTCACCCCCTGACACGTGTGCTCAGGCAGCCCTGTGAGCACCAACGGCTTCAAGACACTTCCACTGGGTTTTAACAAGAATAGGGGACTGGAACCCCTCTAGAAGCCTTCCAGGCTCTCTATGACCCCACACACCTAAAGTGCTTTTAAACAGAGCAAATGAATCCTGAGAGGAAAAAAATGCACCCACTATAGTGGATCAGTACAGGTCTGAGTAAGTAGTGGAACAATGAAGGGAAGGAGACCATGTAAACTTCCTGAGAAAAAGTAAAAGTTGTAGGCAGAAGCCCTAAAAGGGAAGAGTTTTTGAAAATAACATCAAGATTTAGATAGCAAACTGATAATGATTTCTGCTTTATTTCCTTGGTCTTTTCGATTGTGAGGCTGGATATCAGCCTCTGTGGTAAATTTTAAATGACATTAATCACATGACTGTTCTAAAATAAAACTTCTCAGAATAACAGCAACAGCAGTATAAAATAGTTTGCATTGTGTCTGTTGTTTATTTTGAGTGGCAATAACACAGGCAGCCATATGGATATGAGCATTTGGAAGGGAGGATTTGTTGGCTAGATCATCACATCTGTTTACTTATAAAAGCAACAAAAATACATTTGGAGGTCACTCACTTCACAACCATTTTTCTTACTCTTGTTGAAAAAACCTATTAATGTTACCCTTTCTACATTGAACCAATTACAAAAGACACCCCAGGATATTTTCATGAGAAAAAGGTTTTGAAATCATAGAAAAATTAGTCTCTATCACACCTCATCAGCCATTTCCACCATAATAGTGGTATCAGAGCAATAACTTAATCTAGGATGAAATGAGCATGCAACATGTCCAGAAGGAAGATAAAGAAAACAACAGTGCCCCAGTTAAGCTTCCTCACAGCACAAACCTTTTGATCAAAGGAGCACGTACCACTGACCTCATACCCAGAAATGACATTCACCAAGTGAACTCAGATTCTAATTAAAAACAAAACCAGAAAAGCCCCAAAACAAACAAACCCAAACAAAAACACAAACAAAACCAAAACAAAAATATCCAAATAAAAAACCTTCACAACTTACATCAACACACGAAGCCAAAAACAATGGGTTAACAAGCTTGTAATGTATAATATCTCAATAATGTGTTTACAGGTATTTCAGCAGAGGCTGTCACCATGACCCATAATATTTAATGCATTTCCTTCATCTTTTTTTTTTGAGGTCAGGTTATAAGCATACTGTAATCTAGCAAGCATAATTATTCCTGCAAATTTAGAAAGGAACATTTTACCACCCAGAATTTCAACTACAGAGAGATGTTCAGAAAAAAAGAAAATACTTTCACCTAAAGTATTGATCTGATTTCAAGACAAAATTATAAAAATTAAGTTCATAAGGAAATTATTTTAAGTTATTTTTTATTCTGGTAAAAATCTTCTGGTAAAACCTCTTCAGCATGTCCACATAGTCTAAGATTACACACATTTTCTCAGCTGAACAGAGCTTTTGGCAGTGAATAATCCCATGCATAGAAATCTTTTTATAATCTTTTTATATTTTCTTGCTGTCACCCACGCTTGATAACACAACTTTTAGCTAAAGGACACATAATTTACGTCTTTTTCACAAGGGAAACTAAGGATAGGAATGACAGAAAACTACAGAAAGATAATGCCTGAATTCAATTACTTCCACGACCATTTCAAAAAAGAAAAAAAGCAAGAGAAAAATATGACCTTACTTTTGCTGATGGATCAGTCTTCAGTACTTGGTTTGCCAAAGAAAGGAGAGGCTATGTTGACAGCTGTTCATTACAATTCCTTCTTTACTACAAGAGCTTAACTCTGCCACTGGCTGGCTGGCCCATTTCTGCTAGCTTTAGCACACAACAGTGCTCCTAAAAGCTCCTCCTCTTGACAGCATCTGTCTGGATACAAGCACAAGCAAGGCTTTCCATAGAGCCATTTAGGTGCTGGGAACGAGCTACAAGTAAGGGAAACCATTAGAAGTAAATATTTTGATGACTAAGTCCAGGATTTGGCAGGCAGAAATACATGCCCGCTGATACCACCAGCTTTACAGTAGAGTAGTCACATCTTCACAGTGTTACAAGTGAAAATTACTTCCCTGACAATAACTTGAATGATGCACAAAAAATAGAAGCCAGACCTTTGAAAGCATGCACTTTGATTTATGCAACATGTCCGAGCCTTCAGAGGAGGAGGGTTGATTATTTGTTTCTTACCAAGCTTTTATATTTGTGCAATTAAAAAGGGAAAAAAGTGGCGAAGTATCCACACAAAACATTAATAACGTATCTAAATATGTGCATGTCAGTTATGGATGAGTCAGAAAGCAATTGCTAATTCCAACAGATGCCCTATATAAACTCCAAATACCTTCTTCCTGGCACCCACAACAGCTGAGGCAAATCTACCTTCTGTTCCCAGAAATTCTGCCTACAGTTGATATTGTATCATGGCAAATGTACATCCCATGGTATTGCCAGTGAAAATGATACTGCTCCATAACTTTATTTGCAATTTATAGGCTCTGTGGGGAATATGCCAGTACCTTGTGTTAATCTGGACACAGCTCCCTAATTAGACAATGATCATGTAATGAGACCAGATGAATAAAAGATGGAGGAAAAATCATCTATACATTAGGTCCTATATACCTACGTATTTATTGTGCCTTACTCTCAGCTACTAATCAGCACATTAACCTTGTTTTCTCCGCATGAGCGCTAAGAACCATACTAAAATTAGGTCAGAAATTCAGATCAGATCAGCTGACTCAGCCCAGCAAGATTAGACAAAGACTAGTTGCTGTTATTTTTCCCAATCCAATACACTGTGTTTATCTCCCGCAACGTACAATGGATCCATACATTTTTCCCCACAATTAACCTATCAGAGCCAGACACCATGAGACAGCAATCACACTGAAGGTACATCAGTGCTACTGAAGAAACACAGCCCAATGTATCCTTTGGAAAGCAAAATGTACAATCAAACTTTTTTTTTTAGGTCATTTTTCAGATCTTGTTTCAAACTGCTCAGAATAATGCATTTCAATGAACTTTAGTCATTCAGCATTGTTATGAGATGATTTAGGTAAATAACAGCTGCTTCTAAATAGTGTTGTGTGTGAATACCACCACTTTATTAGACAATATATTACTCATTATTATCTCATTAATATACACAAACAGCCTTCTAATAGAGACCATCTGAACACTAAAATTTAATAGCTTCTAAACAATTCAATAATTGGACTAGCAGGTAAAACTCTGTAGGTGCCAAAGGCTTCTGGCTGCTTTATTTTGATTCTCACATGCAAAAGAAGAGTATTTGTGGGAACCCCATCTCCTTCCCAAAAATCTACCTGCAGTTAATCACAGGGGATGACTCCCTTGTTGCTAAGGAGATTGTTTTCAGCTGTTGGGAGTCTCCAGACTGGTAGCAGTTACCACTGCACATGTGCACCACTTGCTATCTAGGCCACGCTCTCAGGAATTAGGGATAATATAAATACCCACCAAGACAAGGTAAAGACATAAAGAATATAGTACAGAACAAAGAAGAAATCAATGATCCTACTTTACCTTTCCTGACTGCTGCATTTCAATAAAAAACACGGTCTTGGATGATTCTCTGGAGGTTACTAGAGGGAGCCAACTCAATTGCAATCAGCCTAAGTGACTTCAGACATCATGGTTCCTTTAGTCAAAGCAGGTATTTTCCCTTGGTTTGCCATTCCTTTTAGTTTTTCCAACCAAAGGTTGATCTCAAGTATCTTTTTTTTCCCTCTCCAAGTTTACAAGGGAGAAAGCAAAAAAGACTTAAAGAAAGTGCTTTTCAAGATTTCCTGAGGTGTTTTCCCACATTGTTTCCTCAGGCAGACATTGTTCCCCCCCTCAGTGTTATTGAGATAAGCCAAGCTGGGAAGTGTCACAGCACATGCCCCAGCTGAGATGGCCATGACACAGAGTATCACCACACAATCTCAGAAAGCTTTAAGCATTCTCCCAAACACGGTAACACCATATGTAATCAGAATGCCTCAGGCTTCTGCCCACACAGAGTAACATCAGGCCACTTCAGCAGGCTGCAAGCATCTGCCCTCCTTGTTCTTTACCCAGCCTTTTATCCCCTCCTGTCCATGCACTGCCCCTGTGTGCCCTCTGCTCCCTTTGGTGGCTGGTCAGTGTCCCTGGGCAGTCCCTGGCTCATTGCTGTCAGTGCTGCTCACAGCTGTACCCATGGGGATGAGGATCCCAGAGCCCCATCCCAATCACCAAAAACTGTGTGCCTACAGGAAGGGATCAGAGGGGATCACTGCAAACAGTTTCCCACAGAAGAGCACTGTGTTGAGGAAATGTTATCTCCAAACCACATACAAATACATGCTGTTCCTCTAATAAACTCACTCTGTTGGTAGGTCCTCTACCTCCTGTCTTCTGGCTCTGTGACTGAGGATAAATATTCTGTTCTCATTGATCTCTGTGTGGGCAAGAATTTCATGGTTTGGCTCAGCCCTAAATCATCTGTACTTCTCCAGAGCTCTTCATCAAATGGCTTTGCCAGGATCAATGAACAAAACCACACAAACCAACCACATTGTAGGAAATACAGTCACTACTATTCAAATGATGTAGAGAAGCTTGGCTAGAGGACTATAAAGAAACAGGTAGGTCTACAAGTTACCCTCTCGTGTCCCAAGAAACCTATTCATAACAAAATCTGTTCTGGTACTTGATAACCTTTATGGTCACACATATAAAAGTGCATGCAAGCAGATTAGCCAGAGTACAGCCTAATTGGCTGTATTCACCTTAATTTCACATTATTCTTATCACTCCAATGGAATTACTGACAATCCAAATAGTTCCACTTCCTGGAACATAAAGCAGCCATATTTTTGCTTTAAATTCCTTCATCTCCATCCTCTCTCAAACTGTGTGTGCTGCTCTTTTCCTTTTAATGTTCCATCAAAATTATCAGACTACCGAGGCGTTGCTTGAACGTTTGCAGCACAGCATGTCTGTTATACCTGGGTGTACAGTACCCAAGACATAGCATAAAATTTAATCACTCAAACTGTAATACAGAAGATTCATGCTGGGGGAAAAAATTCAAAGGACCTCCTATCAGTTTATGCTCAAGCATCCATTCACATATAAATGTTAAGGATTTGGATGGAGGATTTACCTCTATTACAGAATTTTACTTTCATCTCAAGAAAAACAATTTTTAGCAGTGGCAAATATGTGTGCAATAAATATTCATATATATTCCATTCAACCTTCTTTTCCTCTCCAAGAGGCTACAGAGATTTCATTGATATCCATTGGCAGAAGCGGCCAGGTCATGCAAGTGCTCCTCTCATTAACTGTCAATTAAAATCAATGGAATTGTTCAAGAAGAGCTGTTATAGGGTTCTGCCCATCAGGGGCTTGATCCATTTTCCTGTAAGTGATTGCAATATTGTTATTGTCTTCAGAGATCTCAGAATTGAAAGGAAAATGTAAATAATAGACGCTTTTTTGAAAAAAACATCAGACACCAGTTAGAAGGCTTTGAAAATTTACCAGATTTAAAGTAGTCCATCTTAACCTGTGAGACTGTCCCTGTCTTGCTCACACACAAATACATTTTCGCACAAATTATAAACTGTTCATCTAAAAGGACTAAGAGGATGAAAACCCATTTGTCACTAGATCTCCATCTATTCCAAGCACCCAAACTTTTTGTTATAAATCACACCTGCTCAAGATGCCACACATGCTGCTTAAGCTATGTCTACACAATGTAAACCACACATGTTAGAGGCCTGACAGAGGCCAATGGTCTATACTGTTTTTGCCAGCAAGCTGCTTAGAAATCAACTGCTCTACAAATATTTACCATATCTGAATCCTTTGCTTTTCATTACTCTGCCAGACCACTCATCTTTTTATCAAAATATTTACCGTTTTATTGCTTCTTCTTGTTTTCGGCGTTTTTCACTCTTTTCTTTCAAGTAAGCCAGGTTTGTTTCATTCCTCATGCGATCATTCTCTCGAGCAATGTCTGATGCATTCTGTATAACCAAGCCATCATAGGCCTTCATCCCCATATCTTCAATATACTGGAGAAAAGCGCCCAAAGTGACCTCCTCCTGATTAGAACTCATCATCTTGCAGGAGATAATGAACAAAGGAAAGCAACGTTTCCTGCAGGTTGAAAAACACATAATACCTTAATCAGTGGGAAAATAGCTTATGGTTTATGACAGCAAGATCATGTCAGTTGTAATTAACATCTTCGTAAGAGACAATTTTTCAGACTTTCCCATTTAAAGGATAATAAACAAACCAATTCAGAAGACAGAGCAAGATTACTCAAGACAAGAGGAGACAAAACCAAGAGTGTCTTCTTCCAGGCAATACAGATCCAAAATATTACACTGTTTAAATCCCAAAAACTTTTCTTTCCACCCTTTCCCATTTCCTAGTACCCAACAGTTGCATAAACACTGCCATCCTGAATCTTAGTTTGAATTGAACTGAGAAGACTCCCATCACAGGACAAGAGGTCTCTTTTTTACACTTTAGATAAGGCTGCAACACAGCAGATTACCAGAAAAAAAAATCCTATTCTGACTACTAGAAAAAGTTCCTAATATCTGCAGGATAATATAAGGTTCTGGTGAAAAGCATTGTTCCATTATTTGAAACAAAAAACTTAAAAGCATTCTTCAGGCTCAAAATTCAGAAAGAAATATTGTGAAATATTTTTCTGTATTTCTTATTAATGTGATATGAGCCCATAAGCCGTAGTCATCTGCTGCCCAACATCTTGAAGCTCCAAGAATGGACAGGAATGTCCAGCTGAGCTGGGACCTGCAGAACAGACCAAGAATCTGTATTCCAGAGGTATGACAGACACGGGGGTGTACAGCATCCCCAGCTAAACACCTTGGAGCAGAAACACTTAGACCCCTGGGTCATTCCTGGGTCTGTGGCAGGCAGCCTAAAAACTCTACAGTCCCCAAAGGTTTTCCATTCATCAACAGAACTCCTGGGAGTTGTAAGAGCTCTAGTGTATAGACACACCAGTAAATACTACAGGAGACTAAAGGCAAGGTAGAATTTCAAGAGACAGACTGTCTATCTCAAAAGTCTGTGCTGGATAGGACTGGATTGAACTTATTAAACTAGCAAAATAGAAGTTTAAAAAAACAGGACTATTCCATCTTATTTTAAATACTGATTATTATAATGTCCAGAAGCATTATCGGCTTGAGTGGCATTACCTGCACACAGTCCCTTGAGAAGCCCTCATCCCCCAGGCAGGGAGTTGGTGCAGGAGTCTCTGAGTGCCTTGCTGGCAGCTGAACTCAGCTCTCTAAGGCACGTTTGCTTATTCACTGCTACAGCATTCCTCCCTTCCCTGAAGAAGGATGGCGTGGCTTCTCGGAATCAGCCTCAGAACATGCCAACACTACAGTTAGAAAGGATCTTATTGAATAGGCAATAAGAATCCTGCCTGCACACAGATTTTAGGAGGAGGGTTCCTGTGGAATCAGTGACAAAAATCTTTCCCCTATTTCTTAGTACAATGTTACATTTCTAATATTTATTACATAACTGGAGAAGTAAAATTCTGATCTAGGTTGGCACTGGTTAAAAAATTAAACCTTAAGGATTCTAGAAATCCACTCTGGGCCTTCAGATCTGGGCCCTGACTTTGAAAACGCAAAGGATTAAAAGAGTAGAGAAATACATTTCTGTCCTTGAATATTTTTCCCCATTTTAATAGGGGGAACTTTTGAAGTGACAGGTACTAAATACTTTAAAAGCCCACTGATAATTTCCCCTTTTTCTCTCATGCCTGCAAATCAGAGTTATTTCTATACAATGGTAACACAACTGTTAAAATCATGAAGACTCAGAGGATGCAAAGGGTCTTCTCCTATTACCTCTCCTGCCTTCCAAGAACAACCTTTTCTATCAACTAAGCCTGAACATGAAAATAAGGCTGATGTTGAGGGTCACTGAAGTGATCTTTAAGCATTTTCAAGCATGGGTATAAGCATCTCCTACAAATCCCTGCAGGGTAAAAGCAGTGAAGGAGGTCTTAGTGCAGCCCAATGTGCCTGCATGTCATTTCACACAGCTCTGACACTGGAGCTGGCTAGAACTCTGCTGGGCTGGAATATGCATTCAGCCATTCTATATGTTCACCATAAGTAGCACACTATCTGCACAGGAGGATGTTGGAGAGCTGACAGTGAGCTGAATAGACTCCATGAAGGACATGATTCTTCAGCAGACATTATTTCAGACCAATTCCTAACCTTGGTGATCAAGAAAAGTAAGACCAGATATCAAAGCCCCTTCCTGAGTCTCTCTCTACAGCATGAAGGCTACAAGATTAAAAGCAATGCTAACAGCACAGACAGCTCTAACTCCCCTTTCTCTAAACCCATTAAATATCTGCTTTTTGATGTCTGCTTCTTAAAATCTGGGTTGTTTCCCCAGTAGATGGCTATTGTTTTGTGTATTTCATTTTTGACTTCTAGTAAAACCTTTTTTCAGCATATGTTGAATTAAATTCAAATAAACCTACACAACAGAGAAATCTCACCCTGGTGACCTGAATGCCAGTATTGTCATTGATTTCTTCAGTGACCATGGTTTACTCCTGAAATATAATAGGAAATTTTATACTGAAGAAAACTTCAAGAGGGTTTCAATAAATGCAGCTCTCATCTATTTTTCCCCAAGACACATGATATGTTTTACACTGTTTTTGTGATTATACTGCATTTCTTCCCCTCATTTTTTCCTTTATTTTTGAAGGTCAGAAATGAGCTGAGAATTAAGGATATGCTGAATCTCCTTGTGTTATGATGCTTATTTTTTAAACAGGAGGATGAGGTTGTTCCAGTTGCAAAAGAATTTTATTTTAAATGCTCTTATTCTGCTCCATGAACTGAGGAGAGACTTTATATTCTGATTTGCTACAGATTTCTTTTATTACTAAATGCATGCAAAAATTTACTATTTACTAAATAGATGAAGATCTCTTCTTTGTCTTAACAGGGGCCCAATCCCAAAGCAGTACTGAGTAACTGAATTCCTCCTGTGACTGTTGATTCTCATGTGCTCGTGACAGCAAATTCAGTTTGGGTTACTCCTGAGGGTAGCAGGGGGCACACAGATATTTCAGAACCTTGAACCTTCTCTTATGGCACTAACTCCACAAAGCCTCTGTGCAAGCAGCAAGCATCTTCTGATTCAAACCCCTGATACCTCCTGTGTAGGTGGTATTTTAGTGTCTCACTACATTTACTAATAGTGAACAGTTGTGCATGCTATACTTAAGCAGGGATTAAAAATGCAAACAGCAGGAGCAAAAAGCTTAATTAATTACTGTAAACATTTTTACAGTCTTAGTATTCCTTGGGCAGCACACCAGCACCAATTTTACTTACAGGTATTAATGCCACTTCAGAGAATACGTTACCTTAATAAATGTGCTCAGTACTACAACAGGCTGCAATCAACACATACAGCCCCTGGAGCCCCATGCAACGCCTGCCTGTCCCCCTCCTTGGAAAATGGCTGGACAGCACTGATCAGCTTTTGAGGAAAGGTTCTCATGACTGGTAAACTCAGGCAGTAAGGAATTCCTAACCATTTGCCAGGGCAGATACAAGCACAAGCAAAGGTTCTGTTTGAGTACATTGATATTTGATTAAAACTGTGCAAATGCAAATGGCTAAATAAGTCATGTAAGCTGAGGCCCCACGATCCTGGTATCCCTAACTTGCCCACTGTGGTCAGGGATTTTGTCAGCCAGTAACAAGGACTCTATACAGTCACCTAGGTACTTGCAATCAAGTTGATTTCAGTACACTGTGTTTTCTGAAATCAAGCAGTCCTGAAAAATTATAACTGGCAGTTGCACCACTTGAGAAATTCTTTAGACACTCCTTTCTTTTCCCCTCCTCATTGTGAAGGAACAAAAGGAGACAACAGAGCAGAGGAAAAGCCTTAGAGTTTAGCTATTAAAGTTAACATACTGAAAGGTCAACAAAAATTGTTTGGAGGAACTTGATTCTGACTGTTCACTGAGCATCTTTGAAAATCCATCTGAGCACAAGGACACAAAGAGGGAGTTCTCCATCATGTACCCTTTGCTTCTTAAAGACTAGCACCCTGTGAAACCTCACTGAGAAAAAGCCACAATCACACCCATCTTGCTCACTGACACCTGCCCCTTCAGGTACCCCCGGACCAGAGCTCGCACTGGCACGGCTCATGCATTCAGCAGTCAGCATGGGAGGAGTAAAGCAAGAAAGATTTTTTTTTTTCCTTCCCTGCCAATGCATCTGGTTTACTGGCAAGGGCAAGCAGTCCCCTTCCTGGTTTGCCTAAAAATATTTGCATAACTAAATTCAAGATCATTGTATTGATACAGATACAATTTCTGTGAGAGCAGAGTGCATTGTGTTTCACAGGACGCTTGCATACCTTACTTCTAATCTAACCCTTTGCTCTGATGCCACACAAACAGCATTTTGGATCAAACCACCTCCTTTTCACATGATCAGGGTGCAAAAATATTGATTTCAGAATATGAGTAATCAGCTGAATATAACAGTATCCAAGCAGTGCTACATGTGAAGATTCTGACATGCCATTCTCTCATTCACATCAGGATCCCCAAAATATCAGTTGCTTTTCAGCTTGCTTGACAGCCATAAGCTGCAGCTGTGCTGCATTGAAAATTGGCAATGCTGACATTAAACTGAAGGAGCTTTTTGAAGTAATGACAAAGGCACTGATTGCCGTCTTCCAAACCAGAGGGATTTTTAAAAAAAAAAATTTCACATAGGAGAATAGACCATGGAAAAACAAGTGTGGGCTTGCCTAAAGTCCTGAGTCCAATCTCAAATTTATAAAGGCCTACTACACACCTCTCCAGTACTGCCTGATTCCCTCCCAAACACTGCCTCCTCTCTTTGAAAGAGCATCTGCTTTCTCACTACCTTATAACTCCCTTCACAAAATTCATTATATCAGAAGGATTCTGCACAAACAGGGATAACCAGCCATTCTACCATTGAGTCTGAGCTGTTGTATTCTAGCTTCTTGCAAGAATAAAAGCAGACAGGCCAGCCATATCCAATTTTCACAAACTGCTGACCACAGCAGCACTAATAAGGACCTAATGGTATTGGGTGTACAGAAAAATACTTTCAGTGAATCAAGAAAAATTTAGTGAAGAAAAAATATATTAGAGACTACTTTGCAGAACTCTGTGTCCTATCACTTGATATAAGGCACAGTTATGATATTTGAAATACCCAAACAAGTGAATGTGATAAGACAAGTTGCTAAGAAATTCTAATGCTAAATGCTAAATGCATTCCCTGCTCATTCTTAACAATAAAATGACATTTCTGTTTCCACATACAGTGATGCTGGAAATTATGATTTCAAAGAGGAAAGACCTTCTGAAATCGGCTGCAACTTTCCTACTACATACCATTGACAACTATATATGCAGCTATTTAAAGAAAAACAACCAAGGAATCACTACTGTCATTTGGAAGTACAAAATACACTTCATATTCTGGCTAGGATTGCAGATTATATACCTGGTGCTCATTGTATTGCACAGCATGAGCTCTAGCACCTGGGTGAAATCACTAAAGCTAAGTACCTCTGAGCCCTTCACTTAAGGAGGTTAAAAGTGTCTCCTTCAGTAGACTGAAATTGCTACTGCATGGGTTTAAAGGAATAGTCAATTTCTGCAGATGTCCTACCCTTCATAGGGGAAAGCTGTGTTCCCCATAGTTTTAAGGACTAAAAAAATAGCCTGGGCCTTGAATTTTGGCCCTCTTCCAGGTACCTTTTGAAAAGGAAAAAAGGTCTTTGCTAACAATGACTCCTCTATGACTCCAGGATGTAAAAAGCCGTTGTTTACTTTGCAATACAGCAACACTTTTATCACTTATTCCCAGAGGAAAATAAGTCTTCTTCCTAAACATGTGGATGCTGGACAATTGCAAACCTAGATTCAGAATGGCCAGCACTAAAGTGCAATTAAGAATTTTATCATCCCATTATTATGCAGACAACCTTTAAATAACAGCAAGAAATAAAACCACACAACAAGCAAACATATACACATGTTATCTATGCAAATAGGAGTGTATTTGGACTCAGAAGAAATCACGAGCTTCTTGGTGATGGACTTATTTTTTTCCTCCTCTTTAAGAAAATGAAATGGAGATTTCACTACCACCAGCATCATGTTAAGATGCTGTAAAATATTAATGGTGCAGTAGGTCTGATAAGTGACTATCACAGATGTTAGAAATTATCTCAATTAATTCATTAGAAAATACAAAAGAATGGTTTTAATTATTTAACAGTGCTTTTTACAAACAAAAAAATCAGCTGCCAATTGTCTTTATTATAAGCACAATCAACATGTGAAGTACACAAAACCAGTCAAATAGACTTCAGCTTTTAGTTTAGTAATGGTTTGATTAATATCTTCTAAAAATACATGCAACCTCATCACTATGCATTCTGACAACTCATTATTTCATTTTGTAATTTTTTTTTCATTCTAAATAGCACCATATTTTATTAGCATGCTCATATGATGTATTAAAACAAGTACGTACCAAAATTCAAGTCCACGGGGACCGCTAAGTGCAATAATCAAAGGTGACTTTTGCCTGTAAAAGCCCTTTCCTGTGGTTATCTCAGTGCAGTCGGAAGGGATATTTCAGCACCATAAGAAACAGATTTTCAGTTAGGCTCAGTTTTTTCTTCAGTTAAAGTGCATTAAATCTTGTTGGCAGAATTGCCCAGATTGTAGAATTCGACATCACTATAAGTCAATGCGTTACGTTACAGATCTTCTTAACATACGATTAAAATGGCATGGAAAGTTTGGCTTTAAAAATGAAGTGGAAAGAAAAGACAGGTGCTTGCTTCTTTAAATCCACATTCAGAGAGGAGAGGGTACGGATAATGGGAGGGTATAAACAACACCCTGCATTGAGGTCCAGCAGAGAAGAAACTGGATGATTTTTACCCACTTTACAACACAGACGATTACAGCACCATCGTATGCACTAACACAGAGATTTCTAAGGTGCCTCATTTGAATATGTTCTGTGGAGACAAAAAGAAAGGAATATAAGGAACAGCAAATATCCTATCCAAATGGCTTCTTGCAGCAGGAAAGATGCTTGCTCGCTCATTGCCACTTACAGAAGGTCTGAAACAGTCTGGCTCGTGGCATCGTCTCTGTCTCTCCCCCGTGACTACAGGCAGGCTTGCTCTCTCCAGCTGCCCGGGTCCGTGGATGCTGCTGCTGATTAATCAGGGATTCTCAAACAAAGAGCAAGCCTACCTTCGGGTGCCAGCAGGACTGTGGGGCTCCTCTCCCGCTGCAATCCGGCTGCAACCAGCATCCTAGCACCTCGGACAGCTCCGCCGCGCCGGGCCCATGGACACGCGGCACGCCGTAGCCGGGGCGCGCCGGGAGCCGGCGCGGCAGCCGCGTCGCTCCTGCCTCCGAGGCTCGGGCGCCGGCACAGCCTCCTAGCTAGGCAACAGTCTCGCCCTTATCGCCACTGCACTGAAGTCTGATTAGCAAATAATCCGGTGGGGGGAAAGGGGGGGAATCTGCATGAGCAGCACTGTACATCACATGGAGTCTATAGGTAGGAAAGAATATGAAACAACGCCCTTTCCCCCTCCTTCTCCCTTCCTCCCAAAAAAAAGAGAAATTGATCTTCCACAGAGAATGTGTAAATTAACCTTTAGCCCATATTATGGCTCAAGGAAATGAGTAGCCACTTAAAAGCAACACCTAAGCCTCGGTTTGATACCTCACATTGATGTATCTTTTGCACTCACCCTCACTGAAAAGCAGTGCAAGGCACACAATTACTGCTGACGCAGATGAGAATGCTGCTTGGGGAAGGAGGGGAGGAGCTTCTCAGCCCATCAAAACAACCTCCCACCACCTGCTCCCATTGCACGAGAACAAAACTACGCAGCTCGGACAGACTGAGCGTGACATTTATGCCATTTGCCTTATATTGACATGCACACTCTGGAAAGAAGCGTTCTGTTTGAAAAGCATTCAGGGTGAAACTACACAGTTTTATGCTCATCCAGAATTTGTGTAATGGTTTGGAAGAAAACATTTCCTTTCTTCTGAACCGGATCAATCTGTGTTATAGCTCCTCCTTGCAGAGTATGTGCAGTTTTGCTTTCTCTCCCCCAAACCTGCAGCCTGGACACAAAGCAAAAGCGTTCACTCCCTGCGCCAATGCCAGGGAAAGGAGTGATGGCTGAATGTGCAGAGATTGCATTATCCCATTGTCAAATGACATTTCATTCTTTCTTCTTTAAGTTAGGCATATTTTTCTCTAGCATAAATCTTAATTCTGATGTTACAGTAACAGTTGAATTTATTCCTAAAACTAATAGAAGAAATTATGGTCATGGAATGAAATCCTTTCAAAGTAATGCATGTTCACAGGAAAACCTATGCTGGTACATAAATAAGACCTCACCTTCATAGCACAGGAGAACTTTTTGCAGATTTAATACCCTACAACTGGAATAATATTAACTGGGGTTAATACCCCACAACATTACCCCACATTCAACCGCACTCAAGATAGCCAACTAGACAGATTGGAAAACACAGTGTCTGCCTTCATGCACTGGAATCCCAGCCTGAGGAAAGCCTGATGCTAAAACGATCTCTCATATATTCACTGGTAATACATTTCATGTGTTTCACTGTATTAATAGTGCACGTCCCAGCACACCGCTTGCAACCCCGTGAAACAGGGAAGCAAATCTTCCTCATGACATCCCCAAGAGACCATTTCAAAAGGAAGGGTTACAAAGCCAGAAGAACAGGTTTCAAGACATGGAGGATGTTTCTTTGTGTCAAGGAAAAATATCTGGAAGGGAAGTACCTACAGTGTAGAACTGGAGGCAGTCCTGTGAAGAGAGCTCCTTCCCTAGCCCAGAGGCTAGCCCCCAGCTCTGCTTCTGATTTTTTTCCTTCCTTGAAGGATACCTTAAGAGCAGCTGCGGCCATATGGTAATTAGGAAACTTTTTAATTTTCATCAGGTGGAGATTCCTGTCACTTAATAGCCTCTTATTTCCAATACTTTTCCAGAATTAAAGATCTTCTCTATCTCTGCCCTAAGTCATGCACTGAAAACAGAGAAATTGCACTATCAAACTTCTTTCCAAGTTACTTTAACAAGGCTATCACTAAAGTCATTATAATTTCATAAGCAACTTGAAGCACTACTACTCAATCTCAAAGTGTGAAACACTTGCCTATGTCTTCACCACATGGTTCATCCCAGTAACTGGATTCCCTCAGATACAATCCTTTCCCTGACTACCTATCTTATTGCAGCTTTTTGGCAGTTTCCACATCTCATTCTTGCACCAGGGTTCCTGGGAATCACATGTCCATCAGCTGTGGAAGGAAATGTCCAGGGGTTTTTTCAGTAGGATTGTGGGAAGGGTGCTGGAGTTACAACTTCTGCAAGGCTAGCAGTTCCATTCCTGGTTATTGCATGTAAAAGTTTATGATTTAGTGTACAATCCAGGAAAAAGAACCTACAGAATTGAACATGGCATTTCCTGCATCAATGACAGAAGAGCTGGATCAAAGATCAGGCAACATGTTTTGTGTTGATCATTGTTTTTTCCACAGGTTTCTACAGAACAGTGCTACTCACCTTTAAACATCTTTAATGACAGCCCTAATGAGCCCACAAATGGCTTTCACTCCTTGGTTGTAAAAGAAGCCTAATCAGCACAAATATATGCACCTCCACAAATTGCTGCCTGTGTTCTCATGCTGCAGAGGCCAACACCTGCCTTCCTGAGCTCCAAAAGCCAGGAGTGGAGAACCATGCATTCCTCACAGTAGCTGTCAATCCTCTCTCCCTGTGTCCTTTGCTTTGTTCTTCCCAGAGTTTACAACCACTTAATTCCAGCAGATTCCACTTGGTTTTTCTTTAAATTTCTGAAGGACATGTGCAAGGCTTCATTTACCATTTTATTTCTGTATGAATATGTGCATGCTCACACACATATATAACAAATATACATACAGAGAGAGAGATGTGATTTGACCTGTAGTTGACATTTGCAAACCAGGAAAAGAGAATATGAAAAATGTGCTGTGGAACTGCTCATTGGCAACTACTCAAAACAGTTGTGGCACACATCAGCCTCTGCCTGGCCATGCTGGCAGTGGGCTGGAGCACAGAATATGTAATTCTGAGACAGCAAACCTCGGCAGGAGGCTCCTTTGTCCAGGGCATGACAAGTCCTTTCAGCCTCAGTGACAGGTTGAGGATTTGCAAGGCCTGAAGATTGCAGGCAGAACAAAGGCTTTCAAGAGGAAGAGAACGCTCATTTAAGATCCTAACTACCACTTAGTGACTGAGGAAGACAGTCTGCCTGTCCCTGAAGAGAAGCTTGAGGACAAATGGATTAGAGTCAGTGCCAGTCTCTGCTTGGCTGGTGAATGGAGGAGGAAGGCTCTCCAAGAAAAGCAAATCCCATGTTTCCAGACCTGAACCTGGCTACACCTGAGTTGATACACAGACTGTTATGTAATTCTTTACATTTATGAGAGTCACCTGAAGCTTCTCCAGAGAAGGCACTTCCATGACAGATTTCTTTATCTGACCAACAGACCACAGATGAAGAGCTCTAGAAATGGACACCCCACAAGTTCTAAAAAAATCTGAAATAAAACCCAGAAACTGAGGACCTAAACCTAGAAATTCCAGACACCTAACCGAGGGGACCATGATAGGAATATAGATCCCTGTACCCAAACCCTACATCCCAGTGAATGGGAAAAGAAAAACTATTGAACAAGACGTTTCCATGCAGCAATCAAATAAACTAGGGCTTCTATCAATCAGGTTTTGCTGAGACCAAAGGCTGACCAAGCCAGAATCAGCTCAGCAGAAGCTAAGCTTTGCCAGTTCACCCACAATTACAAATACAACACCATCAAGAGGTTGCTTTCGCTGTTTAACAAATTCTTTGTTTAAAATAAAACCTAGCTTACCTTTCTCCTATACAGTGCTTCCTTAGCTTCAATTGCTTCTCCCTGTCTCCTGTGTGCTTGGTCCTGACTCTTAGGTTTTACTGCTGCCAGTCTGCAGTTGCTCTAACCACTTAATGCCCCTTGAAGTATAGATTCCTTGCCTGATCCCAGGCCACATCTCTTAACCCCAGCCTTGCTACTACCCTTGGCTTTTCCAGCAGTGATCTTGAGCTTTTCTTGCTTCCAACACCAGGTTCTAATGTTTTCTTGCTTCTAGCATTTGGTTCAAACCAGTCCCAAGTATTACATGCCTTCATTTCCCAATAAAACCATAGTTTCCTCACAGCTACTCTCTTGCCCATGTGTGAGGCAAGTGAAATTTTCAGTGACAGTCTTGCCTAAACTTCATTCTAAGTCTCAGTTTAGCAATCACTGTGGTGGGCCTTTAGCACCAATTGAAAAAAACTGCTTAGAATTTTATTTGGATTGAAACCTGAGTTAAGAAATATTTTTGAATGGAAGCGGGTTAATTTGAGGAAAATTCATAGAAAACAAACTACATCCAAACCCAAGCCCAGAGCTTACCATAACTTGGACCTTAAACAAACACCTCTTTTTTTGTTGATCCTCTTAGTACCCACCTAGAGCCACGCTGAGCAAAATGGAAAACTTAAAGATCTATTTGCAATAAATTTTCAACCTGACATACTGAAATACTAAATTGAGCCTTCAAGTCTGTTTTTCCCAAACTATTTCATTTTATGTCCCAGATAAGCTTTAACATTCATGCATTTTCCTCTCAAGCATTCTCATAAACCCTTGAAGTTGCTCCCTCTCCCATCCTTTTGCCCCTCTCTCACTCCTCACACACACACTGCTGCCATGGCAAGTAAAACTACTCACACGAGGAGAGAAATGGAAGCTCTCAGTGCTCCAGCTCAGCATTTGTTTCAGCTATTTCCCATCCCTCTGTAGCATTCTTTCACTTCCCTGGAGCACACTGGCTCTATCCCTCCCAGCAACGGACTATCCACCACCACCGTGCACATTCCTCTCTTCAGAGTTTTGAGGAGGATTCTTCTAAAGGTAAAACAGTAGAGGGGTCCCTACTCATGTAAAAGCCAATTAAAGTTAAATGCTTAACTGCCATCTGTGCCTTTAAGAAAAATCTCTTAATTTTCCCCAGTGATCTGGTTTTTTCACATGGGACCAATTTTGCTGTTATTGCTTAGGCAAAATTCCCATTGAAGTCCACAGGGAACTTTGCCTGAATACAAAATATGGAGCAAAACCTTGTGCTTATTTGCATAGACCACAAATCACAAAGATCACATCCTCATGCGAGTGATTTATCCTACATGACAGCTAGTACAACTAGGCTATTTTTAACCATGATTTTTTGTAAAATATTTCATGATATTTACCATTCAAAAAAGAATCAATTGATTCTTTTTTCTTAAACTGGATTAGATGGAAAGATTCTGGCTGCTTTCCAAACCCCTTAATTACTAAATGGTACATTTTCCACAGAAATGTTAAGCTATAAGTAGTTCTTCTGGAGCCAGTTAGCTCCTAGCTAAAATCAATTAAAGCTGGTAAAGATACATTCTATGGTCAGGTCCCAAATACAGACATCTGTATTTATAGCACAGTGGATGCTGGTAAAATCCCCCAACACAGATGCAGTTGCACTGGCAAAACTGCGCTTTCACTGTTCAGCTCATACAGGGGGCAGTAGGTGGGTTTATGACTCCAGGATAATCCCAGCTGTGCCAGTAGAGCTACACTCACATGATGCTCTATTTCTGCTCTGGTAGCCTCAGTTTTCTAGCCCCAAAGAAGCATTCTTTTTCCTATGGAGTACAAAGGCCAGGCAGTTTAAGCTTGTTTGTCACCTCCCCACCCTGCTGTTCATTCCCACTTGTGAGGGCTTGGAGGGAACTGGGTCATGGAAATGATCCAGAACAGAGCTAATTTTGGGTGAGAATGAGGGAGGATCTGAAAAAACAAAAGGATGGTGTTCCTTTCACCCAAATCACTTCCTTGCACTCCACAATGCAGAGGGCACTTCGCAGCGTGAGAATGGTACCCCTGCCAAGGTGATCCGTGACTTTTACTGGAGTGAAAGTTCCCCATGCTACAAACACTGCTTTGCTGGGCATGAGTCCAGTGTCCAGGCACTGGTGCACTGGGACTCAGCCTGCTGAAGATTCCATGAAGAAAATCCTGGAGGCAGCCAGGTAATGCTCCCTGTCCCAGAAACCACAACTCTGGCAAGTTTATGCAACCACCCAGCTGCCTTAAGGCAGAAAAGGGTATGTACACAGCGCACAAACATTACCCTGCATGTAAATTGCAAAGTGCTGTACCAGACACTTGACAATCTCTGGGCATTCCAAATCTGTATAAACCAGCACTGCAGCTTAAAAAACAGAACCAAGAACGGTGCTCTGCTTCCCTGCCACCCTCAGGTCTTCCTTTGGCCTTCTGCTGGCACAAAAGTCACTTGGCCGTGTGGTGAAGCAGATTGGAAAGCTGATCAAGCTGAGAACTAGCCTGGGATTTTGGCACCACGTGGATGTTGTTATTTGTGAGAGGACCACCCTGCCTATGGAATCAGCAGGCAGCAAGGACCCAGTGCAGCCAAGCAGATGGAAGGCAGGCCAGTTGGGTCTCATTCAGGAACATCCAATTTCTTGCTTTCATCCAAGCTGGGGAGAGACTCAGCTGTGAGCAAGGAGCTCTAGTGAGCACCACAGCATCTCTGAAGTCTGAAACAAGTGTGCCTACAGAGCATAAAATCTGTAAAAACTACTAATGATGAAGTCTAGAGCAAGAGGTCTTGGAATGAGAGGATGAGAAATTCTCCAGAAACTTGAAGTCTCCTATCTGCACTTTTTGATATAATCTGCAGGTTTTTACCCCAGTACTACAGAAAAAGCAGCCCCATAAATCCATTAGAAATGGGCAAAGATGGGGAAAGTCAGTTTTATTCACGTTCACAAAAAATGCATCTGGACTACTAAATAAACAGTAAACATCTGAAGACTGGAAAGACTCAAAGAAGAAATTGCAGTTTATACTTTAGGATTGACAAAGTGGCAAATTCCTGTATTAAAACATGTACATTAAGATGGTATCTATGAATAAATTGCTGCTGTCGGTTAAATTCTTTAAGGCACTAACTTTGCAAAGAAACTAAAAGATGCTATTTGTTAAATGGAATATACTTTGTACCTTTGTACCTATAAGCCACACAACTATATAATGTATATTTAAATGTGTTTTCTTTCAGTACTTAATAAAAATCCACATGAAAGGTTTCTTGCTATATATATACTTCAGAGCAAGACAGGAGGGCAAGTGAAATATGAATGAAAAAGCTGTTAGACCTCTAGAGAAAACATGCACAGCTCAGTGAACACTGGGGGAAACCAGAACTGAGGAGATATGATTAAAAAAAAAAAAAAGAGAAATTAGAGAACACTGGGAAGAAGACTTTGAGCCAAAGAATAAAAGGCCACAGCAGAGACAGAGGGCATGAACATGTGCTTTTCTTTTTTTTGCTTTTCCTAATGAGACAAAGATGGTCTTGGTAACTCTTGAGATGAAGAAAATGGCCTCAAAGAGGTTTTCAGGCAGGAAGGCTTCATACAGGGGCTGTAAGTGGTGAGGAGGGCTGGGTACCTCACCCTTCTCCCATCACCCAAAGTCCCACTGAGAGAGGCAGCAGCAGGGTAAGGAGCTGGGTGGGCTCAGAGCTTCCTGAGGGCCAGTGGGCAGCAGGGTGGGGAGGGACTCAGCCCCTGGGGCCCAATCCAAGCATGGAGGGCTGCAGGTGGGTGATGGAGACTGGCTGTCATGCAGGCAGAAAGCACTGCTGGCAGTTAGCCCTGGTGGCTCACGGCCAGGTTCCCCCAGCCCTCCTTGGCTGCTCTTGACCTAAACCCTGCACAATGATCTAAGCTTAACCAGCACCAGGGGAAAATCTTATTGTCAGAACAGGCTGGTGACAAGGTGAGAGGTAATGAGGTAGCTTGTTGTCATCAGCTGACCAGTTCCCCTGGTCATTGGCTAACCAAGATACTATGAGGGCAACAGAGAGCAAAAGCCCAATTTGCTTCCATCAGCTTAGGGAGATAAGCCTCACTTTAGGGGTCTGAGTGATTCAACATGGGCTATGTTAACAGTAGCTATTCTTTTACATTCAGAAAATCCTATCTCCACAGAGAAAAAGGCTGAGGCTTGCAATGTGTAAGTCACAGTAAACACTTTGACCAATATGAGCTATTTTTTCATGCCCAGATATAAAACAAAATTTTAAAAAAATCAAATTATTTTAATTACTAAAGAAAGAGTAATTTCCTGCTGGCACTCCCTTAATAAATTCTTAGGAAAATCATTTTCCCTCAGCTATGGCTGGATAATCATCACATGTCAGTTAATATATTTCTGGTTTTCCCTTCTGCATATTTTCTTAGAGAAAATATTATGATCTTTCATATTCTCTCAGTTTAAAAAACATTCCTATCACTGGATGAGCTCAAATTACCACCACTCAGGAAGAAAGGAATGTAAATGAGGAATACCAATTAACCCCTTTACAATTAAAAATATCTCTCTCTATTATATCACCCATTAGTGATACTCTAGTTAATGGTCTGTCGACATTTCCATTAGACCTTTTCCCCCTGCTCCCACACAGAACTAAATCCTGGCTAATCACCTTGAATATACCTCTATGGATTTACACAACACATAGACATGGCTGCAGTGAGGTAAAATATAATTTCACTGTTATCTTAAGCCATTAGATTCTCCAAAGTACCTGTTTTCTAATGCATCATGCAGAACACTCTGTACTCCAAATACACCGGATTGTTTTGCACGATTTTTTTTTCCAGTGTTACAAACACTTCATGTACAAAAAGCTCAAAGCAATTGCACAGACCTGTCCTAAATATACACCATGAAAATTGTGGACAGAAGCTCAGTTCACAGCAGACTACTTTTGCCCAGTATGCTTCACATTATACCACGCTTTTTTTTGCACTAGATGTGAGACAGTGTGTTACATTTGGTGCCACACACTGTAATACCTAGAAATGACAGGGTGAATTAAGGACAAAGCTCCAGCCTTAATAGCTTAAGATCCCCTGGCATCCTTATGGTCAAGCCACATTCTCCACACTTCTGTAATGTATTTTTGTGTGTGTGTATCAAATTAATTACAAATGTATCACATTCATATATATTGCATTTGTTAGTCCTTTCAACTCTCAAAATACACTGAAGCATTTTATAGTGTGCTCATGATGAACCATACTCAGATCAAGAGCTGGCATACTGGAGAGAATAAGACCTCTGTGCCTGATAGGCAGATGGAAGAAGGGAGAGGTTACAGTGTGAATCCAAAGCTAGAGTTTAACCCTTGTTTTCACATGAGATTTCTCAGTAAATTTATGAAGGTATTGTTTGGTGTCTATATGCATCTTGGCACTATTTTTAGTCATGAGCTTGCACACAGCAATTCAGCTCTGCCAGATTTTCCTGGCTTGTTTTTAATCCCCAAATAGAGGATCCAAAGCTCTGATGAAAACTAATTAAATACCTCTTGTACACAGACTACCCTTCAGAAACAAAACCTGCACTCTTGCTCACCACAGTTAAGTGTTTAATACAGTGTGACTGGTTTTGTTTGGAATTACTGTTTGCAAACTCTAATTAGACTAAATGAAAATGACTCATATTTTATATATTACAGCTGATAAAATACTGGTTGGAAAAACTGTGTGCATAAGCATGCAAACCAATGCCACCACACACAAGTGCCAAAAATACTGATCCCTGGCAGCCAGGGAAAGATGTCATTTATTTTAGAGACTATTTGAATTTACAATACCCTGGATTCATGAGGCTACTTAAGATCAGACCATTTGTACATATGTAATACCACTTTTGTTTAATCTATATTTTAAAAAAATCAATTTCTTGCAACATATATGGAATATTAAATTGTTTATCATCTAAACTGGACCAGTATTTGCTAAACTAACCTCATCCAGAAAACAATAAGCAAATGTGCAATGGAAGTTACAGTTCACATCTTCCAGTGTAAGACTCCTGTAAAACAATGCCCTCAGATTCCTGGAAAATGGGCCTGGCACTGCTAAAGGCCAAGCACAGAATTACATCTTTCTGTGAAAAAATTACCTGTCTGTAGAACAGCCCTGAAATCAACTTTTTTCCTGGTCATATGGATAAGAAAAATAAATATTTTCTTTCATAAATACTCAGCATTACACATAATAGCAAGAATTATGTATTCTGCATTGGTGCAGGGTAAATGAAAGAAATAAACAGGAATAGCCTTGACTGCCTTAAGTTTATATGTTTAAGGGCCAGTTACTCTGTCATTTTAAATATCTAGAAGTAAAAAACTACCAAACAACTAAAACACAGGTTGGAGAAGATGGAGGGATGGGTAGAAAAAATAAAAAAGAAAAATATTTATCTTGGCACCATCATGCACAGAGCCAGCAATAGTCTCAATCACCTTCAGAGTTTTTCTCCTGCTATTAGTGTAATTTTATTTTCTGTGAGAGTGGATGAATAAACCACAGGTGGTATTAGGAATAAAACTTTGATGCAAGTGCTGTTACATACCCTGGTACAAAGAAACTGCAACTCCACCTTCCTGCTGAGAACAATGCCAAGGGTAGATGAATGTTAAGGGTGCACCAATCAGAACCAGTGAGCAATTCCATGTGAGAAAATTCTTCAGTGGGAAATGGTCTCAACTCTTTCTTTCTAAATTAAAAAAAGAGAAGACATCAACATTTCCAGAAAGAGTGTGATAGTAGGCAGAAAATGAAATGCAGGCTTGACTCAGTTTCCCAACCTTTCTTGATATTAAAATTATAACAGGAAAGAGGAAATGAAGCTTTTGCCCTAAAGGGGAGAGGGCTGAGAAAGCACAATTGGGAGTATTTGTTGACTTAAGAACAGACCCCATAGCAAAAGAGATCCTGTCACCTAAAGACAGTAATGAGATACTTTAAAGAATACATGTTAACTTGAAATAATTAATCCTTTCTGGATTAATCCCTGGGAAAGAGGATCAAAAGGAACCATTTGGAGTAAACTTGTGGTTTGCCTGAACTTATTTCAAGTTTCTGAGATATAAAATAGAATCTTTTCTGAAAGCCAGACAGTCACCACAATGAAAGAAAATACAAATCAGCTCATTTCCCCAAGATGTTTTGGCTTCCATGAATCAACATTTTCTGACTGAAAAAGCATTTAATTAAAATGACAACCAGATCCAACTTAAATGAGGCATAGGAGGTCAGGAATATCTCTTGAGCATGAGATGTCTTGGCCATGTCCAAGGGACATCTTTCTCTATCAATAAAGCCAATTACTGTGGAGCAGTGGGCAGAAGTTGAAGAAATGTAATGATACTGCTTTTTCCTTCATTATCAGTAGAATTCCATATTACTGATATTTCAAGACTTACTAGTGGCAAAAGCTTCCTGTCCACTGTGACTCCAACTTTCCCCTTCAGCCCACTACACAAATATTCAATATAATTTTTATTCCTGCTCTCCAGATTGTTAAAAGCAAAGCTAAGTTAATAGCACAAATTTAACCATTTTGCATATTCACAGTATTGGCAATTTTCAGTGACAAAAAGAAGAGAGATCCATATAAAAGCAGAGAAAGAGATCCACTGAGTTCCACAGCTCCAACATGTTCTTTGCATGTGGAAAAATACACAAGCTAAGAAAGCTTCAAGGAAAGGCTTCAGACCTCTGCAATCTCATGCTCATTTCTTTGCTTTTTATATTTTTCACAAACATGAATTATCCATGAACACAGAATTGTCCAAGGCTAATATTTGGGAAGAAATAAAAAGAAGACAGCTTATGATGTTGTGTCAGCTCTATTCACACGCTGCTCAAAATGGGCAAATCCAAGAAAAAAAAAGCACAAGCATCAGTCTCCTCTTTCCTTCATCCACACACTTCTCTAAGCTGAAGTGCATTAGCAATCTCAGATAGCTAATTCTTAATCTTTAGCAAAAAAGGCCTTCAAGTTTTTCATTTCCATAATTTAAACAAATCTGAAGACTCTTCTCTGGTAGGATTTTTTCCCCTCCTTAATCATTCCTATGACTCATAAATAGAATACAAAACTGTAAAAGGTGCTGTGAACTCCTTGCCAGAATAGGCACTCCAGAATGAAGTGGCATTACTGCTTCTTATCTTGTGCTTCTCATTATTCATCTGTTTCATGCCTCTTCATTGCCAAGATAGTCTAACATTTCTGGTGCTTCACATTTCACTGAGGTTTAATTGCAAATAGCTGCAAGGAGGAAGAAAGGCAATAAAGACAGACATGAGCTAAGGGATTTTGGCTTAAAGAGTAAATGTTGTCACTGTACAATTTAGACAAATTAACTGGGAGGGTGACACAAAGGATTGAAAACAGACCTGACTGTAGGGATACATGGAACAGACAGACTGACTTTCACATTAAATAAGATAGAGCCAGTGAATAAATTTCCATCTGGTAAAGTGGAAGGGTTTTACAGATATAAATGAGAATGTAAGAGGGTTCCTCAACAATGGTCTCAACAAATGAAGGAAGGAAGACAGTAAAAAACTCTGCATCTAGATTAAACTTGAGCAGTGGGAATTATCTGGAAGTTCCATTATGGATTCATACAGAAATTCTAGCAGCCAGCACCAGAAAGCCCCTTCTTTTGTACCACTGGTCAGTATTCTGCACTCAAATGCTACTCTTGGCCTCTTAAAAAGCAGTGCATGGACTGAGACCCAGACAACGGTGCTTGAGGTGAAGTTACTGCCATTCTCTGCCCCATAAGCACAGGAAGCAGCCTGCAGTCTAACAGGGCTGGCCCAAATCAGCTTGTATGGATCATGATAACACTGGCTTACTGAAGAGCACAGAAATTCCTTCCCTGATATGGTTTTCCCACAAAGCTTGCATCTCTCTGAACAATAGTGTACAATTTGGACATCCATTATAACCTATTAAACTCCCTTAGAGACATATAGGCTTATAAAAAACATCCTGCAGGCATCCTGACAGGGATGTGACACATCACCTCACATTCCAGCACAAAGCAAAGAGTTTTCTATTATGTGCAAATTCCTGGGAGCCATATCTCAAGAGATTTTTCTTTCTGATTAGTCTGACCACCTTGTCCAGCACGCAGAAAGATTCAATCACTGCCTTAACTGCATATTCCATATGGAGCAGCACTGTGTATATTGGAATATAAGTCTGTATCAGCAGTGACCCTCCACTGCTGAACTTCCAGGAAACCTCTTGAGTTTCTCCTTCATATACACAATAAACCAAAATCTCAAGAACAGTGAAATATTCCTAGCAATGCCAAACTTCCTGGAGATTTCTCATGCTTGCTGTAGAAGAGATTACAGAGTCTTAGAAGAAAAAGAAAGTGAGGAGGGGAGTGTGTCTGCTGGACCCAGGTTTTGGGTATGTTTCTTGTGAAAGGCTGTGTAGGAAGAACACAATCAAGGAAACTGACATCAAAAAAGATGAAGCTGCTGAACACAGTGCTACATCTTGTGCAGAGTACAAACATTCACAGTGAAGGGTAGAATGATCACTGCTAACATTAGGACTACAACAATTGCTGTGGGAGTTGATCTGCTCTGAGTTTGTCACACCAGACAGCTGCTTTTAGTGGATCCAAGAAAGGCCCTTCAGAACTGCAACTTGCCATTGCAGAAACAAGACTTTAGCCGTGGGACAGAATAACCCGAAATCACTATCTGAACCCAAGGGATTTTAGATTCCTCAGACAAACAGGGTTTTATTATTTGGAGTAGGGTTTCTCAGAGGGCACCTAGTCTAATTATCTGTGGAACTTCAAGTATGTGCAGCATGGAGTCCCTAACCTGTGATAACATCTGTAATGACAGCTTTTGTTTAAGTCATCTTTTGTCTCAGCTGCAGAACCCAGCATTTTCCATTTCATTTTTATATATTCAGGAATTGTACATGGCTTCTGCAGCTGCAGTTTTTGAGTAACCAGAATAGATCAGAATGTCTGGTGGCTGAATTAATTTACAAATATTAAACACTACCAATATTTGAACAGTCAAAATATTTTGTGTCTACTCATCTATAATTCCGCTATTCATTAATATTTCAAATATTACTTGGGTTTTCTGTAGGTCAGATATCTGACTTTGCACTAAGTGTTTCTGTCAGTCAGGTGCCAGACACAAACTTAGACTGAACTTTTTATTCATTTATTAGGCAAGTAGCATCTGTGAGTACAGAAAAGTGCTGGAAATCTCTGCTGGCTACTGCTGCTGTCTGAAACAACTGGGATAAGTTAAGAACTAAGAAAAAGTGAAAAATCTGTGCTTACTTAAAAGTTATTTCAAAATTGAACTATTTTAAATAACCTTTTATCTACTTGAAGCATAAATCTAAAGCTGTTAGAGGGGCCTATTTCTTTCCTAATATTTCTCAGGGCGGTGAATCATCCCTGTACTGAAGAACAGGAATCAGATCTTGCATGTCTTCACACAGATTTAGAAATTTTACAATAAACCTTAATCCGTTTTTCACTTTCCAAATCTTCCTTCAGAGCATCTGGCATTACTGTAATATATAACTGCTCTAAAAATATAGTGCTGTAGGCAGCAACTTTGACAGTGAAGACCTGATGGAACGCCACCAGTCCAGCCCCCACCACGTCTCATTTCTGCTCATGCCTTCTTTGCTCCCTACAGCAATGAGAGTAAGGTAGGTAGAGCTACACCCACCCACAGCCTTCCCTAGATACACAGGGACTTGCCAAAATGGTATTTACTGTCTCACATGTCACAAAAGTTCATAGCACTCCTGGGCAAATAGGGCAAAAGATGAAGGTTGTAAAAAAGCCTGAAAGGCTTCACAGGGAAACACCCAACAGTAATTCACGGCAATTTTAATTTACATCATAGAGTTTCTTACCACATTTTGAATTTCAAATGCCAGAAGTTCGGTTCTTCAGATTGAATTATTAGTCTCAAGACAGGAAGGAGTGATATGTTTCTGACAGTAGCAAAGTCACCCTGAAAGCAAGTCCAGACTAGGAACACACAAAAAACAACTCATCTTAATCTCCAAACTGAGACAGAGATAGGAAAAAAGGAAACAGGCCTGACTGGAGTGAACTGTAACCTCTTCAGCTTTCTCACATAGCTGAGAGAAACCCAAACATGCCCATTTCCATCAAGGGTCTTTTGAACCAAGATGGTAGAAAGAAAACATCAGGTTCCATTTAGTCACTATCCACATCACTGGATACCTGACAGACACATTTTCCAAAGTTGCATTATCAGTGGCACTAATTGATGCTACCCTAGTCTTCAATCACTGTCTTCAAATGTGTGTCCTGGCTATTAAAATCAGAAAGTACAGGAAATATTAAAAGGAAATTTTTCCACAAGAGCAGGAGGGTGTCAATGCAGTAACAATACAGCAGTTGCTCTTTTATGTATCAGATGAAAAATGCTGAATACCTGCAGGGAATTTCTTAGATTGCTCCAGGAACTGGCTGGGCTTCTGTAGGGTTTTCATATGCCTCCACCATACTTTCCAGTCTTTGGTGGTATCTGCTTATCTACACACAAGTTTTCCTGAACTGTTGCTCATTTTTCACGACAGGGTTCCAGGCAACAAGGACATCATCACTATGGACAAAGTTTAAAGATTTTCAGTATCAGCGAAATTTCATACAACAGAAGTGTTATCAGGAAAAGCTGAGACATGTTCAAAAGGTTGCTAATAATATCCCTGTCCATGGGCAGAGCTTCAAAAAAAGCAAACAAACCTGCCAGACTTCAGGTTAGGACATCTGGCAAAAAACCTGACCTTGTATCTTTGATTTGGGGCTAGAACCAATAAGCACTAAAGCTTCCTAAACCACATTTTTGCTCAACTTTGATCTACTGAAAAATATGCAAAGCAAGTTCAAATTTACCAGTGCAAAAGCAATAGAGAAGACAGTCTGGCTAACAAACAAAGGACTACAGCTAAGTGTGTTTAAGAGACATATGTATAGCTGAATATTTTATTTTTATTTCAAATGCCAATATTCAGCCATCTGGCTTTCCTTGAGGCTTTTCATTTGTGGCTTTTTATTTAATAGCCAATTTTCAATAGTGAGGCATTAAAAATATAGAAGAAAAGAAAACAAGTTCTTTAGTATAAACCACTGCAGGCTACCAATCACCACTCCATTGTTAAACCCACATGAAACATGATATCAAGGAAGTTTCTATTTTCTAAAATAGTCCTTTATTATCTAAAATATTCATTCCCTCTATATCCTACTACATGTTAGTCTTAATGGCCATATGGCCAGTCATTTATAATTAACAGCTTTTATCTAAATAAATACAGTGCTTTGAATATTTAAAAGATTTGTTCATTAAGAACCCTCAACAAAAGGTGGAAAAGGCTCTTCCCACAAAAAAGAAGAGAAGGATATAAACCCCATGAGGTGCCTGCAGGCAGAAAGCAGCACATCAAGTGTAATATTGACCATTTCTACTGAACAACCATCACATGCCTGCACAGAAACTTCAGTGTGAAGCAGATAAACACCCGATGAATTAAAAGGAGGTCTGGGGGCCAAAAAGCCACATATACACAGCTTGTGTAGTGCAGAGGGTCTGATAGATTGAATTAGCCTTGCACCAGAACTTTCCTCTACAGCACAGCACTGAGAGCCCTCAGTTTTTATCTGACTTTACAATCTAATCATGTGCTTTCTGGTTTTTCTATAAAAAGTGTGAAAGGCAAAGAATCACATTAATTCCTCCAGTCTTCTCATTCTGGCACAGTATTGTGGCTGTTTCCAGTGGGACAGTGCATGTTAGTGCTGCCTCATCATGGCAGGGGCTCTCAGCTTTTTCTATCCATACTGCCAGAATGTTTTGTGCTGTACTAACAACCAAATCCTTGTTAGACTTCCACATCCACTCATTATTTCCTTTCCTTGTTTATATAAATTGCCATGGCTTGTTATTTGTCAGGATTCATATCTGTGAATTTAATGGAACTGCATTTCTCAAAATCACCCACACTGTCAACAGCTCTAATTTGTTTATGTCAAATCAGTTCCCCCCACCCCCTTTCCCATTTACCCTTCTGTTTCATTTATATTAGATTGTCAGCTGGGATTTTATTTATTTATTTGCTTTGGAAGGTTTGCCTCAGTGAAACCCTCATGGCAGAACCACACAACTCAAGGGGCAAGTAATAAGATATAAATACATTCCAAACCAAGCTGTTACTTCCCATTCAGTTCTGGTCAAGTACAAAAGAAGGTCTGAACAGTTTTTCACAGTTTCTAGAAAAACAGATATGAGATGGTTTGGGATTTTTTTTTCAGTTTTTGTCCATTTTTAAAATTACTGTTGTTCAGACTTTTTAGCTCTACAGATTGCCCTAATTTTCTAACCAACACCTTAGAAAATTACTAAGAAACATTAAGTGAAAATGTATGTATTTAAAGATTTAATGAAGTCTTTCAAACACTAGCATTGTAGTAACAGGAGTCTAGCATGGCACCTGATCTCTCAGCCATTTAAGCACCAGCACCGCACCTTTTCTCAAAAAGGTACCCCATGTAAGACAAAGAATAGAAATATTCTTTCAGTAGATACTTCCATATAGAACTTTTCCATGAGGTTACCACTAAGATATTAAAGCATGTATAACTTTTAATATGAACTGAGAAAAAATTAAGAACACTGGTGTGGTATTATATAAAGTGCCTGCATGGTACTTGGTGCTGCAGAAACCCAAAGTCACAGTTGACCTTGATTGTTCAGAAAGGACTGAAATAACCTGCAACACAGCAAGACAAAACTCATTGCAAGAAAAACTAGATTAATACTCAAAAAGGATTTCTTTTGTTCAGACTTAACATGAGTTTCTGCAAATATCTATGGCTTTGATGACTTGGAAGAGATTGGGATGCAAGGGAAGAACTCCAGTATTTTGCTCAGTTAGATACTTGATCCTCAAAAGCAAGTCATTGACCCAGAAGGTGTTCTGGTGGTTGTGCAGTGTTCAGTATTCCCAAGGAGAAAATCCATCCAAGACAAGCCATGCTTTTGAAGGGGCTTGGTCCATCACACCTCCTCCCACTCCATGGAGCAGCAGGAGCTGCAGCACCGCTGTACTGTGGCCTTGCCCCTTCTCCAGCCTGCGCAAAAATGTGCTGGCAGCACTGTGCGACAGAGGCACAGAGCATCTGGGCTCTGCAGGCAGCCACAAAACCCTGCTCTCTCCTCTCCACCCATTTTTGTGCTGCACCAGTTTAATCAAGCAGTAAGCTACTTCTGTCAGGGCTCTTAGCAGCAGCCTGGCACACCACCTCATTTGCTGGCCAATCTGCTTTTTAGACCTTAACAATAGCTCAGAATTGTGAATGCTCAACATATCATATATAGCTATTATGGTGTTTGTGATTTCCATTTTATTTTGGGTACTAACTTTTTCCAGTTGTGGCATTATTTACATGCTGGCAAAGCCTGAAAAATATTATTAATAGGAAGTATTTCTGGATATTATGGCAGAGTTGGGTTTAAAAAGGGAACAGAAGTTCTATATTTCAGTTATTATGCTGAAAACAACAAACTCCCTTTATTTCTGTTTAAACATTTACTGGAATTTGAGTATTTTTATTTTCTGTAAATTTTATCCTAAAAAAGCCTTAGACTTCACAGCAACAATATTAGTGCAACTACTGTGTCATCAATACCAAAAGAAGTTGCTATTTTAGGAGTTCATAGATCTCTTTTCAGCTTGAAAAAAAAATGCCTTGGGCTAAATTTAGCTCTCAAGATTTCAGCATTTATGTAGGGGAAGGGACTTTGAAATTCTGGAATATCCTAAGTCAGTGTCCTTGCTTTCCAGATTACAGCAGGACAGGGTTTGTGCTCATATTTTCTAAGTTCAAAAAAACCAGCCATAATGATAACAACAAATATGTAGGATCAAAAACATGCACTAATTTTACAAACAATTTGAAACGAATTTAATCTCTGAATTATAAATATTCCAAGTACCTCAACAAGAGTTGCAATCATCATTACTCTCCTTGCAGTCAACTGAGATGGGACTGATCCCATCTGCTCAGCCAATTAAACCAGAAATCAAAGTTGAAATAATGCAAAATCTGAATTGTTTTTTTTCTGCTGGTGTCAAAGATCCAAACTTTGGGACAAAACCCTGAGTGGTTCTTGATCTTCAAGTTCTCTTTAATAAAGTTATAGCTAAGATTTGAAAACCTGCATGAACACTTCAGCTAGGCATTGATGCCATCACTTTAAAAGATTCCATATGATATATGATTCACTGAAAATAAACCTAGAAAAGCTGTGTCATCCACTGGCCTGCTCCAAGTCAAGAGAGAGATACATAATCCAACCCACACAGGTGCTATTAACCTGTCAATAAAGGCTTCTAGTGATGGAAAACAGACCATCTTCTTGTGAAACCTTTTCCAGCCTGAAAATGCAGCTAACTCCTTAGTCTGCTCTCAGTGGGAGACAGAATATCAGTTCACCTTTCTGTTCACAACAAACTTCCACACACTCTAAATTAATCATCTGAAATTCTCCTCACAGCTTGTGTTATCTAAGAGAACAAGGATAAAGCAGAGAGGTACAGGTTTTGTCTATAACTTTCTCAAAATATGGCCCCTAAAAGAGAACCTCCAGGACTGTAATAATGTCTTACATAGTATGAGCCTATTCATTCACCCAAGAGCAAGTTCATTGCTTTTCTCAAGCAGCAGCAGCAGCTTTATGTTCAGTTTGTGGTCTTCTAGCAAGTATTTTCAGTGGTACTGCTGCCTACCCACTTTTTCCTCATTTTTTATTTGATGATTAATCTGCTATTTCCTTCTTACACACAGCATCACCTGAGTGAACTTGGGTGAATCTGGAGGATGTGTCATCATTACTCACTGGTTCCCTTTAAGTGTTGTGTGGGAAATTGCCATTCTTGTAAATAGGTCTTTTATACAAACAGCCTACCTTCTGTCAGAAGTCAGTGCTCCAGACAACAAGAGCAATAATAACTGTTGCCACAGTATCTTTACTATTAATTCACTTTAGTCTTAGTAATGACTTCTCCTTTGTTATCACTGTTTGATTAATATTAAGCACCAATTAAGCCTCAGTTCCTCACCAACAGAACCCTAAACAGATGGTGAGGACACATGACAGTGATAAGGACAGAGCCAGCAGTTCTAAGACTACGAACCATATCCTGGGATAATCACTAAAAAGGAAATACTGCATTCATTTTCTATCACTTCTGCTCATCAGAGGCAAGTAACCCTGGGTATGCACTGTTCCAATTGAGACAAAAGCCCTTTGGAGTCAATCAGCTATATCTGTATATACAACAAGACTAGTTAAGTCAACAAACTGGCATCCATGCAGATGCCTCAAACATAATAAGGAATTTTATTTTTCCACTGGGCAAGACCCACAAGCATTATACAAGATTTACAAGAGAAAAAACTTGCCTCATTCACACTGCCATGATACTGCTGCAGTGGAGTCCTGAAGACCAGGAACTGGAAGGGGATGAAAGTAACAGCCACAGAGATGAGATCTCAAAGCTTGCACAGAACATGTTCTCCTTTCAACCCAAGAAAGGTCTTCCAAGAGAGAAATTCAAAAGTGACTGGAAATGATGCTTCACTCACTTCTGCCAGTTACAGGCTATACACAGACATCCTATCACCTCAGGAAGCATCTGTCCTTCTTGTTCTTTAGCCCAACCTTTTAAATCCTTATGTAAATGCATTGCTCCTGTGTGCACCTTTGGTGGTTGGTCAGTGCCCCTGGGCACTCCATGGCTCATTGCTGTCAATGCTGCTCACCTGCTGCTCACAGCTGTGCCCACTGGAGATGAGGCTCAGCCCAGACCCATTCCAATCACCACAGTTTAACCTGCAGTTAAGACTGCTCCTTAATTGTGTATGAAATTCTTTGTTTTACAAGAACATATTGACCCAAAATAGCCAAGTTCATTTCTATTCACACAAACACCAACATAACAGCAGTCTTGTTTTTGGTTACCTTGCTGCTCTGTGAACTTTTATAACTAGATTTACAATCATGGTTTAGATTCAAACATCCTCCACAGTTATCCCAGGAACTTTATTCGTTTGTGCTGTAGGATCATTGAGAAGGGGGGCTTGTCAAATTCTCTAACAATAAAAGAAATCAGGACAGAACAGTACTTTAAAATATTTCTCTTTTAAAGTAAAAAAGAATTTGTAAACAGTAATAACTTGTATTATTTGAAATACTATTTCTTCCTCATCTAGAAGATAAAGCACTCACCTGAAACATCTAAGAGTTACATCTTGTTTCTGGCCAAGATCATTGCTTTCACTCACTAAATGCATGCAATATACTCCATTAGGCAATTGTTTGCCCATCAGTATACAATCTAACACAAGGCCCCTTGAAGACATTATATTTGATAACCATCATAAGGATTGATTAAACTGCCTCAGATAAGAGTATCTTCTTCCATCAGGTTAGTTAGTTATGCTAACACCATGTGGCAGTACTTACCAAGCAGATGAAGTTCTACGGAAATTTTGAGGATATAACAGATATTTCATTTTGATTTGAGATTAGCACACATCTCCCCCAACTGCTGAAAAGCATAGATGTATAAATACATTAAAGCCAACAATTTCTAGCTCCCCTTCTTCTATTTAAACTTGCTTAATTAAAGCATTTATATTTCCACAAATTACTGCAAAGTGATTGACCTAGAGGTTGCTCTGAACCTCACAGATGAAAGACTTTACTGGAATTTCTTCTCAGCAGCTGTTTTCCAATTTCATTTGGTTTTAAAATCTTTTAAAAATAATTTTTTAAAAAATCATTATTGCTAAGTGAAACTTCTTTAGTTGGCCAGAATGAGAAAACATTCTACTATCTCACAATGAGTCAGTTCCTGAAAGCTGATTAGCTTCTACTTCATAATGGCTGTAAGCATTCAGTTATCAGCAGTGACTCCCAAATAATCATGCTGGACACTTACAATGAAGCAAAATTTACTTTAAAGCAAACAATTGCAAATGTAGCACGCTTTGGTTCTCCTAATGTCAGTTTAAGTATTATTGCCTATTAGGAACAACAACAGCACAGCTGAAGCAGTTAATAGAAATGAGCACAAGTCACAGTTTTAATTGCAGCCTTAGAGCCATATTCATTAGAGATGAACACATTCCCTCCACGTTGCAAGCAGAATGCCTGCATACATGATTTCAGAAGCACTGCACATCTGCTCAGAATATGACTCCTGTCTTCCCACACCAACCTGATGTCTCTGATGAGGACAAGAATGCTTCTCCCTAAATTTACCAGCTGTATAATATAGAACAGTGAACACCTTAAAAAAATTTCACTTTGATATCTCCTTAAACAAGGTTTTACAACAAGATGTAATTTTAAATAATGTGCACAGATACATGGAAATATACTTCCATTGTAAGAAATTGTATTTCCAGTGCCAGATTTAAGAAAACTGCACCTGTCAAACAAAAACTGTCTCAAACTCTTAATACTATTTCTTGGAAATGCAAGAAGACAGTACATGATGTTATTTCCTGCGCTGGTAGAGATCAACTATTGCACAGGAATCATTTATGTCTCTGGAGGAAAAACAGTTCTTGTAGAACTCTTAACACCACCCTGTTAATACTAGTTCACACAGCCTTCAAGGATAAAACATCTTGTAGTTTTCCTTAAAAGTCCCAAAGCAGAGTTTGGGAACTGCAGCTGGAAACAGAGAGGTTAACTGGGCAGCAAAACCCGAGGGAAGGCTGAATAACCTTGAAAAGGATCCAGTAAAGGATCAGTGTGAGTGAAGAGGAAAATGAGGATTTGGCTATTTTGAAACTAAATATAACAGTTCATGACACCTGTCTAACAAGGAAAAGGTTAAAAATGCAGATCTGGAATGCTACACTACTTACTGTGAGCTGCTAAGTGTCCACAAACAAATTCCAGCCTTCCAGACACTGAAATTTAGGGAGGATCAGTCACAATTGATGCAGGGAAAGTAAGATTCTCTTCAAATGAGAAGAGATCAAACTTTAAGGATGCCAACCCACAGGCAGAGAAAAAGATTGAAAGCAACACAGGGCAGAGAGATTAATTCCAACCCTCCAGATTTTAAAAAGCCAGAATGAAACTCCAGTATCCAATAGATTCTTGAGTTTCATTTCACCATTTATCAGCACTTGAGAAGAATCAAGGGTTTCAAACAATCAGAGAGCTACAAGATTCCAGCATAAAATAGGTACATTGTTTGAGAGGAAGCCTTATACAAAGAGGAAAAAAATTTAGCATTGCAAGGCTTTTTTAAAAGATATACATAATCATAGAATCATTCAAGTTGGGAAAGACCAATAAGATCATCAAATACAGCCATTAACCCTGGCACTTCCAAGCCCACAACTAATTGTGTCCCCAGGTGCCACACCTACATGTGTTTTAAACATTTCCAGGATGGTGTTTCCAATACTTAACCCTTTCCACTAAAAATTTTGCCTACTATCAATTCTAAACCATCCCTGGTGCAGCTGTAAAATTCTACAGCATATTCTATATACTTGAACTCTGAAAAGGAGTTCCTCTTGATGATTTATTTTAAATTTTCTACCAAAAGAAATGGGTAGATATCTTGTTAGGGTCAGTACAGTCTGATGAATCCATATATTAACAATTACAGTACATTGCATTAGCATGTCAACCACATAAAGTATACTTTAAGGTTAAGAGAGTATGGTTTGCCATTTATTAATTAGATGACATGTTGAATATTTTTATTCCTTCAGAATGAACTCTACTTTCCTCATTTGAAACTCAATACAAACATGAAAGGAAAATAAAAACTGCAGAAGAAATATGCAACTTATCCTGAAATTAAATTTGGCTGCACTACCGAAATATTTCAGTGACATGCAATTTACTGGAGACAACAATTGCCAATTTCACCTAGTAAAAATAATTCTCTTCCTGTTCCTGCACCAGCTGACAGCTGTATTGGCTTCTCAGCTTCTACCTAGGTCTTGCCTTTGGCTCCAACCTCATCAACATTTAAATGGTGGTCTCTGAGGAAACAAAGATGTTTTCAATTCTGAGCTCCAGATCTTCATCTACATTTATCCATAATGCATCTCAACCTGAACTGCTGAACAAGGGAATTATGCCAACACTAATGTCACCACGCACAAACAGCAGAAATAGCCTTCAGCCCAACAGCCAAACCTTTGCTCTCTTTACCTTGTCTGGGTTCCAACAGCCCACACACAAAAAAAAAGAAAAGAAAAAGAAAAAGGGAGAAAGCTGAACTCTGGCTACCAAGACCCTACTTGAAGCTTAGACTTTAATTTTAGGCTCATTCTTTCTTAGCCTGGAAAAAAAAAAAAAAAGAAAAAGGAGAAAAGACAAAAAAGTTTAAAAACCCACCTTAAACTAATATGGTGATTTTTCATTCCAGGTCATGGGCCATACCTTGAGAGCATTAATCTATAGATCCTCTATAATTATAGGCAATATTCTGGAAAGCTATGGAACAATTCTACCAACCACTCTCTTTTCTCCTGGTGTTTTTCTAATAACTACCAGTGTCCAGTTTATCCTTACTTTATGTTTTTCAAGGTTTTTAGGCATAATTAGAATTGATTCAAGAACAACAAGAATTGAGAAGGTTCCTGGTGCTCCCCTCCATTAAGTACATCACAGACATCAAGCTTACACAACCGCTGCTTGGAAACAGCCTCCTCTGGGAAGTCAGGCTTCCTTTTTTTTCACTGCAAAATTTTAGTCTCACTCCCACACAAAGCCTGCCCACCTCCTCCTAAGATACAAAGAAACCTAAGGATGTGGTCATGATTACAAAGGTGACACAGCTGAACCAACCACAGAAGAAAACTCTCATGTTCTCACCCTCTGCAGCTTTTCACCTTCTCTTCACACTCATTTTTGATGTAGCCTCCCAACCCTGAGACTTTGGCCTCAACATGAAGCATCAGACATTAAGTCTCTGACACAGCATGAAAAGCAGCAACAGAAATTTCCCAATAGCGAAGTCAGAGAAAAGGCAAGAAAAAGGAATTCACACAGTTAGAATCTGTTCTCCAAGATGCTCCTGCGTCAGCTTCCAGAGGGAGCTCAGCATCTAGAGAGATGGGGCTGCTGCATCCCCTGCTGCTCCCCAAATAGCTCATCCAGGCATTTCCCTTCTGCTCCCATTGAAATGCAACGCACTAATGCATGCTCGTCAGCATGGCACTCCCCAGATGGCACAAGTCTGCTCTAACTTTTTGTATTGGAAAGAAAATTTCCTCATTGAACCTGCATGACCTACAGTGTGGTGTCTTACTGCAGTCTGGATTTCTGCTCCCTTTCTCTCAAGGTTTATCTGGTATTTCAGCCAGCAACTTCTACCGTGTTTTGTTTTTCTTTATAAAATGTAATAATAAATAGCAGCACGGTCTTGGAGAAATATTGGAAAGAAAGGCAGGGCATCAGAAGGATAAAAAACTGGCAGTAAAAATGGTGTTTGCAATGGGTAATTCATAGACCTGAGGTAAGGGACTCACAGTATGATGATCACAACTACTGAAAAAGGAGCAATCTTTTCATTAAGCATCTCCATGAAGGCCTCAGGTCAGCATGATAAATACAGGATTAGAGGCAGTTTATTTAAGTGCTTGGCTGAATTAGAGCATTGGAACAGCTATCTTGGGTCCTTCCCAGGCCAGTCACCATCAGGGATGTTGTTGCTGTGCAAGAGTTTGTGCTTGTGAGAAGCTGGGGATATGTATTCCCTTGCAGAGACATTTGTGTAAGGAAATTAACTCCAAACCAGGAGATGTAGACATTGTGGTCTTCTATTATGTTATTTCTAAGAATGTCAAACCCCTGATTCTAGTCCAAACTCACATTAAAGCTGGCTTCATTCACATGATGAAAGAAATTCTCTTTGTAGTCAATAGTCTGCCTATCAGAACCAGAGATAAGGAGGAAAAAACCCTGGGAAACAAGGAAAGCAATTGATAAAAGATACCTGAAAACTGGGATTGCTGCAGCCGATTTGTGAGGCGAGCCTTTGTACGAGCCCATCAGCCTTGGTCGGCTGCACAAAGGCACCATGGCGGCAGCAAGGCACTGGCTGGCCATGTCCTGCTCTTGGGGGCAGCTGGAGCTGCTGTGGGGTACCCAGCCCCAAGGCCTGGTGTGGTGTGCCTCTTCTGCTGCCCCATGTGCTCTGCCAGGGGGTTCCCTGGCCAGGCCGGCCAGAGTGCTGTCAGGCCTGCCATAGTGCGGCCCAGCTCGCCATAGCCTGGCCCAGCCTGCCATAGTGCGGCCCAGCCTGCCATAGTGTGTCCAGGCCTGCCATAGATAGCATGGCCCAGCCTGCCATAGTGTGTCCAGGCCTGCCATAGATAGCATGGCCCAGCCTGCCATAGTGTGTCCAGGCCTGTCATAGTGTGTCCAGGCCTGCCATAGTGTGTTCAGGCCTGTCATAGTGTGGCCAGGCCTGCCATAGCTTGTCCAGGCCTGCCATAGCGTGTCCAGGCCTGTCATAGTGTGTCCAGGCCTGCCATAGCGTGTCCAGGCCTGCCATAGTGTGTCCAGGCCTGCCATAGTGTGTCCAGGCCTGTCATAGCGTGTCCAGGCCTGCCATTGTGTCCAGGCCTGCCATAGTGTGTCCAGGCCTGTCATAGCGTGGCCCAGCCTGCCATAGTGTGTCCAGGCCTGTCAGAGTGTGTCCTGGCCTGCCATAGCGCAGCCAGGCCCGCCATAGCTCAGTCGGCCCTAGCCCACATTCATGGCACCGCAGCTCGAGCTGCGTGGCTGCAGGCTGTCACACCAGCCAGCTGCTGCTGTGAGAGCGGCTCCAAGCCTTCCTCTGGCTCCGAGGAGGGGGAATGAACAGGTGGTGAATGTCCCAAGAGGGAATTCAAAGAACAATTCGCTTGTGACAGCCCCTCGCTCGCTGCTGAAAATTGAGTTGCTTAATGAGTGTTATTCCACTAAGAGTTTTTTTTCTGCTTCATTTCTTGGGACCATTTGAGGATAATCATGGACAAAAGAATGTGGGTTAGGGCTGTGCAATTGTTTTCATGGTTCCCTCTCCCCGCTATTACAATAACTGCTCTTTTATGTATTTTTATACTTTTTTGGTGGCATAATGGATGATTCTGACCTCCTCTATTTTGAGAACCCTGCTTGCCTCTGGCTTCTCCACAGAGGTCAAAATGGAGAAGATTAGCCTTGTTTTCTGCTTCAGAGGTAACGCTGTTTTCCTGAAAGCAGCTGTGGGCTGGACTGCAGAGTCAGTATTTCAATGTGTTTAAAAATGCAGAAGCTTCAATAAATGCAGCTGAAAGGTTTGGTAGCCATGAATGAAAGGGAACAAGGTTTTTACTGAGCTGTGCTTCCTCAGGGAAACTGAAAATGTGGAGCACAAGTATAAGTACAAAATGTAGGGGGGTTTGTGGCTCTGAAGCATGTATTAATAAGAAATTGTAGCAAAAACTTTTAAGTATAAATAACAAATGTAGCAGAACAGCAAGCCCAAGAACAGTGTTTTCAATGTGATAACAAAAATAAAACCAACAACCCCACACCCCCACCGCTATTATGGACAACAGGAATTACTGCTGATCTGAAGGGGTTTGAGCAGCCTAAAATGCGATGGTCGAGACTCTCTCTTAGGGTCAAAGACAAGTTTGGTTAAGCTGACTTACTTTCCATTGATAAAGTGTGAGTTTCTTTGAGTGGAGTTATGAGGAGTATAAATTTACTATTCCTCTAATGATCACAGCAATAGGCTTGTCAAAGCATTTGCTGCCTAGTAAGTTACCTGAAGAGTTTGGATATTCATGTAGTCAGAAAATTTCTTTTGCAAGTATATAAATGCATAGCACTTACATGGAATGTCTTCAGTTGTTATTTATATAGGAAGGCCTCTTAGAAAACACATGAGGAAAAAGAATACCCTCATGCTCCATACAGACAGGATAAATTATTTTATTAGACTTGTAATTCATTCCCTTAAACTGTAACTTTACCTTTGTTAAAATACAAAGCTATCATGGGCATCTTAATCTGCAAAATCCCTTCCTCTGCATCCTATTCAATGCTCTTGCTGTAAGGTAGGTTCTTGGAAAAAAGCTCTTTTGTGAAAGGGTCTTGGGGTTGAGTAATTTATCTCAGAGAAGTGTGAAACTGTGGTAGAGCACTTTAATGAGACATTTTGGCTCATGTCTGTCCATGCTGCTTAAAAATTGGCTGATCAGGTTTTATGATTTGTGGGGACATATTGCTGCCTGTCTTGTGAGAACATTCTTTGTAATTTTTTCTTTCTAAAATGAATGTAACACTTTAAATGGGACAGGTTTATAGCTACAAATAGTGGGATTTTCAAGTCGCTGAAGGAAATATGGACTCCAGAAATGCATGAAGCAGGTCTGATTTTAGTTTTCCAGGGGACTGAGAGTAAAAATCGTGTTTTCTTTATTTTCAATATCCATTTCTTTTTTTTATGAAACAAAACCAGAAACTGATAAACACTGTTTTCAATGTTGTAGTTTCAAAAACTCTGCTTAGCCAAGACCTTTCTGAATTTTAGGTGCACAGAAGATTGAGCTCTGTGTGATTCATAATGAGTCAGGCTGTTAAGGGTCTTAAAGATCTAGAAGAAATCTCCAAAAGGCTGACATATGTGAAAATTTTTCTCTTTCACAACAGCATTCTGAACAGCATGGCTTGAAAAGAGCAGTGTGTTCTGACCTGCTCTAGTCTGTAACAGTTTAATCATACTTTCCCTCCCTGTGCTTTTCTTACAATTGACAATGATAATTTTCATTCCTTTTCTGTCTTTGGCCTTTTTGTTGTGGCTTGCAGCAGGAGCACTGCTTGTGCATAGTGCATCTTTGTTTTACTACAGGCCTGGTCAAAGAGTTTCAGGAAATCATTTGCTGTCTATAGCTCTGTTTCCTGTTCTGCAAAAGGGTGAAAATGCTACTGCATTGTAGAACTTGTGCAATCTACTTGTGAGAAGCCAGTAGTACTAAATGCCTTTTGATTTCTAAAAAGTCATCATTATGATACCACCAATCTGCTTTGTGTAATGCAGGTCACTAGTTACTTGTATGGGTAAACAAGGTGTTGATTTGACTTCCTGAGGATTTATGTAATATCGTAATTTTTCTCAATACACATAATTGTAATTTGTATCTTAAAAGAAATGGAGACACTTAATTCTTTTTTTTCATGTAGGGGGTATTAGTAGCTGCAGCTGTTTGCTGTTGTGACCTGAAAATGCATTAAAAATGCTCTTTTCATGATTGGGGGCATAAGAAACTATTACATTTTTTCCCCCCCGTAACAGGAATTGAAGTCCATTTTAAAAGAGGTTCTTTTTCTTTGTGCTTCATGCATGAGTTCTGGACTTTGAGGTTGCGGGCTTTTGTAATTTTGTTTCATGAATGCAAAGAGCAGCAGACTTGAGGTGGTAAAGCTCCCCTGAATGCCTCGTAAGAACATCACTTTGCTAGTGTGTGACATGAGAGCTCTTCTCAGCCTAGTTCAGTAAGACTGAAATGACTGTATTTTAGCTGCTTCCCCAGAAACCATATTTTTAACAGCTTCTAAATTTTACCTGTTATTCCAAATATGTTTGTTCTTATTCCATTAGTGCTATTTATTTTCAATTTCTTTTTGTGGTGTTTATTTTAAATAATTCATTAGTCAGTCTTTTACTCTTTAGCCTTCACTTGATCAAGCTGCATATATTTGTTATATTTATTGCACTTTACCTTTCTTTATTGAAATTCAGGTGTGCTTTTCTATGCAGGGAAATAACCACGTCTTTCAGATGGGGAAGATGCCTGTCAGCATTCCCCTAGCACAGCATAAGCTTGCTGAATTCTTTGAAAGACTGAGACTTTAAGTTCAGCAGAGCTGAGCAGCATTATGTCTGCAGAGATCATTTTCTAGCTGCTTAATAAATTTATTTTATTTGTCAAGTTTTAGTTCCTGTTGTGTGTCATGTTCCACTCAAGGGAAATTAACCCTTCACTCATTTCTGTTGTTAAATCTAGGAAAGCTTTTTCTGTCTGGCTGTTGTGCTGGGGAAGCGATGGCTGTGATGATGTGACATTGTCAGTTTTGTCATATCTGGGTCATGTGGAGCAGGGTTCCTGTGCTTGCCTGGTGGTTTTTACTGGGTTTTGCCTGTGCAGCCAAAAATCATGTCTGCCTCTGCTTTGCGAGTATTTCTGCATGCTCTTGGTTACATTATAGCCTGTGTCTGCACTCAGCCCTTGCTCACTCTTATTGTCGGTAGATACCCTGAATCCTCATCCCACTCTTATCCTGACTGGCAGGTTTTCCAGTGGAATAGTAGTTTTTTGTCCCAGGAATTCCAAACATTATATAGTTTTTTCCAAACATAACACTTATGTTTGTGCCCCATGTAAATTCTACCTTCCCTTTTCTCCCCTACTCCCCTTCCTGCTGAATGATTTTCAGCTCTTGTGTCCTCTCCAAGTACAACTTCTAGAAAATTTTTAGAAGTGTCTCAGAGGCTGAAGAAAGAACAATGAGTTATTTACATATCTGTATTTTGCCCTGTAGATATTCTCTAAGCAGTGGATTCAAGACAAAGGAATAAGTGTGGGAATGGACCATAGAGACAGGCACTGACATGAAAGGCAGAAGCAAGCGGGGGAGGAGGAAGTGCCCCACCACCCACTTCTTGCTATAATATACCTGTTCACATGACCACTGTTTGTCAAAGATTGCATCTCTTCCATAGGGAATACCAACCTTTTTTTTTTTTTAAGTCTTCTATATATTTCTTTGACTTTTGGGTTTGGTGTCTATTTTGGTTTTGTGCAATAGGATTTTTTTAAACCAGGCATTAACAATTTACCTGTCAAGCGAACAGTTAAGCTTCCAAAAAGACTTGGGCACAATAACTCTGCTGCATTGTCCTGTCTGAATATCATCTTCTGTTCTTCTTAGGATATTTAGAATCTTTTGAAGCTAGTGATTTTGGAAAAGCTGCCCAGGTGGCAGAGCTAAAGGAACTGTATATTTCATAGAGTTTTTTAGTTCATTTATTTTCACTGCTCTGGTCTTTTCAGTAACTGGAGCATAAAGAATCATACTCTACCTTAATGCATCAGAGGGAATACTTTTAATTTATCTTCAGTTTGTTGAAAGGCAGCAATAAAAAATTGAAAGCCATTACTTTTCCTGGGGAATAAATCCTGACAAAATATTGTGAAGAAATCATTTGGGGTTCAGCTAGTCAAAATATTCTTGAATGAAGGCAGAACACCCTTCAACTTATTTTTGGTTAAGGAATGTGGATTCCCTTTTTTGATGTATTTTTTAAGATTCTTAACCAGCTTGTAGAAGTCCTAGTGATTACTAAATCTCTTTAGAGACAACTGTGAATGAAATGTCACATCTACTCATGCTGTAGTAACAGCAAAATGTGATCAATAATCTTTTTCCTCCAGCTAGTGTTTAGTAATCCATAATTGTAAGTAATTTTTAAAGTTTTTTAACTTTCTTCCTTTCAGACATCAAAAAAACCAAATGAGCAGCAATTGTTGCATCATTAAGTGACTTTTAGAGATATTAAATTTCAGGACAGGGTAATGTTTTAATGAAAAGATCTTGGGACTTTCAAACTATTTAAATCTTTGTTCCATGATTGTAGTGTACATATATGTGTTGTGATTACTGTTGGAGAAGTGCTTGACTCCAACAAGCATGAGTTTTTAGAATCCATGGCAAGAAAAGACAAGAAAGCCTTCCCCAGAATTAGTATACCACAGCAATGCCCAGCACAGCAATAACTGGGATCTATTTTTCCTTGAATTTCACTGTACTCTGCTGTACTCAGGCTTTAGAGCATTTTCAGGTATGTTTCTGGTGAATGGAGGCTCCCATCCAGCTGAAACTGATCCACCGGAAGATTCCAAGTTTTGCATAACCAGTTAAAATGCAAAACTGCCCTTAGAGACAAGTTTTGCATAATTTAATACATTTGAATATCCCTGAAATTATGGTATTCACCACCAAACCTACAGTTTGGAAAATGTCACTGGTTTGATGGCTCACTCATCTCCAGGAAGCAGGAATTAGTTGCCTATAAAACCTTTGCAGACTGTTTGGGCAGCAGAAAACTGCCTGCATCCCTCTCAATTGTCTGCCTGGGGAATTAAGATGAGTTAAGATGTGTTTCCAGCAAGTTTTTCCTTTGAAATCCCATTATGGCCATTAAGAAGGTTGGGATTTAATCGTTAAACAGAGTATTGTCATTATGGTGTTTCTGAAGCACAGCAGTGTGCACTTGTCAAGCGTTTGTGATCCATCCTCGTGAAGAAGAATTTTGGGGACAATGATTAATGATGTGTTAGGATCAAATTGGACAGAAAGATTAAGTGTTTATAAAATAACTTAACAGTGACAAAGGAAAGTGTCTGACTGTTGATTAAATGTATTTGCAAGTTCAGGGGAGCATGAAAGAGAATTAGTTGTTTAAAATATCAAGACATTTTACTGTGTGTTGGGAAGAGGACTGTGGAAATGGAACCAGCCTTCTATGAACCCTTATGCAGAGACAAATATTTTTCTCTTGGTGTGTATTCTTAGTGTGTCAGAAGCAATGCTGTAGTTTTTTAGGTAAGCTTTTATCCTTCCCCATTTTCATCTAAAATAAGCTATTTTGCAGTTTGATCCTTGTGCATCTAGGATATAACACTTTGTCTTTCTGCCTTTTGAGGTGGAAACAGTGACAGAGCAGATTTAGCAGCAATGTATTATGATGATGTTTATCACACTACCATAATTTTCCATAAGTGAGAGGAATATCATGGGCTTTGGTATATTTTAAAAAACAGATCAGTGCAGAGATGCCCGTGCACAGAGAAATGGAGCAATTCTGCTGTGAGTTCTGTGAAGTTCTGTGATATCTGAGTCCAAGTCATGCAGTGACTGAGTGACTAACAGTTCAATAAAATCTTGAAATTTAACCGGAAGAACAGATGAAAATTGGTCACTCTGGAACAATTGTTTGTAAATTAAACATTCAGGGGTTTGAATTTTTCCTCTCATTCAAGGCAAAATATTTATTACTGACAAAAATGGAAATATCCCTTCATTATCTGAATTACTACTATCCCAGTAGTGTCTTTTGGGCCTCTCTGCAAATTGATGTTTGAGCAGTTAAAACTCAAAGCAGTAACTGGCAAAATCTTATTTATCTGCTCTAGTTTTTTCCTGTTTACAATTTTGCAAGGCAGCCAGAGAGTTTCATGCAGCACTGCATTTAACTGCAGAGCTCCCTCCCTGATTGCTTGTTACATTCTCCCGAGGGTGATGGAAATCAGCAAAGGGAGGGATAGGGCTCACTGCTTGTTCCAAGAGGTGGAATCAGTGTACTTGGTAAAAAGCAGGGATGGGAACACAATGAGCTCTCCTCTGTCAAACTGGAACTCAAGAAAAACAAAGAGCAGCTTTAAAAAAGGATAGAGGTGGTTTCTTTCATTTCTTAATGTGGAGGTGTCCAGATAAAAACATATGTTTCCTGACTTCCCTACCATCTGTTCTAACCTTTATGTGTACTTCTTGTGTCTGTAGGGAATAGAAGTGCTAACTTCCAATCTAGGTGCCTAGCAGCTCTGCATATGGTGTCAAACTGACACCTTTCAACCTGAAACCTGGTTAGAGGAAATGAGAAACCTTGGTGACAAATGTTACACCCTATTAGAAGGGAAATGCTTTTGTTTTCATGGCTGGGAAGTTTTCCAGGCCTTCACCATAAGCTTTTGGCAGGGTACATAATGAGTAATTACTTACTGATTTTCTTCAGTAAACTGCTAAAGTAAAAATAATATGGTTTTGGGGATTTGAAGAAGGTGTACTTGAGTGTAATTGTTGGGACATCAGAGTCTGTGGTACAAATGTGATCCTGAAAGATCTGAAACCAGGAACTAAATTTCCTGGATTAGCAAAACAGACATACATAGGAAAGTTCTTTCAGGCCAGAACATGATAGCATTTTGCAATGTCTTCAAGTTATGTTTATATTCAGTGACTGCTGATAAAATCTGAAGACCTTATGCATAGGGAACTAAAGAATTGCAGGTTGAAATAGGTGAATTATGAGGTACAAAAACCTATCTGAGATGTTAGTGTTTACATCATTTTAAATGGTCTAAAGTCTGATCTAGTTCTGTTACTTCAAAGGTAGAACACAATATTTCCAGCTGACCTGGTGCATCGAGACATATGGCAGGACTTGAAGATGTGTTTGGCTTTTTTGGAAGATAGGAAATTTCTGTATTAATCATGAAGGATTGATTGCTTTGCATGGAACATCAGACATAACAAGTTGCAAGTCCAACTTGACTTTGTCTCTACCCCCTTCAATGACCAGACTATTTGATTCCCTTAAAAAAATGAGAAAGCCTCGGCACAGTTTATCAATAGTTCTTACAAAATGAAATTCTCTTTTTCATTACTCAGAGAAATTATGACATTTGCCTTTATTTTCATAGCTGTACTGCTTGAATACTAAACATATATGCTCAAAATCATTTTTATGTACTTTATAGGAATAATTCATTTGTAAATGAAATGATTACTATATCCATCTTCCATGACAACTGAGTCATTTGCAGCTGTTCAAAATGAGAATTGACATTAAAAGCCAAAGATGATTTAAGGGAAATGACAAAACACTCCTGCAACATTAAAGTACTGAGTATTTTAAGACGTGGTAAAGTTAGATAAGCGCTTAGCTGCACAATTTTGATTTAACATGAGGAATTTAAAGGCATTTTTACAAAGTCAGTACCTGAGAGAAGTTATTTTTTATCTTGAATTCAACCAGCCCTCATTTTTGTACTTCTTATAAATACTCATGCTTTGTTTGAGTATGAAATATCCATAATCCATATAGAAATTTATGAAGTCAAGAGAACTGATGAGTCTGAAAAGGGAGCTTGAGCCCAGGAGTGCCCGTCCTGTGCCTCCAATGGTAGTCACAATAGTGGGAAGGGAGGAGTCAGTCTTGGAGAATTCAGACTGGGTAATCTCCAAGTTCTCAGTTAGTGGATTCTTCTCCTCAGTGTGCTTGGCTTCCAGAAAACACCTTGGTACTGCTGAAAAATGGGGAATAAAACACATCCTTTTGTTCTAGAGGCAAGCAGCAAATTTGTGTTGCTTTGCTTTGTATTTTTGTGGATGTTTACTTTTGCAGGTGGTCATCTGTTTATCAGGTGAATTCAGGGGTTTCTTTGGGTTCCTCACACTTAAGTCCTCTTATTGGATATGGAATCTTGTGTTCTTTTATCAGATTGGCTACGTCACTTCCTCTGAGGTGTGCTCAGGCTTCAAGTGGGAGTCCAGTGCCTCTGACAGAGAAGAATAGGAGGAGAGAAAAGCTGCCTTTGCAATCTTAGTGTACTAAAAGCAGCACAGTTGTTGTTGGGTTGCTTGGATACCATACATAGAAAATGCAGTTGTACCTGAGCAGCTTGTCTATCTTTGCTTGTTGGAACTTGGCAGTGCCTAAAAGATTCAATTATTTTTTGTAAAAGTGGAAATTCAGGGTAACTCTTCTGAGGATGGATGTGTTACCTGCTAAGACAATCAAGACAAAGATGCCCTGCTGCATTCACAGGTCCTTTCTCTCCTTTTGGAGCTCCTCCATCCACTGTAAAATATTTCTGTCTGTAATCTCAGGGCCTGACTTTTTCTCAGAGGAAGGCACTCTGTAGTTTTGAACTCAGTCCTGGTTTTTTATTTGTTCTCAAGTTTGTAACTTGTTTGTGCGCTGCTTACAGAGAAAACTCCGACCTTGAGAAATGAGAGAGAGGAGGGGCAGCAGGATAAGGAATCAAGAAATCAAAGAGCCTTAGATGATAGGAATCAGAGCTAACTCTCCAACCTAATCACTACAGCAAGAGATTTGAGGCTGGGGTCCCAAGGAAAGCTGAAGAAAGGTTTGGTTTCTCGGGAGGCTGCTTTGTAGCTCACAAGATATTGAAATTATGGTTAAAATCCAGTCTTTGAGTCAGAAAACAGGAAAGTCAAGTGAATATTCACATTGTATTTCCCTGCAGTTTAGAGTGAGAATGCCTAACCTACAGCCTGTGGGCCAAAGCTGGCCACCAGCCCAGTTAATCTCACTGAACATTTGCCACCCTTTTTCCCACAGGTTTTTAGATGTGAACATTAAATTGTTCCCGGACGTGATTCCTGCTGCCTTCTTTTTTGGGTCTTTCTAGACCCTTCCTTATTGCTTGACTCCAAGAACTCCTGGGATGACATGACCACTCATCCACAGTTCCTGGAGACTTTTCCAGGCTTGGCCCCTGGAAAGAGTGCATTTCTGAAGTATAACTTTATTTTTTCTTGCATTATTTTTGATGTAGGTGATAGGATTTTGACAAGCTACCTGTACTATTTAAATTGCTATTTGTTATGTAAAGATTATGCCCACCCATGGCATTTGTTTGAATTCCATTTTATTTCTGGTTACCATGTTTATGCCAGACTAATTAAATGCTGTTTTCCTGTTGGAATGTTGCATCCTTGGAGCCAAATAATTAGATTGGCTGATGATCTGGGACATACAGTTTGTTTAGTTTTGCATTTGTAGCTTGCTTTTGGGATGCAAAACTTCATTCCAGGTCTGTCAACAGATGGAAACATAAGTGCAGTCAGTGAAAAGTCCTGCATGTATGTGGGAGACAGTGGACATGAGTCCTGAGGGTCTGCAGCCCTTTGTGGGTAGACCTTTGAAAAATGTTGAGCTGCTATTGTCTGTTTGATTTTACCTTTGCAAAAACAGCTGGTGTTTCTTTCTTCCCACATTTCTATTCTTTTCCCTTCAAAATGAAGCACTAATATTTTATTAAATGAAATCTAATTACTGTGGTTGAATGCATACCCTTTATTTAATTGAAAAGAAGAAAAACTATGAAAGAAAAGTAATTATGTGAGCAATGTAATTATGTGCCTTGTGAGTGGTGCTGCTTCTTTCAAAGCCTTGGTGCGCTTCCTATTGTATTTTTTTTCTCTAATTCTTCTTTCTGTCTGAGCTGGACTTGAGTCAAGACTAAAAAGGGAAAGGTCTGAGCAGATTCTGGGGCTGGGTTCTCAAGGTGCACAATAATCAGCAGGACTCAAATCTTCCTGCAGTCCCAAAGAGGAGGCCTAAAGAGCTCACGTGCTCTCAGCAAAGCCGTGCTGCAAAGCAGATGCTCTGGCCCATCTGCTGTGTTTTTCTAGTGGCACAGCCCATTTGGCACAGGCTACCTTGCACCATGTGAAGGCTCTCTCCTGTCCAGCCTGCAGAGAGCCAGCTGCAGGGCAGGGAGGGGATCATCGATCTTGTGCCACGTGCTGCTGCCTGTGCTCGCCATGTGAGGGGAGGTGGGTCAGCCCCTGTCCTCACAGGAGATTTGCTAAGGGCCAAACATTGATTCTTCATTCTACCTTCTGCTTTCTTCATTAGCTGACACCTGGCTCTTGCTATCCCAGGCCCAGGCTTTTTGTACCAGGTGCAAGATCCAGCAGTGCCAGGCGGGTCCTGTGCATGGCTCCTGTCTTGTTTGATTTGTAAAAGGAATGCCTGAAGGAAAGCAGGCTTCTCCTAACCTAATGTGTGCCCACATCCATTCTGAGGAGTGCTTGTTGACAATTTCTACAGCAATGAACAATATTATCATATCCTGGTTTTCACTGCTCAAATTCCTTTTTAGACTGGGAGAAAGAGACCACTGGTTTCAGTGAGGCATTTTCCAGGAGAAGGATGTTGGCAGTGGGGTATCCTGCCTGGTAGGACCTTCAGTTTGAGAGAAATCTGGACACCAGTTTCAGTATACAAGTTTATTATATACTTTTATATTTAAATCAGACTTTTTTGTATAAAAATTAATGTGGCATATATAGGATTCCCTGCTGCTTTTTTCAGTAGCATTAAGATGATGAAGGAAAGCATCATCTTAAGATGTGTAGGAATACTGTTCAGCAAGGGATAATTCATATTTGATACTGGCACCAAGGTACCAGTGTCAGGATTTTCACCTGTCTTAAAAAGTGTTCTCATTCTAAGAGGGATGTGATACCACACTGGAAAGCTCTGTCTTAATCATTGAAATTGGTGTATCATGTCACTGGATTTTAAGAGGATTTAGATGAGATCCTACCTTTACTGGTTTCAGGTGCAATACCTTAACACAGAGGAAGGAAAAATCACTTTCCAGTCCATTGTTTTGTGCCTTAGAATTGAGAATGGATCACAGAAAATGTCTAAGCTTGCAGTGCATGATGACCTGTCCCATACAGCTTTATTATTTATTTTGTCTTTTATATAACGTGGTGTAACTAGGGAAGTCAAGTATATACATGAGAAATTATTTTTTTCTAATAGCTTTTTTGGGTTTTCTTTTTAATTTCTTGTTTGTCTTCATTACAAATAAAGAATATGCAGCTACATTATTTTTAAAATTAAGGACTTTTAAAAGGAAACATAAAAATGCTGATTTTAATTTTACTTCACATTATTTTTAGAAACTAAATAATCTTTAACCAAACTTCTCCTTGAGTTGGTAAGTGGTCACTTCAGCTAAAGCAAAGAAATCAGCTAGTAAAAGGAATAGAAGTGGATTACTTTGGGAATTTTTTCCCTGAAAGTACTATTTTAAAAAATTACATGCTCAAAAGCTTTCTAAGAATCATTAAATATTTAAAGTTAGTTCATTAGGAGTAAAAAAAAAAATAAAAAAAAATTAGGTCTTTAAATACTTTTATCTCCTCAGATGTGAAGTTGAGTATTTAATCATAGAAATCCTTGATGCTTGTTGATGATGCACCTGTCAGCTTTCTTTACCAGTGTAGAAAGCACAGTAAATATGGCTAATTTTTCCTTTTAGGTTCTAGGGAAAAAGGTAAAATAGAAGAGAGGAGTAGAGGAAAGGAGGGGAGGGCCAGCTCCACAAGGAATGTAAAGTCTTGTAAAACAGAGGGTTTGAAGGTGTCAGGAAATGCTAACCCACCAGTATGGATTGTGCTCGGGGTGGGCAAATGGGGGTGAAACCCTGGCTGCTATTTGGACACGAAAGCCCTAAAGGGTCCAAGGCTCTGTAGTGGGAAATCTTTAACTTTTAGAGGCCTGCTGCTGTGTATCCCTACAAATGCACAGCTCCCACCAGCTGCACCAAGTCCCCCAGTCCCGCAGTCACACCCTGCAGCGGTGCAGGAATCCCTGCTCGGGGCTGGCAGCTCGTCCTCCCGGCAGGACCTGCTGTGTGCTGGGCTGCGCCAGCCTGCTGATTAGCTCGCCTACTCCACAGTGTCACAGTGGATAGTTTTCCAATTAAGAACTGACTGTTAAACAGTAAGTTAAATTGCTGCTCTGACCTTGCTGTGAAAAGCCACAGGGGTAGCCCTGACACAGCTTTGTGTGTCAGGATTTGTTTCTTCACAGTGAAAGGTATCAATGCAAGTCTGTCAGGAGGGTGGAAACCAGGACCCAGCTATACAGAATCCCTTTGCCTTTTCTCCTGAAAGAATCTTAGTTTGTTCCCAATGTGCTGGGAAAAAATCTAAAAGACGAGTGAAACAATTCCTTCCCTAGATACTGGTTTTCTCCTTGTCTCCTCTCTAGCAGAGACAGCTGAACACACTGTGTATCTGCTTTCAAGCCTTCCCAGAAGTACACCTATGTATTTTATTCAGCCTTCTCTATTTCCCCACATGAGGGTGGGGTTTTTTTGTTTTCTTTCTTTCCCATGCTAGTTTTTTTCATCAGAAATATCTCTTCTATTTTTGGATAAGGCTTTTAAAATACATAGCTGTATGGTATGAAAAATATAGTCAAATCATAATGACAGCTAAGAAAAAAATTATACTAGAGGTTTTTGCTAGGTACTGAGGATAAAATCACAGTGGAGTGAGCCTTCATTGAAAGCTGACGTAAAAGGAAAGCAAGCTCAGGAACTGCAATAAGAAAACAGAGTATTCAATACAGAAAATTTTCATTTGGAAATTTTTTAAAGTTCAAATGTTTCAATTAGGGAAGATTTCTGTTTGTGTATGTTCCTGCAGCAGGGTCATGGGGCAGTGGCTAGGAAGATATGTACTGTTTGTAGAGAAATTTATTTAATCATTCTTCCATCCAGACAACCTGACTTCTGTAGAGATTTCCAGGAATCCTGAGTACAATTGCCTTTCATTTTCAGTGGATAACACTTTCAAGCAGGTCCTTGGAGCAGTTATTTCACAATGAGTCCTAATACACACCCCTGGTTTTCCTGAAGCAGAAGTATACAGTCATGTGTGTTTAAACTTTGCTGCTCAGAACACCTTGATATGTGCAGTACAGGATGGGAGAAGGGCAATAAACAACAGCAAAAAAAGGAAGAAAACAGACCTAAAACTGCTTTGACTACACAAACTGCAGGAGAAAAGCTGGCGTATGAAAACATTTCCCCATTACTGCTTGCTGAAGTAAACAGAGCAGTGGTGACAGAAACTGTATAGATTTGTGTTCTTTCCTCATTATCTGCTCCTATTTCTGACGAGAACATCCTCAAACTGCATAGTAGGCAAAACCCCTGTTGTGTGCCAGGCACTTGGAGCTGCTAATGAATGCTGATATAGGAGAAGTGCTCCAGTAATTTTTTCATGTAAATGGGATCGACAGTAGGTCAGAGACAAACATGAAAAGCGAGGCAGACATTTAAAGAGAATAATTTAGTGAGATAATTTGTATAATATTTTATTCCTTTCATAGACTAAAAGAAAAGCCTCTGAAAAATATAAATGAGAGAGGAGACTGCAACAGTCTGTCTGGGAAAGCTACAAGGCTCTGTATAAGAAGGTGACATTTGAATCACTTAGATAACCATCACATGAGATAGCCAGGCTTTCAGCTGAGTTTCAGTGGACAAGAGCAATGCTTTGTGTGCCCCTTTCCTTCCCCTGCCCTCCAAGCTAATATGTGAAAGAGAAGAAAATAAGGTTTGGGGCATGTCACTCTCACTCAAGCTTGCCACAGGAAGGTGATATGAATTGTGTACTATGAGCCCTGTCTTAAGTCAATAACTACTCAGATCCTCATCTGGTACAGATTACTTAACCCCAGGGAGGTCATCATAACATCACTGAGAGTGGGCAGCTTTGTCCTGTCTAATGTTCCCTGATGGAGAGAACAGGTTTTTAACCTCTGGTTTATCATTCACTAGAGATTTCTGAGATCACCTTCTGCAACGTAGCTTTGTTCCCAAGTGTGCAGCAACTGCAGGTGCTTGCTCCAAGTCAACCCAAAGGGTTGGTCCCAGTACCAAAGGAAGGATGTAGTTGGGTAAATCAGTTTTCAAGCCAAGTTTTTCTTCCTCTCTAATATTATTTATGCTGGGAAAAAAAAAGAAAAAGGTTGTTTTTTCCTAGGAATTTGCTTTCTTAGCCCAATAGAGAAAGAAATATAATTGCAATATTATTTTAACATTTTGCAATGTTTTGTGTTGGTATGTGTAATTGTAGCTTTTTTTCTAAACAAAACCTGGGTGCTTTAAGCATTGCACAAAGTAGCTAATGGTTAGTATTTAATGCTTCAAAATACACAAGTCTCCTTGAAAATGGGAAGGTGACTAGTTCTCTGATTGTGTCTCTACAAAATTCAAAGTTATTCTGATTAGATTTTTTTAATGATCAGAATAATTGCCTTTAGCTGCCTTATACTTAATGTCTATGTTCTGCATCAATATGCAGGTGAACTAAGTGCATAACTCCCTGATGCTTTGAAATGATTGCAGCCCTTAATGTTTAAGAGCCTGTTTCTGAGAGATACTGAGTGCCTCCGCTTTTGTTGAAGTGTGTGTTCAAAGAGCTTGGGGATTCTCAAGGAACTGCCTTGGAATCTCACTGAACCAGAACCTGAAAACATTCAGAGTAAGCCACAGAAGAAAGCAGTCAGGACATGACCTGTGTCAGCCCTGCAGGGGCCAGTTTGATACAGATTCTATGAAATAAGTGCCTGGACAGAAAGTGGAAATCAAATCAATCTGTGAACGTTTGATTTCAAATTCTTGTGCCCCTGAGGACCACAGCATTCACCCCAGGAGAATGTTCTTTCTTCCCTTCTTCATAAACTTCCTCTCTCACTAGATGTTCCCTGATACCAGGTCCCTTTTTACCCTCATCCTGCCTCAGTTTCTGTGGAGAGAGCCCTGACAGACAGGTCAGTCCCTTAGGACCACAGAGACTTCACTGCAAACCCTTGTTTGGCCTGGTTGCACTGATGCCTCAGCCCTGGCTTGCCAAAATCCAAGATGACGGGCTGAGATCCCAAGACTGTTTCAGCTATCCAGTAGATGTTTTGTTAAGTTTCCTGGTGTCTAAAAATGAGCCTTCACTGAGTATGGAGCTAAATCTCAGTTCCCATCTTGAGCTGCATCTGGAGCTGCTCTTTCTCTGGGTTGATATTTATTTGTGAAAGTAGTAGAGTCCTGCCAGAAGACAGAATAAAGCATGCAAGAGTAGTTAATAGGATGAGTGGATAATTGCTGTGATATGCAAAACAGGTCTAGTTTTCCAGTCAGACTCAGCCAGAGCAATGTGGGTTAATTAGAAACTGTATGATGCTCAAGTGCTTAGATGTATTGGTGCTCCTGGATTTAATATCCTATCAGGGCTAAGGAGCTATTTCCCCTAAAAATTTTATTAAAATCAATACCTTCATGAAATGCTTTCATTTCAACTCATCAGCTTTTTCTCATGGGAAAAAATGCTTTGTCAGACCATTGACCATTAGTTCTGCTCATCAAGCTGAATTTGTAAGGCTTGTTCAGGGTTTGGAGCTTAATGAAGGTGATGGCTGGGTTGCTTAGGTTTTCACAGGACCAGCAGATTTTTTTTTCATACAGTTGATGGTTCTGACGCTGAAATGGTCAGGGCACTGTAATAAATCAGTGCTTTCTTTTCATTTTGTGCAATTCATGATTCCTTTCTCCTTCTCCAAATAAAAGCCCTAGGTGTTTTAATGGGTTCTCTCATGACCAGTTAAAGTGACATTCACAATGGGGTGTGTATTCCATTCTCTTATCTGTATCAGTGAAACCCCTTTGTTATGCTGCTATAAATGTCTGCAGGCTGAATAGCTGCCTTGACCACACAGTTAAAGGCTGTGTCCTAGTGTCTGCTGCATCTCCAAATGAATTGAAAGTTGGGAGAACATGTCTGGTAAAAATCCCGTATATTTGCTATTTGTGTTGCGTTCACTTTTGGCTATTTCTGAAGTCAGGACTTTGACCTAGAAAAACTGAGGCAGTTTTACATTCTGATACTCTGGGGGTAACCATGTCAGCCAGTTCTCAGGAACAAGGTCCAGGAACACTCATCTCAGGAAGTCAGATGTGGGATGGACATGGATTGAGAAGCTGAAAACAGAAACTCCCAATGCTTATGGACACCTAACTACTGCAGACTCTCCTTTGTGGCATGAGCAGAATTACCAAACTGTGTATTTTTTTACAGTTCCTCAGAGCACATGCTGGAGAAGACTTAAAATCAGCTGTCTTTAGTACAGTGTCACCTATTGAGCATCTTAAAAGACCCTGTAAAACCAAAATGTCCCAGGTTATAAAAGGGCACAGCTTTAGTGATATCAAGAGATTTCTAGTGATTTGTAAGGGCTGCAATATGGTAGTCCCTTAAAAAAAAAAAAAAAAGGGGAAAAATTCGTCTATGGCAGATAGCAGCTTGTTCTGTCCTCTAATGAATTACACAGTGTGCAAGACAGATGAAACACTTAGATATTGTTGAAATTACAGTTGTTGGTATTGAGCGGGGTATGGTGCTAACAGAAGCCTAATTTTATAGGATCTTTTTCTAATCTTGGAGTATAGATTAATACAAAAGAAAAACAAAACAAACCCACAAACATCTTTATGTATTTACAGTTATCATAAGTAGCTTTTCCAAAGAGTATTAAAGGTCTTGAACAGAAATCTAAAATTGTTTTTCCTGAATTGAGGGGGTTTGTGTTGGTGGGTTTTTTCATAAAAAAGCTGAAGAAGCATGCATGGAAGTGAATAAGAAACTTCTCATAAATAACTGAATTCTATCTGTTAATAATGAATGAGAGCTGAAACTAGGTTGTATCTAAGTTATGCAGATGACTATGTTTTAGCCATTTTTATTAAAAGTCAAAATGTGTGAATTACAAATATATGCAGAGACAATCTCACAAAGGATATTAAAAATCCTTGTGAATGTTTCTGGCATAAGAAAACTTTTTAAAAACCCTGCTTTGTCCCTGAGTTATAATGACAGTTGAACTTTAAAGTAATGGATATCTGAGTGAATGATCTGGTATTGCATTCAGAAAAAGTGAATAGGAGAATAAGAGGTGAATAGGAGAGGGTGATTATTTACTATTTCTCTCAAAATTGAAGACAAAGTAATGTACAATGATACGACTCAGTATCAGATTTAACTGCTCTAGGAAAGTGCTTCTCATGCACACCAGGTAATTAAATCTTGGAGCTTGTCTCTGTAGTAGAGACAAGATATAATAAGTTAAAAAAAAATAAAAATTAGCAGTTGGTAGCCTTCAGTCATGATGGTGCAGAGCAGAAATCTCCTTTCCAGGGGATGGCAAAACCTCCTGAAAGAGGAGAAGACCACACTTTGATTGTACTGGGTTCTTATGCTCTCTTTGTAGTCTGCACCTGGCAGCTCTTGGAGGTAGGATGTTAAATTTGAAGAACCTTTAGTCTTATAATCCATAAGCACTTGTTTAAAGTATCCTAGGGACCTGGATATGAGTGAAATTTTTCCAGTCTGTGTTTAAGAATGATCCTGTATTTGTCTGTGCAATGTGTGTGGGGATAGAACATTCCTATGAACAGGTGCCTATAGAAAAGGAAGAAGGTATTTCAGTGCTTGCACCTCATGCATGTGTGTCAGCTTTGTGATGGGGGCAGAATAAGTGGGGGGTCTTCTGTACACCTGTTTTTTCTGCCACAGAAATCCCGTGTGCATAGGCAGAGTTGGTGGTGGTGCCTTGTTAGTTTCCAAATATTCAGAGGACAAGAATGGCCTCGCTGTGGTGTGAGACAGCCTGGCCACATGTCCAGGAGCCAGGACTGTAAAACTCCTGTGAAGTGCTTCTCCTTAATGTTGTTTTAATCTTGCTATGCAGCAGTGGCAGCTTGGCACAGTGGAAGGACAAAGACTGGCTCTGTTTGTGACTGCTGCTCCCTTGCTGAATGAATTTGAGTAACTCAGCTTGGCACTTCCCATTTTTTCCCTTGCTTTTCCTGCTTTGGCTATTCAGGGTAAGCAAGATTTGTCAATTCCCTGTCTAGAAGACACAAGCTTGTATTAAGGCTCTTTTCTTTTTAACTTTCAAGACAGTTCACTAGCTTGGGCTTGGAACAACAGCCAGTGTGCTGGGTGACCTGTGTTCAATAACTTCAATCTGAAAAACACCACCTGGGTGAGCACTTACACAGGAGACTCTTTAGGACAGAGTCACTTTTTCCTCTACATTTTTTTGCAGTAACTCATGGCTTCATCCTGCATGCACTACTATTTATGTGTAATAAATAATAAAAATTAGGAATAATCAATATTTTTAAAGGAAATGCAGTGTCTCATCTTACTATCCAGTTTTTTTATTCCCAACCCCATCAGCAGCTGTACTACAATACACTAACTTCATCATCTTCTTTCTACTGGGCTTTGTGAAAGCTTTACTAAATTTCCTTTCCAAGAATTAGACTAATTGCAAATGTAGAGCTCTCTGTGGAATTGTAATATATTTAATCTAAGCTAATGCAAAAGATAGCAATGCTATAGATGCTATTTTTAGGCACATGGCCTGAAGTTCTATAAATTTTTAGAGATGTTATCAAACAGCAGTGGAATTTTACAAGTAACACTAGTGGGTATGTTCATTTCCCAGCATATTTGTAGGACACAGTCTGACAATTGCTCAAAGTATCTGGCTTCAGCAGCCATTTAATTTTTCTCCTGTATCACCCTGGCTCTTCCTGACTTTGAGGATAGTTTCAGGGATTTCAGTCTCTCTGTATTATCTTTTCTACATCACAACTTATAATTTTGACTATTTTACTAATGGAAGATACTTCACTGTTTCCATAATGAACTAGAGCCCAAAGCAGAGCCCACAACTCGCTGTTATTACAAACCTTGTGATCAGGGTGTTGTGTGTAGCTGTAAGGTAGAGGATCCTCATCTTTCCTGTTCCTGATTTCATGCCATAGGTTAGGGTCACACATGTCCCTGGTCTGCAGCAGACACAGTAATGTCACACTTTGTTCTTTCTTGCTGTTTTTGGGGAGCACGGCAATGGACCTCCCTGCAAGTGACTGTGAGTGAATTTTAGAATCCAATTGTGGCTCACATATTAGGGAAACAACCACATTGCAGTGATGGAGGTTTTTTTGTAACTAATTTTGGTGCTTTGTCAGTCTTTTAAGGGCCAGAAGTAGTTCTGGCTTTTAAAATCCTAAACCTTAAAGGTTTGGGGGATTTATTATTGTTTAAAATGAACTCGAGTGCAAAACTGAATATACAAATGAAAGCCCTTGTTCTGCACAGACTTGAAGTTTTAATATGAGACTACAAATTTTTATTTTCAGCTGTTTCTTGATTTGCTGTTTCCTAGGAGTAGCAGACATTGCAGCATTTTCTAGGGATTAGAAAAGAAAACTACTGCAGTGGTTTTTTTTAAGAGGAATGTTTTTACTGCACTCTTCACTGATGTGAGGGGGTCAGCCTGCAACTAGAATGACTTTTTAATTCTCCTCTTGTTTGAACGAAAGTAGTGTTTTAATTGTGCCTGTGCTTTAAAGCACCAAAATCATGTTTTTACCAATGCTGTGCAAATCAAGACCCAAGGCAGTTGTGGCTTACAGAGTGTGGTATCCTTGCTGACAGAAATGGGTAGGAAAATGAGCATTACCTTTCTCCAGGACAGACTTGATTTTGTGTCTTTTATGTTTATAGATATGTTATGGTGGACCATTGAAGATTTGAAAATAAATGAGTGTAGTAGTTCCTGTTTGGCTGTCACTGAAAACAATGAGGACTATTGTTGCCTATTTTAATTATTTTTATCTCAGTATCTTCAAATATAGTAACTTTTTCTTGTCTGAAAGCTGAATGTATAATTATCTTTGCTAATGAAATATTACAAAATTACAAGAGTTTATATTTTCAAAATTTGTAGCTCACGTAGGATCTCATTTGAAGAGCTGTTGAATACACCACCAGGGTATACATGGTTTATGCACCTCTCAAACTTCTCCTGGCTTCCTGAGGCTAGGAAATAACTTGTGTGATGTAAGGTGTTATACACTCTCATGTTGTGCCATGCTGTCAGTGACTGTGCATAGCTGCTGCCCACTGTCATTGCCAGCACAGTAAAGTCCATGGTGGATGATTTTGTTATTAGTGAATGTGCACACCCACATTTATTCAGATGCTTTTCACATGCCCATGGCTGTATACACACAGAGAGAAACCACGGTGTTTGTCACCATGAAGTGTTTTTTAACACATGACAAACAAGTGAGGTTATTGTTGCTATAAATCTGCAGAATCAATCTGCACTATTACTGTTTATTGCTATAAAGTAACATTAACTATGTTTTTGTTATCAATCTTCTTGTGATTTTTATTCAAGTGCTTCCATTGTGTGTTTTAAGAGATAATAATGTAATCTCACACCATACTAAACTTTCCCTGGGTATTTCTTCAGAATAAGCTGTTATTAGAAGAATTTCATGGTGTTCATTTCTTTTCTGCCTCAAAAAGATCTGACACTCAAGACAACAATCAAGAAATTCAAACTTTAATACATGAGTCATGTTCAAATCCTGTTAGTTCCCCTGATATAACTGATTTACTGATTTGAAGTTTCTCACATTTTCCATTTAATTATATGAGATGCCAGAAAGTTCTGTTGTGAAAAAGCCAATAACTTCAGGCTACATTCAGTGAAAAATATACTCTACCCTGTTTCATAGTCCCATAGATCTGGACTAATCCCAGCTATGGAAAAGGAAATTGGGGAGGGGGTCTACTTTGATAAGTTTGAATACTAACAATTAGCAAGTCTTGTAGAAATTCTTTTGAGGTGGTAAGGATTTGGTTGAAGCCTCTTTGGTAAGAATGAACACATAAAATTGAGATATGATTACAGAATACCTCCTCAAATATCTTAATCCTCCCTTTTCCATGTGGAAGACCATAATGTCCAGCTCTTGTGTCACCATAACAAGATATGGTGAGATATCCTCTAAAGTGATAATGCCGTAGAACTATAAAAGATGTTCTTGCCCCATGTCCCAGTTTACTGACATTTCACCTGTCCTGTGAGAGGTCAGGATTTTCAGGTGGGTCACACAATCAAAACAAAGCAAAACAGGAAGCATTTTCAAAAATGCTTGTGTAGCTTGTTTGCTGCAGGTTGGAGAGTGGGAATGAGCAGATGGAAGCAGAGAAATGCCCGAGATGCTTTTCAGTTGGATGTTGACAAATTGGTGGCATTGTGATGGTCACCAAGTGAGCTGAGGCTGGTGCTGTTAATGCTCATGGTACCTTCAAAGTAATGGCAAATACCTTTGTTGGGTTTTGTTTGAGTCTGATTTGACAAACATTGAAGCCTTTGCCTCTGGATCTGTTTCCGTATTTCTGAGCAAAATGCAGCTGCATTACTGATGTCAGTGGATTTAACCTCAGTTGATTAATTTACTGGATGGTAATAAAAATTCCTGCCATATAAGGTAACTGTAACATTACTTAAGCTAGATATGTCAACATATGGTGACAACTGAAAAAAAAAAAGCCAAAGGAGCAGTGTGTAAATGCAACACACAGAACATGAAAATGCTAGTGTTTTGAGAGTCATAATTAGGTTAAAGTGAAAGGAAATGCCCTTCATCCTCATGGGCTTCAATATATTTGAACAGAGAGGATTTTATGCTGCTAGATTATGCACAGTTTTCTATAAGCATTTTTGCACCACTCCATCATTTTGATGATGAACATGTGTGCTTGTGACTACATTCTGTGCCGTATTGTTTGCTGGTAGAAAATGTCAGATTGATTAATGGTGCTTTTTAACAAAAAGGAATATTTCAGCTATTCTGACTATCCTCTTTAAATGACTGCATAACATATTTTGCCCCATTATCCACCTTATTTTTTTTTAATAGGCACAGAATGCCTTTTGGAAATACTGAAAGATCTCAAGAGATGGGAAGCAACAGTGCATCCTTGGATGAGAGATCCATAAGTTTAGCCTACCTCACTGTCCTTCTTAGAAATGGTTTTTCATTTTATTGGCCTTGCCTTTGTTAGATCAAATGACAAACATAGCAGAATTTTGCTGGGTTTTTCAGTTTTAAAACACTTTCAGTAAAAACAATTTGAATTTCAAAAATTTCCAAATGTAAAGTAAGAAGAATTAAAAGTTGAAACCTCTTCTTCAATGGATGTTTGTTTAACCCAATGGAGAATTACTACAATTCCCAAATTTTCCATAATTTGTTTTCATTTCCTGTTTCTCTTACATGGCAATATTCACTGTAGCTGTTAGATATCTAGTAATTCAGTGAAAATTAGATTTTCATGTTTCTCTGGTGACAACTGATTTGTGCTTGGGACCATAAAAATATCATTTATGAGGGCATAGATGGATCAGACATATGGCATTGGTAAAAAATCACAGCCAGGGTTGCCAGAGATTTTTGTTTGTTTGTTTTTGGGGGTTTTTTTGGGCTTTTTGGTTGGTTGTTTGTTCCACAGAAAAAGCTGTTTTCCTCAAACAATGGATGTGGAACCATATGAAATCAGGAAATACATAAATCTCTGTATTTTGTGTTTCTGTTTTGCAGCATTGGTTCTGTCTAGAGTCATTCCTGAGCAATCTTAGCTGGCTCCCTTCTGTGATTTACTAGGTTTGTGCATTGTGTTGAATATTCTGATCCCACTGAAGATTTTTCCATTTGTTTAATGCAATTTTCATGGGTAGACCCAAAGAATTCTGTTGTGATTATTAGTGCAAAGTATATGCATGGCCAGAATCAGGGAATCCAAGAAATGGTAAGTGACCAGGAGCAAGCAATCATTCATTTCTGGTAAATCCAACTCCTGCAGTTGGGTTGTTTGCTCAAGCTCTGAACTGGGGCACTTGGGGGTTTGAACATAACTGTGGTTAAGTTCCTTGATGGCAAAAGGGATCACCTCTAAAAGCTAGGATCACTTCTGTGTTTGTATTGTCAAACAAGTATTTGGGGAAGGAAAAAAGCTTTGGCTGCTTTGAAAAGTCACAAAGCAAAAAATGTCAAAACAGCGTGGCTGAAGTGCACTTTAATGAATGTGAATAATACAAAACTTATTTCTGTAGACAGGCTTTTCAGCTGAATAGTCTCTTCAGTCCACTGTGTTTCATTTTGTTAGCTTATCACTGACATTTTAACCAATCCTTCCCAGGGTCCATCTGGTGGTCCATCTGTCTTCAGCATCTACAGTTCACTATGTTACAAATGACGTATACACTATTAAAGAATAACAATTAGCTACAACATTAAACATAAAGGTTACACAAATTGCATACTTCTGTTAACAAACAGTGTCACACTAAGGCATGAAGAATTTAGCAAGTCAGACAGTAAAAGTGCACTTTATATCACAGAGCAAAACATATTTAGGTCAAATGATTTGCTGTGATTTTTTTTTCTACCCCTCGGGTCTTCTGAATAACAGATGTTGGCTGTACAGTGTTTTGATTATGCAGAACCTTTTTAACGCAGTAATGTTCACTATAAAGGTCAGATTTACATGCAAAGCAAAATAGTCAAATTATTCATCAACCAAACATTTGTCATTCACCATGCATTACTTCAGGCTAATCACCTTGAAGCAGGGAAATTATTGGACCCTTCTCTTTAAAAAAGCATAGCAAATTTCCAGTACCGCTGCAGTGTGAGCTTAACTCTTGTTCTACCTGCTCTGATTCAAAATATTCTCTCCCCTGATACAGGGGGGTTGTGCATGGACTGTGTCAAATTACTTGAGACCAAAACAGGAAAGAGTTAACAACTGAACTGGGTTCATTTGACTCCTGAATCTTTCTGCAGGGTATGACTTTATACCTATATACACAGAGAGGAAGTCTGCAGTATTCCAGGTATCAGCCAAGTGATGGAGAAATCGCCCAGACTTCCAGCAAAAGGTAGTGCTAGAAGAATGGTGACATAAGATTGAAAAAGAAAACTGTTGAAAGTGGCAGGGCAACCTTTTAACACAACAGTCACTTTGCATTGACATGGTTCACTAGTTCAGCAAGTCTCTTCCAGTCATTTCATGCCAAAAAGTGGCATCCATCCAAATTCCTTGCATACTAATGTTGCATTCTGCTAGGTGCAGCTTTCCCACCTGTTGTCTCCCTTTAAAAAACCTTGAATGCTTAATGAGTACTTCTGCCCTGGGAAAATGTGACTGGACTTTGCAAGTATAGCCACACTGTAACAGATCTTGGGAAGCAGGTTGAGAGAACAAATCAAATCCATACTCTAGCAGAATTTGGGGTGTTTTTATCATATTTTGAAGACCTTTTATTATTATTATTATTATTATTAATTCAGCACCCCACAATGAATTGGAAAAGAAAAGTGGTCTTGAAATTTGAGCTTTTCTTTTCTCTCCTGAGTCATAAATTCTGGCCCCTTTCTTTTCTGGAGACACAAAGGCTCAGCTACTGCCCCCTTTGTTTCTTTTTTCCCCTCTCCTGTGGCTCACTTCATCACCATCTCCTTTGTTAAACTTCATCTGGGTGCATGAGCAGAAAGAGTGCATGGAGCTACTTATATTTAAGTACTCACTTCTCTCTTCTTAAAATTATTTCCTGATGAGAAAGAAGGGTGCATCCCTCCCTAAATCCTAGGCAAAAGAGAGTATTAATCTGAGTTTTCAGAGACTGAATTGCTGATGTTGTTACTAAGAAGAAATATATTTAAAGCCCCTACTCTTTCTGTTTTATCCTCTGCTCTGTAAGAGGGACTGTGTGCCCTGCTAAATGCTTGAGGAGTTGTAGACCCTAACTCATGTTTGTCAGTGGAACTGTGTATTACTAGTGTATGACACAGCTTTTTTGCCCTTTCAGGGCTGGGCAAACTGCCTTGGAATACGTGGCTATTGCTTCACTCAGGCTCTTAGGGTGAATTAATATGCTCTAGGGGAGGCACAGATATGACCCTACAGAGCTGTGGAGTACAAGATTTCAGGGGTGTGTTGAGAATGCAAGGTAATGCATATTAGGGGAAGGACTGTGAAGGACAGATTTAAGAAGAATGTGGAGGATGATTGCAATTTATACATTTAGTCCATTTCAGAGTGGTACCAGCCCCTGCAGTGTTGGACCCTCAACTTGGTGACTGCTCACCTGCAGACCAGAGCCCTGGGGAGGAGTTAAGTAATGAAGGAAGTCCTTGGCTCTGACAATGAATAGATGGTCAGTTTGAAGGGCAGAAATTAGCTGTAGGGTGAGATATAATTTTGTGTGTGGAATGACAAGGTTTTTATTTATAATGGGGGAAAGCGGATGAGCAGAAGGGTGAAAAAATTTCCTAGTGATGCAAAGTTAAGTTAATCAAATGTAGGGATTGAGGGAAACTTAAAGAATGCTAATGGCTCTGCCAGGGTCATAGTGATTGAAAATCAGCACTGATAGACACAAAACTACATGAATATTGACAAATTTCACACAATTTTCATGGTGGAAGCTTACCAAAACCTCTTTTTATGCTGCAAAATGTCCAACAATAGCAATACACGTTGTTCATGGGGTATAAGTGACAGGGAGCATGTGGTCCATAGTAAATGCTGTTAAGATTTTTGTCAAATGACAGCTGTCCCAGTAGTGAACTTCATTATGTTCAAATTTTTCCATTCTCTTTCCTGTCCTACAGTATTGGAGGAAAGTAAAATTGACACTCTCCTTCAGAGATGGCCTCACCTGGTGCGTGAAATGATCTTAGATGCTTTCTGCATCTTAAAATGTGTAAGCACTCTTGAATTCTTCAGGAAGAAAGACCTTCTACAAAGACAAGGTAAAGGAGTAATATAGTCCTCCAAACTGTGGCAAAACATCATAATTATGTTTAATATTCTTAATAGCAATACTATTAGAGTTATAATACAGTTATTTTAAATGCCATGTTGAAATATTAAACGAACAGGTGTGGTTTAGGATTTACCAAGGCCATTTATTTTTATCCAAAAAATGTAAAGTTGACTGCCAGTTCCACAAAACTATTAAAAGCTTCATACTTTTAAGCATGCAGTGAATAACATGGCAGTAGAAGTACTGGAGTAATTCTTATTTATTTGGTTTTTACAGTCAATAGTTGACATAGCATTTGTTTCCCCTTTGTTGATTTTTTTTTTAACAACCTAATGCAGAGTGCCTAAATGTTGCACTTAATTTATTTTTCTGCTTGAATGGCGAATGCCAATTTGTCTGGAGGCAACAATTTCATTTACTATCGGCCAGTATTCCTCTCTCAGCAACAAAGGCAGAATATTTTTGGAAAAAATATGTAGTAACATTAAGAAAAAATTACCACTCTTGGAGAAGAAGTTTTAGAATATAACTTGAAAGTGTCAAAATTACTGTAATAGCTTCTGTATCTATTTGAGAAAATGATGATTGGACCTTAAATTTATGAATGAGATGTTGTTGCTCTTTCAGAACAGAGAGGGATTCCTCTAGCATTGTTTTCAGTACTAAAAGGAAAACAAATTAATACTTCCTAAGGGTGCTGTTGGTGAGAAATGTAGCTCAAGTGTGGAACGGCCACGTTGGCTGTGCTGCTCAGCCCAATGAACTCGGTGTGGTTCGGCCAGCGCAAGAAGCGAGCATCACTGTGGCTGCACATCCACCCTCTCCATTGCCACACCAAATCCACATCAAGTCTGCTTGCCTTGGTCTGGGCTGGGAATTCAGGTGCTGTGGGGTTGTGAAACTGCAATGCATGGTCTGAGGGCAGGGCTGGAGCAGAGCAGCTTCAGCTGCCCCTCCCCAGCCCCACTGCTTCAGGTAGTGCTGGACTGTAAAGAGATGCACAGAAATTGCATCAAATTCCCATAAGTCTAAGTTACCCCAGCTTGCTTCAAAACTAACCATTGCAGAGCTGTCAGGGTTTTGTTCCACTTTATGAATGCCCTTGATAAGAAGGTTAGGCTGTATGATTGGGCTTTGTTTTTTTCTTTGTTGCCTGTAAAGGTGCCCAACTGATAATCTTAGAGAACAAAATCCCCTTTTCAGTCACAAAGCAGATAACTGTCTGTGAAGTGACAGTGCAGGTCTCAGTTCTGACCTGTAAGGAGATGAAGGAATATGAAAGACTGTACAATTTTCAGTTCATACTTATTCAGACCTGACTGGCATTCAAGATATCAAATGCATCTGGCAATGCTGTCACATTACAGACAATCTGCCCTTCCTGAAATAGACTGAAATTTCGGTGTTTTTGCCACTGACAGAATATTCCTGGGATATCCTGAAGGTTTAAAATTTGCACTTTTTTTAAAATTTGATCATAGGCTTTTTTCCCCCATGAAAAGAATAATATTTATTTAATTAAAAGTACTATTTTGGAACTATAAAATAATTTTAATAGCTTGAAATGCATCTCTGTAAGGTTGAATGCTTCAAGTTAATAATGTCAGAATATAAAATTTTGGAACTTCCAACAAAACTGTATAGAAGCACTTTTGGTTTGTGGGCTATTTTTGCCAAGACTATTTACTTAGAAAACTCTTCAGCAGTTAGGGGTGTTCACAGGATCAGTGGTTCTGATGCTGAGTAGAGAGGCAAGAGTCCAGACTCTTGTTAAGAAGTAACTGTTCCTGGCAATTTCTGATCTGAGATGGATCCAAACTAACAAAATAAAGACAAAATGCTATGGACTGTGATGTTGGGTGGTATTGTCCCCTGAATTGCAAGCTCAGAAATAGAGTACCAATTTTCCTTCCAATTCCCAGTCATTCCTATTTCAGTGTTCTGCTCCATGCTGATGACACTGTTCCTCTAATTTAGGAAGATGCTGATTTCCCTTAAGGGTATAAACAGGTTCTGTACTGTTGTAGATACAGTGTGGCCAATATTTCCCTATATTTTATGTGGCCCTATGGTTCAGGTTTTCTTACTAAACTCAGATGTTTGATGCAGATTCAATGCTTCATTTTCACAGAGCCTGTTGCCACAGAAGAGTTTCTTTTAGACAAGTCTTATATGCTGTAATCAAGTAGAAATATTGACTGTCTCTGTGGTTGCAGCAAAGGCCCAGGGTAACAAGCAGCCATGGAACGTGGAATAAACGTAACAATCTTATTTAAGCAAAAAATTATCTCTTGGTGAAGGACTCTGTATCATAGGGGTATTTGTACCAGTCTAGATACAAGTACTACTGTTTCATTTATGCTATTTCTAAATACTTCCAGTCATTTGAAAGCTTTTTCCTTGCTGTCAGTTGATCTTGTCACTTAGCCAGTTTCAGGAGTGCTCAAGACAGTATTTTCCTGGATCAGCTTTGACAACACGTCCAAACAATTTTTTGAAGTAACAATACTAAATAAATGGTGTGGGGATTGGCCATGCTCAGCTCTATCTGCATCTCCTTTCTAATCACATCAAAAGGTTGCCTAGGTGTCTTGCTTTGTGATACTGCCAACAGTAAGCTTGGGACTCCAGAAGTGGACATGAAGCTCCCACTAGGATGTGCGTGGCATTGCATTTGGCAGAGCTGACTGGCTACAGTGCCCAGTGATTCGTGAGCAAAGCCACCAGGTCACATTATTTGTTTCCTGCAAATATTCAGCACTAGCCTGACACTCGAGGAGGTGCTCAGAAATCTCTTCAAGTTCATAAGCAGGAAAGCCAGATTACTTCTTTTTCTTTGCTTGCATTCTCTCCTTAACCTTACTACAGGATTGATTTGCTCCTTTTTTTAGTAAAAACAGCTAGAGGACCTGACCTCAATTTCCCAGGATTCTGTGTTTGTCAGCAGGGAGCTGCCGTCAATATTAGAGGGAAAAGCTGTATTTCGCTATCTGTTTCCTTCAAG